>NC_047048.1:15113480-16330147 GCF_011762595.2 Tursiops truncatus
CCGCGCCAAGATGCGCAGCGCGCGGGGGCTCGGCGAGCCCGGCGCGCCCGTCACGTAGGCCAGCAGGCCGCACAGGGCCTGGCCGGTCACCAGCGCCCCGCTGGGGTCGGGAGCCTGGGAAAAGCGCGACAGCAGCAGCAGCGCTGGCCCCTCGCGGCTCCAGGGCTCCTCGGGGGCAGTGGCGGCGGGGCTGCGGCCGGGCGGGCGCAGGGCGCGGGGCGTCCGCAGCGAGGTCGGGCCCAGGGAGGGGCTGGCCCGACTGGCCGGCTCTGGCGGCGGCGGACAGCGCTCCGGGGACCAGTCGGGAGAGATGTCGCCCGGGCCCGCAGCATAGCCCTCGGAGATCAGCCAGGACCTGCCGAGGGAGAAAGAGGGAATGGAACCCAGAGCCGAGGGGAGGGGGCAGGGCCAAAAGATCGGTTGTGCAAAAAAGAGGTGACAGAGGCCAGGAGAGAGGGTGGGCCCGAGCGGGGGACAGGGAAAAAGGGAGGTAGGGGCAAACCCCAGCTCATTCAGCGATTACTGATGCCTGTTGTGTGCTAAGCCCCGTTTCAGATGCTGGGGAGAAGCAGTGAGCAAAAGGTCCTGCCTCCTAGACTCTATATTCTAGTGAGGAGAAACAGATAACAAAATAAGAAACCACAAGGTATGTTAGTGTGCAATTAGTGTGGTGTGAAGTGATGCATACGGACCAAAGTAAAAGGAAACAGAAAAGAGCCCAGGGAGGGGAGAGCTGACATTTTTAAAATTGGGTCCTGATGAGGGTGAGATCTAATCAAGGCATCTTGGAGGAAGAGTGCCCTAGGCACAGGGAACAATAACCAAAGAGGCCCTGATATGGTACTTATCTGCCAGCTCCAAAAACTAGCTAGAAGGCCAGTGTGTAAGAGTATCGTGGGCACCAGGAAAGCAGTGGGAAATGAGGTCAGGAGTTCACAGAGGCTGACGTTTACTGAGCGCTGCTTAGTGCCAGGTCAGGTGCAAAGTGCCCTCATTTGATCTTTACAACTCTATGGGGTAGGTATGCATTAGCCTTCGTTCTACTAACAAGGAATCCGATGCTCAGAGAAGTTAATTAACTTTTCTGAGATGACTCAGCTTGTAGGTGGTGGTACCAGAATAAGAACTTAGATGCCAGAACGTATCATCAGAACCAGTGCACATACTACCTTCCAGGAAACCTGTCTGGGCCCCAAAGTTCAGAGGTGCTGGGGTGGAGCCAAGGTCAAAGGTGGCCCCAAGGGAAAAGAGGTGTATTTAATGCGGACTGGAAAGTGGTCGTGTTCAGTGAGAACAAGGAATTAGGAATCAGAGTCAATAAAAGTCTTACCGAGACAGAACGGGCGGAGAGTGAGGGTAGTGAAGAGACTCTACCCCACAGCATCAGGTGGGAACTCACCTGAGGCTTTGGAAGCTTCCGGCCTCTGCCCGCTCAGGAGTCCTCTCCTCGGGGAAGTCCCAGGAAGCAGCTTCTCTTCCCTCTTCTTCCTCATCACCAGCCTCACCACACAGTTGCCCAGCCAGGAGAGGTACAAGTCCCAGAGCCTGCAGCCGGCCCAGGGCCCCAGTATCATAGAGGAAGCCCACGAGGGCTGCCACAACACGAGGGTGCCAGGCGCTGGCGCGAGGATCCCGCAGCAGGCCCATCAGCAGCTCCAAACCACCAGCATCCCGCAGTCGGGCCCGGTTGATAGCCTCCCGGCACAGCAGACACACAGCCCGCACCAGGGGCTGCTGGGAGGCTGGGCTAGCCCCGCTGGGGTCCCGGCGCCGCCGGAGTTCACCTAGTAGCACCTCCACAGCACCAGCGTTGCCCAGCGCAGGCCTTACCAGGCCCTGGGCGCACAGATTGGCAAGGATCAGGATGGCTGCCTCACGCACTGCTCTTTTGGGGTGGGACGCCAGGCTGACCAGTGGGCCTAGTCCTCCACCCAGACTTAGCTGCTCAGCACAGGCCCGGGAGCAGCCTCGACTCAGCTCCAGGAGGGCACGGACTAAGGCCAAGGTCAGCGCAGGGTCTGGGGCAGCGGCCAGAAGCTCGGCCAGCGGGCGCACCACTCCCTGCTTTGCCAGGGCCAGGCGGTGCTGGGGTGAGTCCGCCAGGTTTCGGAGGGCACGAACCACACTCTGGCGGCACTGTGAGTCCTGGCAGGCCGTCAGGCCCTCAACAAGCAGGGGAACAGCACCTGCAGAGGGAAGAAGACAGAAGGTGAGTGAGCACAGACACCCAAGCCCTTCTCCCACCCCCAAGCCCTGGGTGGCTCCACCCTCAGAGCCTGCTCACCAGCAGAGTGGATGTCCCCACAGCTCTCAGGTTCCATGGCTAAGTTCCCCAGAGCACGGGCCGTTCGGTTCTGGATGCTGTCTGTCTTCACACACTGAAGAATAGTCACTGCAAGAGGATTTGGCCTCTTGAGGTTTCTACCCCTTCTTGTCTCTCTCATTAATCACCTCAAGAACGTGGCCTGAGAGAGTCAGGGAAGGCCTCCAGAAAAGGCCTAACACTTGTGGGGGCTGGAAGGTTAGATAGGTAGGTATTTGCTAGAAGGATGGTGGATGGGAGTGTTACAGGGCATTTCAGGTTTCGAAGTAACCTTTGCAAAGGCCCAGAGGTGAGATCTAGTGTTTATGCTATGACTTCATGAAGGGCCTTGATCAGGCCAAGGGCTCAGGTCTTGAATGTGAGGGCACTGGGAGCCACACAGCGTTTTAAGAATGGAAGTGACATGATAAAATCTGGCAGCCATGGGGAGAATGGATTACAGGGGGAAAGAATAAGGCAGGGGGAGCAACATGGAGGCTGTTGCAATAGTGAGAAGACGGCTTGACCCAAGTCAGCTACCAGCACAGCCCAGCACAGTCTCTGGGCACGTGATGGAAGAAGGCAAAGAAGTGGATGGATTCAGGAGATATTTAAAATACAAAACAGTGAATGAGGACTTATTAATGTGCCAGGCCTCTTGTCAATGAAAATTTTAAATATATTAATGTTTTATTTTATCAAAAAAATTAAGATTTCATCAAAATAGGCATAATTTCATAGCTGGCAATGAAGTGTAAACTGTGTTCACAACATTGCCACTAGGAGGCGCCAATTTAGCTGGTAAACAGAAAAGCTTGCTATCTTTTGTTAGGATTTGTTCTTTTTAAAAAAAATTGAAGTGTAGTTAATGTACAGTATTAAATAAGTTTCAGGTGTACAATACAGTGATTCGCAAATTTTAAAGGTTACACTCCATTTATAGTTATTATAAAATATTGGCTTAGAATTTGTTCTTTTTTTTTCTGGCTGTGCCACAAGGCTTGCGGAATCTTAGTTCCCCGACCAGGGATCAGAACCCAGGCCCCAGGAGTGAAAGTGCCGAGTCCTAACCACTGGACGCCAGGGAATTCCCAGGATTTGTTCTCACTGTGCTAGTTTTTAATAACTAGAAGTACCCAGTCCAGACTCAGATATCTGTGTTCTATCTTTGTATTTCATTTTCTCCCTATTCCAGTGTTTTGAGGTAGCTATTACTCCATTTTACAATCCTAGCCTCGGATGGGTCTAGGTGACTACAGAGCCCACATTTTCAACCACTACACTTTCTGACCCCCAGCTCATCAAATGGGATTTCAGAGCCCTGCACAAGGCTGGACACGGTAGGCACTGAGTGCCTGCTATGAACATAAATGGAGAGTAAGAATCATTTGAAAGAGTCATCAAATAACCCTTTGGCCTCCACCAGCCCAGATGCGAGAGAGGTGTTCTACAACCAATACCCAGGTAATTGGCATCTGATCTAAGAGGGCTAGGGTATAATTTATAGAGAGAGCAGTGACGTCACGGGTCATGACATCATGAGAGCTGCGGGCGCTGCGCCGTCAGAAAGCACGATCTTCCAGGCTACAACACAAAGAACTCAAGACTCCGCCCAGGCCCAGACACAGACAGAGGTGTGGGTAGAATCCTTCTAGGAAATGGGGGCGGAGCACTTACCCAAAGGGATAATGCCTCCGAGTCTGCGCACTTCAGCCCGGCACTCCCCTTCCGTACAGCAGTTGGCTAGGATGCTGAGCGCCAAGTCCAGCGTCTTGCGCAGGCGCGCTGGTGGCGAGGGCGTCGATGACGACACAGCAGAGGGGGCGGGACCCGGAGAAGGGGCGGGGCCAGAAGCCGCTGACTCGACAGACGAGGGGGCGGAGCCTGGGCCAGCCTGGGAAGGGGCGGGACCCGCTGCAGCCGCTCGCCGTAGCACCGCGAGAAGGGGGCGGAGCCCGCCGCGTGCCCGGAAGCGTTCGATTCCCCCAGCTGCCTTGACGTGGCGCGTACGGAGGGCTAAGAGCGCACGGCCCAAGGGTGCCTCGTTGGTAGCTGTGTCCTTTCTCCCACCTAGACCCTCCCCGGCCGCCGCCGTGAGCTGCGCGAGGCAGAATGAGAGCGAGTCCGCGGGGCTTAGCTTCGCAGCCGCCATCTTGGCTCAGGCCTAAGGCTCCGCCCTTCTCCTCGCCGCTCATCCTAGGGAGCGGAACTGGAAGAGAAGGACGTGGCCATGCACCTCCTCTCTGACGCTTTTTAAATAGCGCCGCCGCAGTTGTCATGCGAGTCGGAAGTTGTAGTTCTCGATCCCGGTGCTCTGGCTTGCACAGTTGCAGAAGGCATGTTGAGAGTAGTGGTTATCTAATCGTAGTGCGAGCCCCAGAGGCGCGTGCGGCGCATGCTGGGTTATGTAGTCCGCGCCAAGCTTAAGACGCCTAGCTTAGGATGGATGGGAAACTCAAGGGACTCGGGTGGGCCGGTGCCTCTGGAGAACCCAGACATCCGATCATGGAGTTTCAGTACAGTGCTGCTCCAGGTGACTTGTCTACTCTGCCCCCAGCGTGTCCTTGGCAGCAACAGCCTTTTCCTTCAGGCTCGCTTCGCCGCCCCTCATTGGTGGCCGGGGCACTGAAGTCCGAGCTGACGGACTGAGAACCCCGAGCCAAGCGGAAAGTATCAAGTTCCTACAGCGGCTGCAGATGGGAGCACTTGCTCCGCCAGGTGAATGAGAGGGTTAAACCTACCGAGACCGTTCGCTGCCACTTCCTAGAACTGCACGGGCTGGTGGACATTTCCGTTTCCGGTGATGAATCACTGGGTCCAGAGTGTCTCCAGCTGTGGTTGTGCTTGTGAGCCCAGTGGTTGGTATCTAGGAAACGGTACGTTCTTACCGCTATGGAGTTGGTGGCTCCAGAAACGGCAAGGGAGGACTCCGACGGGGCCGAGTAGCGGGGGAACCAACCGGTCGTCAGGAGCCCAGGGAGTCCCGAGGTCCGCCTTCGATTGCGGAGTTGTTCCACCCAAGCGGCCCTTCCTGGTGTGGCCGGGGCAGCCGGCCGCACGGGAAATGATGATGGGCCTGCAGTACCTACGTAGGTCAGTCTCTGGCCCTGGGGAGGAAGAAGCCCCTGGCAAGACCAACTATCCTGCAGTCCCCAGAGCCTTCGAGCGCCAGGAGTGTGGACTGTCCGCAGCCTACCTCCCTAACCTCATTCACCACCAAAGCAGCCATGGGGGCGACAAGCCCTACTGCTGCCCGGAGTGTAGCAAAAGCTTCCGACGTGGCTCAGATCTGGTTAAGCACCACCGAGTACACACTGGAGAGAAACCGTACCCCTGTCCTGAGTGTGGCCGTTGCTTCAGCCTGAGCTCCAACCTCATCCAACACCGTCGCTCCCACTCAGGCCTCCGGCCCCACAAATGTCTGGAGTGCGGGGAGGCTTTTGGCCGCAGCTCGGACCTGGTTAAACACCAGCGGGTGCACACGGGTGAGAAGCCTTACACCTGCGCTGAGTGTGGTAAGACTTTCAGCGTTAGCTCCAACCTGATCCAGCACCAGCGCACGCACACGGGCGAGAAGCCCTACCGCTGCGGGCACTGCGGCAAGCGCTTCAGCCTGAGCTCCAACCTGGCGCAGCATCAGCGCTCACACACAGGCCAGAAGCCCTACCGCTGTGCCTAGTGTGGTGACAGCTTTCGGCGCAGCTCTTCTCTGCTCAAGCACCAGCGATTGCACACTGGGGAGAAGCCCTACAGTTGCTGTGAGCGTGGCGAGAACTTCACCAACATCTCGGACTGCATACGGCACCAGCGCACCCACAGTGGAGAGCGGCCCTTCAAGTGTCCTAAGTGTGGTCGTGGTTTCAGTGAGCGCACCCAGTTCACCAGTCACCAGCGCGTTCACATGGGTGAACGACCCAATGCCTGCCCAGAATGTGGCAAATCCTTCTCCCACAGCGCCAAGCTCCTTAAACACCAACGCTCGCACACAGGCGAGAAGCCCTATAAGTGCCCCAGCTGCAGCAAGAGTTTTGGAGACAGTTCACATCTGCTGCGGCACCAACACCCTCACACGGGCCAGAAGCCTTATGCTTGCGGCGAGTGTGGCAAGAGCTTCCGCCGGAGCGCCCACCTGCTCATCCACCAGGTGGCGCACAGCGGTGAGAAGCCCTACGTCTGCCTGCAGTGTGGCAAGGCCTTCGCCCGCAGCTCCAACCTAGGCCAGCACCAGCGGACGCTGCAGGGGCACAGCCCCTGCCAGTATCCCTGGCTTAAGTTGCAGCCCAGACTTCAGCTCTGACTTTGGTCCAGGCTCAAGGAGCCTGAGGGGCCCAGCATTTCTCAGTAAACCTCACTTCTGCTCCTCTAGGGCTGCTGATTAGTGGGCTGAATCAGGGAACCCCAGGCTGGAGGAATCGGAACAGAAAAGTGGGCTTAGGCCTGTTCTCTGAGGCCCTGGAGATGGGATTCCGGCTGGAGGGAGAGTTTGGGGATGGCAAGAGCTGGCCCAGCTGCTTTAAGATGCAGAACACCTTTGGCGGCCTAGGTGTGTCCCTTCACAGGCCTAGGGAGTGATGGGGCTAATCACACCAAGAGCAACAGTTACCTCAGCCCAGGGGAATGGGGCTCAACGCCAGGCAAGCCCCCGTGAGGAATGCAGTAGGGGAAGAGGGGGTCGGGGAGGTCCTCACCTCCAGAGGGGACCATAAGGCAGGCTGTGTTCTAGCACAAGGATCAGAGTTTGAATTTGGGACCATTAGGTGAGCTCTGGGGTGTGTGACCCCTTTGAAAGAGAGCTGTCTTTACAGGGTGAAGCTGGTGGGGCCCAGGGCCAAAGCAAAGGACCGGGAGGCCTGTCTGTTGAGTTCAGGGGGTGCCCGGTGACATTTCTAGGCAAGGGCAGAAGGCCCGAGGTTGGTTGTCTGCCCCTACCTCTTCTTTAGCCTTTTCCCTTGCAGGTTCCCCAGGCTTTTTCTCTGATCCCTCAACAGAGGAGAAAATGTGAAGATTCACTTGTGCCCGGACACCGGGGACTAGACATGGTCGTTTTGCCAGGGCGCTGGGGCGGGCTGCCTCCGTAAACGAATGTGTTTCTATTGGTAAAACTTAGAGTATATGGGAGCCAGAGGGAGGCTTCCCGAAGCACTGCACAATGTGTGCCCAGAGCAGAGTCTAAGCTGTGAGGCCCTGCTCTCCCCCCCGTAGCTGGCTGTGTTCCTGGGAGAGGCACAGAATGTAGCCCTTATGAGGTTGGGGGAGGCCTAATGCCCACCCCATGGGACCATGAGCCTCATGCATCTGGTGCCCTGTCCCCAGATCTTGTCTCTCCCCAGGTTTGGTGCATCTAGAACCGTATCCACGGGGAAGAGGGGCCAAAGGGGAAGGATGTGAGGTAACTCCTCCCTCAGCTTCTAGCACAGAGTGTCCAGGCTTCTCTCTTTGTGACTGTGTGACCTTGGACAGGTCTGCCTCTTCTGAGCTTCAGTCTCTTCATCTGTAAAACAGGGATGATGAAAGGACTCGGCAAGGAAAGGACTCAGCAGTCCTCAGTTCCCTGCTCTTCCTCAAGGCTGTCACCCTGCCACCGGTGGTGTTGGCCCACAGACATCACGCCAGCACGCTTCCTAGCTTCTCCCAAAGGTTACAGAAATGAGTGAGGCAGCCCCAGTCCTGGAGTAGTTTGGTGTCGTGAAGGAGATGGACTCAGGCTCGATGCTGGCACTGGAGAAAGGGCATCACCTGGAGTAAGTCTAAGAGGCTTCATGAAGGTGACATCTAATGGATGCCACTTGTCTCCTCAAGCTGGGTCTGTGATGAACAGATGGGTTCTGGCATATTCCCCATCAATGGCATCTCAAAATAGCACAAGCCAGTGACTGAGTTGGAGGCCTGAGCCAGGTGCATCGGTAGTAGGCATTCAGTAAATAGTTGTTATGATCAGGTCCTGTTTACTCTTACTAGTGACCTTGGGGCCTCAGCTTCCTCCAAGCTGGATTGCGTTCTCTGCAAAATTGTAACTGCAGGTGGACGTTAGGTACATGGCAGAGGTGGGCATGGGAGGAGGATTTGTTTGCAAAATCCCTTTCAGTCAACTGGAAGCTAATTTCTCACATTAAGGTAAATAGCCATGTGCCCCATCTCCTCTCAGTTGTAGAGACAGGTCCTGCCCAGAGCAGGGAGGCAGGCCAGTCCTTGGAAACAGGAAGGATGGGCTTAATCCAACAGGGGTTTATCCGGCATTCACTGTGCCCTGAGCTGGGAAAGAGGCACTCTCCAAGCATGTGGCCAGTACTTAGGCCAGAGGCAGCGGACATGTTTGCTTTGGCCTTCACTCTGTGTGTGTGTGTGTGTGTGTGTGTGTGTGTTTACACTATTGAGCCACCTTTTTTTTTTTTTTTTTTTTGCCGGTGGCTTGTGGGATCTCAGTTCCCCAATCAGGGACCGAACCCATGCCCTCAGCGGTGAAAGTGCGGAGTCCTAACCACCGGACCACCAGGGAAGTCCCATGAACCAACATTTAAATCAGGAGATTTCACATCACAATCTAGATTTCTAGTTTGCTGTTTTTGGGGAGGAGAGAGGGGAGAGGATCAGAAAATTCAGTAACACTGGAGCTTTCCAGCAACAACGTGTTGACAGGGCTGAGTAGTGGCTGCCCCGGACATGGACAGTCCCCACCGCTCCCTGGTGTGTCCCTGACTCAGCGAGTTTCATTTGAATTACTTGCCTAACAGCTACAGAAAGGCGTTTGGGGGTGACCATCCCCACCCTACACTCTCATGGGTGAGAAAGGCCCATACAGTGGAGGCAGTTTCTCTTTTCCCTCACCCCTTCCTGCCCCCCACCAGCCATTTTCCTCCCCAGCCCCCAGCCCAGCTGACAGACCGGACCTGCTTTCCCGACCCCAGATATCACCCTCTAATATTGAAGCTCCTTTCCGTATGTGCCAGGGAGTAGGGGCAGAGCTTACGGGTTCAGCAAGGCCAGGCAAACCCCTGTGTGCCTTGGTCAGAGGGCCGAGTATTGGGCCCTGTGAACCTCAGGGAGACAGTCCTCGGCAGACACCCCTCGCAGGGCTATTTTGGGAAGCAAGCAGGTGTGGAGGTGCTCTATAAACGCTAAGGCGCCGGTGGGCTCGGAGGGAGGGGGCGTCAGTAATACTGTCTCCCCTGGGCTGGCCCTGGCTTCTGGACATGTGCTTGGACTCCATCCAGTTCCGTCTGATCTCACCCAGTCCTGGGAGCCTGGTTCCTCCTCTGAGCCTGGTGGGCGGTACAGAGGCTGGTGCTGGGCAGTGGGTGTGGCCACTGGCTGGCAGCTGGAGTCCCACCCACCCAGAAGCTCAACAGTGGCTGGCAGGTGCTTTTTTTTTTTTTTTTTTTTTTTTTGCGGTACGCGAGCCTCTCACTGTTGTGGCCTCTCCCGTTGTGGAGCACAGGCTCCGGACGCGCAGGCTCAGCGGCCATGGCTCACGGGCCTAGCCGCTCCGCGGCATGTGGGATCTTCCCAGACCGGGGCACGAGCCCGTGTCCCCGCATCGGCAGGCGGACTATCAACCACTGCGCCACCAGGGAAGCCCCATGGCAGGTGCTTTGAGAGGTGCACTGGGGATGCCGGAACAGCATCCCCCCCTGCCCCAAGCCAAAGTCCCTCCCTCCCTCCCTTCCGTAGACATATTCCAGGAGGACAGGGACTCTGCATTGTCCCTGTTGAGTCCCCAGCATCCCACATGGGGCGGGTGCAGAACACCTTGAGGAAGGTCTGATCACACTGCCTGGGTGATTCGCAGCTTCTCTTCCCTGGGATTCAGGATCCCTTTCTGTTCTTCTTTCTTCTTCTGTTCTTATTTCCTGCCAGTTCAAAATGCTTCTCTCTCTCTCTCTCTCTCTCTCTCTTTATTCCTAAATAATATGGATTTTCTAAAAACAAGGAAATTATCAATGATCCAGTACTGTCATCTAATGAACAGACTTTATTACAGTTTCACCAATTATTCCACTAATAGTCTTTATAGCATAAGAAAAAAAATTATGGTCCAGGATATAATCCCAACTAGATGCGCATATTGCATTTAGTTTTCATGGTTCTTTAGTCTCTTTTAATCTAGAAGAATTCTTTAGTATTTTAGGACAATTTCTTTGTTTTTCATGACCTGGAAAAATGCTTACATCTCTTAATGGCCAGCGTCCTCCTGGATCTGAATTAGGCACAACACATTCAAACCTCAGTACAATCTTTGTAAATTTAGAAACTCTTTGGGCACCAAGAAGTTTTCTGCAGGTTCTTCTTCCAGCTCACCCGTGCCAGCGTCTTCATACCACCCTTTGCCCACCCCCACTCCCCAATCACTTCCTTTCTCTGGGCCTCAGTTTCTTCAGCTGTAAAATAAGCAGATAGGATGAGATGGTTTTCAGAGCCCCTCGCAGAGCTTTCCCTCAAAGAGTTTATGATTCTGCTATGTGTAGGGTGCATGTTTGCCAGCATGGGTTTATACCTGCATTGAAACTTGGCTTTCCCATAGTTTGGGATGTCATTTGACACCTAGAATCTATTCTCACTTCCTTCTAAAGAGGCTCTCTGGACTGTAGTTGTTGGAAAACTAAACACTACATTTCTTAGATTCCCTTGCATATTAGGTTCTTCCAATATCCTTGCATGAGATTTAGAAGGTGTGAATGAAATGGGCCACTTTCTTGCTGCTATTTTCTGATGACCAGTAAGGTAGAGGAGGCATGGGGATTTTCTGTTGCAGTGTTGCCGTGTCTAATCTTCAGCCTTGTGGGTGTCAAGAATCAGGTTAGAGGCAATGAAGCAGCTTCCTAATCCCCGGTTTGCAGCTGTGATCCAAGTCTTCTCTAGCTTATATGACACCACGTGAAGAAAAAGTTGCCCCTTCTGGGAAGACACAGCTCTGGGGGTCAACAGAGGGCAAGGTGGAGCCTGACTGGCCCAAGGTCACTCAGGCAGCTGGTGGCTGAACTTAGACCAAAATCAGGGTTCTTTCCAGATGTAGTCCACTTCTGGGTGCCAGGGCAGATATGTGGCTCCCAAAGCTGAGGGGACTTGGCAGAGGGGCACTAGGGTTAGATGAGCGAGGCATCAGCCTCTAGTGCAAAAGTTAAGGGGGCATGAAAATACTCGCAATCAAGATAAATGATACATCTATGCGTATATATATTTTTAAGGTTTATTTATTACTTATTTAATTTGATTTATTTTTGGCTGCGTTGGGTCTTAGTTGTGGCACGTGGGATCTTTGTCGAGGCATGCGGGATCTTTCCTTACGGTGCGTGGGCTTCTCTCTAGTTGGAGTGCGCAGGTCTTCTCTAGTTGTGTCGCGCGGGTTCTAGAGCGCATGGGCTCTGTAGTTGCTGCACCCGGGCTCTAGTTGAGGCACGTGAGCTTAGTTGCCCCGCGGCATGCGGGATCTTGGTTCCCTGACCAGGGATCGAACCCTTGTCCCCTGCATTGCAAGGTGGATTCCTTACCACTGGACCACCAGGGAAGTCCCCCTATATATACTTTTAAATCAGAAAGCTACCACCTGTGCCAGCCACCTGCTTTTCTAAATAAAGTTTTATTGGAACCAGGGCCATGATTAGGGTGAGGTGAGTGAGGCAGGGTGGAGAAAATACAGGGTTGATGCCTGTCTTTATTTAAATCTTAGATATTTCGATATTTTGTTCACCATGAATTTTTTGCATTCATTTTGATTTTTTTGAAATATCGCGTTGCAATGTCTTCTCTTGATTACTGAGTTTGGGGGCGTTCCCTTAAATTCTCTGCCAGAGGCCAGCTCCTCACTCTCGGTCTTTCCTTAGCGAGAGGTTTTAGGTACCACCACACCACGTTAGGCCAGGTCACCTCCACCAGGGCTCGCTCGCCCGGGCGCCCCAGCCGGCTACTTCCTCTCACATTCTAGTTAGGGACTGGGATGTGGTTCCTCGGTGGCTCTTTATGGTGTGCTCACTGCTCTGACCGGTTCGGCCCATCTTGGGAAGGCCTGGGGACAGGCGGGGCGGGTTTTGGGGAGGAGAAGCAAGCAGGGCGGCGGGGGATGGAGCGCCTCCTGCCGGAGGTTGAGTAAGGATGCCCGGGACCCTCCGCATCCGGGTCTCGGCCCCTTGCGGGACTACATTTCCCAGAAGGCGCCGCGGGAGGCTGCCAGCCGTGGAGGTTTGGCTGCGTCCCTCGCAGTCGAGCCAGGCGCCGCCGCTGCCGCGTTTTCTCAGTCTTCCCTCGGGTGTCAGCCCTCTCGGGATTGGGCCCTCTGCGACGCCACGGATGGCTTTCCCGGAACTGGGGTCTGGCCCTCTCCGGAGAGTGGGGGCGACTGGCCCCGTCTCGGCTGCACCTCGGTTGTGTCATGCAGGAGAGACGCAGGTGCGGGGTCTCAGTGGGTAAGAGCTGGCGATCGGCAGCAGCCCGGCCCGCCGCCTCCACCTAGAGCAGGGGGCGTTTCTGAACACACGCCTCCGCCGAGCCCCTTTGAGGCGGCGCCCAATGAGCCCCGAAAGCACACGGGTGTTATGCGGAGTAGAAAGGGCGGGACGAGCACCTCCACAGCCCTTTTCAGCTTTCCACCCTCCATTCTCTTCCTGGAGTCCAGTTATTCTATTAACTCCCTTAAAGAACCACAGCCCCTCCCGCCTTAAAATCCGGGCCTCTACTACTGTTCCCAAGGTGTCCGCTGCGTTCTGCCTTCACCACCCTACCCCACCCCGCGCACCCGCCTTCCGTCAGGTTCAGCTTTCTCAGCTCTCCACTAGGCCACTGTGTAGCCCCAGCCCGGACACAATCATGTAGGCTTAGACGGTTTGGTTAAGTTAAATTTTATCATCATGTGACACTGAGTCCAGCTACTGAGAGCTGCACACACCCAAGTTCAGGACTCGATCTTAGTCTATTGATACCCTGGACCCATTGCTCAGAAGGGACACACTGCAGTGAAGGAAGGAGTAACCTGTGGAGGTTACTGAGGATAACCTGAGATATCCCTTTAGTTAAGAGGTTCTCAACCTTGGCTGTACGTTATTGTTATTACTCTGGGGTACAGCCTAGGCAAAAGAATTTTGTAAAACTTCTGGTTAATTCTAGTGTGCAGCCAGGGTTGAGACCACTGCTTTAACCCCTAGGACAGATGGGTGGGGCCTGGGATGGCCAGAAGCACTAGGCCAGGCCCCTTCAGCTGGGAGCAGCCTCAACCCTTTATCCCAGGGTGCTGCACAAATCATTGTTAACATTTTCTATGTGTCCCAGGCTGTGGAAAAAGGAAGCTCTGCCCTACAGTAAGAAACGTATCTGACAGCCTTATGTAAGGCAGTTGGAAGAAAGACACAATAATCTCAGGAAGAGGTAAGGAAAGCCCAGGCTAGACAGGGAATGTAGGAGGGGAGAGCAATGATAGTCACAGACAGAGTGGTGGATTATGGTGGCTAACAAGATCGAAGTTTTTGGCAACCTGTGGCACTTTCAGTTGTCACAAGGGCTGACTGCACTGACTGTGTCCCAGCTGGCTCAGAGAGCATTGCCAGAACTGCTGTGGTTTTCCTAGGGCCCCCAAGACCATGAATGGACCACGGTCATCAGGCTTGGCTCAGTCTCAGACACGAGCAAATTGAACTGTGGCCATTCAGATTTTCAGAAGAGCGTCTACTTTATGAAGGCCAAAGGCCCTTTCTTACGTAGGGCATCAGCTGCACTCCTGAGGATGATTTCTACACAAGAGATTAAAAAAAAATAAGCTCTGTGCGTGGCCTGAACATGCTCATGACAGCATTTTCTGTAGTAATGACATTCCAATAATAAAAGAAATGAATAAAATGTGGGATTTTAAATAAAAATTGTATATAGCCATTAAAATATCCTTATGAAAGAATATGAATGAGCCAGAAAATGTTCACAAGTAAGAAAAGAATGCACAAATTCTTTTCGGAAAGCAAAATTAGATTCATCTTTTGCTTGGAGTAGTTTTCTCTTGTTCAGTAGCTAAACTATGACTACAGAGTAGTCAGAATATGTAGGCATGTTGGCAAAGCCTGAAGAAACATGCAAACATGATGATATTATTCTTAGAAGTGGTGGGATTATGGAGGAAAGGTAGTTTCTTTTTCAAAATTGTCCTAATGAGATAGGCGTTATAGCAGAGAAATTAGCAGGAAGCTCTCTTGAGCCAGACCGTTTGGGTCCTGGTTCTGCCACTTATTGTATGGATGAGCACTGGCAAGGTTAAAACCTTTCGGTGCCTCAGTTTATTCATCTGTAAAATGGGGTGATAGTCCCTCTCTTGGTTAGTTGTCGTGAGGTTTAATCAACGTGTGGAAATTCTTAGAACAGATAATCTCATTAGTACAGATGCATAGATGAAATGCACTGGACCCAAGTAAACAGCATTGTTTTTAGTTGCTTTTCTCTGTTATTGCTATAGAAATAACCATGATCTCATTGACTGGCAGGCAAAATGACTGGGAAGACTTAGATTGGGTGTGGTCACTTTCATGGTCCCTTTGGTTAACTTTCCAAGTGTGTCCACATTGTAACTTGGGAGGACAACAAAGATAAAAGAATCTGAGTCTTCGCATAAGCAAACCTGAGCAGCCGGAAGTGGTTCCTTGATTCAGTTACCATTTATTGGGGGCCTACTGTGTCAGGCACTAGGCCAGAGCCTCTGCTCTCGCGGAGCTCAGTCTACTGGGGAGTCAGACATGTGACCAGACGTTCCTGATGGTTCTCAATGCCACTGCAACAGTCACCACACCAAGTGTGATAGGAGAGTTTGGGAAAGCTTTCAATGGAGCTGGGGCTCACGTGATAAGTAGGACACGTTTAGGCGACAGGAAAGGGGGAAGGGCATTCTGGGCAGTTGGAAGTAAAATAAGTACAAAAGAACAGAGGTGTGAAAGGTCATGGCGATTAAAGCTGCAGAGCTGGGGCAAAGCCAGGCTGAGCTCTGCTGTCCGTGCTGAAGCATTTGAACTCTTCTGTAGGCCGTGTTGTGGGTGACGTTTAGGCACAGGTACTTTGAAGCAGGGGAGTGACATCAGAGTTAATGCTGGAGTCTGGGGTTTAAGGGAGAACTATCACTGGTGGATTATATGGGTGATAAACCAGAATGCAGGGACTGGAAGCAGGGGAGGCTGAAGGAGTCTTTTGCAATAATCCAGGCAAACGATGACAAGGATTTGCACTTAAGGCAGTAGAACTGGCAACAGAGAGGAGAGGATGGAGTTGAGAAATCTTTCTGAAGTAGAACAAAAAGGATGTGGTGCCTGAAGAGACTTGAGTTGGAGGTGCAGAGCTAGGGGAAAAAGCGGAGTCAAGGACTTGGGCAGGGGAATTCCCTGGTGGTCCAGTGGTTAGGACTCCGTGCTCTCACTGCCAAGGTCCCCCGTTCAATCCCTGATTGGGGAATTAAGATCCCACAAGCCTCACAGCCAAAAATTTAAAAAATAAAAAGAGTACACATGAAAAGATAAGAATAATAAGTAAAAAGAAAAAAAGGACTTAGGTAGCAAACCTGGAAACGGGATGGGTGATGCTCTGAGGCACTTCTATGCTGTTGGAGTTCTCATCGAACTCCACATTTTTTTTTTATGCTAATAGCACATGGTTGGGAAGACCAACACAAATTTTTAAATAATTTTTATAAAATACAAGGGAAATAATTTATTAATCACTGATGTTGAGACATCACTTAATATTATGCTTGTCCATACCAAGGATATAAGGATTTCAGTAACATACCTTTGCCTACTACCTCCCTAAATCCTTCTGTAAATTGTGAGATTTGAGGGACAGGAGAGAGGAGAAGTTGTTCCTTTTGAATCTCAAAATGATGTTAGACAAGAGAAGCCAGACACGAAAGAATACATAATATGCAATTACATTTAGATGAAAATTTACAATAGGCAAAACTAATTTATAGGGGCAGAAAGCAGATATCAGTGATTATCTGGGGCTGGGTGGGAGAGGGAGTGGCTGACTGCACAGGGGCATGAAAGAACTTTGAGGGGTGATGGAAATGTTCTATACCTTGATTGTGTTGGTGATTATGCCAGTGTATACATTTATCAATATGGGCTCATCAGATTTTCAGCAGGAGGGGTACTTGGGCAGGTGCACCACAAGAGGGCAACAGCAGCAGAGGATGCTGGCAGCCCTCAGGCCATCGACCAAGTACCAGCTCTTAGTGGGAACTTCCAAGCTGAGGCTAAGGGATGGGAATCCCCAAGGAATTGTTTGGTGATGACCAGCAAAACTGAGTGGAGAGAGGGGCGCCTAGAACCTTTTCAGGTAAAAATACCCCCTTCATTTTTGTTTTCTCCAAGAGCCATAATCATTCAGTAGGGAGGGGGCTTGAGGGTACTGTGTGTGGACAAAGAAGCCAAGTAACTTTAACTGGAATAAGGTCCCATCTTCTCAGCAGCAATTCCAAAATACAACTGGGAAAAAGCAACTGTAGGAAGAATTCTGTTATAGCTCAGTGAGGGCGTGGGAATAAGTTAGCAACACTATATAAAATTTAACTGTTCAACAAGGTTACTAAAAACAAAACAAAACAAAAAGCTGAAAAAAGACGTGTAGAACCAGTTTAGCCCCATCAGGAGGAACAGGTGTGGAGAACCTTCTTGAAAATATACCTTCCTCATTTTTCTTTCATATATTTAGATTAGGTATCAATACATAAAACTTATTTTTCTTTTATATATTAAATTCATGTCAGGTACATCAGCTCTTGATCAAAGCTGGGGGCATCCTGTTGGACTGTAGCTCTGAAAAGGCGTTCCTATAGCGTTATCCAAAGTAACGGTCCAAACATTCATTAAATACACATTTTTAGAGCACCCACTTCATGCCAGCTTCTGTGCTGGTGCTGAGGACAGAACCACGGACAAGGCAGACGTCAGCCCTGCCCTGTCTTGCAGTTTTCTAGAGCCTCTAGGGTTCACACAGCCCTGCATATTCTTTCTTCTTTTTCCTCCAAGTAGCCTGAGTTTTCAGACTGAAATAACATACTTAGCAGTAGGCACTTGTCAAGTTTGTGGCTGTCCAGCATCTTTGGAATACTCGTCCTACATTTTCTCCAAGATACAATTCCTAACCTCCTGAAGGCAGAAGCCAGAACTAGGTTTCCCAGCCTTTCCCGAAGCCATGGCACAGGCAATGACCTAGGTGTGGCCAGTTGGTGCCCACGTGATTCCTTGATCGAGAAGAGAGCAACTGAAGGATGCAAGTTTCATGAAGAATCCGTTTTCAAGAGGGGATGAGGGTGGAAGAATCTAGCTTTTGATGAAATAAAATTTTTAAGGTGGGACAAGGAAAGTTTTAAGCATAAAATTGTCTGCCCCTTTGAGCCACTACCCCCTCCCCTTTAGTGTGCATTGTGTATCTGCCTTATACATTAACTAGAAACCCTTAGAAGACACAGGAATGCCTACTCACTCCCCTCCACCCTCCCAAAAAGCAATTTCCTCCTGGTGCCAGCAGGGTAATTCCTTGGAGATAACATTCCTTTCTCAATCCTGTAAGGGGCCACAATAGCCCACTACATGCCTTGTTGGAGTATGTAAACTGTCAGTATGTTACATTGATGTATAACCCTTTGTCTCAAAAACTTACATAACTGTATCTCGACCTCTAACAGGTGGAACAATCCTCAGAGCTTTCTGAAAGACTGTCTCCCAGGTTATAACCCTCAGGTTGCCTCCAATAAAATTTTCCATTTCTTTTTTTTAATTAATTAATTAATCTATTTATTAATTTATTTATTTAGGCTGCTCCGGGTCTTAGTTGTGGTATGCGGGCTCTTAGTGGCAGCATGCATGCGGGATCTAGTTCCCCGACCAGCGGTCGAACCCGGGCCCTCTGCATTGGGAGCGGGGAGTCTTACCCACTGGACCACCAGGGAAGTCCCTATGTCTTTCTTAGATTGACTACTGATTAAATTTTGGTGACACTTTCCATGGCAGCATTGATGACATTTTTGGCACTCAGTGTCCCGCAGTGTGAACTGTCTCTGCACAGCTGGCCCACAGAATGGTTTGTTTCTGGCGGTACCAGAGATACCGCGAGCTACCTAAGATTCACAATTGCGTATCTTTTTAAAGCTAGTTAAAGGGAGTTCTGCTCTTTGCAAAGAACTGTGACTAATACATATACTGAGCTCTTGTTCCACGCCAGACTCTAGGCTGGCACAATCCTCTGTTGCTTTACCTAAACTTCATAAAGATCATTTAAGGTACAAATTATTATACAGTTTACACCTGAAAAAATCCTGAGATTCAAAAGGACACAATTCATTCTACAAATATTTATTAAAGGCCTACTGTGTGCCAGCCACTGGGAATACAGTATTGAACAAAATATTTCCCCACAACTATAAAAAGAATGGCATATTGTATTTTAAATGTCCCCTTACCAAAATAAGAGGCACAGTACAGCAGCTGTCTGGAGAGAAAGACCTCCAGGCAGGCCTCGTTTTAAATATAGAAACCCCCTAAAAATAGCCACCCACGTTACAGACTCAACAGGTGATTGGCCGGAACAGAGGGGAGGGGAACCGAGGCCTCAGTGAAGGAGAAGGAAAGGACGGTGCCGTTGTCCCCAGCTTCTCTCACTGACATGGCTTTGCCTCTGAGGTCCTTGGGTCGGGGCTTGGCCAGTGCGGCCAAGGGAGACCACGGAGGGACAGGAGGTGAGTTGCAGCCAGGGCCTGACCCTGTGGCTTCCTGACCTTGTCCATCTGTCCCCCACTCCTGCCTCTGGGACGTTCCAGGGTCCTGGCGACGCCTCCCCCTCCCGCCCAGTCCGTCTCTCTCTCAGCCCTGCCTTTCCCCGCTGCAGCCCGCACCTGGCGCCTCCTGACCTTCGTGCTGGCGCTCCCGAGCGTGGCCCTCTGCACCCTCAACTCCTGGCTCCACTCGGGCCACCACGAGCGCCCAGAGTTCATCCCCTACCATCACCTCCGGATCCGCTCCAAGGTACACTGGCCCGCGCGGGCGCGAGCGAGGGGGTGCGGGGGACCCCCAGGCTGACGCCTCGCTCCCCCCTCCCTCTCTCCACAGCCCTACTCCTGGGGAGACGGCAACCACACTCTTTTCCACAATCCCCGTGTCAACCCTCTGCCCACGGGCTACGAAAAGCCTTGAGGCCTTGGACGATTCCCCCAGACGCAATAAAAGTGTGGAAGCTGTGTGTGGCCGTGGGCTCCATGGGGACCACGGGGCGGGGCGTCCATGGCTAGAGCTGGGCTTGTGCGGGAAGTGCAGTGGGCGCTCCACGTGCTCTTCCGGAGACCTTGACTTGGGAGGGACTCGAGGGAACAGCCTCGATGGACAGGTAGGAGATGGCCCCTCCCCTCTCACCTATTAATAATTAGGGCTCTAGGCTGTAAAGGGCTTTAATATACACTGACTTCTCACAGTAACTCTGGGAGCAAGGTCTAAATTTGGTTCCACCTTCTCCAGAGGAGGAATATGAGATTCTCAGAGATTAAATGACTTAAATTCAGGCAGCTCGTCGGAGGCCCGGTGGAGACTCAGGGCTGCAGATCCTGAGGTACCACTCTTTTCCTGACACACATTCAGGGCCTCTGTGATTTCCCGCTGTCTAGAGACAATTGTGATTTCAAACACAGGATCTACAGCCCTCTGTGTAGATCTTCATGACCTAATTCTGGATTTGGAATATTTTGGTCATTCGCTATGACCACCTTTAATGGGTCTTCTGTATTAGTTGGGGGAAATTAGATGTTCCCTTTCTGGAAGCCTGGTTCTCCTAGTTTTGGGGGACCCCATTCAAGGGGGATGTTGGTTCAGACAAGCTCTGGACATTTCATTCACCTCCTAGGACAGTCAGCTCACTTGCCATTACCAAGGAGCCTGACGCCTAAGCTGAAACCCATGACCAACACACAAACACACACACACACACACACACACACACACACACACACACACACACACAACTTATTTTGCCCTCCTCTCCTGAAACTAGTCACGGCACCATTAAGAAAAGATGCTCACAGGCCCCAGTCACCTGAGAAAGAGAGAACATTTTCTGTACCCACAAGCAGCCCCTCCCCCCTTACTAGAACAGCATTCAGGTCCCTAGATTAGAGCTCTTTCATACAAGGAAACTGTGTTATAAACATCCTCATTTAATGTGACAGTTCTTATACATATGAGAATTCATGCTGGCATCATGCCCGCTTCTGTAAAAAGTGGGTCATCACTGAAGTCTGGTAGATACGTAAAAACATAAAAACCTTTCGATGCCTTGGGAAGATGGCTTAGCACCTGGCAAGTTGCTCAGGCCAGTCCAGATCTACACAGAAGTTACTCCCATGGAAGTCAGCCCATGGGGGTACAGCTAAATGGGAAAGTGGATTCTTAGGACAAAGGCTGATTGGGGGCCTCACCGCTGAGATACTCCCCATTGAATGTGACAGTGTCTTCAGGGTTGTCACCCATCATTTCTTTGTATTGACGTTTGAAGAAGCCACACTGTGAGGGGAAATAAATCAGAAAATCTGGATCAGAGGGCAGGGTAGGAAGTTGGGAGTAGGAAGAAGCTGAGACAGAAGAAGGAAGCCAAACTGACTTGTATTTGTGTGCCAGAACACTTATGTGAACAACAGCTATCACGTACTGAGTGTCTTCTCTATGCCCAGCTCAGTAGCCGTACACACCATCCACAGCAGAAAAGCAAAGATTCTGCATACCCTGGCCTCATGTCTGTCTCATTTCAGTCACTCTATGATGTAGGCATTATTTCATTTCGAAAATGTTGAAAGGGGCTCAGGGAGGTTGAGCAACTTGCCTGACATTATACAGCGAGTCAGAGCGAAAATGTGTACCTGGACCTGCCTGACTTCACTGTCTGAGTTCTCCCTGCTATACCCGCCTGTTTGTGGGAGGGCTGGGGTTGGGTGCTGGTGGTGTCAAGAGTGTGATGAAAGCACTCACCTTGTACAGTGTAGCTGTGATGAGAGCCAGTAGCAGCAGTCCTCCCACAGAGCTGCTCACAATGAGGGGGATGGGGTTATAGACCTCATACTCTTCTAGCACCATCTCCACCTGATTTGGGGATCAGAAAGTATCAGGCTGTTCGAGACTCCTCCCAGTTTCCCAATCTTTAACCCCCTCCCTTTCTTCATCAGTCTCTGCTCCAAGGGGTGAGATACAGAAGCATTCATGGGCTTAGGAACAGTTGCCTGCCTAGGGACCTCCATCCTTCCTCCCTCCAGGCTTGCAAGCCCCCCACCCAGCATCACAGATTTAGCATCAGGAGCTGTCTGATCAGCCTGGTCACTGCCTACCACACGGGGCGAGCCTGGGGCCTGTGCTCCGCAACGTTAGAAGCCACCACAATGAGAAGCCCGCGCACTGCAACAAAGAGTAGCCCCCGCTCGCCGCAACTAGAGGGAGCCCGTGCGCAGCAACGAAGATCCAACGCAGCCAAAAATAAATAAATAAATAAATAAATTTACAATAGCTATATCACAGAGCTAATAGAGTGGTTAAATAAATGTAAATACATGTAAAGTACTTAAAACAAGGCCTGGCATATCGTAAGTATATATGACTGTAAGCTCTTATTGTAAATTTCAGTGTTTTCCTGTGGATAGAAGGGGAAATTCACACATGGAATTTGGAAGGGCAATGACACTGCCTGAACCCCCTCTCTAGTTCCCCTGAAAATTGGCACAGCAGCAGCAGCAGCAAACTCTGTCCCATGGCAATATTATAAGCTTCTGATCAACCCTAAAGCCTCTGGAATTCAGCCAGGTGGGTGGGGCTCCTTGTCGTGCTCCCAGCCTGGCCCCTTCCCCAACCTTTAGAACCCAGAGCAGCAGCCCTACACTTGCCTTTCCTGTGGCCTGCTCAGCCCTGGGCTCTTAAAAACCGTCCCAACAGTTTCTCACATCTCTGCTGTCCTCTGAGTTTTGTGAGAACCTGACCTTCTCTTCACCCTGTGTGGTGACAGACCATATCCTGTTGGGCACAAGCTCCCCACTTCAGAGTGCTCAGAAAAGCCTCAGTCTTAATCTAGTAGCTTCAATTCAGCATATTCGTGTTTAGCACAAAGGCTGGAACTGGCTTCATGTTAAAGGAAGCCTGCATCTTGGAGAGAGAGAAGAGGATACACAGTGGTGGCAAAGTATGTGTGTCCCACCAGCAGGTCAGTTCGTCAGAGAAGAACCAAGAATTGTGGGATATGGTGCTATGGTATAAATATATGGCTGGTCACAAGAATCGCCATGTGGGGAATCAGAGTGGCTAGCTTAGATATCCATCCTCAAAAGAGCAGGCTGGCCTGCAGGGCGAGGTACTAGGCTTGGAGGAAGCTCCAGGGAGCTCCCCACCACCAGGGTCTGCAGGCTGAACAAGGAAGGACAAGACTGGGACAGAGACTCAAGGAAGTAGATTGGAATTGAATCAGGGGCAGGGGCAGGGCTGTGGGAACTCACGAGCTACAGGCTGATAACTGTCCAATCAAAAGCATTTCTTTGTTAGAAGGAGAGCCAAAGGGAAACACAAGGACTTCTCATCCTATGAGGATGGGAGACCCAAAAGCTTGAGTGTCTGGCTATAAAAGGAGATAGAGCTCACTCACCCTGAGAAGCTGAGGCTGACACTCAGGTCCCCTTGCCCACAATTCTTCTCAAAGGGGAGCTGCAGCAAAACAGTATATTCTCTTCCCATCCATGTCTTAATCCATCTCCAATCCCCTCATTAGGAGTACTCATCGACATTGAGTATTAGCACCCACCCTGCACCCAGCACCGTGCTAAACACTGGCAAGTAGGGCAATGAGGGAGGGGCAGTTAGAATATAAAGGGAAGATAAGAGAAGATCCTTGGCTTCAAGGAACAGAAAGCTTAGCTGAGGAGTCAAATCCAAATCACACTGGAACAACCATTCAACAAACATTATAGATTGTCCATGATGGAACAGGTTCTGGGTCAGGAAAGGTGGGAACTACAGGTGAATGGGACACGGTTCTTGCACTCAAGGAACCTTCAATACCAAAGGAGCCACAGAAGTAGACACAGATTGCTATGAGTCCAGTCACATGGTATTTGGCATGGTATCACCATGACACAACAAGAGGCCAGAGAAGAGGTGACAGATGCTGAATGTAGTGTTCAAAAGAGAGGGAGATCAGACTGGGGCTTTGGGGACTAGAGGAGATCTTTGAGGTGGAGAGAAGGCGATGTTTTCCAAATAAGAAATATGGCATGCAGGCAGGATGTAAAAATCAACTTCCAAACAATGTCTTAATCTGTTTATTATGTGCCCTTACTAGGAAAACTATGAGCAGTTCTAGGTACCTATGATCCCTTGACAGTGCCTCCTCTGAAAGAATAAGGGAATTGTAATGTGAAAATGGAAGGAAGGAAGGAAAGAAGGAAGGAGGGAAAGAAGGAAGGAAGGAAGGAAGGAAGGAGGGAAAGGAGGAAGGAAGAAAGACGACATGGATAGAAATGAGAAAAGTTGGGAAGGGTCTGCAGAATGAGAACCAGAGAGTTTATGTTGGGGTGAAGTGGATAACCAGCTGGGATGTGTGTAGGGATCCAAGCTGGGCAGGGCTGTGGTAACTGGGTGGAAGCATTTTAGATTTGAAGTGGTTGGTGGGAGCCACTGTAGGCTCTTAAGCACATGGAGACACAGTGAAAGTCAGCACACCCCTGGGACTTCATCGGAAGACTCACAGAGGCAGTGAAGCGGTCCTGTGAGCCCACAGCCAGCACAGGGCGCAGGTTCTGAGATGAGGAGGTGGGCTCCCCAACCAGGAAGAAGTTGAGTCGCAGGATGATCGGGTTCCCCACGTCCTCCACACAGTCCTGAGGGAGAAGGGGCATTCAAGAAGCCGCTCTCCTCCTCCTTACTTGCTACTACTTGGGCTTCTCCTCCGCTGCATCCATGCCCCGCTGTCCAGACAGCACCCCATCCACGCTGTGGAGCCAGGTTCCTCGGGCCCGACTTTCCCCTCTCCAGCTGCAGGCTCCCACCCTTCCCACCTCACTCAGCAGGGAGTGGAGATGCCAGAGGCTAGCCTTGGGCTCCTTCCTCCCTCTCCCTTTCCCAGAACCCAAAGTCCTCACTGGTAGAAGCAGCTTCATGGTGTCACAGTGCTCTCCCAGCCCTAGGGTTTTTCTTCGAGTCAAAGTCCAGTTCTTGGTCTCATTAGAAATGGCACGAGAAATCAGACCACCTGGGTCCAACGCCAGATCATACATGACAGAGCTTCGGACGTCACCTGAAGCAGAAGGGGGAATGGAAGACGGAAAGTGAGAGAAGCGCAAATGTTCTGTTTTCATTGTTTCATGCGATAAAGACTTGCTGAGCGCTTTCTGTGGGCCATGAACTGTACCAGGTGATGGGGATACACGTGGGGAAGGTGGAGAATTATGGTCCCTGCCCTCATAAGCTCACAGCCTAGAAACAGAGACCAGCACATAGGACATAACATCACAGCGAGATCCATGCAAGGGTGGGGTCCTCAGTGGTACCCAAGAGGGCTTGTTAACTCAGGCTGGGGGTCAGAGATGCTTTCCTGGATGGGCCTTGTCTGAGCTCCAACCTGGAGGATGAAAAGGAGTCAGGTGAAAAGCGGGGAGGAGAAAATCCCAGACTCTGGGAATAGTGGCTAAGACCAGAAGGGAGAGGGAGGTTGGCACATTAGTTAAAAAGGAGTTCCCTGGAGGTCCAGTGGTTAGGACTCTGCACTTTCTCTGCCGAGGGCCTGGGTTCAATCCCTGATGGGGGAAGTGAGATCCCACAAGCCACATGGCCAGGCCAAAAAAGAAAAGAAGTCTATGGCGTAGGGGGGAAGGGGACAAGGTGAGGCTGGAAAGGCAGAGAGGGACCAAATCATGGGGTCATTGTGGGCAAAACTTCTGGTCTTTATAAATGCAAGAAAGGGGCGGTTGAGGGGTGTTAAACAGTGTTTAGGACCAATCGCTGTAGTTCCCTGTGGAGAGTGCAGGGGGCGTGCAAGAATAGCCGTGGGCACAGCTCAGAGTGGGTGGGAAGGCGAAGCCTGTCCTCGAGGAAGGCGGTGGAGAGAGCAGACCTCGGATGTGTCCTGGAGACAGAACCTAGAGGCCCGGGTGTGGGAAGAGGGAGGGAGGAGGACAGCTGGGTGGACATGGAGGTGAGATATGGGTTCCTGGGCTCATTCTGTCCTGAGGATATAGGGCTGGGGGCCTCTCGGGGGCAGTGAGGGTCTGGGTCTACCAGGAGGAAACTCACCTAGCTGGTCCTGTGAGCTTTTGTGGATAGTGAGACAGACTGTGGCGTCCCCAGCTTCCAGGGCGGTGGGCAGCTCTTCCCAGCACTGGTACACAGACTTTGTCACCTCCGGGGGTGTGAATCTCATAGCCACTTCCACGTTCAGCACCGGCAGGCTCCTGAGGGTGCATGGGGGGCTGAGGGCGGGCCTCTGGCCCCCAGAAGGAGAACAAGGGAGGGGGCAGCTTAGTGAATCAGACACAAGGGGCAGGCAAGGGGAGAGTAGGGGAGTTTTCACCTGAGCAGCAGCGCGTGCCCCTTGGCCCCGACGGCCAGGTCCACCAGTCCATCCTGGGTGAGGTCCTGACCCCCGCTCAGTGAATGCCCGAAATACTGGAGCCTGGGGGAGAGCTGGGAGCCTGCAATCCACTGGCCAGGGAAGGATAAAAGCAGTGCAAATCAAGGAAAGGGGATTGGAAAGGTTGGGGAAGAAAGATTTGGAAAGGACACTGAGTAGAGAAGTTGAAGAGCGGGGAGGAGGGAGAGCAAGCAAAGTGAGGACCCCACAGTCCACAGGCAGAGAGGAGAGCACTTTGGGTCCAATGAGCACCACGAAGGTGCAGGCCAATGACAAAATCAAAGCGTAATGATGGGAGCATAATAGATTCATTTATTCATCGTTTACACGTTGATTCATAAATTACGTATGTTCATTCATAAATATTTGAGGAATGGAGTGCTTAGTGCTCTCACGGAGTTATCTTTACAAGAAGCCAATAGAATTTGCTCATCCTTTCATAGAAGGAAACCAGGGCTCACAGAGGCTAAATCGGTCACTTGACTGAGGCCATGCAGCTCACAGGGCTGGTCAGGGATTTGACCTGGGGCCTGTGATCTCTTAACTACTAAGCTGCCCACACACTCTGAAGTCTGGAGGCAAAGGAGAGAAAAGAGAATTGTGCTTAGCTGGGCCTGGGGAAATTCAGGAAAGTAAACCACTGAAAGCAGGAAGGGAATGGTCACTGCCGAGGCCGGTGACAGGAGGCGGCATCAGGCGAATCTACGACAGCGGGGAGGAGGCGAACAGAAGAGGCTGAAGCAGAGGGGCCTCACCTGGCTGTGGGCGGGGCTGATGCCCAGTCCCGAGGTTCCGTGAAACAGGTAGACAGCACCCCGGTTCTCCTGCTCTCCCGGGGCCCCGATGGCCACGTCCGTCAGCCTGTCCCCGTTCACATCCCCCAGCACCGTCAGAGCTGCCCCAAAGCGGCCCCAGGGGTGGCCTGGCTCCCCTCGCAGGACAGCACCACACTGCCGCTTAGCCCTCTGCAGAACACAAACAGTGTCAGGTCCCACCCCAGGTGACCCCTCCACACCCAGACCCCACCCAGCCCGGGTCTCATCAGCCACTCACCCCCCGGGGAAAGGGGCACACGGACACCTGCCCGCCCCGGCTCTGCTCATAGTAATGGGGGGCCCCGATGAGGACCAGGTCGGAGCTGCCATCTCTGTCCACGTCCACGGAGCTGAGGGAGGCCCCGAAGTAGGAGCCGATCTGGAGGGCAGAGCGTGGAGTCATCCTGCGTACCCCTGCACCCACGCTGGGCCAGGTCCCGCCTCTCCCCGGATACCGGCCCCTCCCTACTGGGTCCCGCACTCCCTTCATCTCCCTCTCTGTCCCTGGAGACCCTCCTCCACACCCAACCTGGGTCCCTGTGACTTCAGCCTTCAGCCTCCATTGCCCGGACACCTGCGTGAAGATGACAACCTTCCCGGTGTGCTGATGGCGGGGGGCCCCCAGGACCAGGCTGTGTACCCCCTTCCAAACGGCCAGCTCTGTGGAGTAACCTGAGGGGACCAGGCCTCAGCACAGAGGCTTCCACTCCCCACCCCCGGGCCCCTGCCCTTCCCAGGCAGCCCGTCTCCCACCCGGCCCTCCGACCACAGCCTTGCCTCACCCAGGTAAGAGTCACTCATGTCCGCGTGCTCCTGAGACACGTGGATGAAGGTGGGGCTCCTATTTTCGGGGTACAGGAAGGCACCTCCAGACCAGCTGAAGCTCCCCACAGCCCCCAGAACTGGTCCATCCTGGGAGGAAAGGATTCCAGAGCAGGTGGGAAGAAGAAGAAGACAGCCTATTCAGAAGCAATGGCTGCCACTGACTCCGCCCATCATGTGGAATTCTCTTTGCTCTTCCCTGGCTCTCACCAGCAGCCTCCGTGTCCCTGATTCCTACATCTCTCAGTCCGTCCCCACTGCCGCCATCACGGTCACCCCAGCGCCTCTCACCCACTGCCCTTCCTGCCTCCTAGCTTGCTTTCCTCTGTTTCATCTACTGCCCCAGAGTTGGGTTTCTTCCAACCCAAACGTGCAGCCACCACCCTGCTGGCAAACCATGGAGGCTCACTGCCCACCAGCTCCTGAGGGTGGCATTTAGGATCCTTCCCAGTCGAGCCTGCGCAGTGACACTCTGTTCCAAAATACACCAAGCCTCTGGCCTGGACGCTCCTCTCTCCTCTTTCTGGGACGCAGCTCCTCTCTCTGGAAGAGTCAGCCTCTAAGTCAGCTCTGCGAGGTCTTCCTAGGCTCCCTCAGGAAGGGATTGGCATTTCCTCCTCTGAATGCTTATTGCCTTTGCAAACTTTTGCTTATGGCTAATTTAGGACATTAACAGTTGAAAGAAATGTGTAATGAATCCGTAAGAACCCGTGACCCAGCATCAGTGATTAACTCATGACAAACCTTGTTCCACGTCTACGTCCCCCTCAATTGCCCTCAAAGTTATTCTGAAGCAAATCTCTCTGGATATTTTGAACACACATCTACTTTCAGACAATTGTCTGTCTATATTGTCACTTCTTTGGTCTGCACGGGCTGGTCTTTCCCATCTCTCCCACCCTCTCTCCGCGCTGCCCCTAGCTCACTCTGCTCCAGCTGTGCTGGCCCTTCTATCTCTCTCGTACAGTAACCTTGTTCCTGACTCAGGACCTTTGCACTTGCTTTTTCCTCTACCTGGAGCAATCTCTCGCCATATTTTTCCAGGCCTCGCCCTTTCTCATCATTCAGCCTCAGCTGTTACTCCTTAGGCCTCCTCTGACACCTCTCTTTCTCTATCCCAATGCTTAGCACAACCTGAAAGTCTTTCGTTTGTTTGTCGTTTGTCACCGCCTCCCACTAGTTATGCGATCCAGGAGAGGAGGAACCTCTGCTATCCTGTTCTCTGTACCTACATACACTGCCTGTGTGTCTCTCCCGGACTAGATGGTGAGCTTGAGGACAGGGTCTGCGTTCTTGTTTATTCTGGTTCCCAGCTCCCAACACAGGGCTGGTGCCTGATACTCGTTAATCGAGCACACACTCCACTCACCGTTGTGAGGACGGAACTGAAGCCTTCTTGAGACATCTCATGCTGGAAGGAGCGACTTGTCTTTGACTGCGTTCCTGTGGGCAAACAGGTCAATCGGGCTCCCGGAGACCTTGAGACCATGAAGATTCAGAGCAGAAAGAGGAGAATGTGGTCTGGGGCTTGGGTTCTGGGGAACAATTTGGGGTGAGCTATGAGCAGGGTGAACCTTCAGGACTGAGGGGCACAACTCGCGACTCTTTCAATTCCGAGACCCAAGGTCATGCCCCATTTACCCTCGACTGCAAAGATCTCCTGCAGCTGCTTCTGGGTGTTGCTGAGTGCCGCTAAGTTGTCCACCTTGAACACATGGTCCTCCGAAGGCACTGAGCCAATGATGTTCAGCTCCTGCCTTGTAGTGGGATCCTGGAAAGCATCTCCCACCTGTGGCAGAGAGGCAGCCGAGGAGGAGGAGCCAGCCAGCCCTTCTGCCTGGGGGAGGTGCAGGCTGAGTCTGGGGGAGCCATGAGGAAGGGGACGCACCCCAACGGCATAGCGGACGATGCGGGCTCTGTCTGCCTGGGGGATGACGTCGCTGTATTTCAGGGGGTCTTGGAAGTTTTACGGGCCCCATTCTTACTGCGAAATAGTTCTTTCCTATCGAGGAAGAAAAGGGGGGTGATTCTACTGAGATTCTGGGAAGAAATCATTTGCAGCACTAGAAGCTCCTCTGGAAAGACTGGGGAGTCCTGGCGCCCTGAGACTCAGGTATGTTAAGACATGGATACATACTGACAATCATTAGTGAGACTGAGAACAAAGGTACTCATATTCCTTGTTCCTAAAGTTCCATCCACTACAGAACCTCATTCCCAGGAGGCAACAAGGCAAGTTACTTCACCTCTCTGCGCCTTTGCTTCTCTCCATGCAAGATGAGAGCAATAATTGTACCATAGCTGGTCTCCAAAGATGGCCCCCCGTGAGCCACGCCCGGTTCCTTTCCCGTATTGAGCCCGGCCTGTGACTCCCTTTAATCAGCAACATGCAACAGAAGTGACCCTGTGCCAGTTATGGAACTAAGAAACCTTGGTAGCTTTTGCACTTTGCGGAGCCCTGAGCCGCCATGAGAGAAGTCTAGCCAACCTGTTAGAGGCACCCCGTGCAGCGGCCACATGAAGAGAGAGGCCCAGCCTCCCCAGCTGAGCCCAGCCTTCCAGCCAATCCTGCCAAGGCAGCAACCACGTGGATGAAGCTCTCATAGTCCAGCCTCAGGTGCCACGTGGCCACAGCCACGTGAGAGACCCCACCTGAGAAGAGCTGAGCCCCAGGATCATGAAAAGTAGTAACAAAAGGGGCGTTGTTTAAGCCACTAAATTTGGGAGCGGTTTGGCAGGCAGCAATAAATAACTGAGACAAATAGTATCAGGTTATCCTGAGGGTCAAATGAGGTGAAGCTTTTCCAACAGTGACTGGCCTACAGGTAAGCATTAATTCTATGGTAGCTATTACAAATGATTAAAAATGTAACATATATGTTCATGCAGTTCTACAAACTCAGAATAAACACACACAAACACACACACACACACACACACACACATATGCACCAAATAACATACACACACCAGATATAATACTGAAGCAGCCTAAATGTCCCATGTTAGGGAAGGGGTTTAGCAAATCATGACCCAGCCCCTTGGTGGAAAAGTACACAGCCATTTCAAAGGAAAACAATAAAAGCTGTAGAGAAGCATGGAACAGGTTTATGGAACAGATGGAAAAAAATGGCAGGATGAAGATAGTTTCTGCCCTGATTGTGACTATATAAAATATGTCTAAATAAAGACAAGGATGGAAATGACACTGTGCTTTTTGAGAGTAGGATTTATTTATTCATTTGTACTTATTCTTTCTTGTTGCCAAAATACTGCAAGATGGTTGGCTAGAGGAACTGTAGGTAATATTTCTTTTTTTTTTTTCAAAACTTTCCTTAATGTTGTTGCCTTTTTGTCTTTTTTGTAATGAAACTTCTAAAAGAAAAAAAAAAACAAAACACAGCAACCACCCAGTCAGTGGCAGAGCTGGGCTTGGCTCTAGGGAGCAGGGAGGTGATGGGAGAGGATGGATTTTGATGAGAACTACACCATCGCCCACTGCTGGGAGGAGCTTTAGGGACTGGGAGAGATGCCTCTCCTGTGTGACTTTCAACTCAAGAGACAGAGGCTTTCTTCCTGGTTGTCCAGTCCCAACAGGTCAGTGTTCAAGGCAGAAAAGCCACCCAAAAGTAAAGAGAGTGCCTTTGGAGAGATCATCCCTTTTTCAATATTTCTCCAGCACCATCCCCAGGGCAGTGCCCAAGGGTGTGCAGGAAGTCAAGGATCCCAGACATTCTACCCAGTTTTTTCCCATGGGAACCACACATTCCACTGTGGTCCCACGACCTAAGCCATTTTCTTCCTGGACCACCTAGCCCCCAGTTCTGGGCAGGCACATGGTACATAGAGACTTGAGTGGATGAGGGATGAGAGGATGAAGGGATGAAGGGAGCTGAGTGGGGAGAAAGGCACAAAGAAGACACTTGGAAATAATTCCTGAGCCCCTTCCAGGGAGGTAAAGAGGAGCTGCACCATTTTTTGGATAAAATCCCCAACCATTTATCTCGCACTTCTTGTGCGGAAACACCTCACCCATGTTATCTCGCTTAATCCTTCTAACCAAGTTGTGAGTTTTTCCTCATTGGACAGTTTCCTGAGACTTAGAAAGAGTCAGTAACTCCAAGGGTGGCCCGGGTAGCTAGCGGAGAGCCAGGATGGGAACCGAGAAGCAAAGCCCAGGTGGGCTCAGGGTCCAGCCAAGCCAAAGCCAGGCAAAGGGGAAACACGCTGCAGAGGAGTCCCGCCCTAGATCAGGGGATGGCAATGAGCGATGGGACCAGAAACACTCCAGGGAGGACTCTGCCTGCAGCCCCCTCGCTCCCCTGTGAGCCCCTTTCCCCAGAGCCTCCCTCAACCTCTAAGAAGGGCTGTGCAGACCCAGCAGTAGGTAGCAGTGAGGTGGCAGCTCATTCACAGGCAGCATGGGGCGGAGCTTACACCACTGTCTGGGTGCCTGTGGCTGTGAACGTCAGGCCACTCAGTTGGACGATGGGATCCACCAGGCTCTGAGGGCTCCGGCTGGTCTGAAATTGGCTGAAGGTGAAGTGGGTCTTCACAAGGTTTGAGTATTGCATCAGCAAGAACTGTGAAGGCCAAGAAGAGGGCCCTGGGGCTCAGGAGTTGTTTTTTAGGAAGTTTTTTATTTTGGAATAATTTTGTATTTACAAACCATGCTCCATGTGATTTTGAGGCCCGACAAATATATACTGAGACCCAGAAAAAAATAAATGGCCCCAAAAGAAAACTGGAAAATCAAAACCAAATAATGTTTCTTTCATAGTTTACAAAGAATAGCCTTGCCAACCACAATATTTGTTAAACTTAGGTTTTTTTAAAAAATTTATGATACATGAAATCAATTTGTAGGTTATATTTCCTTGCTTCTCAAGAATTTGTATATATATATATATATATATATATACACATACACACACACACACACTGGTTACTGGGAAGTAAAATAATAAGATAAAGAAATTGTGAGTTACATGGAAAACATAATAAAGAAATCATCATTTGGCCAAGTTACCTTCAGTCAAATATCACAGTAAGTTGATTTGATAATCCTTTCAATGTATTTAAACAGCAAAAACGTTGTATTTCCTGTGGCATGCAGGGACATAGTACATGTGATGGGGGTACCTCCTCAGGTTAGGGCTCAAATCGGCCCTGCACTGGGACCATACCTTGACCTTGGACCCTGGCCTCCTCATGGCACAAGTCCACTGAGCCAGTCCCCAGCAATGCCAGGCCCCCTCCCAGGTTGGCCCTCCCAGAGGTAGACCCTCCCTGATCCCAATCCCCAGGCCTCGGGGGCCCAGCCTTCACCAGTGTGTGGGTGCCCTTGTACTGGTCCATCACGGCTCTGACAAAGTTCTTCATCCGTTCAAAGTCATTTCGGTCAATGCTGCCAGAGCCGTCAATCAGGAAGACAACGTCTATCTCTTGATTTGGACACTCTGCAGAGAGGGAGGGAGGAATCAGAAATGCATGGGCAGGTCCCAGCCACTTCCTGGGACCCAGAAACCCTTTCTGCTCCACAGAGCCAGGGGGCCGTCCTTGGCGTAGGGATGCCAAGACCCCCTGGCCCACCCAGTTTCTGACGCCCTCCAATGAGGAGGTCCAAATCTGTTGGCCAAGTCCCTTCTCCCTTCAGCAGAATCCCTGTTGCTCCCCTCCCTCCACAAGGCCTACAAAAGGGGAGGAAGAAGTAGAGGGTGGGGCCCGGGTGGGTTCCTAACTCATTTAGTCAACGAATATTTATTGAATACACCACCAGGGATACTGTGGGGCTCAGTGGAAGGCAATTTAGCGAAGCGGTTCAGAATGTGCATCCTGGAACCAGCATGCCTGGGCTCGAATCCCACCTCTTCCCACCTCTTAGTGGTGAATGCAGGCAAGTTACATAACTTCACTGGGCTTCAGTTTTCCCCATCTGTAAAATGGGTGATAGTAGTGCCTACCACATGGGATTATTGCAAAGATAAAAAGAATGAATATGTACATAAAGTGCTTAAGACAGGGCCTGGCACCCCATGAGGGGTAACTGTTATCACCATCATCACCACATGCCAGGCATTGTTCTAGGCCCAAGGACACACCTGCAGCGGATGCTAAGGTGTGCCACCAAGACCTGCCCCCCACCAGGATGGAGGCGCTCATTCCCAGCTGCAGGAAGTTGGCGTTGATGGCTTCCAGCAGAGTTCCTCCCTAAGTGTCACCCCACTCAAAAGGGAGGTGCCTTGCCCAAGGTCACCTCCTGCTCCTGCGGGCAACCCATATCCGGCCATGCTCTGAGCTCTCCGTGGGGCAGCTGAGGCCTCTCACAATGTACCCTCTCCGTCTGCCAAGTCCTGCTCCCCTCACACTCTCATAAGGGTTGCTCCCGAGAACATTCCCAGGTGAGCCTCTAAGTCTATCTCTGGGGAAAACGGATTGAAGACCATAGCTTTAAAAAAGATCTCGTGGGCTTCCCTGGTGGCACAGTGGTTGAGAGTCCGCCTGTCGATGCAGGGGACACGGATTCGTGCCCTGGTCCGGGAAGATCCCACATGCCGTGGAGCGGCTGGGCCCGTGAGCCATGGCCGCTGAGCCTGCGCGTCCAGAGCCTGTGCTCTGCAACGGGAGAGGCCACAGAAGTGAGAGGCCCGCATACGGCAAAAAACAAAAAACAAAACAAAAAGATCTCGTCCCTGCCCTTGTGGAGTCCACACCGTAATGGAAAGACACATCATACGTAAATGAACAAAAAAAACATTTCAGGTTGTCCCCAGACTTACATAGGGGCTTGTGGCCTGCGTGCAAAACCCGGTTGATGCCTCCACCAGCACCCCACATCCTGTGTTGGTCCCAGGGTGCTGGGAGATCAGACCACCGCAGCTATGAGGTGTGATGCTGAGCTGTGGTACCCTGCCTCAGGGCACTGAAGCAGAATGCCTTCTCCCATCTCCTCACTCCTCACCCATCCCACCTACTCAACCAACATCACCAGTGCCCAGAAGAAACGGAAGATCACTTCCCTCCCTGCTTCCTTGAAGACCAGGAAATCCAGCCACCGACACAGCAGGCCAAGAAGCCCTCAGGTGCTCCCCTTCTCACCCTTGATCTGTCCCCGACAGCTGGGTAGCTGGCGTTCCCTGCCACCACGTCTTGTACTTGGGCCCACATTTTTAGCTGCATCACAAAACCACCCCCACATGCTCTCTCAGACTAGGCCTGGGGCCAGCACCCTCGCAATGTTACTTCTGTTTCTTGCTTCTTTTATTGCATCCACTGGGCTTCCCATAGCAGGCAGCTGGCTGTAGCTGAATGGCCTTCTGAAAAAGAACTGAGCCAATCAGGCAAGGTTGGCTCAAGCTCTGGGCTCTGCCACTTCCTAAAGTGGAAACTCATCTCTCTGAGCCTCAGTTTTCTCTCTCAAATGGGGATCATCCTGGGCTCCACAAGGATCTTGAGAGGATGCTATAAGGTGATGCACACCCAGAACCCAGTACCCAGTACCGCCTGGCACACAGTCTTGCCAAATCTATTCAAACCTGCCTCGTCTGGACCAGTTTTACACATCTGTGTCCCATTTTCATCAAGCATCCCACCTCATGAGCCCCAGAAACATCTAGGAAAAGACATTTACCATCTAGTAAATGTCTGGCTGCACAGACATCCCAGGTGGGGCCTGGTACCCACAAGAGTCTTTTCCACTCTCTCTGTCCCCTCTATAGACTCTGCTCTCACAATTTGATCTGGGGCCTCTTTCTGCTGCTGTTTCGCTTTCTGCTAAAAGCCCACCAAGGCTGGCGTCATGGTTTCTCTGGTTCACATCATGCCTTGAGTGGTCCCTGGATCTCATTTGGGGCCCACTATTCCCTCTGATGCCACAGATGGGCCAGTTCATCTGTATCTTCCTCCTAGACGGAACACATGGTCTTCAGCTAGAAAATCAGTCATAATGGCGATCACATACATGTGCCAGAAAGGAGTCTAAGCACTTTATGTGTATTAAATTTTTTAATCCTAATAGCCACCTTGATTATTAAGCTCCATTTTACCAATGAGGAAACTAAGGCCCAGCGAAAGAAACCACTTGCCCAAGGACACAGAAGATGAACTTGTAAAGACAGACTCTCAGAGAGAAGCCACGGCAGGGCCCCCAGTCACCATTCTCTGTGGATGACATCAGTGCTGCAAAACTGTGCCTCACACTCCCCATGGCTGGGTCATTTGCTCCCCTTGGAAGGGGAGGAGTGAGTCTGGGGGCGGTCCTGGCAGTTCAGCAGTGAATGACCCAGGACTGCTTCCCTCTTGGATTCTTGGATCTATCGTCCTCACCACACATTTTCACCCCCCCAAGGCCCTTCCTCTGGAAACCAGGAGGCATCCCTGCACCTGTTGGCAAATGTAGGGCCCTCATGCCTCCTGCAAGAGCTGGACTCCCTCCTGCCCCATCAGAGCCATTACCGCTTGGCCGGCTTAGGGCTCCTGCCATGAGCTACCCCTCCTGCCAGGCCAGCCCATGCCCCCAGCCCCTCCTGTGCTTGCTGAGGCCTCTGGGAAGGGACCTGCACACAGGAGGCCCAAGAGGCCGAGACCCAGGCTTCATGTTCTGCACGCATGAGTGCCAGCACGTGCTCCACGTGGAACTGCTGTCTCTAGGGGACCTTAGGGTGGCGGGGGCCGTCCAGGTGATCTGCAGGTGGCAGCCCAGCAGGAGGCAAGCGCTTTTTGCATACATGTTCTCCCCACAGGCTCTGTGCATGGTCGGGCCACAGGCCTGGGGACAGAGGCCTGTGTGGGCGAGGGGGCCCCCAGAACGCTTCCCCTCCTTCTCGCCCAGCCTCAGCCTCCTCTGGCCCCTGTTCCTCCCTTGAGACCCTCCTGGGACCCAGAAACCCTCACCAGCAGCCAGGAGAGCTCGGTGGAGGCCACCAGGGACAGGCCCAAGGACGTGTTCACGGCCTCTGGGGGTGCTGAGAGGACAGACACACAGGGTCACACTCAAGGGCACACCCTCGTTTGGGGCGACAGTCCGAGCTGGAGGCTGAGGAGGGGGCGGTCTGGTGTAGGAGGGTTGAAGACCCTGATTCCTGGGGCGAGTCACTCACTATTCAGCAAGATGGGCCGACACAAGCCGGTGGCAGACAGGCAGTCGTACAAACGTCCTGTTTTGTTGACTGCGACCACCTCCAGGGGGGCTCCCACCACGAGTCCGGAGGCACAACCAGGACAGACACGGGTTGGGGCACAAGGCGCTTCGGGTGAAGAAGTGCCACGGGGAAGTGAGACTTCATGAGGGGAGCTCTTGGCTTCGGCCACATGTGAGGCTATTAAAAATCAAGGCCCCCCAAAAAAAAACCAAAAAAAAAAACCAAAAAAAAAACCAAAAAAAAAAAATCAGGGCCCGAGTCTAACCCACGTATGTTGAAAGGCCGCGCTGGGCTTTTTGTTTATTTGTTTGTGTATGTGTGTGTGTATACATAAATATATGTGTGTTTGTGTATGCAAATGGTTTGTGTGTGTGTGTGTGTGTGTGTGTGTGTATTTTAACATTCACCCAAAATAATACTATTCAGAACAAAAACAGCATTTCCCAGCCACAGGTCAGCGCAATTTGTTTCCTAGGAGCCGTCATTCGGAGCCACCCAAGAAATAAGTCACCTCAAATAGAAAAAGCGGAAAAATGTCCCGAAGCCATAAGCTTTTGAAACCAAATAGATAATTCTGTAATTAATTGGACAATTTAAATATAAGATAAACAATTTAAATTGGACCATTTTAAGCAGCTGTATCAGAAGTCACATCTATGTCTGCAGTCATATAAATGCACCCATTTATTTGCAAAATTCCTTGAGAGGAAAGAATTTTTTAATTTGGAAAATTGTTCTCACTACCAACAACCTCGCTACTCAGATGAGGAAACTAGACAAATACTAGTGTACTTTAACTAATTAGCCAAGCAAGTCTTGTTAAATTGTCATTTAACAAGATTCCTTCTAGAGAGTCATTTCTTTTATGGAAACCTGAAATCCCTGTTTGTCTAAGGCTTGAGGATGAAACTGAATCAGATGCTGGAGATGCAGCCGTTTGGGACCTGCTGGCACAAATGTGTGAATCAACTTTTAGTCTTAGACTATTGATCTGCATGTCTTTCTTCACCCTCCAATTCCTTAGACGTGGGCTCAGTCTTCCCGTATTTGGGTAACAACTCAGCAGAAACAAGGAAAAACAGTAACTTTGTAGCAATCAGAATATCATCCAATATATATTATTTACTTTACTGTAAATACTGGTGAACAGCAGTCAATCAAGAGTTTTATATTCATTTTTTTTAAAAAATAGGGCCCCAACACAAATTGGTGGTGATGGTAAGTGGGACAGAGGCTCTCTTTGGATTTGTTCAGTGTTGTGTGATCGGGAGAGTCCCAAGGGAACCCACGCGCGAGGGGGCTGGAGAGGTTCTACATCTTGATGTAGGTGGTGTTTACCTGGGTACACACATATGAAAAATTCATTGAGTTGGATTTGGGATTTGTGCATTTCAGTCTCTGTGTTATATTTCAACACAAACAAACAAAGAAAAAAAAAACTCTGGCTCCTGGCACTTGCTTCCACATCCCCAGCCTGCCAGCAGGGTGAGGAAGGAGGAGGGATGTACATTTAGAACCCAGTGGCCTCTGTGCGCTCCCTCTTGGCCAAGTGAACTGTCCTGTGCTCTCAGGCTCTTTGCCAATGCCACCTCCTCTGTGAAGTCCTCCTGGAATTCCCTCCTGGGTTTGAGGTCTCCCTTCTTCTGCCTCCCAGACTTTGGCTACGCTTGCATCACACTGTGACTTCAACTCCTTGGGTCCCTGTCTCTGGGACCCAAGAGTGTGCACTTCTGGAGGGAGGGCAGGTATATAATTTGCTGGTCCCAGTGCAAAATAAAAATGCGGGGTCTCTTGTCATTGGAAAAAAGTGTTTCCCCCTTTCTTCTGCAGTGCCTCCCTCTCTGCCTGTCCTGGTGTTTCCTATTTGCTATTTGGTGTCACACTCCTTCATGCACGGGGATCCTCACAGGGCCAGCACAGACTCTTAAGGACTGGGCAGGCTGGGCACGGCTGACCCTGTCCTTGCCCAGCTCATGCCAGGGGTCAGTAGTCAGTGGTGTCATGTACAGGCTCCTCGCCCATGCTGCCCTTCCTCCAGGGAACCTCCTGGGCTGCCACATGCAGCCACCTGCCTGCAGGCCAAGGGAGTGGAGCTGGGGAAGTGGGCGGAGCCTACCTAGATCTGCCAAACTGGACCACGCTCTGCCCAAAGCCGGCTCCATCCTCTTGGAAGACCATGGGCTCCTCCACATCCAAATTGAATCCATGATAAGAAGCCAGGACTGAGGAATTTGGGAAGGGGAGGTGAAAGGGACAGTCAGAGAAGCCCCTTCTCCTCTGGACCCCTGACTTCTTGGGATCTTGATACCCACCCTGCATAGCCTTGGTTCCCCATCTGCCCGGGAGAAGGGCATTCTTTCCTTCTTTGTTTCCTGGTTGCCTTCTGTGTGGCTCCCATCTCTTACCCTCCATCAAAAATAGTCAAATCACAATGCAACGGGCAACAATCCAGAGAAATGCCCCGTCATGGGCACTTCAAATACATCCACAATCTGAAATTAGGCCAGTCACCTCCTGATAGCTTAGATCAGGAATGTCCTTTAAAGATAAAGTGACCGTACATTTACTGTCTAAACTGGGACGTTCTGAGAGTGGAAGGGGCACCATTAATAATTACACCAGGGATATTGGGACTGCCCCCAGGTCATCCACTTAAAAACTGTCGTGCCCCATCTTCTCGTTATGCAGAGACCCTGAGATCCAGATTGGGGAACAGACTTAGAATTCTGAGATTAATTATTTGTCATTATGTGTTCTCCATGTCCCCGTCCCTGGTGCCAGGCTCTAGGAGGGCAAGGACTACTACATCTCTCTTGTCTTGGTGCCTGGGACAGTGCCTGGCCCTTAGCAGGGGACATGTATTTGCTGACTGACCCAGAACTGCACAGCAAGTCACTGGCACAGCCAGGAGTCCAATTCACTCTCACCAACCTTGACTCATCGACGTCCCCCTTCCCAAAGGCTAAGCTAGAAAGCCTCAGGGAAGACCCCCTACATTTCAAGGGCTTTTTCCAAACCCCCCCCCCGCCCCGCATTTGTCAACCCCAAACACAATCCATTGCTTGGAACTGGGATGTTCAGAATCATTAATTGGTGTCAGGAGTGGGGTATGCTAGAAAGGCCCTGGCTCATGGTAACAGGTGGTTTAAGAAGAAAAAGGTAAAAGGGCAGGGAAAGACAAACCCTTGATCCCTGGATGGCATTCATCCTATGAAACTACAACTATGCTGCAATCTGTTACTAAAGGTAAAATTTACTAAATAAAGTTTAGAAATAATAGTAGCCCGACTCCCAGGGAGTTGGCTCTTGGATCTATAAGGAAATGCAAAATAATAAGCATGCTAAACATACAGCCCCTTGATGATTATTATCCATAATAGCTAAAATGAAATTAAAAGAAAGTGTGGGTTGGGCCTTGATGCTAAACCAACCTCAGATTTAGGTGAGTCTGAGCTATGGCCACTAGCCTCAAAGACATACCTCAAGGAAAAAATTGTGCAGGATGTTAAGAACAACAGGCCCGGGGAATTCCCTGGAGGTCCAGTAGTTAAAATTCCGTGCATTCACAGCAGGGGGCGCAGGGTCGATCCCTGGTTGGGGAAATAAGATCCCATCTGTATCTCCCAGGCCATTGCTAAATGGGGTGTAACATTTCAGACTGCTGGATTCGTCGTCAAAAACTCTGATCTGTCCATTATGCTAGAGAACCCCTGGTCCCTTTCCCTGTCTCTGGTTAACAACACAAGTTTGGAGAACTTTGCATTCAGGCTTTATGCAAAGAAAGGGACACAAAACAAGGGTCATAAAAAATTAAAAATTGAATTAAAAATAAAAGGAATAAAACTGCCTGTATTGTCTACATACCCCTAACATTTTGTTGGCCTTCATGACAGTCACATTTCCAGTTCTGAGCCATAGATTCAAATGGAAATTATCAGGAGGCATTCATGATTCAAAATTAGCTCCCTTTACTAGATTCCTACTTCCCTGGTTATGCATAAATGCAAATGAGGAACCTCTCCTTAACTACTGAAAATATTACAGAATCTGCTGCAATAGCAATAGCTGCCCAACAAAAATTCTTATACTTTCTGGCCAAAGTTGTGGAGGGTTTTTTCCCCAAAGTTGTTCTTGGTAATAGGATAGCCCTTGATTACCTTTTAGCTGAGGAATGAAGTATGTGTTCCATGGCCAACACCACCTGTTGCACCTGGATTGACACTTCTGGGAACGTTGACACCCAATTACATAAGATCACTGAGCAAGCCACTTGGCTTAAAAAGATGACTCCTTCAGCAGGGTCATCTTTGACTTATTTGACTTTGATTGGTTTGGGTCTTAGGAACCATAGTCCAAAGTGTGCTCCAGACACTGGGGATCATCCTGCTTATTTATAATCTTAACGCTTTCCGAAGTGCATTGTATTCTCTCAAAAGCTTTAAGTGCATGGTTACAGCTGCTAACCACCAAGCAAATGATCTCCCTAAGACTGGGACATCTAAAAAGGAAGAAAGAGAATGACTGACTTAAAGATTGTAAACTTGAAGCTGTGACCTGTAAATATCACAGGGATTAAGCAAAACTGTTATGACCTATGGACACTACACAAAGGACTGACAAAAATTGGAGAACTTCAGAGCAGTAGCTGAGAGTGGCACTAATGCTGTAAAATTTTTATCACATCTTTCAGCTAAGCATAGAGTCTGATCAAAAGGGGAGAATCATTAAAAAGGAACAACAGGCCCAAAATGGAGTCACTTGTGCTAAGCCCCACATCAACAAACCAAGACTTAATACCTAACCTAATAACAGTTTCAACATTTCCCAGAACGTAGTTTTAACCAGTCTGTCTGGAATTTTCTGGTCAGCACCAGTGAGGTACCACACGGGCCCTTCCCATCCCCCAGAGGAAGATGAGGTAATCCACTCTCTGCCTAGAAAAGCCTTCCTTTTAGTACAGCTCCTCAGAGCTCCTCTCTACTTGCTAGATGGGATGTTGCCCAAATCATGAATGGTTCAGTAAAGACAATTAGATCTTTAAAACTCATTCAGTTGAGGGACTTCCCTGGTGGTCCAGTGGTTAAGACTCTGCACTCCCAATGCTGGGGGCTCAGGTTCAATCCTTGGTCAGGGAACAAGATCCCATATGCTGCAACTAAGACCTGGTACAGCCAAATAAATATTTTAAAATAAATAAATAATAAAATTTATTCAGCTGAAAAAAATTTTTTTAAACAAGGGACAACAGAAAGTACCTCTAAGATCCCTGATCATGAAGAAGGTAGTCAATGTGAAGGAAGGGCAAAACCAAGCAACTAGTAAAACCAGGGAGTAGAGTGTGAAGGAGTTGTTTCATTTTGTGAATTGATATTATAAAATGGATTGTGAGAGTAATTAATTTGGGGACTGGTCACTGGTTGAGTGCTGCAGAGTAGAAGAGCATGTTTGGGTTGATACGGGACACACAGCTCACTATAGAACAATCACCGATGGCTATATGTGATCCAGACACACACGAGGTTATTCCTGAGGGCTCAGCCAGCCTGATGGACTGGAGAAAACATCTGTTAACCCTGAGAAGGGAGATTGCCCATCACCCGCTATGAATGCCAAGTGGAACACCCCAAATGAAGCAGCTGATGTGCTTCATATGTAAGCCATGTGGGACGGGCTTTGTGATGACTGAGATATTTACCTGATGAATATGCCCATTACCCAGGACATGGTAAATGCTGTGGTTAAGGGGTCCCCTTTCACAAAGGCACCCCATATAACCCTATTTTTGCAAAACCAAAGAACAGTGCAGGAAGCTTTATCGAATTTCCTGTCTCAGCTTCCCCTCATAGGTCTTACAGATGTAACCAAGCAAAGGGCTCATGTACCCAAGCGCAGAAAGCCAACTATGACAGCAGGTGTTTGCAGCAAGGTAAGGATTTACTGCAGGGTGTCAAGAAAGGGAATGGGAGACAAGCCTCAGATCCACTCCAACTTGATCTTTGAACTAAAGGTCTTTTGGGGTTTTTTTAAGGTGAGGAACAAAGAGGCTGGGATTAATCATTTCTTATGACATTTCTTAATCATAGTTTTGGAAGTCAAGATGTCTCTGATGTATGATTCTCTGACCAGGTGGTCCATGGCTTGGGAGTCTGTGAGCTTATTTTACCCCGAAGAAACAACCTGAGTCTGTACGTTATTGATGATATCTATAAGAGCAATTTTAGTACATTAAAGACTTTATCGACAACAGCAAAATTTTAGTCATCTGACTCTGGTTGGCTAGTGTTCAGTTAGCACAGAATTGAGGTTAGAGGGGACAAGAAGGGGAATAAAGTTTTGCATAAAGGGATTAATCATGAACTCGGTAAGGGAACTTGGTTTTAGAAGAACTCAGTTTCACAGGTGGTAATAAAAACATTAAGTTAATTAACAAGAGAATGCAAAGAGGCCGAGGGGAGACTCAAAGGACTTCCCAACAGAGTGGAAATTTTTGAATAGTTATTAAGAAATAAGGTGAATAAGCAAATATTGATAGGAGCAAAACAAAGCGGAAACAGAAAGAGGAGAGTCATGAGACCCGTCCCAGCAGGAGGGAAATTTTTAGATGATTTTGGAGAAATTGAAAAAGTCAGCAGCTATATTTGTCTAGAAACATTAAACATAATTTTTTCCATTTGTACGGGGCTAATGCACTGTATTAAATAGGTAACGTCTTATCTACATGGGTTTGATGACAGAAACTAATAAAGTATTCTCTAAATAATGGGAAAAAAAAAAGAAAAGTAAAGGTCAGAATGCAGAAATTACAGTGAGAAACCTGACCAGTCATCGTTTGGGACAGTGGTTAGATTAATCAGGTTAAAGATTGGCAAAAGCGCCTTGCTTCAGTCCCTCACTGGTGACCAAAAGACTTTGGCACAAGAGTGGGCAAAGTGGTCAGAGGGTGGAGAAAAGTTTCCAGGACTCCTTGATACAGAAGCCACACCTATTGGTGAAGCCCCTACATGGGCAACAATTAGATCGAGAGAATGTAAACGTGTAATGATTGATAGGATTATGAAAGTTGGAATGCTTCAACAGGTTATACGTAAAGAATTTGTGTCTCCTTTTATGGGAATGGATATTATCTTTGGCTGTGGAACATTTCCCCTACCCAGTACTGCAAACCAAAACCTCTGGATGAAGTCCTAATGGAGGCTACAGTTAGAAATGTAAGGTAAAAGTTTGTAGGAAGATTGATATGTTCCAACAGTCTTTATAGTGGTTGCATTTCTTTTACTTGGTTGTATTATGAGGGTGGACATCTACTCTCACAGGGGAATATTTCCCCTACGTAGTATTGTGTAAAACAGAAGGCATGTAAATCCGCCCTTCCAGCAATGCTAATTGGACATGCTAAATGGGAATCAGGAAGATTCCCTGAGCTCACACATTGTAGAATAGAAGCTGGAGTGTTGGTGCAGACAAATTCTCCCTGTGATAGCCCTGTGTGAGATAGCCCTGCGTGGAGCACAGACTGGGACATATGGCAAAGCCTATGAGCAATGCCTACTGGGACTTAGGACTGGAGAGTTGAAACACTCTGATGAAGATGGCGGTGCCCAAAAGAGTGCCATAGTAAAATGGAAATTGCTTATATAGGGTCTTATTTTGGGGAGAATGCAAGGAGGACATAGATACCAGCAGGGAGCCTTTTCCCCACTAAGACTGACTCTGGAACTGTGTGAGGAGTTGATGGATTCTATTGTCACTTGGTCAGTGCCCTATAAACAACTCTCCTCTGACAGACAAAGAGCTACTTGGTTTGTAGATGGCAGTTCCAAGGTAAATGGACAACATTCTGATTGGAAGGTCACCAATCTGATTGAAGGAGGTAAAAAGAGATCAGCCTGGTGTGCTGAATTGCATGCTGTTTTCCTAGCAGTGATGGAAGAGTTGAACAGTGGTAAAAGCCCCTACGTTTGGGTTTTTAATGACTCATGGGCAGTGGCCAATGCCCAGTCCATTTGGTCAGGTGGGAGGTTAATGGAAACCTGACCTGTTAAAGGGATGTCCATAAGGGGCACAACCCTATGGAAATCCGAGGAGTGCATTAAATTAGGACATGTCTATGCCCATCAGAACTCCCTTACAGGTTTGGAAAGTGACTGGAATTAACAAGCAGACATTCCCACATGCTCTCCCTTTTTCTTTTTTTAAATATATTTATTTATGGCTGCATTGGGTCTTTGTTGCTGTGCTTGAACTTTCTCTCTTTGCAGCGAGCAGGGGTTACCCTTCGTTGCAGTGCACGGGCTTCTCATTGCGGTGGCTTCTCTTGTTGCAGAGCACAGGCTCTAGGCACGTGGGCTTCAGTAGTTGTGGCACGCAAGCTCTAGAGCACAGGCTCAGTAGTTGTGGCACACAGGCTTAGTTGCTGTGCAGCATGTGGGATCTTCCCAGACCAGGGCTCGAACACATATCCCCTGCACTGGCAGGTGGATTCTTAACCACTGCTCCGCCAGAGCATTCTTAACCACATGCTCTCTTGAGATGGCCCCTTGGGTCCAGAAATGAGGGGACATGGGGGCACTGCAGCAATGCAAAGATGGACTGAATTTAGACATGTTCCTTTTGCACCTGTTCAATAACAAAAATTCAAACAAGTAAATTTTAAAGATCTAATTGGCTTTATAAAATGATTCATGAATTGGGCAGCATCTCATCTAGCAATAGAAAGGAGCTCCATCAACCTGCAGGAAACAAAAGGTCTTTAAAGGTAGAGAGGGAGCAGAGAAAAGGAAATTATCAGCAGAGCAAGCATTGTTTTAGGCAAGGTCATCCTTCTAAGCGGGAATGGAAGGGGTTTATCAGCAGATTTCTTCCTTGTGCTACCCAGGAAATTCCAGGTTTGCTGGCTAAAGGTTGCATTCCTGGGGAAGATTGAAACTGTAATTAGTTATGTATTGAGTCTTGGTTTGCTGACATGGGAACCTAACAAATGTTACTCCATTTGGGGACCACTGTCTCCTTTTTATCACACTCTCTAAGGTACAAAATGTCATTAAGAACTGTACTGTCTTCCAGCAAAAGAGACAGAGACTGCAGGTGGTTAGAGACTGCAGATTTCCTGGTGGGAAGGCCCTGAATATAGCTGTCAAATCAGACTGATTCTCCTAGCCCTGGGGGCTGCAGATGGATCCTGACAGGAATAGACACTGACTCTGGAATGGGCTTTGCTTACTTGGTGGTAGATGCAAATGCTTAGAGCATGACGAAAGAACTGGAAGAGAAGATATTATACCGATATGGATGGCTAACCATCATTTCTTCAGACCAAGGAACTCACTCTAGAGCCTATAATGTCCAACAACGGGCAGAGAGATGTCCTCCTTGGAGTACTAGTTTGATAGAGAATTGGAACCGACAGTTAAAGCACTGGTTGTCTAAAACAGAGTGGGGGTGGGGATAAAGGCATGAAAAGCTGGCTTACATGCCTTCACAAGTGTGTACTCATATCCAACACAAAAACGAGTGGGGCCAAAAGAGTGTCCCTACTGGATAGATTTCTCCATTTTTTTGGTGGACCTGTTACAGAACTGAACTTGAGTCTGCTCACGCACTACACAGCAAAGCCAGTGTACTGGTTATGGTGAAGGAATATTGCAGGGCACCAAACAAGGAGAATGGGCAGCTCATGCTCAAAAGACCTGAGCTCCCCAGTGGCTTTCAGGGAAAGGTTTTTAAAGGTAACACTTGGCGTGAGGGGTGCAACTCCTGCACTTTCTTCTGATTGGTTGGTGGTGAGGTAACAGGGTGATGTTTCTGGAATCTTAATCATCAACCCTCTGGTTGCAGTCAGTCTGGGATCTACGTGCTTGTAGTCAGCATATAGTTAGCATCCTCCACCTGAGTAAGAGTCTTAGTTTCTGCAGAACAAATCAAAGACATGTGTCGGATCATTATGTATGTTCCTTGAGGAGGAACTAGGACTCTGTTTTATCACTGAACTATTGTTTAAGCTATCGTTACTTTTCTTGCTTGACTACTTTTCCTTTGTAGCTGCATTCCCTCACTTCCCTAATTAGCTTGAGTCTGCTCTTTGAAGCTCAGGGAAATCTTAGGAGACAAAAGCTTTCTTTCTACAAACAAGAAATGAGGGACTCAGAGGGGCTTTTGTACTTGGGAAGGTCCCCCAGGGTCCTGCCTGGTTTCAGATCTGGGGAAGGGAGGTTAGGGAAGGTGCTGTTATTCTCTCTTCCTTGCATCACTTCAACTTTTTTTTCTTTCCTCCCCTTCTTGGTGCAGTGGTTATAAGACCAGGGCTGCAACTACAAAGGCACGAAATGGGGGTGATTCCTAAGCAAGAAACTCTGACTGTGTTTTTAACCTTTATGTTGGAATTCCTAAGGGCCTGATGGGGCAGGACATACCTTCACCCCATCTGACAAAATTGGGGCTAACAATAAATACAGCTATATTGCCTGGTGGTAAAGATAGCCCACCAGTTCTGCGCCTGTGTAACCTTACGTTTTCTGAATAGAAGTGGATTGAAGGGGAGGCATTTGCTACACCAGTGCTGCTGCCTGCAATCTAGACCAGCAGAGTGGCCAAACTTGTCTCTTCCAAAGGTGGAAACGTTTGGGTATAAAAGGAGAGAAGGAAAAATAGTAGTTCCGGGTAAAGGAATGAATAAATGGGTTATGTAACAAGGGAAATCTAATATTACATTAACACCTCCAAAGGGGCTCAGAGCAAGAGATGATGTTGTCTCTTAGCTCAATTATACCAAAGGCCTGAAAGGGTGAAGCCACGTGTTGCTGACTCCACTTCTGCTTTTGGAGCCTCACAATGTTAAATGGAAGCCTGAGAACCTGAGTGGCCTCACCCTGATACGCTTTTTCATACCATAGGACGATGGACTGGATTGTTACCAGTAGCTGATAGTTATTAATAGGGATTCTAGTAATATACCAGTACTTCTGACTTTTCTGGTTGTTTTACTATAAGAGAGCCATGTTGGAAGACCAGCAGTTGGACTGCGATATTATGATTTACAATAAGAAATATATATTTGGTCATGGGCCCTGGCACAGAGCTTCTAAAACTCTTGGAATTCAGTGATGCGAGTGGCAGAGGTATCTTTTGTTACGTTAATGAGGTGACTTTTGGAAAGCATCTAAGGATGGGGGCTGGTTGCCAGTAGAGTGGACCAAATGATTACGGGGTTGGAATTTTCAGCCCCACCGAGAGGGGAGAGGGGCTGGAGATTGAGTTCAATCACCACTGGCCAATGATTTAATCTACATGCCCATGTAATGAAGTCTCTACAAAAATTCAAAAGGACGGAATTTGGAGAGCATCCGGGTTGGTGAACACGTGGAGATTTGGGTAGACTGATGCACTCAGAGAGGTCGAACACTGTACCCTTTCCCCAAACCTTGCCCTCTCTTCCATCTGGCTGTTGCTGAGTTACATCCTTTTATATTAAACCAGTAATCCAATGAGTGAAATGTTTCTCTGAATTCTGTGAGCCACTCTAGCAAAATTAAGCAAACCTCAGGAGGGGGGATGGTGGGACCGTCTAATCTACAGCCAGCTGGTCAGACGCACAGGTGATAGCCTGGATTTGCAATCAGTGTCTGAAGTGATGGCGAGGAGCAGACTTGTAGGACTGAGCCCTTCACCTTGTGGAATCTGATGCTCTCTCTGGGTAGTGTCAGAATTGAGTTAAATTGCAGGACACCCAGCTGGTTCCGAGAATTGCTTGGTGATATGGAAAACGACACACACACACACACACACACACACACAAACACACACACACACGCACGCACACCATTCAAACTGGGGTGCTCAGAACCGTCAAAGCTATACTTAAAAAATAATTAAACACGGGTGCGCCTGCCGCCCCCATGGATGCCACAACTGTCGGACTTTGGGGGCCCAGCCTAGGGCAGTGCTGCAGGGCCGCTGATCCCTAGTGCTCTTATTGACTGTATGTATGGACCACCCACCCTCCAGCCCGGGGCTGCTCAGGCCTGGTTGCCTTCATGGAGGAATCCTCCCCAGGAGGGCAGAGATGGGTGCTGGAACCTTAATTCCTCAGCCTCCTGGGATTCGGCCAGCCAATGCTCTCTGTCTCAAATACTGTGCTGTGAGTTGTTTCAATAAAGAGCCCCCAGGGCTGAAAAAAATAATTAAAGAACACACTTAATATTCTCTTCAAATCGGTGTGAGGGAGGATATTTTTACAGCCTTTCACCAGAATGATCTGTGCTTGCCTCAGTAACAGAGGCATGGACACAGGTCCCCACAGCTTAATTTCTGCATCCGGTGGGTTTTTTTCTTCTTCTCCTACTATTTATTTTGATTGAACAAGAAAATCCTAATTCAAAACTATAGGTCAATAGAATGGCTGCATGTGTTGACAGCTGTGCATGATAATTCTAGATTTCCAGATAAAACATGAACACCTAAAGTCATGAAAAAGTCTCTCAGATGACTTTATTTTTACTTTATTTTTTATTTATTTATTTTGGCTGTGCCGGGTCTTAGTTGTGGCACATGGGAGCTAGTTCCCCAACCAGGGATTGAACCTGGGCCCCCTGCATTGGGAGTGTGGAGTCTTACTCACTGTACCACCAGGGAAGTCTCTCTCAGATGACTTTTAGAGTTTCATCAGGTGCTAAGTTGATGAACATTCCAAAGAGGGGAGCTTGAGTGTTAGGATTTAGGAAGAGTAGCGCTGGATTCCTAGCTCTGTCTTTGATTGCATTTCCTCAGACTCTGTGCTCTGCTACAGCGTTAAGATGTAGTTTTGAATCATGTCTACCACGGTATTATTTGTTATTTGTTTTTCTCTGATGAGTAAAGACCATCTTGAAGTCGGGGCAAACACAAAAGTTCGTAACACAATTTGGTCTTAAGAAATCCCAGTGGCTTTTCCTTCACCTTGAAAATTGTGATATTTTGGCCTTAGACAGGTTTAAGCTATTTAAGATACTAAATAATATATTGCTGAAATGTGAAACTTGAACAAACCACTTGAAATTTTAAAACTGGGTTTATGTTCATCGTCAGAGTCTGATAAAAATTCTCTGTCTCATTAGCCGTTTAAAGATCGCATGGAATTACAATGGAATGCTACTGTACAATAAAAAGGAATGAAATACTCGTACCCACAGCAATATGGCTGAACCTCAAAATCATTATCCTGAGAGAAAGAAGCCTAACAAAAAGTAGCAAATCCTGTATGATTCCATTTACAGAAAATCTTTTAAAAATGCAAAACTAACATATAAGGACAAAAAGAAAATCAGTGGTTGCCTGAGATTAAAAAGAGGCATAAAGTTGGGAAAACTGGATCTCTACATGCAAAAGAGTAGCAAGGGCAATCCAGCATCCTTGGCAATGTACCGTCCCACTCGGGCAGTACAGCTGAAGCGTTCGTTGTTAGAGCTCATATCCGGGCTACAGCATCAGCTTCCTCATTGCCAGGGGTGTTGGCGCCCTCTGAGCCAGGATATGGAGGACAGTGAGGACTGACTCAGGCTCTTGCAGGCACACCCAAATGTCTTTCCACATATCCTGACCCCACAAGTGCTTATTTATGATCATCCGCCCCTCAGCTTCCCATTTTCTAAGCTATAAGGTTAATCCCTTTAGAACAGCCCAAATGTAAGTGCAAAGTGTTAACGGCCAGAGCTCATGACTGATCACCAGGCAAACCTCTCTGAGTTCAGCCCACTGGTGCACCCCAGCCAGACCCATCTGTATACCAGGCATCAGCAGGCATCTCCCCCACTCCCTCCTTACAGGCCACAGGGGCAGGATTAGGGGCAGGAGAATTTGGAGGACAGGGTGTCCCTCTGCTGCAGACGGGCGAGCCCTTTTGTCAACTTGAGAGTTAGCGCCAGGCAGAGGTGGGTCGGTGACACATGTTGTCAACCTTCCCCGTCAATAGGAAGGGAGATTCTTACCATGATTGCTGTTCCTTCATGAGAGACTCCACTTGGACGAGTGCTGTGTGCACTGCTAGGAGCTCGTGCTATATGCAGGTGTATTGGGTTCCTACACCCTTCTAGAACTGGGACCAAAATCCTAGGGGTACTCCCTCCTGTTGTCTCTGAGGCTGTGCCGAACTCATACCTCCCAGAGTCACAGACGCATCTAACTCCAATGGTAGTCCTGCTTGGGGGAATGCCTAAAGCTTCAATCTGCTTCACTAGTGTCTTGCCTTCTCAAAGGCAGCTTGTTGCTCTGATCCCCTGTACCACACGTGCCCTTCCTTTATCAGGCAGTATAAGGGACGGAGGCACTGTGCAGGGTGAGGAATACAAGTCCTCCAAACCCCAAATCCTACAAACACTTGTGCTTCCTTCCCATTCTTAGAGGTTGGATAGACTTGCACCTCATCCATCACAGCTTCTGGGACAGTGTGCCCCTTCCCCCAACAAAGGAGTCCCCAGAACTTTACGGCAGTGCCTGGGCCTTAAATTCTCTGTGGGATCACCACCCATCCTCTCCCTCACACATGTTCCAGCCAAGTCTGCAGAGTGTCCTGAGCAGAGGCAAGTCTTCCTATGTTAATATTCTGTCATCAGTGTAGTGGGTCCGTTTTACTTACGTGGGGAAGGAGAACAGGAACAGGTCTGGGGCTACCATCCCGTGACATACGGCGGGGCTGTGCAGGTAGCCTTGGGGAGCACTAGAAAGGTTCACTGTTGCCCCTCCCACGTGAAGGCAAATTGATCTTGAGATTCAGTGGCCAAGGGTCTACTGGACCTCTTGTGTGAAGGCCTTTTATATGCCTTTATGTACTCTGTGGGTTCCTGTTACTTGCAGCCAAAAGCAATCTTCTGTGGAGACATTAACCTCACTGCTGGTTCTGTAAGCTTCTTGGAAATTATGGGACTCGCACATGCTTTTGCTATCAAAGCAACTTTGATTTATGCCACTGGAGTTTTTCTGTCTTCTCTGTCTTCAGTGATGAAATTAATTGATTTTAGATGGGAAAGTGATATGTTGCAGTCATTCTAAGAAACCTCTGTTGCTTTATGTGAGAGGTCATTATACTTTGTTTGAAAATGACACAAAAGCTTTGATAGTTTCATGGTACGATTTGACAAAGTTTCATAATGGACAACAGCCTAGGAACAAACAGATATCTGACCCAATAAAATCCAATTTTCAGCTGGTATATTTTCTAGATAAATTTTTTAGCTCATAATCACTCATCCCAGCATTCATGCATCCTTATACTCAATGCGCACTAGAAACTTGTTCAGTACTGATTTTGATGACATTATTCTAAGTTGCAGCAATTATGTTTTATTGATTTAATCACAACTTTTATGCTTCAATGAATAATTTTTGAGCCATTGATCTTTTTTTTTGATTTGGAGCTATAATACAATTAGATAGCAATCCTGAAAAATTGCAAATATAATGCAGGGAAGCAATAAATCATGAAGGAAAATTATGTAAAAATAGCACCCATTGCCTGCATGTTAGACAAGAGCCCCTGCAGTCCTTGAAGTCCAGGGACAAGCTTTAGGAACACAATTATTAAGGGTATAACAGGATTTCTGTGAAAGTCACCAGGTTCAGATGTGTGAGATACGTGGGTTTAAAACTGTTTCTTGCTTTTTTTTCCCTCTAAAACATAGCACTTAGGAGACCATTGGAGACTGCCAGAGGTTCGTGGAGCACCTTTTGAGAAATAATACTCTAAAGCCCAATCCTTATAAAGTCTAAATGGAGCCCGGCTTGAGGCAATTTCATCATAGTTGGTCCTTCTGAGTTCCCAAAGCTTCCAAACCCTAAAGGGTTTTGGACCCTGTGATGGATGGGGGAGATAGTTTGGGGACAGAAGGGGATACAGTTGACCATGTCACCTCAAGTCACATGGTTAACTGCCTCCCCTTCTGCTTTTCTAACTAAAACGTCCATGTGGCCCAGGCACCTCGGTCGTGGCAGCAGTGGGATCTCTCCAGGGCAGGGAATGGCCTGCTGTGTGTTGACTCCCAGGTCAACACCAGGTACCACTCTGAGCGTTATGCTGAGATGGGTGGCATAATAATAAGAATGACCTTATTGGGGGCAGCACATCTCTGATAGAGGACTTCAACGTGCTCTCCAATCACTAACCATAGGCAGACAATGTTCCATTCAATACATCCCAGGGTTTTTAAGAAACATCTGTGTATTGGTTCACAAGCTGAAGAGTTCAGAAGTTACACTGCGAGTAATGGGAAGCCACTGAAGATGGATGAGGATGAGAGCCTGGTTCAGAACTGTATTTTAGGAAGATCATCGATGGTTAGTGGATGAAGGGAGACTGGAGCCTGAGGCTATTGTCCATCTATTTCTAGGTAGAAATTCCAAGTCAAGTCCTCAGGAGAGGCATGTCAGGGATCCTGTCCTGGGATTTCCAGTTGGAGCCTTGACAAGACCAATGGCCCTTCCCAGGCTAGGTGCTTTGTGCAAACACACTGCATCCTCCCAAAGAGAGAAAGCAGCCTGATGCCAGCCTCCCTCAGTTGGAATGTTCTTCCCCATCAGGCCTGACTTGGGTGAAAGTAAGAAGGCCAGGGAACATCTCAGGGGAGAGCAGATCCAAAGGAGAGCAGGAGGTAGTTTCTTACTGGGCAACTTGGGGGTCTCCTGTCCCATTTTCTGGAGCAGGCTGTCCATTTGCTCCCTCCATCATTTCCTTGTACTGACGTTTGAAGAAGCCAACCTGTTGGGGATGAAGGAGAAGAAAATCAGGAAGTCCAGTGGAAGAGAGGAAAAGAGATGATGGGGAGGGGGAGCAAGCACCATTTCTGGAACCCCCCTATGTTCCAGCACTGCACTAGGAACTTTATATAAATTGTGTCATTTAGACTTTGCCACAGTTCTGTGAGCTGGGTAGAACCACCTTCAGAATGAGAAACCGAGACCGAGCATGGACCAAGCACATGCCAATGGTCAAGGAAAGAATCAGTGGTGGTGTCAACATCAAATCCAAGGCTGTGCTCTCATGTTCTAATTTGTGTTTAAGGGAAACATGTAAAGAGGTGGAGAAGAGTGAAAAAGAAATGGAGACAGATTAGAGGAGGCTTGAGAATCAGATAGAAAGACATGGGGTCAACTGGGGACTGGTTATGTCACAGGTGGGAAGCGATCTCTTACATGCAGTGACTTAGGAAGAATGTGTGCCTGACCCCATGGTGAGTCTTTCTCACACTGTAGAAAGTGTGGTACCAAATTCTCGTGGTGTCAGGAGTGGGATGAAAACACTCACCTTGTACAGTATGGCTGTGATGAGAGCCAGCAGCAGCAGTCCTCCCACAGAGCTGCCCACAATAATGGGGGTGGGGTTATAGACCTCATACTTCTCCAGCACCAGCTCCATCTGGAGTGGAGATGACTCCATCAGAAAGTATCAGGACTCTTGCTATCCCAGACTCCTCCCAGGTCCCCTTTAACTCCCTCCCCTTCTTCATCAGGCTCTGCTCCAAGAAGTGAGATACAGAAGGATTCATGGGCTAAGGGACAATTGTCCTGCCCAGGGACCTCCATCCTTCCTCTCTCCAGGCTTGCAAGCCCCCCACTCAGCATCACAGATTTAGCATCAGGAGCTCTCTGACCAGCCTGGTCACTGCCTACCACACGGTCACTACCTGGGCTCTCAAAAATGCCTCCTGTCCTGGAAGCTGGGAATACACGGATCTGTTGAATGTGATCTCAGCTACACTCACAACCAACACCTTCTTCTGCAGTGTCTGCAAAAGAGAAGGGGAAGGCTGGGAAATAGCTCTGGGGAGGGCTCGGGGTTAGAGAAACGCCCTGGCTTGAGGTGGGCACAGACACATCAGGCCCCACCTGAGTCTGGGAGGGGACACACCTGGCTGACCCAGCCGAAGCTGAGATTGCCTTTCAGGATGAAGTCAAGTTCCTCCTGGACGCCGAAGGAGCGGATGTCACAGCGGAACCTCAGGCAGGCAGCAATAGAGCAGTCCTGGGGAAGAGAACCGGCATCAGGCCCGAGAAAGGTGGGTTTGAAGGTAGAAGACCACATTCAACTGTCTGATTTGAGGGGAGCAGCCACATCTGAGCTCAAGCAGGCTGTTCAGCAGACATCCATCTAATGTAACATGCATTCCTGAATTAAATTCCTCTGAAGTGTGGCTTCCAGTGGGGGACAGCCCAGAGCCCTCTCACCAGGACAGGCTTCTTCTGAAAGTGGGTCAGGAAGTCGGACTCTGTGGGCACTGTTCTCTCTGAAGGGCACTGAATCGATGGGTTCTAGGAAAAGACACAGGGAGAAAGCATGTGATGGGGTCATCAGGGATTCATGAGGACCAAGGAATCCAGGGAGAGGGCATTAGTGGAGGACCCATACAGTCTTTGAGTACCTGAGGGTGGAGGACCTCTATATCCTGCCACACGGCCAACCGATTCAGCTCCACGGGCACTGAGAAGTCAATGCTGACAGGCAGGTCCCTCTGTCCCAGGTTGTTCACCTGCACGGAGGACAGTGAGGGCAAAGGTCATGTCGAGCCCCACATCCCTCCCGAACCTCTGGCTCCTGGGCCCCTGCCCCAGCCCACTCTCCTGAGTCACCGTCACGTGCCTGGTATCTGTGCTGAGCCCCGCTGCTTTCCTCCTCCTCGGAGGCCGAGAAGTTGAGGTACTTGGTGGACTGTTCATGGCTGAGGGGAGAGGAGGTGTGGGTGGATGGGAAGTTCTGTTAGGGCCTCCTAAGGAGGCTCTGGCTGGGAGCATGACAGGACAGATTGTCAGAGGCCCCTGGGGTGGTCTGGAATGAGGTCTGTGGCTGATCTGGGGTAATGGGAGGGTTTAGGGAGCAGGGCTGGGCTTCAAGCTGCGTGCAAGGTTCTTGCAGAGGTTGCCCACATAGGAGACCGCCAAGGCGGCTGGGCTGGGGGTGCGGTGACAGGGACTGAGAGCTCTGACCCGGGGGGAGCGGGGGCCAGGGCCTGTCCTCTCTGCGCCTGGGTTTTCCTTCCAGGCCTTCATGGACACAGAGGATGCCGGATGGGCAGGTAGGACACAGCAAAGGTTTAGGGAGACTCAGGCGGATGCTGTTGACAAGTGTCTACTGGACCTGCCCCTTCTGGTCTCCCAGAGGCCTTCCCTGGGGCCCTTCTCTCCTGTTTCCTCAGCTTTTCAAGCCCGCACCCTCGACAATGAAAGTGCAGTGTCCTAACCACTGGACCGTCGGGGAATTCCCTCCTCAGCTTTTCTAGACCTGAGGTTTGGAGGTGAGGGTGGGCCCAACACAGACTCTTCCCTGGGTCTTAGTGTAACAATACCTTGAGGCTGCCTAGGCCCCTCTGGAGACCCAGTGGCCAGCCTGGCCCCTTGCTGGGTGGCTGCTCTCACTTCTGCCCCACCCCCCTGCCCCACTCTACTCTTTGCATACCTGCCCTTTACCTGTACCATTCAAATTCTAACTCCCACTCCGACTCCAAAGTCTCATCCCTCCTCTGTGAGGGGCTCAAACACCCCGGCCTTGTCCTGGGGGCCCCTCGGAGTGCCCCGACCCACAGAATCACAACTGTAGAATACAAGTGTGGAGTCACACACACCTAGGCATGGCATGTCCTGCTGGTGGGTCCCCTGCAAGCAGGTGTGATAACCCCGGTGCTCACACCAGCAAGCAAGCTCCGAGCTGACAGCTGCCTGGGCTGCTGAGAGCCCCCAGTGTGCAGGTGTGAAGGACAGTGTGAAACCCCGGGCAGAAGGAGGTAATCCAAGGAGGCCCGTGGGCAGAACTAGCAGGGGAAGGTACCCAGGCTAAGCCATGTGGGCCTGTTTCACACCACGAGTGTGGATCTCACAAAGGCAGGGGCTTATGTCTGGTGTTGATTACACATAATAGGAGCTCAATAAATCTTTGTTGAATGACAATTTATGGAAAGTAACCACAGCACTGTGCCTGGAACATAGTAGATGCTAGGAAGGTATTTGTTGAAGGAAGGTATCTGCTCAGGCTCTCAGCTTGACTCCTTAGTGTCAAACACCGTGTGTACCCCTCCTTGGGCAGCATTTAAGCCCTTTTCCTTTCATCCAGCTTTTCCCTGATCCCCAGTCTCTGCAGCCAGCAGGTCATTTCCCCCTGTCCTTCCCAAAGGAGACTGGGAAAAGGGGGAGGGGTGGTTCTAGAAGGCCTGCAGAGTGTAAATCTGTTCCTTGTGGTGAGGAATTGTCCTGCCCAGATGCCAAGGCTAAAGCGCAATGCCATGGACACTTCAATGTTTAGCTGAAGCCTCCCCTGCCAGGAGACCCTAGTGTCCCCTCGTCCCCTTGAAAACTCAGGTAGCCTCAGGAGACAGAACCACAGGGAGGCCCCTGATGAGATTCTTCCTTGAATCAGGATAACCTTGCTCCCCAAAAAGGCTGTAAGAACCTTGAAAACAGGGTCACATCTCGTATGTCTTAGGGAACCCGGGACAATCTTGAGGCTTTTAAGAAAGGCTCCTGAGAACTGAAGCCTCTGTTAAATGTAGGATGTAGTGATAATAATATCACAATTACTATTATCGTCAATAACCCACACTGAGCACTCGATGACTGATTAGTAAGTGCTTCTAGCAGGGTCATCTACCGATTGAGAGGGTGGTGATAAAGCTTAAATATCACAGATGTTCAGCTGCTGCAGAGTGAGAGTTCCCCGAGACCCACAGAGTGATGGAGGAGGAGCCCTTGGAGGTCGTGGCGTGGTACCTGCTGATCATGGTGTACACGGCGTACTTCACTGGGAGCTCCAGCCGGAAGGTGGTCTTGCTCATCTTGGGGGTGTTATTCTCACTGGAAAGGGAGGAGGATCCCAGCTGGCAAGTTCCCCAGAGGAGGAGGCTGAGCGGGACGGAGCACTGCCCTGGGCCTGGCCCAACTCACCTGCTTACATTGGCTGCAAGAAGCAGCCGGCCTCCCAGCATGGCCGTGGGGGAGACGTCAAAGGTGGCCCTGAAGGTGATCTGAGGAAGAGGTAGGAATGGGGTGTGGGGGAGGTCACCGAGGAGTAGGACGGGGTGGGGGTAGGGGAGTAGGCGGGGCAGAAGCAAGGCTCACCTGGGCGCCCTCACGGAAGATTAAGTGGTTGATGCTACAGCTGGTGCTGAGGGTGCCCTGGCTCCCGGTGGGGGCACTGTCACAGTTCAGGCGCGGGGCACGTGACTGCAGCTGGTTCTAAGGAAACACAGATGAACCAAGGCCGGTGAGCATTTGCTAGTGTTCCAACGAGACTCCATAAACTACTGACAGTTTCCTGAATCTACCTTAAGGTTATGTTTCTTTAAAAAAAAATCTTTAAACACTATCTGGTCAAACTTCTTCCTAATGTAGAAATCCCAGATTTATTAGCATTTCTTCCTTTTTTTTTAATAACTTTTATTGGAGTATAATTGCTTTTCTTCCTTTTTATTTATGGTTCTTTTTAAAAGGTTGTACTATGAAAATTTCAAATATACTCAAAAGTGGAGAGACTAGGTAAATCTACCCAAAGTCCCCATCACGCAGCTTAAATTATCAGCATTTTTCTACTCTTGTTTTATTCAGCTGTTCTCCACTCTTTTTTCTCTTTTCCTGATTAATTTAAAGCACATTCCTAACATCACATACTTTCATCTTGAAAGACTTCAGCGTGTATCACCAACAGACAAGGGTATTTTTTAACATAAGACAAGACTCAACAAATCATACTCAACAAAATCTGATCCCTAAGATCAGCTAATATCCAGGTCACGTTCTGTCTTCCTAGATGGTCTCCAAAAATGTTACATTACAGTTCATTTTTAAACGCAATATCCAACAAAGGTCCACGCATGGCATCTGGTTGATGTGTCTAGAAGTACCTCCAGCGATAGGGTGTTCACCCCCCACACAGCTGGAGTTTGCCGCTCCTAGTGTATTTCTTCACGCATTGATCAAAATATGCTCCCATTGGGAAGACTAGCCTAGGAGAGACATGGGAGACCAACCAAACATTATGTGCAGACCTAGTTAAGATGTTGGTTCAAATAAACCAGTTAAAAAATATTTTTGAGACAATTAAGGAAATTTGATTATGGTCTAAATACCAAGGAATCATTCATTTCATTGGGTGTGATAATGGCTATGGGGTCACGTAAGATGTCCCTACTGTCCATAACAGTGAAATAGGAAGGTGTGTGATGACAGGATGTCTGGGATTGGTTTTAAAATATTTGAGTAAAGGGAAAAAAAAACAGGTGACATAAATGTGGTGAAATGTTGATCATTGTTGAATCTGGGCGATAATTTTGGGGGAGGTTTGTTGAACTACTCTCTTCTTTTGTAAATGTTTAACATAATTTTTCATAATAAAATTTTTGTTAAAAATCTGTTTCTCTTTGACTCCCTGTGGTCCTAGTTCTGTCCTCTAGAGCAGGGATTGCCATATGACAGTCCAGCACCAACTTTTATAAATAAAGTTATATTGGCACACAGCCATGCTCATTCATGCACATATTGTCAATGGCTGCTTTCACCTTACATCAGCAGAATTGAGAAGATGTGAAGACACTCTGTGGCCCACAAAGCTGAAATATTTACTATCTAGCCCTTTATAGATAAAGTATGCCAAGCTCTGATCTAGAGTAACCAATAAATCCAACTCCTTCCTCTACAGAGCAGTATTTTATTTTATTTTACTTACTTTTTATTTAATTTTATTTTATATTTTCCACGCTGCACAGCTTCAGGGATCTTAGTTTCCCAAGCAGGGATTGAACCCGGGCCACGGCAGTGAGAGGACCGAGTCCTAACCACTGGACCACCAGGGAATTCCCCAGAACAGTGTTTTAAAGTATTTGAAGGCCGAATCATCAAAAAATCTGCAAACAATAAATGCTGGAGAGGGTGTGGAGAAAAGGGAACCCTCTTGAACTGCTGGTGGGAATGTAAATTGATACAGCCACTATGGAGAACAGTATGGAGGTTCCTTAAAAACTAAAAATAAAACTACCATATGACCCAGCAATCCCACTACTGGGCATATACCCTGAGAAAACCATAATTCAAAAAGAGTCGTGTACCACAATGTTCATTGCAGCTCTATTTACGATAGCCAGGACATGGATGCAACCTAAGTGTCCATCAACAGATGAATGGATAAAGAAGATGTGGCACGTATATACAATGGAATATTACTCAGCCATAAAAAGAAACAAAACTGAGTTATTTGCAGTGAGGTGGATGGACGTAGAGTCTGTCATACAGAGTGAAGTAAGTCAGAAAGAGAAAAACAAATACTGTGTGCTAACACATATATATGGAATCTAAAAAAACAAAAAATGGTTATGAAGAACCTAGAGGCAGGACAGGAATAAAGACACAGATGTCGAAAATGGACTTGAGGACACAGAGAGGGGGAAGGGTAGGCTGGGACAAAGTGAGAGAGTGGCATGGACTTACATATATGTTACAAATTTTAAAATAGATAGCTAGTGGGAAGAAGCCACATAGCACAGGGAGATCAGCTCGGTGCTTTGTGACCACCTAGAGGGGTGGGATAGGGAGGGAGGGAGGGAGACTCAAGAGGGAGGAGATATGGGGATATATGTATATGTATAACTGATTCACTTTGTTATAAAGCAGAAACTAACACACCATTGTAAAGCAATTATACTCCAATAAAAATGTTAAAAAAAATAAAATAAAGTATTTGAAGGCCAAGGTATGTTTTCCTTTAAAAGAGGAATATTGATAGGATGTGGACTACAAAGAAATGTAAAGCAGGGTCCTTGCTCTCTTCACATTAGCAGGCTCCTGGGAACTCATTCCTGACGGTCATTCTTAAAATGCAAGCCCAGAGTTGAACACAGAATGAGCCAATGCATGCCCCAGCCAACACAACCACATCCACCCAACCACGATCAGCCCAGCCCTCTTGGTTTACAAGAGGCTGTTAAACAATGGAAGCCCTGCCTGAGCCTTGAACCCAGCACAGGAGTCTCTGCTGATCCCCTGCCATCAGCCTTTCCTTCCCCAGAGAGGACAATACCTGCCCCCCTGCCACACGTCGATAAGATAGCCCCGGTGGGTAGAAGAAGGTGATTGTGGTTCCATAGGAGTCCTCTCCATCATTCCACACTCTCACTTCCAAGTTCAGCTCCAGGTTACTCCCCACAATCAGGGTCTTCAAGCTGGGTGTTGGGGTAGAGGGGAGGAGGTGATTCTGTGACTGAGGCTGGAAATGGTGTGGGGATGAAACACAGAGTAGGAAAGCGGGGGAGAGATGGGGACAGGATGTCTGGGTCCAGAGCACTGGGTAGAGATGTTAGGGAGAGCCAGGGGCAGGAGTTCCGGGTTCCAGGAAGGGGGATGGGGGACCAGGGGAGGTCTGAGGGGCTGGACGCTCACCCTGAGACCCCAAAGGAGATGCCGAGGTCGTCCTGGCAGACGTGATCGGCACCACAGTTCTTCTCAAAGGGGAGCTGAGAGTGAAGGGAAAGCAGGGTTTTCCCCAAGATCTGGAGTCCACACCCTCCACCCGCTCTGGAAGAGCCCAGCACCAGGACTCACAGAGGTCATGAAGTATCTCTGGGCATCCACTGCCAGCATAGGCTGGAGGTTTCCAAAGCCAGAGACAGGCTTGCCCACTAGGGAGAAGTTGAGACGCAAGATGATGGGGGTCACCGGGTCCTCCACACAGGCCTGGCGAACGGACATTGGAGGGAGCAGTTGGCTAAGAAATGCACCATCGCAGCCACTAGCTGGGTCCCGTCTCCTCATCCGTAAAGTGGAGTAACAGTGGTACCTACCCACCCCCCATAAATGCTCATCCACAGGATTCTGCGTGCAGAACCTCTGCTGTGGTTGTCCTTGGTCTTGAGCACCCTTCCCGCAGCCTCCCACAGGCTCACTTACTCTACTCAGGGTCTCCCCAGACTGCTCCCGGTGACCCCCCGACACCCTCTCTGTCCTCTCCCCAGCTTTATCTCCCTTCATAGCCTGCATCACCACCTGACATCTATTACTTAGGAATCTGGTCACTTTTGATCTTCTCCCAGAGCTCCCCCTGGGCATGATTGCTTTGTCCACTGCGGGGTCCCTGGTGACAAGGACAGGGCCTGTCTCAGAGGAGGAGTTGGATAAAGGAATCCCATCCCCATCGCCCCATGGCTCTCTGAAGCAGCCGTACTCTTTTTCCTGAAATCCAGCCGTGTAGCCTCTGGCAGATGAAGCCAACCTCATCCATCCATTCACTCACTCACTCCACCAACATGTGTCAAGTACCTCAAGTACCGCCTGCATTCCATGTGCCATGCTGGGGCGGAGCGAGGACCAGAACACACCCGTTCTTTCCCTGCCCAGTCCCCTGACAGCCTCAGAATGGCCTCTATTCCCAGGACTCTGAGGCCCCCTCACCGGCAGGAGCAACCTCACGGGCTCACAGTGCTGTGTCAGCCCCAGGTCTCGAACACGAGTCAGATTCCGAGTCCCTGTCTCCTCGAAGACAGCACGAGGACTCAGGCGGCCAGGGTCAAGGGTTAGGTCAAAGGTCACAACGCTTTGGAGGTTAGCTGTAGGGGAAAGCGGGGAATAGAAAAGGCTGAGAGAGTGAGGAACTTCCCAGCTGGGCAAGGGGCAAGGTAGGAGACAGGAGTCCTGGGCTTGGAGACTCCCAGGGTCAGGGCATCCTGGGTCAGAGGGGAAATAACTCACCCAGCCGGTTCTTGGGACTTTGAGAAACACGAAGGCAGACAACGGCCTCACCCAGAGACTGGGCGAAGGCCAGCTGCTGGTGGCATTCATACACAGACCTGGTGATCTCTGGAGGTGTGATGTGGAGGTTTGCCCACACCCTAAGCACAGGTCTGGTCCTGCGGGCAGAACACTGAGCTGAAGACAGGCCCTTGGTCCTGGGAGGACAACCTGGGAGGGCAGGTAGGGAGGCTGGTGTCCTAGGCAGACCCAGGACCACCAGGGGAGTGTCTGGGGAAGGCTCTTCTCACCTGAGCAGCAGCGCGTGCCCCCAGGCCCCCACAGCCAAGTCCACCAGTCCATCCATGGTGAGGTCCTGACCCCCGCTCAGCGACTGCCCAAAATACTGGAGGCTGGGGGAGAACTGGGCGCCTGTGACCCGCTGGCCAGAGAGGGAGAGGCAAGTCAGGTTGGGGGTGATGGAAACAAGTTGGACAGAAGAACGAGAGGAGCAGGGAGCTGGGGGTATGGGAGACAGAACGAAGGGGTGAGCAGTAAAAAGACATCTCCAAGAAGTGCCTAAAGAGAGAGGCGGGGATGGGAAAGTGGTGACTAGAGACAAGGGAAGATTCCTAGGACAGAAATGAAGAAGTGGAGATGGAAAGACTGGCCCGGTGACCTGAGTTTTGTTCACTCACTCAGCTAGTTAGTCTTGGGTTCTGACTTTGGCTCCTTCACTTATGAGCCATGGGACCTTAGGCCAGGAGTCAGTCTTTCTGTGCCTGTTTCCTCATCCCTCAGCTGGGATAGTAACACCTCAGAGAATTGAATGAATTAATTCGTGGAGTTCTTAGAACCACACCTGACGTATGGTCACTAGTCAGTAACTTACTATTATGAGTATCAGGGCTCCAGCCCTACCTCCCACATTGCAGATGGTGCCAAGGCCGTAGGGCCTTTAAGAGGCCAATTCCAGACTTGAAATCAGACTCTCTGACCTCATGCCCAAGACCCCTTTTTGCTCCCCGTAGCCACCCTGTCTCTTCAGAAGACAAGGTGGGACCAGGTCGGGATGGGGAGGGGCTGTGCCCATATGCAGATTCCACGCTCCTGGACCACCCACCCTGTGGGTCCCTCCCCTTTTATTTCCATGGCTCCTGTAACGACCAGTCCCTTTAAGAATATGCCCTTTAAATCTCTGGGCACTGATGGGACTGGCAGACATTGAGAGTAGTAATAATAAAATGAAAAAGAAATTTACCAATTACCAAGGAAGAGGGGGTAGAAATAGTACAAACACAGCCAGACAGCCTTGTGTGCAGGAGAACCGATCTCACCACCATGTCATCCCCATGTCCCTCATTTTCCTCTACACCCCAGCCCCTGACAACCACTAATCTCCTTTCTATCTTTACGGATTTACCTATTCTGGACATTTCATGTAAATAGAATCATACAATATGTGGTCCTTTGGGGCTGGCTTCTTTCATTTAGCATAATGTTTTCAAGGTTCATCCACGCTGTAGCATGTGTCAGTGTTTCGTTCATTTCATGGCTGAATAATATTCCATTGTATGGGTATACCACATTTTATTTATCTGTTCCATCAGTTGATGGGCATTTGGGTTATTTCCACCTTTTGGTTATTATAAATAATGCTAATATAAACAATCACGTATAACTTTCCTGGTGTGGTCATGTTTTTAATTCTCTTGGGTGGAACTGCCAGGTCATACAGTAACTCTGTGTTTAACCTTTTGAGGAGCTGTTTTCCAAAGCAGATGCATCATTTTACATTCCCACCCGCAGTGGATGAGAGTGCCGGATATTCCACACCCTCACCAACGCTTGTCATCTGTCTGTCCGATTCTAGCCATCCTAGTGGATGTGAAGTGGTTTTGATTTCCTGACAACTGGTAACTAATGATGTTGAATATCTTTTCATGTGCGTATTCGTCCTTTGTATATCATCTTTGAAGAAAAGTCTTTTCAGATCCTTTCCTTTTTTTTTAATTGGGGCTTCCTTAACTTTTGCCAGGGGAAGTAGCCCTCCCTTCTCAGAGAACCCTGCCCCCTTGGGTGAAAGGCTCCTGCCTATGGGCATTTGGCAGGATTACTGATGGCAGGAGAGAATAAAGTCATGGCGTCCAGGGAGATGAAGGGGTGAGTGGACAGGCAGACTGAGGCCACCAGAACTAAACTGACTGGCAAAGGGGGGGCTCTAAGAGATGGAGCATTGGGTTAGAGTCAGGAGGTTGGAACCTCCCTCATCATCATTCTTGATCCACTATAAACCTTGGACAAGTCCAGGCACTTATCTTCTCCATGCCCCAGATTTCATCTCTAAAATGCATTTGCTAATGCCTGGCCTATGTACAGTGTAAAACTGCTGGGGGACTAAAAGGCTTGGGTGGAGAACCCACTCAAGTATCAAGTCACCATGCAAAGCAGGGAATGGATCAATGTTTCCATTTCTCAAATTCCACAGATTTTTCTTACTGTCTACTAGGTGCTCAGTGCTGGATAAAAGAGATAAGATAAGGGAAAAAAGAATTTTCCAGGCAGCAGTGTCAAAGACAGGGAAAAGCCTGGAGGAGGTTGCTGTGGCAACAGCAACAGTGACCGGGCCTCACCTGGCTGTGGGCGGGGCTGATGCCCAGTCCCGAGGTTCCGTGAAACAGGTAGACAGCACCCCGGTTCTCCTGCTCTCCCGGGGCCCCGATGGCCACGTCCGTCAACCTGTCCCCGTTCACATCCCCCAGCACCGTCAGAGCTGCCCCAAAGCGGCCCCAGGGGTGGCCTTGCTCCCCTCGCAGGACAGCACCACACTGCCACTTAGCCCTCTGCAGAACACAAACAGTGTCAGGTCCCACCCCAGGCGACCCCTCCACACCCAGACCCCACCCAGCCCGGGTCTCATCAGCCACTCACCCCCCGGGGAAAGGGGCACACGGACACCTGCCCGCCCCGGCTCTGCTCATAGTAATGGGGGGCCCCGATGAGGACCAGGTCGGAGCTGCCATCTCTGTCCACGTCCACGGAGCTGAGGGAGGCCCCAAAGTAGGAGCCGATCTGGAGGGCAGAGCGTGGAGTCATCCTGCGTACCCCTGCACCCACGCTGGGCCAGGTCCCGCCTCTCCCCGGATACCGGCCCCTCCCTACTGGGTCCCGCACTCCCTTCATCTCCCTCTCTGTCCCTGGAGACCCTCCTCCACACCCAACCTGGGTCCCTGTGACTTCAGCCTTCAGCCTCCATTGCCCGGACACCTGCGTGAAGATGACAACCTTCCCGGTGTGCTGATGGCGGGGGGCCCCCAGGACAAGGCTGTGTACCCCCTTCCAAACGGCCAGCTCTGTGGAGTAACCTGAGGGGACCAGGCCTCAGCACAGAGGCTTCCACTCCCCACCCCCGGGCCCCTGCCCTTCCCAGGCAGCCCGTCTCCCGCCCGGCCCTCCGACCACAGCCTTGCCTCACCCAAGTAAGAGTTACTCATGTCCGCGTGCTCCTGAGACACGTGGATGAAGGTGGGGCTCCTATTTTCGGGGTACAGGAAGGCACCTCCAGACCAGCTGAAGCTCCCCACAGCCCCCAGAACTGGTCCATCCTGGGAGGAAAGGATTCCAGAGCAGGTGGGAAGAAGAAGACAGCCTATTCCAAAACAATGCCTGCCGACGGTTCCACCCACTCGCCTGATTCTCACTCTTGCCTTCCCTCCTCCCATCTCTGCCTCACCCTACATCAGTGGCCTGAAAGGGGCCCCACTCACAGGCATGAGCACAGCACTGAAGCCCTCCTGGGACATCTCCAGTTCGAAGGAACTGCTGCTTACAGTCTGCGTACCTAGGGGAAAGCATGACACCTAGGATTCATGGGGAAAGACAGGCTTTGCCAGGTTCAGGAAGGATCTCAGCTTTAAGAGGATCTCATGTGGAGACTAATACCCAAAGGGAAAGACTGGCCCATGACACAGGAGTCCAGGTTCTAGAAGGAAAAACATTTATGGGTGAGGGCTTCTTCAGTGAGTAGTTCCATCTCTGACTTACCCTCAATGGCAAAGATCTTCTCTTTCAGTTGGTTTTGAATGTCTCTCAAAGCATCAAAGTTCTCCACTTTAAATATGTGTTCATGGGAGGGCTTCGATGCGATGTCCTTTAATTCTTGCCAGGAATGTATATTTTGAAAAGCCAATCCCACCTGTCCCCAGCAAAGACCAATTCAGTGAAAATAATCATAACTATAATATGCCTGCTGGGTGCTGGGATCTTCCAATATAACCCTGCAAGGTTAATATTATTACACCCAGTGTACAGGCAAGAAAAATGAGGCCCAGACAGCCTCATCAAGGAGCTTAGGGAAAGGATGAGGATACCCCAGGCTGAAACAGACTTTTCATCCTGAAGTAGAAGCTGAGAGAGCTGGGGTTTCTGTCCTTGAAAGGGAAGGTGGCTTAAGAGGCCGCGAGGGGAGGAAGCAGTGGGAGGGCATCCCCACATCCTACCCCGATTGCATAGCGGATGATGCCAGCAGCCTCAGCACTGGGAATGACGTCCTTGTAATCCAGAGGGTCACCTTTTTTCTGCCCATCGGTGATGACAATGAGGATTTTGGAGGCATCTTTTCGGGCCCCATATAAGGCACTGAACAGCTGTTCTCTGTCAGAGAAGATGAGGGTCCAGAGGCCAGTGAACAGAGCTGCTGCTTAGCCTCTGATGCCTTTGTGAGAACAAGGAGATTCTGCTTCCTCTGTGATGCTCCCATCCCACCCAGAGGCCCCCGGCTTGGTGAGGAGACCACAGACTGAACTCCAGTACCCATCTCTCCCTTCCTCTTGGAGACAGATGCGGCCCAAAGGAAGACCCAGATGCTTTGGGGGAAGACCTGGGAGGAGCCAGGACTCACGTGACCATCCTGATGGCTGTGGCCGTGTGCGTGTACCCATTCAGCTTCCGTACGGAGTTCAGCAGGCTTAGTGGGTTTGAGCTGGTTGCGAAAGCTTTGAAATTGAAGTGCACATGGAACTTGTCGGAGAACTGCACCAGGGAGAACTGGGGGAACCACACAGGGCTGGGGGCTGGGCCAAGGCACCAGGACCCTGGGGTTCCTCCCACAAGCTTCCCCTGGGGAGGGGAGGGCGAGGGGGCGGCTGCATCCTTTTCTTCCCTCCCCTGAGAGCACACCTGGGAGCTGGGACTCTGGAACTGGCTCATCATAGCCTTCACGAAGTTCAGCATTTTGTCAAAATTGGTGGAGGAGATGCTGCCTGAACCATCGATCAGGAAGGCAATGTCCTGCTCCTGCCTCGGGCACTCTGGAGAAGGAGGTGGCACCAGTCCCCCGAGGGACACTCCCAAAGCCCAGGCCTCCTGGCCACGAGAACCCACCCTCCCAGGGGCTGCCCTAATTCCTGCCTAGAGCAGGGCCCTTTGGTCTCCTGAAGTCTCTGAAGAGGACATATCTGCGATTCAGCTGCTCACACCTGGTTGATAAAAAAGTAACAATTCCTCCAATCCAGATGGCGAAAGGCTGGGGGCCCCTCCTTCCTCCTCGGCTGTCTGTGCCCCACGCCCTGACCCTACCCCACCTTCTCCCCCAACATGGCCCCCATCCAGCACTGAAAGGACCTTGCTCCAGCCCCTGGCCCGGTACATCCCCAGTTGGTCAGCACCAAACTGTACTTTTGCTAAACATTTTTAATGTCATCCCTGGCAACAGTGGCACACTGGTCCTATGCTGTCCTCAGCTTCCATCTGGACCCCACTCTCCTCAGAGTGAGCGAAGAATCTGTCCCCAGAAGCGGAAGCTCTCCTGGCCCGGCTTGCTCAGGGAGATTCCTATCTAGCTCCCAGCTGCCCCCTTCTGCCTCCAAGGCTTCCCATCAGAGAGAGGGGTGTCCTGATGGTAGCCCAGGCACCTGTGGATGCATCTAGAACCTAGGAGGTACTGGGAGGGGCACCCCATTCAGGCCCCCAGATGTCAGTCTCCCCAACGGCCTGAGTGTGAATGTGAAACCAGGGAGGGGCCTCGCCCTGCCCCGGGGTGGGGGGTCTGAAAAGCTCACTGTTCCACCTCTTCATCCCCCTTCCCTGTCAGCACCAGGGAAGCTGGGCCCTGTGCTTCAACGTGCACACACACACACACACACACACATAACACAACACACACACATACATGTATACATACATCACACACTCATACACACACATACACATATACTCATACACACACATACATACACACTGCTCAGACTGCCGGCACCCACACCACCCCTTCCCAGCCTGCTGCATGAGCGAGTCTGTGCTGCAGGGTGCACTGTGTGAACATAAAGGCCCTTCACTCTAAACATCCTTGCAGCTGTGAGCCCTCACCACATGCCAGGCACTGTGCCAAACCCTGGCCGAGGACCACTGTGTGCTACTCTCAGTGTTGGGTGTGATATTATCCCACAGGCAGATGAAGAAACTGAAGCTCAGAGAGGGAAAGGTCCTAGGAAAGGTCCTGCGGTGGGACAGCGATGGGGCAGGTGTAAAAGCAGGCGGTGACCCCTCCAGCCCATGTTTGGAATCACAATACCATCTGGTAAATTTTTTTCTGGATCCCTCTTTTTTATCCACTTTGGGGTGTCTCTGACTCCACTGCAAACCAGAGTCAGAGGTATATAGGTACCTTGAAGGACTCAGTGGCCCCAAACACTCACCCTGCAGGGCAGCCGGGATCCTCTGGGCCTGCCAGGATGGGGAGACCAGCAGGAAGCAAAACCCGGTCAAGTGCATGTTCTCCCTGCATGCATGGTGCACGGTGGGGCCACAGGCCTGTGGACAGAGGGGCCTGGTGGGAGGGGTTGCCCCTGCTTCTGTCCCACCCTCCCATCCCAGCACCTTCCCCCTTCACGAGACCCCCAGCACCAGCAGCCCCAGGTCCCCACTCTTTCCCTCAGATGCTCCCGTGACCCAGGGCAACTCACCAGCAGCCGAAAGGGGCTGGTGGTGGCCACCATGGACAGGCCCAGGGACATGTTCACAGCCTCTGGAGGCACTGAAGGTACAGATGTGTGCGTGGTCACCCTCAGGACAGAGGAGGCAGGGAGCATCTCCTCTCTGGGAGATTAGGGGTTCTGACAGGTGAAGGGGGCTCTCAGGTCTTGATGGAGGTATGGGGGTACAGGGGTGCGTTGGGAAGGGAGACTCTGGGTGGGTCAGGAAGCCTGTCTGAGGGTAAGGGTCTGCAGACAGAACTGAAGCCAGGAAGTGGGTCTCCTGTGCTCTCCACAGGCCCCCAGAGCACGGGAGCCTGGACCTGGGTCTCAGCCGGGAGCAGTGACTCACCCGGAAGGAGGATGGGTTCACACTTGCCCGTGCTGTAGTCGCACTGGTAGAGGCCGCCCGTTTGATTGGAAGCCTTTATCTCCTGGGGGGCTCCAACCACCAGCCTAGGGGGAGAAAAGAACACGGCAGCTAAGAGTGTGGATGTCAGAGCCAGACTGCCACTTGACCAGTTTGTTTCCCCTCTCTGAGCCTCAGTTTGCTCATCTGTAAAGTGGAGATTAACAACAATTTAAATTCCGCATGGGAGAGATTTTTGTCTCTTTTATGCTCTGGTGTATGCCTGGCTCCTGAGACATTTAGTAATAGATGCTCAATAAACATTTGTTGAGTGATGGATTCCTACGTCATAAGGTTGCTGTGAGGACGAAATCAGTGCCCACAAAAGGGTGCCTGGCACTTTGTAACTGCTTGAGAGATAAATAAAGTTAGCTGGGGTCCTCGAGATGGCAAGACGGCCCTTCTTTCAGTCCAGCTCTTCAAAGCCTTGGCGGGAATTGCCATGGCAGACAGAGGAGAGTTTGTGAATAAAGAGAGGGATGTGGGGAGGGACAGGGGAAGAGTAGATGCGAGCCAAAGGCCAGACACCACACAGTCCTCACCAGCTGGCATACTGGACCACGCTGTATCCAAACCCAGCACTGTCCACATGGAAGGTTGTTGGCTGGTCTATGTCCAAGTTGAAGCAGAAAGAGGAAGCCAGGGCTGGGGAGGAGGGTGAGGAGACACACTTTGGTGAAGGGTCTCCCTTCTGCTCCATCTCCCTGGCCCCCAGCCCCCTGCCCCACTGTCCCCTCCAGGTGCAATGCCCCAGCATCTCCTGGTCTCCTGGACCCCCAGGCTCAGCTCTGCTTCTCTCCTTCAGATGGTCCAGAGATAGCTGTTCACCCACTGGTCTGCTAGCAAGTTTCAGTTCTTCATTTCCACAGAGCAACGCCCAAGCTCTAAAGATGCTCCTTTCCCACCCCTCCCCCTGGGCTCCTATGAGGAAAAATCCAGGAAAACTTGGGGCCAAATGGATGCAGTGGACAGAGTATAAGATTGACTCGTTCTGCCTACTTGAAAAACGTTTGGATTGCCCAGGGAACTGGCCTCTCTTCCAGAATCTCTTGAACTTCCCTAAAATGGGTTCAGTATCCTCTCGATATCCACAAACTCCAGATCCCAAACCCGCTATAACTCCAGCTCTCCCCCTACCTGGACCCCCATCCCCTCCTCCCCCTTCGTCGTGACTCTCAGCTTACCCATCGACAGGAGGAGGAAAATCCTGGTCCTGGTCATGACTGGAAGGTCAGACATGGGCATCGGAGCGTCTGAGCCACCAGGGAAACAGCTGGGCCAAGGTGCCAAGAAAGCAAGTAAACAGAGAGGGACACAGGAGGCCGCAGATAGGGAGGGAAGTTGTCAGCATGACTCAGAGGTGGAGGGTGGAGAATGCAACTAAAATAGGAAAAGAAAGGGGCCAGGCAGCCCACACACTCTGCGTCCAGAGATGATATGACTTGCTTCTCTTAGTCTCCCCACCCTAGGCTCGGGTGTATGCAAATCTCCTGCCCTGCCCTACCTCTCCAGGTTCCCTCGTTGTACTGGCAAAAGTTTCCCCTTGACCTTGAAACTTCAGTTAACCTGGGGAGGGGAAGGGGTAGATGCCAAGGTGGGGTCAGGGCCCTAAGAGAAACTCTGGTAGGAACTCTCCTTTTTGGACCTGGAAACCTCTGGGCCCAGGAGTCAAGTAGCTGGACCCTAGGAGGGGGTACAGCGTGAGTATTTGCTCATTTGTTCATCGTTTATTCAACAAGTCTAATTTGAGGCTGATTATGCAAGCCCTCTGTTAGCAGAGGGAGAAAACACAAGCCACAAGGCCCAAGCCCTGGGGTCAGTGAAGAAGAAAAATATGTAAACAGCAAGACATTGCTGTGAGAGGAGATGGTACCCATCGGTCACAAGGTATCTTACCCAGTTTGGAAGCATGTGGATTTCCAGGAAGGCTTCACCGAAGAGGTGACACTTGATCTGAGTCTTGAAGGCAACTGACTAGAGGGGAGCGTATTTCAGAAGGGTTGGCCAGCTGTGGAAGAGGCATGAGACAGGAGGGCCTCTTCGGAAATCAGTGATAGAAACCAGAGAGTGGGAGGTAGAAAGTGACAAGAGATGAGGTCAGTGGGGGAAGAGGGAAGGGGAAGCAGGCCCCAGGCCCAGAAAGCCCCCTTAAGGCCTGTTGATTTTATCTCGAGGACAGAGGGAAGCGTAGAAGCAAACTATGAAGACTGAGATCTTCAATTTTATGTTTCAGAAAGCTAGAGAGAGGGGCTGTGTAGGGCACGGTTTCCTTGGGAGCTAGCTGGAGACAGATCATTCAGGAGAGAGGTGATGAGGGCCTGTGGGTGAGCTGGTGGCCATGGGGATGAACTGAAGGCTGACTTGTCCCTAAGGCATGGACAGTGGTGATGGTTCCTGGGTACTGGAGGAGGGACGGGTCATGGGCTAGGGCAACTTTGGTGTTGAGGAAGCCAAAACGTGGTGTTTAAGAGTTTGGGCTCATAAAAAAGAATGAAATAATGTCATCTTCAGCAACATGGATGGACCTGAAGTAAGTCAGACAGAGAAAAACAAATATATGATATCACTTATATGTGGAATCTAAAAAAATGGTACAAATGAACTTATTCACAAAACAGAAATAGAGTCACAGATATAGAAAACAAACTAATGGTTACCATGGGGGAAACGAGGGTGGGGAGGGATAAATTCGGAGATTGGGATTGACATATACACACTATATATATAAAATAGATAACTAATAAGGGCCTATTGTATAGCACAGGAAACTCTTCTCAATACTCTGTAATGACCTATATGGGAAAAGAATTTTAAAGACTGGGTATATGTATATGTATAACTGATTCACTTTTCTGTACAGAAATTAACACAACATTGTAAATCAACTATACTCCACTAAAAATTTTTTAAAATAATAAAAATAAATTTAATTTAATTAAAAAAAAAGTGTTTGGGCTCTTTCATTGAAAACCACTGCTCCCAGGGAGGGAGATGTGGAGGGAAAGGATAAGGGCCTGTTATTTTTCATAGCAAAGCTTGTAAAATAATTTGTGCCTATGTATAACTTTGATAAAAATACAAACTTTAAAAAATAAAAATTTTAAAAGTTAAAAAAAAAAACGTGGGCTCTTCCGACCTCTCTATGCCTGTTTCCTCCTCTGCAAAATGGGGTGATAATAAAAATACACACCTCCTATTTTTGCTGGGACAGTTGAGTTTGTAAGTGTGAAAATGCTCGAAAGAATATTTAAGAGCTTTTATTATTGGCTATTATCCTTACTATGCTATGATGATTATTGCGTTAGGTAAGTGCGCTTCCCAAGGGGGGAAACCTCCACATCCTGAAGGGTGTGCAGGGCTGGATCTCAGGAGAAAAGTCTGTGCTGGAGATGAGTTCTGAAACCATCGGCAGAAGTGCTGGATGAGATACTGATGGGAGTGTGAAGAGGAAGGAGAAAAATGGGCCTGGGCTGGGTCCCAAGGAAATGCCAATGATGGACACAGAATAGGGGCTCAAGAAGGTGGGGAAAGAAAGTGTCCGCAAAGAAGGAGAGAGAAGGGCACAGTGCAAAGGCAACGTGGAGAGAAGGAGTATGAACAACATCACAGGCTGCCGTCAAGTGACACTGAGTGAAGTAAGAAATGAGGAAGTCTCTGGATCTGGCTACAGAGGCCATTGGTGACCCTGGGGCGGGCTGTGCCAGGGCAGTGGGGGAGGGGGAGGGGACAGGGATGGGAGTAGCAATGTCACCGGAGGGGAGCAGCCCTGAGGAGACCTCAGACACAACATGGCTGGATAAAGGCCCTGGAATTCTTGGCAATGAAGAAAATTTGAGAGAGGGAGAGAGCGAGGGTGCAGGGGTTCAATTCCAAGAAGGAAATGGTGACAGAAAAACCCAATAAAGAGAAAGGAGAAGTAGCCCAGATCCTGGAGAGGATAAAAGACAACCAGAAATGATTTAAACCAGAAGAAGTCTGGGAGACTCAGAGCTGGTGTTGTGGACAGGTCAAGAGACCACCAGCCTTCAAAGGACCTTGAACCTGGCCTTTCCTTCGCTCTCTTTTCTTAGACTTGGGTTCCACCCTGGATGAGTGAGGATGGACAAGATAAGAATCCTGGATGAGTAAGACTCCATCTCTTCTCTCAAGCTGCCCAACATACTTCCATGATGTTTCAGAGAAAAGCCACGGTAAGGCACCTTGCCTTTGGCAAGGATAACTTGGATCGTAAAAGTGTAGAACAGGATGGGTTCTTAATTCAGCACGCTCATTTTACAGATGAGGACAGTGAGGCTCCAGCCAAGACCTTAGGGTGTCTGACACTCACAGCCCTATTTCAGTGAATCATGACTTTGACGTTTCCAGAAAAAGATGGCAATTGAAGGGGATGATAGAGGAAGGGGTGGACACCCCAGTTACTCATATTCTCAGCCCAGTGGGATCATGAATCAGTCACATCTAGCTTTTTTTTTTGAATTTTTGAACTTTATTTATTTTTTTTATACAGCAGGTCCTTATTAGTCATCAATTTTATATACATCAGTGTATACATGTCAATCCCAATTGCCCAATTCATCACACCACCACCACCACCACCACCACCACCACCCGCCACTTTCCCCCCTTGGTGTCCATATGTTTTTTCTCTACATCTGTGTCTCAATTTCTGTCCTGCAAACTGGTTCATCTGTACCATTTTTCTGGGTTCCACATACATGCATTAATATATGATATTTGTTTTTCTCTTTCTGACTTACTTCACTCTGTATGACAGTCTCTAGATCCATCCACGTCTCTACAAATGACCCAATTTCATTCCTTTTTATGGCTGAGTAATATTCTATTGTATATATGTACCACATCTTCTTTATCCATTCGTCTGTTGATGGGCATTTAGGTTGCTTCCACGACCTGGCTGCTGTAAATAGTGCTGCAATGAACATTGGGGTGCATGTGTCTTTTTGAATTCTGGTTTTCTCTGGGTATATGCCCAGTAGTGGGATTGCTGGATCATATGGTAGTTCTATTTTTAGTTTTTTAAGGAACCTCCATACTGTTCTCCATAGTGGCTGTATCAATTTACATTCTCACCAACAGTGCAAGAGAGTTCCCTTTTCTCCACACCCTCTCCGGCATTTGTTGTTTGTAGATTTTCTGATGATGCCCATTCTAACTGGTGTGAGGTGATACCTTATTGTAGGTTTGATTTGCATTTCTCTAATAATTAGTGATGTTGAGCAGCTTTTCATGTGCTTCTTGGCCATCTGTATGTCTTCTTTGGAGAAATGTCTATTTAGGTCTTCTGCCCATTTTTGGATTGGGTTGTTTGTTTTTTTAATATTGAGCTGCATGAGCTGTTTATATATTTTGGAGATTAATCCTTTGTTGATTCATTTGCAAATATTTTCTCCCATTCTGAGGGTTGTCTTTTCATCTTGCTTATGGTTCCTTTGCTGTGCAAAAGCTTTGAAGTTTCATTAGGTCATATTTATTTACTTTTGTTTTTATTTCCATTAAACTAAAAGGAGGATCACACAAGATCTTGCTGTGATTCATGTCAAAGAGTGTCTTTCCTATGTTTTCCTCTAAGAGTTTTATAGTGTCCGGTCTTATATTTAGGTCTCTAATCCATTTTGAGTTTATTTTTGTGTATGGTGTTAGGGAGTATTCTAATTTCATTCTTTTACATGTAGCTGTCCAGTTTTCCCAGCACCACTTATTGAAGAGACTGTCTTTTCTCCATTGTATATCCTTGCCTCCTTTGTCATAGATTAGTTGACCATAGGTGTGTGGGTTTATCTCTAGGCTTTCTATCTTGTTCCATTGATCTATGTTTCTGTTATTGTGCCAGTACCATATTGTCTTGATTACTGTAACTTTGTAGTATAGTCTGAAGTCAGGGAGTCTGATTCCTCCAGCTCCGTTTTTTTCCCTCAAGACTGCTTTGGCTATTCAGGGTCTTTTGTGTCTCCATACAAATTTTAAGATTTTTTGTTCTAGTTCCATAAAAAATGCCATTGGTAATTTGATAGGGATTGCATTGAATCTGTAGATTGCTTTGGGTAGTAGAGTCATTTTCACAATATTGATTCTTCCAATCCAAGAACATGGTATATATCTGTTTCTATCATCTTTAATTTCTTTCATCAGTGTCTTATAGTTTTCTGCATACAGGTCTTTTGTCTCCCTAGGTAGGTTTATTCCTAGGTATTTTATTCTTTTCGTTGTAATGGTAAATGGGAGTGTTTCCTTAATTTCTCTTTCAGATTTTTCATCGTTAGTGTATAGGATTGCAAGAGATTTCTTGCATTAATTTTGTATCCTGCAACTCTACCAAATTCATTGATTAGTTCTAGTAGTTTTCTGGTGGCATTTTTAGGATTCTCTATGTATAGTATCATGTCATCTGCAAACAGTGACAGTTTTACTGCTTCTTTTCCAATTTGTATTCCTTTTATTTGTTTTTCTTCTCTGATTGCCGTGGCTAGGACTTCCAAAACTATGTTGAATAATAGTGGTGAGAATGGACATCCTTGTCTTTTTCCTGATCTTAGAGGAAATGCTTTCAGTTTTTCACCATTGAGAATGATGTTTGCTGTGGGTTTGTCATATATGGCCTGTATTATGTTGAGGTAGACTCCCTCTATGCCCACTTTCTGGAGAGTTTTTATAATAAATGGGTGTTGAATTTTGTCAAAACCTCTTTCTGCATCTATTGAGATGATCATATGGTTTTTATTCTTCTATTTGTTAATATGGTTTATCACATTGATTGATTTACATATATTGAAGAATCCTTGCATCCCTGGGATAAATCCCACTTGATCGTGGTGTATGATCCTTTTAATGTGTTGTTGGATTCTGTTTGCTAGTATTTTGTTGAGGATTTTTACATCTATATTCATCAGTGATATTGGTCTGTAATTTTCTTTTTTTGTAGCATCTTTGTCTGGTTTTGGTATCAGGGTGATGGTGGCCTCATAGAATGAGTTTGGGAGTGTTTCTTCCTCTGCAATTTTTTGGAAGAGTTTGAGAAGGATGGATGTTAGCTCTTCCCTAAATGTTTGAAAAAATTCACCTGTGAAGCCATCTGATCCTGGACTTTTGTTTGTTGGAAGATTTTTAATCACAGTTTCAGTTTCATTACTTGTGATTGGTCTGTTCGTATTTTCTATTTCTTCCTGGTTCGGTCTTGGAAGGTTATACCTTTCTAAGAATTTGTCCATTTCTTCCAGGTTGTCCATTTTGTTGGCATAGAGTTGCTCGTAGTAGTCTCTTAGGATGCTTAGTATTTCTGCAGTATATGTTGTAACTTCTCCTTTTTCATTTCTAATTTTATTGATTTGAGTCCTCTCCCTCTTTTTCTTGATGAGTATGGCCAATGGTTTATCAATTTTATTTATTTTCTCAAAGAACCAGCTTTTAGTTTTATTGATCTTTGCTATTGTTTTCTTTGTTTCTATTTCATTTATTTCTGCTCTGATCTTTATGATTTCTTTCCTTCTGCTCACTTTGGGTTTTGTTTGTTGTTCTTTCTCTAGTTCCTTTAGGTGTAAGGTTAGTTTGTTTCTTTGAGATTTTTCTTGTTTCTTAAGGTAGGCTTGTATAGCTATAAACTTCCCTCTTAGAACTGCTTTTGCTGCATCCCATAGGTTTTGGATCGTCGTGTTTTCATTGTCATTTGTCTCTAGGTATTTTTTTATTTCCTCTTTGATTTCTTCAGTGATCTCTTGGTTATTAAGTAGTGTATTGTTTAGCCTCCATGTGTTTGTGTTTTTTACGTTTTTTTTTTCCTTGTAATTCATTTCTAATCTCCTAGCATTGTGGTCAGAAAAGATGCTTGATATGATTTCAATTTTCTTAAATTTACTGAAGCTTGATTTGTGACCCAAGATGTGGTCTATCCTGGAGAATGTTCCATGCACACTTGAGAAGAAAGTGTAATCTTCTGTTTTTGGATGGAATGTCCTATAAATATCAATTAAATCTATCTGGTCTATTGTGTCATTTAAAGCTTGTGTTTCCTTATTAATTTTCTGTCTGGATGATCTGTCCCTTGATGTAAGTGAGGTGTTAAAGTCCCCCACTATTATTGTGTTATTATCGATTTCCTCTTCTATAGCTGTTAGCAGTTGCCTTATGTATTGAGGTGCTCCTATATTGGGTGCATATATATTTATAATTGTTATATCTTCTTCTTGGATTGATCCCTTGATCATTATGTAGTGTCCTTCCTTGTCTCTTTTAACATTCTTTATTTTAAAGTCTATTTTATCTGATATGAGTATTGCTACTCCAGCTTTCTTTTGATTTCCATTTGCATGGAATATCTTTTTCCATCCCCTCACTTTCAGTCTGTATGTGTCCCTAGGTCTGAAGTAGGTTTCTTGTAGACAGCATATAGATGGGTCTTGTTTTTGTATCCATTCAGCAAGCCTGTATCTTTTGGTTGGAACATTTAATCCATTCACATTTAAGGTAATTATTGATATGTATGTTCCTATGACCATTTTCTTAATTGTTTTGGGTTTGTTTTTGTAGGTCCTTTTCTTCTCTTGTGTTTCCCACTTAGAGAAGTTCCTTTAGCATTTGTTGTAGAGCTGGTTTGGTGGTGCTGAATTCTCTTAGCTTTTGCTTGTCTGTAAAGCTTTTGATTTCTCCATCGAATCTGAGTGAGATCCTTACCGGGTAGAGTGATCTTGGTTGTAGGTTCTTCCCTTTCATCACTTTAAGTGTATCATGCCACTCCCTTCTGGCTTGTAGAGTTTCTGCTGAGAAATCAGCTGTTAACCTTATGGGAGTTCCCTTGTATGTTATTTGTTATTTTTCCCTTGCTGCTTTCAATAATTTTTCTTTGTCTTTAATTTTTGCCAGTTTGATTACTATGTGTCTCAGTGTGTTTCTCCTTGGGACTCACTGCGCTTCCTGGACTTGGGTGGCTATTTCCTTTCCCATGTTATGGAAGTTTCCAACTATAATCTCTTCAAATATTTTCTGTTGTTCTTTCTCTCACTCTTCTCCTTCTGGGACCCCTATAATGTGAATGTTGTTGCGTTTAATGCTGTCCCAGAGGTCTCTTAGGCTGTCTTCATTTATTTTCATTCTTTTTTCTTTATTCTGTTCCACAGCAGTGAATTACACCATTCTGTCTTCCAGGTCACTTATCCGTTCTTCTGCCTCAGTTATTCTGCTATGGATTCCTTCTAGTGTAGTTTTCATTTCAGTTATTGTATTGTTCATCTCTGTTTATTCTTTAATTCTTCTAGGTCTTTGGTAAACATTTCTTGCATCTTCTCAATCTTTGCCTCCATTCTTTTTCCAAGGTCCTGGATCATCTTCACTATCATTATTCTGAACTCTTTTTCTGAAAGGTTGCCTATCTCCACTTCATTTAGTTGTTTTTCTGGGGTTTTATCTTGTTCCTTCACCTTGTACATAGTCCTCTGCCTTTTCATCTTGTCCATCTGTCTGTGAATATGGTTTTTGTTCCACAGGCTGCAGGATTGTAGTTCTTGTTCGTTCTATCTGCCCTTTGGTGGATAAGGCTATGTAAGAGCCTTGTGCAAGTTTCCTGATGGGAGGGACTGGTGGTGGGTAGAGCTGACTGTTGCTCTGGTGGGCAAAGCTCAGTAAAACTTTAATCCGATTGACTGCTGATGGGTGGTGTTGGCTTCCCTCCCTGTTGGTTGTTTGGCCTGAGGCAGCCCAACACTGGAGCCTACCTGGGCTCTTTGGTGGGGCTAATGGCGGACTCTGGGAGGGCTCACGCCAAGTAGTACTTCCCAGAACTTCTGCTGCCAGTGTCCTTGTCCTCACGGTGAGCCACAGCCACCGCTCACCACTGCCGGAGACCCTCCAACACTAGCAGGTAGGTCTGTTTCAGTCTCCCCTGGGGTCACTGCTCCTTTCCCTAGGTCCCGATGCGCACACTACCTTGTGTGTGCCCTCCAAGAGTGGAGTCTCTGTTTCCCCGAGTCCTGTTGAAGTCCTGCAGTCAAATCCCACTAGGCTTCAAAGTCTGATTCTCTAGGAATTCCTCCTCCTGTTGCCTGACCCCCAGGTTGGGAACCTGATGTGGGGCTCTGAACCTTCACTCCAGTGGGTGGACTTCTGTTGTATAAGTGTTCTCCAGTCTGTGAGTCACCCACACAGCAGTTATGGGATTTGATTTTACTGTGATTGTGCCCCTCCTACCATCCCATTGTGGCTTCTCCTTTGTCTTTGGATGTGGGGTATCTTTTTTGGTGAGTTCCAGTGACTTCTTGTTGATGATTGTCCAGCAGCTAGTTGTGATTCTGGTGTTCTAGGAAGAGGGAGTCCACATCCAGCTTTGTCCACCTGGCACCCCTAGCCTGGAGCAAGAGGTCAAGGGCAGAGGGAGGGTCTGGGGAGATTTGGAGAACAGTCATCCTTTCCCACTGCTGGCATTCCTGGCTCAGTAAGTCTCTACTCTGTCCTTGAGCTCAGAGATGCTGAAGACGATTCCAGAAGGATGGTGGGGCAGGAGGGGCTGCATCTGATCTGCCACATACTGGGGCAGGGTTGGGGTGGTGGAGAAACCAGGACAAAAGCTGTTTTAATTCAGGTCTGGTTTGCCTGAGCTAAGTGGAACTGAATTATTTGGAATCTGTCTCCCAGGTTGTTTCTTTTCCATGGAAAGAAGAGAACAGAAATCTAATGGGCAGAAACCCTCGGGTTTCTCATGTATTTCCACCCCATGCTCACCCACAGGGCCTGAATGGATTTTCCCTAAAGTTTCTGCCCTTCCTCCTGCTACAAGCAACCCGTCTCACTTCTCTGTCTTCGAAGGACAGTTTCCTACCTCGCCCCCACATTTTCTCAAAACAGAATTTATTTGAATTCTATCGTGTAGAAACACACACAGGCATAGGTACTCAGGAAGATGCGTCTCTCCAAAAGCATCTGGTTCTCCCTACACTCCTGGATCCCTGGGCATGGAGTTCTGGTGTGATGGATGATTTGAGGGTGCTGGAGAATTTTAGCCAATGCTTGGGAAGGTCGGGACATGGAAGGGAGAAGCAGGCATAGCATAATAACATCTTACTGGCAGAACAAAGGAGCTGTGATAATCCTAACATTTATGTCACTGTGCACTTTATTTTTTTCCAGTTTTATTGAGATATGATTGACCTACAGCACTGTGTAAGTTTGTCATACAATGTAATGATTTGACTTAACATACATCATGAAATGAGGACTGTAATAGGGTTAGTGAACATCTATCATCTCACATAGGTAAAACATTAAAGAAATAGAAAAAAAATATTTTTCCTTGTGATGAGAACTCTTAGGATTTATTCTCTTAACAACTTACATTTATAACATACAGTGGTGTTAATTATATTTATCATGTTGTACATTACCTCCCTATAACTGGAAGTTTGTACCTTTTGACCACCTTCATCTAGGTACCCCTGCCCCCAAATCCTACCTCTAGTAGCCACAAATCTGATCTCTTTTTCCATGAGTTTATCTAATTGTTTTTGAAGTCTAATTGACCTACAATACTATGTTAGATCCTGTCACACAACATAGTGATTTGATATTTCTATACATTTCACCATGATGAGTCTAGTTGTCATCTGTTACTGTACAAAGATATTACAAGGTTATTGATTATATTGCCCATGCTGTACATTTCATACCCATGACTCATTTACTTTGCAAGTGGAAATTTGCACCTCTTAATCTCTCTCACCTATTTCTGTCTTTCCTCCATCCCCCTCCCCTCTGGTAACCACATGTTTATCCTCTGTATCTATGACTTTGTTTCTGTTGAGTTATATTTGTTCATTTGCTTTGCTTTTTAGATTCCACATATAAGAGAAATCACAAAGTATTTGTCTTTGTCTGACTTATTTCACTTAACATAATACCCTCTAGGTCCACCCATGTTGTCACAAATGGCAAGATTTCATTATTTTTTTTTATGGCTGAGTAGTATTCCGGTGTGTGTGTGTGTGTGTGTGTGTGTGTGTGTGTGAGTGTGTGAGTGTGTGTGTATATATACCACATCTTTATCCATTTATCTGTTGATGGACACTGAGGTTGCTTCCATATCTTGGCTATTGTAAATAATGCTGCAATGAACATCGGGATGCATGTATTTTTTTGAATTAGTGTTTTTTGTTTTCTTCAGATAAATACCCAGAAGTGAAATTGATGGATCATCTAGTAGTTTTGTTTTAATTTTTTGAGGGACCTCCATACCGTTGTCCATAACAGCTACACCAATTACATTCCCACCAACAGGGTACGAGGGTTCCCTTTTCTCCACATTCTCACCAACACTTGTTACTTGTTCTCTTTTTGGTAATAGCCACTCTGACAGGTGTGAGGTGATATCACATTGTGATTTTGATTTGCATTTTCTGATTATTAATGATGTTGAGTATCTTTTCATATGCCAGTAGTCCATCTCTAAGTCTTCTTTGGAAAAATGTGTATTTAGGTCCTCTGTGCGATTTTCAACTGGGATTATTTATGTCACTGTGCACTTTACGTCTATTAGCTCATTGAATCCTCACAGCAGCCCTAGGGGAAGGGGGCAGCTATTATCCCATTTTACAGATGCATAATTGAGGCACAGAGAAGTTGAGTCATTTGCCTCTGTTTGCCCAGCTAGTACTACGTGAGGATAGGTTTCAAGGTGCTGGAGTCTTAACCACGATGCTGATGATCTTACTTCCCCCCTCTCTACCCCCCCCCCCCCCCCCCCCGCTGCTTGGGTAGCGTTATTTCACTCAACCATTCATCCCATACATAAGAGCTGCTCACCTGACCCAGGGCTGTAGGCCAGCTGCTGGGGAAGCAAGACATGCAGCAAAGGGGGCCAGCCTTCAAGGAGATCATACCCTACAGGAAGAAAATAATCTCATGCGTTCGAATAGAAGTTTTACTGTACAGCACAGTGACCTGCAGGAAGTGATTAGTTCTGCTTTGGTGAGTCTCAGAAGGAGACACTTGGAGAAGGAAAAAAAAAAAAGGAATGACTTGACGTGACAAGGATTGGGGGGAGGGCTATAGACCTCTTCAATGTAGGGACTGTGTCCTTCTAGCTCCTCTATCCCCAGCACCCAGCACAACACCTGACACATAGGAAGCACCCCATCAATACCCAGTGCATGAACGAAGTTAAAGAAAGGCAGAGATGATCTCGGGCAGGGGAACGGGTCTCTCTGTACAGAAGATGCAGGTTAGTTCCCATCCCAGTCACAGTTGGTCCTAAGTTGGAAGCAGGGCCAAAAATTAGAGGAGCTGTCAGCAATGCACAGGATTCTAATTTCTCCCTATCTTTATCAACACTTATTTTCTGTTTGTTTTTATTTTTATTATTATTTTTTTCGGCTATGCCGTGTGGTATGAGGGATCTTGGTTCCCTGACCAGGGATCGAACTGTGCCCCAGTCTTAACCACTGGACCGCCAGGGAAGCCCCTGTTTGTTTTTAAATAATAGCCATCCTAAGGGGTATGAAGTGGTATCTCATTGTGGTTTTGATCTGCATTTCCCAAATGACTAATGATGTTGAACATCTTGCCATGTGCTACTGGCCATTTGTATATCTTTTTTGGAGAAATGTCAAGTCTGCCACTTACATTCTTTAAAGTATATATTTAGGGCTTCCCTGGTGGTGCAGTGGTTAAGCATCCACCTGCCAGTGCAGGGGACACAGGTTCGAGCCCTGGTCTGGGAAGATCCCACATGCCGCGGAGCAACTAAGTCCATGGGCCACAGCTACTGAGCCTGCACTCTAGAGCCTGTGAGCCACAACTACTGAGCCTGCGTGCTGCAACTACTGAAGCCCACGTGCCTAGAGCCCATGCTCCGCAGCAAGAGAAGCCACCGCCATGAGAAGCCCACGCACCGCAACGAAGAGTAGCCCCCCCTTGCCACAACTAGAGAAAGCCCACACTCAGCAACGAAGACCCAACGCAGCCAAAAAGTAATTAATTAATTAATTTAAAAAAATCTTCCAACAAACAAAAGCCTAGGACCAGATGGCTTCACAGGCGAATTCTATCAAAACTTTAGAGAAGAGCTAACACCTATCCTTCTCAAACTCTTCCAAAATATAGCAGAGGGAGGAACACTTCCAAACTCATTCTACAAGGCCACCATCACCCTTATACCAAAACCAAAGAAAGATGTCACAAAGAAAGAAAACTACAGGCCAATATCACTGATGAACATAGATGCAAAAACCCTCAACAAAATACTAGCAAACAGAATCCAACAGCACATTAAGAGGATCATACACCATGATCAAGTGGGGTTTATCCCAGGAATGCAAGGATTCTTCGATATACGCAAATCAAGCAATGTGATACACCATATTACCAAATTGAAGAATAAAAACCATATGATCATCTCAATAGATGCAGAAAAAGCTTTCAACAAAATTCAACACCGATTTATGATAAAAACCCTCCAGAAAGTAGGCATAGAGGGAACTTACCTCAACATAATAAAGGCCATATATGACAAACCCACAGCCAACATTGTCCTCAATGGTGAAAAACTGAAACCAATTCCACTAAGATCAGGAACAAGAAAAGGTTGCCCACTCTCACCACTATTATTCAACATAGTTTGGAAGTTTTAGCTTCAGCAATCAGGGAAGAAAAAGAAATAAAAGGAATCCAAATCAGAAAGGAAGAAGTAAAACTGTCACTGTTTGCTGATGACATGATACTATACATAGAGAACCCCAAAGATGTTACCAGAGAAACTACTAGAGCTAATCAATGAATTTGGTAGAGTAGCAGGATACAAAATTAATGCACAGAAATCCCCTTCATTCCTATACACTAATGATGAAAAATCTGAAAGAGAAATTAAGAAAACACTCCCACTTACCATTGCAACAAAAAGAGTAAAATACCTAGGAATAAACCTACCTAAGGAGACAAAAGACTTGTATGCAGAAAACTATCAGACACTGATAAATGAAAAATGAAACCATTTCCACTAACTTGCAGGAACAAGACAAGGTTGCCCACTCTCACCACTATTATTCAACATAGTTTTGGAAGTTTTAGCCACAGTAATCAGAGAAGAAAAAGAAATAAAAGGAATACAAATTGGAAAAGAAGAAGTAAAGCTGTCACTGTTTGCAGATGACATGATACTATACATAGAGAGTCCTAAAGATGCTACCAGAAAACTACTTGAGCTACTCAATGAATTTGGTAAAGTAGCAGGATACAAAATTAATGCACAGAAATCTCTTGCATTCCTATACACTAATGATGAAAAATCTGAAAGAGAAATTAAGGAAACACTCCCATTTACCATTGCAACAAAAAGAATAAAATACCTAGGAATAAACCTACCTAGGGAGACAAAAGACCTGTATGCAGAAAACTATAAGACACTGATGAAAGAAATTAAAGATGATACAAACAGTTGGAGAGATATACCATGTTCTTGGATTAGAATAATCAATATTGTGAAAATGACTCTACTACCCAAAGCAATCTACAGATTCAATGCAATCCCTATCAAACTACCACTGGCATTTTTCACAGAACTAGAACCAAAAATTTCACAAGTTGTATGGAAACACAAAAGACCCCGAATAACCAAAGCAATCTTGAGAAAGAAAAACGGAGCTGGAGGAATCAGGCTCCCGGACTTCAGACTATACTACAAAGCTACAGTAATCAAGACAGTACGGTACAGGCACAAAAACAGAAATATAGCTCAATGGAACAGGATAGAAAGCCCAGAGATAAACCCACGCACATATGGTCACCTTATTTTTGATAAAGGAGGCAAGAAATTACAATGGAGAAAAGACAGCCTCTTCAATAAGTGGTGCTGGGAAAACTGGACAGCTACATGTAAAAGAATGAAATTAGAGCACTCCCTAACACCATACACAAAAATAAACTCAAAATGGATTAAAGACCTAAATTTAAGGCCAGACATTATCAAACTCTTAGAGGAAAACATAGGCAGAACACTCTACCACATAAATCACAGCAAGATCCTTTTTGACCCACCTCCTACAGAAATGGAAATAAAAACAAAAATAAACAAATGGGACCTAATGAAACTTAAAAGCTTTTGCACAGCAAAGGAAACCATAAACAAGACGAAAAGACAACCCTTAGAACGGGAGAAAATATTTGCAAATGAAGCAATGGACAAAGGATTAATCTCCAAACTTTACAAGCAGCTCAATATCAAAAAAACAAACAACCCAATCCAAAAATGGGCGGAAGACCTAAATAGACATTTCTCCAAAGAAGATATACAGATTGCCAACAAACACATGAAAGAATGCTCAACATCACTAACCATTAGAGAGATGCAAATCAAAACTACCATGAGATATCACCTCACACCAGTCAGAATGGCCATCATCAAAAAAATCTACAAACAATAAATGCTGGAGAGGGTGTGGAGAAAAGGGAACCCTCTTGCACTGTTGGTGGGAATGTAAACTGATACAGCCACTATGGAGAACAATATGGAGGGTCCTTAAAAATCTAAAAATAGAACTACCATATGACCCAGCAATCCCACTACTGGGCATATAACCTGAGAAAACCATAATTCAAAAAGATTCGTGTACCACAATATTCATTGCAGCTCTATTTACAATAGCCAGGACATGGAAGCAACCTAAGTGTCCATCGACAGATGAATGGATAAAGAAGATGTGGCACATATATACAGTGGAATATTACTCAGCCATAAAAAGAAATGAAATTGAGTTATTTGCAGTGAGGTGGATGGATCTAGAGTCTGTCATACAGACTGAAGTAAGTCAGAAAGAGAAAAACAAATACCGTATGCTAACACATATATATGGAATCTAAAAAAAAAAAATCGTCATGAAGAACATAGGGGCAGGATGGGAATAAAGATGCAGACCTACTAGAGAACGGACTTGAGGACATGGGGAGGGGGAAGGGTAAGATGGGACAAAGTGAGAGAGTGGCATTTACATAGATACACTACCAAATGTAAAACTGATAGCTAGTGGGAAGAAGCCACATAGCACAGGGAGATCAGCTTGGTGCTTTGTGACCACCTAGAGGGGTGGGAAGGAGGGAGACACAAGAGGGAAGAGATACGGGGATATATGTATATGTATAGCTGATTCACTTTGTTATAAAGCAGAAACTAACACACCATTGTAAAGCAATTATACTCCAATAAAGATGTTAAAAAAATAAAATAAAATAAAATTGAAAAAAGAATAAATGGTGCACCAGAACATTCACACTCCAGCTGGTGAAAAGATGGCAAGGAGGAAAGGAGCATACTCCTTCTCTCAAAGGACCTGACTCCAAAGTTGTTCACTCACTCTACTCACATCCCCTTCATCAGAATCTAGCTACATGGCCACACCTAGCCACAAAGGAAAATGGGAAATGTTCTTTCATTGTTTGGCTGTATTAGTTACCCATTGCATCATAACCAGCCACTCCAAAATACAGTGGATTGAAACATCCACAATTTATGATTTCTCACAGTTCTAGGAAGTGACAATCTGGGCAGTTCTTTTGTTGGACTTGCCTGTAGCCACAGCTGTTGGATGGTTGGACTGGACTGGAAGGTCAAATGTGGACTCGTGCATGTGGTTGTGCTGGCTTGTCAGCTGAGGGCCTCAGCTGTCTCATTCTCCAATAGGCTAGCTGGGTCTCAGCACAGTGGTCTCAGGAGTCTGAGAGGGTGAGCACAGAAGCTGCAGTGCTTCTGACGGCCCAGGAACTTGCACAATAGCCCTTCTACCACATTCCATTGGTCAAAGCAAAGCACAAGAGCAGCCCAGATTCCAGAGGCTAGAGAGGAAGACCCCACCACTTGATGGGAGCAGCAGCAATGTCACATTGCAAGGGAGTGGGATGCAGGGAAACACAATTCACTGAGGGTCATAACTATTAATATAACAATATAACAATCTTCCACGGTGTCCCCGATAAGAACATATTACTAAGTAAGAAAAGAAGGGTGGAGACTGCAGAGATTTGTTTATTCTGAACCCCAAAAAGTAAAAACAAGGACAGACTTTCCTGGGTTTATCTGCTTCTCACCAGAGATTTATGGCCCTGTTTATTAGTAACTTTGTGATCATGCTAGGGTAATTTGTCACTACAAATAATTTACTTCTTAACCTATCATAAAGCTCCTATCTGACTGAATTCAACACAAGTTTCCAGTGCAAAGAGGCCGATGTGGACTCTGAGCCTTGACTGCCCATCCAAGGACAGGTGCCTGCAGGTACAGAGACCCTCTCCTTTGTGGGTCAGTTAAGGACATCTGGAGATCTTGAGGTCTTTTGTCTTTCAACGTAAGGAAGAAGAAAATGGATTTTTAATGGATTTTGAAGTCAGAAGAAGAAATTGTGTAGAACAATTTCAAGTGACATGTGTTGCAACACCCCCAAAGATACAAAGGGCCATTATCTTATCAGTCATCCTTTGATGACATCTAATTGCGCTTTGAATAAAACTCAAACTCCTCACTCTAGTTTACAGAGCACAGATGCCCAACCAAGCTCCTGCCCACTCTTTTAGCCCCACCTGTGCTGCCCTCTGACTGGGAGACTCTTGCCCCTACTTGAGTCAGGGGTCGCCTCCCCTAGGACACTTCCCTCACCTGCCTTCCTTCCTATCACATCTGGAGCAGATGTCCATCTAAGCCATGATTTTCTTGTATCTCGATGAACTGCATGCAATTGCCATTTTTGTCACAAACGTGTCAGCGATTTCATATGATTCACCTGATATTATAACAGCTAAACAACAGCCACTCTCTCCCCCCTACCTCCCTCGTGCCTGCTGCAGGCCATTCCTCTGAGGCCATTGGGACAGTTAAAGAGAAAAGCTTTGGAGCCAGACAGAAACAGGTTTGAATCCCAGCTCCATCTCCTCTTTATCTGTATGACCTCAGGCAATTGAGCTGATCTCTCTAAGTCTCAGCTTCCTCATAAGTGAAATTCAGACATCAGTAAATAGCAAGAGATGACCACTTAACAGGACTGATGTGAGCATTAGGATGGGTGCTAAGGGCAGAGTCGTGGGTACTGCACTGGCAAAGGTTGGGTGATGGGCAGTGGGAGAACGCCCCAGAGGAGGGAGGGCTACCTAGAAACAGCTATCAAAACTTCATCTGTACACACTCTTCATAGCAAATGCTGTTGGTATCCTGCCTGGATCCCTGTAGGCCTTGCCAGGGGCTGTGCTCACCTGGCAGACTTCCAACTGGCAGTATCTGTAGCCCTTTCTCTGGCCACCAGAGCTGCTCTGCCTACATTCAGGGCCGGCCCAGAGGTGCCAGGGAATTAGCACTTCCTTCCCCACGAAGAGCAACCCTCAGCCAATAACTATGTGGAATTGGTGTATCCACGCGCCAGCTCCTTCTCTGCTCGGGTGGGAAGTGTCAAGGTGCTTGTTCTACTTTGCGTCCCAGACCTCCCCGGTGGGGTTACACTCCAGGAGCTCATAACAGTCCCTCTGTTGATAATATACCCTTTACTGGCTGCCTTTCCCTCCCCAGCTCACGTCCCTCCCCCACTGGTATTTCCTGGAGTCTCTCTTAAATAAGCTTCTTTCACTCAAATTCTTCTCTTGGGGTTGCTTCTGGCAGAATTCAGACTTCCGGGAACGTATCCTATAAATTGTCTTACACATATGCAAAAACGACATATATTCAATTTATTAATTCACCATTGTTTGTCATTGCGAGAAGTTGGAAGTAATGTATCAGAGGGAGACTGTTAAGGACGTTAGGATCCACCCACACAGTGGAACGTGGTGCACTGTATCAAAGCATGAAAAGGTACTTTATGTCTTCATATGAAACAATGTCTGAGCCATATTAAAGAAACAAGCAAGATGCAGACAGTATAAACAACGCATGCTGCCATTTGTGTAAAAAAGCTTGTGCGTGTGTGTGTGTGTTTGCACACGCCTAGAATCTTTGTGAAGGAGACCCCAAGTGCACAGCCTGGACTACCCGTTACAAGAGACCTAAATGGCTGGCAGACCAGGATGGAAGGGGAACTTCATCACACACCCTTGCGTGTCTTTTGATTTTGATACTACAGACCTGTTCATCCATTCAAAAACTAAAAGTAGCATTAAAATAATAAAGTGAATAGATAAAGGGAGGTGCACCATTGTGCACTGGACACATCAGCTCTAGTGCGGAATGGGTTGGACAGGTTCCTGCTGGCTTGTCCGGGTAGGCTCAGGCCCAGCTGCATGGGTTCCTGCTGGCCTGCGGGCTCACCCACGAAAGGAGGTCTCACTTCCTATAGCTGGGGGAGGATTTCTTGCACTTCCCTTTGTGTTCACCCACAAGAGCTGCCATCACCTCTGTCCCTGAGGAAGAACCAATGGCACCTTCACCCCCGCACAAGGAAGCCCAAGCAACTCCCTCTGCCTGAGATTTGTACCAAAGGCACTTGTCCTCATGCAAGAGAGATCTGAGCCACACACACAATTCACACTCGTGCATGCACACGCGCACACACACACACACACACACACACACACAGGAATGGAAACCCAAGCAGGTTGCTCCTGAGTGAGACATCACTGCCCTGGTCTCCCAACAGATGTGTCCGTCCAGCAGCCTGGGGACCCGCTCGCTCTTCGGTCTGACCACATCCTGTTTGCTGCAGGGGAGGCCACTCAGCAAAGAGTGGGGAAGGAGCTGCTGTTACTGCGGGGGAGCAGTTTCAGGGCCAGCTTCAGTTATCATGTCCTTGTACTGCCGTTTGAAGAAGCCAAGCTGTGGAGGCAGAGACAGGGGAGTAAGGGCACCAAGGCCAGGAGGGCGAGTGAAGGCTATGCAGGCCAGGCTGGGAGATGGTGGGACCAAGAGCTGCAAAGAATAACGTGGCGGAGTGCAGAATAGATCTGGGGAAAGTGGGACAGGGAGGGGGATGGCATCACTATTGAGAAAGAAAAGAGGGAAAGAAATCTAAAATATAATAATAAGTACTCTTTATATAGTGTTTACTCTGTACCAGAGACTATTCTAAGTGCTCTAGAGAGATGAACCCAAAGAGCTCCACAGAATGGGTATTTATAGTCTCATTTTACAGCTGAAGAAACTGAGGCTCTGTGAGCTGCCCGAGGCACAGCTGGGAGCTGAACCCAGGAAGGCGCTGCTGAGTGAGAAGCCGTGGGGGTGGGGGGAGGGGAGGGGCAGGAAGAGGGCCCCGGGGGACTTACCTTGTACAGGCCGCCCGTGATGAGGGCCAGGAGTAACAGCCCCCCAGCCGAGCTGCCCACGATCAACAGGACAGGGTTATGTACTTCGTAAGGCTCCACCTTGGTCTCTGTCTGGAGCAGGGAGAAGGGGAGGGGGAGGCATCAGGGGAGAAAGACTCTGAATTTCTGGGGGTTCCCCAGTCAGACCTTGTGTGCTCCCCGAACCCCATGACTAAATCTCCTGTGCCCCCCAACCCCAGCCCTCACTCCTCCTTCCCGCCCCCCCCAACCTCTCTCTCTCCCACAAGCCCAGCCCCCTCTCCTGCCTCCAGCGGTTCTTCTGTGTCCGAGACAGATACCTGGGCCCTCACAAACGCGCCCTGTCCTGGGAGCAGGGCAAACTCCGAATCATCAAACAAGATGTCCGCCGTGCTCACAACCTGAAGATGGTTATGCGAAGTCTGTGGGAGAGAGAGGATGGGAGCTGGACCCATTGGCCCTGGAGGATCTCGTCTGTGTCCAGCCAAGCCTCAGGCGCCCACATACCTTGATGTACCAGTCAAATGAGAGGTTGCCCTTGAGGGTGACCTTGAATTCTTCCTGGACGCCAAAGGACGGGATGTCACACTGGATTCTCTGGCAGACAGCGATGGAGCAGTTCTGGGGAAGGGAGGAGGGGAGAGAGGTGAGCAGGAAAGCTGGATGCAGGCCACATCCCATGCACTCAGCCAGCAGTTGAGAGCCAGTACTGGGCCCAGGTGAGGGGGCAGTGCGGAGTCTGCGTGCAGCCCCGAGGCTGAGGCTGGGCTTGTCTCACCAGCAGTGGGGCCTTCTGAAGCTCCCCCAGGAAGTCAGAGTGACGAGGGTCAGTCTTGTTGGTGTGGCATCTACTGGAGAGGTTCTGAGGAAAGAGGGACACTGTGAGGACGGATTGAAGCGAGGGCTCCTGGGTCCACCCTCCGGGAGGTGAGAAAACCGAGGTCCAGGAGAGGGTCAGAAATGGCTCCAAAACCCATCAGAGGAAACAGAAGTGATTTTAGGAAAGACCAGGGCTGTGGAGAAAGGAGTTGGGCCCAATCCTCAGGCCCAGCTGCGCTTACCTGGGAGAAGGTGACTTGGAGCTGGTCCCACACGGTCACCTTGTTCAGCTGGATGGGGACCAAGAAGACCACGCTGATGGGGAGCTTCCTCCTGCCCAGGTTGTTGAACTGCGTTGGGTGGGGAGGGGCAGATATCAGGGTTCTGGCCTTTCTGCCCCCACCAGCAACTAGAATCAGGCTCCCCACTCCCGACAGCCCAGTACTGAATCAGGCCTCACAGACCCAAGCATCCTGCCTCTTGATGCTTTCTGAGAGACAGGAGAGCACAGGGGTTAAACACCCATTCCAGAGCCAGACAGGCTGGCGGAAGCAGTGGCTCTTCCACTCTCTAGGGGTGAGACTGTGGGCATGTTCTGTTAGCCTCTCTGAGCCTAGTTTCTTCGTCTATAAACTGGGGGGGACAACAGTACCTCCGTCACAGGGTCATTACGAGGGTAAAATGAGTTAATTACATACATGTGTGTATACACATACGGATGCACGTGGTGGTGTGTGTGGATTCACAGCAACCTTAGAACAGAGCCTGGCCCAAAGCAGGCACCTCATGCATGTTTCCCATCATTTTTTTTTTTTTTTTTTTTTTTTGCGGTACGCGGGCCTCTCACTGTTGTGGCCTCTCCCGTTGCAGAGCACAGGCTCCGGACGCACAGGCTCAGCGGCCAGGGCTCACGGGCCCAGTTACTCTGCAGCATGTGGGATCCTCCCGGACCGGGACACGAACCCGTGTCCCCTGCATTGGCAGGCGGACTCTCAACCACTGAGCCACCAGGGAAGCCCTCCCATCATATTTTTTTTGGCCATGCGGCATGCGGGATCCTAGTTCCCCGACCAAGGATCAAACCCATGCCCACTGCATTGGAAGGCGAAGTCTTAACCACTGGACTGCCCGGGAAGTCCCTCCTACCATTCTTCCTGTGTTCCCATCATCTCGATTTCCCTCCCCAGGCTCCTTCTCAGCTCCCCACCTGATACTGATGCTCTATAATGTGGTGGGTCTTCTCTGAGGCTGTGAAGTTGAGATATTTGGTCGAGACCTCAAGGCTGATGGGAGAAAGAAGAAGGGGCAGGAGGTGACAGAACATCAGGGGAGTCCTGGGAGGGGGTCTTGGGCTAAGTGTAAAGGGGTGAACAGGCACGCGGGTAACACAGCCCTGAGAGGGTGCGAGCGGGATGGTGTGCAGGGGCAGTGTGGGTGGGACCTCCAGCATGTGCCAGTTTGGGCCCCTCACACACACACATACACATGCACGTACAGACATACACGTGCGCACACATATCCTCAGACTCACTCACAGGCACACGTGCACAGACTCGTGCTCACAGGTACGCAATGCGCCACGTCCAGCCCAGTGGTGAAGGCAGAACTAAAGCCCCAGCAGCCAGTACCTGGTGACCACCATGTAGACAGCGTATTTCACAGGCAGCTGCAGCTGGAATTTGGTTTTGTTGTTCCCAGTTATGTTGTTCTCACTGAAGGGAAACAGAGAACTCTGGTCAGCTCTTGAGAATTGAGAATCAGCCTTTCCTTCTCCTTCTTCCTCTCCCTCACCCTCCGTCACCAACCAACCACCAAGTCCTGTCCTCTCAGCATCCTAAACGCTGTCCTTTAAATCCAACAGAGGAAACAGAGATTATAGAAAAGACCAGGGCTGCCCCTGTGTAGCCCAGGCCCATTCCCACTCACCAGGACGGATGCCTGCAGAAAGGTGCCTTCTTCTCACTGGTCCCCTGAATTCAAAATGACTCCCACTCCAATCCCCCCGCTCCTGGAGAGTGATCTTTCTAGCATGCAAAGGTGATCACATCACTCCCAAGTTAAGTTGCAAATTCCCTAAGAGCACTCGTCGATCATTTCCTGACACGGCCCATGTCTAACCAACTCCTTCAATCCTGCCTCCTGTGCTCAGACTCAGCCTGACCTTTGCAGTCTCCGGGCTTTGCTTGGTCCACACTTCCTTCTCTCTGTCTTCATGCCCAGCCTCAATTCATGCCTTTGCTTGGCTAACTCACAGCCTGGATGTAGTCTTCTCTGAACACCAATCTCCCAAGAAGACTGGACATCATTCATTTCATACCGTATCATAATCAACGGCTTTCCTGTCTATCTTTGCCCCTAAATTATAACCTCTGTGAGGGCAAGAATCACAGCTGTCTTGTCCATCACTGTCCCACCAGCACAGGGGGCCACGCCTGGCACGTGGTGGGTGCTCAGTTGGTGTTTCTTGAGTAAAACAATGAGCTGAAGGGAGAACAAGTGGGGAGAGGGCAATGGTCCACCCTGAGCAGGGGGGCCGGGGGCTGGGACCTCAGAATGGAGGAGGCCAGGCATAGCGCACCTGGTCACGTTGGCCTTGAGAAGTAGTTTGTTTCCAAAGAAAGCATCAGGGTTCACGTCAAATGTGATATTGAAGGTGATCTGGAGTTGGAGAAAGAAGAGACGGTGACAAGAGTAAGAGAGAAGGCACAACCCAAACGTCCATCAGCTAAAGAACGGGTAAATAAAATGTGGCACATCCGTACAACAGAATATTATTCAGCAGTCAAAGGAATCTGAATATTAATACATCCTGCAACACGGGTGATCCTTGAGAGCGTGATGCTCAGTCAAAGAAGCAAACCTATTGTATGATTCCATTCATATGAAATATCCAGAGTAGGTGAATCTCAAGACAGCAAATAGATTAGCGGTTGCCTAGGGCTGGGAGAGATGGGACGACACGGGCCCATGGCTGAGGGGAGCAGGGTTTTTTCTTGGGGTAATAAAATACTCTAACATTGATCATGGGGATGGACGCACAACACTGTGAACATTGCAAAAGCCACTGGATTGTATACTTGAAGTGGGTGAATTGTGTGGTAGATGAATTTTATCTCAATAAAGCTGTTTTTCAAAACAAAGAAACATCTACTTAAAAAAAAAAAAAAAAGAAGGGGGCTTCCCTGGTGGTGCAGTGGTTGAGAGTCCGCCTGCTGATGCAGGGGACATGGGTTCATGACCCGGTCCGGGAAGATCCCACATGCCGCGGAGCGGCTGGGCCCGTGAGCCATGGCCGCTGAGCCTGCGCGTCCGGAGCCTGTGCTCCGCAACGGAAGAGGCCACAACAGTGAGAGGCCCACGTATCGCAAAAAAAAAAAAAAAAAAGAAGGGAATTCCCTGGCGGTCCATTGGTTAGGACTCCATGCATTTTCACTGCCGAGGGCGCAGGTTCAATATCTGGCCAGGAAACTAAGATCCCACAAGCCATGGAGGGGGGGGGGGGAGAGGAGGAGGAGGAGGGGGAGGAGGAGGAGGGGGAGGAGGAGGAGGGGGAGGAGGGGAGGGGAGGGGGAGGGGAGGGGGGAGGGGGAGGGGAGGGGAGGGGGAGGGGAGGGGAGGGGAGGGGAGGGGAGGGGAGGGGGAGGGGAGGGGGAGGGGAGGGGGAGGGGGAGGGGAGGAGGAGGGGAGGAGGAGGCGGAGGAAAGAAGAAGAAGAACTAGGGAAGAATTCAGAGGAAGACAAAGGAGAAAAAGGGAGAAGGAGCCAGCAGCCTGACCTCCGAGTTGTCTGGGAAGATGGGGTGGTTTATGCTGCAGCTGGTGCTCTTCAAGGTCCCAGACCCTTCAGTGGAGACGTCAGACTCACAGATCAGGCGCCAGGACCGCTGTGAGCGCTGGTTCTGGAAGGCAAAGGAGGCAGAGGTGATGATGTCAAACACCACCCATGGGGGCAGGGAATGCAAAGTCAGATGGAGCCTGAGAAGGGTTTGGCTACCTGGGCTCCTGACACCCTCCGATAGGACAAGCCAGATGGGTAGAAGAAGGTGACCTGTGTTCTGTAGGAGTCCTCGCCCTGGTTTCTCACAGTCAGCGTCACGTTTAAGTCCCGAGAACCACCTACCACCAGGGTGTCCAGGCTGTGGTGGGAACAAGCCAGGCCATGAGATGCTGAGGGCTTTCCTGCAGCGAGTCTGCTCCAGCGGGAAGGAGGCACGGACACTCGGAGACAGAAGACAGTGCATGAGGCAGCCACAGAAACACACCTCTGAGGCAGCTGCTCTGCGCCGGGCTCCCTTGGGGGCCAGGAGAAGAACAGAGCAGCAGGTCATGGTGCAGGTCTGGGGGTAAAAATGAGGACAGGAAACTCACCTCATAAAACTGAAGGTGATGCTGAGGTCATCCTGGCAAATGCTGTCATTGCCACAATTCTTCTCAAAGGGAAACTGCCGAAAAGAGAGTATGAGGAAAATGAAAGGAAATCGTGAAAAGACGTGAAACGAAACAGTAAAATGAAATCTTGAAATAAAATTATGTGAAATGAAATAAAATGAGCTTCAACAACCTTGGCCTCTGGTCCCTTCCACACCCCGGCTGGACCCCAACTCCCAGACTCACCGAGGCTGTGAAGAGTGTTGGAGCTTCTACATCCAGCACTGGCCGGAGGTTCCCAAAATGGGACGAGGGCTTCCCCACCAGAGAGAAGTTGAGGCACAGGGCAATGGGGGTCACTGAGTCCTCTACACAATCCTGAGAGACAGTGGGGGTTTGGTGGTCTGCCCTCCTCAGCATCCCAAGCCCACCCCATGCTTGGAGGACCCAGGAGTGTGGTCACCCTCTGCTCACCAGTAACCGGAGCTTCAGGGTCTCACATTGCTGACTCAGCCCCAACGTCACTATATGTCTGAGAGTGTTGTTCTTAGTCTCATCAAAGATGGCCTGGGAATGTGGGCGACCTGGGTCCAGAGCCAGGTCATATGTGATGGTGCTCTGGGTATCTCCTGAAGGGCCAGGGAAGAATGGTGGTGAGGAGCCTGGGTTTGGAGTCAGACTGGCAGGAGGTGGAGGCCCAGCTATCTGAATTTGGACATGTTAGCTGACCTCTCTCAGGGCCTCAATTCCTTATTTTTAAATTGAAGATAATAATTGGACCTTCCCAATAGTAAAAACGAAATAGTACCTACAGAGCATTTAGCATAGCGTCTGCCACACAGTAACTGCTCAATAAATAGTAGCTATTCTGTCACCTACTGGAAAATTAAGTATATTTTTTCTGGCTGCTTTTAACTTTTTTTCTGTCTTTGGTCTTCAGCAGTTTGTGCCTTAGGATGGTACAATGTCTAATGTTATCTTGCTTTGATTTGGTAGAGAATCTTATTATTTTTTATTTTTTTTGGCTGCATGGCATATGGGATTTTAGTTCCCCAACCAGGGATCAAACCCACGCCCCCTGCATTGGAAGCAGGGAGTTTTAACCACCAGATGGCCAGGGAAGTTCCTAATTTGGTAGAGAATCTTGATGTTTTTCATCAATTTTAGAAAATTCTTTACCACCATTTCTTTTTTTTTTTAATTTTTATTTTATATTGGAGTATAGCTGATTAACAGTGTTGCATTGGTTTCAGGTGCACAGCAAAGTGATTCAATTGTACATATACTTGTTTCTATTCTTTTTCACATTCTTTTCCCATTTAGGTTTAACAGTTGCTTCTTTCTTATTCTCTCTCTCTCTCTCTCTCTCCCTTCCTTTTGGAACTCCAATTACATGTTTATTAGATCTTTCACCATGTCCCATATGTCTCCTATGGTTTATTTTTCATCCTTTTTTCTCTCTGTGTGCTCATCTGGATACTTGCAATTTACTTACCTTCCAGTTCACTAATTCTCTGTTCTACTTGTTTAAAATATAAGTATAGATAATTTACAATATTGTGTTAGTTTCAGGTGTACAGCAAAATGATTCAGTAATACATATATTTTTTCAGATTCTCTTCCATTATAGGTTATACAAGATATTGAATATAGCTCCCTGTGCTATACAGTAAATCCTTGCTGTTTATCTATTTTATATATAGTAGTATACATCTGTTTGTTCTGTTTCTAATCCACTATTAAATCTATCTATTGAATTCTCAATATCATTCAGTGTATTTTTCAGTGCTAGTGTTTCCATTTAACTCTATTTCATGAATTCCAGGTTTTATTTGAAGTTCTCCATCATTTCCTGTTTTTTCTTGAAGATATTAATTTTAGTTATCTTTTAAATTCCTATCTGATAATTCTAATTGCTGAATCACCTATGGGTCTATTTCTATTGTCTATTGTTTCTCTTGGTTTGCTGGTTTCAATGGACATTGTCCCAGTAGAAGGACCAAGGTGTATTTTAAGGTCCCTCTCAAATCTCAGCTTCCTAGATTTCTGTTCAACTCTTGAGCTCTCCAGTTGTTGTCTTCCACTGAGTTTCTAAGAGTATTGATCTGGACATGCATGGCTTAGAAGTCAGCCAATGACTTACAGGAAATTTCTATGTAGATTTTGGGACACCTTCTCTGTAATTCTCTAGTCTCCAAGACTTTGCTCTCAATTTCTAGCCATGCTGGCTGCCCAAAACTCTGACTGCTATCTCCTCAGTCTGGTAAGATGACTGCTAGAAACAAATTTTATCCCCTCCCCCTGTTTCCCTCTAGAACCACCATTATTCTTCCTCACCCCAAGCACAATGCCACTCTTTGAGAATAGAGACAAGGAAGGAAGTCAAGTTCGTTGTGATAAAATGCATATCTGAATGCTTTGTGAGTTTGTGTTTAGCTTCATCAGTTCAACCTCCCCTTTAAACGAGTCATCTCTCAGTTTAAAAAAAAGACCTGGTTAGTTCACATGGATGGGGCCCTTCATTCTCTGGAGAACTGAGAGTGTAAAGGAGTGCCACATGCTTACTTCTTTAGGGGTGTTTGCTGGGCCTCCCCACCCACCCCCCCCCAGCAGGGGAACCACCTGCTCACTCCACCCAAGCTTGAAGAAGGCTATCAGAGCCTGTGAGAACTTTACTCTGGGCCACCCGTCCATGTCCCCAGTGATTTAACCTCTTGAGACCTACCCAACCAGCCTCACCTTCTTTCAGCCTGTCCCGTGTGTTCTTGCGGACACGGAGGCAGACTCTGACCTCCCCAGCGATCTTTCCTTTCACCACCCGCTCACGACACTCATACACATCCCTTGCCACTTCCCTGGGTGTGAAATCCATGGTCACCTCAACTTTCAGCACTGGCTGGGACCTGTGGGGGGACACCAGAGGGCCCTCAGGGGTCTTCAGACAGCAAAGCCACTCCTTAAAAAGAAGATACCTGGGGGACTTCCCTGGTGGCGCAGTGGTTGAGAATCCACCTGCCAAGGCAGGGGACACGGGTTTGAGCCCTAGCCCAGGAAGATCCCACATGCCACAGAGCAACTAAGCCTGTGTGCCACAACTACTGAGCCTGCGCTCTAGAGCTTGTGAGCCACAACTACTGAGCTCACGTGCTACAACTACTGAAGCCTGCATGCCTAGAGCCCACAAGCCACTGAGCCCGCGTGCTGCAACTACTGAAACCCGCACGCCTAGAGCCCGTGCTCCGCAACAAGAGAAGCCACCGCAATGAGAAGCCCACGCACCGCAACGAAAAGTAACCCCCGCTTGCCGCAATTAGAGGAAGCCCGAGCAGCAACGAAGAACTAATGCAGCCAAAATAAATAAATAAATAATTTTTTTAAAAAATTATTAAAAATAAAAAGAAGTACATATGTTAAAAAAAAAAGAAAAAGAAGATACCTGGTGTGCTCTCACCTGAGCAGCAGCACGTGCCCCTGAGCCCCTACAGCCAGGTCCACCAGTCCATCCCCTGTGAGGTCCTGGCCCCCGCTCAGTGACTGCCCAAAATACTGGAGCCTCGGAGAGAACTGGGAGCCTGTGATCCGCTGAGGGTAGAAAAGAGGAGGAGAGAAAGGGGTGGGAAAGAACAGGAAAGAGTGTAACTCAGTCTCCTGGGATGACCCAAGGAGAGATTGTTTGGGCTCTACTCAGTCATATCTCCCACACCTTCTCAAGGAATTAGGGTAACTATTAAGCTTTAGACCACAACCTTGAGATGATATCCAAAGTGTCCATCAATTACTGGGTTTTCCAGGGAAAACAAAAAATATCACAGGAAAGAAGTGATATAGTACACTATTTGACTCAGTTGAATCTCTTACATGGCCAGGAAAATGCAAACACTGAACATAGATCTAACCAAAATTGTCATATAAATTTAAGGAATGGGGGGGTGGGATGGGAGGCGTATGAATATGTGTCAAGAGGGGCCTGAAAGAAAGCTCAATCCTCACCTCCCATAGTGGGAAGTCAATGCGAAAACAAAAATCAAGAAGCAGCAAAATAATTGTGCCCTTGAGAAGTATGGAGAATCATTGAAAGAGCTGAAAGTCGTTTCCTCAGAGGAGGGAAAATGAAGAGGAAATCACAGTGTGGGTGTGGAAATTGTTGCTTTTCATAATAAGCTGTTAAGAACAATTTTGACTCTTTAATCTATGTGCAAAAGTAACACTGAAAGGATAACAGCCAAATATATTAAGAAATTTTAAAAGTGATTTTGTCATGTACTTAATGCCGCTGAAGTGTACACATAAAAATGGTTAAGATGGTGAGTTTTAGGGCTTCCCTGGTGGCGCAGTGGTTGAGAGTCCGCCTGCCGATGCAGGGACAAAAACAGTGACCGGGCCTCACCTGGCTGTGGGCGGGGCTGATCCCCAGTCCCGAGGTTCCGTGAAACAGGTAGACAGCACCCTGGTTCTCCTGCTCTCCTGGGGCCCCGATGGCCACGTCCGACAGCCTGTCCCCGTTCACATCCCCCAGCACCGTCAGAGCTGCCCCAAAGCGGGCCCAGAGGTGGCCTTGCTCCCCTCGCAGGACAGCACCACACTGCCACTTAGCCCTCTGCAGAACAAAAACAGTGTCAGGTCCCACCCCAGGCGACCCCTCCACACCCAGACCCCGCCCAGCCCGGGTCTCATCAGCCACTCACCCCCCGGGGAAAGGGGCACACGGACACCTGCCCGCCCCGGCTCTGCTCATAGTAATGGGGGGCCCCGATGAGGACCAGGTCAGAGCTGCCATCTCTGTCCACGTCCACGGAGCTGAGGGAGGCCCCGAAGTAGGAGCCGATCTGAAAGAGATAAGGCCAAGATCACATACTTCTTTCCACCTAAAGCAGAGCACGGGGATTTTTCTCCCTGTGAAGAAAAATCATGCCTGCTGAGGAAAGCCCTTTGGAGCGGATGTGATCCTCTCTCTGTTTCATGATCAATCCTTGTTTGAATGTACTGCCAGTTAGAGGAGTATATGATAGAGTTGACAGGTAGTGGGTGAGGATCTACCCCAAAGGGCGTTCCAGGGAGATGATTAAGGTAGAGAAGAAATTGGATTTGAAAATACAGACAGAAAAGCCTGGAAAACCAGACAGGATATCCTTTCAATATATTGCAAGTCTTTAGGGAGGTAAGTCAAATTTGGCAGTCTGGCTAACAAGGAATCAACTGGCTTAGACGAAAAACAACTATTGCCACAGGAATTCTTTTGCATGATATTGAGAAATAATGTCTACCTTTAAAAAGAATTTTTAAAGTATGTTCAGAAAAACACCAAAATATGTTCAATGTAAATAGGTAGAAGTCATCCATAGCAATCATCAATTTAGTCATTCTTTCATTCAATAAACAAGGGTTTGCTATTTGCTAAGCCTGAGGCTGGGTAGTGGAGACAGTGCCTTCCAAGGCTCTAGGTGCAGCAGGGTGAAATGGAGGGGAATAGCAACAGATAAAAGGGAGATGTATATGGAAATTTCAAACTTCTGGGGCAAGTTCTAGGAAGGAAAGTGCAGAGGACGTCAAGACATGACTCACTACAGTCTGATTTCTGCCCCACATACCACTGAGGGAGGCCTCCCAATGGTCCAGTAAAGGCATTTAAGCTTCATGCTAAAGTCAACAGGATTTTTTTGTTTTTAGGTCAAGTTTATTGGGGTATAATTTCCATACAAAAATATTCAGACTTTTTAGTGTAGTTTTATGAGTTTTGACAAACACAAAAATTCATGTAACTGCCACGATGGTCAAGATTCAGAACAGTTTCATCACCCCCAAAATATTCCTTTATGCTGTAATCAACCTTTTCCCTCAATCACCAGCCCCTGACAACAACTGATCTGTTTTTTGTCCCTATAGTTCTGCCTTTTCCAGAATGTTATATAAATGGAACCATACAGTATGTAGCCTTTTGGGTCTGGCTTCTTTCAACTAGAGTAAGCATTTAGGATTCATCCAAGTTTTTGCGTGTATCAGTAATCTGTTCCCTTTTATTTCTGACTAGTATTCCATTGTATGGATGTACCACAGTTTGTTTATCCGTTCCCCAGTTGAGGGATATTCAGGTTGTTTCTAGCTTTTGGCAGTTACAAATAGAGCTACTAGAAACATTCATATATAGGTTTTCCAGTGAACGTCTATTTTTATTTCTACTGGGTAAATATCTGAGTGTTAGGGCAACTGCATGTTGAACTTTGTAAGATACTGAAAACTGTTTTCCAAAGCAGCCATGCCATTTTCCATTCCAACAGCAATGTCTGAGAGTTTTAGTTGCTACACATCCTTGCCAGAACTTGATATTGCCAATTTATTTCCTTTTTTATGTTAACCATACTAATCGGTGTGCAGTTGTATCTCATTGTGGTTTTAATTTGAATTTCCGTAATGATTTAATGACATGGGACATGTTTTCACGTGCTTATTTGCCATTTACATATCTTCTATGGTGAAGTGTCTGTTCAAATACTCCGCTTATTTTTGAATTGGATTGTTTGACTTCTTATTCTTGAGTTTTGAAATCCTTTATATATTCTGGATTAAGTCCTTTGTCAGATATGTAATTTTTTTAAAAAAGAAGTAAAATTTGCAAATATTTTCTCCCAGTCCGTAGCTTATCTGTTCATTCTCTTAATGAACAGAGCAAAACTTTCCATTTTGTTGAAATCTTAGTTATCAATTTTTTTCTTTATGGACCATATGCTTTTAGTGTTATATCTAAGAATTCTTTGCCTAACACAAAGTCACAAAAATTTTATCCTACGTTTTCTCCCACAAGTATAGTAGTTTTAGATTTTACATTTAGCTCTATGATCAATTTAAATTAATCTTAACATGGTTGAATTGACAAGATATGGGTAAGGATTTTGTTTTGTTTTGTTACCATGGATGTTCAATTGTTCCAGCACCATTGAACTCTCCATTGAATTGTCTTTGTGCCTTTATTGAAAATCAATATGTGTCAGACTTATACTTCAGGCCTATTCTGTTCCACTGATCTTCATGTCTATCCTTTTGTCAATGCCATGCTGTCCTGCTTACTGTAACTTTATAGAAATCCTTAAAATCACATAGTGTAGAATCTTCCACTAAATACCTAATGGTATTTACATAAGATCCTTTTCAAAACTGTTTTGGATACTCTACTTTCTTTGATTTTCCACATAAATCTTAGAATTAGCTTGTCAATTCTACAAAATAAAATAGGATTTTGATTGGCATTGTGTTGAGTCTATAGATCAACTTGAGGAAAAGTGACGTCTTAACAATATTGAGTCTTCCAGTCCATGAACACAGTATATTTCTCCATTTATTTAGGGCTTTGATTTCTCTCATTAGTGTTTTGTAGTTTTCAGTATAAAGATGTTGTACACATTTTGTGAGATTTATACCTAAGTATTTCATGGTCTTTGGTGCTATTGTATTAATAAATTGCCTTTTTCTTTAAATTTAGATTTCCAAATGTTCATTGTTAGTATAGAAATACAACTGATTTTTACATATTGATCTTGTATCCTGAGAACTCACTGAAATAAGTTATATAGCTTTTTTGTAGATTCTTTGGGATTTTCCATGCAAACAATCATGTCATCCCCAAATAGAGACAGCTTTATTTTTTCCTTTCCACTCCGCATGCTCTTTTTTCTTTTCTCTTCTTGTCTTATTGCACCAGCTACGTCTTCCAGTATGATGTTGTATAGGAGTGGTAAGAGTGGATTTTCCTGCCTTGTTTCCAATTTTAGGAGAAAAAAATTCTCTTTTACTTTTAAATATGATGCTAGCTGTAGAGTTTTTGTAAATATTCTTTCTTAGGTTGAGGAAGTTCCCTTTAATTCCTAGTTTGCTGAGAAGAAAACATCATGAAAGAATGGATTTTGTCAAATTCTTTCTGTGTATCTGTTAAGATTATTACGTTTTTCTTCTCTAGTCTATTGTTATGGTTAATTACATTGATTTTTTTTTTCAGAATGGCTCTTTTAAATTGAGATAAAATTTACATTACATAAAATTCATCATTTTAAAGTATAAAATTTAGTGGGTTCTAGTATATTCACAATGTTATGTAACCATCACCACTAATTCCAAAACATTTCCATCACCCCAGAAAGAAGTGCTGTAACTCTTAGAAGTCACTCTCAATCCCCCCCCCCCACAATACCCTGGCAACCACTAATCTACTTTCTGACTGTGGGTTTGTCTATTCTAGACATTTCAGATGAATTAAATCATATAACATGTGTCCTTTTGTGACTGGTTATTTTCATGTAGCATAAATTTTTCAAGGTTTATCCATGTTGTAGCATGTATCAACACTTCGCTCTTTTTATGGTTAAATAGTATTCCACTGTATGGATATACCCCATTTTGTTTATCTATTCATAAGTTAATGAACATTTAGGTTCTTTCTACCTTTTGACTATTATGCATAATGCTGCTATGAACATTCACGTATAAGTTTTTGTTTGAACAACTATTTTCATTCTGGAAAAGGATATATACTTAGGAGTGAAATTTCTGAGTCATATGATAAATCTATATTTAACTTTTTGAGGAACTGTCAAATTGTGTGCCATGAGGGCTGTATTATTTTACATTCCCACCAGCAATATATGAGGGTTCTAATTTCTCCACATCCTCACGAACATGTGTTATTTTTCATTTTTTTCTTTAAATAGCCATTCTAGTGGTAACTCTATTGTGGTTTTGACTTGTATTTCCCTAATGATGAATAAAGTTGAATATCTTTTCATGTGCTTATTGGTCATTTTTATATCTTATCTGGAGAAATATCTATTCAAATCCTTTGTCCATTTTTACATGAGGTTGGCTTTTTATTGTTGAATTGTAAAAGTTCTTTATATATTCTAAATACTAGACCTTTATCAGATATATGATTTGTAAATAGTTTCTCCCATTCTTTTCGTTTTCTTGATAGTGTCCTTTGCTGCTCAAAAGTTTTTAATTTAATGAAGTCCAACTAATCTATTTTATCGTTGGTTGCTTGTGCTTGTAGTGTCGTATCTAAACAATCGTTGCCAAATCTAAAGTTACAAAAATTCACCTATGAATCCCTCTAAGAGGTTTATAGCTTTAGTTCTTACATTTAGGTCTTTGATCTATTTTGAATTAATTTTTGCACATTGTGAGGTAAGGGTCCAAATTTATTCTTTTGCCTGTGGACATCCAGTTGTCCCAGCACCTTTTTTGAAAATCAACTGACCATAGATGTATGGGTTTATTTCTAGACTCTCAGTTCTATTTCACTGGTCTATCCTTATGCTAGTACCACCCTGTCTTGATTACTGTCACTTTGTAGTAAGTTTCAAAATTGGGGTGAGAATCCTCCAACTTAGTTCTTCTTTTTCAAGATTATTTTGGCTATTCTGGGTCTCTTGCATTGTCATATGAACTTTAGAATCAGCTTGTCCATTTCTGCAACATTGTTGAACAAGCCCTGCATCATTATAAACCACAACTGGTCACGATGTACTATCCTTTCTATAGACTGCTGGATTCTGTTTGCTGACTTTTTTGAGGGTTTTAAAAAACAGCTTTTGCAGGGGTGATATTCAAAATATTGAACTCCTGGGACTTCTCAGGCACCAACCATGGACTTAGCTGGAGTGGGTCCTAGAGGTCCCCCCTAGAGGTCCCCTAGAGGTCCCCACCCCCTGGAGTGGGTCCTAGAGGTCCTAGAGGTGTCTTCTCAGGTACCAACCATGGGCTAAGCTGGAGTGGTCACTGACTTCATAGTTGCTGGATCATGGGGAAGTTCAAAGAGTATTGGGGGGAGGGGTCAGAGTGTATGGCAGGTGCAGGAGGGAAGGATGTCTCAAGGAAACAGCTGTTTATTGACAGATATAGAATTATTTCAATATTTTAATAACTAATATGGCTATACTGGTTATGGACTGGTCAAATGCCAGCTTTGTGTACAGGTAGACTTGTAGAGAGCTCTGTACAGGTCAAGTGTTGTTATTTACCATTATTAGAAAAGTGAGGACACAACATTCTCAAATGCAAAGTTGGTCCCATGACTCTCCAGCTTAAAGCCCTCTGCTTTACAAGACTCTGCCACACTTGGAATCTGATGATGCCCATCCCAGAAGCCCTCAGCCCCCAGGGTGCCTCTGTTGGCACATCCATGCCCCACACACTCTGCACTCACCTGGCTGCCCTTGATTTCAGCGTTTTTCTCCCAAGCACCTGCGTCCTTTTTGAATATCACCACCAGGCCGATGTGCTGATATCGAGGCGCCCCCAGAAGCAGGCTTTGCGCCCGGTTCCGCAAGATGACTTCAGCAGCATAACCTGAAGATGATGAACTAAGAGGAAAAGCACTGCCCCCTCCAACAGGACTATCCCTTGAACAGGGGCAGTGGGGCAGCCCCATGCTTGGGAACTTGGGGTAATTGGACCTTGCACTATATTCCTCTTCGTTAACACAATTAAAATGAAGCTTTGAAATTTCTGCCTTTAAACCTGTCCCAAGAGCTTATGAAAGATCCAAGGACATCTAAACTAGTTGAGTTATGCCATATCCTGACCCCTTCTTAAAGTAACCCTGCCCTCTCTACTTACCCAGGTAAGCATCATTCATGTCTGAATCTACCCTGGTTGTGTTGATGAAGGAGACTTTATCCTGTGACGTATGCAGAAAGGCTCCACCAGCCCAGTCAAAGCTCCCCACAGCACCCAACAAGGGACCATCCTGGGCAAGAATGTAGAACAGGATTGAGAAATCTAGAGCTTCAGTGTTATCCCTATCAAAAATCCCAATGGCATTTTTTCACTGAAATAGAACAAACAATCTTAAAATTTGTATGGAACCACAAAAGACCCCAAATAATCAAAGCAATTTTGAGAAAGAACAAAGCTGGAGGCATCACACTTCCTGGTTTCAAACTATATTGCAAAACTATAGTTATCAAAACAGTATGGTATTGGCATTAAACACAGACATGTAGATCAATGGAACAGAACAGAGACCCCTGAAATAAACCCATGCATATATGGTAAATCAATATACAACAAAGGAGAGAATAATATACAGTGACGAAAGGACAGTCTCTTCAATAAATGGTGTTGGGAAAATTAGACAGCCACATGCAAAAGAATGAAACTGGACCACTATCTTACACTAGTCACAAAAATCAATTCAAAATGGATTAAAGACTTGGACATAAGACATGAAACCATAAAACTCCAAGAAGAAAACATAGGTAGTAATCTCCTTGACATTTGTCTTGGTGATGATTTTTCAGATTTAACACCAAAAACAAAATAAGCAGTGGGACTACATCAACTAAAAAGCTTCTACATAGCAAAGGAAATCATCAACAAAATGAAAAGGTAACCTACAGAGCAGGAGGAAATATTTGCAAATCATATATCCAATAAGGGGTTAATATCCAAAATATATAAAGAACTCATACAACTCAAAAGTTTGTTTTAAAACCTGATTTTTAAATGGGTAGAGGATCCAAAAAGACATTTTTCCAAAGAAGACATACAGATGGCCAAGAGGTGCATGAAAAAAGTGCTCAACATCACTAATCATCAAGGAAATGCAAATCAAAACCACAATGAGGTATCACCTCACACCTGTCAGATGCCTGTCATCATAAGAGAAGAAATAAGTGTTGTTAAGGACGTGTAGAAAAGGGAACCCTTGTACACTGTTGGTGGAAATGTAATTGGTGAGGCCACTATGGAAAAGAGTATGGGGGTTCCACAAAACTTTAAAAATAAAACTACAGTATGATCCAGCAATTACACTTCTGGGTAAATATCCAAAAGAAATGAAAACACTAACTTGAAAAGGTATATGCAACCCCATGATCGTTGCAGCATTTTTTACAATAGCCAAGACATGGAGGCAATGTAAGTGTTCATCAACGGATGAACAAATAAAGAAAATGTGGTGTATATGTACACAATGGAATATTATTCAGCAAGTAAAAAGAAGGAAATCCTGCCATTTGTGACAACATGGATGGACCTGGAGGATTATGCTGAGTGAAATAAATCGGAGAAAGTCAAACACTGCATGATCTTACTTATATGTGAAGTTAAAAATAACAAACTTATACATACAGAGAACAGACTGGTGATTGCCAAAGGCAGTGGTGGGTGGTGTGCAAAATGGGTGAAAGTGGTCAAAAAGTACAAACTTCAAACAAAATTGAGTTATTTGTAGTGAGGTGGATGGACCTAGAGTCTGTCATACAGAGTGAAGTAAGTCAGAAAGAGAAAAACAAATACCGCATGCTAACACATATATATGGAATCTAAAAAAAAAATTTTTGTTAATGGTTATGAAGAACCTAGAGGTAGGGCAGGAATAAAGATGCGGAAGTAGAGAATGGACCTGAGGACACAGGGAGAGGGAAGGGTAAGCTGGGACGAAGTAAGAGAGTGGCATGGTCATATGTACACTACCAAACGTAAAATAGATAGCTAGTGGGAAGCAGCCGCACAGCACAGGGAGATCAGCTCGGTGCTTTGTGACCACCTAGAGGGGTGGGATAGGGAGGGTGGGAGGGAGGGAGCTGCAAGAGGGAAGAGATATGGGGATATATGTATATGTATGACTGATTCACTTTGTTATAAAGCAGAAACTACCACACCATTGTAAAGCAATTATACTCCAATAAAGATGTTAAAAAAAAAAAAGTACAAACTTCCAGTCATAAAATAAATAAATCCTGGTGGTGTAATGTACAGCATGGTGACTACAGTTAATAATAGTGTATTGGGGCTTCCCTGGTGGCGCAGTGGTTGAGAGTCCGCCTGCCGATGCAGGGGACACAGGTTCGTGCCCCGGTCCGGGAAGGTCCCACATGCCGTGGAGTGGCTGGGCCCGTGAGCCATGGCCGCTGGGCCTGTGCGTCCGGAGCCTGTGCTCCGCAACGGGAGAGGCCACAGCAGTGAGAGGCCCGCGTACCACAAAAAATAATAATAATAATAATAATAGTGTATTGTATACTTGAAAGTTGCTAAGAGAATAAATCTTAAAGTTCTCATCACAAGAAAAAGAAATTGTGTAACTGTGTAAGGTGATGGATGTTAACTAGACTTATTGTGGTGATCATTTTGCAATGCTATACACATATATTAAATCGCTATGTTGTGCACCTGAGGCTATGACCATGTTTATGTCCATTATATCTCAATTTTTTTAAAAAAAAGAACAGGATTGACAAGGAAGAGAGAAGGGACCACTGCTGCCCATCAAAGAGGTGCCTCCCAACAAACACCTGTCACAGAGATGAGCCCCCAAACCTTCGAACCTCTTCTTCCTCTTCGTCTTGCCCCCAACCCCAATTAAACAAAAGACCACTTACGGAGGTGAAGACAGCACTGATGCCTTCCTGAGACATCTCATACTCAAAGGAGCTGGTACTTCCTGTGTGCGTACCTGTGAGGAGAAGAACATTTACATTAAAGAAAGTAGAGGAGCCTAGAACAGGAGTTGGAAACTCAGGGCTGTGGTGGCCAGACAAAAGGAGGCTCAGATGGAAGCCGTGTGCACCCCCCTTTTTCTTACATGTCCTCTGTTATGCTTTCCTTTTTTTATTGCAGCATAGTTAATTTACAGTATTAATGTTAGTTTCAGGTGTACAGCAGCGTGATTCAGTATTTTTGCAGATTATACTCCATTATAGGTTGTTACAAGATAGTGCAGGGACTTCCCTGGTGGTCCAGTGGTTAAGACTCCGCACTTCCACTACAGGGGGTACGGGTTCGGTCCCTGGTCGGGGAACTAAGATCCGCATGCCTCATGGCGTGGCCAAAAAAATAAATGAATAAATCAGAAAAAAGAAAAGATAATGGCTACAATTTATATGTTTGTTGCTCATCTAGCCATATGCCCCTTTTAAAGGGATGGTGGCTATTTGGCTCCAGCTACTTTTTGCCAAGCGGGAATATGGTCCTAAAGGTGTCTAATCTTCCAAATTTTCAAGAGAAACCGTAAATCCAGACTGTATATGAACCTTCCCCCAACTTTTAAATTCTTTTATTCAACAAACATTTATTGAGCACCCTTTATGTACCAGGCATTATTCTAGGCACTGGGGATACAGCAGTGAACCAAAGAGACAAATGTTGGCAACACATCCAAATTTGGGGGAAAATACTGTGAGGGATTTGACTCCCCTACCCTCTAATTTTTCAGCCTATAGCCAAGATTGCAAAAGTAGAGAGAAAAGTCTAAATTTTTCCATTTCAAAGTAGTTGAGCAAGAGAGGCCAGAGTTGCTGGGAAATGGAAGAAGAAAGGAGTTGATGCTGAGGCTCAGGGTTCCAAGGGCTAGGAGGTTCTTGTTTCTACAGGGAAGTACGTGTTTTGGGATAAGGAGCTGCCTTTGCAGCTGCTCCAGGACTACAAAACCTTAGCTCACCCTCAATCGCAAAGATCTTTTCCTGAAGCTGGTTCTGAATGGTCTTCAGAGCTTCAAAGTTATTCACCTGGAACACGTGATCACCACGCGGCTTGGATGCGATGGTATCGAGCTCTTTTAGAGATTTGTCACTGCTGAAGGCATCTCCCACCTGTTACAAAAAAACAAAAGCTGAATCAGACACTTTCTGGGGGTAGTACTCTCCTCCAGCAAAGAAAATTCTGCAGGAAAAGAATCTGAAACAATCTCTGTCCAAGGAAGGAATGCACCAGAAGGCCCCTGGGACAGAGCTGCCAGGTACGGTAGAGCAGGTTGTACACTCTACATTCTGTCAAGGGAGAAATTGGGGCTGAAATCCAGCCTTTAGTCCATTTGCAGCCCCTCCTGGTGTGGGGCTGACCTCTCTTCAGAACAAGGGGGCGCTTTCTCCTTCATATGAAGGTGTTTTCTACTTGCCAAGCCAGAGACCCGTGATGATACCTCTTTCTATGTCATGCAAGATATTGTAGTAGTTTGAGGACACTGATGTTCCCAACCCTTTGCCCCTTCCTGTAGCCAAGGCCTTTCCCCAAAGCTGTGCTCTGCCCTCCTCCTCTGGGCAGAGTATTCTGTTCCGCTCATTGTCTCTGGGCTCAACCATGTGTACTGGTTTAGCCCACGCACATTATCATATGTGATAAAAACAGAGGCTGGGGCTTCCCTGGTGGTGCAGTGGTTGAGAGTCCGCCTGCCGATGCAGGGGACACGGGTTCGTGCCCCGGTCCGGGAAGATCCCACATGCCACGGAGCGGCTGGGCCCGTGAGCCATGGCCGCTGGGCCTGCGCGTCCGGAGCCTGTGCTCCGCAACGGGAGAGGCCACAACAGTGAGAGGCCCGCGTACCGCAAAAAAAAAAAAAAAAAACCAGAGGCTGGAAAAAGTGCTTGCCACATTTCCACTTGCTCTTTTGTTCCTCTGCCTTCACCATGAGGACACACCCAGGCTAGCCCACTGGAGGATGAGACACAGGGAACAGAAGAGCCAAGTTACCCCGGTCGTTCCAGCCCGGCAAACAGATATCGATGGCAACCCTCAGAAATGGAGAGAGCCCAGCCAAGATCATCAGAGCTGCCAACCAACCTGCAGCTGATTACAGATGCATGAGGGAGTCCAGCTAGGACCAGAAAAATTGCCCAGCTGACGCACAGACTCACTTACTGTTTTAAGCCACTGAATGTTGGGATAGTTTGTTACATAGCATTATTACGACAATAGTTCACTATTGTGAACATATGGGCTAGCAGAGATGAGCCTTGCCCCACTTTGATTTTATTGATGTTTGCAAATTCAAAGGAGGGTGTATCCAAGTAGAATCCTCTACGGAAGCATCAGGCCGGAGAGCCACATTTCCTACCCCAATGACGTAGCGAATGACCCCCTTTCTATCCGCTTCAGGGATGACATCCTTGTAGTCCAAAGGATCGCCAAACTTTTCTCCATCTGTGATGACAACCAGTATCTTAAGGGCATTCTCCCGGGCTCCGTTTCTGCTGTGAAACAGTTCTCTTCTGTCCAGGGTAGAGGAGGGAAAAGTCAAATTCGAGCCGACAGAGATATGCTTGATGCTAGGGAAGGAACGTCAGCAGTGACAGATGCAACTGGGCTCTGTCTAGGAGGTACTTGGGTTCTCCTGGGACAAGCACTGAGATGTAGCTGCCCCAATATCTGGAAGGGCAGCAGGAGAACAGGAAAGAGTGGAGGGAAAGGAAGCCTTCATTGCCGTTATACACTTTGGCATAGATTGATTTTTTTTTAACTGAGTATTATTCCTTCTAAATTAAAAAGAAATTAATAAGCTTAATTGTGCCTTCATCAGACCTCTCCTGATGTGAGGCAATGGTTCTCCAGCATATCATCCTGCACTTTTGTCCCAATCCCCAGCCTTGCCTCTACACAGACACACACACACACAGAGATCAGAGTGAACTTTCTAAAACAAGATATGGGTACGTGTCCCCACTGCTAAAACCTTCAATGGATCCACTGGCTTTTCAGTTGCCTTGATGATCTGGCCTCAACTGATCCTTCTAGCCTCTCTCTAGCCTTCCCTTCCCTCCCCGCCCCCTTAATCCCACCTTTACTCACGACTTGTATGTCATGACCATACCAGGCACAGTCCCTCCTCCACACGTTTACTCACCCCTCCACCGGAAATACCCTCTACCCCAGCCCTGTCTGAACAACTCCCCTCTTCCTGCAAAGCTCAACAAAAAATAAAACCTCCTCCTTCCATCCTAAGCAAAGAGGGAAGAGCTTACACAACTTTGCGGATCCCTGTGGCCGTGTGTGTCCTCCCCAACAGTTGTGTTATTGGCCTCACCAGCGATGCCGGGGAAGGGTTTCTCTTGAAATCGTTGAAGGTGAAATGAGTCTGAAATTCTTCAGAGTACTGCATCAAAGAGAACTGGGAACGGGCACCTGGTATTACACTGGAGAAGGTGTCCCTCCTCCCCCTTAACCATCCATAAATCTTGAAACACTCTAGTCTCCAAATTCCTCCCAATTCTGCCCTGCCCCCAGTCCTTCCGCCTCACCAGGACAGAGATCGGCCATCAGCTCCCACTTCCCAGCACTAGAACTCAGCCAGAGATGACATGTGGGTTTCATGTCCCACGCCAACCCCTATCAATGAGTCTGCCTGCTTTACAGGGGGCTGGAGGAAAGCTGAGGCCACATCCAGACAGAGCAAGGAAGCAAATCATGAAAGAAAATGATGATCAGCTGGCAATTGGCAACATCTCTAATAGAAGCAGGACAGGAACGTGGCAGCCTGGTTGCCACGTATTTTCCAGCCTTATGCAAGCTGTTCCCTAACCTACCCACTGACCCTTACCAAGGTTTTGGACTTTTGGAATTGACTCATCACAGTTGAGACAAAGTTCTTCATCCGCTGAAAGTCTGTCGGGTTGATACTACCAGAGCCATCAATCAAAAAGGCAATGTCACTCTCTTTCTGAGGGCACCCTGGGGAAAAAGGAAAAGGAATTGATTACAAGAGACTCAGGGTTCATTTTTTGCATGTCAGCACTCTGCTGACATGAGAATGAAAGGTAAACACGATGCAACCCATGTGCCTAGCTAAATAAAAACATGGGACAGAGTGGTATGGAAAAATATGGTTCATTCTGCTCAAGGCAGTCAGGGAAAGCAGTGCTATCACAGCTACCTCATGAAGAATAAGAAATAATTTGCCAAAGATACAAAGGGAGAAATAAGTTACAGGGGAAAAAAGGAATAGTGCATATAAACGTATGCTGGATGTCCTCCCTCCAGCCCCCCATTCTGCCCCAGCCCCAAATCCACTTTCTACCATTCCCCACTTTGCCCAGAGCTCAGCCCACATGGGACATGTCAACAGGGCTCTTTCAACCTCTGGCTTGTTTGCCCAGTTAGGAGCCTCAACAGGAGACTGGAGGGAGGGAAGAGGGTGAGATCAGAGTATTTCCCTCAGCTCCCTTCCTGCAAGCCTGCTTTGGGCCAACTGTGTCCCTCAACAGATCAGTGCTCCTCTCAAGGAGGCCCACTCCCCATGACTCCCTGTCCTTCCAGATTCTGGGGACTTCTGCCTCTCTTTGTCCCATCAGCCTAGGGTGGCAACAGCTCCACTGTTGTTCACCCTGGGTTCCTGGACCATCCCTTGTAGCTTCTTTAGACCCTGCCACACCTTTATAATTAGTCCCTTTCTAAATACAGTTGACCCTTGAGCAACGCAAGGATGAGGGGCCCCCACCCTCCATGCAGTTAAAAATGCATGTATAACTTCACAGTCTGCCCTTCGTATCCGCAATTCCATATCCGCAATTCTGCATCTGCGGATTCAACCAACCTCAGATCCGGTAGTACTGTAGCACGAATTTAGTGGGGAAAAAAAATCCACATATAGGTGGACCCACGCAGTTTAAACTGGCCATTTTTCAAGGATCCAGTGTAGAAAAGGGTAACACAAAGGATTTTTTTTTTTTTTTCTGTACGCGGGCCTCTCACTGTTGCGGCCTCTCCCGTTGCGGAGCACAGGCTCCAGACGCGCAGGCTCAGCAGCCATGGCTCACGAGCCCAGCCGCTCCGCGGCATGTGGGATCTTCCCGGACCGGGGCACGAACCCGTGTCCCCTGCATCGGCAGGCGGACTCCCAACCACTGCGCCACCAGGGAAGCCCAGCACAAAGCATTTTTTAGGAGGTAAAAGAATTCTTTCATATCCTGTTCATGTTGCTGTTTACACAAATCTAAACATGTCTTAAAATTAATGGAATTGTACACCACAAGGGAAAAAAAGGCCAATTTTACTGTATCATTAGTGAAAAAATAAGATAAAATTATCCAGAAAAAGTGTTGGCTTTTTAAAAAATAGACAAGCAGATTCTAACATTTATATAGAAAATAAACAGGGAAGATAAGCCAGAAATTTTCTTGAAAATCTCAAAGGTACAGTAAGTGAAAAGAATCAAGGTACAATCCAGCGTGTAGAGCACGCTACCTTTTGTGGCACAAAGTGAAGTATACAGACGCCTATGTCAGTAAATATTGATACGTGGAGTACCTCCAGAAGAAGCCATGAGACACTGGTAACAGTAGCTGCCTCTCAGGAAGGAAAGAGGAGCTCCGAGACCCAAGAAGGAGAGGTTTTTACAGGATAACCCTTAGTGCCTTTTGAACTATGAACCGAGTGCACGTTTCATCTATTTTTAAGGAAATGAAAATGTTTTCAAAAAGAAGAGTCTGGAATGCTTAAGAGTGAGGACCGAAGAGAGAAACGTGGGGGTGGGAGCTGAAGCCACAGAATTGGATGCAGTCAGACACGAAGAGCACATGGGCAAGAACAGAAGCTGTAATCAGGTGGGCAGGGGAGGCAGAGGAAGACAGCTTGGAGCTGGAGCTTCGTAGGAGCCCTCAGTAGGGGCACAAGTAGGAGGAAGAGAAGAGAGGAGAGGAGAGATGTCTGAAGCCAAGGTGCTGGGGGAAGGAAGAGGTGATCTGCAGGTCACATTGGAAAAGTCAGAGAACGTGAGGACAGAATAGAGATTTGGCCTTTAGAGGGTCACAGATGCCACTGGCAACAGCAAGGTCTATATGATGGGTGGGCAGGAGCCAGATGTCAAAGGGTGAAGGATCACAGCATGGGGGCAATGGAGGCAAGGAGAGAGATCCCTTCCAAGAAGGTTGGTGATGAAGGGAAGGAGAGAGGGCAGAAGATGGAGAGGAGACCGGGGGAGGGAAGGTTATTTTCATTGCTATCAGTTTGAGTGGTTGATTCTTTTTAAGTTATGGGTAGCATGAGCAGGTTTACATTCAAAGGAGGGGTTGGGATTTAGGTTCCTGGAGAGAGCAAGTGACTAAAGATGTGAACCCCAGAGTTGGTGATGCGAGAGAGCCTCAAAAGCCCAGATGGAAAAATTACTCATGGAAAGGACAGGTCTTCCTCTAAAATCAGTGAGATGCTGCCAAGAGTGGTGCCAGGAAATCTGGACACGGAGAAGGAGGACGTGGAAGGAGTTTACACCTGGCAGTCTTCGTTTATTCTGTGAAGAAGGAGGGAAGGTTATTTTCAAAGTGAAGTTCAAAGGAGCTTGAGAAAAAAGAAAACTGTAAAAGGAAGACATATCTGCCCTTGGTTCCAGAACCAACTTGGAAACAAGCAAAAAGATGGCCAAGGAGTTGAAGAAATCGGTGTCAGAAATCAGCTGGATATGGGACTTCCCTGGTGGCCCAGCGGTTAAGAATCCTCCTGCCAATGCAGGGGACACGGGTTTAAGCCCTGGTCCGGGAAGATCCCACATGCCACAGAGCAACTAAGCTCATGTGCCACAACTACTGAGCCCGCGTGCAACAACTACTGAAGCCCGTGCGCCCTGGAACCCACGTGCCACAGATACTGAGCCTGCGTGCTTCAACAACCACAGCCCATGCTCCGCAACAAAAGAAGCCACGGCACTGAGAAGCCCACGCACTGCAACGAAGAGTAGCCCCCACTCGCCACAACTAGAGAAAGCCCACGTGCAGCAACAAAGACCCAACACAGCCACACAAAAAAAAGAAAAAAAGAAAGAAATCAGCTGGATAAAAACATTCATTCACTTACTCTCTTTCAATCAAGAGATGCTTGGGGAACAAGGGTAAGGAGCCACCAAGATGGTCCCCAAGATTCTCACCTCCTGATAGAGTTAACACCCTTGCATAATCTCCTCATCTTGATTGTGAGCTGGAGTTTTTATTTATTTATTTTTACTGAAGTATAGTTGATTGACAATATTGTGTTAGTTTCAGGTGTACAGTAAAGTTATTCAAGTATATTTTTCAGATTATTTTCCATTTAAGGTTATTACAAGATATTGAATGTTGTCTGCTGTGTTATACAGTGAATCCTTGTTGCTTATCTATTTTATATGTAGTAGTGTGTATCTGTTAATCCCAGACTCCTAATTTATCCCTCCCACTTCCCTTTCCTCTTTGGTAACCATACATTTGTTTTCTATGTCTGTGAGTCTGTTTTTGTTTTGCATGTAGGTTCATTTATATTATTTTTCAGATTCCACATATAAGTAATACCATGTAATATTTGTCTTTCTCTGACTTACTTCACTTAGTGTGATATTCTCTAGGTCCATCCATGTTGCAGCAAATAACATTATTTCATTCTTTTCTGTGGTTGAGTAGTATTCTGTTGTTTCTGTTTATGTGTGTGTGTGTATATATACATATATATATATATATATATCTCACATCTTCTTTATCCATTCTTCTGTTGGTGGACACTTAGGTTGCTTCCATGTCTTGGCTATTATAAATAGTGCTGCTATGAACACTGGGGTCCATGTGTCTTTTTGAATTAGGGTTTTTGTCTTTTCCAGATATATGCCCAGGAGTGAGATTGCTGAATCTTATGGTAGCTATATTTTTAGTTTTTTAAGGAACCTCCGTACTGTTCTCCATAGTAGCTGTACCAATTTACATTCCCACCAACAGTGTAGGAGGGTTCTCTTTTCTCTACATCCTCCCTGTGAGCTGGACTTTTTGACTCACTCCCAAAGAATACAATATGGCAGAAGTCTTCTGAGATTAGATTATAAAAGACTGTGACGTCCATCTTGGGTTCTTACTCTCTCTTGCTCTCTCACTGCCTTGTTCACTCACCCTGAGGGCAGCCAGCTGCCATGTTGTGAGTTGTTCTGTGGGGAAGCCCATGGGACAAGCAAGTGAGGGAAGCAGGAACCAGCAGCCAGTGTGGACTGAGGCCCTCAGTCCAACCATCTTATAAGTGAGCTTGGATGTGGATCTTCTCCTAGTCAAGCCTTCAGATGAGACCACACCCCTGGTTTGACAACTTCAAGCTCTTGAGAAACCATGAGACAGAGATCCCCAACTAGTCTGTGTCCAGATTCCTGATTCACAGAAACTGTAAGATAATTAATGTTTCTTGTTTTTGGCTGCTAAGTTCAGGAGCAATTTGTCAAGCAGCAAGTGAACAAGCTCGACAAAATCTCTGGCTATCACAGAGCCTACATCCCAGAAGAAAGGACATCTAAGAAATAAGTAAAGGGCTTCCCTGGTGGCGCAGTGGTTGAGAGTCCGCCTGCCGATGCAGGGGACACGGGTTCGTGTCCCGGTCTGGGAAGATCCCACATGCCGCGGAGCGGCTGGGCCCGTGAGCCATGGCCGCTGAGCCTGCGCGTCCAGAGCCTGTGCTCCGCAACGGGAGAGGCCACAACAGTGAGAGGCCCGCGTACCACAAAAAAAAAAAAAAAAAAAAGAAAGAAAGAAGTAAAATATGGATATATAGGTATGAAGAGGGCAAAGCAGGGCAATGTGGTAGGAAGTGATGGTGGAAATTATTAGAAGAGCCACTCAGGGAAGGTCTCTCTGAAGAGTTAACATTTGAGCTGAGATGACAGTAATAGGTTGTCAGCTGAGATCTGGGGAAAGAGCATGCCAGGCTGAAGGAATAGTAAGTGCAAAGCCCCTGAGGCAGGGACAGCTTGGTGTGGTTCTTGGAGAAGAAAGGCAGCTGGAGCACAGTGACTAAGGTAGAACGGTTGGGAAAGAAGTTGAAGAGGTGGACGAGGGCCACACCAGCTAGAGCCTCAAAGGCTATGGTCAGGCACTGTGGCCAGGCTGAGTCCAGGCACTAACTCTATGGACAATGGTTGAGACATTGTCTCATATAGATGGGTGGCTATATCAGGACTTTCCTCAAAGTGCAAGATCCTAGCACCTCTCCAGAGCCCCTCTCTGCATTGGAACCCAGTTCCCTCATGCTTCTGCACCAAGACTTTTAAATAACCCCCCAGACTATGAGCCCCTCAGCCCAGTCCTGCCAGCTCCCTCCAGTCTCATGCTACTTGTCTGTACTCACCTCTGAGGGCCTCTGGGAGCTTCCTGGGTTGCTGCAGTAGGTTGGGTTCAAACAGGAAGCAGAAGCCGATCGCATAGGTGTTGTCCTTGCAGATACGGTGCCCAGTGGGGCCACAGGCCTAGGGCGCAGGGGACAGGTGGGAGGGGCTGTCCCTGCTTCCTGTCCTTTCACCCCAGCACCTCCACCCAACAAGACCCCAGCCCCAGCAGTCTTAGGCCTCCAACTCCTTCCCTTGGGACACTCCCATGACCCAACGCAACTCACCAGCAGCTGGAAAGGTCTGGGGGTGAACGCCAGAGACAGGCCCAGGGACATGTTCACAGCCTCCGGGGGTACTGAGGGGACAGATATATATATGGTCACCCTCGGGGATGGACGGGACTGTGTAAGAACTGGACAGGGGATGGACAGGAACCTCAACCAGGGAGACATGGAGGTGTGAGGGGTTCAAAGAGGCACGTAGGCCATGGAAAGGGACACAGAGGGGTGTCCAAGGGTGCCTGCATACAGCTCAGAGGCCAGGGAGCTGGCTCCCTGGGCCCCCATCACAGATCCCAAGACAAAGGCAACGTCTGGCAAGTCCAGGTGTGTACAGAAGTGGAACCCTAGCCCTGGGTCCCAGCGAGGGGCAGTGACTCACCCTGCAGGGGGATGGGTTCACACTTGCCCATGCTGCAGTCACACTTATAGAGGCCGCCCGTTTGATTGGAAGCCTTTATCTCCTGGGGGGCTCCAACCACCAGCCTGGGGGGAGAGGTGGGAAAAGCTCACCACAGGGACAAGAGAACGCTATGATATCTGGGGAGAGAAGGAGACCATGGAAGTTCCGCCACCCAAAATAAAAGTGGGGGAGCCAACCTCACAGGGATTCCCCAACTCCCAGAAATAGGAGGAAGATTCAGCAAAGAAAAACATGGGAATTTTTTTAACCGCTGATTGTTTATTGTGAATATTCTCGTAATCCAGTCATTTGAATTCCCAGAGGTCATTTCAGTAAATTCAAGAATTTCCAAATCCTGAAGGCCAAACAATGAAGGTAGACAGTCTACCTTCCCAACTTGGAATCACTTCCCCATTCAGGCAGGGATGCAATATTGCATAGAGGACAGGAATAGAGGCCTTGGAGTTTTACTGCCCGAAATTAAAATTTAGTCCCACCCTTACTTCCTGCGTGACCTTGGGCAAGTCAACTAATGACCTTATTGTGCTTCAATTTTCTCATCTCTAAAATATGGATAATAGCAGTACCTACCTCAAGGTTATTATCAGGATTAAATGAGTTAATCCGTGTACAATCCAAAAATGGGAAAATGTTTAATCTTGGAGTAAGAAGGAACTCTCTAAGAATGACATAATACTCAGAGGTCATTTTAAAGTGAATACATTCAACTCCACAGTCATTTTAAATAAATTTCTGTATCTGATCAACTACCAAAAGCGAAGTCAGAAAACAAACGGTAAACCGGGGGAGGGAGATGAGCAACTCATACCCCAGACTACTTTCCTCAGTATAGTCAGAGCTCCCACAAACCAGTAAGGAAAAAAAACAAACCAAGAGAAAAATGGGCAACAGATAAGAAAAAAAGTGTTCACAGAAAAGGAAATAAATCTCTCCTTAAAGAAGAAATGCAGGGCTTCCCTGGTGGCGCAGTGGTTAAGAATCCGCCTGCCAATGCAGGAGACGTGGGTTTGAGCCCTGGTCTGGGAAGATCCCACATGCCGTGGAGCAACTAAGCCCGTGCGCCACAACTACTGAGCCTACGCTCTAGAGGCTTCGAGCCACAGCTACGGAAGCCCACGTGCCTAGAGCCCGTGCTCCACAGCAAGAGAGACCACCACAATGAGAAGACCCCATACGGTCATTAATTAATTAATTAATTAATTTTTTTAAAAAAAGAAATGCAGTTTAAAAGTAAATTGAGATACCGTTTCTCACCTGTTCAATTTACAAAGATCATAAGTTTGCTAACCTTTTGGGTTGGCAAGTGGGTGGGGAAGTAGGTGTTTGCATAAACTTCTGGTGTGAGTGCAAATTGTTGCCACCCTCATAGAGGGTAATTTGGAAAAATCTATTAAAATTACATATGCACATGTACCCTTGGATCCAGCAATCCTAGTCCTAGGAATTTACTTCCAAAATATACTTGCACATGTACAAAATGCCAACATTGTTCATATAGCAAAAGTTTGGAAACAATCTAATGTCCATTAAGAAGAGATTTGGGGACTTCCCTGGTGGTCCAGTGGGTAAGACTCTGTGCTCCCAATTCAGGGGGCCCGGGTTCAATCCCTGGTAGGGGAACTAGATCCCACATGCTGCAACTAAGAGCCCACATGGTGCAATTAAAGATCCTGCATGCCGCAACTAAACATGCCGCAACAAAAATCCCGTGTGCCGCAACTAAGACCCAGGCAGCCTAAATAAATAAATAAATAAATAAATTTTAAAAAGAGATTTAAATGTAATATAAATGTAAATTACAGTGCTTCCAAATAATGGAATGTGATGTAAGCATTAAAAAGAACAAGTAAGCTCTTTTTTCATTTATTTGGTAAAATCAGCAAGCTCAAAAAAATGCCAAGGACAGTATAGAGCAGAGGCCAGCAAACTTTCTTCTAGAAAAGTAACATTATTTCCATAAATATTATTTCTGTAAAGGTAAATATTTTAGGCTTTGCAGGCCATAGAGTCTCTGTCCCAGACTCTCTGTTCTGCTACTATAGCTCCAAAACTGCCCTAAAAAATAAATGACTAGAGATTATCAGACTAAGTGAAGTTAAGTCACACAGAGAAAAATGATGTAAATGGACTTACTTACAAAACAGAAACAGACTCACAGATTTCAAAAGCAAACTTATGGTTACCAAAGGGGAAATGTGAGGGGGAGAGATAAATTAGGAGCTTGGGATTAACACACACACACTGCTACATATAAAACAGATAACCAACAAGGACCTACTGTATAGCACAGGGAACTCTACTCGATTTTCTGTAATAACCTATATGGGAAAAGAATCTGAAAAAGAATGAATATATGTATATGTATAACTGAATCACTTTGCTGTACATCTGAAACTAATGCAACATTGTGACTCAACTATACTCCAGTAAAATTTTTATAAGTATTGGAAAATAATAAAAAATAATAAAAATAAATGACAAGTGGGGAGTAGGGGTAGCCAAGTGTCAATAAAATGTATTTACAAAAATAGGCAGCAGGTTGTAGTTTGAGTATAATGTGTGCAACAAATTGTGTGTAGGATGATGTGGAGGTCTATGCACTGTAGAATCTCTCTGAAAGAACACACGAGAAACCATTCAACAGGGACCCTGCTAGGGAGGGAATCGGGGGAAGGGAGTGAGGAAGCGACTTTCTTACTATCACACTCTTTTGTATCTTTTGAATTTAGAGCTCTGATAAATTAAGAAAAAAACAAATCAAGGAAATTGTGATTTTTTTTTTCAGGTACGTTAAGCCTTGGAGGGAAAGTGCGTGAGCAGAGAGTCCCCCTGTGGCCCTTACCAGGATCCCTCAAGCTGGACCACGCTCTGCCCGAAGCCCCTTGCATTGTTTTGGAAGATGACTGCTTTTTCCGTGTCCAGGTTGAACCCGTGACATAAGGCCAAGGCTGGAGGGAGAACAAGGCGGGCGGGAGTCAGGAGGACAGAAGGAGACAGTTAAGAAAGCAGCCTGGGGACTTCCCTGGTGACGCAGTGATTAAGAATCCAGGGGACACGGGTTTGAGCCCTGGTCCAGGAAGATCCCACGTGCCGCAGAGCAGCTAAGCCCGTGCGCCACAACTATGATCTGTTGTTTGTTTTGTTTTTAACCTTGAAGGAACATATCCCTGACTTGTTTGATGTTCCTTGTTCTGACAAGATATAAAACTGTGCTGAAAACCATGCTTCTCCGGAACAGTTCCTCAGAGTTCTCTGAGAGGCTGTCTCCTGGGCTATAGTCCTCAGTTTGGCTCAAAGAAAACTCTTTTCTTGTTTATTGATCATTTCCATCAACAGGTGCATTCAGCCCCTCTCTGAGCCCCACCCTAGGTTCCCACCCCACTGATTTGCCCAACAATCAAGTTCCTAAAGACTCAGTTAGGTAATTTCCTTCCTATGCAACTTTCAAGCATTTCTTTCCCTTCTCTGGCTCTTCGTCCACAAAACACAGATACAAAGGGAAAAAAACTTGAGTCATTTTGATCAGTCAGTCATTCAACAAACATTTACACCTGAGTCCTTGGAAAAGAGGAGACCAATAGGAGGAGGTGAGGTGGAATTCAAGAAGAAACACTCCAAGAAGAGAAGCCAAGACCTGCTGTGCACACTTAGACGTGTCATTTCACCTCTCGGGGCCTCAGTTTCCTCCTCTGTGAAGAAGGGACCAGCCAAACCCCCTTGCATAGTCCGTGAATTGAGTCATTTATCCAAAGCTTCTCTGCTCATCGCATCTCGGTCTAGTTCTACTCTGCTGCTTGAATCCCTTAACCTTCCCCCAATCCCCTTTGTCTCTCCCAGCCTAACTCCTAAGTATTCTGTACCCTTTATCTCCACAAACTCACAAACCCAAAAACTCCCCCCCTCCTCACTCTGAGGGCCCCCCAACTCCTGGCTCACCTGTTAGTAGAAGGACTCTGTGAGTCATCGCTGGAGACAGCAGGAGCCGTGAGGCTGCAGGCACCACTGAGCCACTTCAAGGAGGCCACCAAAGCCAGGAAGGACCGAAAAAGGGAAGTAAGAGGCAGAAGTCTGTCAGAGACTCAAAAGAAGAGGACGAAGGCTCAGTGAGCACACAGCCCTGCCAGACCTGCCCCCTCTACCCAGCCTCCCGGCCCAAACCATCAGGGTCGCCAACCCATAGGTGGCTTTGTTTGCCCACCTGCTTCTAGAAACATTATGAACAGCAAAGCATGGACTTATGACCTGCCCCCCAGAACATGTCTCCCTGAAAGCACGCTTTGCAAAATGTCCCTCCCTCCTGCCCAGGGAAGTGAGAATACCTGTCAGCCAGAGCATCCTCCTGTGTGGCCATCAGTAAGGTCAACTCAGGTACAGAGAAACCTGGTGCTTTTTTTTTAATATAAATTTATTTATTTATGTATTTATTTTTGGCTGCGTTGGGTCTTCGTTGCGGCACAAAGACTTCTCAGTGAGGTGGCTTCTCTTGTTGCAGAGCACACGCTTTAGGCGCACAGACTTCAGTAGTTGTGGCGCCGGGCTTAGTGGCTCCGCAGTATGTGGGATCTTCCTGGGCCAGGACTCGAACCCGTGTCGCCTGCATTGTCAGGCGGATTCTTAACCACTGCACCACAAGCAAAGTCCTCTACGCGGTGCTTTTTTAATATTATTTTGCTTTAAAAAAAAAGAAAACGGCCTCAGGACTTCCCTGCTGGCGTAGTGGTTAAGAAGCCACCTGACAATGCAGGCAACACGGGTTCGAGCCCTGGTCCAGGAAGATCCCTCATGCCGCGGAGCAACTAAGCCCGGCACCACAACTACTGAGCCTGCGCTCTAGAGCCCGTGAGCCACAACTACTGAAGCCCGTGGCCTAGAGCCCATGCTCCGCAGCAAAAGAAGCCACCGCAATGAGAAGCCCACACACCGCAACAAAGAGTAGCCCCCACTTGCTGCAACCAGAGAAAGCCCGCACACAACAACAAAGACCCAACGCAGCCAAAAAAAAAAAAAGCCTCAAACTCTTTTGCCCTGGAATTTTCACTTCCAAGAATTTATCCTAAGAAATATCTGAGAAGTACAGTCAAAGATGTCTGCACAAGCTGTTTTCAAAGACACACCAGCATATCTTCATGAAATTACATAGAACACCAAACCATACTTGTGTGTGTCTGCTAATGTGATTCCCCAAGCCAATCATTTTTCATTCTCTCTCCAACATATTTTCTCTTGCCCTTAGTTCGGCTTTCTTAATAACCAGAGCAAAGAAATGTGTGCGCTCTGAAAAAAATTCCATTAAAATTCTGAACATTTTGTTTTAAAATTACCTGTTTAAAAATACGTATGTGTTGGGCTTCCCTGGTGGCGCAGTGGTTGAGGGTCCCCCTGCCAGTGCGGGGGACGCGGGTTCATGCCCCAGTCCGGGAGGATCCCGCGTGCCGCGGAGCGGCTGGGCCCGTGAGCCATGGCCGCTGAGCCTGCGCGTCCGGAGCCTGTGCTCTGTGGCGGGAGAGGCCACGGCAGTGGGAGGCGCGCGTACTGCAAAAAAATATATATATACGTATGTGTAGGAAAACCAAAATGTTAATAGTGGTTGTCACTGGATCATAGGACAATGGATCTGTTCTACTCTATTGCTGCAGAGCAAACTACTCCAAATAAAATGGCGACTTCTTTTTTTAAAATTTATTTTATTGAAGTGTAGTTGTTTTACAATGTTGTGTTAGTTTCTGGTGTACAACAAAGTAATTCAGTTATACATATACAGAATAGTTTGCATCTGCTAATCTCAAGTTCCCAGTTCATCCCCGCCCCATATCCCCTCTCCCTTGGCAACCACAAGTCGAAAACAGCAGCTTCTCATTGTGTCATGGTGCTGTGGATTGTCTAGCCTCAGCAGTTCTCACTAGGGAACCTCAGATGGCTGCAGTCAGATGGTGACTGGGGCTGGAGTCCTTGAAGGCTCAGCTCGGCTGGACTTTCAAAACAGATCACTCCCATGGCTGGAAGTTGGTACCATCAGCAGGCCAGGAGCTCAGTTGGAGCTGTCAGCTGGAGGTCCTCCATGTGGCCTCTCTATGTGGCTTGGGCTGCTCACAGCATAGTGGTTAGACTTCAAGAGCAAGTATTCCAAGAGATAAGAATTGAAAGTTCCCAGTCTCTTAAGGTGTTGATCTGGAAACTGTCACAGGGTCACTTCCACTATATTCTAGTGGTCAAGCAGTCACAGAGCTCGACCACATTCTAAGAGAGGGGAACAAAGATGTCACGTCTCAGTGGGAGGTGTGTCAAAGAATTTGTGATCAGCTTCAATCTGCCACAGGGTGATTTTAATTTTCTTCTATATATATTTGTGTACTTAAAACTTTTTTACCAAAAAAAAAGTGACGCTTATAATCAGAAAAAAAAGAAAAACACCAATAAGTAATTTAAACAACAAAGGGCCCATTCTTGTTAGCAGGAAAGGAGGCTGAGGAAAAAGAAATAAGACCATTGGATCAGGATGAGAAGCTACCAACAAGGGTGTGGGGACATATTTTAATAAATAAGCTGGTGGGACTTCCCTGGTGGCACAGTGCTTAAGATTCCACACTCCCAATGGAGGGGGCCTGGGTTCGATCCCTGGTCAGGGAACTAGATCCCACATGCATGCTGCAACTAAGAGTTTGCATGCCACAACTAAGGAACCCACGTGCTGCAACTAAGACCCGGCGCAACCAAATAAATAAATAATTTTTTTAAAAAAAGAATGAATGCAAAAATAAATAAATAAATAAGCTGGGTTTATTTTTGATAAAAAAACTTTCACACTCTGATCACCACAGGAAGTTGCTCGGATATCACGGCCCCTCTGTGCTCTTAGCAGTGGCCAAGGGCCCACTTTAAAGGCATAGGCAATATCTCAGAAAGATTGTCCAACCCCCAGAGCCTTTCTTAATGACCCCCCCTATGGTGTGCACCTGACCAGGTAACCACAAGGTGGGCACCTAGCTATAAGCTCCCATCCATCCCCTACCCCTACTCTTGACAAAAGCTTAGCTTGGGTTCCCCTGTACATGAACACTGAGACAAGGGGAAGTAATTTATCTGAGAGGTAATCCAGGAAACACTGGTGAGGAAATGAGCCCATAAAAGCTGTGAGATGGAACAAGTTACTGCTGTGGATGATTGGAGCTCAATACACTGAGGAACTCTGAAATCCAGGGTAGAACATGCCTCAGAGTTATCCACCTGAGAGGAGAGGGGGCTAGACTTTTTATCCACAACTCACATCAGCTATCAGTGGAGGGCTGCTTTCCGGGAAAGCCTTACTTCTCTGGTGCATCCTATTTGCCCTCCACCCAGGCACAGAAGGCTCCAGGAGCCAGAGAGAGCCCGCAGGCAGGCAGGTACTGGCAGCTGGAAACCTGGCCAGCTTGCATGAGAATGATAAACACTGATGGGACGTGAATGGAGCAATTGCAATGTCTGCTACAGATACTCAGATATTTTTTCATAGCACTCATTATTACATGAAATTATATTGCATATTTATTTAGTTTATCTATTGTCTGACTCCCCAGCTAGAGTCTATAAGCTCCAGAGAGCAGAGATTCTTGTCTGTCTTGCTCATCACTCTATTTCCAGTGCACAGAAGAGTGCCTGGTTCATAAGAGAGATCCCCCCGCCCCTCCCTCAGAGAGAGAATTCTGGAAAGAGGGCAGGATAGCAAGCACCAAGAATCCTTCCTCCCCAACTAGATAGCGATTGTACCAGAAGAATCTCTCTGATGTAACTATTTAGGAGCTCTGAGTCTATAATGCACCAAAAAAAAAAAAAAAGACCTGTGGTTAATTTCAGTGTATTTCAGCTCTTAGCACTGCAGCAGCTACCTACACTACCTGCAGCTACCTCACTAACTGCAATCCCATGGCAAGCTTTGCAGGAGCAGGTTGCATGAAGCTTGTAGGAACCAAGGTGTCAAGAACCCATCCGTTTATGATGCCTATCATGGAATCTTAACTACAAAATCTTCAAAACTTGAAATAATTTGAGTGAACCAGTGTTCCTAACATCAAATCAATCTAAATAGAGCATAAGGCGTTTTGCTGGGTCAGATTAAAAACAACCTCCATGCTCTCTCGCCTCCTCGCTTCCAAGACGACCAGGAAAAGAAGGAATAATCGTCGTGCCAAAAAGGGGCGCGGCCACGTGCAGCCTATTCGCTGCACCAGCTGTGCCCGATGCGTGCCCGAGGATAAGGCCGTTAAGAAGTTCGTCATTTGGAACATTGTAGAGACCGCAGCCGTCAGGGACATTTCCGAAGCGAGTGTTTTCGACGGTGAGTGAGCTCCTGGCGCGAACTGTCCTATGTGCTTCCCAAGCTGTATGTGAAACTACATTACTGCGTGAGTTGTGCCGTTCACAGCAAGGTAGTCAGGAGTCGTTCTCCGGTAGCCCGGAAGGACCAAACAGCTCCATCCCGATTTAGGCCTGCGGGTGCTGCGCCACGACCTCCGCCAAAGCCCACGGAAGGAGCTAAGTCCTTAAAGGCTAAAGAAATACGGTCCCCTGGAAAGACAATAAAACGGAAATTATACTTTAAAAAAAACCCACCATTTGCTTAGTGATTTACGGGTCCCTTTCACAGACATAATCTCTTCTGATATTCATGCTCAAACTATGAGTTAGATGCTATTATTAATTCTAATTATCATCTTTCTTGTGCAGAAGTTCTTTTGTTTCATGTGGCCAAATTTATTATTAGGCTTTTCTGTAACTTGTTTAATAAACCTCCAGAGTTAGAAAATTTTTTTCATCTATATATTCTTCTCAACTACTTCTTTTCCTTCCATTATTTAACTTCTTACTTTGTGTACTGTTGAATTTTTTGGGTGCAGTGTGAAACAGGGAATCCAGTTTCATTTTTGTCCATATGAACAAATAATTTTCCAGTTCCATTTACTGAAAAGAGTTTAAAATAAGCTTTTAGAAGGAAATTTTACTTTCCTATATTTGTCAAATTTTTTTTTACTACCCATCTGTTTTCTACCCAAGTCAGTGTAATGCAAGATTCCAGTGTTACGTATCACCCCAGAGCAATTATCTTCTTTCTGAGTCTGAGTAAATTAGGGTATCCAGAACCCACAGCCCAACTCTGTGGAAAACCACTTCAAAGAGAAGAAACTTTTGTTTCCTCCCCAAGGGCAAAAATGTTGGGCAGCAGGAACCTCGAATCATAACCCTATTTCCTACTTGAGGCAGATTCAATGGGCAAAAAAGTCATCATTTGCAGATAGTGTGAAAATCCAACACCATTAAGTGATAACTTGTTAGAACTAATCTTATTCAGCAAGATCAACATATAAAAATCTAATCCATTTCTTGTTCAGCTAAGACTAATTTTCTGATTAGAAAATATAATAGGAAAAACACCATTCGTAGCACCAAAAAGCTATAAAACACGTAAGCATAAATCTAACATGAAATATGTGTGAACTATTTATTTTTTAAGCTATTAGTCTTTCCTAAAGGACATAAAAGAATAGAGGGGGCTTCCCTGGTGGCGCAGTGGTTGAGAGTCCGCCTGCCGATGCAGGGGACACGGGTTCGTGCCCCGGTCCAGGAAGATCCCACATGCCGCAGAGCGGCTGGGCCCGTGAGCCATGGCCGCTGAGCCTGCATGTCCGGAGCCTGTGATCCACAACGGGAGAGGCCACGACAGTGAGAGGCCCGCGTACCGCAAAAAAAAAAAAAAGAATAGTGAGAGATGCCATATTCATGGGTGACAAGGCTCAACATTATAAAGATATCAGTTCTCTGTCAGATTACTCAGTAATTCAGTGTAACCTCACCCAACAGGATTATTATCGAATTTGACAAGCTGATTCTAAAAATCACCTGGAGCAGAAAACACACAAGAATAGCCTAAAAAACTATGAAGCATACCTTATTACATAACTCCATTCCATGGCCAGACATGCCATATCACAGCACTACCTTAAAGTCAGATAAGCAAAGGTAAGGTGTTGGTTCTGGAATAAATACATAAAACCAAATACATAAAACCAATACTGGTGTATATACAAAAATCTGATATTCCCACCAGAATTAGTATATTTCTTTTAATGAAAAAGCAAACAAACTTTATCTGATCCCACTTCCTCCACCAACCACTGCCCCATTTTTTTGCGTCACTTTTGCAAAGCAAATTCCAGACCAGTTGTCTGTATTTGCTGTGCCCAGGTCTGCCCTTCCCACTCTCCCTTGAACCCATTCCATTCCAGCCTTTGCCCCACCCCAGCCTCCACTTCGCCAAAACTTTTTTCATCACTGTCACCAAGGATAAGTGGTTAGCTCCAAGAACTGGTTTGCAATCTTCATCTTAAGGGATTCCACAGCAGCTTTTCACATTTGCCCACTCCTTCCAGGGATTAATTTGTATATTGGCTTCCAAGGACCCTCACTCACCTGCTTCTCCTTCACCTCCATCTCTCCTTCCAGGTTCTTTGGCCAATCCCTCCTTTTCTCCCCAACCTGGTAAGGAGGATTCCAGAGCTCAGTCCTTGGGCCTCCTTTTTTATCTACTCCTGTCTTTGGGTGGGCTCAGGGCTATAAACATCACCCATATGTTGCTAATCCTCGGTTTCTGTCTCCAACCCAGACCTCTCCTGAGCTCCAGACTCGGATAGCCAATGGCTCGCCCCATGTCTGACAAGCTCCGCAAACCAAGATGTCTAGACCTGAACTCCTGATCACTCCCAGTTATGCTCCCCGCATCTGGGCCCATCTCAGCCTCCAGCGCATGAGACAAGGCTAGGCCAAGGCACAACTGATTCCACCGGTAAAGTTACAATGAGCCACTGTTAGGTCCATACAGTTTATTACTTACATAGACAGCAAAACCAATCCTTCCATAGTCGTCCTACACATCAAAAAGGACGATACCAAAAAAGGGAGGCTATATCCTAGACTAAGAGACAAAGCAGTTTTAATCTGGAGCTCTGCTGGGGGGCAGGGGGCGGTGGGTGAGGCAGAGAGCCTCATGCATATTCAGAACCTGGGACATGAGTCATGACTCCTGAGACCCTCCTAAGGGACGTAGGAGGTGAGCAGGGGGTGGCCCCCGAGCAGCTCCTCATCCTCTGTTCCAGGAAGATCGCAGACGTTCTGCTGAAACTCAGACAAGCTGTGGTTCAAGCCTTTGCCTGTGTGGCCCGTGTGGTAGTGCCAGGTGGCTGGGGGCACCATGGCAGCGCTATTCCCCCACTTTCAATCAGTGGCAGTAGTGTCCCTGTGAGACAGGCTGGCGCCTGGGACTCTTTGCTGCAGTGCTGTAATGCTTGCACCCAGACAAATATCTCCTTGAGCAACAAAATACAAAGAAACTGTAAGGGGCTATAACTGCATGCATGCGCAGTTGGGGCAAATTCTGGACAAAAGATACAAAACACCAAAAAAAAAAAACAAACGCAACTGCCACTTCTGAAGAAAAGGGAGCTAAAACAGGGTACTGCACATGCCCCCTGCAGTCAACACCACCTAAGAGGTGGGCAAACCACCTAAGCCACGCCTCCAACCCCACCCCCTGGACACACCCCTACCCTCGCCCCATATAAAGAGCTGGCTCATCCCCGCCCCCTTCGGGGAGCGAGCAAGGAAACCTGCTACTTGTTTTTACCCCCTCCTACAGCTGCAGGAACCCCAATACAGACTTGCCTGAAGTTCCTCACTGGCCTCTTCTCAATTTCAGTTGATTGGGGAAGGCCAAAAACCCTGGTCAGTAACACTTACAGTCACTCAGACTGAAAGTCATAAGGAAATCCTACGGCTCTACCTTCAAATATGTCCAAAAATATAACCCCTCCTTACCAACTCCACTGTTACCAAAATTGTGGAAGCCACCATTGTCCCACCTGGAATGGCGCCTTAGACCTTGTCTGTGCCCCACTGCTTCTCTATTTCCCCCCAACAACACAAAGTCAGTTTTCAACATCGTAGCTAGAGGGAGACTTTCAAAACACAAGGCATATATTATTCCTCTGCTCCAAAGCTTACAAAGTCTCCTCACCTCGCTGAGAGTCCAAGCCAGTCTTTCCATAACCTACCAGGTCCTGCGTGATCTGTCGTCCCAGCCTCCACCCTTGCCTCTCCTTCTCTTTGAGCCCTTGCTCCCCCCACTCCAGCCACATTGGCCTCCTTGCAGTTCTTCAAGTCCAGCACATCAGCTCTTCCCTCTGATTGGAGTATTTTTGCCCCAGATCTTTGCATGGGTCACTCCCTCACCTCCTTCAAACAAGTGGGTTTGCTATCAAATGATTCTCCATGCTCAGCCTTACAAATCCTCTCTGCCGTGTTTCTTCTCCCAAACTTTCCTGGCTTTGCTCTCAAGAGAAAGAAGGTAGCAGGGTCTCCATCTCCTGTTGCCCCGTGCAGCACCCAGGATCAAGGCTCCTTTCTCCCCACCACAATCTCTCAGACCCATCTCTCCAAATCTCTTTTCCCTCACCTAGCCAGATAACTTACCTCTGTCTAAACCCCTCCAATTTGCCTGACATACCACATTCAAAGGCAATTGCCTCACAGGATCAACCCTCCTAAGAAGGTTCTGGGAAGTACCAACAACAAAATATTGTTTTTCCATTACACTGAATTGCCAAGGAAAGTTCCACTTGAATGTTATCCTCAACAATCTGGTTAAGCCTTTGACGCCTGGGGCCAGACTTGGGGGGTTAAAATCCTAGCTCTATAAGCCTGGGACCTTGACCAAGTTACTCTCTGGACCCCGTTGTCCTCAACTGGGAAATAATGGTAATAATAGTACTCACCCCTTGGGGTTGTTGTGATGATTAAATGAGATAATAGATGTCAGAGTGCACGTAGTGAATATTCAGTCAACATTAGCTATAATTATTTGACCCACTGTGTCTTGGGCTGACCATGATATGGCTGGCATGACCCCAATGACACATAAATGGTATATTGGCATCAGAGTTGCCTGTCACTCAGTTGGAAGCATTCTAGACTTTTCCACCTGCTCCCTCAGTTGTCCAAGCAGGGAGCCAAATGTCAGGCAGATCAGAGAAAAATTCCTACCACAGGCTTGATGGGTGTCTTGGGCGTTTCCACCAAAATCATACTAAGAACATGGTTGGCCAGAGGTCAGTCACAGGGCAGGGTCAGATGTGCACTGCCACCACCCCTGAAATACTTCCTCCTGCTTCCCATCCTTGAAAGCAGAAGTAGCTCAGGATCTGACCTGAGCAGAACAGAGGAGAAAACTACTAATTCCTGGAATAGGACGGGGAGGAAGTTGTGCTTCTGTCAGGGGAGGAGAAGAACCAGAAGCTCTTTTGAGCAGATTATTTTGCTTCTGGGGTGAGGGGGGTAGATGCAAATGTAAAAGGGCAACCGCCTCTCCCCAACCCCACAAGCCAGGTTCTTCTGGAGCGTGAGTCTGATGTGTCCTAAGATATCTGACTGTTCAACCCCTAAGAAGTTGGGGCAGGCCTAGGAAGCCACTGTAATTGTATTTCTTTCTCCCAATTGTATGAGCTATGCAAACAGTGTTATGACAATACTAAAGAAAACAAGAAAAAACAACACAGAGTCCCACGACCATAATATATCAGCTTTTCTGCACAGATACTATTTACAAACTTGTCATGATAGGATAGGTTTGATTCTGTACTATGGTTTTGTCATATAACGTTTTAGCACAAATATTTCATGTAGCTTTCCAAGACTTTATTTTTAAAATTTTATTAGGGTATAGTTGATTTACAATGTTGTGTTAGTTTCAGGTGTATAGGAAAGTGATTCAGTTATACATATACATATATTCATTATTTTTTAGATTCTTTTCTCATATAGGTAGGTTATCACAGAATATGGATAGAGTTCCCTGTGCTATACAGTAGGTCCTTGTTGGTTATCTATCTTATATATAATAGTGTGTGTGTGTTCATCGCAAGCTCTACAGGGATATTCTAATGGTATAAAATATTCCATTAAGTTGAGAAATTTTAGTGTTTGACTATTTTAGGCAATACTGCATTAAACAACTTTCTACACACAGCTCTTTGCAATTCTTTTCTTCAGATATAATTTTTTAAAACATTTTATATTTATTTTGGCTGTGCTGGGTCTTAGTTGCGGCACACAGGATCTTCATTGCGGCATACGGGATCTTTGTTGCAGCATGTGGGCTCTTAGTTGCGGCATACGGACTCTTAGTTGCAGCATGCATGTGGGATCTAGTTCCCCCACCAGGGATCGAACCTGGGCCCCCTGCATTGGGAGCGCAGAGTCTTACCCACTGGGCCACCAGGGAAGTCCCCAGATAGAACTTTTAAGATGAAATGACTGGGGCTAAGATGATGCACTCTTTGGGACCCTTCCTGCTCACTGCCAAATGACTCTCCAAATGGGTGGTACTACATGCATTCTATTTTGAAGCCAATGTTTGCAGAAAGCTTTATAGTTTCAAGCCATTTTATAAATTTTTGTCTCAACACCCCCGGGCAGGTTGGTCTGACTTCCACCTCCACTCATTATTCTGTCTGTCTCTCCAATAGGAACTGGAAAAGCTGTTTACAGGTTTTCCCAACCTGTCTCACAGCGAGGAGTGGTCATGTGACCCCATTCTGACCAATGAGATGTAAAGGAAAGCCTTGATGGACAGAGGGCTGACACTGCCCCTCCTTGACCATCGATGTTCCCTTCTCCCCCCTCCCCCTTTCCAGAATGCGGAAGTGATGCTTTGGGCAAACTAAATTTCGAAGGAGTAGAGGTAACGAAAAGGGAATTGGAGTCTATTCACAGAGAGGAGCAGAGATGTGAGGGAGCGGCACAGCCTCTGAGAGAGGGGTGAAGAGCAGCCTGGTTCTGGGGGTGCTTAGTCCCCCAGAACACACGTCCTCACACCTGAGCCCCATGTATCTTCACACCAAGCCCCCATATTCTTGCAGAAATTCAGGCAGGTCTCTATCCCTTGCAGATAATCAACCCTGCAGGGATTACAGCAGTTCTTCTCACGATTAATATGTGAGAAGTGGGTGGATTTAAAGGATCCAGGCAATTAGGGGTTTGTTCTTCCCAAAGCACAAGAAGAGAGGAAGGTGTTCATACACCAGAGGCCCACTGATCGCTGTCTGAACCACTTGCAACCTGTGGGCGGTGTGGAGGGTGAAGCAGGTTGTAGGAGTGACAACCAGGTGTCCGTGATTTTCCAACAATCCCGACTTCAAGTTTTTTAAACTTGAAGTTAAAGCGTGCCCCCAATTTGTGGCCAAATAGGTCCAAGAATCAACAGGGAAAAGGGATCCCATTAGATCCATCTTTATACCCTCTTCAAAGCAGCATCAGTCAGCAGAAAGCCAACTGGGCACAGAAGTGCTCTGTGGAAAGTGAAACATAAAGGTTGGTCATAAACATAAACATTGGTCAGAGTCAATCACTGGAAGCTACATGGCGTCACGGTTAAGAGTATGGCGGTTGACCTTGGTTCAGTTACTAGCTCTGCTTTCTTCTAGCTGTATGACTTTGGGCAAGTTAACTCACTTCTCTGAGCCTCATTTTCCTTATAATATAATTAGAGATCATGTTACTTAACAATAGTGGACATTGGTTGTTTTTAGGCCACTCAGCATTCATTCCCCCCTTCTTTTACTAATAACAGTCAATTTCCTGTTGGCCAGCTACCTCCCCACCATTGTATACAGTCCTGGTGAGACAATAAATCAAGGTAAGTTAAGGTGCCTTACCTTTTCTTAACTAAATGAGTAGCCTCTTGCCCGAAGCTAGGCAAAGTGGACTCTACGTTTAATTTGAATTTTGAGCACAGTGATGCAAGGGTAGAAAACTAATATTTGGTTTATTTCTCTCTTGGCAGGACCTCCAAAGCCATGGTTTCTGTCCTCTGTGTTTTTCAACCCTCTCTTCCATTCTTTAAGCCACTCTATTTCCTTCCAGTAAATTCCATTTTTTACTTGTTAGCTAGAGTCTGTTTCTGTTATTTTTGCCCAGAATGCCCCAACTGATGCACTACGTAACAACAATCAAAAACTTGTAAGGATTAAGTTAAATAATGTATGTGGAAGAGCTTAGCACAGCGGCTGGCATATAGGATGTGCTCAACAAATGGTAATTTGTATTAGTCGAGGGTGAGGTTCAACTGCTGTCATAGGACCCCAAATCTTAGAGGCTTAAGCTAGACTGTCCTGCTGACAGCCCAGGGAGGTAGAGAGGCTCCACAGTGTTGGAAAGCCCGACTCCTTCTAGCAAGTTGCTCTGTCATCCCAAGGGACTGTTCCCATCCAGCCCATCAAAGATGGCCCACCGCCATGTCCACCCTCCAGCTGGCAGGAAAAATAAAGAATGTGGATGTGACTCTTTCCTTTAAGAGTGTGACCCAAAAGTTACACATATCATTTCCAGTCCCATCTCATTGGCCAGAACTTAGTCACATGATCACACACAGCAGCGAAGAAGCCTGGGAAACATAGTCTTTATTCTAAGTAGCCATGTGCATGGTTAAAATTTGGAGTTGAATTAGTAAAGAAAAAAGAGGAAGACAGATACTAGGAGACAACTAGCTCTCTCTGCCACGTTATCATTGCCACGACACTAAACATCCTCTGGATGAAACGTCTCCGGTTTGACAAAGTAACCTTGACCCTTGATCTGATGCTGTATCATTATTGTCACATCCAGCTTCAGGGCCTCCATATTCAGGGCTTTACAGGCCTTGGGGTTCAAAGAAAGGCTGCACGTATAAGAGCTTTCCTCCAGAAAAGTTTTGTGTGGCTTAAATAAGATCAAGAAACAGGGAGAAACGGGGACTTAGTTGTTCTAAATGAAGGAACGAGGGTTAGAGAATGGGTATGCCTGGAGAGGCCAAGGAAGGCAGGCATTACCCCCTCCAAGGGGCTCCTCAGCAGAGAAGGGGGCCATGGTAAAGCTAAATATCACCCCCAGGAACACCTTGAACCTCAGATCCTGAGGACCACGAGCAGGAGATGGACCCAGCCGCACACGAGTCAGATTAGGGGCACCTCCAACAGCCAGTAGGCAGCCAGGCACATGAGGAGCCCTCTGTTCTCTCTCCAGTTCTTTCCTCCCAGTCTCTCACCCTGGAGGAGCTACAATCAGAAGAGGGAAGAGGAAAGCAGGAAGAGTAAGACAGTAGATCACAGCCCCATCCTCTCAAAGTCCCTAGAGCCAGAAATGGACCTTATATTGTATGGTGAATTACATATACATCTATCTTTCCCCCAGACTATTCATTCAACAGATATTTACTGAATGCCTATTATGTGCCAGGAGCTGTGCTGGGCTCTAAAGATATACATGTGAACAAGAAAGGAAAAATATCCCTACCCTCAGAGAGTTTATGTTCTCAGGGAATAATAGACTCTGCTTCACTAGAGAGCTGGGATTGTGTCAAATTCATGGCTCTATCCCAGGGCCCAATATTATCTTTGACTGGGGCTCAGTGACTGTTGTTTAGATGAACCACATCACAATTTTGATTTTGTGTTAAACACTTGTGGTTTCCTCCCTGCGTCCAATTTCCCTCTTCTCAGCAACTTTCAATTCCCATTTGAAGGACTATGTCTGAGGGTGGAGCATGTGGACTAAGCTAAGACAATTTGTATATTCCAGACCCTTGACTTCAGTGATGGGTTTAAGTATGGGCATGTGGTCTAAACCAGACCAATTACAGTGGATCTGAGGAAAAAGACGCTTTTGCTCTTTCCAGTGCAATATAAAACTTGGACTCAACTGCAGCCATTTTTGCTATTGTGGAGAAAGTCCACCTGAGGATGAATCAACACATCACAGAAATAGAGCCAGATCCCACTTGAAAATATGAAACTCTGGATCAAACCACAGCTGAACTCCTCTCTACCTCTGGACTTTCCAGCTGTATGACTCAATGAATTCTTTTCATTGCTTAAGTCATTTTGAGTTGAATTTTTCATTTGCAACCAAAAGCATCCCAACCGATTCAGAGAGTTTGTTTTACAAAGTGGAAGAATATCCAAGTAGATATACGATGCAGACAGTTTCTAAAAGGGAGTCCAACACAAAACTGAAAGACAGAGTGTGTGTAAATCTACATGAGGTATCGAAGAGCCCAGAGAAGAAGCAGAGAACATCAGGGGTTTATTTGGAGATATTGGAAAGCTCCTGCCGTATAATATGGAAAAGAAGAGAGAGTTCAGACTTCTAGGTGCCTTCTTCAAAACCTTTCAATAATTTCTTATCACCAACAGTTAAAAGCCAAACTCATTAGGCCCTGACAATTTAGTCCATAAATACCTTTGATTCATTTCTAATCATTTATAGCCCACGCACAATATATCAGTTACACTTAGCGTGCCCTGTATGGAAGCCAACATCCAAGATGGCCCCTAACAATCTTCCTATCCTAATATTCATACCCTTGTGTAGCCCCCCTTCCACGCTGAATCATGGCTGACCTGTGTGACCAAGAGAAGAGAGCAGAAGTGAAGGTGTGTGGCTCCCAAGGCATTTCAGCTTCTGTCTTGCTCCCTTGGATGGTTCTGTCTCTGGAGGCTGGAGGAAGCCACCCACCATGCTGTGAGGACACTCAAGCTACCCTGTAGAGAGACCCTGGTGGAAAAGAACTACTGAGGGGAAGGTATGAAGATTTCCCATATACCTCCTACCCCCATATATGCATAGCCTCCCCAATCATCAACATCCTCCACCAGTGACATTTTTACTGTCTCCATAGTTTTACCTTTTCCAGAATGTCATATAGTTGGAATGATACAGTATGCAGCCTTTTCAGACTGGCTTCTCTCACTGAATAATATGAATGTAAGGTTTCTTCATGTCTTTTCATGGTTTGGTAGCTCATTTCTTGCTCGTGATGAATAACATTTGGTTGTCTGGATGTACCACAGTTTATTTATCCATTCCTCTCCTGAAAAATATCTTGGTTGCTTCCAAGTTTTGGCAATTATGAATAAAACTGCTGTAAATGTCCACGTGCAGGGTTTTGTGCGGACGTAAGTTTTCAGCTCCTTTGGGTGAACACCAAGGTGCATGGTTGCTGGATTCACGCAGTAAGAGTATGTTTAGTTTTGTAAGAAATTACCAAACTGTCTTACAAAGTGACTGCACCATTTTGCATTTCCACCAACAATGATCATTGTTATTTTAAGCCACTAAGTCTGGGGTCATTTGTTATGAAGCTTTAGATAACTAGTTCAACCTACCATGGAACATGTCTAGAATGCCTTTCTTCTGCTTCTCTTTGTCATCCTCAGAAACTCCTGCCTGCTTTGATTTTCCTACTCAGACCCAGGCTGTCTTCCATACAGCTCTATTAAGAGTCCTCACACTGGGATCTCGTTAAGGGTTTAAGACGTTATTTTTTCCACTATTTTTTATTGAAGGCAATTTTTTAATTTTTATTTTTTATACAGTCTTTAAAGGTTACACTCCATTTACAGTCACTACAAAATGCTGGCTATATTCCCTGTGTTGTACAATTCATCCTTAGAGCCTATCTCACGCCCAGTAGTTTGTACCTCCCACTCCCCTACCCTTATATCGCCCCTCCCCCTTCTCCCCACTGGTAACCACTAGTTTGTTCTCTATATCTGTGAGTCTGTGAAGGCAACAATTTTGAATTACCCAATTTATATTCTCAGGACTGAGCATGGTACATGCCATGTTAAAGGAGCTTAGCAAATACCAAATGAATAAATAAGTAATGGAAAGTTCAGCTCTGGGCAAGACAAAAAATGACTTCCACTGGTCTGGGGAGCAAAGAAGGAAGGAGTGGAGAGACGAACCAAAGATATTATTGCAGGACGGGTCTCGCTCCCAGCTCCTTAGTTCACATTGAAAAACTCCTTTTCCTGGTCATAAATATGCCAACGAAGCCTAGGTAAGCTATAGTAGGTGGTTCCATAGTGGTTTTCACTCTCAAAAAATTACCCTGCGGATAGAAAAGTGTAAGAACCATTGCAACATAAAACTGGAGCAATCATGTGGCCAAAAGCTGAGTGTCATGGCCATGGTCAGGGGAGGGAAGGAGGCTGGATTTGACAGTGTCCAGAAAAGAGGAACATCTGGTTTCAGACACTTCCTGCTCACAGACAGAGCAAGAGGAAGTGGGGTTTAAAAGGGGGCCCATCAGTGGGGTTAGAAAAGCCACGGACTGGGTTTATATTTGCAGAATCTTTATAATGAAGGTTATTTTGAGGGTAGAGAGTAGAAAGGTCTCAGAGTTAAAGCACTGAGTCTAGAAACAAACTGGAATTTGAGAAAAAGCTGGAATCATGTCCAGTTAGAACACAGGAGGGAGAGGTGCATCTTGGAAACATTAGAAAGTAGAAATGGAGAACAAATTCAGATTCAGTTCTAGATATAGGATTTAAGTGATGGATCTGAACAAAACTAATAAGGTAGCATTAATAGATATATGTGGAAGATTAACTTTCAGAAATAGGATATAGGGCTTCCCTGGTGGCGCAGTGGTTGAGAGTCTGCCTGCCAATGCAGGGGACACGGGGTCGTGCCCTGGTCCAGGAAGATCCCACATGCCGCGGAGCGGCTGGGCCCGTGAGCCATGGACGCTGAGCCTGCGCTTCGCAACGGGAGAGGCCACAACAGTGAGAGGCCCAGGTACCGCAAAAAAAAAAAGAAATAGGATATAGTTTTTTAAGCACTAAAGCACATTTTGCGAAAACCATTCCAATTTTATGCCACACGAGGGCAGAAATAGGGAATTTCCTGGTGGTCCAGTCAGCGATTAGGACTTGGTGCTTTCACTGCCATGGCCCGGGTTCAATCCCTGGTTGGGGAACTAAAATCCCACAAGCCTTGAGGCATGGCAAAAAAAAAAAAGAAAGGCAGAAATGATACACGCCATATTCTCTGATCATGTTACATGAAGGTGAAAAATAGAAAATATCAAAAATACAACTAAAAATGCCTAATTTTGAAGATTGAATATTGTAAGAACTTAGAACAAATAATTAATGCACAGTAATAATAACATATTATATTTTAAAGCAATAATAATAAAACACTAACAACAATTGACATTGTATGAGCATTTGCCCTGTGCCAGGCACAGCTCTAAGTGCTTTGCATGTGTTAACTCATCTAATCTTCACAGAAATACTACGAAGATATTATTATCCCCATCTTGCAGATGAAGAAACTGAGGCACATAAAAGTCATGTAATTATATATCAAGTTTTTACAACAGAGTTTATATCTGTTGGGATGCTTTGGGCTACAAATTAATAGAGATCCCAATTCAAGCAATAGTCAATGTATCATATCACAGAACAAAACCAGAGGGTGTCTCCAAAGCTGGGTATCCAGCTGCTCGGTGGCATTATTAAGGACCCAGTGATTTCGTGTCATTTCATTTGAATTCCATGATTTTGCTAAACTGAATTGTTCTCAAGTTTGTCTTAACTACTATCAGGGTACTTCTCGCTTTCCCTTTTCCATACACAATGAGGCTCGTTTGCCTGAAGCATTTAGCTTCCACAGTACCTACTACTGTAGTTTGCTTAGTCTCTTGCTAGACCTTTGCAATTGAATCCATGAATTCTTCACTCATTCATTTAGTCATCAAAATACTACGTATTAAGCAACTATTATGTGCCAGGCCTTGAAGATCTAGAAATAAGCAAAACACATGAAGCTCTTGCCCTCGTGGACCTTACATTCTATTTGGGGAGTGTAGCAGACACTGTCAGCATCCTGCCCTCAAATCCCTCAGATCCTAACACCCTCAGACCCTGCTGGTCAACTTCCAGATGGCTGGTAGGCCCACACCCCATAAGCTAGAAGTGCAGAAAGATCAATACCCACCCCATCTCCAAAGCAGCTTTCAACCAATTACTTTCAGAAGTTGGTATATCAGTATCCCATCTCCCTCACACCTTAGGTGGGATAATTGTGAAGTATGTGTTTTTCATCATTTCCCAGAGTTTTCCCTCTGGATTAAGGTCCAGTCACTCACTAAGGTGACTGGCTTAATAATGTACTGCCCTTTGTAGAAAGTTTCAATTATGCAAGATAACTAAGTGCTGGAGATTTTGTGTACAGTGTGGTAATTGCAGCTAATAAAACGATCTTGTATACTTGAAATTTGCTAAGAGAGTAGATCTTAAACGTTCTCACCACAAAAAAAAAACAAAAGATGACTATATGAGATGATAGATGTGTTAGTTACCTTGAATCTGGTTAATCATTTCACAATGTATACATATATCAAAGCACCACATTGTACCCTGTAAACATATATAATTTTTATTTATCATTATACCTCAATAAAACTGGGGGAAAAAATGAAAAAAAATGCACCTGGAACCTCCCTGGTGGCAGAGTGGTTAAGAATCTGCCTGCCAATTCAGGAGACACGGGTTCGAGCCCTGGTCTGGGAAGATCCCACATGCCGTGGAGCAACTAAGCCCGTGCACCACAACTACAGAGCCTGCACTCTAGAGCCCACGTGCCACAACTACTGAAGCCTGCGCGCCTAGAGCCCGTGCTCTGCAACAAAGAGAAGCCACCACAATGAGAAGCCCGCGCACCTCAGCAAAGAGTAGCCCCTGCTCCCCGCAACTAGAGAAAGTTGCGCAGCAACTTTGTGCACAGCAGCAAAGACCCATCGCAGCCAAAAAATTTTCTTCTTAATTTTTTAAAAAATGTACCTTTTCTGGAATCTAAAAAGTAAAACAAAGTAGTGGATATAACAGAAAAGAAATAGACTCAGGAATATGGAGAACAAACTAGTGGTTACCATTGTGGAGAGGGAAGGGGTAGGGGCAAAATACAGGGTAGGGGATTAAGAGGTATAAATTATATCAATTACTATGTATAAAATAAACAAGCTACAAGGATATATTGTACAGCACAGGGGAAATAACCAATTATAATGACTATAAATGGAGTGTAACCTGTAAAAATTTTGAAACACTATGTTGTACACCTGTAACGAATATAATATTGTAAATCAACTGTACCTCAATAAAAAAATAAGGTAAAATTAATTAAAATAAAATAAAATAGGGAATTCCCTGGTGGTCCAGGGGTTAGGATTCCGTGTTTTCATTGCCAGTGCCTGGGTTTGATCCCTGGTCAGGGAACTAGGATCTGGCAATCCAGCATGGCACAGCCAAAAAATAAAATTAAATTAAATTAAAATTCTAAATGCACTCTTTATTGGCTTCCTTCCCTCCCCACTTCTCTGCCAGTGATCCCTGCACCTCTCTCATACTCGGAGTCCTTGTCTCAGGATCTGCTTCTGGGAGAACTAAAACTAAGGCAGAGACAGATGCTAATCAAGAGTGAGGACATTGCTTCAAGGAAGTCAGACGTCCGCCACGTGAAAGGCTGCTGAGGCGTAAAGATGAAAACAGAAGATTGTCCATTGGGTTTAGCAACACAAACACAAAAAGGCCGTTGCAGAAGCATGGGGCATGTGGAAACCAAGCTGCTGCGGCTTGAAGAGTGAGTTCAAAACAAAAAAACAAAAAATATAGGTGTGGTCTCCATACCAGGAAGAGGGAGGGGTGATGGCCTTGGGGACTGTGGCCACAGAAGACAGGGTGATAGGAGGTGAGATGGACAGATAAGGAACTGGATGGAACCCGTGGTGTGTCTGGACGTACCTAGAGCAGACTTAGACACCTGGCAGAGAGGCTGGTGACTGAATTAGGGATAACCACGAAGAGAACCAAGAAAAAGACAAGTATTCATTATAGAGAGAACAAAAAGCTACACAAGAGAGAAAAAGAGGCACTTCCCTGGTCGTCCAGTGGCTGACTCCGTGCTCCCAGCACAGGGGGCCCCGGTTCCATCCCTGGTCAGAGAACTAGATCCCACATGCGCTGTAAGAGTTCGAAGGCCGCAGTGAAGATCCTGTGTGGGAGCAGACAAATAAATAAATAAATATTTTTCTAAAAAGAGAGAGAGGGCTTCCCTGGTGGCGCAGTGGTTGAGAGTCCGCCTGCCGATGCAGGGGACACGGGTTCGTGCCCCAGTCCGGGAAGATCCCACATGCCGCGGAGCGGCTGGGCCCGTGAGCCATGGCTGCTGAGCCTGCGCGTCCGGAGCCTGTGCTCCGCAACGGGAGAGGCCACAATAGTGAGAGGCCCACGTACTGCAACGAAAAAAAAAAAAGAGAGAGAGAAAAAGAAATCAAAGTACATTACATGGTTCTGCCATGAATAGCATATACATAGTCATCATAATATAAAGCCAGGATATTGATTTAATCAAAAATAAAGATTTACCTATATTGGGAGGATGGAGGAAAAAGAGAAGGAGATTAAAAAAAGAATCTTCCGTAGTAGGAAGGCCTAATAAATAATGGCTGAAAATTAAGAAGTAGCATTATAAGCAAGTTACTTAGAGTTATGAAGATGAATACCAAAATTAAGGAAAGTGAATGCCAGCAGGGGGGAAGGGGGCAGGGGGAAGGGGAGAAAGACAAAGGAACGGCAGGTTTTTTGTAACAAACATTGTATAACTATTTGACTCTTTAAACCAAGGTTGTTCAAACTTTTCTGAATGTCACCACAGTAAAAATCTGAATTTTACTTTACAACCCAGTACAGACATCCAAGTATTAGAGAGGTCCACGGAATCTCCAATCACTTCTGGTTAGTGTGAAAATTGGAGAACCCATGTTTCCACTTACCCAGAAATTCCACTTTTAGGTATTTTTCAAAACAAATTTAGCACATATATGCCAGGAGACGCATGCTAGAATATTCACACCCATACTAGTCACAATGACTAAACACTGGAAATGAGCCAACGCCCAACAGTAAGAGAATGGACAGATACAATGGACAACTAGAATATTTTACAGCCAGTGGAACACCCTGGATGAATCCTAGCAAAATAATGTAAAGTCAAATTAGCAGGTCCCTGGTATTACATGGTAATAAGGAATCGTTGTTGATTTTTGTTAGGTGTGATAATAGTAATATAGTTATGTAAGAAAATGTCAACAGTTTTTAGAAACGAGTATTGATGTATGTACAAGTGATTAAATGCACAAGTACAATTTTTTGACACCCAAATTGTAGTTTTTATTCAAGTTATTTTTACAACTTTATGTCTCCTAATGTGAAAAGGTGGCTTTTTACTTCGTGCTCTGCAAATTTATATCAGCAGTAAGAAGGGCTTCAGTGAAATGGTAAGATGTCTAAGATTTGCAGGAAAAGAGAAAGAAAAACATGATAGATGAAGCAAGCGTGGCAAAACCTTGATAATGGTTGAAGGTGGCTGCTGGGTATATAGAGGTCCATTATATTCTGCTTCTCTCTGTTTTGTGGCTTTGAAATCTCCATAACAAGAACATTTTTAATAAACAAGCCAGTCCCAGAAAACAAAATATTTTCATGCTTCTTTTATACAGTTCAGAAGCAAGTAAAATGAAGCTAAAGACATCTGTGATAATTAAAAGAAGGAAAAGCAGAAAAATGAAAACACAAATCCAGACTAGTGGTCCCTTCTGAGAAGCAGGCTGGGGCTGGGACAGGGCAGAAGCCTGTCTGTGAGGAAGTTCTTAGAAATAATCTATGCGTTGGGTTAGGCGCTGGATTCACAGGTGCTCAGATTTTTTAATAAATAGATAACAGAAGACAAGAGGGGTATGCATAGACCATTTGATGATAGTGGACCAATGAAGTGTTATGCATAATCCAATTTTGTGCATCTGAGGTTAAAAAAAAGTATATGGGACTCTCAGACACAGAGAACAAACTAGTGGTTACCAATAGAGAGAGGGAAGTGGGGAGGGGCAAGATAGGGGTACAGGATTAAGAAATATAAACTACTATGTATAAAATAGATAAGCAACAAGGGTATATTGTACAGCACAAGGAAATATAGCCATTATTTTGTAATAACTTTAAATGGAGCATAATCTATAAAAATATGGAATCACTATGTTGTACACCTGAAGCTAATATAATATTGTAAATCAATATACTTCAATTTAAAAAAGTAAAATATGTATTTTTTTAAATATATGATTTCAGGGAATTCCTTGGCAGTCCAGTGGTTAGGACTCTGCACTTCCATTGCAGGGGGCATGGGTTTGATGCCTGGTCAGAGAACTGAGATCCTGCAACCCACATGGCATGGCCAAAAATAAATAAATTAATTAATTAATTAATTAATTATATGGTTTCTCTACTGGGGATCTTACACTTCCAAAGTGAGAGTGCTGTCTCAAAAAGGTTTCTGAAGTAGGAGTGGGGAAAGAGATCTCCTGTCTTCGTTCTGCTAGTTCCTGTGACTAATTCCTGTGGCTGGCTCAGTTTCCTCACCCGTAAAATTAGCAATATGGCCAAATCATTGCTGAAGCTCCTATTAAGAAAGGAAGGCTGACTGAGTACTGGGCAGAGAGGCAAAACACGACAGGTGTCTCTGGCAACAGGCTTCCAGCGTCCCGGGAACAGCAGAGAAACCTCACCCCATCACAACCTCCCCCAAGGCCCCGCCTCCCTGTTCCCACCCCTCCCTCTTCCAGGACCCCGGGTCTGGCCTCCGTTCTTCCCGCTTCCTCAGTCTTGGATAACCAGTGCTGAGCCCATTCCCCACGTCCCCACACCCAGCATCTGCCCCTCAGTCTCCCTTCCCCTCCCAGAAACCCAGTCATCCAGGCCTAGCCCCTAGTCATTCTTGGGAAATCCATTCTGCCTTTAGTACATGAAGACCCAGTGCCAGATCTAGTGGTGCATGAAGCCACCTCCACACTCCCTTCTCCAGGCCTGGATGTTGCTCCCGGGCCCCGAGGAGCAGGCAGGGCCAGAGAGGATGACTAGGTCCTCACAGCAGGGGTGACTCAGCCCCAAGGAACAGCCAGGGGGCCTGCTTTGCTGCTGTGTCCCTCCCAGGTCTGTTCCACTTGTCCCCCTGCCACTCCCCTTCTCTCTTGCCCACATCCAGGAACTGAGAATCCTCTAGAAGCCCTCCCGCTGCCTCCACATTTACCTCAGGAAGCCATCTGAGATCAGAGACTCTAAGCCAGTCAGAGGGTGTGACTGACACCGGCTGGTGGCTGGTCCCTCGGGCCTCACACCTCTCTGTGCTTCAGGCCTTCCCCCCACTGCAGCTGCTTCTCCCCGCCTGAGGACTTTCTCTGAAGCCTCAGAAAGTGACCTTGCCCTTGTGAAAGCAGGCTAGAAGTGCAGGGGAATGAACCCCCCCGCCCACCTTGGAGCGACCCTCTACCTGTGGCTGACAAAAGCCAGTCATGTCTAGTGTCCAGATCTTCCCCCACAGGTGGGGTGAGGCGACTGCTTCTCAGGGGAGGAAGCTCCACTCGCCACAGTGCAGACCTGCTTCAGAACCCACCTTCCCTACCTCACTTCCCCACACCCTGGAGAGGGCCGGTTCCTGCACCTCGTAAATAACCCTGCTTTCCCTGGGATCTTTGTCTTAAGGTCTGCTTCTGGGGGAACCCAAACTAAGACCATGGGATCTCAGAGAATTCTTTAGAGTAGTCCCTTCCCACTACAGATGAGGAAACTGAGACCCAGAGAGGAGACACCCTGTCCACCCCACCCCCAGCCTCCTGATGCCTGGTCATCACCACGGACATGGCCTCCTCCACTTGAAAGAGAACTTGCCAAAATACCTCAAATCCTTTAAGGACTGTTTCCCAGACTTCATTCATTCACGTATCACCTTTACAATTTTTGCCAAAAGCCACATGACCTTTTCATATTTGTCACATTGCCACCTGTAGTATTAACTTCACATATTTTAATAGACTCTCTTTTTCACTTAAATTTTCTTTTTCCATGGTTAGTTTCTATTTTAAAAATAAAAATTATATTTTAATAGATAATACATTCATATTGCTCAAAATTCAAAAGGTTCAATAACGTACACAGTGAAGTTTCCCTCCCAGCCCTGCTCCCAACCTCCCAGAGCCACAGGACCAGTTTCTTGTATGTCTTTCCCGAGATAATCTAGGACTATATAAGCGTGTGTGTGCACGTGTGTGTGTTTTCTCTAATACATGTATTTTTTCAATTTTTTATTGAGGCATAGTTGATGTACAATCTCATGTAAGTTTCAAGCGTACAACAATTTTTAAAGATTATACTCCATTTATAGTTATTACACAATATTGGCTATATTTCCTATGCTGTACTAATACATGTATTTCTTTTTTCATTTATTTATTTATTTTTATTTTTGCCTGCGTTAGGTCTTCGTTGCTATGCACGGGCTTTCTCTAGTTGTGGCGAGCAGGGGCTACTCTTCGTTTTGGTGTGCGGGCTTCTCATTGCGGTGGCTTCTCTTGTTGTGGAGCACAGGCTCTAGGCACGCGGGCTTCAGTAGTTGTGGCACGTGGACTCAGTAGTTGTGGCTCACGGGCTCTAGAGCGCAGGCTCAGTAGTTGTGGCGCCCGGGCTTAGTTACTCCGTGGCATGTGGGATCTTCCCAGACCAGGGCTCGAACCCGTGTCCCCTCCATTGGCAGGCAGATTCTCAACCACTGCGCCACCAGGGAAGTCCCAATACATGTATTTTTAAAGTTAACGTTATATATCAAAACCATAGATAGAAGCCAGTATTACTTGCTTATAAATAGAAGGTAATGGTAAAAATAAATATAATGAATACAAAAGAAAATTAAATTCCTGCAAGATTTTGCTTATTATAGGGTCTGAACCTGAGACGAACATCTTTCTCTGTTACAAAGATGAGTAAGTGTCCAAAAGGTGCTAAGAGTCCCAAATGCAGACCTTCTCCTGGACTGAATCAGCAGGATTATAGGTGTATCAAAAAGAGAATAACGTTCTCGTGTGTGAGTCACTGATGAATGACTGTTCCAGTAAAACCATCAAGTTACTGTTGGAGAACATCCCTTCCAGAGACAAAATTTACTTCATGGCCTTGAGGTGTAAACTAGTTGTGAATTAGACCGAACCAGCTTCGCCACTTCCTACTTTTGTTACCTCCTCTAAGCATCAATATCCTCACTGGTTTGAAAAAGAAAATAACACTGATGGTCCCCACCTAACTGCACACTTGAGTGTGGTCCCATGAGACATCTCTCTCTGAGTCCTCATCCCTCCATCCTGTGGACATCTATGATGGTACCCACTCACTGCCAAAAACGGGGAGACGGCAGAGAAATAGAAGAAAATTTAAATCACCGGGAATCCCATGGGTGACGTGTTTCGGCATTGCTTTTGTCTTTGTTTGAGAGAAATTTTTTCTCATAATTACAACCATGGTGGATGTATAGTTTGATATGACACTTGTTTGTTGTCTCTCACTTAAATCATGAGTAAGTCCCATTTCATTAAAAACTCTTTGACATTATATAGTACACTATTTGGTTCACAAAGTTTCATGATGGTTTGAAGGAAAAGAACATGCGTTTACACAGAGGAAGCTGTTTCTATCCATTCAGCCAGGCCTTGGGCAACTGAACAGGGGGTTTCCTGGCTCTTGAGTCCTTTCCTGAAACCCCCAGCTCCACCCAGCCTTTTGAAATTCTTTGCTCAGGCTCTATTCTCAGGAAAAAGCCTGAAAATCAGTAACAACTTAGGTTGGCTATGATTACCTTCAATTTCACTAACACAGCATTCCTTCTGAGGATCTCAAGGTACCTGTCATACCCCCCCCAGCAACTTCTTCAGATCTCTTTTAAGTTGAGGATTAAATAATGACTGTGTGGAAGACAAAGTCAAGAAAGGTCAAGATTTGGAGAGAAACAGACTTGGGCTCCAAGCCTGGCACCATCAGTCAGTTGTCATGAGAAACACAGTTTTCTCCAATAAGATGGAAACATAATTTCCATTCTCCCCCAACCCTCCAAGAGGATCAGATAAGATTATAGATTCAAAAGTGCTTGGTACAACCCTAAAGCACTACCTCTGTAAGGTGCGGTTGCTTTGAAATTGGGAGGTTCTGAAGAAGTTAGGGTTTAAGGTTCAAACTCCACTTAGGGACAAGAGATTTTCCTACCAGGCAGAGCAGTGGGGGTGTTGATACAAAGAGCACATGCCCAAGAGTTAGAAGCCCTCTCCTGCTGGAAGGAACTCACAGCTTAAAGAGAAGCGCCTATCCTTGTTCAGGTACCCTGAGGGCACAAAAATACCCATGCAAAAGACACTTGGGCCTGAGCTCTTCAAAAACTTTTTCTCTAAAACCCACAAGGCATAGAATTCCAAAAACAAAAGACAAACTGTCTGATTAGGAGAAAAAACTTGCAACATATGTATGTAGTAGGCAAAAGATATGTACGCAGAATTTATAAAGAACCACTATAACTCATTAGGAAAAAGGAGCAAGTGATATGCACAGGCAATTTTTAGAAGAGGAAAAATAACTGGTCTATAAATACATGTAATGAAAAATATATAAATTAAAATAACAGTGGGACACCTGAAGCTAACGACTTTGTAAATCAAGTCTACTCCAATAAAAATTAAAAAAAAAAGAACAGTAGGATACTATTTATTTATTTCTTACCACATTGGCAAAAAGAAAAAAGAATTTGAGTTTGATAATATTGAGTGCTGGAGAAGCTCTAGGGAAACTATATTCTCGATATTGGCGATTTGGAGTATAAACTGATAGAGACAATTTTTGTTTAAAGTCCCAAAGCTGAGGACAGTACATGATCACGATCAATACACTGCCCCATATTCTAAAGAGAGCTGCGGACATACCCTTTGGGACTTCCTAGTGAGAGATCAGGTCCAGCCCCACAAATTCCACACACACCACCCACCTGGATGGACGAGAGGGCTGTGAGGTTTCCCCGCCTGTTCCCCAAAGAGGGTTCCTCACACCCGGAAGCAAGTGACAGGGTTTCCCAAAAGAAGCCTTCATGGAGATTGGAGGTAGCTCTCCCACCCTGGGCTGCAGGAACTGGAAAGATGAAGGCTGGCCAGAAGTTCTTTTTTTTTTTTTTGTTTTTTACTTTATAACAAAGTGAATCAGTTATACATATACATATGTTCCCATATCTCTTCCCTCTTGCTTCTCCCCCACCTCCCACCCTCCCTATCCCATCCCTCCAGGCGGTCACAAAGCACCGAGCTGATCTCCCTGTGCTATGCGGCTGCTTCCCACTAGCTATCTACCTTACGTTTGGTAGTGTATATATGTCCATGCCTCTCTCTCGCTTTGTCACAGCTTACCCTTCCCCCTCCCCATATCCTCAAGTCCATTCTCTAGTAGGTCTGTGTCTTTATTCCTGTCTTACCCCTAGGTTCTTCATGACATTTTTTTTTCTTAAATTCCATATATATGTGTTAGCATACGGTATTTGTCTTTCTCTTTCTGACTTACTTTAGGAGAAGCTGACACATGTCACCTGGGCTTGGAGACCTACATGGACTTGGAGACTGACGCTGGCTTCCCATCTGGAGGACTCTAAAGGAGGGACAGAGTATACAGGAGCAGCCCAAGATGGTGAGGCAAGCAGAGATAGGATCACGCCCTTATCTTTAGGTGAGAAGCCCTAGGCCAAGTGAATGCAGACAAAAGTAACTGGGCTCAAGGTGTGATAGGTCCCTGCCTGGGGCAGCCGCCCACCTGCCTTGGCAAAGGGACCCAGGAGTAGTGTAACCACTGCAGGTGTGTGGCGCAGGGATGCAGGGCAGGAGCTGAGGGGTTGTCACAGGAGGGCCCGAGATTGTCTGCCTACATCACCTCTGAAGAACCCAACAACGCCTCCCATGAAAGCAGCAGTATTTGGGTGCCCGTCATGACAGGGGTCCCAGATTAGAGCCACCACCAATCATATGTCACTCTGCCTCTTTTTCCTCTAAGTAACCTGAACCTTGAAGGAGCCAGCAGAGCAGGGGTGGGGAGGGTTTGGGGGAAGGAAGGGGATTGAAAGGAGAGTGAAAAACTCGATCCCCACCCCCTTTTCCACTGAAGTGGAAAGTGGTGGCTTTAAATTGACAGTGATGTTGAAATTTTGAATTATGCTGGACTGGGCATTCTCATACCCGAAAATGACATCAGAATGACTGTTCTGATAGCTGAGAATGACCCCAAAGCTATACAGTCCTCCAGAGCATGGCTGAACCCAATGATAAAAGATAGTTTCCTGATGTAATCCTTCAAGTCCAACAGCTCTGAAGTTTTAACCACTTCATGTCCATGTAATCCTTCCACTCCACCACTTTTTCTTCAAGTCCACAATTTTATGGTGACACCATTAAAATTTTTAAGGTGCTCATGCTGGGACTCAGAAACTCTACCACTCAGTACCTACCCTAGAGAAGAAACCCTTGCACATGTGCACACAGAGGCACACCCACAGATGTTAACTGCAGCATTGTTTGTAATAACAAAGGTTAGAAACAAATACCAACCAATCAGGGAATGATAAAGTAAGCTATGACACATTCACACAGTGGAGTACTACACTGCAATGAAAAAGGAGAAGGTACATTCTATATAGTAATATGGACAGATCTCCTGTCTGTATGACTGAATTGAAAAAAGGATGTTGCAGAATATGTAGAATAGTATGTCATACTCATATAGAGTATGACATCACTTATACAGAAAGAAAAACACTGTATTATATATCAATATTATCTGTGGGACACATATATGTACAGAAAATCCTGGAAAACTACTCACCAAACTGACAACGGGGATCATTTCTGATGAGGAAGGAAGAGAAGAAATTAGGATTTGAAAGCATGGGCAGAGAACTTTCCCCTTGTAAAATATTATTAAGTATATTCATGCATTATTTATATATTTTTTAATTTTTAAAATAATTTTAAGAACTCATATCCTTGAGGGTCTGAAAGTCTAGATCCAAACAGCCAGCACCAGGGCAAAACTTTGTGGACATCTCTTGTTGAATCTCAAAAATCTGTGCAAATTCTGTACTCCATAATGTTTCTTTTGATACGAACATGATGTTTTCAATGTTTACCTATTGGTTGAATAACACAACTTTCCCACCACCACCGCCATTATCAAGAAAAAGAAGAAGGATCTTGGCGTAAAGGTGAGGCTCCAGGACATACCATGCACCTGTGGTACATCCTTCAGGGTCAGACCATCATGTTCCCAGGGATACTCGAACCCCGGGAAAGAGACAACCGAGCCTGGCAGCCTAGTGAGATGCTAGTTGTCGTGAGGCCTAGGGTTATGAGGATAAATGAAATATTGAATACAAAGTTATTGACACAAAACAAGCTCTCAATAAATGTTTTTGCCCGCAGTTTAGCATGACCGTTTGTTCTTGGACACACAGAAGTCAGGAGGCACAGCAAACCTCTCTGCAGCCAGTTGCAATGGGTTCCCAAAGTGTCCACAAAGGGGGAAATATTAATACTAAAAGAGGAGATTCTGATCCTTTGCTGGAGGGATCCACGTCTCTGTTCCCACTTCCCCTTCCTCCAGCCCCAGGGAGATTCTGACTGAACCAGGTGACCTCCATCCAACAAGGATCACGCAGAGTTTCCCACACACTCGTCCCACCACGACGGCCTTTGGCTCAGGGACTCCATCTCTCACTCAGTCAGCCATGGGGAAGGTCACCGGGTCATTTCTCTCAATGCACACAGCCAAGTCAGGCTAACTTTACACACAAAGAACCTGTGAAGGCTGTGAAAAGGAAGTTTCCCACTGTAATTCCAACAAAAGAAAATTGCCCGCTGTAACTCCAACTCAGTGGAGCAAATGTCTGAGGGCAGCCGCTGAGAGCCATGAGACCTATCCCCGCAGTCTGCTCCCTCAAGCAAGGCAGGGACACCCATGGCCCCTCACGGGGGCAGCTCTCTGGAGGAGTCCCCACAACAGTCAAGGACACATCCACCCAACCTTCTCTCTCTCCTTCACTCGGGGTCAGACGGACATCACAATCTGACGGCCCCATTTTCTCTCTCACAGGCGCCTTCCCTCAGAAAAAAATCGTTGCACATTTAATCCTGTCTTGGCATCTGTGTCTCAGAGTACCCATTTCCTAGAAAAGGGCTGGAGGCTCTTGGGCCCAAGAGCCTCCAGCCCTCCCCAGGCACCCATGATGGGGATTCAGTGCAGTGGTTGCCCATTGTAAAGAGGTGCTGGGATCAAGAGAAGCTAAGAAATGTGTTTCTGGAGAAACTTGTAGGATGAGTGGGGGAAGGAAAAGCCATTCCTTGTGGAGACTTGCATATTATGGGGTGTACAGGGACCCCAAGAGTTCAGTAGGGCCAGAGTGTAGGCGTATGTGTACACGAGGCACAAGATGAGGCTGGAGGGGGGATTCCCTGTCCAGCGGTTAGGACTCCGCTCTCACTGCCGAGGGCTCAGGTTCAATCCCTGGTCAGGGAACTAAGATCGCACAAGCCAAGCGGCACGCGCGGGCAGCCAGGCCAAAGACTGGGGGCTTCTTCCTGCAGGAAACTAGGAGTCCTTGAAAGTTTTGAGCAACTGAATCACATGACCACAGTTGGGTTTTTAAAAAGATTTGATGGGTCAAGACTGAAGGCTGGGCTGGCCATGAGAGGATACTGCCTAGCAATAGGTCATTCATCTCTTCACACAGATTCAATGAGGAAGGAGTCGGAATATAATCGCGTTTATTCATGCTGCTGGATTCGACAACCAAAGAATCCCTTTATTTTATGGTTTTATTTTCTAGCATGAAAGAGCTTCTCAAATGAATCCTCTCTTCTGTGTCCCAGAGCCAGGGCCCAAGAGGCCCTCCTCTGTGAGACGCAGCCAGGAGTGCACCCCCAGCCAGGTCTTGAGGCCTTTCTTATCCTGCCCACCTTCCTCTCCCCCCACCCCCAGAAAATCCCCACAGTTGCCAGGGGGCCCCAGGCCTTTTCACACAGCAGCAGCAGGCCCACTGGTGACAATGCATGGCTGCAGGCCTTCACCCTCCCTTAGGATGAGAGAGGCAGCAGCCACCTGTCCCACCTGCCTGAGTCCCCAAAAACCTCTCCCTCCAGGAAAGAGGGACTCCCACTCTTGGCTTCAGTGGTTACTCCAAAACCCAAGAAACAGGACTTTGAGTTAAAAAAAAAAAAAAAAAAAAAGTTGGCTTTTGAGGAGGCAACTGGGGGGTGGGGGATGTGATGAGGTGGGAGCTTCTATCCTCCACAAGCAGCAGGGCCCAGGGCAGGGCTTGCTTCAGGCTCTTTCTCTTTGTTGGCAACTTGGGGGATTTCCTCCATGTCCTAGACACTCAGTGAACATATTCCAGAGACAAAGGGCAAAAAATTGGGGGTCAGTTTATTCACCCAGCATAGGCTCTGGCGGTTTTTATTTTTATTTTTTTTAATTAATTAATTTATTTGTTTGTTTTTTACTTTTGGCTGCTTTGGGTCTTCGTTGCTGAGCACAGGTTTTCTCTAGTTGCAGCGAGCAGGGGCTACTCTACTGTGCGTGGGCTTCTCATTGCAGTGGCTTCTCTTGTGGCAGAGCACAGGCTCTAGGTGCGCGGGCTCAGTAGTTGTGGCGCACAGGCTTAGTTGCTCCGTGGCATGTGGGATCTTCCCGGACCAGGGCTCGAACCCGTGTCCCCTGCATTGGCAGGTGGATTCTTAACCACTGTTAAGGGCTTCCACAGGGAAGCCCTGTGGCAGTTTTTAAACAGCTGTTGCATGGAGGAATATGTTTTGGGTTTTCCATGCCTCATAGCTGATAGCTATGTGATAACTGACTCTCTATAACAGAGAGCTGACTGAACAGGAGGGCTAGCTAAGTCAGCAATGCTTCAGGTGTGATCCTGCTTGTGACCTGTAGCATCAGTGCCCCCTGTGGACTTGTTAGAAAGGCACATTTTTGACCTGCCCTGGCGTACTGAACCAGAACTGTTAGGTGCTTTGAAAAGGTGATATTGATGCATGCTCCAGTTGGAGAATCACCAAGTGGAAGGCCTCTTGCTACAGTGAGTCTGGATCCTGGCAGTGGAGGCCCCCAAGGGGGAGCGGAGTGTGAGGCTGCAGGGGCTTCTTACTCTACATCAGGGCTCCCCAACCCCCAGGGCCACAGACCAGTGGCAGTCTGTGGCCCGTTAGGAACCGGGGCCGCACAGCAGGAGGTGGGCTGCACGCAAGCCAGCCGCAGCTTCATCTGCGCTCCCCATCGCTGGCATTACCGCCTGAACCATCCCCCACACCCCCGCCCCCAACCCCCATCCGTGGAAAAATTGTCTTCCACGAAACCGGTCCCTGGTGCCAAAAAGGTTGCGGACCGCTGCTCTACAGAGTTCTCCAGCTCCTCCCCGCAATTCTCCCCAAGCCCCCTGACCCTTCCCCAATCTGTTTCTTCCCAGAACCCTTGGGCTTTCCTGGTTCCCCAAGTGGAGTTCCCCCACTGACCTGACTTCAGATCTCCCTTTCCCACCACCACCCCAACCCCTGGCTGGCAGTCCCCTGTTCATGCCAACTCCAAAGTTCTCAGAACGCTTGGAGTCCCCAGTCCCCAACCCCCTCCGCCCTGCCTTCAAGCCCGGCAACCCGACCCGTCTCTCCTTCCAGGCCGGCAGGGCCCCGCACCCCTCCCCAAACCCGGCGGGTGGCTCAGGCCTCGCCACTGCCGTCGGGCCCCACGAGCAGCAGCGGCTGAGTGTTCTTGCCCTTGTCGTGCCAGCACACGTCGAAGAAGGGGTACACAGGCCCGGGCAGGCGCTCGTGGAAGGCGAAGAGCAGCTCGAGTGCGTCGGGGTCGCTGGCGTCGTAGAAGGAGAGGACGCCATCGCAGAAGCTCAGGTAGATCCCGATGCGCGTCGGCCGCCTCTCGGGGGTGCGCAGGGCGCGGGGCTCCTTAGCCTCGACGTGAGCCTCCAGGATCTTGCCTTCGCGCAGCCCGAGCAGCCAGAGCCCCTGCGAGGGCACCGCTTGCAGCCGGCCGCGGCGACCGGCCTGGGCCGAGATCACGCCCAGCGCCCAGCGCGGCTTGTCGCCCACCTCCACCTCCCAGTAATGCTCGCCCTCGGAGAGCAGCTGGTGTGCCACTACCGCCACGGCCTTGTCGAACTGGCGCGGGTCCTCTCCGGCCGGCGGCGCCTTCTGCTCCGAGCACTCCACACGGCGGCCCGAGGCACACAGCACCAGGCTTGGGTGGGCCGTGCTCGGGTCAAAGGTCAGCTCCTGCAGCGCTGCCACGGGAGGGAGGAGGGTCAGGCCCTGCGGGTGTGGCTCCCGCGAGCCTTCTGCCCACCAACCTGTGGGCCAGCTTCTTCTCCTCTAATCCTCCCGGCATCTCTGGGAAGTGAGCCCCTCTCTGCTTACTGGTGGGGGCCGAAGACCACACCTCTCAGGGCTTCAGATTGTTCAGCTGTAAAACGAGGCCATAATTGCCTCCTTCCAGGGTTGTGGGCAGGAGTAAGTTGATACAAGGCATGTCACTCGCCGTCTAAGGCCCCAGAGCAGGAGATGGTCAGGAAGCCCGGTCCTAGGCAAGTCCCTACCTCGCCCTACTGTGTGACCTCAGCCTTGATCCAGTCTCTGGGCCTTAGTCTTCTCTTGGATAAAATGGAGGTCCCTCCATTCCCACAAGTGAGGGCTGCACCAGCCTTGTGTACGTGTCCTGGAGCCTGGAGCCTGCAGCATCCCAATGTGCTTTAGCTATTGGGGAGAGGAGGCTGAGCCCTTGGGCCTCCCCAGCCACAGGCCAGAGTCAGTGTCTGACCGCAGGATTCCATCTCTGCAAGTCCTCAGCCCCCAGTTAGCAGGGATCATCATCTCCACTGGTCAACAGGGGCAGGGACGGGCCAAGGATCACGCAGGGCTCAAACCCGGGCCCCAGCCTCCCCTGCTGCCGGCAGCAACATCCTTTCAGTAAGCAGTGTCCTCACCATGTCAGTCACCCACCTGAAAACCCCATGCCCTCTCCGATCCCTCTCTGAGCACAGGTTATGAAGGTGCAGGGAAACCCCAAGGGAAAGGGGCAGTGGGCCCTTCTTGGATGACCTCCCCAGCTGGAATTGGGAGGCCTCTCTGCATGTGGTCGGAGCCTCCCATCAACCACACAGTTACAAACGCAAACCCAGAGCGAGACCCTCCCAGTACCTGGCATCAGAGCTCGGAACATCTTCCTCCACACCTGGAATTTGAAGTCATCCGAGATGACGGGCAGCTGGATGTCCAGACGGGCAGGTGATGGTGACTCTGCCAGGATCTTCTGCAGCCTGGTGGGGGGGGGGGGGTGAGGTGTGTGCGAAGGGACTTCCTGGAGGAGGCACGGGGTTGGGGGAGGGCAAGCGGGAGTACCCAGAAGAGAGGAGGATGCGTGCTACGGTGGAGTTCCAGGGTCCCCCCAACACCAGCCCCACCACATCACCTCCTGGCTTAAAACGCCTCTGTTGGTGTTTCAGTTGGGGAAGATGAAAAAGTTGTGGAGATGGATGGCGGTGATGGTTACACAACAACATGAATGTACTTAATGCCACTGAACTTAAAATGTACACTAAAAAAAATGGTTAAAATGGCGAATTCCCTGGTGGTCCAGTGGTTAGGATTCTGTGCTTTCACTGCCGATCCCTGGTCAGGAAACTAAGATCTCACAAGCCGTGCCAAAATAAAAAAAAAAGGTTAAAATGGTAAATTTTATGTTATGAATATTTTACTAGAATTTTTTTAAAGCCTTCTGTTAGGATAAGGTCCAGCTCCTCCGCCCTTCACAGTTGGGCCCCTCCTGCCTCACCAGCTTCATCTTCCCTCCCTCTTAGCAGTTTGCACTGCTGTTCCCTCTGCCTGCAATGCTCTTCCACCAACTCTTTAACCTAGCCAACTCCTGTTCACTCCTTCAGCATCCAACTCTACAATGCACACCTCCGGAAAACCTGCCCTGGCCACCCCCTCCCCTCCACGGCAGCACTGAGTGATTCCTGTGTGCTGTGTCCCTGTCTGTCTCCAGGACCAGTCTGGGAGGTCCCTGAGGAGAAGGACGGGTTGGGTTCTTTTCTACATCCACACAAAGTGCAGGGGAATCGCAGTGGACTGAATGCGAGTAGAGGGTGAGCCAGCCAGTGTCCCTGGCAGACAAGGGCAAAGTGGGAAAGGGGGCAGGGCCAGGCTGATCTCACCTGCTGGTCACCAGGCAGTATTTCTGGAAAGAGAGAAAAAGAGAATGGAGCTGAGCAGGCAGTGGGGACACTGGGGAGTCCTGAGGGTGGGGTGGACCACAGAAATGCTAAGTGTGGGACCAGGAAGAATCAGAGAAGACAAAAGAAACCTAGAATTCAAGGTTGCCCTTAGCCTTTTACCTCTGTGTGAATTAGAAAAATGTACCCTCCTGGGACTTCCCTAGTGTCCCAGTGGTTAAGAATCTGCCTGCCAATGCAGGGGACACGGGTTCAAGCCCTGGTCCGGGAAGATCCCACATGCCGCGGAGCACCTAGGCCCGTGCGCCACAACCACTAAGCCTGAGCTCTAGAGCTTGCGAGCCACAACTACTGAGCCCGCATGCCTAGAGCAACAAGAGAAGCCACCGCAATGAGAAGGCCGCGCACCATAACGAACAGTAGCCCCCGCTCGCCACAAGTAGAGAAAGCCTGCGTGCAGCAACGAAGACCCAACCCAGCCAAAAATAAAATAAATACAAATAATTTTTTTTAATTTAAAAAATGAATAAAGTACCCCCTTCCTCAAGAAACTAATTCCACCTGGTAAAAAAATTGTCCTAATAAATATGCAGACCTACAATATCTATGATATGAATGGTGCCCACTTAGATATAGTGTCCTTGTGCAGTGCCCAACTTAAACAACCATAATGGCCATCTTGGGGTGCACCCCTCCTCAGTGTGTGACACTGGCTCTCCCCTGCCCCTCTCTGGACCTCAGGGTCCCTGCCTGACAATGGAATGAGGTCTCTGAGACCTGAACCCTGGCTGAGGGGCAGAGAGGAAAGCCACCCAGTGCTCACCATGAGGAACTCAGTCTGTGGCTTGTCTGCCACCTCCTCCAGCACCTTCTCCATCTGCCGCAGCTGCTCCAGGTAAGAGTTCAGGCTCCCCAGCTCCCGCCGCAAGGCCACCCCTGCCTCACCCCGTACACGTTCAGCTTCGCGGTCCAAGGAGCCCTCCAGTGCAGCCAGGAACAACCGCATCTTGCCCAGCTGCTCTCCCACGGCCCCCCGGAACTGACGCACTGTCTCCTGTGGGGACAGACAGACAAAAACATTTGGCCAGGAACCCCCAGCCTAAACCCCCAGTCCCCGGGCTCTGCTGTGCGGAGCCCCTCACCTCCACCTCCACCAGCTGATGCTCCAGCACAGCCACACTCTTCTCCTTCCGCATACATGCCTCCTGCAGCTGCAGCTTCTGCTGTGGGAGCTGCGTCTGGGGGGTAAGACATAAAGAAGTGATGTTGCTGCCCACCTCCCCCACTTAACCTGCTCCCTCTGGCTCAGCCTCAGCGCCAGCTTCTCTTCCAGCCAGACTGGCATCTTACCATACACGCTCACTGGTCTCAAGCCCTTGCCGGTACTGGTTCTGAGGTCTAGAATGCTTCACCCTCCTGTGGTCTGGCTAGGTAAGTCCTCCCTAGCCTTGCCTTCCTTCCCTGATTCCATCCCCTCCGCAGACAGCACCCCAGCACAGGTCTCTGTGAGGATGATAATCACAAATGTGGTTTGGTCTCCTCCACTGGAGGGGCAGGGGCTTTGCACACAGCAGGTTTCAGTGGTGAGCAGAGGATGTGAAAAGAAGAAATGCAGCCTCCTCCTATTCCTGTCCCTCACCCTATACTTAAAAGCAGAACCTTAGCAAAACACCCTAATCAGCCTCTCTGCACACCGGTGCGCTCTTGGGGTAGACATTTTAATAAAAATGTCTTCTGCATGAATGAACCAAACATATCTGTGGGTCAGCTCCTACCCTAGGTCTGTCAGTTTGTGATTCCTGAAATGCAGGTGTAGGGGAGTTCCTATACCTCCAGCCAAAGCCACTGTTTGCTGGGAGGTGCACGGCCCTGGAATCAGACCCATGGCCCTGGAATCAGCCATGCCTCCATGGCTTCCAACCTCAGTTTGGTCTCCTGCAGAATGGGAACAGTCATCCCCACCTCACCTCTGGTTGTGACAAATTGGCAGCCTCCTTCCCACCTCCCCCTAAAGGAAGCTGGGAGACCCTCTAAGCACTGTTTGCTGATGAATCCCCACTGGAATTGTACCATGGGCTCCCGTGGCCAGCCGCCAGGTCAGTCTCCTGCCCCAGACGTCCTGCAGGGCCACAGCCCTGCCTGCTGCAGGACAGGGTGGGCCTGGTGGCTCTCAGCCATCCGAGGTTCATGGGCAGAAGGGCTGAGCCATGGGGACCAAGCACAATGCCACCCTAGAAGCTGGGGGCTGCACAGAGACTTTCGGAACATCCCGCAGTGAGGAGGTGTGGGGAGCAGTGCTCCACGACGTGGCATGTGGTGGATCTTACCGACAGGCTTGTCTCCTACTCCGAGGCGTGCAGGAGGAGGCAGCACGGCTTCAGGGGGTTGTGAGTGTCCCCCTCACCCGGCAGATCCCATTCAACCATACTTGGGTCTGGCACATGGTCTCTGGACCCAGCCCCTCTTCCTCCCCAAGGACCCAGGTGTTCAGTCCCACCCCAGGCTTCCTGCCCCGCTCCTCCTTCAGGCTCCTTCCAGGGATCCCCATTTCAGACCTCCAGCCAGCCCCTCTCTGCGGCTTAGGGTTGGGCTGGTACAGACCCTGGCAGACTGTATCCCACCCCACCTGCCCCCTGGAGGCTCCTGGGCTGCCTGCTGCCCTGTCCCATTTCACACACTCTGTTCTCTCTTCACAGATAAAGATGGATAAGGATGGGAGTTCTGTGGTTATCAGCAGAGGTGAGCCTGGGCAGGGAGGGCTCCTGGGTGGAGGAGGCTCCTGCACTGGGTTAGGGACCACCAGCCAGCACCGAGCTGGACTGTGCTAGGCTGAAGCCGGAGGTACGGTGAAGTTGGGCCCCTGGGAGAGAATGGGGCCCTCGAATACCAGCCTCAGGGCGGGATCTACCCCCTCTAGGAGTCTGGAGACCAAGGAGAAGTGCATTGCAACGCTGATGTTTGTGGGCAAAGATTACCCCCCACCCCCCCACCCACCCCCCCAAACAGCAGCGCGAGAAGACGCTGGCAGTTTCTGCACCGCTCCACGCCTCCAGACCCCGCCTCCTCCCGCCCCTGCACCTGTCGTTTATTCTTCCAACGACCCTATAAATGCTTCATGACAGACCTCCTCGGGCCTGTGTATACCTAAACCCTCCCGTAGCTGCATGCGTGTGATTTGCCATACGTATGACAGCTGAGCCAGCGTGTGCCTGTGTCCCCATTTGCCAATGTCTGGGTGTCTTTGCTGGGCTTCCATGGAGATCGCCAACCTCGGGGCGCACAACTGTGTGTGGGCTCTGGAAGCGTTCGGAACTTCCAGCTCCAATCACAATAACAGCCTGGACTTGGGTCTCGTTGCCAACCTGGGCCTGTGCACAGAGGTGCGTACCCAGGCGTGCCTTGGCCTCCCGGGTCCCCTTGGATTAGGCCACATCTGATGACGGTCAGGCCCGCACAAGCTCTGCTGCTCCAGGGGCGCAGGGGGGGCCACCGCCCAGCAACTGTGTGCCCACCCCGCCCAGCACCACGCCCCCCCCCGGCCAGCCCCGCCCCTCTTACCCGGGCCTGTGCCCAGCAGCAGAGCCTGCGCGCCTGGGCCGCGGGCACCGACTCAGTCCTCGCTCAGCCCCCGGCTCCGCAGACTCCGCCCTACGGCTAAGTCCCCCGCATCTCCGGCGCGCTCCAGCTGGCGCGCCTATCCCGCCGAGGCCGGTCTCCGAGCGCCTCTTCAAGGCTCGGGTCTCCGCCAAGCTCCGCCTTGAGCTCATCAGCACCCCCATTCCCTAGCCGCCCCGCCCTGCCCGCGTACCTGGCAACTCCATGCGCCCCGGGCCCTGAAGCTCAAGAGGCCCGATCGGCCCGGCCCCGACCCGTCCAACAACCCCATCCGCCCCCGCCCCCCACCGGAGGCCACCCGGCCCCGCACCTTGAGGCGCGCATGGGCTTCGGCGGCGGGCAGCAGGCGGTGGCCGCGATGCGAACCGAGCGAGGCGCACACGCCGCACACGAGCACGCGGTCCTGCTCGCAGTAGATGCTCAGCGGGTCTAGGTGCTCTTCGCAGTGGCCCTGCGGCACCTGCGCCAGCCCCTCCACCAGGCGCGCCAGCTGCAGGTTGGTGCTGAGCGCCTGCGGCCGCGTGGGTGCCTGGCAGCTCGGGCAGAGCACCGTGCCGTCCGCGGCCGGCTCCCCTGCCACGCGGCCCAGGCAGGCGCGGCAGAAGCTGTGGCCGCACTCGGCTGTCACGGGCGCGTCGAACAGCTGCAGACACAGCGGGCAGGACAGCTCCTGGTGCAGGAGGCCGGGTGCAGCCGACATTGCGGGCCTGGGTAAGGAGGTGTCGGTCAGGGAGGCTCAGCGGAGCCACAATCCCGGGCCAGCCCCAGCCCCAGGCCGGGTTGGCAGCCCCGCAGGGAGGAGCCCCAGCCTATAGAAGCCTCTCATCTCAAACAGGAAGGGACTCTGGTACCGGCCAAGGGAGGGAAGGGGACTCCCTCTCAGTCCCAAAGGCAGCCTCAACTGCGGTTCTCAGCCCCGGACCCCCAAATAGCCCCTATCAGGGATCCGGTCTCAATCCCAGTTCCTAAACACGAGGCTGGGTTGCAAACACGGTCTTACCCACTGTCCTTCCCCCGACTTAGCCCCAGGCCTCAGCCCCAACCCCAGATTCTCCAGCGCCCCTCCCCCCCTCCCCTCCTCTCACCTCTCCAGGGCCCGCAGCCCTCCCCTCCCCCATATCCCCAGGCCGGCAGGACCCGCAGGACTCACAGGTCTGGTTGGAGATCTTGGACAAAGAAAGACTTGCAAGAGGCCCAGTGAAGGTCAGGCCTAACTGTAGGTGGGTCAGATCTGTGTCTGAAGACAGGTGAGAAGGAAGCACCGAGCTCAGACCGAGGACAAGGGACACCACGGGAGATGGACCCGCATTGAATAGCAGACAGACCCTCCCAGACTGACCTCTGGCCCCAGGACTATATTTAGCTGCCCTGCCCATCCCCTTCCATCACTTCTGGAAACCGTTCTAAAAGTGAGGACTGAGCTGTCAGCGGACAAGCATCACATGTCAAGGCCACCTGTCCTGGCCCATCCCACTGTCCTCTCCCCTGCCCAGCCTGGAGCCAGAGCTCAGAGCCAGCAGAGACAGGGCCTCTCATACCACGGAAAAGACAGAAACATGATTGAAGGGAGTCTCCTCTTTCTCCCTCACCCCAGCCTCCGCACTCTCCAGCCTCCCCCGTTCCCTGCCTGTGGCCCCCTCCCCAGCTTGTCACCCACTTATTCCCCAGGCTTAAGGCTCTCCAAAGTCACACCGGCAGTATTATTTCCACATGCGGGAGAATAGAACCTCCCCCAACCCTGAAAGTTTTTATTCCTACAGGGCTGAGGGGAGAGCCTTTTCCCTGTTGGTGTCTCCAGTGCTCAGCACAAGCTGTGGGGCAAAGTGGGCCTCCCTAAGTGCTTGGAAAATGAGTGATAGAGGGACAGCTGAATAAATGAATGAACTAGATCCAGAGCCTGCAGCCGAGAGTCTCAAGGCTTATCCTTCAAATCTCAATTTAAAAACCAAAGTCCTAGGGGCTTCCCTGGTGGCGCAGTGGTTGAGAGTCCGCCTGCCGATGCAGGGGACACGGGTTTGTGCCCCGGTCCGGGAAGATCCCACATGCCACGGAGCGGCTGGGCCCGTGAGCCATGGCCGCTGAGCCTGCGCGTCCGGAGCCTGTGCTCCGCAACGGGAGAGGCCACAACAGTGAGAGGCCCACGTACCGCAAAAAAAAAAAAAAAACACCAAAGTCCTCACACCCTAGTCATCACTCACCTCTCCCTCTTCTCACTCCCGCCTCGGCCTTTGCATTTCTCTCCCCTCTGCCTGGAACACTCTTTCAAACCCCAGTTATTTCGTGGCTGCCTCCCCCTCCTCCCTCAGATCTTTACCCCATGTCACTTTTTCAATGGGGCTTTTCCTACCTCCCTGATTTTAAATCTCACATCTCCCTTCCCCTTTTTATTTTTCTCCATAACATTTATCACGATCTGACACGATATATTTTATTTGTTGGTTTCTTGTCTGTCTCCTCCTACCAGAATATAAATTTTGTTCACTGCTCATCTCCAACTTTGAACAAAGTCTGTGGCACACAGCAGGTGCTCAGTAAATACTTAGTGAATGAATAAATACAGAGACTCACTCTGTCCTCTTCTGGCCTCTCAGCCTTTTCCTGGATTTGTTCATTTCTCCCTCGACCACTCTCCGTCTCTGTTAGTCTGAGCTTCGACAAGAGCCAGGTCAATTGTCCCATGAGAGTAGCCAGACACCCCGTACGTGAGAATCAAGGAAGAATTATTTTCCCTGCTTATAAAGGAGAAGGAAGCAGCTGTCCCCCTTCCCTCCTTAAAAGTCTTCTTTTTTTTTGGCCACGCCTTGCAACATGAGGAATCTTAGCTCCTGACCAGGAATCGAACCCATGGCCCCTGCAATGGAAGTGTGGAGTCTTAACCACTGGACCACCAGGGAAGCCCCCCTTAAAGATCTTCTTACTCCAACTTTTTGGCAAGTAAACAAATCTCCCCAGGAGTCAGATAGCTCCTAGCACACCTCTGCTTTTATGACTTGTCTCTGAGTTCTGGGGCTCATTCCTTCTTGAACCGTTGAAGTTCTTGCATGTTTCATGCTGGCCCGCTGAGGGAGCTGCTCCAGGCTCCCTGGCACCTTGGGGTCTTAACCTAGGAACTTTGTTCGGGCTGTAATGATTTGGGCCTCTCGGGAAGAGATAAGTGAGGTTTTATCATTCTTTTGGATTAGAGCAATTAATCCTGGTTCTATGAAGGATTCTGGTTATATGAAGAGTCTCAGGAAGATAGGGCTTTTTACCGGAACCCTGAGAAATCCAGAGAAGTTCCACTTTCCCAAACAGGAGGCAGGTGGGGATGAGAGCACATCTGGAGCTGGTCTCTGAAACCACTAGCCACTTCATTTCGGTTCAAAAAGTCAACATCCTGAATATAGATCTCACCTGGAGTTTCCACCCCTACCAGGCTAGGGCTGAAGGTTTTGGTCACTAGGAGTGGGTGCCCAGGAAAGGGAGGTGACACTCAACTCAATCCCTTTCTGTAGATGGGCCAGATCTGACCTCTGACCCATGAAAGGGACATAGATCATCTACAGCAGGGTGGGGGACAAGAAGGGGCCCAAAACCATGTCCGGGGAGGAGGAGGTGAGGACTAGTATTGCTGAGGCCCAGAACTCAGAGGGGGCAGATTTCAGTTTGTCCTAAGGGAGAGCTTCCCAACGGCTGGAGTGATAAGTGCCATGGGAGGTGAGAACTCCTTGTATTAGATAAATGCAAAGAGAAGCCAGAAATCCCCCGATTGGGGCCCCTGCAGATGCAGGATCTGAATGCTGGTGTCACAAACTCATGCTGGGTGTCCCCAGAAAGATCACCTACCCTTTTGGGCTGCAGCATCTTCAGCTACAATATAAGGATAAGTAGGATAATAATACCATCCCTGTAGGGTTGTTATGAGGATGAAACTAGATAATATACTAAATAAACAGCAAGGACAGCATGCTGGCACCCAAGGACTTCGGAAGCAGTGACTGCCACCACTAGGCTCAGATCTTGACTGCTCTTCCCTCATCGTGTGACCTTGATCAACCTGATTTTCTCATCTGGAAAATGGGGATCATGTCAGGATTATTATCGAGACTATTGGATCGTTAGGAAGATTCAACAAGCTAATTCATAGAAAGCTTTTAGAACAATGCCAGGCCCATAGAAAATGTTCAATAAATGTTGATATTGATATTATTACTACTAATTGTTCCAACGAGCCTTCCCTACAGCCCTGTAAGGTCAATAACATCATCCCCACTTCACAGATTTGGAAACTGAAGAATGTTAAGAAACTTTAACAATGACAAAAGCACCTACTCTGTGCCAGGCCTGTTCCAAGCACTTCACAATCCTCAATCCATTTATAGTCTCATAACCTCATTTATAACCTCATAACAACCCCATCATTTTCCCTATCTTAACAGGAAGCCATGAGGCATAAAGAGATTAAATGACTTGCCCAATGTCCTGGCAGTCTATGGTCTTCTGACCCCAGGAGGTGCAATCTGGCTCCAGCAATCAGTTACTTTTGTTGAGGGGTAGAGGTGTCGGATCACACCCAGGAAGCATCTTACCACCAACAACTGGTCTGGCCTAGTCCAGGGGGCAAGAAGGTGGGCCCGAGGGGAGACCCGGAGGTTCTTTCCTGCCAGGAGTCAAAGCTCAGAACTCGGAGTACTTCCCCCAGAAAAGGGGGGCCCAGGGAGAAGGGATTACCACAACTTCCCAGAGAGTTGCCCAGGGCTCCTATTCCCCACCTCTGCAGGGGGAAACCGCCTTGCAGTCTCCAAGAACCAGCTGGCTCTGAGTCTACCTCCCTAGGGTACCCTAGAGAAGCCACTGTCCTTCTCAGAGCATTCATTTCCTATGCGCTGGCGAGTGCAGACCCCGGAAAAGGGCTGTGACCACCCTGAGTCACACAGCTAAGAGGTAGAGGGTCTGGGAATCAAACCTGAGTGGGTCTGATACCCCTCATCTCCTGTTTTTCCCACTATTCCACAGTCTTCTGAATGTGCTTTGTAAGTTTCTTGAGCATTCTGCCAAGAGGAGGAAGTTAACGTTATCATTCCTAGTATTGCAACATGTGCCCTCCTAAGGGTGTATTCGGACAGTCTGGAGGAGGCATACATTTCCATATACATTATCTCTCCAAGCAATTTGTCAATTTCTGAAGCCAGAGAGTGGGACTTTGAGGACGTAGGTTGGAATTTGGGACCAGGAGTCAGGTGGCTCCGTCTGTATTTCCTCATGTACTACCAGTGCAGTCTTCCAGAGGAATTTTTGAAAACTTCAGTTTCCTCCTCTGTGAGGTAGGATAGACACACTTACCTCATGGGGTTGTTGGGAGAATTAAGTGAGATTATGCATGTTAAGTGCTTAACACAGTGCCTGGAACAGTAAATTTGAAAAATGGAAGCTGTCATTACTATTATTAGTCTCCCACATCACTTATCATGAGGTTGGGCATCTAGTAGGTTCTTAGGACATCTTTTTTCTAATTTGTAAATTTTTATTTTTTATTGAAGTATAGTTGATTTACAATGTTTCAGGTGTACAGCAAAGCGATTCAGTTATACATGTGTGTGTGTGTATATATATATTCTTTTTCCAATTCTTTTCCATTATAGGTATTACAAGATACTGAATATAGTTCCCTGTGCTATACAGTAGGTCCTTGTTGTTTATCTATTTTATATATAGTTAATACATCTTTTTAGAATCAAATAGATTCTCCTTCTGAGTTGAGAGTCTACAGTGGGCTCAATAGAGCATGTCCACCTGACAAGGTGTCACTTGTGCTCTCTGACCTCCAGCCTGAAATCACTGCAGGAGTGAGGCTTCCACTGCTAGTAGAGGATGCTCCTGCACTTCCAGCCCCTTGTCCCTTGGCTCCCTGTGACATCACACCAAAGTGCTAGCGTGTGCTCTGAGGCATGTCAGGCGAAAAATCACAGCCGGATCTTCTGTGTCTCAGTATGAATGTGTGTGAGCAGGAATGAGGCTGAGTCAGGTGCCAGGGGCCAAGCTGGGTCCAAGAGGAAGGGCCCTGGGTGGTGATAAGCAGGAACAAGGGAAGGGGCACCGTGCCACACCACGACACACATCCTCAGCTCTCCCGCTTCCAGGAAGCCAGGTGTGGGGAGGAGACCTCCTAGTCATGACACACACTCCCCAGTGTGCAATTTCCTGCAGCCCCAAAAGTTCCATTGAGATGTGTTACATTGGTTTTACGTAAAGCCAAGGCCACCCCATCCAAACAAGAATTCAAGAGATGCAGTAAAATGGCCACATGTATGGCCAAGGGGATTCCTGCTCTTTTGGGGAGGTGCGGTTTGAATCAGGCAATCGCTTTTTAAATTCCATGGATCAAACACCCACAGCTTCTAAGATTCCAACAAATGTGAAAAGAGCAGGTTTCTATGATTCTAGATTCTAGGATTCTTTTGTCATTTCATGAAAGCTTATCAAGGCTGGAGCTGTGCCAAGCCCTGTGCTGGGTGCTGTGGACCTGAAAGGGTCCTCAGTCTGGTGAGGAAAGCAGAGTGACCAGACACACTGTGTGGTAAACACTGTGAGAAAGGCATCATAGGGGCATCCAGCCGACATGGCCAAGGAATAATTCATTTTGCACAGAGGACAGTAAAGCCAACTGGGAAGAGTAGACAGCGGCCAGACTCAGAAGCTAACCAGACAACCTGCATGATCCCTCAGCTATATGACCTTGGGCAAGTCCTTCAACCTCTCTGAGCCTCAATCTTCTCACTTGTACAACAGGGCTACTATTCCCTATCCCAAAGGGACTGTTGTAAGGGTTAGAAATAACGCATGTGAAGGATCACAGCCTACACATAGGGGCTCAGTTTTTCTATTTCTTAGAAAAAGTGACTCCTGATGCATGTCGGAGGACAGGCAGGAACTCATCAAGCAGACCAGGAGGGAAGAGAGGCCAAGCAGAGAGCAGGTGCTGCACGTGCAGAGGTCCAGAGGCTCACAGGGTAGAAGGTGCTGCCGAGGAAGCTGGCAAGGGACTTAAAGGCCAAGCCAAGGAGCTTAGACTTGATTCTGGGGGCACTGAGGGGTCATAAGAGGTTTTCAAGCAGGGAAGGGACAGCATCAATGTGTGGGCTAGGAAGATGTAGCCTTCTGGCCACAGTGCACAAAATGACGTGGAGATTCTGCAAGGACAAAGACCAGTGAAGAGGCACAATAATGAACAGCCATGAGCCAGGGAACACTAGCCGCTGGGCCACAAGTGCCACCCATGGTAAGGATGTTGGCACATAGTACTACCCAGCCTGTGTGGGGCAACACGCACACGGATGGGGAGCAGGGCCCTGCCACTCTGCTGGAAGCTTTTGGAACACATGTTGCAGGTAACACAGCCTCAGTCATTCCTTCATCCAGCAAATCTTCACTGAGTACCTACATTGTCCCAGGCACTCTTGATGCTGGAGATTCAGCAATGAACCAGCCAAGGTCCCTGCCCTCATAGAGCTCATGTTTTAGTGGGGAGGTGGGTGCCTAAACATACTCACAGTTACAATCTAGTCACAATTGCTGTAAGAGCTACAAATCAGTAGCAAGTGTTTTGAACTGGAGGGATTCTAAACCTGGTCTCCCAGAGGAAGTAGCATTTAACTTAAGACCTAAAGTCTTGAGAGTTTGTCAGGCAAAGAGTGAGGGAAGAGAGCTCCAGGTTGAGCGAATAGCACGTGCAAAGGCTTGGAGAAGCAAAGAAGCCTGGCACATTTGAAGAACTGCGAGGCCAGTGTGGTTGGAACTCAGAGATGGAGTGTGGTCAGGGTGTGGTGCAAGACAAGGCTGGCGAGGTGCACAGGGGCAGACCAGCAGGGCCTTCCCAGCCATGTTAAGGGCAAATTAAGGATTCTGGGCACAGCTTGGCCTCCAACGCCAACCCACGCCATCCCACTCCAACCTACACCAACCCAAGCCACCTTTCATCTGCTCTTCTGGGTCAAGCCCCCTGACCCCAGAATAGCTCTCTTCCCATGACCTTCCCTCCAGTCAAGAATTTTCTCAACCATTCCAAGTGTCTCTTGTCATCACTTCCCAAGAAATTCAGTTCCTGGGGGACCAAATCCTGGCTCTCCCATGAAGCATTTGGCAAGGTTTCAGGCACCATCAGGTAGCCCATGTTATGCTGGAATATTTACTAAGTGAATGAGTGTTATTATCCCCATTTCATGGATAAGGAAACTGAGGCTTGGAGAGAGAAAGCACACACAGTAATCTACCCGTGGAATTTGGGGAGCTACGTGGCTGTTAGGATTCCATGATTCTGATCCTATGACAGGGAGAGAGGATGCTAAGGTTTAAGGAAACATGGAGATTTCAGGGTTCCAAAATTCCACGATCCTAAGCCTTAGCGCTCCAATAAACCAGGTTCCTGATCTGTGCTACCTAGTCCAAGCCTGGAGAGGCAGGCACCATCCACGAGCCCTTTTCCACCGGGTCTCCTGGGTCCCACCTCTTAGACCAGCCAAAGGATGCAATCTGGGCGCCCCCCGGTGGCCAGGAGAGAAAGGGAAGGAACGCGGTAGTCAGGAGCCTAACACCCAAGGGCAAAGCTCTGAGGCAGGGACAGGACTGTAGGCGGGGAATTCCAGGCCCCGCCCCAGAGCAGACTTCCTGCTTGGCAGACTGCCTGAGCGAGCTGAAGCGGCGGCTGCGGCAGGGGACCCCAGGAGCCATGGGGTGCACGCGTGATGCCATCCTGGATGCGCTGGAAAACCTGACCGCTGACGAGTTCAAGAAGTTCAAGATGAAGCTGCTTTCAGTGCCGCTGCGCGAAGGCTACGGACGCATCCCACGGGGGACGCTGCTGCCCATGGACGCTGTGGACCTCACCGACAAGCTCGTCAGCTACTATCTGGAGGCGTACAGTGCCGAGCTCACGGTATTCGTGCTGTGCAACATCGGCATGCAGGAGGTGGCGGAGCAGCTGCAGGAGACCTTGTGCAAGGGTGAGTGCGCCCCCTCCACACAGGGCCAGGCCAGACCAGTATCCCCTCTACACCCTCCTCCCAACCCAAAAGTTCGCCTCTCCTGGAGCTTCCGCTTCCTGTTTCTCCTACCCTTTAATAAAATCCTCCTGCTGGGGAGGCTTCCCGCGCTTGGTACTGACCTTGGCTTCCGGACCAAGAGACCCCCGAACCCAGAAACACTTGGGAGACACCACTTAACATTTTCTTACAGGCCCCGGAACCACGCCAGCCGGGATCAAGGCCCCTCCCCAGACAGCAGCCAAGCCAGGTAAAGCCTTCAACGCCCAACCTCACCTACCTGGGCACCTCACCAGCCCCGCCCCACCGTACCCCTGCACAGCCTCTTGTCCCAAGGCCAGGAGCACCCAAAGAGCACAAAGCTAGGCCAACCCTTCCCACCCACCTACTCACACACCTCCTAGGGCTGAGCCTGGCTGGGAGGAAAAAGGGAGACAAAGTTAAACTCATCCCACTATAGGTAGAGTCCTGGTGGCATGCCCACCTTGAACCCCACCGCTTAGGGTTGCATTCAGGGCAATTTCTAAAGAAAGCCTAGTGTTCAAGAGGGACAGGCTCCAGCACCCACCCTGGTCCCAGCTCATCCCCTCTCCTCCCTCCCGCCCCAGCACTGCACTTTGTGGAGCAGCATCGGGCGGCCCTCATTGCGCGGGTCACAGACGTGGATGGGGTGCTGGATGCCCTGTACGGGAAGGTCCTGACAGAGGACCAGTACCAGGCAGTGCGGGCGGAGTGCACCAATTCTAACAAGATGAGGAAGCTCTTCAGCTTTGCTCCAGCCTGGAACCTGACCTGCAAGAATCTGCTCCTCCAGGCCCTGAGGGACACCCAGCCCTACCTGGTGGTCGACCTGGAGCAGAGCTGAGGCATCTTCCCCAGCAGCGGTCCCACAGACAACCCCTGGCAGTTCCAGCCATCTTACCTGGAGTCTGATTTTCTAATATACATATGAAAATCCAGCTTGTATTTGGTGTGTCTTCCTACTTCCAGCCTGGAAACTCATGCAGAGCTACATATCCAAGCGCCGCAGTGACTCAGATGAAGCTCTAGCCTCCGCCTGTTCCTGGGGAAGCAGGCTCCCCAAACACTTCATCCTTCCTGCCTCAGTCACCAAGGAATGGTCCCTCACTCACCATTTGGTGGCTCCCTTAATGCCACCCCACAGGGTCTGCCCCTGAGACCTGTGAACACAGGTTAGTCTTGTGGCCAAGGTCTAAAAATTAGCATAGAAATATGTACAAAGGGCCTGGAACTGGGGGGGGCCAGGCTTGACGTGCATTTAGAAGCAGACTCGTCTGCCAAGCTTCTCTTTCGCTTTTTCATAGGAAAAAAAATTGCAAAATGAGAGCAATTTTCAGGGGAAGTGACAAGAGTACCATCTAAGCAGGAAAGAGCACAAGCCACCGAGTGTCCCTAGGGCTCCTTCTGGCACGGACACCAGCAGGCGTCACTCCTCCCTCTGCTCCTTCCCACCCGCTCCAAGAGGTTATAGGTTACACTCTGCCCAGAAAACATGCCAATCACAAAAGCAACTTCAGGAAATGAGTTCTAGTAGCTGTTCCCTCTCTCGATGAAATTGTGCCCACAAAAGAAAATAGGAGTATTTATTTCCACAAAACACTTAGGGAGCCTTTCCAGAGGCTGTTACGGAACCAGATTCTAGGACCACATCCTGAGTACACTTTGCACCCAAATTCTTTCTGGCCTGCAGGGGGTAGATGCAAAGCAACAGGCAGGCCCCAAGGAGGCCAGATATCCTATCCTTAGGAGTCAGATCAGACTCGGCGATCCAGATATGAGGGTACAAAGTGTGCCGTTCACAACGACAGACCAGCACAGAATGGAAAAGCTGTATGAAGGCTTCACTTGGAACACCCTCCCTAGACACAAGAATTGACAGATGCAGTGTTTATCCCCCTCCCCCCACCCCACACAGTCAACACTTCCCTATTCTGATGACCAGATCACCAGAGCAACAGGAGAAAACAAGTTGTTTACTGCAGGAGGAAGCTACCAAAAAGCTAAGCTAATGACCACTGTCAAGGATACAGTGACATGGGACTGCTCCTAATGCCATTTAGGACTCCAGGAGGAAAGCTGAGCTTCCGCAAAAGTGGGAATCAGCCCGAACACTCAGGATCCCGTGGGCTTATCTTCTTTGGCCAAATACCCCATAAAATAAGTGATGCTCCCCATTCTACTCTCAGCCCTTTTCTACCAAGTCTTCTTAAATCTTATAAACCAAGCCTCATTCAATCCCCGAGATGTGTTTGCTCACTTATGTTCTGAAGGACCTTGCCATTTCCCAAACTGAAGTTGTCTTCCTTTTACTATCCCTGTATCTCGACATATGGCAACAGCAGCAGCCTAACCAGAAAACAAGAAACACCAGCGTGTTCCATAAAGTTTAGTCAGTCTTCCAACTTACATCCAAACACCTTCCTTTTCAACTTCACTGCCCCCCTCTGGCGTATGCCTTCATGTCTTACCACAACAGGCCTCCTGATCTCCCTGCTTCTCGTCAACCACCTTAAAGGGCCTGAGTACTGAAAACTGATGATGGAAATGGACTCCCTTCTAACACTAGCACACCTAAGCCCCGCTTCCAACCTGACCCTGAATAACCCCATCCAACCTCTCCTACCTTCCTCTTTACATACCACCAGATCTCAACACTACTTATACACCCTGCCCTACCGCACGCTGATCCAGACTCTGGATACCTTGAAACCCACCTGTCCTAGCATGCCCGGAGAGGGCCTTCCTCTGGGCTCCAGTGGCATTTTCACCTAGGTTCCCTGTGGTAGAGCAAACCATATTGTCACATCTACTTTCACACAGGACTCTCCCATTAGATCCCCACAAAAAGACATCTTTTCAACCTCTGTACAGTGCCTTGCATGTGAAAAATAATAACATCAGTTACTGTGTATGTCTACTGTCCTAACAGAGGATTCTTTTTTACACTTCATAGGAACCTAATGCTTCTCATGATATGGAGCCATAACACTTCCTTGCACAGCAGATGCTCAAACAGAGCAGCTACAAAAACTAGTGCAAGCCTGAGGCAAAAGACACAGTTCTAAGAAACAGCTCCCCGAAGTTGAAAGACTTCTTGGGGGCTTTCTTTTTCCTTTTTATTTGGTGGGGGAGGCGGGGAGAAGGGTGAGGCTCAGAGTTCTACCAGCCACAGCATATTGGTTAAGGACACACTTCTGCAGCCAAAGGACAGATTCAAATCCCTGCTCTACCTCACTCACCAGTTATGAGACTTAAGGCCAGTTTGTACCTCAGCATCCCATCTATAAAGTAGGGATAACAGGACACAGCTCATCACCTAAAATCAACTGGCCCACAGTGAGCACACACTGGTGTCAACAGTGATCTCCAGGATGTTTCTGTTCCTAGCTGCTCAATGGCTTAGGCTCCTCAGTCTGAAACAATCAACATTTTCTGCTCAAACCTCTAAGCATCACAAGACTGGAAAAAAAAAAAGCAGATCAACAAGTAATGTCCGCTGGGCCTGTGCTAATAAGAACAAAAACCCACATCCAGGACCCAGCCTTCCACGAGTGACCTTTTTCTTAGCTCCTGGCTTAAACTGTCTACATGAACAGTTCTATACAAAACTGAGTTCCCCTTTCCAGACATGACGGGGGGAATTAGCAGAAAAGGAGTCTCTGCAGAACTTCAGAGCATCTCCAGAGGTGGCAGCACCCCACCAGGACCTACACACTGAGTTAGAACCGACGTGCTAACCACATTGCCAAGCGATTCAGGTACGTATTCAACTTACACGCTGCTATAGCGAGAATGTGGCTCTGCCACCTCAGTCAGCCTGTGACAGGTTTGCAGAAGCCTTCTCACAGAGGGATGTGCCTTGTCACTCAGGGAAAGACTATACAGGATGGGCCCATTTCCCCTCAAATTCTGGTTTAAGAGGGGAGGAAAAAAAAAAAAACAGCCATCAAGCTAAATCTGACAGTTTCGTACCTCAAGCAGGCTGCAGTGAGGCCCTAAGGATCCTGCACGGAACAGCTACAAGGAATCAGTGCAATTGTGCAACACTGCCACCCTGAGGTGCGCATGCAGAATGCTACCTGGAAAGCCTGGTTCCTGCCTCCCTTCAGTTTCTTCTTCCCATACCCACCCCACCCTCCTTGGCATTCTCTACCGGCAATGGCCTAAAGCTCAGTTCCCCACTACACACAAGGAATCCCCTATCTTCGACCGCGTAGTCCAAGCTCCCTTCCTGTCTCCAATCCCCACACTGGTGGCTCTCAATTATCCTTCATGTTAAAGGAGCCCTTCATGCTAGCACTACAACCCCAAGACAATCCAAGGAGCTGAGAGAGCACAATCCATCCACAGAGCACTATTTCCAGACCCAAACTCCTCTGACATACTTCTGTTCCTCCCTCAAAAATATTTAGGAATTTTAGGGCTTCCCTGGTGGCGCAGTGGTTGAGAGTCCGCCTGCCGATGCAGGGTACACAGGTTCGTGCCCCGGTCCGGGAAGGTCCCACATGCCGCGGAGCGGCTGGGCCCGTGGCGCCATGGCCGCTGAGCCTGCGCGTCCGGAGCCTGTGCTCCGCAACGGGAGAGGCCACAACAGTGAGAGGCCCGCGTACCGCAAAAAAAAAAAAAAAAAAAAAATTTAGGAATTTTAAATTCAATGGTCTCTTAAAACTCTAACTGCTAACACCATAGGATTGAGGGCCAAACAATTTCTACAAGCCCAAAAGTCAAACCTGCTGGCAAGATCCACTTGACACTACTTCCTCATTTCTTAATACCCCCAGCACCAGGAAGATTACCCTCTGCATGGGGAGCTGAACAAGATAATTTTTGTGGAAACCTAAGTCTGAATTATTTCAAAATAAAATTTAAAGATGAAAGGAAAGAGACTAAGTATTGAGGGCCCAAAGGCAAAAAAGGGAGTCTGAGTTCTGAAAAGACTGGAGAGGAATGGCTGCAGATGGGACCTCACACTGAGCTGAGCCTCTCACAGACTAGTAGAGGGAGTGAGACCTGGTTACAAAACCCCTGGTGGAAGACTGACAGGAGACTGGAAGTGGAAAGCAACATGCCTAGATAAAGATGTTAATGTGTTGAGTCTCACAGGAGCTGGACCCAGCAATGACTTAACCTCAGCCTTATATCCAAGTTACTGAAATCCAGCATGTGATGGGGAAAAGGTGAAAAGCCTGAGAACTAAACCAGTGGAAACAAACAGACCCGCAGCACACTTCTCCCCACCACAACCTACCCTCCTCACTTCTCCCTAGTCAGCCTGTCCCAATTCAAAAAGCCAGGCGCCTAAGTGCTTCCAGACTGCAGGCCATTTTCCATAATTCAGTAATAATGTATTCTTTAGATCTCTAAGGACTAGCCTAAGATCCTCATCAGAGAAATATGACTGGCTATTACTGGCCTAGTGCTTACAAGGGAATGCAGCCAAGAGCAGAGGGCCCAAAGTCCAACCCCCTTGAGGTCTCACTCCTATTTTCTCGCCAATGGATAAGCTGGCACCAGAACCAACAACATTCCCTCTGTTGCTAGTTCTGTCATCATCCATTCTTTTCTCCTGGAAAAGGACTCCAAACTGGATCTACCCACTAGACACTTGAGACTCTATTTTCTTTTACTTAAGAGCAAAACCAATCACTGAAGCCCTTTAAAGGACAAAAACTAAATACTAACAGTCCCAGTCAGTAACTGGGTCTCACCCAGAGCTTCAACCTCCTTCACCGCTAGCAGTAGGGATGAAGGAACCACAACCAAACCCTAACACCAGAACCCTACCAGGTGAAGCACACACAATAAACTTCTCAGACATGGATAGTGCCATTCAAACCAAGCATCACTGTTAAGAAAGCAGAGGCAGCTGAACACACCAGGGAGAGAAACGATGCCATATCCTCAGCTCTAATTCTGAGGGTTTCTCAAGCGTACGAAGTTCAGTAAGCCAAAGGAAAGCACTGCCTGGAGCAGCTCAGCCATTCTCCACCTACTCTTGGTAGAGCACCTCCACACAGTAGGGAGGATAAAGCAGCTATTCCTTTTGACAAAGCCACAGCTTCCATCTCAAGTCACCAGAGATTGGAAGACGAAACAACTCCTAAGAAGAGAACACTTACAGCATACTTGACAATTTTAAACCAAGAGAAAAAGCACTTCCCACCAGGGGTCCCAGGCACTCTACGAGCTGTGCTTCTGACAGCAAAGAAGCCTGTTGCTGTTGGCTATAATTTTCAGTTCTGTATAACTAAAATTCAACTGCTTGGCAGGGATGGGCAAGTTTTCTAAACTCAGTCTGAGCTGGAAAAAAAGGCAGGGGGGAAATTTTTGGGGTCAGGAAAGGCATGTTAAGGTTGACAGGCACTGGAGTCTGAGGTTTCAACTCATCGGCCCCAACCTTTGCCTTTCTCAAAATTATCAATGACCTCAGCCCTCTGGGTATAGGCAGGATGTAAACATGACCCAGCTAGACCACTGTCTCCCTAAAGACACCTACCAAAGCCCCACCTTCAGGAAAACTAATGGGGGGGGTCACCCTGAAATATAAAGAACTGCCTCTACCTTACTTTCCCAGCTAACCTTCCCCCCTTTACCATCTCCTCTCCTTCCCAAGTCTCTTTCCCTAAAATTTAGCATCCTCTTAAGGCCTAGGCAAACAACGTTTGGGATAGGAGTCTGTCCCCTTCAGAACAATGATTTCAGAACGAAATGCCAAGAAATGAAAATGAAGTGATCAGACAGGGACTCCATCCTGGGGTCGACCATTTCCTGAGAAACGAGAGCCACATCACCCATGCACTGGGCATGAAGTGAGCAAGGCCACGGAACACCTGCCATTAAGTAGGTGCTCAGTTACTCTCCTTCCTTCAAAACACCCAACTGGCTAATAACTATGTGCTCCAATCACGATCAAGCTTGAATACCACCCCCAAAGCAACCTAATTTGTTTGAGCCCCACTCAGAAAAGTGCCAGAAGAGCCAAGAGGCCTTAAAAAAGAACAGAACTACTATAAAAAACTCACTAAAACCAGCATGTGAATAAACATGGTAAAAGAAAAACTTCCAAATGGTTGGACAATTCTGGGCCAACACACCACATGTTTCTCATTTACCACTTTCATTCATCTAGTTTTTACCATAACAGAAAAGTTTAATCTCTACTTTCAAGGATACACTTGACCTTTTCTCCCTGAAACAAGTATCAAACACTTTATTCCAGTTCCTGCTAAGCGGGAACAAACAAATTATTCCAGTTCCCACAAGGCAGGTTGATCTGAAAGAGGAACACTCCCCACATTCTTGACCTGGACATCAACGCTCCAGGACAGTGAAGAGGGGGAAGAGGAAGAAAATTTAACTAAAATGATGGTTTTTAATGGGAACCAGAGATATGGTTACAATTACATAGTCCGACACAAAAAACCCGTGGGTGATCAGGAGTTGGAAGGTTACAAAATAATGAGGGTAACACTGGGTACAGGAGAAAGCCGCTCCAGAACTTCAGGAGCCAGGCTAATACGGCCTCTCCCTGCGGTCCTGTCTGTGCTCACCCCTGCAAGAAAGAGTATCCATTAGGTCTGAGTTACCAACCTCTCTACCCACCCCACCCCAGAAATCCTATCTGCCCCTGCTACCCAAGCCCAAGAACTAGCTCATATCTCCCTATAGGTAGAGAGAGTACAGGGGAGTCTACAGATTAGCTCCCCCAGATAATCTTCCTTCCCTCCTTCCCTACCCACTATGGTTACAGTCTCAGCTTTCCAACCTAGCCCTCAAAATGAAACCACTGTCCCAAAACCTTGCAATCCCATGACCTCTGTTCAACTGCTCTACTTTCATTTCAATTTAGAGTCTTACTTACCTGGAGTCCATCTTGCCAGGGCCAAAGCCACCTCTGTCCCCACCACCCCGGCCCCCTCGGAAGCCCCCACGGTCCCCGCCTCGGCCTCGGTAGCCGCCCCGATCATAGCCTCCTCTGCCACCACGACGATCGTCTCCATAGTTACCCCCTAGGAAAAAAGAAATATGATGTATCCCCATATCACATCCCCCAAATTCCTCCTACCTTCCCTCTAGCCTCCTTTTGATCCCAACTCCTTATCACCAGCTCTGCCTCTTCCTTACCCATATGAGAGCCTCCTGGTCCCCCTCCTGGGCCATCTGGTTTAGGGGCCTTACACTGGTTGCATTCATTCCTCCAAGAGAAGTTCATGTTCTCACACGTACTGAGGAAAATAAGACAATTAGTCAGGGCCGGGGGGCGGTAAGACAAGACCTAGAATTACGAACACTCCAGTTACCTTACGGATACGTGAGGAAAATGAGGCCTCGGAAAAGCAAAAAGGCTTGTTTCTCAGGAGCGAGCCAGACAAAAACTGCAGGTTATTGAACCCAGTCCAATACCTTTCCCACTAGAGCTACCTCACCTAGGTGACTCCTGGCCAAGCCTGTCAAAGTGTACCTTTGACATCTATTAGTCGGAAAACACAAGCTCTACCATAGTACCAAAGGGCACACGTGTAAGAGGGCTGAGAAAAGAATTAAAGTTGTTTCACTCACGGATTAGGACACTTCCAGTCCCCTGCTCGCTGCTGTCCTCCACCGCCACCGCCACCGCTGGGGAATCCTCCTCGGCCCCCACCACCACTGCCACCACCTCCATAGCCTCCACGGCCCATGGGTCCTAGTGTAGACAAAAGAATACGTCTGCTCCGCTTCCAAGTCTGGTTAACCTAACCTTCTCTCCTATGCAAACCCTTACCACCCTCTCTCCCTTCTCTCCCCATCACCTCTTACGCCAGCAGAAGTAGATCCTCACCTCCTCGCCCTCGGCCTCCACGACCATTGCCACCACCCCGATTGAAGTCTGCTCGCCGAGTAGCAAATGAGACCTTGATAGGATTCCCAGAGAATTCTTTACCTAAAGAAATAAAGGAGGTATAAAGAGACTTTTTATTAAAACCTGTGGGTCTAAAAACACACTTGGTACAATCAAGAGAAGACTCTGCCTTCTTGTAAATGTTTACAATCTCATGAAACATAAGAAAAAATAAGACCACGCCAAAATAGGAGTGTTGGAAGACTCATAGAAATCCTCAAAACACAGGCCGTTTCCCAAAGCTAGTTACCCTGTCCCCCACCCCTGCCAGCCTCCGCATACATACCATCAAACCAATCAATAGCTGCTTTAGCAGAAGGTGGGTCATCAAATGACACTGTTGCCTCTCCCTTCAGTTTGCCTGTTTCCCTGTCTGTGTACAGATTAATCATGGGCTGTCCTGTTTTCTTATTTGTCTGAAAAAATCAACGTGAGATAACATCAGTCTTAAAGAAGACAGCACTATCACAACCATACCCTTCTATTTCACGTAACTTGAATTAAAGCCATCAACTATAACTGTTTCTCACTTCAATATTAAAAAATGAAAGTAAAGATTATAGACTACAAATTCAAAAGTTTTAGACACTCCCTTTTTTATCAATTGTGCCTTTGTGTTAAAATGTGATTCCCTTTAAAAAATGGCAAAGGCTAATGTTCTTTCTTCAACAAATTAAGCAAGCAACCATTAAGACTTTTTTTTTCCCACTAAGGTATGAAATCCAAAAGCCTGCAGCACTGATAGAAAGCACCCACTCTGCTCCACAAGTACCTTAATGATACCAATCTGCTTGAAGTAATCAGCTACAGACTCAATTGTAACATTCTCGCCCAGGCCTTGCACGAAGATGGTGTTGTTGTCTGAATTATCCTGTTCTGCTTGTCAAACGCAGAAAGAAACATGAATTTGGAGAGGAAACAAGCAAAGGTAAAACAAGTCAGTGACTCTTAATAACCTAACTTTAATACTTGCTATTTCGCTTTCAAAGAAGAAAAATTCTAAAGCAAGCAATATACTTTGGTTTAGGTCAGACAAAAGAAATCCCCATCCCTTCTATTTTATTATCTGAGTACCAATATGCCAGCCACTTCACAAATTTAAATTTAGTTTTACAACTACCCTTTGAAACATGTTGATACTCACTAAAGAAACCAGGGCTCAGGAGTTAACTGCCCAACCACACAATAAGTACACCCGTTGTCAACGTTAAGACCCCCAAGTTAAGAAACCTATTTTACACTAAAATCCAGTATATAAACATAATTAAAACAAAAAATACACTAAGTGCTTCCCTTTCTGTGTCTTTTTCGTTCAATAATTTGGTTACGATCCCCATTTTTAAAAGCCACTGCTTTAACTGAACCAGCAGTTCAGGATTATGGTCCACACACAGATGCATCAGCATCTCCTGAAACTTGTTAGAAATGCAAATTCTCGGGCTCCTCCCAGACCTACTAAGTTGCTGGGAGAGGAAATCACCACATCAGGTATTTCTGATACATGGCTCATTTATAAATCACTGTTAAGTATAGCTACACCTAAACTCCCTTCCCCACATTTTCCTTCTTCTCTACCCCTGTTCTTCACATCCCTTTAAGTTTCAAAGAACATCCAGGAAAAGTCCTGATACCACTTGAGCCATTCCTTCATGCCACCTCTGGACTTACCAGAGTCATGACGTGATCCTTGGTCCCGAGGGCCTTAAGTGACATGAAAAAAAAACAAAAAACAAAAAAACAAGGAAAGAGGAGCCGTTAGTCAACAGGTTGAGAAAGACAAGGAGAAAAATTCACACCAAATCCAAACTTTTGCAAAATATCAGGTAAGTGCTCACAGCCTCACTCCAAACCCTGTCCTGGGTTGCCTGCCCAGAGAAAAATCCTAGGCAGGTCTGGGGAAGACAGAGGCCCCTTTTCTTAAGACCTGTATGTAACCTGAGTCCCCACAGGGACAACGCCACACTTCAGAAAATGCTGCCTCCCCCAGCTCAGGCTGGGAAATGTCCTCAGCACAGACTGGGAGGGCCAGGAGGGAGACCCCTTGAAGTTAACCAACTCATAGCTTGGCCCTGTTCTCTCACCCCAGAGAGAAATGGGCTCACCACCAGCAATGTGATATGCATCCATACAGTTTCTCCAAACTTTAACACCAAAGACACTTATCCCTTGTAGAACAATTTTTAATTTCATCTTTAGAAACCATTCTTAAAACCATGTTTGTTTCCCCCAAAACCACATGAAAATAAAAATCATACATAACAGCTATTGTATTTTTTAAGCATGTCCCAGGGAACAGACCAGAAATCTTATTTCCATAATGCAGCCTCTCTTTTTTTTCCAGAGACCATCTTTGACCAAAGTTTATCTGAATTCATCATAAATAAATATTGTACCCACACTCAATGACACCTAAATCATGAACCCAAGCCTTTGGCTTTAAATGTTGAGACAAATCAAGAAACCTTTTGTTAGTTAACCAAACCAGAAAAGTTCCGGCTTACTGGGAGACTTCTCAAATTTGCCATTTTTCCATGAATTCAGTTTTGTGCTGTTTAAGACCTGGTTATTTCCCATGAGCCACACATACTCCCAACCTTTCTTGGAAGTAGTCCACACCTTCCTTCCCAGAGCTAGTTTCTATTTGCCCATCTGAATTGAGTTTAAATGCGTGTATGTAGAATCGCATCGACACCATTCAGTATTTAATATATAAATATATACCAACTTCACCATCCTCAGGGCAGGGCAAAAGTTCACATCCCTCGTCCAGAATTAAAACATTTGGAGATTGTCACACACACACACACACACACACACACACACACACACACACACACTAACCTCGGACACACTGATCAAAAGGGTCCTAAAGCCAAGTCGGCCCCACGTGTCCCAGCACACTCTCCAGCTTCTCATTACGGTGCTCACTAAGTGCCGGGTGTGGCAACACTCCTCTCAGAGGCCTACTTAAACACCTCTTATTTAACCTGGGTCAAACCGAATTGGTACCAGATGCCTGCTGAGTCTTACCCCTGCCTGCCTCCAGGTTAGCACACATCTGGCAGCAGGTGGCATTCTACCCCACCCCTTTCTGGAGGTGGTTCTGGACACTCCAAAACCTTTGACACTTAGAACACGTTAAGACATCTGCAAATGAACAATCAGACAAAGCATTGCTGGGAGTTGGGAATTTTGGAAACTCTGTTCACTTACCACCAAATTTATTGAAGCCACCACGGTCACTTCCGCTGGAGAAGACAAGTTAGAAGAAAGGACATGAAGCTTCCAACGGCTACAAAAGGGCGGTTTTTGATTTTGTTCAACATTCCCCAAACATGGGTAGGTGTTTTGGGAAAATGATAATACAAATGGCTACTAAAATACATTCCCCTTCCTGACCACCCCTTGTCTGACCTTTGAGCATGTCACACACACGTGTGCAATTTCTCAGACACAATTTTTAAGGATTTTGCTTTAAAAGGTTATATATCTATTTCCTCTGGAAAAAAAAAAAGACCCATTTTCCTTGGTCGTTCTTCCGACGTAGCAGATGTTTTTTCCTCTTGTCGCGAGTGGATGACAACCCAGTAGTTGGTTTAAAAACCCTACCCCCGATTTACCCAGAAGACATTTCACACCAGGCTGGGGTAGCCCTGAACACATTTTTGTGGTTTTTTGCTTTGAAAGCAGCAAGCAGACCCAACCCTGTTCCATAAAAAGTCAAAACCAAAGGCAATTTCCCCTTAAAGCGAGACAAACTTAGCTAAGCCCTACCCTAACTACTGAGCTGTTTTTGATCTCTCCCCACCCCCGGGGTCACCCCTTCTAACACTGTGAGAAGAGCGGAGTATTTTGCAATGTCACCTTTCATACCTGTGGCACATAAAATGCAGAGCAAGTTAACAGTCACATTAACAGTTGTTTTTCTTTTTAAAGTTTTGCATTAAACACACGCACACAACAGAGTTTTCCTTATTTTGTATGGTTTTTGAGATTGCCCCCACCCACCTCTGAATACTTACCATACACAAACTCTTTAAAAAACCTACTTTTTCCCAAAAAGGAATAACACACTGACATTCCTCCCCTCTCAAGGGAGACAGAGTAGGGTCCTTCAAATCATATTTACCAACAGATTTGACAAGTGCTTTAACATCAAATCTAAGGTTTTACTTCAACTTCAGCAGGAAGGGGAGGAAAGAAGGTCCAGTTGGACAAGTAACCAGAGGAAGGGGGACAGTGGAGCAAATAGGTGGGATACCACTGTCAAGCATACTGTATTTTGTCCAAAAGGTCTGCACACTTCAGATAGCCCCATGAACCAAGTCACACACAAAATCATTACTGTCAGTCAAATGAGTGCTCGTGGATTCAAATGACTACAGAATACAGAAAGAGAGAGTAGCCAATTCCTGGAAGCTCAAGTCAGGTTAACCATTTACAACTTCCTCAGAGGACACATGGGAATACAAGTAACAAGTAACAAGTTTCCCTATTACCAGGAGTGGGATCATCGGTTTCCCTTGCAGAGAAAGAAGCCTTTACTTCCATTTTTCTTGCCTAGGATATCAATGACTCCAATCCATATACACCCATGTTTCTTTTTCTTGAGAAATAAAAATGTCAGTACTCAAATCTCTATACAGAGGTGTGGGTAGAAGTTCAGGTTCCCAAGTTCTCACAAAAATAAAATGGGGATGAAGAAGAAACAGTCAATGCTCCTAAATCAAAGCCCCCACAAATCCCTAGAATAAGACTAACCATGCACTAAGGGACTAGGCTTCAAGGGAGATTCATGCAACCCTTCACACTGCTCAGTGATGTTACTCCCTGGCTCACAAGACACCTACCCCATGCCGCCTCTGCCTCCACGGCCGCCTCCACGACCTCTGGGTTCATAGCCACCACTGCTGCGGCTGTAACCACCACCACCGCCCCGGCCACGGCCCCCACGGTCCTGCTGGCCTCCCCCGTAGCCGCCACCACTCTGGTCCTGATTGCCATAACCGCCGCCACCACTACTACTCATGGAGGGCTGATCTTGGCCATAGTTACCTGTCAGGAAAGAAAGGATGCCTTTAAGAAACACAAAACAGACTGTGAGGTGGCATAAAGCAGTTCAACTGCACAGGTGATAAATGACAATAAAAATTAAAATGAAGCTAGGAAACAAAAGCGCAACATTTTTAAGAACCTTTTAGGGAACGGGTCGAGCGGGATACAATTCCTTACAAAAAGCAGGTATGAGACAAAGCTGAAGACATCTCACCTCCACCACCCCCTCCACCTCCACTGCTGCTGTTGTACTGGTTCTGCTGCCCATAGCCCTGAGGGGGATTATAGCTTTGCTGCTGTCCATAGCTTTGCTGCTGTCCACCATAGCCAGACTGCTGGCCATAGCCCCCACTCTGGGGCTGCCCATAGCTGCTGCCCTGAGAACTGCTACCGTAACTAGGGAAAAGGAAAAAACAGAATCATAATGCCAGCATGTCCAAAACCTTCTTTCACTTTCAGTACACCCCATTCTCTGTACCCAACAGAGGCCACCCCCGTTAGTCCTCATGCTCACTCATGCACCCCTAATCTTTCAGTCCCTTCCCCTCTCCCCAGAACTCCTTACCTTCCCGAGGCGCTGCTAGGAGTTGGCTGCTGGCCATAGCCAGGGTATGAGGACTGCTGCCCGTAAGACGACTGAGAACTTTGGCTACTGCCATAGCCACCAGTTGAGCCATATCCCTGGGGAGTTGACTGTGTGCCATAGCCTGCTAGAAGAAAAAGGAAGTCACAAAAACTATGATGAAAGAGAAAAGGCAGGGAATGGGTTGAAGAAAACATTATATACCACCTAATGCTTCCCATACTTGAAAACTCAACCTCTTAGAAGATGCTTGGAAATCTTGCAACTCACAGTCAGAGATTACCCTTCTTTTACCTTAAAGCTTAATATTCCAACTTCTACCAACTTCAGAGTTCCAATCTCATCCCACCCACACCAAAGCCAGCCTCCAGGACCACCACTAATCACAGCCCAAGAGATCCCTATTAATTAACAGCATTTTAACCTGCCCATTACGTGTGCAGTACCAATAAGACAACCCCATATTATTTACACTTCAGGACCTCAGGGCAAATTCCACCTCCTGGTGTATCATGTGATATACAGCAGTCGGACTTCAAACATCTTCAAGGAAGCCATTTTCTCCCTTCAAGTATCTAAAAGTTTTCTCCCTTTAGGCAATACTCCCCCACACACACACCCCACCCTCCCATTTCACTTTCACTCTTAGGGGAAATGGGGAAAAGTGCAACATAAATAGAAAAGTAAAAAGTCAAAGAAAATAATAGGAAACAATTACAAACCAATTAAGTATTTTTGTTTGAAAGGACTCAAAGGCTTAAGTGCTTTAAGGGTCATAGACTGGTTAAAGCAAACACTTCAGCACTGCTTAGGTTTTAAAAAAAGCAACATTCAGAAACAGCAGGAAGAGGTGGGGTGACCCACTAAAAGAGACTCACTGTTCTGGGTCTGTCCGTAAGAACTACCATAGCTGCTCTGGCCATAGCCTGAAGCATCCGGTGACTGGCCGTAGCCACTGTAACTCTGCTGTCCATAGGGCTGATTGCTCTGCTGGGAATAGCCCTGCCCAGGCTGGGTCGGGTAGGCCCCATAACTGGAGAAAAAGACAAACCGTGCTCTCAGACAAAAACACCTTAGCCACCCTCGCCCTTTACAAACTCTGGAAGCCCAGAAATGACACTCACCTTTGGGTTGCTTGTTGAGTATAGTCTGAAAAACAAAAACACAATTATATTACCTTCAACCATCCCTAAGAGTAGACTAGGGCGAAAAGTCTTAACTCAAGCTAGCTTTGGGGCCCCCAGAGAGGAAAGTCAACGAGGCATAAATTCCCACATGAAACCCTAGTTGAGAGGAGCAATCTGGCAGACCGTAGTCAAGTTTTCTTACAATAAAGAAAAGCAAAGAAACAGCGAATTTCTACAGAGACCAAGAAGCCTTAAGTACTGGAAAAAGCAAGAGCCTTGGTGAACAGCTCCAATTTTCTGCAACTTCAATCGATGTCAGGAACTGCACAAATTTACACACGTTTCCTTCTCACACCCGCTCGAAGACAAAGATATCACCGAAAGTCAAGCTAAAGTCACACAGCTGCTTCAGCAGAACAGGTTTTAATTCAAGCCAGAGGCAGAACTGTTCGGAACGTAGCCTCCACTTTCTCAATCCGAAAAACAAGAATGTCTCCAAAGAGGCCGCTCTTCACCCTTTGCCCCACCTTGGAGACTGGAAACGGAAGCTTTTAATGCAAAGCTAGCTAACCAAGAGAAGAGCGCTCTTTGATCCCAAACAACAGAGATCACCATCAAGAGCGGTCGCCTCGGGAGGCAAGTCGACTGGTACTCAAGTCCCCAGCCCTGTGGCTCCCCACGAGTGCGTTTTCTTATCTCCTCCTTGCCTGCCTCGGGACTGTGGGGAGACTCGGCGAACCGAAGAAAGAGAAAGCGCTTTTAAAACGCCACATGTTAGACGCACTGGCCAGATCCACTCGTCTCGCCGGTACAGGAAACGAGGCGCTTCCTCCCGCAGAAAAGAGCAAAAGGACGGGGAGAAGGTGGGGCCTCGGGCGGCCGTTCCTTTCAGTAACCACCTCCGAGAGAGGAAATTTAGGCGGGAAAAGCCTCGGGCCGGGTCCCCAAGTCCGTTGGACCACCCCCAGCCGTTAAGCGGGCCCAAGCCTCCGCCCCCGCCCGCGTGGCAAGCGAGGCGGGAACGAGGCGGTCCCGCCCCTTCCCGAGGGACCCCGGGGGCGAGGCCCAAACCGGACGCGCGCCGCGGAGCCTCCAGCGAAGGGTCTCGCGACAAAAAGCAGGGCCGACACGAGGCGGGAGGGGGGGTTCGCGCCGCCAGAAAGGGGGGAGGGGCCAGCAGAGCGCGTGCGCGCTCCGAATGCCCGGATGCAGCACTGCGACAAAGCGGGCCCGAGCGCGAGGCTCGGAATGAGAAGGAGAAAAGGCTACAGGGACCGGGCATTTCCATCCATGCCTCACGTTTCCAATCACCAAGAAGTGTCCCTCCCAACCCTCACCTCAAGGAAAGGGGCTGCGAAGGGAAGACCTTCGCCAGGCGCCAGAGGAGCGAAACAAGATGGCGACATCGGCCTCCCCCTTCCACCCCTCTCCGCTGCTTCCCGCCAGTGCTGCGAGAAGACCCTACACGCGATCGCCGCTCAGGTCCCACCGAAAAACAAAAGCCCGACTGGAAGGTAACAAGGCCCGGGGCCGGCGCGCCACCGCCGCCTCGCGCCCTTACGTACCGTTTGAGGCCATGTCCGCGCACGCGCGCACAGGCCGACAATCAGCAAGATTCCAATACCACAGCACCGACGCCTCGAGGACTGAGCAGCCCCGCCTCCTGCGTCGAGGTTTATGTACGCCTCCCCGCCTACGCATGCCGGGGGAACGCACCAACTGCGGAAAGGAAAGGGGGAATCGTGGCCGACTCCTGCAACTCTTCAGGGAGTATAGAGGACCCTAGCAGGCAGAAAGGAAGCGTATTAACTAAGAACCTTGCAAATAATACATATAATCCTCTGTTTTTCTGACAAAGAAGTTACATTTGCTTTTCAGGACTAAGCCCACGTTTCACCCTCACCCCTATGATGGCATAATGGTACAGCCCTATTACCCTCTGGGGGCGGGGCGAGGGGCCCAGGGCGGTTGCGGGCGGAACTGTAGTCAAAGCCGGGAGCCGAGGGGCGGGAACCGAAATTCCTCAGGCTGGCCCCTTTCACTGGGCCTCACTTTCGCTCAGGATGGAGAGCTCCTGCGCTCCATTCCCCTTACACTGCATCAAATGCATCCTCCCTCCGGCGCCAGCCTCCCTCTCTGGCTCTAGTGTTCCTCCACCGACAACACACACCGACCCTCTCCCTGCGTCTAGGTATTCACTCATCGTCTTTCAGGCTTGCGTCTGCTGAAGTCCTTACCAGGGTTTGTAGATTGTGGCGCTTGCCATGAAAGAAAGCATGGACCCTTGGGTCCCAATCTGGTCAAGCACTGATCGCCCACCCACACCCTCACGGCTTGGCCCGCGAGTAGCTTGGCTCGAGTAGCTCTTGGACTGGAAAGCCCAAACCCTCCGGATCTCAAAGAGCACTGAGATTAGATCAGGGATTTCCCAGCCTTTTTACTGATAAAGGGCTACTCTTTATTCTCCTGAAACCCTACCGAGGAACCAATGTGGAGATCCAATAATAACTGATATTTGTATAGAGCTGAAGTGATTTCAAAATGCACAATTAATTGCTTTCCCATTACAGTCTTATGAAGAAGGTAAAGCTATCTCCATTTTACAGGTAAGAAAAATGAGACTCAGGCTGAGTGCAATCCATGATTATAGAACACCTAAGGGTCAGGGGTCCTGATTTGAATCCAGGTCTGTGTGGCTGCAAAACACTCCTTATGTTGGTTATGCGAACACTTTGAAGTGTTCTGAAGCCTTTTCACTCCCTATAAGAGCAAGGACAAAAAGTGAAATTCAAATTAACTTGCAACTTGCACTCTAATCAGCCTTGCCTAGAGAAGGAAATTTGAAAGTATCGAATAAAACAAGACAAAGGAGGTTATTCCTGGTACATGTGCCATGCGGATTTTCCTTCCCAGCTTACCTGTGATGTGGGTTCCAGAACTTCCTTTGTAGGTTAGACACGTTTTCCTAGAGAAATAATTGTGGGCTATGCCCACAAACTTCTACTAAATTCCTGACTTAGGCCCTAATGGCCCTTGAACACCCTGTCACCCACCCCACCCCCACTGGGAGGGCATTGTGACACTTGAGTGAGGGCAAACAGAGGGAAGTCCACCCCTCATTCATTCATTGATTCTACAAATATTTATTAAGAACCTACAGTGTTCCAGGGACTGTCCAGGGTACTGAGGATGCATTAGTGTACAAAATAGATGAAGCAATTTAATAACAAAGCTAACATATAATAATAATAATATTTATATATAACATATTTATAATAACATAACACTTTGATAAGGCTTACTAAGTTTCAGGCAGTGTTCTGAGTGCTGTAAGTATAGCGTGTTTAATCTTATTCTTCACAATAAAATGTTGACATGAGGATTACATTTTACAGATGAACAAAAAGGCATGGAAAGGTAAAAAGCTGTGCCCAGGGCTACACAGAAAGTGGCAAAGCCAGGTTCCCAACCCAGGCAGCCTGGCTCAGAGTTCCGGCTCTTAACCCCCATGCTTCAGCAAACGTCGCTTGAGCACTGCATAATATGTACCAAGCCTGGGGCAGACCTAGAGAGAAGAGGATAAAAAAATCCAGTCCCTGAGCCACAAGACCTTATAGCCAGTGGGCAAGATGTGGGTGAGACCCACAAACCCCACAAACCCCAAAGTGTATTTGAATCAAATGTGGTAAGTGCTGTAACATGGAATCAAGGACTGTGGAAACTCTTCTGGGAGAGCAAGTCATCCATCAGGTAGACAACCACAGAAGAGGAAAAAGAGGTGGTGACATTGAAGCCAGGCCTTACAGGATAAGTAGGAGTTCAAGCAGCAGAGGATATGGTGTAACAGGCAGATGGAATGGCAAAGTCAAAGGCGTGGGTGGGGAAGGGCACTCATGCAATAGCATGGCAGGGAGTAACAGGCTCAGACTGTGACTTGTGAAAGGCAACCTCAAGTGACTGTTTCTCCAGGCTTATCTCTCTCAGTGAACCTCTCCTGACTCACGAAACACAGGGGCCTCTCACTCCTTAAAAGTCTCCTTACTTGGCATCCCTGCTCCGGGCCCTCCCCACTTTCCCACTGTCCATTTAGCTCCTTCCCTGCATTCTCCTCCTCTGCTCGCCCTGCAGATAGCAGTGCTCTGCAGAGTTCTGTCTTCAGCCTCCTTTGCTTCTTCCTCGAGACTCAAAAGCCCCAACTGCAGCCTGGTGTGAAACGCAGCCCGCAGACAGGTTGTCTGTAGCCTACATGTTGGTTTTAATTTTTTTAACCATTTGCCAACACTAAAAATAGAGAAAAATCCAAACTTCTGGCTTTTCTTGAAAACTGGAGGCTCTGACCATCCAGGGCCCACTTTCCCACAGGGCAAGGGTCAGCTGGGACAAGAAGCTGCTGGGGCATGTGCTTGCAACTGACCAGAGTCTCCATTACTTCCTAGTATTCCTGACATGGAAGCCAGAGTCAATTGCCATTTATATCAGGTGTTTAACGTGGTTGTTCTTAGAGTGGAATTAAAAGCAAGGGAAAATATTTCTTCCCTTCAAACGTAAGAAACCAAAGCAGGTCCTGGTTTTCAGGCCTCTACCTGGCCCTTGGAGGCAGTTGAGTTTGTGATTAGTTCCAGATGAGAGCTTCTTAACCTCTTTTTGTGCCAGAGTCTAGTGAATTCTGTGGATCCCTTCTTAGAATATTTTTAAATGCATAAAACAAACATTGTAAGAATACAAAGGAAACCAATTAAATGAAAATAGAGTTATCAAAATATTTCTTAAAAACATCTTCATGATCAAATATACAGACCTGATAGCATAATATCTGAATTTTGAAGTAGAATGGAATGTAAAAAGTGGTTTAAGTTACCTGCAACAGCTGCAATGTGATATGAAAATTTCTGAGATTTCTGTTGGTGTCAAAGACCCAGACACTGCTGTGGTTTGTTGCCTATAGACAGCCGATTGAGAAAAATGCTAAGTGTCAACTGGAGGTTAGTAAAAATTTAAATGTACTCTTTCCTGTCCAAATCTGTGACCCCCCTGATGCTATTCTCAGACCCCTAGCAAAGACTCCAAGTTAAAAATTGGCTCTGGAGAATCTCATCCACATCATGCCTTCAGCTCCCCAATGTGTAGGTCCAGCCATGATGCTCCTGAGTTCCACGCCTGTCTCTTGATCATCTCCAGCCCAATTTTGTCCAGCAGATGCATCGCGCAGGATTGGAGGCAGCAGTCATTTGTGGTACATTCAGCTGTTCTGGCCAGCATAGCAGCCCAAACCTTTGGTCCTTCAGGGGTAGCTCTTGTGCAGGTTATAGCATCCTTGGTATCACTAATGTCAATGGCATGAGGCAACAGCACTAGAATTTCCACTAGAAATTTTCTGTGGTGTTGTTGGAACCTCAGCCTGGTATCTATTACCGGCTGGGAAGCATCCAAACTTGACTCTTAACCTCCTCAAAAACTTAGTCACCACCTTCTAATCCCTTTCTGCTTAAACTAAAATAGATTATATCATCTGCAACTGAGAACTCCAATTTATACCATTGTCAATGCAGCACTGTCTATATATCAAAATATTAGAAACCACCTAAGTGCCTATCAATAGGGGATCTGGTTAACTGAGTTATTATATAGCAAAATTTCTCGGTCTCGGCACTATTGGCATTTTAGGCCAGAGAATTCTTTGCTGTGGGGGACTGTTCTGTGTATTATAGGATATTTAGCAGCATTCCTGGCCTCTACCCATATTGGATGTTTGTAACCACCCCCAGTTGTAATAACCAAAGTTGTCTCCTGGCTGGAGGGGGAGGGGGTACAGAGTCACCCAAGATTGAGAACCACTGTGATACAGCTATACCATGAGATTAAGAAAATTAGATAGATCTAAGTGTACAGACACTATGAGATTTTTTTTTTAATGAGGTGGATCTGAATGCACAGATATAAAGACTATCTAATCTCTATTACTAATGGGAGGAAGGAGCAAGGTACTGGACAATATGTGTGTAATATGCTATTATCTAGGTTTTAAAGTGAGGGGGGAGAGTTACTTTATATACATATATATATATATGTTTGTTTATGCATACAATATCTCTGGAAGAAGAAAAAAACTAGTAACAGTGGTTATTTCTGGGGAAGGAGTCTGAGAAACTTGGAATTGAGTGTATGAAGGAAACTCACTTTTCCCTGGATCCTCCTTTATATTTGAATTTTTTACCATGAATGTATATTGACCAAAAAGGAATTGACTCTTACAGAGTGCCATAGCAGTAGGTGGTAAGAGGATGTTGTAGGGTGGGACCAAAGAAGCTTGATTAGTTTTGCAGTGAGCAGTGGAATGGATCAGCCTTCCCTATAATAGACGTGATGACTTTGCAGCTGGGAGTCTACAAGACAAGCAAGGCATCTGTCAGCCCAAGAATGGCGTGAACCGAGGAAGGAGGAGGAGCCAGCTTGACCGAGGGCCTGTCCTCCAGACACTGTGGCTGGGTCCCTGCCTACAGGGCTCATGGGGAAGAGCAGGCAACATCCCTCTTCTCAGGAACTTTGAGAGGGATGGAGTGGGGCTTTGGGCCAGACCTGGGCACTTAGCCTGCAGGGTGTCTTTGTGTGACTTGGGAAGGCATCCCTTCCTCCAGGCCAATACGGCCCAAGCAGGGCCCAAGGCTTAGCGAATAGAGCAGGGGCTGAATTTCACGCAGCCCCAATTTGCCTCTTGGAGACGAGTTTTCTGCGGGACAAAACCCATAGCAACCTAAGCAGAGGCCCTGAGGTGTAAGACAACTCTGCTACTTCCTATAAGTCAAAATAAGAATAAAAGAAAGCGACCTTGTAGGTCTAAGGTGAATATCAAAGGATATTTCCATCTGCAAATCACCTGTAACTGGGCCTGGAACATAACTGCATGAATAAATGTCCTTTTCTCTCTCACCCGTCCTTCAAGATGCACAGCTTCAAGTAAGAAATAATTGCTTTATTATTTCCTTGGGCAGCGCCCAGGACAGGAAGTGCCGCTGGCTGTGGGGGCTGGTGGTTAACTCAGTTTCTGTGTCTCTGTGGGAAGTTGTCATGATAAACAGAACTGGGAAAGTAAATACTGGGCAGCTCACTGGGCTGTGCTAAGAGAAAACCTGCTTGGACTGGCTAGAAAAGGGCCACACAGTTCACTGGGTCTGAGCAAAATGGCAGAAAGCCTTCTAGGAAGCAGAGCCAGGAGACAGAAAGGACACGGGACGAGGAATTTGGTGGTCATGGCGACACCAAAGGGCACAACTGTCCTGTCAAAATGGCACATCCATTTCCAAATGGGTTAGAGGTCCCAGGGGAACAAACTGGCCAGCCCCAAATGCTGGTACCCGGTTCATGAAAATGAAACATGAAAGGCTCTGGTGGCATTTCCGCATCATTGCCTGTCAGGGAGGGTCTCTCACTCTACAGACAAAGGAAAAAGGAGGAGGGCTGAGAAAAGGTAGCAATACAGGGGCTTCCTGAGAAATAAATAAAAAATCTGAAAAAAGTTTATGCTTGAGTTGTTTATGCAAAGACCTGAACATTCCAAATATATTTTGTTCAATTTCATTTGCATATTTCGACAGGAAGATACAAGTAAGAGAAAAGTTCTCCTTACTTTCTTTGTGGGGGCCTAAAATGAAAACTACACATATAAAAAATTGTTTCTAATGAATGTCCAAAGGAACTATCTAAGCCTTAAGATCCACTTACGTAGTTTTAATTTTTCTAGGCCACATTTTAAGAAGTAAAGCGAATCAGTGAGATATTTTACACTATTATTTTTTCAAGCTATGTCTTCAGATCTAGTAGGTCAACAAGATGAGCCTAGCCAAACTGCAATGAATTCTGTTTTCAACGAAACAGGTTTTGACCGGCTTTTTTTCTTTTTAAGAATTTTGCCCTAAGGCTCCTGCCTCTTAGCTGATTAGAAACCAGAGAACTTAGCAACTCCTCTTTTTTTTTTTTTTTTTTTGTGGGTGTGTTGGGTCTTTGTTGCTACACGCAGGCTTTCTGTAGTTGCGGCGTGCGGCGAGCAGGGGCTACTCTTCTTTGTGGTGCACGGGCTTCTCATTGTGGTGGCTTCTCTTGTTGCGGAGCACAGGCTCTAGGCGTGCAGGCTTCAGTAGTTGTGGTGCGTGAGCTCAGTAGTTGTGGCACACGGGCTTAGTTGCTCTGCAGCACGTGAGATCTTCCCAGACTAGGGCTCAAGTCCGTGTCACCTGCGTTGTTAGACGGATTCTTAACCACTGCACCACCAGGGAAGTCCCGCAACTCCTTTCTTTAGTGAAAGCTTCATATGAAACAACTTAGGAAAGTGTTGCTTAAAAAAAAAAAAAAAAAGTGTGAAAAATATGGCATAGTAAAACTGAGAGATTTGCTTCTCATTTCAGGGGTTTTCTTTTTTTATTTATTTATTAATTTATTTATTTTTGGCTGTGTTGGGTCTTCGTTGCTGTGCGTGGGTTTTCTCTAGTTGCGTCGAGTGGGGGCTACTCTTTGTTGCGGTGCGTGGGCTTCTAAATGTGGTGGCTTCTCTTGTTGCGGAGCCCGGGCTCTAGGCACACGGGCTTCAGTAGTTGCAGCAGGCAGGCTCAGTAGTTGTGGCTCGCAGGCTCTAGAGCACAGGCTCAGTCTTTGTGGTGTACGGGCTTAGTTGCTCCACGGCATGTGGGATCTTCCCAGACCAGGGCTCGAACCCATGTCCCCTGCATTGGCAGGCAGATTCTTAACCACTGCACCAGCAGGGAAGTCCTCAGGGGTTTTCTTACCTGATGGTTCTTACTGAAATAAGAAGACATTATGGGTAAATTTGGCTTTAGTAATTTTTAGGTGGAGATGTATTTCTTCTCTGCAGTAGAAGAAACACATCGTTCCATCATCCAGAAACCTAACCACCATTGAGTGTAAAATTGGAGATACAAACATAGTTTATTATTGTCCACAGGGAAAAATAATGTAGCTGTGCTCAACGTAATTGTTATCTGCTACTTTTTCTATGACAATAGGAAAAACCCTCTGAACCAGTACCAAAATTGTGTGGAAATTTGCTAATAATCATATCAAAATGTATCTAATTATAGTGGAGTTATGAGGTTGTAATTCACCAGGGCTTGTCTATTTCAGAACTTCCTTTTACTGCTGCAAGACAGCAAGTAGTATTTGCAATGATGGTTCAAATAAACTCTCTGGGTGAGAGTTTTCCTGTGTCATCTTGAATTCATTTCTAGAACTCTTATTCAGCAGTGTTATCTAAAGAACGTAATAAGCATTTGAATATACTCGAGTACCACAGAGTAATTGGAATTTATCAGGAAAACCTCAGGATGATCTAGGATACCCTTGTTCCAGCTTTAGCCTAAGTTTTTAATCACAGTTGTCCCTTGAACAACACAGGTTTGAACTGCAGGTGCACTTACAAGCAGTTTTTTGGTTTTTGTCTTTTTTCCAATAAATACATACTGTAGTTCTACACGATCTGTGGTTGGTTGAATCGTCAGGTTTTGGAACCATGGATGTGGAGAAACCTCATATACAGAGGAACCACGTGTACAGAGCGCCGACCATAAACTACAAGTGGAAGGTCAGCACTCCTAACCCTGCCGTGATGTTCAAGGGTCAGCTGGATTACAAAAAGCAAATAGTTGTGCAGGACCTACTTTAACTAGTAGTTCTCAATAATTCAAACTTCTACTTTAGCCTCTAAAATTTCTAAGGAATAGACCTTTAATTTTTAATCTCTGCTCCCTGGAAACACTATATCTTTCAAAAAGAGGCCGGAGGGGAACCTCCCTGGCGGTCCAGTGGTTAAGACTTCTTGCTTCCACTGCAGGGGGCGTGGGTTCGATCCCTGGTTGGGGAACTAAGATCCCGCAAGCCATGCTGTGTGGCCAAAAAGAAAAAAAAAGCCAGTGGGCAAATGAGCACAGACCTAAAGATAAAACATGTTCTGGGCTTCCCTGGTGGCGCAGTGGTTGAGAGTCCGCCTGCCGATGCAGGGGACACGGGTTCGTGCCCCGGTCCGGGAGGATCCCACATGCCGCGGAGCAGCTGGGCCCGTGAGCCATGGCCGCTGAGCCTGCGCGTCCGGAGCCTGTGCTCCGCAATGGTAGAGGCCACAACAGTGAGAGGCCCGCGTACCACACACACACACACACAAAAACATGTTCTGAAACAGGTTCTGATGTTGAAAAGTGTGGGAAAACTGGAGAATCATTACATAGAAATGGTAAAATAAAACACAATGAGGGGGCTTCCCTGGTGGCACAGTGGTTAAGAATCCGCCTGCCGATGCAGGAGACACGGGTCCGAGCCCTGGTCCAGGAAGATCCCACATGCCGCGGAACAACTAAGCCTGTGCGCCACAACTACTGAGCCTGCGCTCTGGAGCCTTTCAGCCACAGCTACTGAAGCCCACGCACCAGGAGCCCCTGCTCCGCACACCACAATGAAGAGTAGCCCCCTCTCGCCACAGCTAGAGAAAGCCCGCGCGCAGCAATGAAGACCCAACACAGCCAATAATTAATTAATTAATTAATTAATTTTAAAAAATTTTAAATACCCACAATGAGGGACTTCCCTGGTGGTTCAGTGGTTAAGAATCCGGCAACTAAGATCCCACATGCCGTGGGACAACTAAACCCGAGTGCCACAACTAGAGAGAAGCCGGCAATGAAGACCCAGTGCAGCCAAAAAAACCCCAAAAAAAAAAAAAAAAACCAATGATGTAAGTACCCCCCAGCAACACAGGGAAAGAAATGACAAGGAACTTCCTGTAACAGGAGAGCCTGTGATTTTATAAATGGGATAATATAAAAATAGATTCCAACAGCAGGAACTCCAGTTGGCATGCTGAGGGACCTTATGGCCGTAAGTGTCTGATGAGCTGGCTAGGAGCACCGTTGGAACCTGCATAAGGAGCCGAAAGGGAACAGCAGAGCAGAACCAGCACACTGCTTTAACAGCCTGCTGGCCATCTCCTCTGAAAATTATATCAGTACTCTTGAAGATAGATGGGCAAGGATACATCCCTATGAATGAAAGCTAAAGCTCTGCATAGCACTATAATTTAAATGTATACTTTGTGTAATAATACATGTCATAAAACAAATATTTGGGGGAAATGTGTATAGGTATGAAAACAAAGAAAGGGAGAAGAAAGGAACCCCCAAAAGCTTTTCTTTATGTAGGTTATATCTATCTATATTTACTATACTGAAAATTAAAACTGATAATTTTTTAAAACACAAGAACACATTTCGTTAGCCATCGGAGTGATAACATCATCATGTGTTACGTAGTCTCTGAAAAAACTACGTGAAAAAACAAATAACCTTTTAGTATTATCATGAAAATAGTTTTGATCTTGCAAACCCTCCGAAAGGGTTTGGGAGCCCACAGAGGTCCCCAGACCTCACTTTGAGAACTGCTGTGCTAAATTATCATGCTGTGGTAATAACCCCAGTATCTCAGGAGCTTAACACACATAGGTTTATGTCTTGCTTCATGTCCACTGAGGGCTGACCGAGGGCTCTGCTCTACATCATTCTCATTCTGGGGCCAGGCTGAAACATTGCTCATTACTGGGGCAAGGGGAAAAAGCCAGTGCTAGACGGTCCCAGCACTAAAATTCTGGCCTGGTAGTTGCACGTGTGTTGGAGGAAGTCATGGAGAGGAAATGACCACCAGTTGACGTCAGAAAGCTGGACCCAGTCTTTTGGAGGCTCCTCACCCACACCCACCCCCGTCCTTGGAATGTACACTCTGCCCATTGTTCCCACAGTGGGAGCTATTACAAGGAGGTAGCCTTGAGAGAGTATGGGGTTGCTGAGACCATCTGGACAGTATACATGACTAAACCCAGTTAAGGCCTCTATATAAACTTGTAAGATACTGGCTGGCAGGTGTGGAGATCTACTCATCTGTGGCTGCCCAAGACAAGCCTCGTATGTAAGTTCCCTTGCTTATCGCACCTGCCATCTACCAATCTGGAGTCTGGAGTCGTCTGCTTCTTTCTTCGACCTCTCTTTGCCCTTTGTTTATGGGGCCAGTTGGTGAACCAACACCATGGCATTTCCACTCAGAGCTTATTGGCCAGAACTAGTCACATGACTCTAGGGGGGCAGGAAGTACAATCCTGCCATGGGAAGAGGATCCTTTCTCCTTGAAGAGATTTTTCTTTTTCTTTCTTTTTTTTTTTTTTTGGCCACACAGCAGGGCATGCAGGATCTTAGTTCCCTGATCAGGGATCAAACCCATGCCCCCTACAGTGGAAGCACAGAGTCTTAACCACTGGGCCTCCAGGGAAGTCCCTGGAACTTTTCTTTCAAATAGTGGAAGAAAGTCTTTTACAGAAGCTCCAGCAGAGTTTCCCTGGGTCAGAACTGAACCAATCACTGGTGAAGAGGAGCAGTGTTGCCCCCAAGTGGCTGACACCCATCCTCATGCACTCCCTGGGCAGGAGGTAGGGGTCCTACATCCGTGGACATATTGCTGCCCACCCAATGGCTGAACAAAATTGGGATCCAGTTAGCAAGAAAGAAGGAGAGGAATGGCTGTGACAATCTTCCCCTCTCATTTTTGTTTTTGTCTGCTCTCCCACTAGCATCACGAATAGTGTATTGAGACAGGCAGGAAATATACTTAGGGTGTATCTCTTAAAAAGGAAGATTTCCATCTACAGTAACACTTGCCTAAGAGATATCAAAACTGAATATTGTATGTCATCTCAACCAGCTGAAACTAATAAACAGGTGTGGCTTTAGACTGACCTTGTATGCCAGACCCTCTGATTGGACCTAACTGAAGACTCTTTCCCTACCAATGAGCAATGGGACTTGTTTTAACCAATTGGGTCAGGTGCCCTCTGTAGAAAACTATGACAAATACCAATCTGTTCAAGAGCAGGGCCAGTCAGGGTCACCAACAGACCACCATCCCTACTAACACCCTGATTGGCCCAGCTTGAATCCATTCTCCTAGACTAAGAACTGGTCAGGGAGGTGAGGTTGTGTCTTTCAAAATGGCTGATAGGATGAGATTGAAAAAAGCAATCAGGGACCTGTGTCCCCAGGCATTTTGGGCCATCAGGACCAAACTGAGGAGTTTGGTTTTATTATAAGAGACTTGAGTAGCCACGGAAGACTTTTAAGCAGGGGAAAACATTTTTTTTTATTTGAGTTAATATCAGCTAAGGCCCCACTCCTGTGGATCAGGGGAGCAGATAGGAGGAAGTGCTACTGGAAGCTGAACAAACAATATAGAACAGCAGGTATACAACAGGATTTTCTGCAATGATGGAAATGTTCTGTATCTGTCCTGTCCAGTGTGGCAGACGCTAACCCCATGTGGCTATGGAGGCTTTGAAATGCTGTTAGTGCAACTAAAGAACTGAATTTTAAATTCTATTTAATTTTAATGCATTTTAATATTAATAGCCACATGTAGTTAATGACCTTTGTATATCTTTCCTTCTGTTCAAAAGTTCACTTTATGCCACTCACTTTTACGAAAGACCTACATTAGTACCTGTCTTTGCTAACTGAAAGATATACAAAGAGGGTTTCTGCTTTTACAAAAAAGAAGTGAAAAAAGTGTTCAGTGTTTGCTGTGAGCAAGCTATGTCCACCCCAAGCAGCGAGAGCAGCACCACCAAGCTCCTTCCTTGGGAACTACACTCAACATTTCAACACCAAGCTCCCTTAGCTCTGAACTACGTCTGGGAGCATCTGTGCTTTCTCTGGATTTATTTTGTGCAACCGTTAGCAAGATGTATTCTGAAGTAATTGCTTCTTTGCTTTACGTCATTTTGGCTTACAAAAAGTTTCATAAGAATGCTCTGCTTTCAGAGAGCAGGGTGTTGACCTAAAACAAATAGACTGCCAGATATTTCTCCAGCAAAGATGAATTTATGCAGGATCAGTAGAGAATTGTAATTCAGAGTCTGCAACCATGGCAAACCACATGCAAGTCCCCACATAGCAAAAGAAGGAGAACTCTTTTATAGAGGGGAAAAGGAAGGTGGGAAGGCTATAATAAACAAAGAGTATATGGCTTTTCATTGGCTGAGTCCTTGCCAGGAAAGAAGAGGAATTTTCTTCTTCCTGTTAGACTCTACTATGGTCCCAGGGTATGGAGCTTCCCCTCTGGTCTTCCAACTCTATTTAATTGAGGCTTCTCTTTATTAAGTTTTTTTTTACAGATCCTCCTTTTGATCCAGTTGTTTCTCTGAATGCATCGCTGATCAAGAGTCAGGTTTTCTAGTTTCAGCAGCTTTTTGTCCCACAACACCAGGAAGGACCTTTCCTGGGTATAGTGTCTCTTTTCAGAGGGAATGTACACAGATTGGAAACCTGTTGAGGTCACATCTGGGTAACAAGGAGGGAAAGGAGGGAGAACTCTCAGGCACTTTCAATCTCAAGTCCACCTGTCGTCAAGATCATAGATATTGGAGATCATCTGAAACATTATGTCATCGTCAACAGTTTGGTGACAAACATCCAACAGGCCTGGTCTGGATATCTTGGGAAAGCTGTCTTATCAGATGTTGTCTCTTTCAATTCTAGGAACTCTTTACTTTCAGAGCACCAGAAAATGTGCAGGTCCAGTCAGGGTTCAGTGCTTCCTTTAGGTGTGTCACATGAATCCAAGGGTCTATGCTTTGGAGTTTGACAACCCAAGGGCTGGTTAGCAGAACCTGATAGGGGCCTCTCCAGTGAGGTTGAAGAGAGTTCTGAAGGTGTCTTTTCCAAAAGACTAAATCTCCAGGTTGCAAGATGTCATGTTTAAGGTCTTCATCTCCCAAGGGCACACTGTGAAAAGACAGTTGCTCTACCAAAGCATGATTATTATTATTTCTTTAAAAGCTTTTCTCTTTCTTTTTAGTTTCTCTTTATTTCTTTTTTGGCTGCATTGGGTCTTCGTTGCTGCATGGGCTTTCTCTAGTTGCTGAGAGCAAGGGCTACTCTTCATTATGGTGCGCGGGCTTCTCATTGTGGTGTCTTCTCTTGTTGTGGAGCACGGGTTCTAGGCGCGCGGGCTTCAGTGGTTATGGCACTTGGGCTCAGTAGTTGTGGCTCGCGGGCTCTAGAGCACAGGCTCAGCAGTTGTGGCACACAGGCTTAGTTGCTCCACAGCATGTGGGATCTTCCCGGACCAAGGCTCGAACCCGTATCCCCTGCATTGGCAGGCAGATTCTTAACCAGTGTACCACCAGGGAAGTCCAGAATGACTATTTTTAATACAAGCAATTATGCCTTTGAAATATTGGAATATCTCTCCTTTTATCAGTTGTGGGTCAAAAGAATCAAGAGACAAGTGCATTGGATGACCCTTGACTATCTCAAAGGATAAGTTTCATGGGTTCCAAAAATGGGTGGATCTGAGATTTAGAAAGACCAACAGCAGTGCTTTTGACCAAGGTATTTGGAGGGTCTCTATAAACTTTGCCAACTGAGTCTTAATAATGCCATTAATGTGTTCAAGTAAAGAAGAGGATCGAGGGAATTCCCTGTCAGTCAGTGCAGTGGTTAGGACTCCATGCTTTCACTGCCAAAGGCCACCCGTGGGTTCAATCCCTGGTCGAGGGTGGCATGTACAGTGAAAGTTTTGTAAAACGGGCCAAACTGCACAGCCTTGTTGAAGTATGTGGCAAGTAAAATGGGTTCCTTTATCACTATGAAACACAAAAGGAGTTCCCCAAGTAGGGGTAGTTTTTTCTAAAAGGATTTTAGCCACAGAAGAGGCAGTAACCTGTCTACAAGGGAAGACTTTAGTCCAGTGTGAAAACATGTAGACCATAACTAAAACATTTATACCCATAAGATGGAGGAAGTTGTATGAAATCCATTTACCAGATTTCAAATGGTCCATTAAGCAGTTTAAAATGTCCAGGAGCAGTACGAACAGGCTTCCCTGGGTTATACTTCAGACAAGTGGGACAAGTGAGGTAGGCACTTTTTGTGGTGCTGTTCATGTTTCCTCACCAATATTGATTCATGAATGCTATTATTTTATTAGTGGATCAATGGTTTAATGCATGTACAGTGGTGAAAAGTGGGAATTTTAGAGTCTCCAGTAGGACTGGGTTGTTATTTGACCCAAATTGGAGCCTTCTCTTTTTATCAAACCAAGAGCTGTTGAATTTCCAAACTTGTTTTTCCTTTTCTGAGGCCAATTGTTGGGGTTCTCTAGCCAGTTTTTCTAAGTTATCCTTTGGGGGAAATATTCCTTTGGACCATGACAGAGGTTTGGCTGCTCTTGGTCCCATTAAGGACAGCATTCTTGTGGAAATATCAGCAAAGAGATTTTCCTTAGCTTCTAAAGAGTCATGTTTAGAACGCCCCAGAACCTTAATAATAGTTAAAGTGGCAGGTAAAAGTATGGCATCCACTAATTCCTGAATATAAGGGCCATTTTTAATTTTATTTCCACTGGAAGTGAGGGGAAGCCATGTTGCTTCCACAACATTCCAAAATCATGAACTACTCCCAAAGCACATCTACTATCAATATAAATACTGGCAATTTGGGGGAATTCCTTGGCGGTCCAGTGGTTAGGACTCTGCGCTTCCACCGCAGGGGGCACGGGTTCCATCCCTGGTCAGGGAACTAAGATCCCACATGCCACACAGCACAGCCAATAAATAAATTAATTAAATAAAAATAAATAAATAAACATTGGCAATTTTGTCCTTGGCCAAAGAACAAGAACGATATAATTCAGCCTGTTGGGTTGAAGTAGCCGTCGGTAAAGATGCTGCCTCAAGACAACATCAAAAGGAGTAGCACAGCATACCGAGCATGATATTAGCCCTTGTTACCTTTTAAATAAGAAACATCATCCAACCATGAGAAGTCAGCGTTATCCAAAGGAATTTCCTGCAGACCATCACAAGGAGTCAGGGGCTGGTCCATCAGTGTTAAGCAGTCATGAGGAATTTCATCAGTGACAGAGTGGAGAAGAGCAGCAGGGTTAAAATCATTACAACAAAAAAGGGTTATGTGAGGAGCAGTTAACACAAGGACTTCATAGGAGGTGAGGTGGCTGACTGAGAACTATTGAGTGTGGTGAAAATTCAGGAAAACTTCTATTGCATGAGGTACAGAAATGGGTAAAGGGGATCTCACAAGGATTTTCTCAGTGGTCATAACCAAAAGGGCAGTGGCTATAATGGCTCTAAGGTAAGGGGCGTATCCGTGTGCCACTGGGTCCAGTTACTGGCTATAACACCCTATGGATCGATGGAGGTCCTTGTATTTTCGGGTGAGTAGCCCAAGTGCTCTCTTTTCCCTTCCTTTTCATATACGAAAAGGAAAAGGTGAATCTGAGCATTGGGATTCCCAAGGTCAGGTATGTTCATCAAACTCTCCTTTTAAGGCCTTGAAGTCTATGTTGTCTGGCTCAAAATTGGGTCAAGGTTATTATTGTTGACTAAAACATACAGAGGTTTGGCCATAAGAGAAAAATTTGGAATCCAGTTTCAGCAATTACCAACTAGCCCAAGAAAACCTCCCAGTTAACTCTTAGTTTTGGGTTTGGGGAAACTTAGGACACAATGAGTCCTATCTGGATCCAAGTGTAGCCTTTGTTCTCTTATCAAATGCCCTAAATATTGAACCTGGGTTTGGGCGAACCATAATTTTTCTTTGGTGAATTTATGTCCCTTTAAGGCTAAAAGCTTTAGCGAGTGGATGTTGTCTTCCTGTGAGGAGGCTTGAAAAGAAGAGCAAAGAAGCAAATCATCCACATGTTACAACAAAAGAAAACCTCCAGGGAACTTTATATCATATAGATCAGCCCTCAGGATCTGCAAGAAGTAGGGACTCTCAGTAAAACCTTGAAGACTTACTGTCCAAGTGAGTTGTTTTTCTTCCCAAGTGAAGGCTAAAAGGTATTGGCTAGCTTCATCAGCTGGAATACTAAAGAATGCACTACATTTCTTTCCTGTAAATCAATTACAGTAAAGAATTAGCTTCCCAGGAATGAGTGTTAGTCACATATGAGAGTTAGGAATGACAGGGTGTCCAGGGATGTGTATTGTCAATGTTGTTTATTGGAGGTCCTGGACCAACCTCCACCCTTGGCCCTCAGGTTTTCTCACTGGTAAAACTGGGAGTGTTACAGGGGCTAATACAAGGGATAATGAGGTCTGGAACCTTGTAATCTTCTGTTATAGAATTTATGCCTTGAAGGGCTTCTTGACTTACAGGGTATTGATTAATTCTGAGAAGAGGTTTTGAGGAATCTATTAGAATTTTTTTAATTTATTTTATTATTATTTTATTTATTTTTATTTTTGGCTATGTTGGATCTTCGTTGGTGCTCGCAGGCTTTCTCTAGTTGTGGCGAGCAGGGGCTACTCTTCATTGTGGTGCGCGGGCTTCTCATTGCGGTGTCTTCTCTTGTTGTGGAGCACAGGCTCTAGGCGAGTGAGCTTCAGTGGTTATAGCACTCGGGCTCAGTAGTTGTGGTGCATGGGCTTAGTTGCTCCGCGGCATGTGGGATCTTCCCAGACCAGGGCTCAAACCCGTGTCCCCTGCATTGGCAGGCGGATTCTTAACCACTGCGCCACCAAGGAAGCCCTCTATTTGAATTTTGATGGGAGGTGTGCTTTGACTTTTGCCAGCATCATTTGGAGATTTTTTCCCATAAGAAAGGTGGTAACTGATTCAGTAGGGACAAATGATTAGTGTTTCCAGAATCAGCTCTAGTACTGTCAGAGATGGAAGGCATAAAGAATGTCAAAGGGTCATTTTGTTCACCTGGTTGGTTACTTTGATTGAAATTATTTCCTCCTTTTGAGAGAAAGAAATTCTTGAATGATGCTTCTCTAAGAAGTCTCAGCCTAATAAATGGGTAAGAGCAGAGGAACTAAGTATAAAAGGGTGTGTAGGGCTTCCCTGGTGGCGCAGTGGTTGAGAGTCCGCCTGCCGATGCAGGGGACACGGGTTCGTGCCCCGGTCCGGGAAGATCCCACATGCCGCGGAGCGGCTGGGCCCGTGAGCCATGGCCGTTGAGCCTGCGCATTCGGAGCCTGTGCTCCGCAATGGGAGACCACAACAGTGAGAGGCCCACGTACCGCAAAAAAAAAAAAAAAAAAAAAAAAATTAAAAAAAGGGTGTGTATCTCTCAAAGGGCCTAAACAAAATAAATAGATTCAGAGACAGAAACACCCCTCTTTTTTTTTTTTAGCTGTGTGACATGTGGGATCTTAGTTCCCCTACCAGGGATTGAACCTACGCCCCTGCAGTGGAAGCATGGAGTCTTAATCACTGGACCACCAGGGAGGTCCCTGAGGCAGGAACCTCTTGAGGTTCATTAGAGGTCCTCACTATTTGAACTGTGTTAGCACTCTGAGGCAGGGGCTGTTTTATAATTGTGGGATCAAGAGTAGCTCTGGTGTTGGCTAGGACCGGAAGAAATTTGTCCGCAATCTGGAGAAATGTTTCTCCAAACTGATTAAAAGGGAAGTTTGGGAAGAGCCCCTGTAGATCCTTGGAGCCTCAACATTTTGAGAATTAAGAGGACGTTGGAAAGACTGCTTAAAGGGCTGAAGACATCTAAAGCACTTAAATTTGTAACAATCTTTTTTTCCAATGTCCTGTCTCTTTGCAATAATAGCAGAAACTAGGAGGGTTTGGGCTTCATTTAGGAGATTTCATTTGCTGGAGTTGAAAATTAAGAATTTTGGCGGTCTCCCTTAAATCTGAAGTGGACATAGTTTCCCATTCCATTCTGGTCCTTTTAACTAAAAGGGAAAGTTCCCAGCTCAGCTCATTAACAAATATAGAGCTAAAATCTACGTGGGTGGAATCAACATCTAAAGGAAGGGCCATCTTTTTTTCAAATAATTTAAAACCCATTGAAGTAGCCATGAACAGGTTCATCTGATTTTTGTGTGCAAGGTTGAATTTTGTTCCAATCAACAGACTTTCAAATTTCCCTATTGAGTCACCTAGCGACTGTATGAGCCTGATCATACAATAAATTAGCAGGCTGGTCTCCCAGTTGTAATTCTAGAGATCTGTCAGGATTTTTCTAATTATTTTCAATTTTCATCCAATGCTGGGCCTGGCCTTCACTGACAGGTATAGAAAATGGCTGATAAAGGGAATCTCCTGGCTGTCCAATTGTTAGGACTCAGCACTTTCACTGCCAGGGCCCAGGTTCGATCCCTGGTTGGGGAACTAAGATCCCACAAGCTGTGTGGCACAGCCAAAAAAAAAAAAAATGCTGATAAGTCAGAGAAAGCAGGTTAATAAATCTGAGTGACTTTGTTAAATTTCTCAGCAAATCTGTGAGAAACTTCAGTTACTTTGGGAAAATCTTTGACTCTGGCTTGCAGTTCAGCTTTAGTCCAGAGAGTATAAGCTATTAAAGGTTTAGCCTCTGAATCCTCAGAAGACTTAACTTTAAAGGGACAGATTCTGACAAGTTCAGAGGAAAAGGGAGCAAGGAGATTTTCATAGAAAAGAAGTTCAGAAGAAAAGGGAGCAAGGAGATTTTCATAGAAAAGGAGAGAATTGGTACTGGGGAACTGAGGGTATAGAGGAGGCCTAGGTGGTGTAGGAGGGAAAGAGGAAGATGGCCCCATAGACAGAGACAAGATGACACCAGAGGTGGCGCCTGAGACAAAGAAGCCAAGGAAGAAGAGCCTGAGGCTTCCGGAAACATGTTTTCTTTCTTTAATCATTTGTTGGCCTCAGTTAACCTTAAAATCTTATTTTGCAGAGAAGCAATTTAGACTCCAGATACTGTTGGGAAGCCTCAAAAGATCAATCAAAATAAGCATTCCAGGGCTTCCCTGGTGGCGCAGTGGTTGAGCGTCCGCCTGCCGATGCAGGGGACACGGGTTCGTGCCCCGGTCCGGGAAGATCCCACATGCCACGGAGCGGCTGGGCCCGTGTGCCATGGCCACTGAGCCTGGGCGTCCAGAGCCTGTGATCCGCAACGGGAGAGGCCACAACAGTGAGAGGCCCACGTACCGTAAAAAAAAAAAAAAAAAAAAAAAAAAAAGGCATTCCACTCAGTTCTGAAAACGTTTGAGCTATTGTAGTCCAATTTGACTTTAAGGAAATTAAGTTTGGGGATTTCCAAATTTCCCCATCATGGCCATCGATATTCTAAATTGCCTTTCTTCAAGTTGGTCAGTTTAGTTAGATAGAAATGATTATGAGGAAGAACTGCAGTTTTGAAACATAAAATCGGCTAGAGTCCCTAGATGTGGGGCACTCTCAAAATATTTAGATAACCTGGATCCCATTTCTCAGAAGTTTTTCTCTAGAGTAAAAGAAAAAATTTCAAACAGCTTCAACAGCTTCCAGCTTCAAACAGTTCAATTCAGACAGCTTGCAAGCTAATATCAGCTAATTCTAAGGAAACAGCTTGGACCCAGAGGAGCCAGGCCAAAGACTTTTTCAGCCAGTTTCCAGAGAATAGTTTATTCCAAAGGAATAGACCAAAGGTGGCAAAACTGGTACAGGTTAAGTGAAGCAGCCCCTCTTCCCAAAGGAATGGGCCAAAGGCATTTTCAGCCAGCTTTGGTTGAAACAGTCTGATCTCAAAATCAGACTGAAGTATCAAATGAGTACTCACATGCAGAACAAGGCCTTAACTCAAAAGACAAAACCTAAAAATAAACCCTAAATGAATCCTGGAAAGCTTCAAATGCAAATAGGGTGTGAGCTCCAATCCAGGAGAAAGATGCACCTTCAAACTCCAGGGTTGGTGAGAAAGCACTGAGTGAAAATGGGCTCAATTGTGAGTACCACACCTGTCTGCTCACCAGCCCCAGAGCCTTCAGGGATCTTCTCTGGTCTCTGTATGGGCCACCAAAATGTTGACCTAAAATAAAAAGACTTCCAGTTATTTTTCTAGCAAAGATGGGTTTATTCGGAATCAGCAGGGAATTCAAGCCACATGCAAGTCCCTGTACAGCAGGGGAAGGAGAATTCTTTTATAGAGGGGAAAGGAAGTTGGGAGGGCTATAGTAAACAGAGTCCATGGCTTTTCATTAGCTAAGTCTTTGCCAGAAAAGGAGTCTTTTTTCTTGCTGTTGGGCTCTGTTTCTGTTGTAGACCCTTCTGGTCTCCCAACTCTATTTAAATAAGTTTTCTGTTTATTAATTTTTTATAAGGGGAAACCTGAAATAATGTGCCTGTTTTTTTGTTTGTTTGTTTGTTTGTTTTTAGTGGTACGCGGGCCTCTCACTGTTGTGGCCTCTCCCGTTGCGGAGCATAGGCTCCAGATGCGCAGGCTCAGCGGCCATGGCTCACGGGCCCAGCCGCTCCGTGGCATGTGGGATCTTCCCGGACTGGGGCACGAACCCGTGTCCCCTGCATCGGCAGGCAGACTCTCAACCACTGCGCCACCAGGGAAGCCCCTGTTTTTTATTAATATAATCTGAGTGGGTTTCTGTAATCTACAGCTTCCCTCCTCATACACGCTCTCATTTTAGATGCTTAGAATTCAGAAAACCCAAACAGCTTACAGGAGAAATATCTGCTATGGTATGAGTACCCAAGGCCCACCATGCTTCATCCCCCATCTTTACAGAGGGGTCTAGAAGGCTTCCTGAGCTCAGGCCTCCAAGTCAGGGCCTTGTTGCCACAGTTGCTTCTCAAAAATCTTGCCCTCACCCCAACCCCAATCATCTCCTGGCTCCCTCTCTTACCCCCAGGGGCTAAACCAGGCTCAGCCACACCTGTCCACAGCTGCTCTCCTCAGAGGCAGAGGTCTCTCTCCCAGACCCCAACACAGATCGTTTCCTCTTTCTCTCAAGAACCACCCTCCACGTGGCATAGACTGCGCCTCACTAAAATGAGTCCTCTTGAAGTAGGGCTGCTCATTTGAGACCAAAGTGCTGAGTCCTGGGGCAATTTCTGTCTCCAGTGTGCCTCAGCTGCGTGGGGGATGTATTGGAGGAAAGGAAGGGAGGCCCAGGTGGTGACCTTGCGCCAGCATGGTCCCTGGAGACCAGGTGATAGAGGCAGGGGATGGGAGTGTCTGGTGGAGTGATATGGAAAGAGGAGCAGTTACTCTTTCCTGCCACAAGTGGGAGCTTCAGACGACATCTTGACCGTACCAGTCAACTTGGTTTCTGGTACAGAGTGGAGTCAAATATGTCAACTTTTATCAATGGTCTCTCAAATATTCCCACTCAGAGGGACACTGCACCGAGTTACGTGGCGTGCGCATTTTAGACCTCACCTCAAGTTATTTTGGAGCACACTCCAGAAAGTCTTCTTCCAAGCGAGAGACAACAACACAGTAACTTAGCAAGGCAATGTTATAGCCAAGGGAACAGGGTTGCCAAGTTTAGCAAATAAAAATGCAGGATGCCAAATTAACTCTGAATTTCAGATAAACACGAATAATTATTTCCCAAATATTGCGTGGGACATAGTTATACAAAAAACTTGTTCATTGATTATCTGAAATTCAGATTTAACTGAACATCGTCTATTTTACCTGACAACCTTACCAGGGGTTACATCCAATTTTAACAGTTTTCCAAACTAAAATGTTTGCAGCCTTGCTCTGTGATGACACCCTTCTGCCGTGCGTTAGAGCAGACACCCCAGATCCTTTTCCAATTTCTTCAAATCTTTTCACAAGAAGATGCATCACTGTCCAGCTTAGTCACAAGGAGTATATGTGGCCCTGACCTTAACCTGTGGAAACAATCTCCTGCCCCCTCTGCTCAGCACCTTTCAAAAGCTTGGCTGGGAGAAACAATATTTTTTAACGATTATCTCAAGAATGTCTTTTTTTCTAGGTCAGTGATAATCAACCTTTTTAGTGAGAAGCCCAATTCAGAAAAAAAAGTAACTTGTTACCAATTTTTTTTAAAAGAAATTATCTTTTTTATCAGGAATGTAGTATCAACAACTTTGCTTAAGTGTGCTTTTATTGTTTCTCCAATCACTAAAGGGTTTCATTCTTTTGGCTAAACTTTCAGAAACTACATAACATGCCTGCTCTGGTGTATCTGATGGAATGCTCCACCTTTTACCAAAGCTTGTGGTCTAGGAAAGAATTTTTGGAGCTGGCTCAGTTGTTTTTCCTTAATTGACCCTGGAGTCCACTTAATTGCAAAATGTGCTTTGTCTCTTTTTATTCAGGCGTAACGACCACACAGTAAAAGTTCACAAAGTGTGCTAATCTTAAATCTCAATGAAGTTCTGAATTTGTATACACCTGAGTAGCCACCACCTAGATCAAGATATAGAACTTTCCTGCACTCCAACAAGTATTTTTGTGCTGTTCCCAGTCACTACTTCCACCAGAGGTCACCACTATTCTGACTTCTATATTCGTTGATTAGTTTTGTTCTTGAATTGTATATAATTGGAATCATACATTTAGGATACTTATATTTGTTGAACATTTTCTGTGAGATCCATCCGTGTGGGTGTACATGTCAGTAATTCATCCTTTTTTATTGCTGCATAGTATTCCATTGTATGAATATATTACAATTGATTTATCAATTTTCCTGTTACTAGGCATTAATGTTGTTTCTGGGTGTTGGCTCTTATGAATAAAGCTTCAACAGACACTTTGTTAGACTCATGTCTTTCGGTGCACTCATTTCTCTTGTGTCTAATCATAGGAATATTGTTATTGGGTCATGGTATAGGTATATGTTCAGCTTTAGTGAATACTACCAAACAATTTTCTACCCACCCTCCCCACCCCTCAGCAGTGTATGAGAATTTCACTCACTCTACCTCTTCACCAACATTTGGCGTCGACAGCTTTTAAAATTTTAGCCATTCTGGTGGGTGTTTGGTGGAAGCTTTTGATGGTTTACATTTTCATTTCTCTCAAGTCATCTTGCACAGCTTTTCATATGCATATTGGCTGTTGGGTAGCCTCTTTTTTTGAAGTACCTGAGAGTCTGTGGTAGGTCAGCTCCAAAGATGACCCCCTCAAGGAAGCATGCCTTCTAGTATTCATACCCTTTGTAATCCCCTTCTCACTGAAATCTGCACTAGGTTGTGACTCTTTTTAACCAATAGAATGCTGCAGCAGTGGGGCTGTGCCAGTCCAGGCCTAAGCCCCAGGAAGGCATGGCAGCGTCTGCTCTAGGGTTCTTGGGAACTTCTGCGCCGCCAGTAAGAAGTCCAGCTGCCGTGCTGGAGAGACCATGTAGAGTGACTACATGGAGAGGAGAGACCTTGACATTACGTGGAGAAGGAGAGAGACCCAGCCATCCGAGGTGAACATCCAGAAATTTCCAGCCCCAGCTGCATCCGACTGCAACCCCATGACAGACCCCAAGCTGGATCAGCAGCAGAACAACCCAGCGGAGCCCAGTCACCCCTCACAACAAAGAGAGATAATAAAAGGGGTTCTGTTTTATTTATTTATTCGAAGTTCATTTATTTATTTATTATTTATTTATTGAAGTATAGTTAATTTACAATGTTGTGTTAGTTTCAGGTGTATGACAAAGTGATTCCGTTTTTCAAATTCTTTTCCCTTATAGGTTACTACACAATATTGAGTATAGTTTCCTGTGCTACACAGTGGGTCCTTGCTGTTTATCTATTTTATATATAGTAGTGTGTATATGTTAATCCCAAACTGCTAATTTATCCCTCCCGCCCCCTGCCGCCCTTTCCCCTTTGGTAACCATGTTTGTTATCTGTGTCTGTGAGTCTGCTTCTGTTTTGTATACAAGTTCATTCATATCATTGTTTTTATAAATGTATTTATTTTATTTTTGGCTACGTTGGGTCTTCGTTGCTGCGCACGGGCTTTCTCTAGTTGCGGTGAGCAGGGGCTACTTTTCGTTGTGGTGCGCGGGCTTCTCATTGTGGTGGCTTCTCTTGTTGCAGAGCACGGGCTCTAGGCACACAGGCTTCAGTAGTTGTGGCTCGTGGGTTCTAGAGCGCAGGCTCAGTAGTTGTGGCGCACGGGCTTAGTTGCTCCACAGCATGTGGGATCTTCCCGGACCAGGGCTTGAACCCATGTCTCCTGCATTGGCAGGCGGATTCTTAACCACTGTGCCATGAGGGAAGTCCCTGTTGGTTTGTTTTTGAAGTATAATTGACCTACAACACTATGTTAGTTCCTGGTACACAACATAGTGATTTGGTATTTCTGTACATTTCAAAATGATCACCACTATAAGTCTAGTTCCAATATGTCACCATACAAAGATATTACATAGTTATTAACTATATTCCCCACACCACACATTTCATCCCTGTGACTCATTTATTTTGCAGCTGGAAGTTTGTACCTCTAATCTCCCTCACCTATTTCTTTCCTCCTCCCACCTCTCTCCCCTCTGGCAATCACTTGTTTGTTCTCTGTCTCTGTTTAGTTATGTTTGCTCATTTATTTTGTTTTTTAGAGTCCATATGTAAGTGAAGTCATATGGTATTTGTCTTTCTCTGTCTGACTTATTTCACTAAGAGTAATGTCCTCTTAGGTCCATCCTAAGATGTTGTCGCAAATGGCAAGATTTCATTCTCTTTTATGGCTGAATAATATTCCATTGTATATATGCACATCTTCTTTATCCATTCATCTATTGATGGGCACTTGTGTTTCTTGCACATCTTGGCTATTGTAAATAATGCTGCAACGAGCATAAGGTGTATATATCTTCTCTAATTAGATAAATACCCAGGAGTAGAATTGCTGGATCATATGGTAGCTTTATTTTTAATTTTTTGAGGAACCTCCATACTGTTCTCCATAGTGGCTGCACCAATTTACATTCCCACCAACAGTCCTCAAGGTGTCCCTTTTCTCCACATCCTCGCAAATCACATGAATCCTTAAACTCAGAGAACTTTTTCTGGTTTTGGCCAGAGAGGAAGATGTGAAGACAGAAAAGGGTCAGAGAGATGCAACATTGCTGGTGCTGAAGATGGAGGAAAGGAGCCATGAGCCGTGAGAGCAGCCTCCGAAAGCTGGAAAAGACAAGCAAATGGATTCTCCCTTAGAGCCTCGAGGAAGGAACTCAGCCCTGCTGACACCGTGATTTTAGCCCAGGGAGACTCATGTCAGAATTCTAACCCTCAAAATTGTAAGGTAATAAGTGTGTTGTTTTAAGTGACTAAATGTATGATATTTTGCTATGTCGGTGATAGAAAACTAATACACTAGTTGATCTATAATTTCCCCTTCCACCAAACAGATCAACAGTGAACTGTGTGTCCATGCACTGCCTCTCTTACCCAAAGGCATCCCCATATAATTATTTTATTGACGATGTTTGATTATGGTGTTATGGACTGACATTCAGCAGCTCTATAAAAGTCAACCTTATGGGGCTTCCCTGGTGGCGCAGTGGTTGAGAGTCCGCCTGCCGATCCAGGGGACGCAGGTTCGTGCCCCGGTCCACGAAGATCCCGCGTGCCGTGGAGTGGCTGGGCCCGTGAGCCATGGCTGCTGAGCCTGTGCGTCCGGAGCCTGTGCTCCCCAACGGGAGAGGCCACAACAGTGAGAGGCCCGCATATCGCAAAAAAAAAAAAAAAAAAGTCAACCTTATGAAACTCCTAGCTGTTTTGTTTTTTGTTTTGTTTGTTTGTTTTGCTGCCCCACGGCATATGGGATCTTAGTTCCCCAGCCAGGAAACGAACCCACGCTCCCTGCATTGGAAGCGTGGAGTCTTAACCACTGGACCACCAGGGGAGTCCCTCTTTGCTGTTTTTGGCACAATGATACTGTTGAGGAAGATTTCATTACACCGAAGCGTCGTCTCCACGAGTACCTTCAGGAGAAATTTATTTTCTGTCCTAGTACCTGGAAGAGAGACTCCTGCTTGGGTTTCCCTCTGTGTTGGCTATTAGAAAACTTAGAGCAGTGATTCTTAAGCAAGAGCATATCGGCGTGGAGCAACTATCAGAATCACCAGGGCAGCTTTTGAAAACTGCACTTGCACTCCCTCAGAAATTCCAATCTGTCTCCCTAGAAGAAAGTGTTCCCTCTTGCTCCCACAAGATGCATTGCTTTGGGGAGCCCCTGTCCTATTTAGAAAGGTCTTTTGGGTTGGGGAAAGGGTAAGAATTATTGTCTTGAGCAGCAATTCTCAAATATGGTCTGGGAACCCCTGGAGGAGCCCCAAGACCCTTTCAAGAGGTGCTCAAGGGCAAAACTATTTTCATGACGTCAAGTGTACAATGTAGGTTTCCAAAGGATTCTTTTTTAATGGCGGTTCTTTTTTTTTCTTTTTCTTTTTTTAAATTTATTTTTGGCTGCGTTGGGTCTTCGTTGCTGCACGCGGGCTTTCTTTAGTTGCAGCGAGCGGGGGCTACTCTTCATTGTGGTGTGCGGGCTTATTGCGGTGGCTTCTCTTGTTGCGGAGCACGGGCTCTAGGCACGCGGGCTCAGTAGTTGTGGCTCGCGGGCTCTAGAACACAGGCTCAGTAGTTGTGGTGCACGGGCTTAGTTGTTCCGCGACATGTGGAATCTTCCCGGACCAGGGCTCGAACCCGTGTCCTCTGCCTCGGCAGGTGGATTCTTAACCACTGTGCTACCAGGGAAGCCCTCCAAAGGATTCTTGACACATGATGTCCCAATAGACTGGATGCAAAAGCAGATATGAGAATCCAGCTGTATTCTATCAATCGAGACACTAAAAAAGGTTTGCAAAAGTGTAAAACAATGCCACTCTTCTCACCTTTTCTTTGGTTTTGGAAATGTAGCTGTTTTTCATAAAAATATGTTATTTACATTAACATAATGAATTTCTTTTTAATGAATTAATATGTATTTCAAGTATTTTTCAGTTTTAATTTCAAATGCAGTCAATATTGATAGATATAAGGCACATAAGCGAAACCTCTTCAGATTCCTCAATAATTTTTAAAATTTCTAAGGAGGTCCTGAGACCAAAACACTTAAGTGCTGAATTGGAGGAAGCAGTTTGTAGGTGAGGGTCTTCGTGGCGTGCATGCTTTGCATTAGCCACTCTCTACACCCTCTCCTTCCTACCTTCTTTTTGCCCATACCTCATTTTTCTGAGTGTTTGTTGAATAAATGACTGGTTCTTTATCTTTGGAGGGACAAATGCCTACAAATAAGTGCCGGGGGAGACTTAGAAACCCAAGGATTGTGTTAACAAGTCTGAAGTTGTTATCCTAAAACAATACAACAACCAGTTATTTTACCAGGAAAATGGGTTTATTCGGGAGCAACAAAGATTTGCCATTCGGGACATGCAACTATGGCAAACCACATGCAAGCCAGGTAACGCAAAGGAGAGTTAACTCTTATAGAGAGGGGGAAGTTGAGAGGGGCTGTTATAAACAAAAAGTCCTTTCGAAGAAACTGGGAGTTCAAAGTATAGTGGCTTTTCACTGTCTGAGACAGTCTCTCATTGGCTGAGCTGCTGCCAGGCAGGGAAAAAATCTTTCTTCCTCCTGCTGGGGGTAGAAAAGTAGTGTCACTTCCTGCTGGAGATGCAAAGCGATGTCTCTTCCAGTTGGGAACTCTATTGACATCAAGTAGTATGTGCGTGAGAGCTCCCCCTTCTGGCCTCCCAACTCCATTTCAGTGAGGTTTCCCTTTAGTAACATTCACACCACCACGTTGACCTTCATTTCCTGCCACGGACTAGCTAAAGTTAACAAGATTATCAATCAATAGTTGGGTCTCTGTATTTGCATTTCCTCTCTCCCTGATCACTTCTCATTTTCCTTTACTCTTGCTGCCCTGCGATTGTACTTCCCAAAAAGGAAACAGCATGTAGGTTTTGCCTAGGCCTCTGTTTTCTAGGGAAACTGGACTAATAGAGTATTGTTATTATTAGCTTATGTTATTGATAAGAAAATAGATATATTTGTGTGGATACTTTTTGTTTGACCCTCCATTTCTATTCCCCACACTTCTCCATCCTGATCTGTTCCCCCAGAGGGTGACCTTTATGGACCACATCATGGGCTCCCTTGCACTCTGACTTCTGGTAGGTTTCAGATGATGGGAGGAGCTGGCAGGCGATCAGAGAGTAGGAGAAGAGTGAGATAGGGACTTTTCTTTCCCAGCTCCCTCCCTGCTGAGCCACAGGTTGATAAAGGTTGCCTTCCTCCATTGAAGGCACTCCTGTTGGCTGGCCCTCTCCTACAGCCCAGCTCTCTCTTTCCCGTTCCAGTATCTGCTCCCTCTCTTTGCCTCTTCAGGCAGGGCTCTCTGTTACTGCTAGCCCCCGGACGCTTCACCATCCCTGTCAGTTTCCCTGTTCCCTGCCTACACCTCTGTCAATAGTTCCTTCATTAAACTCTCCTCAATTCCTCTTCGAGGCACCATATTTCTTAAGTAGACTCCTACTGAATATACTGATGGGTTGAGTGACTTTCCTAAGGTCACACAGAGTAAGTGGCAAAACACCTGAGAGTACTTACGCTAACACAAAGAAGGGTGGAGTCTTTCTCGGCCTTACCAGCCTGCCCAGCCCCCTCCCAGAATCCTATGTCCTGCCCAACCTGCCGGAATCTGTGATCCTTTTGTTGGGATGGGATCGAATTCCCTAGGGCTCCCGTCCCAGACCTCGCCAGCGACTCCAGTAACCAGAGCTGTGTGAGAAGAAAAGGCCAAGCCATTGGGGTAGCCACACCCCAAAGAGAGATGAAGTCTCAGGTGAGTCACGCCACTGAGGGGCCACTTTCTCTGTCCCAAGGGCCACTGCTGACCTGCAGCCCTGCCTCACCAAGGACCCAGAACTTTGGCCTCCCAGCCCCTGGCTGTCCTCTCCTTCCGCCTTTGCGGGTTCTCCCACCCAGTAAGTGTCCTGGAGCGAGGACACCTGCCCCCAACACCCACACCGGGCCCCTAGAGACCTGAGACGCGCACAGGGCTCTGGGTGGGGACTTAGGCTCCCTACTTCCTCCTTCTAGCCCCAGATCCACTCAGATTCCCAGAGATGGGCTCCAGCCAGGGAGGGTGGGGCTGTCCCTGGGACCATCAGGAGTCACGGGCTGCCTAGGCAGACAGAGCTGTGGCAGGGAGCAGATCTTCACCCATCTCTGTGCCTCCAGCTGACTCAAATGTACCATGTCCCAGCACCTGCTTCTCCCACTTGCCGTCCTTGGTAACCTCAGGGGACAGGGCATGGTTGTAAGGGGCCTGGCTTCTAACATCTGGGGAGCTGGAAAGCAGGACTCCAGGGGTCTGCCTCGGGAGTGGGGTGTCAGAGGAGGCAGGGGAGGAGGACATCAGCGAAGGTGGGAGTGAGGTGTCGGGAGGGGAAGGAATAGCATATGAGAGGAGGAGGAAAGGAGGCCTGGGTGCCATGGGGGGATGGAGTACCTGTAAAGTTTGCGGGGAGGGGGTCAGGGAGGGCGTGTTGTGAGAATAGGTCTCCAGCCTCTTCCTGCCTCCATCTTTCCAGCCATAAGCCCCATCCCAGGAGCCTTCCAGGACTCAGGTAAGGCAGCTGGACTAGGTGAATATCACCCACAGAGGCAGAAAAGATGGGAGAGGTAGCATGGGTGCTGGCAGGGCGGCTGAGAGGGCAGGGAATTGGGGAAGAGGAAAGTAGGAAGATGGCAGCTGGGCGCTGTCAAGGGCTGGATGTCACCAATATCTTCCTCTTTTTACCCTGTGACTCCCAGCTCTCAGTCCTACCAAAGAAGAACCTGAAGATCTGGGTAAGGAAGGGTGGGGGGCTGGTCCTCAGATCTTAAAGGAGGTTAAAGCTGGCTAAGCAATGAGGGAGGTGGAAATGATCAGAAACTTAGAAGTGCCCAGGTTCTCTTTGTTCCCTGTTCGGGGGCAAACTGAAGTGGATTGGGGGGTGGGGCTTTGCCCTGAGTTACCTGGGCCTCCGGCTTTGGGGACAGGGGCAGGTGATGACCTCCACGGTATCCCATTGCAGACTGCGGTCGCCCTGAGCCCTCTGCCCGAATCATGGGGGGCTCAGACTCGCAGCCGGGCACCTGGCCGTGGCAGGTGAGCCTGCATCAGGGCGGGGGCCACATCTGCGGGGGCTCCCTCATCGCCCCCTCCTGGGTCCTCTCGGCCGCTCACTGTTTCGTGACGTGAGTATTCGCCCACGTCCAGCCCCTTTCTTTCAAAAGCCAAGCCCGCCCCGCAGCTGGGTCCCGCGGACTCAAGGCTAAATTGAAGCCCAGCTACCCCCGCCTCCCCTCCCTCCTGAAGCTAAGTGCTCTGCGGGGTATCCAGGTTCGGAGTGTGGTGAGGCCGCCAGCAGACTCCGCCCACCACTCCACCAAATATCCGGGTCTGAATTCCACCTTTCCAAAGCCCCCCATCAAGCACCTCCAAATCGCAACCGCTCCTCCCCCTTTCAGGAGTCTGTCTCAACCTCGATCGCCCCAGCCCCGAATCTGGATCGGATTCCGCCCCTCCTGGCTTCCCGCTGACCCCCCCTTCTCCCTGGTTCCAAGCCCCCAGCCCCACGAGGCCTGCCCCCTCCATGCGGTCCACCTAACCCCACCCCGGCCTTGGCCTTGGCTTAGGAATGGGACCTTGGAGCCCGCGGCCGAGTGGTCGGTAGTGCTGGGCGTGCACTCCTATGACGGACCCCTGGACGGCGCGCACGTCCGCTCGGTGGCCGCCATCCTGGTACCGGACAACTACAGCGGCGTGGAAAGTGGTGCCGACGTGGCCCTGCTGCGCCTGGCCTCTCCCGCCAGGCTGGGCCCCACCGTGCGGCCCGTCTGCCTGCCCCGCGCCTCGCACCGCTTCGCTCACGGCACCGCCTGCTGGGCCACGGGCTGGGGGGACGTCCAGGAGGCCGGTGAGTGGGGCGGGGGCGGGGGGGGGCGTCTCAGGAGGTGGGTTATTGGCGAGGTGGAGGCTACCAGGTGGGGCCGCAGGGCAGCCCGCACTGGACACTTGATGGGGCCGTTCCTGAGATGAGGCTGTAGGAAGAAGAACGGAGAGGAGTGGGAGGGGACATTGGTTTGGGATGTGGTGGGCGCAGAGACAAAGATGTCCAGGAGGCAGCTGGAGGGGACCAAGCTGAGCCCTGGGGAACAGGGGGCTGCATTCCTGACTCACAGCATTTCTTCTCTGGTTCTGCCGACAGACCCCCTGCCTCTCCCCTGGGTGCTACAAGAAGTGGAGCTAAGGGTGCTGGGAGAAGCTGCCTGTCAGTGTCTCTACAGCCGGCCTGGTCCCTTCAATCTCACTTTCCAGCTATTGCCAGGGATGCTGTGTGCTGGCTACCCAGAGGGCCGCAAGGACACCTGCCAGGTGAGGGGAGGCCCCTGCACCTGCCTGAAGGGCCAGGCAGAGCCCTCACCAATAGGAAGCAGTATGATTAATAGACAAATCCCATCTCGCTCATATTTCTGAACCTCATCTGCAAAAAGAGGGCAAGATTGCCAGTGGATGGGATTGATGTGAAGATTACAAATGGACAGAACTTGGGGCTCAACAAATGGGCACTGTTATCGATGGCAGTGTAGCGCAGTGGTCACATGCCAGACTCTGGAGTGTTATCCTGGTTAGAAGCTCAGTGCCACCACTTATTAGCTGTATAGCCTTGGCCAAGTTATTTGACTTCTCTCTGTGCAGATTTTCTCATCTGGAAGATGGGGATGATAGTGTTACTTTCTGGAGGTTATGATGATTAAATAAATCATCATATGATTTATTAATCATTATGATAACTAAATAAATTTGTACATGTAAAAAACATTTAGAACAGTGCCTGGTCCTTAGTAAGAGCTAAATAAGTATTAGCTATTATTATTACTATTATTATTATCATTATATTATTATCCCATATCCTAGCCTATAGCACAGCACCTATTACTTAGTAGATACTCAACAAATAGTTATTTTTTAAAATGAATTAATCCTTCACAGAAGGGAATTTTCCAGATAACCTGCTGAAGGCCAAAACATGATATATTTTCACCATTTTCCCCAGAAATGTTCCTGCAATGGCACAGAGCTTTGAGGGCACTCAAGCATGCATGGTGGTGATGGGGATTCAGGCTAGATGGTTTTCAGGGTCCTTCCCAGTTATAAAGTTCCAGGACCTAGGGACATAATCCCTGCCTTCTTGAACAGGACTGCCAACAATTCAACTTCCTCTAGAACAGTGCTGTCAAATAAAACTTCCTATGATGATGGAAATCTTTGCTATCTGCACTGTCTGATATGATAGTCACTAGCCACACTGGCTACTGCACATTTGAAAGGTGGCTAGTGTGATCAAGGAATTGAATTTTAATTTTATTTAATTTTAATTAATTCAAATAGCCACATGGGGCTAGTGTCTACCATATTGGACAGCACAATTCTAGATGATTCTGCACCTTCTTTGTAACCCTCCTGGGGTCACAGAGGTGCCTAACCTGGAATATAGTGATATCTTAGGGACAATGCCCCGGCATTAAATGGCCCCAGAACCCTTGTTTTACTGTCTGTTCCTTGTAGTTCTTCCTCCTTACTTGCCTTCAAACTGTCCCTTCTTGCTGCTTTTCTAATAGCCTATTTCCAACAGCCTTTTCCTCCTGAATGCTGGCATCTCTGATTTACTTTAACAATTTAACAAGGAATTCTAACAACTTAGAAATCAAAGACAGCGTTTGTTTGAACTATTTATTGAACAAGAATCATTGGCTCTGAGTGAGACCTGCAGGCCTCTCTGGCATGGCCTTTAATGCGTTAGCTTGGTGCTCCTGGCTTTGACTGCTCATCAGCCTTTCTACTTTACAAGGCTTTCTTCTGTTTAGAGTTGTAGGGGTTACAGAGGACAAGGCACAGCCAACAAATGTTTCTAGGAGAAGGTGGCTGTATGTAGGGCCAACCAGAAGAGGTGTAGAACCTTTGCGAGGTGGTCCGGTATAAGCGGGTGGGTCTCTGGGCTGATCCCGTGACACTAAGTCATCTATCATCAGGGAGACTCTGGGGGGCCCCTGGTCTGCAAGGAAGGTGGCCGATGGTTCCAGGCGGGAATCACCAGCTTTGGCTTTGGCTGTGGACGGAGGAACCGCCCCGGAGTCTTCACTGCTGTGGCTCCCTATGAGGCATGGATAAGGGAACAGGTGTTGGGCTCAGAGCCTGGCCCTGCCTTTCCCACCCAGTCCCCGGAGCTCCAGTCAGGTCTCCCCGAGCCCACGGATGAGAACTGTACCATCGCCCTGCCAGGTGAGGGGGTGCAGGACACCTGGATGTCAGCTGGATCTGGGAGATTTGAGTTCAGGTGGAAATTGCCTGGGGTTCAGGAAGCCCCCTCACTCAGGCCTCTCACCCCTCAGAGTGCGGGAAGGCCCCAAGGCCAGGGGCCTGGCCCTGGGAAGCCCAGGTGATGGTCCCAGGATCCAGACCCTGCTATGGGGCACTGGTGTCTGAAAGCTGGGTCTTGGCACCTGCCAGCTGCTTTCCAGGGTGAGTGAAAACCCAGTCTCAGGCAGATTCTTGCCCCTTCCCCCATCAGTCTGAGACACTATCTAACTGGCCCAGCCCTTCCCCTGGGTAGGATAGGGGTAGGGGAGTGGGGTGCCATTGGGAGGTGTATGATCCAGCTCAAAAATCCGGGTCCTAGTCTCTCTGGGGCGAATAGAGGGGTAATACGAATTCGACCCAGGATTGGGGTGGGGGGGTGTCTGAGTGCACAGGTCTCAGGTCCGGGATGCAGAATCCTGCCTGGAGATACAGAGTCTAAGCCACGGGTGGAGGTTTAGACGTGAGCATGTGGGATCCAGCCCACGTCCCCAGTCTCCCCATCCCGCAGCCGCATCAGCTCAGACCTCCCACCCCGCGACCTGGACCACTGGCGCGTGATGCTGCCCTCGCGCCCGCGCGCGGAGCGGGTGGCACGCCTCGTGCCGCACGAGAACGCCTCGTGGGACGACGCCTCGAACCTGGCGCTGCTGCAGCTGCGCGCGCCCGTGAACCTGAGCGTGGCCCCGCGGCCAGTGTGCCTACCCCACCCAGAACACTATTTCCTGCCCGGGAGCCGCTGCCGCCTGGCTCGCTGGGGCCACACGGGTGAGCAGGGACCCGGCTCGGGCCGGGCGGGGCGGAGCCGGGGCCGGACACCACCGCAGCGCAGGCCTCCTCCCTTTCTCTTCCAGAACCAGTGCCCGGAGCCGGTTCGCTGCTTGAGGCGGAGCTGTTGGGCGCCTGGTGGTGTCATTGCCTGTATGGCCGCCAGGGGCAGTCAGTGCCGCCACCGGGAGAGCCGCCTCTAGCTCTCTGCCCCGCCTACCAGGAGGAGGAGGTGGCGGGCCGCTGCTGGGTGAGCGGCGGCGGGGAGGGGCCCATGGGTCTAAGTAGGAGGGAGGGGCAGACTGGGGGCGGGGCCTGAGAGAGACAGGAACTGGGCTCCGTGATCTGGGGACGGAGGCGGGGTTAAGGCGGGGCCAGAACGCGCTAGGGGCGAAGCTTGGCCCAGAAGGACTTTGGGGAGGGGCCCCGAGACCCGCCGGGCCTTTTCGCTACCTCTAGGTTTAAAGAGAATCCTAAAGTGAGGGCCGACTTATTACACAGATCTGTGTTGGAGCCTGGCTTGGAGGAGGTGGGATTTGTTTATCCGAGTGCGCGAGAGTGTGGAGTCTAGGAAAGCCCCAGGACTTTGGCATCCTCTCATCAACTGGCACACACCTAGAGGCTGGTAACACACACACTCTCTCGCTGCAGAACTACTCTCATTGGAGCCTTCTATGCCGGGAAGAAGGGACCTGGTTCCTGGCTGGAATCAGAGACTTACCCAGTGACTGCCTGCGTCCCAGAGCCTTCTATCCGCTGCAGACCCACGGCCCATGGATCAGCCATGTGACTCGGGGAGCCTACCTGGAGGACCAGTTGTCCTGGGACTGGGGCCCTGAGGGGGAGGAGACTGAGACACAAACTTGTCCCCCTCACACAGAGCATGGCGGTGAGGAGGTGCCTTTGGGGCTTAGGGGCTCCTGGGAGTGCTTAGATCCATGGTAGGGGCTTTGCGGGTCAGCTGTTGGGCCCCCACTGAGGGAGTCGCCTCCTCTCTCTAGCCTGTGGACTGCGGCCAGAGCCGGCTCTGACGGGGGGCCTGTGGCCCTGGCTGGCAGAGGTGCATGTAGCTGGAGAGCGAGTCTGCACTGGGATCCTCGTGGCCCCAGGCTGGGTCCTGGCAGCCACTCACTGTATCCTCAGGTGGGTCTCACCCATCTCCCTGGCAAGAGGGAAAAATTGGAAGATGGGCCAAAGGACTCTTTCAGTAGAGGTTTGTTCTCCCTTTAGGGCTTTTATAGCACAGGGTAATTGCTGCGACGTGTTTTGAGACAAAGAGAGATTTGGAAGGAGGAATAATGAATGAAGGAGTTAGTGGAATGACCCTGGAGATTCATTCCACCCTTTCCCCTGGACTGGGAAGGACTTTATCAGCAATGAGGGGAACAGAAAATGACACTGGACCTTGTTCCAACAGGCTGGGCTCTACAACAGTGCCTTATATTGAAGTGTACCTGGGCCGGGCTGGGGCCAGCCCCCTCCCACAGAGTCACCAGGTATCCCGGCTGGTCATCAGCATCCGCCTGCCCCGGCACCTGGGACTTCGGCCCCCCCTGGCCCTCCTGGAGCTGAGCTCCCGGGTGGAGCCCTCCCCATCAGCCTTGCCCATCTGCCTTCACCCAGGGGGTACTCCCCTGGGGGCCAGCTGCTGGGTGCTGGGCTGGAAGGACCCCCAGGACCGAGGTGAGAGCCCTGGGTCCTGGGGGTGAGAAGTGGCTGGATACCAGAATCCCTGGGACAACCTTCCTTCCTCTCTCTAGTCCCTGTGGCTGCTGCTGTCTCCATCTTGACACCACGACTCTGTCACTGCCTCTATCAGGGCATTCTGCCCCCTGGAACTCTCTGTGTCCTGTATGCAGAGGGGCAGGAGGACAGGTGTGAGGTACGGAGCCTGGGTATCCTGGTCCAGGCAGGGGAGAGGCAGTGCTGGGCAGCTGGACACCAGGGAGAGGGCAGGGTTGGAATTCTTGGGTGCTGGGTCTCAGATAGGAAGAAGCAGTGCTTCCTGGCTGAACCTTGAGAGAGACCAGGGGCCAAGATGCCTGAGGATGGAGGCAAGCTGTGCTTTGTGGCTGGGCCCTAGAAGGTGCAGGGGACCAGGAGGAAAGGGTAAGAGACCCTTTTGGTCTTGGCTCTGATGCTGCAGGTGACCTCAGCACCTCCGCTCCTGTGCCAGACTGAGGAAGGCTCTTGGGTCCTCGTGGGCATGGCTATTCGAGGCAGCAGGGACCTATTTGCCGCCATCGGACCCGAAGAGACCTGGATCTCCCAGACAGTGGGGGAGGCGCATTTCCTGCCCCCCAGTGGCTTCCCCCACTGGCTCCCAGAAGGCGGCGACCTCTGTCCCCCTGACATGGCCAGGGCCTCAGGTTCCCCTCGAGCTGCTCTCTTCCTGCTGCTACTGACCCTCCTGATCCAGGGCTGAGGGGGCCTGGGTCCCTGGGCCACCTCCCCTTCACCTCCCCCACCCCCTCCAGCCCTCTACTTCCTACCTGGTGGGGCTGGAATGTGGCCCAACCGGCTCTGTTCCCTTACCCAGAACCTCCTGAGTGCCCCACCCACCTAGACTGCAGCGGCTTCAGACAATTGGGCCTCAGTGCCCAGCTATTTTGGGCCCTGGCATGCTTGAGGGCAGGGGGAGCCAGTGGACCACAAAGGTGTAAACAGAGACATGCGTGGCTTTGTGGCATTGCTGGGGGCAGGCTGAGGGACGGGGGGTGGGGGTGGGGGGGTGGGGGGGGAGGGGGAAGCCCCAGGGAGCGGGCCTCTCCCTCCTGGGCCTCTGTCAGGCCTTGGGCTCCCAGAAAATGTATCCCTGATAATGTGGCATCTGTCCCTCATTCCTGCCCCAGGGCGGGGGAGGTCGAGTGGCCAGCTGGGTGTGTGTTACCTCCCCAGTGGAATCAGCATCCCCAGCACACACCTGCTGGACACCTCAGCCCTAGCTCTCTTGGACCCTGCTGCCCCTCCCCCCAGAGCAAGAAGGACTGAGGGTGAGGGTCAGAGGAAGGGTCCAGGAGTCTGGGAATCCAGGGTCTGTCTGCCATATCCTGTACCTGCACGGAGCCTCCCCCGTACACATACCCTGATGAATGGTGCCCCAGAGTGTTCACCTCCAGTGTCCCCAGTACACACACATGACACTTGTACCGTTCAAGGGTCCACGACATCCTGCCCAGTGCCCCCAGGGTTTGGGCCCCATCAAGAGTCCCCTGTATGTACATCTCACTACCTCCGCCCACCCCCACTTACCAGTGCACCTCCCTGCATTCATTCAACCACGTTCCCTGCTAATTGCTAAGTCCCGGCACAGCTCGGGCCTTGACAAGCCCATGAAGTGCTCCCAACGTGGGGGGGAACACATGGACTGGGGATCAGGAACAAGTCATAGAGGAGGTTCTAGCAAAGAATAAGGGCAAAAGGGAGACCCATCCGGGGCAGGAGGGGTGCTTGGGATGGAAACCAGCCGCTGAGGGTGGCAGAGGGGTCACCTCTGGGGCTGGGGTCACCATCCCTGAGTTGAGTAGGCAGAAGGTTGGGGAGGGGAGACCTTACAGGGAAGCTGGAAGTTCTTGGGAGATTGAGAAGATGGGCAGAGGTTCTTAAAGGCCCTGGCTAATCGTTTTGTGTTTTTTTTTCTTTGGCCGCACTGCATGGCATGCAGGATCTTAGTTCCCTGACCAGGGATCAAACCCCTGCCCCCTGCAGTGGAACACACAGTCCTAGCCACTGGACAGCCAGGGAGAGAATATTCTGCATCTATATCTCCACAGGGACATACACCCCTACCTGCTCTCCATAAGGCAGGAGATAGATAGTCCCCAGGCTGAGTAGCTGGAGTTTGTCCCCTCTGGGCAGATACTCCAAGATGAAGAGGAGGAGGAGCTAAGCCCCCACCCAGATAAGAGACCATGTATTTCTCATTCTCGAGGTCAAGGAGACCTTCCCGACTCTACGTGCGCAGAAAGGCTCCTCAGAGGTCAAAAAGGAGGGGGTGCCACCCCACAGTAAGTGATGCCAACCTATCCATAGATCTCTTTGCTAGAATCCTTCTTGGCTAAGAGTTGCTCATGCACACGTGGGAGGACCCTGAGGTAAACCAAGTACGGACTCAGAGGCAGAGAAAGCAAGATGATTGGCCAAAGGAAACCTGGAAGAAATGCCCCATATAAGTGATTCAAACTACCCACGAGCGCGCGACTCTCTCTCTGAGTCCACCTGTGTGTCTATCCACACGTACCCTTTTTCCTCCTAATAAACACTTTACTTGTTTCACTACTTTCCGTCTCTTTGTGGAAATTCATTTCTACACAGCTGACGGGACAGGGCCTTGGCACTGGCCACTCGTCCTCTGGTGGTCTAGTGGCTAGGATTCAGCGCTCTCACTGCCACGGCCTGACTTCCGTCTCTGGCCAGAGAACGGAAATCCTGCTTCAAGCCACTGCAGGCCGAGGCCACCCAAGATCACCCATGCCCAGTCAGTCACTCGTATGTCATCCCCCACAAACATTTAATATACCCTGTCCTCTACCCAAACCCACCCACAGTGTCCAGGGTCTTCCCCCTCCACCCCAGCTTAGACCCCTTCCCGAGTCAGTCTTTTTTTTTTTTAATAAATTTATTTACTTACTTATTTATGGCTGCGTTGGGTCTTCGTTGCTGCACGCGGCTTTTCTCTAATAGCATTGAGCGGGGACTACTCTTCGTTGCGGTGTGCGGGCTACTCATTGCGGTGCTTCTCTTGTTGTAGAGCACGGGCTCTAGGCGCGGGCTTCAGTAGTTGTGGCTCACGGGCTGTAGAGTGCGGGCTCAGTAGTTGTGGCACACGGGCTTAGTTGCTCCGCGGCACATGGGATCTTCCCGGACCAGGGCTCGAGCCTGCGTCTCCTGCATTGGCAGGTGGATTCTTAACTACACCGCACCACCAGGGAAGTCCCCCGAGTCAGTTTTGTCCCCTTTCCCATTACAGGAATTCCCTGCCCTCCAGCCTAGGCCCTGAAGTCCTGGCTCAGAGGTCCAGACACCTAGTCTTATGGAAGGCAGGTGGACAAGTGGGGCTCTGTATTTCTAAAGCTTGAAGCCAACACACTTTCCCAATTGCCCAGATTCATACACTCACAGAGGAGGCTCCTGTCCCCCAACCCAGGCACATGGGCCTCCTTTCCCTGAACCTAGGTCACCTGCGCCCTCCTTCTGAGGACGATTCACCTGGACCACCCTTCCCCATCTTTGCCTTGTTAACAGCTTTTCATAATCCCTTTAGGTCTCAGTTCTAAAGGCACCTCCTTGAGGAGCCCTTCTTGATTCCAGCCTAGGTCACGCTCCTGTAAGTGGCTCCCAGAGCCCGCATTCTTCTTTCTCCATCACAGTTCGTAGCTTGAAATTATTCCGTAATTGTTTGTGTCATTTTATGATTCAAGTCTGTCACCGCAACTTCACCATGAGCTCAGGGAAGGCAGGGACAGTGTCCACTGTGTCTCCTGTGCCTGGAACATATTAGGCGCTCAGTAAGTATTTGTGGAATGATTAGCACCACCAGACACGCTCACCACACCTCACCACTCGAAGATGAGGCTGCAGGCTCCACAGAGGACCTGAAAAGGCCCCAGCCCGGGGGCAGACCTGGCTGTCCGGGGCTCAGATGCTAGGCCTCAGGCGGAACGGAGGGAGAAGCAGCTGGTAACACAGGCCGGGCCGGGCCCTGGGGGCATAACTGGTCATGGAGACCTGAAAGACCTGGGACCGAGAGCCGAGAGCCGCTGGGTCAGGAATCCAGCCATCCGGGTTTCCAGCCCTGCCTGGGGCTGCTCAGCCCAACCCCCCCACCCCCCTTGCCCCCCCCCCCCCCCACACACAGCCTAGGGGTCTGAGAGGACTCAGGACTCAACCCAACCCCGCCACCCCCTCGCCCCCCCCCCATACACACACACACACACACACACACACACACACAGGACTCAACCCAACCCCGCCACCCCCCTCGCCCCCCACACACATACACACACACACACACACACACACACACACACACACACACACACACACACACACACGGTCTGAGAGGACTCAGGACTTTGGCAACAAGAGAGGCTGGCTGAGCTGATCAGGGAGGGCGGGACCAGGGGAGGGGCCGGCAGGTAGGTGCCCTTTCCCAGGAGCTGCCACTTCGGAAGGAAGATCTACTGTGTACCCAGGCCGGGCTGGAGACGCGTCCTCACTGCCGGCTGCGGAGACCCTGGCGTTTACTCTGTGCCCGCTGCCTGCCTTCGAAGCCGCCTTGGACACCTGCTTCCGCTTCCCTCTGGTTCTGACACCTGGATCTTGCCTTTGAACCCCAGCCTGAGGTCCCTTCCTTTGGGTGCCTGGTGTCTTCCCAGGGCCCCTGGTCCTGGGTCATGGCCCAGAGGGCAGGCCTGGGGCCTAGGTGGTTGGAGGCTCTGGCCACTCTGCTTTTGCTTGGATTATTCCAGAATGAGATGGGTGAGCGTGTGGGGGTGGGGAGTGTGGAGCACGGGGGGGGGGGGGGGGGGGAGGGGGCGGCCGGTAGTGCACCGGCGCCGAGGGTGTAACCCTTTTCTGGGGCACATCCCTTATTCTGGGCTCAAGAACCCCCAGCTTCAGCCTCCCTGGCTCTTGGCCTCTCCCCTCAGCTTTAGCTTCCTGGGGGGGGGGGTGCAGCCCTCTGGAGAAGCAGGAGGTAAGGGGGCGTCTGGGCACTTGAGACTTCCCCGCTTACCCCTCCCTCTTTCTCTTTCCCTCCAGGAGCCGTTGGGGCTGAAGGTGAGGCTCGCCGGGGAAGTGGGGGGAGGGGAAGGGGAGGGGGAGGTGCCACGGGTTCAGATTTCCCTGGGGCGTTTGAGTGCCTGACCCTCTCTGCAAGGCCGTCTCTTTCACTCCTGTTGTCTTATTTGGGTCCTCCAATAGCTCTGGGAGGCGAGGATTACAGCCCTCGTTCTTTGGATTAAGAAACTGAGGGGCAGAGAAATAACTTGCCCGACGGCACACAGCCAGTAAGTGGCAGAGCTGGGATTTAAACCCAGGTCTGACTCCAAACGTGGGTTGTTTTGAGGGAAACAAACCAAGGATCCGTCTCCTTGGCAATCCCGGCTTCACCATGTACTGGCTGTGTCTCGAATGCCAGTTCCCTCACCTCTGAAATGAAGTTGAGGGAGTTCCCTTGGGGTCCACTGGTTGGGACTCCGCACTTTCACTGCCGAGGGCCCCCGGGTTGGGGAACTAGGATCCCACAGGCCGTGCGGTGCGGCAAAAATAAAATAAAATGAAGTTGATTCTGGGAATTCCCTGGTGGTCCAGTGGTTCAGACTCTGTGCTTCCAATGCAGGGAGCACGGGTTCGATCCCTGGTCACGGAACTAAGGTCCCACATGCCATACAGTGCGGCCAAAAACAAAAAATTTTTTTAAAAAATTAAGTTGATTCTGTCTGTCTCCTGGGGCTGCAATGAAGAGTCTGGAAGATTAAGGAAGTGAAAGCCCCTTTGGGGCCTGGCATTGCTTGAACTGCTGGTCTCTATTGTCCTTTTTACAAGGAGAGGGGGAGGAGCCTCACTGGGTGGTTTTCCCTGCTTCTGAGCAGGTGACTTTGTGAAGGGCACTTGGGTCCTGCTCCAAACAGCGGCCTCTGCGGGGGTGGGGCTGTCCTGGAAACTAGACATTCACACCCTGGGAGCCCGGCTGTTCCGTTCGTTTGTTCAACACACATCCACAACTCCATCCATGTGCCCAGCCCTGTGCTGGGTGCTGGGGACATAGGGATCTGCCCTCGTCCCTGCCCCTAGGGAACGCCCAGGTTGGCTGGTTGAAGCAGACACGTCATAATGCGGAACAGCCACGTCTGGGAAGCACGGACCTCGGGAGCTCCGAAGCGTCGCCTCACTCAGCCAGCAGGGTCAGGGCAGGCTACAGAGGGACTGAGAATTTGAACCATCTCCATAGGCGATAGCAGTTTGCTGAGCGAAGTAGGGATGAGGAAAGGTATTCTAGGCAGAGTGACCTGAATAGGCCAAGGTCTGGAGGTGAACAAGTGTGTGGCCCGCTGTGACAGGGTGTGCAGAGGGATGGCTGTGCCACGGAAGGTCTGGAGTCTCTCGTAAAGGCAGTGCGGGCCAGGGAAGGATTTAAGCGGGGGTATGACCTGGCCAGATTTGTAAGGAGTGGAGCAGATGGAAGGCAGGAAGGCCGGTGAGGACAGAAGCTGGATGAGACCTTAATTAGGCACTGGGTCGAGGGTAGCGGGGGCAGGCGATCTGACCGTGACTGGTGAGCCATGGGATGGGGACACAGGGTGGCTGATTTCTGTGAACTCACTCCCCAAGCTCCAAACCAGACCTCCTGGGCTATGTCGGGAGTGGCAGGGTCGAGGATGTGGTTTGGGGGACCCTGAGGACCTGACCCCCTCCCTTCCTTTCCTCCCTGGGCAGCCTCCTGCGGCGTGGTCCACCAAGCACGTATCACAGGTGGTAGCGATTCAGCCCACGGCCAGTGGCCCTGGCAGGTCAGCATCAGCTACAACGGCGCCCACGCGTGTGGTGGCTCTCTCCTGTCTGAGCAGTGGGTGCTGTCGGCTGCTCACTGCTTCCCAAGGTACCAGCTGGGTAGGGGGCAGGGCGGGGAAGTCAAAAGTGGGCTGGAGGTCAAAGTTCAAGGATCAGTGTGGGTCAGAGGTTGGAGATTCTTGGGTTGTATCTAGGGATATCAATAAAGTCTGTAAGGATCCGTCAGGAGTGAAGGCCAGAGGTCACAGGTCACAGGATAAAACTAGGATGCAGGGTGGACTCTGAAAGGTCAGGAACTGAGGTTGGACGCCACAAGGCAACAGGGATCCCGGTCTCTCGGGTCCCAGCCTTCGCCCCTCTGCCTGCAGGGAGCACCGCACAGAGGACTACGAGGTAAAGCTGGGGGCCCACAAGCTGAACTACTACAGCTCTGACACCGAGGTCCGCATGGTGGCGCAGGTCATTTCCCACCCCAGCTACCTCCAGGAGGGCTCCATGGGTGACATTGCGCTCCTCCAGCTCAAACCCTCTGTCACCTTCTCTCGCTACATCCGGCCCATCTGCCTCCCCGCAGCCAACGCCTCCTTCCCCAATGGTCTCCAGTGCACTGTCACGGGATGGGGCCACGTGGCCCCCTCAGGTGAGGGTGAGGTGGGCGCTGATGTCTAGGGGCACGGAGGGAGCCGACGCAGGGTAGGAGGCCCTGGGTAAGCATCTTTTGCCCCCACAGTGAGCCTCCCGGCCCCCAAGACGCTGCAGCAACTTGAGGTGCCACTGATCAGTCGCGAGACCTGTAACTGCCTGTACAATATCAACGCCAAGCCCGAGGAGCCCCACTTTATCCAGCAGGACATGGTGTGTGCTGGCTATGTGAAAGGGGGCAAGGACGCCTGCCAGGTACACGCGGGGGGTCCGGGGAGAAGATGAGACAGGCGTGTCTTGGGAGATGAGGGCTCAGTGGGGCTGGCACGGATGGTTGGAGGCCTGGGGGCTGGTCCTGACAGCTGCTGTATGGATTTTCTCCTCAGGGTGACTCTGGGGGCCCACTCTCCTGCCCAGTGGGGGGCCGCTGGTACGTGGCAGGCATCGTAAGCTGGGGTGATGCCTGTGGGGCCCCCAACAGGCCTGGTGTGTATACTCTGACCTCCAGCTATGCCTCCTGGATTCACCACAAAGTGGCAGAGCTCCAGCCTCAGGTGGTGCCCCAAATCCAGGAGTCCCAGCCTGATGGCAACCTCTGCAGCAACTACGGGGCCTTCAACCCTGCCCCAGCCCCAGGCTTGGTGGGACCCCTCCTTCTGCTGCCACTAGGCCTGACCCTGGGCCTCCTCCGCCCACAGCACGACCACTGAGCTACTCACCCTGGGAGCTGACTTGCTTCCGGGACCTCCACAACACACCCAAGGGCACACGCCTGCTCCCAGGATGCCTGACTTTGAGCCACTCCTTCCTCCCAGGACCCTGTGGGAGTTCAAAGCACCATCCTGACCTTTGAGCCCACTCTTCTGGGTTGCTCTTTGGGACTGTAACCTCCACCACAGGAGTTTACTGCCTAGGAGTCTACTGGCTAGAAACTCTGGTCACTTCCATCTGCTGTCCACAAGCCTATCGGTTGGGCTCCTGTGGAGCCCCCAAGGACCCTCGGCTATGAAAGTGGGCCCCGGCTCCCCACCTGTTTCTAGAAGACGCCCAGATGCCTGCTGCTGAAAGGCTGGCTGTAGCACCTCACCTGCTCTGCCTGATGAGCCCCATCATTTCACCCTCTCACTGTTTTCTGGGCTGGGGCTGCCTCTGGGCAGCATGCTTTCAAGGACAGAAAAGGCCCCACTCTTGCCTCACTGGCTGCCACGCCCCCCTGAGCCCCGACTCCTGGACTCCGGAGGACTGAGCCCCCACCGGAACTGGGCCCCGACTTGCACCTGGTGTGCGGGGTTAGACGGAGCGAGATGGAGTAAAATGTTCTGAGCACAACTGGCCGTGTGTGTGTGACGTGAAATGATGCCCATCCGCTCTGGGCCTCTCCCTCCCACCTCCAAAGTCCAGAGCCACTGGCAGAACTTACTTTATTAAAAAAATGACGAAACAGGTCTGTACATATTTACAGGCTGGGGTGCAAGGAGGCACGGGTCCAGCAGCAGGGGCACAGGCACAGGACACTCACTTCTTGGAGAGTTTGACTTGCTTGTGCTTGGGGGGTGCCCACTTGAGGCAGACAGAGTCCACTGTGGGGAGAAGAGGCATGAGAGGCAAGACTGGGCCTCCGGGCCCGGCCGCTCGCAGTGGCTGCTCTGCCCTGGGCCCAGACCAGGTTTCACCTCGAGGTGAGAACAGGGGTAGACTGGGTCCTGGGGAGGGGGCTGCCCCAGGCTTCGGTCCTGGGAGCTGGTCAGACTGGTTGGGGATCCGATGACAGCAAAACAGAGGCCTTGGCTCACGGCAGTCCTTACATCTACCCTCTGCCCACACACACACACACACACACACACCCTGGGCAGACTCCACCCACCTGTTATGGGTGGTTTCTTATACTGGGCACTTTTGAGGTGTTCCTCCACCAGCTTGGGTGTGACACAGATCACATGCTGGCCCTTCCAGTACTTGACCATGTTGAGGGACTGCAGGGTGCTGATGATGTCATTCTGGGTGATGCTCGTCATCTGGCTGCAGAAAGGGATTAGAGCAGATGCTGGAGAGAGCTCCCTTGTGGGATTTGGCTGGGACAGCAAAAGGGGACAAGGAGACAGTTTGACAGCATCACGGCCAATCTTAGGAGAGTCCTTCCCTCCTGAGGGTTCCAGGTGCCTCCCTTACCTAAGGTCCTTGATGGACAGAGTGCCCCGGAAGTCTCGCAGGATCTCCAGAAGGACCCAGGACCAGTAGCTGCGGTAGCTGAGCTTGCCCAGGTCAGACAGTGGCTTCTCAGGGGAGCCTACTGTGCTCTCCAGCTTGGACAGCTCATAACCTGGCAACAGTGGAAATGAGGAAACTGAGGACCCACCCTGCCCTGGCACCCCTCACCACAGCTGCCTTTCCTGGACAGGCCGGGAACCACTCACTGAAAGCAATGAGGAACTTTCCATAGCCACGGCGCTGGTAGGGGGGCAGGGTCAGGATGCAGGCCACGTTGTTCCCATCTGGTGACTCCTTTTCCTGTAGGGGTGGGTGGTCAGGACCTTTGCGGAGGCTCAGCCCCTGCTTCAGGTTCATTCTCCCCCTCTCCCTCAACCCGGGCTTCCCAACCCAGCACCTTCGAGAAATAGCCGACGATGTGGGCTCCCTGCCTGTCCACCTCGGTCAAAATGTAAAAGACGAATGGCTCCACGTCGAAGTACAATGTCTTGTGGTCCAGGAAAAGCTTGGCCAGCAGACACAGGTTCTGACAGTAAATCTGAGGGGTCGCGAGGTGGAAGCAGGCTCAGGGAGCAGGCGTAACTCCTCCGCCTCGCCCCATGGAGGCCTGGGCAGGAGCTGCCACCCTGCCCTGCAAGTGCCAGGCTCCAGACAGCAGCCAGTGCCAGCACGGTGAGAAGTGGGATCCTCACCAGAACAGTCATGTTTAGAATTGGAAGGAGTCTTAGAGTCACGTTCTGATGGATGGGGAAACTGAAAATCAGAGAGCTATGAGCACTCAAGGAGGTAACGGCAGAGCTGGACCAATCACGGCTACCGCTTCTGAGCGCTGAAGAGGAGCTCAATCTTCACAGACACGAACTCTTCTGTTTCAGGTCAGGAAACAAGCTCAGAGGAGACAGTGGCTCGCTCAAGGTCCCATGGCTGGTGAGCACTAGGGCAGGATTCAACCTGCTATATGAGTTCTGACTGTTCACAGCTGTGTCCTCAGCACCTAGCTCAAGGCTAAGCGTGAAGCTGGGAGCTTGGTAAATGTCTGCTGAATGGACGACCCTCGAGCCTGACTGCAACCTGAGCTGTCTGCCCAGTCAGCCACACCGGGACAGAGACCAATGCCAGGAGGGCCAGTGGGACCTGGAGGTTGGCTTCATGGCAGAGATCAAGGACACCTTTTACATCCACTCTCGTTGGATTCAACAATTGTGTGAACCCAGCACTGCTAGACCCATTTTGCTTAGGAGGCAACGGAGGCTCTGGGGGGCGGCAGTGGGGAGTGCTTGCCTGAGGACCCAAAGCTGGAAAAGGCAGAACTGGGAAGAACACCCAGGTCTCCTGCTGGGGCCCCTCCTGCCGCCCCCAGCCCCATTCATGCTCAGGAGGGCAGAGCAGGGGGCTCTGGTGGGGCTAAGATTTCACAAGCTGCTTATCATAAGGCTGACAGAGGCCCATGTTTACTAAACCCTATTCGATGCCAGGGACTGTGCTAAGTACTTGACTTTGCTGTCTCATTTACTCCACTAACAAGCCTGTTAGTTAACTATTAGCATGACTCCTGTCTTAAAGATGAGGAAACAGGAACAAAGGACCTTAAGTAACTTGTCCAAGGTCAGCTAGGAAGTGACGGGGCGATTTGAAGCCAGGAGCCACTCAGAAGCCAGGCCTCTGCGTCTTACACTCCACGGGACTTCCCCAGGAGACCTTCCCAGACTGACCAGGCAAGGGTCAAGTTCTCAACACAGCAAAGCAGGCCCCAAAGGCCCCACCCTGCCGCAATGCCGCAATGAAGTCCTTCAGGAACAAGGAACTTAGCGGTCTGAGCCACAGAGCGCTCCCAGCAGGAAACCTCACACAAAGCAGTTCACACCCAGGAAAAACAAACACCTTTTCTTCAGGCAGAAAGAGAAAGCAGTTTTTAAGAACAGCCTGAGGCAAGACAGTCTCCACTCTGGGTTCCAAAAGCGCCTGAACCTAAGCCACCCCAAGCTACTCCATCAGAAGGCAAGTCCTCAGGGAGAGAAGGGAAACCCAGAACTCGAGGCTGGCACCACAGGGCCACGAGTTGACTATGCACCAACCACAGGCCGAGCACCAGCCCGCGCACCAGCCCACAGTCCTCTTCGCACACTGAGGCCAGCCTCTACCCTATGGCGCCAGGGAGATCGTGAGATCGTCGGGAGGTGCCCAGCGTGTCCCCCCACCTGTCACAGTGCCTCCCCCCGGGGCTCACCTTGTGGTCTTTGCCGTCCACCTCGTACACAGAGATGTTGCTCTTGCGGTAGATCTCCTTCCCCGGGGGCTGCCGCCACTGGCACTGGCCCTGGGGGTGGGGACGGGCAGGGGGAGGCACAGGCATGAGGCCCCAAGGCTCCCCGCTAGGTGCCCCATCCCGCCCCGTGTGGCCTGCAGCAGGCCTCTGCTTCTCTCCACCTGGAGACCCCGGGCCCCACCCTTTACCTACATCGAGTAATACTCCCAACCATCTGAGGAGACGGGTGCTATTCTACAGATGGAGAAACCGAGGCACAGTAACCGGCTCAAACATCACACAGCGAGACGGTTTTAAGTCCAGCTCAGCCTGGCTCTGGAGGACTCTGGAGGGCCGGCACCCATGACAAGGGCATTTCCCAAACCACATACATTTGCCTCAGTGTCTCTACCCTGTGGGAAACACGCCACTGCCCTGCCCCAGCAGGTCCTGCATGTGGATTAAAGCTTCCTGTCTGTCCGCACCTCATGGTCCCACAGCTCGGAGCTGTGCTTACTTCCTCTTTTCCACAGGGGAACCTGGCTCTGGACTGGCCTTGATAAACATGTGCTGAGGGCAAGGGACCCCAGAAGGTTCCCATTCCACAGAAGAGGAAACTGGGGTCTGGGGAGGGTCAGCAAGTTGGCCAGGGTCACTCCAGCAAAGGCAGAGTCAGGCCTGGAATCCAGGTCTCTCCAGCCGGGGCAGCTTTTCCTTGGACTCAACTGCTCTGGACCTTGCCTAGTGCCGCTGCCTCAGCCGGCCCTCAGCCTCTATGCCCACCACCGCACTCACCAGGCCCGGCCCAGCCCAGCCTCACCAAGTGGAAGCGGTAGCTCTTTTCGTATTTCATGTACTTGAGGCAGTACTCGCAGAGCCAGAGCTTGGGCTGTTTCCCGTAGTCTTCAGGGAACGGGGAGAAGTACCAGGCGTCGATTTCGTAGTTCCCGATGTGGATCTTGTCCACGTACTTCACCTTGGTGATCTGTGGGCGAGGTGGGAGTGAAGGGCAGGGGGTGGCTCGGTCGGGGCAAGGGATGCTGTAGGGAAGGGGTGCCCCCAGTTAGGACCCACTCCCCTACTTACCGCCTCATGTTCCTTCTCCAAGGCTGCTGTTGTGGGGTCCATCTCTGCATAGGTCTGAGTGAGAAAGAGCAGTGGACACAGGTGAACAGAAGTGGAGGTCAGGCCACGCCTCCCATCCCAGAACCCAGCACTTCCCGCCTGTCTAGCAAACCTGTTTCACCTGGTTTCGGAGCTGACTGGTCCAAGTTCCTCTCCCATCTGCCCACCCACCCATACATCCCAGACACTCCTGATGCCCAAGTTTGGACCTTTTGCCTGATGAACAGGGCTAGGATCAGGAGGCCTGGTTCCAGTTCTTGGGCTGGTAAGAGCTTCAGCTGTACAACGCGATCAATCCAGCTCTGCCACAGTTGTTGTGAGACAGATGACATAATGGGCCTGGTCTTCCGTTTCCACAGCAGGAACTGGTGCGGACACTCCGGTGCGCCTGGACCTCTTTCCTGCCCATGGGACTGCTCCCGGAGGCCCCTCCCACAGGCACATCAGGCTCTAGGTGTCCAGAAAGGAACTCAACCTTTCCTCCCTGCAAACCTGGTCATCCTCCTGGGTTCCCCATCTCACTAGGAGCATCACCTTCAGTCCAACTACCCCAGACCAATAAGAGGCCAGCTCTCAAGACTCCTCCTCCTCTCAGCCTGGCATCCGAATAATGGCCACGTCCTGTTAGCGCTACCTCCTTGTCATCTCTGGAACCGGTTCCTCTGTCCCACACCGAATAGCCACTGCCACCGTCTCAGGTCTGGATAGTTGACGAGGCCTCTGTAAATTCCCAGCCCCCAGTCTCAGCCCCCTCAGATCTGCTCTGCTATCAACACTCCTGTTGCTGGCCTCCATGGTTTTGCACATGCAGTTCCTTCCACCCTGAATGTCCTTCCCTCTCCTACAGCTGCCAGAAAATGCTTACTCAGCCTGGCACCGAGCACGAGCCAGGCAAGTGCATGATGAGGCAGAGCTTGGCGAGTGATCACGTGTGATTGTTTTTGCTGTGCTCTCCCTGTCCTTCAAGGCCCAGCACCCTGGGAAGGTGTGGTCAACAATCCTCCAGGAGGCCTGACTGCATTCTTCCCGATGCAGAATACATTCGTTCCCAAGTCAGGAATTCAGTGGTCAACAACAGTACCCTCCGACTCCCCCTTCTTGGTTTCCCCCATTTTCCAAGTCTTTGGAAGGCAGGGACTACAAGTCAGGTGGCACTCACAGCCCATCTTGTTCCTAGGCCAGATGCTGAAGGAGGAACCAAGTCCAGCCTGACAGTGGACGCAGTTAGGCCTATGACCTACACCAGAGTAGATGGCAGCCTTGCCCTGTAGTTCAGAAGGGAGAAGGAGCCAGTCTTTTACCCAGAACCCCTTCCACAAAGCACTTTGCCTGGATGGCCTCATTTAACCCTTTTGGCAACGCTGAGATACAATGTTCTTACTTCTGTTCTACAGAGAAGTAAACAGGCAGGGAGAGGCGAGGTCACTGGCCCTTGGGGACTAGCCAGCTGCCATTTATTCCAAGTACTAAGCACTTACGTCGTAGGCATTACTCAGAACAAGCCTGAGATGGGAATCCTCACTCTCTCCACTGCACGGAAGAGGAAACTGAGGCACAGAGAGGTAAGCTCACAGAACTGGCACCCAGGACAGCTGGGCATGGGCCCCTCGCCTGTCCAACTCCACACCTAACCCCTGCAAAGATGAGGGAAGGATGATTTTCCTCCTCACATGCCTCTTTAAAACACATTTCCCAACTCATACAACACAATCCTCCTCTGTAAATGCATTAAAGAATTACAAAAACACTACTTTCCGTAAATGCTGCAGTTTATTTAGAATTAAACATTAATTAGGCTCTGAAGAACCTTGCTGATCGTTAACTCGCTGTTACTCGTTCTTTGATTTTATCCCCACTGGCCCACTGTCAACCACCCTGCTGCCTGCCATACATCTTTGCGACTTAATGTGCCAGTGCAACCTGGCTGGGGAGCTAAGAAAACCGTAGATCTGAGCTGTCCAGTAGTCACTAGCCACAAGTGGCCACCTAAATTTAACTTCATTACATTCAAATAAAATTTAATTCTTGGGACTTCCCTGGTGGTCCAGTGGTAAAGAATCTGCCTTTCAATGCAGGGGACACGGGTTCGATCCCTGGTCAGGGAACTAAGATCCCACATGCTGTGCAGCGCGGCCAAAAAAAAAAAAATCTTTTAATAAAATTAAAAAATTTAGTTCCTACTCACACGAAACACATTTCAAGTGCTCAAGGGCCACACGTGGGTAGTGGCTACTGTTTCGGACAGCACAGAGGCAGAACATTTCCATTTATCACAGGACGTTCAGTTGGACCGTGCTGCCTTAGATGGTGAGAGATTTTTTTGGCCATGCCACGTGGCTTGCAGGATCTTAGTTCCTGACCAGGGATTGAACCCGGGCCATGACAGTGAAAGTGCCGAGTCCTAACCATTGGACCGCCAGGGAATTCCCAGTGAGAGATCTTTCTAATTCAGGTATTTCAAATTTTTTTTTATCACAGCACTGTAAACCAACTGCAAGTTTGTGTATATACATATATATATTTGTATGTGAGATAGAAGCTTCTTAAAACAATACTTACCTTTAATAAAGTGCAATGCACTATGGTACTTTCTACCTTGTCCTAGTTCTTCCATTTTTGAAATTTACATGGTCACAACCCACTGAACTAATTTGGCAATCTACTAACAGCCCCACAGTTTGCAAACCATTGCTGCTAAGCCCAGGACGAGCACTCAGAAGAATGGACTGGCACTGGTTGAAAATAATGAACGTCTGGGTGCCTTGAGAGTTCCATAAATCCTCCTCTTGTGTGCACACCCCATCTCACAAATCCAGAAACTAAGATTCAGAGTGGGAGGATAGAAACCCCCCAGGGCAGGCTAGCTTCGTGAAAAGAACCCAAGTTTTGGAATAAAGTGGCAGGAATTTCTGGCATGTTTCAAAGAGCTTGTGCCCCAAAGTAGGACAATCTAGTTGGTCAATCTAATTCCTAACTGGATTCCTAAAACTACCTGTACCTCCCTTGTAAACTGGGGATATAATGCTTACCTCAAAGAGTTGCTGTGAAACTTCAGTGAGATCATATACTGAAATACTTAGCCTAATACTGTGGTTCACAAGCCTATAAATGTTTGCCATTATTACTCTAATCTCAACCCACCCTTTTACTAGCTGTGTGATCTTGGGCGTGTTACTTAACCTCTCTCAGCCTGCTTCCTGTTTTCCTCAGTAAGAACTAATTATCCCCGAGGTGTTGAGTTGTTAGGGCGGATCTGATGAGCTTATACAGGCACAACACTCAGCACAATGCTTGGCAATAACAAGTGCCCCTAATCACTCATTCTCTTCCTCCCCTTTGGACTTCAGGTCCATCTGTCAATGTGGCACAGCCAAGAGCGGGCACGAAAGGTGCAAGAGGCCTGAGTTCCAGTCCCAGCTGTGTCATTTCCTTGCCACGAGACTGTAGCCAAGCTCTCACCCTCTCTGAGCCTCAGTTTTCTCATCTGTGAAGAATACCTGAGAAGAAATAGAGTCCCCTACACGCTGTAGGAGCTTAAGAAATGGGAGCTGCTGTGGTTTTGGCACCGGGACCCAAGGGAGTCAGCAGAGGCAGCTGAGCCTCCTGCGGCCCCGGGGAAGGGGAGGGGCCCGGACCTTCTGCACGTGGTTGATCTCGTCATGCTTGCGCTTTTGGTTGCGAGTGATCTTTCGCTCAGGCTGCTCGGCCAGCTCGCTGAGGTACTTCTCTGAGTTCTTCTGCACGGCATCCTTCACCGTCTTGGTCAACGCCAGCCGGTTCTTGTCTACCCATTCGTCCAGTCGCCGGTTAACTGTGAGGATGGGCCATGAGGGTGCTGCCCTTCCGCCCCCGCCCCCCCCCCCCAGACCTGGATACCCCAAGTCACTCACAGCCCACATAGTGTACATAGAATTCCTCTCGGCCCTCCTGATCGTTCACTCGAGACTGGATCACTTCAGCAGAATCTGTGAAGGGAAAAGGCTAGGATCACCAGGAAAGAAAACAGGGCTGGAACAACAGTGATCCTTCACACTGAGGAGCGGTTTCCCAGATTCTGTGGCCAAATGTACGCTAACCTCACCTGTTCACATCTGCCACTCCCTTCAATCACTGTCTGAGGTGGGCCAGATTGGGCTGTTATTCTTATTTTAGAGACGAGGAAACTGAGGCTTACCCAGGGTCACCTATTTGAAAAGTGATAAGAGCAAATACTTAACTGAATTTAAATCTGGCTCCAAATTCAATGTTTCTTTTGCTATACTCAGTCGTTCATTTGTTCAGGGGTCATGAGGGCTAGCTGTGGAATCAGACGGCCCCACTTCCTAGCTATATTTAACTGAAAAAGTTATTTTGGCTTTCTGAGCCTCAGCACCTTCATCTGTAAAATAAGGATAACCGTGCCCACCTCAAACGGTGAATTAATGGCTCTAAAACTTTCAGTGACAAACAGCCGACCATTCGATAAACGAGGAAGGCAACCACTGCATGTCTGGCCCTGTGCTGGGTTGCTGCTGGATACGGTGATGGATCATGAGCAGTCCTGCCCTCCGGAAGTTCCCACTTTGATAGAAGACAGACAGACAGACAATGACAACATAATGGTACATATACTATAGCTCAGGTATGAAGAAAATGTTGCATTTCTTCATACAGAAAGGGAACATACAGAAGGGAACGACTCAATCTGCCTGAAGGGAGTCAAGAATGGCATCACAACGGATATGATGCTAAAAGGATGACTGGGGCTAGCCAGCTAAACAAGGAGAGAGGGAAAAAAGGGCATTCCAAGCAGAGGGCACAGGCGGTGAAAGGCATATGGCCTTCAGAGCACACAGTGTGGTCTGGTCTGGCAATGGCCTTTACTAGGGGTGCTGGAAAACAGAGAGGTTACAAAAATGAATGCCATTCTAAGGAACTTGGGGTTTATTTTGGAAATGAGGCAAAGCAATAGAAGGGAGGGGAAGCTCGCTTTTGTGTTCTGGTAGGTCCTCTCCGCTGGCGGCTGCAGGGGATGGATGGAAGGGGGGAGTCACAGAGACAAGGGAGACCATTGAGGAAGGAGGTTAACAAGAAAAGGGAATGAAGCCTAAGACTGGGCAAGGAAGTGGATTGGGAGCTCTACACACATTAGGAAGAACTTGGCGAACACCCAACTCGGAGGGGGTTGTAGGCGGCGCCGGGGCAAGTCCGAAAGTCCGCGTTCTCCTCCCTCAGGCCCCGCTCCCGCCCTTAAACCCCGCCCCCTGGCCCTGGGTCCCGCCCTCACGCCAGGTGCTATCCGGCCGCCGGCACAGGTACGTTTCTCCGATCTCCACAGTGACTTCTGGCTCGCCACGCGCCGGGGTCGGCGGAGAGACGCGGCCCGGGGACGGGGAGGTCCCCTCGACCGCCACATTCTCGCCGGGCCCGGGATCGCCCTCCCCCGCGACCCCTGAAGTCGCCGCCGCAATCGCCGCAGCTGCTCCCTGCGCCGCCATCGCTGTAGTGGAAGTGACGCCAGAATACAGCGCCGCTCAGGGCCTTTAGCTCCGGGTCAGCGACTCGTGGCGGAGGCCGCGGCCGGCTGGAGGCGGGGGGGGGGGGGTCTGTGACGTGGCAGGAGCTCATTGGCTCGTGCGACGGTCTCCGCGGCGCTGGGCCAGATTGACGTGGACTGTGCCGGTTGCCCTGGAGTTGTTTTCCGTTTGGAACTATGGCTGCACCCTGGAGTTGAAAAGAGGAAAAAGGCTTTCCTGATGTGATGCCTCAGCTCGATCTTTTTAAAGGTCCGGGTGCCTGATCAGGGGGCGCTGCCCCCACTTGACCGGGGCAGAGCCAAAGCAGCCTCCCTGGATGCCTGGCTTTAGGGCGATGAATTTGGGATTAGCACCCATCCCCGTACCGCCCACTTCCGCCTGCCAAATACGGGTCTCCCGTCTAAGACTGAAGAAACTGCCTTCCTTGTTGAGTGGGAAAAGGACAGTTGGGGTGGGGAAAGCAGGACGGATGTGTGTCCTGGGACAGCCAATAAATCACTCTCACAGAATCAAGCCTTTGTAAAGAAAGGACCAGGTCCCCCAAACAGAAACTAGCCAAAGGCAGTGGACATAATGGAGAGCATCTGGGGCTTATTGAGTAAGGAATCCTGGGTTCTGCCCCTTCACTGGGGAAGTTGTACAAGTATGTCCATTCCCAGAGTGTCGTTAAAGGTTAAACTGTACAAGCCATATAACTATAAAAAGGTTGAACCATGTACTTATCTCTTATGTATATAAAACAAGTGTACTGCACAATACCAGACAGGGTAGGTGCTCAAACATTCCCTTTGGCCTCTCTCTTAATCATCTTTGACTTATAATTTGGTTATTGGGCTTAGAAACAATTCTAAGAGGGGTGTAATGCTCAAGCCCTAAGGATGAGGTTATAGATCAGGAAATGTCTAAGTATTTGTGAGGGATGGCAGTGGGAAGTGCTGGTAACTTGGCTTTTGGGGAATGAAGGAGTTTGGGGGGAGCAGTAAATGCCAGTTGTCTGGCAGCATATGAAACAGAAAAAATAAAAATCAGGCAAGAAAAAAAAAATTAAAACTGTAGTACCTTTTCCCACTCTCCACCCACCCCTAGAACTATGTAGATGATTCACCCAGATCCCCTAGAATCTTTTTCTGTTGCTTCTTTGTGCTTATATTTCCTTTGATGGGCTTTCAAAAGCCAGCACCAGAGGCTTGTTTGGCAAACTGCCCCTCAGGCTAATAGAGCTATTTTGCCTCAGAAGAGATGAAAACAGAAGTTCTTAGCCAGCGAGTTTTAAGTACCTCCCCAACCCCATTCAAATAGGGACATTAAACGAATGATTGTCCAGTGGAGGAGTCCATCAATGACTGTGGAGCTTAGCTCTCTTGCCTGGCCTCCTGCCCTTCCCTTTCCCACTTCCCCTACTCCCTTCTGGGAGCACTTTCTCAACAAATCACTCGGACACAAATCCTCCTTTTAAGATGTGCTTCTAGGGAACCCAACCTGAAACATCCCTCCTAGCTTAAAACCCTTCCATGGGTCCCTGCTGCCTCCAGGATAAAACCCATGCTTCTTCACTGTAAATTCAAGGTCTTTCACCCTGACTGCCACCTACCTCTCCAGTCTCACCCCCTCTGCCCTGCAGCCAGCAGGATCAAGTCACTATGGTTTCCCACCACCAGATACAATTCCTGTCTCCCCTCAGTGCCCCACCTCCATCACCAGTTCCACCAAACAGGCCTTCAGGCCTTCTCCTTCCCTGGCAAGATAGGCAGGTGGTCACCTCACCACGTGCTCCCTGGAGTCCTTTCCTTTTGCCCTCCCTACCAGGACCCCACTGTCCTCTGGGGCCTGTCAGAGCACAATCTGGTGTGTTCCTTTCCTTGGCAACAGCAAGCACAGCTGGCAGACAGTATTTTTAACCTTACTCAGGTTCAGGAATCAGGTGGCTTGGAAAGTTGCCTAGTCTGGTGACCGACACCTCCGCAACCTGTGACTGCTGGGAAGGGAAGGGTCAGAACTGAGGCCTAAAGCTGGGCCAACCCGGGCCTTCAATATTGTCTGGGAGCCAGAAACATTTGGTAAATGAAATAAATGAAAGGTCTTTGCACAAACTGCCCAAGTCATCCCCACTCCCGCCAAATGTAACATGCAAGCGACTCGGGGCCAGTTCCATTCCTGGTCTGCCAGGCTGTGAGGACAGAGACTGGAACATGAACTAGTTAAACCCAAGGGCCCAGGGGACCTGAATGGGGGCAGAAACAAAGGCTCACCTGCCCTGCCCACACATGGGGCCCAAGAGGGCATTCAAAATGTGAACTTTAATAACAAACAGCAGGTCAGAGTGGGGGTTCCCCAGGAACAAGAATGACGGAGCTGGTGCTGGAGACCCCAAGGGTCCCCACTTCATCCCCTCTAAGGCCTGGAGGCAGGGAAGCAGTGGACCCCATCGAGGAGGGGAGGTGCCTGGCTCCACGTAAGTCCATCTGCTTGGGGCCCTAAGACCCGAGATGCAGCAGTGTGTAGAGCAGGGTGGCACCCTGCTGGGCCCGGAAGGTCCTGCCAGGGTGTGTGGCCTAGGCTGGGCAGGCAAGCAGGCCAAGGGCTGCGGGGTCAGATGCGGAAGCTTTCCTCCCGGCCGTCGATGTGACGGAGCCGCAGGTAGACGTCCGTGCCAATGCCCTGTAGGGACTGCAGCCGAAGGGAACCACCGAGGTACTCTGCGTAGGCCCGCGATGTGGGCAGCCCGAAGCCAAAGCTGGGGGTGGGCAAGGGGACAGAACACGGGCTTCAAAGGTTGAGTCTCCTGGCCCCCCCCCGCCCCTCCATTCTGGCCAGGTGGGGCCTCACCCGTGCATGGGTCCCGACTGGCCGCCACTGTGCAGGTCCAGGTGGCCGAAGAGGGGGCTGATCCGGGGGTCCTGGGTGCTGGCCTCAGCTGTAGTGAAGTGGTAGTCCATAACCCGATCCAGGTCTTTGTGAGCGATTCCCCCGCCCCGATCTGAAATCCTGGCAGGATGACGACGACAGGGGTTTGGCTCAGCTTTGGTGGGGCTCACTACCTCCCCAAGTAGACAGTGCTAAGTCGGGCTTCCTGTCGCTTCCACGCAGACATGGAATGTGGTCACCTAGACTCTTGGGCCTTGTTTTTTTAAGCTATGTTTCTCCACCCTTACCTCTGCCACTAACTGCTTATACTTCCTCATAGGACTTGACGTTTATTCTCAGCCCAGCACCGCAGACTGTTTATTTCTGACTCTTTTCCCGCTCTGGGCCCCTCAGCTGCTGACAAGGACAGGGCCCTGGGGCCCACAGCTGGCCCCAGATCCACTCATGTCCAGCTCATGGCAACCTCAGAACTGGAGAATATCCTGTCCAACCAGAAACTAGATCTCAGACTGGGGCAGGTACTGGCTTGAAATCATCCAGCAAATCAGAAACAGTGCCCGGAACCCCCATGCATCCCACCCCAACTCCCACCCAGGGCAAACCTGATGACGAGATCGATATCATTGTTGGCGATGGTGATGACCACATCTGGGACATTGTAGGGAGTGTCTAGGTGACTCTCCATTGTGGCTCTGTGCAGGGGGCAAAGATCAGTAGGTGGTGGTGCCCCAGCCTCACCCCAGTTCCTGTCTGCCCCCTTCCAATATATCCAGCAGCCCACCTCATGGCATTCTTGAGCAGCTCGGGCAGGATGTAGTCCAGCGGCATCGGGATGAAGGGAAAACGGGCAGCCACATGTCCATTGATGCGGACTCGGGGGGCATTGCCATACTTGTGTTCACACAGGCGTCTGCGGAAAGGAGCAAGGGTTCAGATCTCAACCAGTGGTTATCAACTGGAGGTGATTCTGTCCCCAACCTCCCAGGGAAATTTCACAATCTCAATCTCTAGCGACATTTTTGGTTGTCACAGCTGGAGAGTATTACTGGCATCAAGCGAGTAGAAGCCAGGGACTCTTCTGAACATCCTAACAAGCACAGGCCAGCCCCTCACAAAAAAGAATGATCTGGCCCAAAACGTTAACAGTGTCACAGTTGAAAAACCCCGCCCTGGACCATGCCCTGGGCAACGGATCAGACCCAAACCTTCCCTGCCCGAAGACGTCACCCCCTTAGCCGTTCTAGCCTCACCTGGCAAAGTCCACCCACTTTTCAATAATCTTCTTTGGTGAGAGGCGAGTGCAGATGATGCCAACAAAGTCGGGCTGGCAGGAGAAAGAAGGTCAGGACCAGGGATCACCTCCACCCACACCGTGGCCACCAAAAGCTTGCAAACTCTAGACTACGGAAGCAGCCCCAAGGCTCTCCCCAGGCCCTCGGCCCGGGTCCCCAGCCCATGGGGGCTCCTGGCTCAGTCCTCTCTGCCCCACTTGACATTCCCAGGTAGGTCTCAGGTCCCCGTGCCCCACCTTGTCCTCATGTAGCGCCAGATGATGTGTAGCCAACATGCGTATCCCAAGCCTTGAAGTCAACGTCTTGTCTAAGAAGTAGCGGACGAGCTTCTCATCCTGTAAAGAGCAGGGGCTCAGAAACCCTGTGCCTGGGACTTCCCTGGTGACGCAGTGGTTAAGAATCTGCCTGCTAACGCAGGGGACACGGGTTCAATCCCTGGTCTGGGAAGATCCCACATGCCGTGGAGCAACAAAGCCTGTGCGCCACAGCTACCGAACCTGCACTTTAGAGCCCACGAGCCACAACTACTGAGCCCATGCACCACAACTACTGAAGCCCGCTCACCTAGAGCCCGTGCTCCGCAACAAGAGAAGCCACCGCAATGAGAAGCCCGTGCACCACAACAAAGAGTAGCCCCCGCTCGCCGTAACTAGAGAAAGCCCGCGTGCAGCAACAAAGACCCAACACAGCCAAAAATAAATAAACAAAAAATAAAAACAAAAACAAAAAATGTTAAAAAAAAAAAAAAAGAAACCCTGTGCCCTTCCCAGGCCCTCACAACAGGCCTGAGCCCCCATTGCGCTGCCCCTGACCTCTATGTGCTTCCGGCTCTCACGCAGGCCCTCAGCTAAGAGGGTCACCACATCCTTGTGGTCGTCCAACAGCTGTCGCACCAGCTGGCAGTATTGGGCATCATCCGTCTGGTCCTTGATCTGCAGGCCACAGAGTCATGAGCTTGGATGGTCCAGCCCTGACTTCTCAGCCCCTCACCCTGCCCTGGCCCAGCCCTCACCGGAGGGAAGTCTGTCAGCTTCTGGAAGGCACGGATGTACAACTCGTGCTGCAAGGAAGAGGTGTGGGAATTCACAGGGATGCTATCGGCACCAGGTAGAGAACAGCCACCCGTGCCCACCTATGGGGATCGCCATCCACCCCAATTCATTTGGTTCAAACCCCATCATGGCCTTTCAAGCCTCCATGAAGGCTTGGGTCCGAGTCCTCTGTGGCCCTGAAACCTTTTGGCAGGTAAGCCTCTACCACTCTGATTCCGTCTCCCCATTTGCCCCATGGGCGGTGGGCACACTGATCTAAGGTCCTCTCTACTAGGGAAACCGACGCCGCCTTGAGGCCACCTTACCACGTGCAGTATGGTGGGGTTGCAGCCAATGATGAAAGGAAGGCTGCGGAAGCCCTTGATACGATGAGCAATCCTCACTGGCAACTCCTGCTGCAAGTACCGGGCACTTTTCTAGAAGAAAAAGAGGAAGAAAGTTAAGGCCAGGGCCTGAGTGGCTGGGTCAGAGCTCCAGAGACCAAGAGAAAAATAGGGGCAAGAATCTTACCAGAAGGTGACTGCCATCCTGAGAGCGGCCTGAATAGAGCATCATGGTCGGAGTGAGACGGACTGAGGGCTGGAGGGGCAGAGGGCCCTTGAGCACTGAATCTCTGACACCCTGCCCCCATCATATTAGCTCCACCCCTTCCCTGGACACCCACTCCAGCTCTGGACCCAGGCCTCACCGCCCTAGCTGCACACCTTCTCCGCTGCCACATCGATGGCCGACTGGTTGTAAAAGGAGGTGACTGTCTTGGAGCGCTCCCGTGCCATCTCCACGTGGTGGGTATCGGTGGCTGATGTGGAGCGGGCCCGGAGAGACAGTGAGGGCCCCAAGAGAGGCCAGAGTGCTGGCCCGCCCCGGGGTCCGCTCCCCAGCACGGAAGCCAGTATCATCGTTTTGCTCTTTTGTCGAACTGGGCGGCCACTAGGGCTGAGGACCGGATAGATGGAGGCGACCCCAAAACGGGGCAAGAAGGGTGTGGGTGGGCAGGGGCACTTCTCTGACTTCAGGGGCGAGAGCCGGTCGAGGATGCTGACAAGCTCAGCCTCCAGGAGCAGCTCCCATCTATAAAGGCGGAAGAAGGGGGAGTTGTAAGGCTCTGAATCCAGGCGCACTATCTTTCCACGTGAGCACGGGTTAGTCAGATTTGGACAATCTCTGCCCACCCCTTCAACCACTTCCCCAAGTACACACAGGCCGACCCTGGATAACCTTGCTTTCCGGGGCTACTATTCTTCAATCTGATGTTCTATCTGGTAGTCTGGAGGGAAGAGGATCCTTAGACCCATCCAGCCCGAAAACCTCAACCCCCGCTCCCTCTGATCCCGGGCACCCTCGTTCAGGGGGCGGGGCTGACCCCTAATCCGGCGCCTTCGGACCCCGGCCGGTGTCTGGCCTGCGTACCTGCGGCACACAGTATTGTTTACCCCAGGGTCGGCTGCGTTGAAGTAGCGGCTCGGGAGTCCCTGTCTGGTTCCCTCCCTCCGCAGGGTCACTTGGTTCGGCCCGGATCTTCCCCATATGGTAGATGCCAGTCCCCCAGCCCCCCAACCCCAGTCCACGCGCGCTCCAGCAATCCAGAGCAAGGGCGGAGGCGGCGGGCGCGCGATGCGAAGCCTTCGCGGCACGGTCTGAGCAGGTAGCTCCACTTACCTCGGGGCCAGAGCCAGGGCCGGGGTCCGAGAGGAACGGCCCAATAGTCCACCGGCCGGGCTGGCCGAGCCGCTTGCGCCCTCTGCCGCCGTGACGTCACGCGGGCTATGGGCGCCCGGTGCCTCCTGGGAGTTGTAGTTTGGAGCGGAGGACTCGCAACTCGCGCCAACCCATCGTGGCTGTGTCTCTGCTCCCAGGTCCCCAAATAAATAGCACAGCTCTCTCCCGGAGAGAGCTCCCGGAGTTATCTGGTCTCTCTGGGCCTCTGTCTTCTGCTCTATAAAATAGGATCTCTGGGAAAGAAATGCGAGAGGGCGAGAAGACCCTTAGACGCAGAGTGCACAGACCAAACCCTACCTGGATTCCTCCCCTGAGGTCCCGTCCTTCTCCCTTCTAGCTCTTGACTCATTTGTGGGAAACCAGACTGCCTGGTTCAACCCCCAGCTCAGCCACTTACCATCTGGGGCAAGTTACTTAAACTACTCAATACTTCAATTCCCGTATTGGTAAAATGAGGTTGTACCAACCTTAGGGTTGTATGGTCACATGAATTTATATATGTAAAGTGCCCAGAATAGTGCCAGGTGTGGAATTAACACTCTACTAGGTATTACTATTACTATTATTGTTACTGAGTCTAAGCTCGCTCTGCTCGCCGCACGACAGGGCATAGGAGACGAGGTGTTGGGCAAGCAATTCAGCAGACCGAGAAGACGGCAGACTAAAGTCTCAAAATCACCAACTTATCGGGGTTTGGATGCCAGTTTCTTTTATAGCACAGAGAGGGGGAGGAGATGAGGAAGTAAAGTAAAAAGGCCATAAGTTTTGCAAATATCACCTGGAATGGCCAGCCTCGGGGAGGGGATGTGTTAATTTCTTCTTTCTTATAGCCATCCACAGGCAGACAGGGTCCAGATGTTTCCTTGAACAAAGGCACTTTGGTTTAACATTCAGGCAGAAGGGCAGGGTTCCCCGAGGCAGGCCATTGTGTGTAGACAGTATCCTTTTCGTGAACAAAAGCAGCAGAAAGCAAAGGTTAAAGTAAAAGAAACAGATGGAACATATAGTCAGATATGGCTCTTCCCTGTTACATTATCATTATTACTAATTAATGCCAGCAACAAACACAGTTTAGGTGACTTTTCTGTGCAAGGAGAGGAGATTGGTGTTGAATTAAATAAATAGACCCTTCCCTGCCCTGAAGAGGAAGGCAGACAATTTCCGTGTCATCAGTTGTGCTAAGAGCCACACAGGAAGGTCTGGGAAATTGGTATAGGTGCAGTGTGAGCAGGACTGGCCAGGCCTAGGAGCTGGAGTGGGAAGGACATGTCAGGACAGGGAAGAGCCTGGAGCATGTGGAGTCTGGGAGGAGAGGAGCTGAATGAGGTGACCAGAGCCAGATTTTGAAGGATGAGTGTGCATTTGTCCTGAAGTAGTAAGAAGCCACTGAAGAGGGCTTCCCTGGTGGCGCGGTGGTTGAGAATCCACCTGCCAATGCAGGGGACACGGGTTCCAGCCCTGGTCCGGGAAGATCCCTCGTGCCGTGGAGCAACTAAGCCCGTGCGCCACAACTACTGAGCCTGAGCTCTAGAGCCTGCGAGCCACAACTACTGAGCCCGAGTGCCACAACTACTGAAGCCCGCGATCTACAGCCTGTGCTCTGCAACAAGAGAAGCCACCACAATGAGAAGCCCGCGCACCACAACGAAGAGTAACCCCCGCTCGCCGCAACTAGAGAAAGCCCGGCACAGCAACAAAGACTCAACACAGCCAGAAATAAAATCAATTAATTAATTAACTAATTTAAAAAAAAAGCCACTGAAGTGTTTTATCTAGATAGATCTGCTCCTTAGACAGAATGCTCTGGCGGTAGTGATGGGACCAGTGAGACCAAACGAAGAGAGACCAGTGAAAAGACAGTTTTTCCAAGCAGGCGATGATGGGAGAGAGACTTTTCAGTGTGTGTTTGTGTGTACTTATACTGACCAGATTTTTCTTCACCATGGTCATGTATTTTCTAAATAGTTTAAATTTTTAAAGCAAAGGGGTAAGTGAAGCAGGCGATATTTTGGAGTTGGGGGGGGCTGTTTTGTTTTGTTTTTGAAAATTTTTTTTCTTTTTTGGCTGAGCCATGCGGCTTGAGAGATCTTATTTCCCGGACCAGGGACCGAACCCCGGCCCTCGGCGGTGAAAGCATGGAGTCCTAACCACTCGCCCACCAAGGAATTCCCTGGAGCTGTCTTTAAACTTCAGCAGAGGTGGGACCCTTCACCACCGGCTGGCCTGCCTGAGGGACTGGGGGAAAGTCTGCACAGATCATGAGGAAGGGGCTCCCTGGGTCTCTGGATTTTCTCTTCGCCCCTCATCCCCACACCATTCCCACCCTTTGTTTTCCCGCATCCCGGGCAATACCCTGGAGTGAAGCTGGGAGGACGCTCAGCTCTGGAGGCGGCTGGAGGAAGGCAGGGCTTGAGCCAGCGTTAAAAGGGAGAGGGGAGGGTGCTCCCGCTGGGAAGGCCGAAGTGCGCAGAGAAGCAAAAGATGGCTTGAAGCGTGCCGGATCCCGGCGCTCACGTGGCCGGCAGTGTATTTGACCCTGCGCGCTGGACCAGCCTGGCCGGGACTCGCTGCTACCTCCCGGCGGTGGAGGTTGGACTTGCACCCCAAGAGTCCACCTTCCCGTTGGTCAGGCTCTCTTCTAAGAGATTTACATGTGTTCGTTTCATCTTCATAACGAACCTCTGAGGTAATGTGATTATCCTCATTTTACAGATGGGGCAACAGAGACCCAGAAAGATTGAACGACTCCTCCGTCCCCTCTTTCCGTTCCGTCCTCACCCCCCATACTCATGGCAACAGCCACACTGGCCCACCTGTTTTTCCCTCAACATACCAGGCACGTTCCACCTCTCACTAGCTGTGCCCTCTGCCTGGAACACCCTTTCCCTAGATTTCCACAGAGCTTAATCCCTCACCTCCTGTAAGCTTTTGCCCAAATGTCAGCTGAATGAAGCCCAACCTGATCACCCTATTTAAAATTGCAACCACCCCCATTCCCCTCACACTGCTTTACTCTTATTTATTTATTTGTTTATTTGGCCGCGCGCGCTGTGTGGCTTTTGGGCTCTTAGTTCCCTGGGATTGAACCCTGGCCCCAGGCAGTGAAAGCGCCAAGTCCTAACCACTGGACAGCCAGGGAATTCCTTCTGCTTTACTCTTTATTTTATCCGTAGCATGTATCACTGACAGCATACTATATACTTATGTATTTATCATAGTAATTGCTCAGTTTTTTTCCTAAAATGTAAGCCCATAGTATGAATATTTGTCTGCTATACTGATTTATCCTGTGCCCCTAACACAGTCCCTGGCACATAACAGGTGATCAATAAACATTTATTAAATAAATGGAAGAAATATTGGGCTTTCTTCTTGAGCTATTGAAAGGCAGAGTGACAAAACTACATCTTTTAATTTTTGATAAAGAGGTACTTTGACTGCTGTATGGAGAATGTATCTTAGGGTAAGAGATAAATATATCTGAGAGACCAAAGATGAGGCTACTGCATTTATCTAGGTGGGAGGTGATGATGGTTTGGGTCAAGGTAGAGGTCTGCATAGATTATAGGGAATGAGGGAGTGGTCCAGGAGGAGTGGCTTGGGTGGATTGGGGGGGGGCATGGTTAAAATGGGAACCCCAGAGAAGGGCCAGGTTTGGGGAAGGTAAGAAGCTCAGTTTGGGGTGCATTGCATTGCATCTGATTGGCCTGTGAGACGTACATATGGTGATGTCCAAGAAGTGTTTCTGCTCTGGGGTGTGGAGCCCAGGAAAGAGATCTGGGCTCAGGTCAGAGTTCAGAAGCTGTGACCTGGAAGGAGTAAGGGAAGACATCAGTGGAAACAATGTTGCCTCATGTGGCGGTTTGTGTTTCCCAAAGATGCCCCACCCCACATGCCCACATGAATTTCTTAGAATGTGACTTTGACACTTCTCATATCAAGAGGTGAAGTTCTGTGTTCCTTCCCATTAGAGCTAAGCAAATTTGTGATTACAGTGGAAGGGATACTATATGATGACTTATGAAGCTAGATCATGAAAGATGATGCAGCTTCCACTTGGCTCCCTGGAGAACTTTTACTGGAGTCCTGAGTTACCACATAAGCAGTCTGATTGCCCTGTATTAATTGTCCATTGTTGTGTGACAAATCACCCTCAAAATATAGCAGCTCAAAACAATAAACGTTTATTATCGCACACAGTTTCTTTGGGTCAGGAATTTGGGAGCAGCTGAGCTGGTGGTTCTGGTTCAGGGTTGCTTATGAGGTTGCAGTCAAGATGTTGCCCGATGGTCCAGTGGTTCGGACTCTTCGCTTTCACTGCAAGGGCCTGGGTTCAATCCCTAGTCAAGGAACTAAAATCCCATAAGCTGCACGGTGCTGCCAAAAAAAAAAAAAAAATGTTGCCTAAAACTACAGTCACATGAAGTCTTGACTGATGCTAGAGAATCCACTTCCAGGGTGGCTCTCTCACATGCCTAGCAAGTTAGTGCTGGTTGTTGACAGGAAGCCTCAGTTTCTCACTAAGTGGACCTCTCCTTAGGGCTGCTTGAGTGTCCTCATAACATGGCAACTGGCTTCACCCAGAGTTAGTGATCTAAGAGAGAGCAAAATGGAAGCCACAATATCCTAATGACTTAGCCGCCAAAGTCACAAACCATCATTTCTGTATTATCCTACTGGGTCAGATCAGCCCTATTTCGTGTGGGAAGAAACTACACAATGTTATGAATCCCAGGAGGTGGAAATCATTGAAGACAACTTTGGAAACTGGCTATTGTAGCCTGGAGTCTACCATGCTGTGAGGAAGCCCAAACTAGTGCCTACGGAGAGGCTACAGGGATTCACGAATAGCCCCTGAGACTGCAAGAAGAGAGAGAGAGGCCAGGTTATCAGCCTCCCATTGTTCCAGCGTTAGCCAGCATCTGACCACAGTTATGTGAGCCAGAACTACCCAGCCAAAATTCTCGTACTGAATGCCTAACCCCTAAAAACTGAGAGGAAATAAAATGATTGTTTTTCTCTTAAGTCATTATTTTTGTGGTGATTTGTGTGAATCCTCGATGATTCCCACCTCCCGGTATTTATATCCCTCTGTAGTCTCTTCCCACATTGAACAGGGCTGACCTGACAGAATAGGATAAATGACAATATGAGACTTTCAAGGCTAAGTCATAAAGATACTGTGGTTTCCACCTTGCTCCCTCTTAGATGACTCATTCAGGGGGAAGTCAGTCATGGATATAGGAACACTCCAGAAAACTGTGGAAAGAAGTGAGAAACTGGTCTAAGTCTTAGTCCTCTGTATTAGTTTCCTATTGTTTCTATAACAAACTACCACAAACTTAGTGACTCAAAACAACATGAATTTTGACTTCCCTGGTGGTCCAGTGGTTAAGACTCCACCCTTCAAATGCAGGGGTTGCAGGTTTGATCCCTAGTCAGGGAACTAAGATCCTGCAAGCTACATGGCTGGGCCAAAAAAAAAAAAAAAAAATTCTCTCTGGAGGCCCTAGGGGAGAATCCATTTCTTCAACTTTTCTTGCTACTACAGGCCACCCACATTCCTTAGCTCATGACACCCTTTCTCCATCTTCAAAGCCAGCAACACTGCATCTCTTTGTGATTTTCTTCTATAGTCACACCTTCCTCTGAATCTCTTCTTCTGCTGCCCTTTTTCACTTTTAAGGACCCTTGTGATTACATTGGATCCATAGGATAATCTGTTTTAAAATCAGCAGATTAGTAGCCTTAATTCCATCTGCAACCTTTAATTGCCATTTGCTACGTAAACTAACATGTTCACAGGTCCCAGGAATTAGGACACCGACATCTTTAGGAGCCATTATTCCACTGGCCACATTGTCTGGAAGAAAAGGAATGGGCCTGAGAAGGAGCAGCCAGAGAAGGAAGGGGGCCATCAGGAGAGTGAAATATCACAGAAGCCAGAGGAAGACAAGAGTTCCCAGGAAGGAGTGCCCAACAGTGATTAATACTGCTGGGAGGCCAAGCATGATAAGAACTGAAAAATATGCATTGAATTTAGCATCCTGGTGACACTAGCCGTAAGTTTTCAGGGGAGTATTGGGGGCAGGAGCTAGTTTATGGTGTGCTGGGCAGCAAGGAAGAGGTGAGGAAGTAAAGACTGGGAGTGTAAAATCTTCCAAAAAACTTGATTGTGAAGGGATATTTGTTGCAACTTCTAAAATGGGGAAAAGTTTCAATGCAAATGGGAAGGAAGGGGAAGTATAGGTGAGAGGGGTCATCAATAGTTGCTATGTCTGTGAAGTGGGGAGCTCAGTTAGCCCACCAAAGGCTTGGAAAGGAGGGACTGTTGGGTTGATCTGGGCTCAGGTTTCGCCAGGTGGCGCCACAATAGAACAAAGGTTAGGGTACTGTCAAGGGTATGGCGGAGGTGATGGAGCTGGGCGTGTGGGGGAGAGACGGAGAGAGAGATCGGCCAGCAGGAGGCGCTGGTGCAGCAGGAGGGAATGGCTGGGCAAACTAGGCGGATTGGAGGTTATAGTCCTAATAATGTCTGAGATAGTAATTTCAGGGAAAACGCGTGGTTCTTGATCGGATCGCAGTATTCGCTGGATTCTCCGATCCTCTGGTTTCTAGTTCATGGATATTCCAAAGTTAGAGCAGGGCTTGGGCGAGAGTAAACTCTATATACTGTTAGCCCGATTAATAAAATTTTTAAAACTCCGGAGACTCCATTACCCTTGAGGCATTGCGGCCACCCCGACTACAATTCCCATCATGCCTGGCAGGCCGTCAAATCAGTAGGTACCCACGTCCCTTAATCCGGTTTTCTAGTCCCAGCATTCCTCAGCAGTTTTCGTACCCAGGCAGCACTTCTGCCAAATCCTGGGAACAGCCAATTGGATCAGGGAGTGTGAAACCAACAGACCAGTCACCCAGCCAGACGGGCGGGAGAGAGCGTGGCCAAATCCGGCCCCGCCCCTGCTCCGTGGCTGGTTCCCTTCCGGCTGGCGCCTCCGGCGATACCAGAAGACATGGGCAATACCTGGCGGAGCCCTGGGTGGGCGCGGCTCGCGCTCTGCCTCGCGGGCTTAGGACTCTCTCTCTACGCGCTGCACGTGAAGGCGGCGCGCGCCCGGGACCGGGATTACCGCGCGCTCTGCGACGTGGGCACCGCCATCAGCTGTTCGCGCGTCTTCTCCTCCAGGTGCGTGCGCGAGTGAAGCCTTGGGGGACCCGCTGCTCGTAGGAGCGGTGCATGGGGACCAGGTGTGCATGGCGACCAGGTTGCCAGATGAATCTGGGATTGGGGTGCCCGGGGAGCGGATGCACGAAGCCGGACTGCTGAAGGGGACGTTGCCTGGCGAGACGGGTGTGTACGAGACAGGAGTGTGGTGGAGTAGAGGGGTCAGATAGTGCTGGGGACTGGGGTTATTCGAGGGAGAGTGCACGTGAATCCTGATGACAAGGAATAAGTGACCGGGAAGGACGGGGAGGTGGGGTCGAGTTTAGGGACTGATTATGGTCTTTTTAATTTATTTTGATTATGGTCTTAAGGATGGCTTTGCCTGGGGACAAGGTAGCCAGATCTGGCTATGCTTGAGGGTCTAGGTTAGTGGGATGACCTGAAACAGAATAGGGGAGAGGGTGGCCAGGGCGCTGGAGATTTAGGGATCCAGGGCAGAAAGATTCTGCCCTGGTTTCCCAGTCTCTGGTAACTCTGTAAAGCAAGGTGAAGGGTTATACTCACCTTGCCATGTTAAGACTTATTGAAGGTCTAGGATGAAAAGGGGACCTATCGGGGAGCCATGGCCTGGTGTGACCTGGGGATGGGGGAGGATAGGGGCAGTGACATGGAATCCTGTCCTGGCCAAAGAAAGGCTGTTCCTGGAGGCCATTGACCCTTGGACTCATGTGGGGGTTGGGGGAAGGGCTAGAAGGGGAAGGACAGCCCAGATGGCTTCTTGGAAATAACCCTCCCAGGATAAGGCCCATGGCACTCAGTTGACACTCCTAACCTGGGCCCTCCCCTGCACCAGGTGGGGCCGGGGCTTCGGACTGGTGGAACACGTGCTGGGCAAGGACAGCGTCCTCAATCAATCCAACAGCATATTCGGTTGCATCTTCTACACACTACAGTTGTTGTTAGGTGAGCGGCCCTACGCTCTCATGACAGGCCCCTTCCTGTCTTGGCCACCCCAGCCCCATCCCTTGCAATCTTGGTGACCCAGACATCTGATGGCCAACTGCTCATCACTGAGCACCTGGGAGGTGGGAAGCTAAAGGAGTTTTTACTGTCAGAGCCAGAAGGGCCCTTAGAGACTTCATAGGAGCCCAGTTTTCTGGAAAAGACTCAGAAGTTCCTTTCTGGGGGAAAACCAAGGGTTGCTTATCTTTCATCTCATGTAGAGCTCAGCAGGAAAATTCACTATTTGGGTCCCAGGGATCATTGAACAGTTAGGAGAACCAAGGCCTTGGCGGAGCCTGTCAGAGCCTCTCATTTTAGAGACTCTTCCCCAGTAGCCCCTGCCATCTGGGTGGCACCATGGAGTCATGGCGTGTTCTAGAGGTAGCTAGTCCTGAAGCCCATGCCTGAAGCCCATGCCTGACCCTTTTCTGCCTTGCAGGTTGCCTACAGGGCCGCTGGGCATCTGTCCTGCTGGTGTTGAGTTCCCTGGTGTCTCTAGCTGGTTCTGTCTACCTGGCCTGGATCCTGTTCTTTGTGCTCTATGATTTCTGCATTGTTTGCATCACCACCTATGCCATCAATGTGGGCCTGATGGTGCTGAGCTTCCGGGAGGTCCAGGAACCCCAGGGCAAGGTCAAGGGGCACTGAGCCCTCACCCCAAGCCAGGCTGACCTCATCTGCTCTGCTTTGGCTTGTGATCTTTGCCCAAGGAGGCTACGTCTGGATCCTTAGAAGAGTCTGCAACCTGCCCCTGCCATACTCCCACACAGGACAATGGACCAAACATGCCACACTGTTTCCTTCACCTTAGTGCCTCTGCCTCTGTCCCCAAAGACTGGTTTCCAAAGTTCCTGCTATTGCCCAAGGAGGGATGGTTCAGAGCAATAAAATTCCTTAAATAAATTAGCCAAGTCTGAGCCATCTGTCTGCCAGGGACCTTAGTATTGGGGCTTTCCCAGTCTTTCCTCCTCTGGGAGGGGAAGATGTGAGTCAGAACGAGAGTGGAGGGCCTGCTGGGAAGGGTAGTTAGTCCCTTCTCCAGTATGTGGAGTCAGCAAGACCTGGGGTGCCATTAGCCCCCACTCCCAGGAAATGGGCTGGCAGCTTGTCCCTCCTACCCACAGAAGCCAGGCCTTGTCTTCTGGGACAGCCAAGCATGTGAGATCTGCCTTTCTGGTTCTATGCAGGCTTGCTGGGAAGTTCTTCCTGTAGTCTAACCTAACCCCTCCAGCTGCCTTATCTACCACCCCAAGCCAGTCTTGGCAGCCCTGGAGGGCCAGGTACAGGTTGTGTTTTTGTTTTGTTTTTCCCAGTATGTACTAAGCACTTATCCACATGTGACTCACTGTTTAAGACCCTGACATGTCAACTCTTTTAATCCTTATATCAATTGTATGAGGTAGGTATTATTCTTACAGTCATCCCTTGGTATCCACAGGAGATTGGTTCCAAGACTCACCTACCCACCCCCAAACCAAAATCCGAGAATGCTCAAGTCCCTTATATAAAAGGGCATAGGGAATTCCCTGGCCGTTCAGTGGTTAGGACTTGGAACTTTCACTGCCGTGGGCCCGGGTTCAATTCTTGGCAGGGGAACTAAGATCCCACTGCAAGCTGCGCAGTGCAGCCAAAAAAAAAATTAATTAATTAAATAAAATGGCGTAGTATTTGCATATAACCTACACACACCCTCCCATATACTTTAAGATATACTTTTAAGTCATCTCTAGGTTACTTATAATATTTAATACAATGTAAATAGTTGTAAATACAATGTGAATGCTAGGTAGCTAGTTGTTGGTAAGCAGTAAACTCAAGTTTTGTTTTTTGGAACTTTCTGGATTTTTTTTCTTTTTTGTTTTTGGATCTGCAGTTGGTTGAATCTGCAGATGCGGAACCTGTGGATACAGAGGGCTGACTGTATATCTTGATGAGGAGATTGAGGTTCAGAGAGAGAGGCTAAGTAATTTGCCCAAGATCACACAGCTAGTTTGGGGGAGGGGGTTAGGGAGCCCTCAGGACTTGAATTCACCAGGGCCATATGGCTCTGGTGTCTATGTTCTTAACCGGAGGGTAGCAGAGAGGCATTGAGATTGGCTAGTCTCGCAGCCAGCAAGCAGCAGACAGCCTGGCCCTTTGACACCTAGCCCTGTACACCCTGCCTCTGAATCAAACTAGGCGAAGATAAATGAAACCCCTTTGGACCCAGGCCTGGGAGGGAAGCTGAAATGAAGAGTGAGAACTGGGGAAGGCCTGCCCACCATGCCCTTCACCTGTTCCAGTAGGACAGCTCCCACGCTTGGGAGCAAGTTTACTCTGCTAGGCTTCGGTCTAAGCACTTTTACACTCAACAGTTTGGAGTTTTTCAGTCAAGGCACAAACGGGCTAACTGTCCAAGGTCACTCAAGTGTTAGGGGGAACTGGGATTTGAACCCAGGCAGTGTGGCCAAGGCTGAGGCCCAGGGAGAGGCGGTGAACAGCCCAGGGTCACACAGCCACAGCCCCAGAGCTGGAAACTGCTGGCTCCCTTCCAGCCCAGGAAAAGCAATGACTCCCGACTCCTAGCAAGTTGGGGGTGGAGCTAGCGAGATCCAGGTGGCTTCTCGGAGAACCAGAGCACAGGCGGCAGAGTGGCTTGGAGCAGCATGAAGGGGAGCTGGGGACCGAGGCTGCTCATCCTGGGAGCCGTGGTTCTCATAGAGGGTGAGTCACCCGTGTTTGCCGGGGAGGCGGCATGGTGGGGTTCGGGGGCTGTCCTCTACCCTAGTAGCCCCCTGCAGCTTGGTGTGTGAGAGAGTGCCTGCCCGGGAGGCCACAGTCAGCCTGTGGCAACGTAACCGTGTCTGGCTGTGTGTGTTGGGGAGGGGTATGTGGCCACCTGTGTCCAAATGGGTATGATTTCCTTGGGCTGGATTATAGTGTGTGTCTGCAGGAACTGTCATTATGCCTGTGTGTGCGCCCTGTGGCCCCATCTGCCTCTCTACTTCCAGAATGACCTTAGGCAAGTTCTGGGGTTCTGTGGCCTCAGTCTCCCCGCCTTTACATACGTCCCGGTTCTCCTGGAGCAGATGTTCAATGGGTGTGTTTGTGTGTGCCTGTGATGGGGAAGAGGCAGGGCAGGGGACCCTTTGGTAGAGTCTCTGGTGGTTTCCGGAAAGATGGCGGAGCCCGAGTTGTCAGAACAGGGGCGGGGTGAGTCTCGATCTCTTGATGCCCTCCCCAACTTGGACATGACACAGGCCTCTAATTATTCCTCTTAGGTCTCTGCAGCGCAGGGCACAATTAAGCTAATGCTCTTCACATGCACAGGCCGCCTCTCTGACTCAGCAGTTGGGGCAGGAGTTGGGGGTCCTGCGGCCTGGAGGAGGCTTGGCCTGGTCCCAAGCTGAACCCCAGGCCCTGCCGCTCAGGCCCAGGAGTGCTGAGCACGGCTGAGACAGAAGAATTAATGACTGAGTGTACACTCTGAATAGCTTCCAATACAAGCTGTTTCTCGACCTCATATAAATATTTTAATTCTGGGAGGGGCCGGTGAGGTCGCCACAGAGTCATAGCAGCAGCCCACACCAATCCCCCCAAACCTGCCCCCTCCACCAAGGCTGGGCCAGGCAGGTAAGGCTCCCTGCCCCAAGGCTCACCTGTGTCTCTCTCTTCCCAGGTCTTCAAGCAGCTCAGCATGGTAAGTCTGGGGCCGTGGGGCCTGGGCCTTACTTGGGTCTGGGTTGGGCCGGGGGTGAGGGCAGGACAGGGGCCTGCTGTCACCCTGACCCCCGCCTCTCCACAGCATGCGGGCAGCGTGGCCCTGGCCCCTCCACACCTCAGGAGGGCAACACTGTTCCTGGCGAGTGGCCGTGGCAGGCCAGTGTGAGGAGGCAGGGGGCCCACATCTGCAGCGGGTCCCTGGTGGCGGACAGCTGGGTCCTCACTGCAGCCCACTGCTTAGAAAAGTGAGTCACGGCTGTGGTCAAACAGGGTTTCTGGCTTTGGGGGTGAATGATTTGTCCCCAAGCCCCTCAAGACTGAGCCCTGCCCCTAGAGTAACAAAGTACCATTTATTAAAAATATGCCATGTGCCGGGTACATACTATCAAGTTAATCTTCACAGCCCTTCATGGTAGAAGCCTTACAAATGAGACATCTGAGTTGGGAGAAGGATGGACTTTGCTTAAAGCCACAGGTTTTCTGTCCATCTTTCACCCACTTTGTGCTGTCTCCCATGGTGTCACCATCCCCCGTTGCACTCAATGCCTGGGTCTTGTCCCCCCCACTTCCAGGGCGACAGTCACGGAACTACACTCCTGGTCAGTTGTCCTGGGTTCTCTGAAGCACGAGGGGCTGAGCCCAGGGGCTGAGGAGGTGGGGGTGACGGCTGTGCAGCTGCCCAGGGACTATAAGCACTACAGCCAGGGCTCGGACCTGGCCCTGCTACGGCTCGCCCACCCCGTGGCCCACACACCCCTCTGCTTGCCTCAACCTGCCCATCGCTTCCCCTTTGGGACCTACTGCTGGGCCACTGGCTGGGATCAGGACAATGACGGTAAGTGCTGACCCAGGCTGGAGCCCAGAGGGGCACTCTGCTTGCCCAAGGTCACACAGCCTCAGCTGCCAACTGTCCATGTTCCCGGTCTCCCTTGCTCCTCCGAGCCCAGACTCCAGCCCCAACCCCCTCTCTTTCACCAGTTCCCAGGGCCCTACGGAATATACACCTGCGTCTGATCAGCCGCCCCACGTGTAACTGTCTCTACAACCGCCTGCACCAGCGGCTGCTGGCCAGCCCGGCCCGGCCTGAGATGCTGTGTGGAGGTCCCCAGCCCGGGGTGCAGGGCCCCTGTCAGGTCTGAGGGGGAGGACAAGGGAAGGGAACAGGAGGGGGCTGGGCACTCAATCCACAGGGACTGGTGGGAAGGAACACACGTAGAGGGTGTCCGCCCAGGGCTGGGGCTCAGGTGTCTGTCCTTGACAACACTGCTTGGCTCCAGGGAGATTCCGGGGGCCCCGTGCTGTGCCGCGAACCTGACGGACACTGGGTTCAAGCTGGGATCATCAGTTTTGCAACAGACTGTGCCCAGGAAGACACTCCTGTGCTGCTGACCGACGTGACTGCTCACAGCTCCTGGCTCCAGGCTCAAGCTCAGGGGGCAGCCTTTGTAGCCCAGGACGCTGAGACCCCAGAGATCAGTGATGAGGACAGCTGTGTAGGTATGAACAGCGAGTGTCAGGAGCGGGACGTGGGGGGACCTCCCCTCAGGGCTGCATGACTTCTGGGCAGCAGGTGGAAGCCACAGTGGAACAAATTTCAGCTCAGAATAGAAAACTGATACAGGGTATCCACACGCTGCCAGGGGCTAATGAGGGGGCTTACAAGGCCCCTTTCAGCCCCCAGGATGGGAACAGCTCCATTTACGGCTAAGAGGCATAGATGCTTTGGAACTTTATGAATTTGGGGTTTAGGTAAGATGAGGAATTTCTGGGATCTGGCTGAAGGTTTTGGGGTAGGCTGCAAGTTTCCGAGCAGGAACTCCATGAGATTGGAGAGGGCAGGGCTCCCGCTCAGTGGGGCATTAATTCTGGCAGTTAAGTGACTAACATGCAAACTGCATGCAAAATAATTCCTGAGGCGGAAGCTCTATCTTGATGTTAAGAGAAGCACCGGTGAGCCAGGAGTTCTGGGGCCACTCCAAGCCCAGAAGGGTGCAGACAGGCGGGGTAGGGAATGATGAGCAGGCCACTCCCATGATCCTGGACCATCAGAGTTAAAAGCTTAGGCCCTGGATTTTGAATCTCAGGTTGGCTATTTGCCTGTGGTTACTGAGCTAGAAAGTCACGTAACCCCTCTGGAACTTTGGTTACCTTCGGTAATTAGGGCAAGCAAGATTCAACTTAAAAGGATATTGTGAAGATAGTTGATAGCACATGGGAAGCGGTTAGCACGGGGCCTGGCATGCAGTGAGCACTTAGCAGGAAGGCAGATGATGTAATCCGTCTGTTTCAGCCTGTGGATCCTTGAGGAGAGACGGGCCCCAGGCAGAAGCTCCCTCCCCACAGCCCTGGGACGCCACGCTGAAGCACCGAGGGAAGCTGGCCTGTGGCGGAGCCCTGGTGTCCGAGGAGGTGGTGCTGACTGCTGCCCACTGCTTCATTGGGTGAGTCCCGTCTCCCTTGCCTTTGTGCCCCCACCCTTGCTGGCAGCCGTGCCACCCAGTGCTGTCAATGCTGTCCCCTGCACAGGCGCCAGACCCCAGAGGAATGGACTGTAGGCCTGGGGGCCGGACCAGAGGAGCGGGGCCTGAAGAAAGTCACCCTGCATGGGATGTATAGCCACCCAGAGGGGGGCTATGACGTGGCCCTCCTGCTGCTGGCCCAGCCCGTAACACTGGGCTCCAGCCTGCGGCCCCTCTGCCTGCCCTACGCGGACCACCACCTGCCTGATGGGGAACACGGCTGGGTCCTGGGGCTAGCCCACCAAGGAGCAGGTATGTAGGTAGGACAGGGCCACCAGCAGCTGTGCATCTAGCCTAGAGGCCGAGGCAGCAGCTGGGTCTTCTCTGTCACCCTGCAGGCACCAGCTCCCCTCAGACAGTGCCTGTGACCCTCCTGGGGTCCAAGGCCTGTAGCCGCCTGCACACAGCCCTTGGGAGCGACAGAACCCCCATTCTGCCACGGACGATGTGCACCAGTGCTGTGGGTGAGCCGCCCAGCTGTGAGGTGAGCCCCACTCCCCCTGTCCTCACCCCACGGACCCCTTGCACCCCTCGCGCTGCCGCTCATGAACAGACCTTCTGCCAGGCTTGGCCTCAGACCTCTCACCGAAACTCAGCCCTTCTGCCAACTGGCTCCCAAAGAGCCAGGCCCCCAGCCCCGGCCTCAGCCCCCTCTGCCCCGTGAAGCTGCCTTGGGAGAGGAGGAAGTCACCAGTGTCCCCTGACCCCTGACAGGGCCTGTCGGGGGCACCGCTGGTGCAGGAAGTGAGGGGCACATGGTTCCTGGCTGGGCTGCACAGCTTCGGAGACGCCTGCGAAGGCCCGGCAAGGCCTGCCATCTTTACAATGCTCCCCAGCTATGAGAACTGGGTCAGCAGTTTGGAATGGCGGGTCTACTTCGCCGAGGAGCCAGGGCCTGAGGCCGAGCCTGAAAGCTGCCCGGCTAACGAATAGTACGTGGCCCTGGGCCCTCGTGCCAACACTGCCTCCGCAGACACCTTCTCTCTCGACCTGGGGCAGGGCAGGGCAGGGTCTGGCCTGACCCACCTCTAGCTGCCCTGGGTGGAGTGGAGCAGTGGACGGACCCATCTGGATTCAAATTCTGGCTCTTGTCATTGTTTGACTGGGAGAGCACGCCTCTCAGCCTCTTCGGACCTCACTTTTCTCATCTGTCATGGGGGCTGAGGAGCGCCTCCTTCCTCTTCCTCTAAGGGAGGAAGGGAGGGAAGCTGTGAGGACGAGGCCAGCCCCATCCTCCTTCCTCTCCCTGACAGGCCAGCCAGCCGGCTGTTGACAGGTGGCTGTGGGATGCTGCGGTCACAGTGAGGCAATTCCTGCGTCACTGCCCCTGCCCCTCTGCCATCCCCCCCCGACCCTGTCCCCCACTGGGGCAGGCCCGACAGCGCAATGGGCTCTGGGAAGGAGCCTGCCCCGACTGACAGCTGCCCCCGCTCCCCTCTGCAGCACAGGGAGACCTCCCCTGTGGATGCCCCCTCCACGTCCAGCTCTGCGGTCCAACGCAGGCGTCCCCAGCTTTCCCTATTCATCATCCCCTCAGATACAACCACACCAGCCATGTACTTTGAAAATTTCTTTTTTTGGGGGGAGCAATTTTCCTGTTTTTTTAAACTTAAATAAATTGTTACAAAATAGACTTTAGAAAATAAATTACAAATTGTAGTAAAGGGCTCCCCCCTTCCACAGGCAACATTCCCACCCATGGCTCTCTCTCTGAATCTGCCTCTCCCGAGTGTTGGAATCTGGCTGGTGAGGGTGGCCTGGCTGCAGAGCCTGGCACTGGGTTTCTTGCAGGGCTGGTCACAGGGAAGAGCATGGTGACAAAGGCAGGGGAAAGGAGGTCCTTGAAGGACAGGACGGGAGGAACATCTCACCCCCTCCGTGGGAAAGAAGCCAGATCTGGGTCCTCTTTGCAGGAGGAGGGGAGAAGAGAGCTGGGGATGCCCAAACTACTCCTGAGCAAAACAAGATCAAGCCTTTCCCTACAGTCTGCCCTCCCCCTACCCCGTATTCTGATCTTTGGAAACTTGAATTTCAGAGGGAGAAGCTGAGGTCTGCAGGCCACTGGGGTGAAGGGTCCAGGAGTGGGGTCGTGGGGGTGGGTGGAGGGGGCAATGACAAGTCCCCTCTGCCCGCCGCTGGTGCCTTTGGGGTTCCTGGGGAGAGAAAGACGAGGCAACTGAGGGCACAAACCCCACACAGCTTGTACCCCTCCCTCTCCCTAGCCCTGCAGGCCATTCCCCACAGCCCCTGCCCCCAAGGCCTGTGTGAGAACTCCCAATTATTTCCCCAGACCTGGTTAACTAACTCCTCACTCATTCCCTTGGGGTCACGAGAACTCTTATCCTGAAAGCCGTCTTATCAGCACTCTCAGGGGAATCTCACCACCCACCCCTCCTTGCCCTGACAATCTCTGGTCAAGGGGCCCACCATCTCAGGGACACCCACTTTGGGGGCCACTAAATGGAAGTGGCCCTGGGAGAAGGGCTACAGATCCCTAGGGGAGGTGGAGAGCAAGCCCAGGACTTGCTGAGGGAACAGGCTCTCCCATTCCTCTGCAGCCTCGTCCTCCAGCAAGGCTGGGCGGAGGTGTCTTTCCCTGGAGATTCCCCTTGACGGAAGGGAAATAGGGGCTGATAACTGTTGTTGCTATAGCTGGGCCTGGTTTCAAAGAATCAATTATCTGTGACTCAGTCCTCCAATTAAAGGTGTGCCGGCAGGAAGGCAGGTGTGCAGGTGGAAAGGGTGGTTTGGTTGGATCCCAAAAAGGAAATGCACAGCAGAGAGAGAAGAAGGTTGAATAAAGGGAAGGAGAAGAAACGTGGGCCAATAGAGGTGGGAAAGGGCCAAGGGTCTAGTTTCCAAGTAAAGAGGAGGGGGAGCAGAGACAAGATTCGGGGAAACAGGGACAGGGAGCTGGGTGCCAACTAATGACCCTGTTCCCCGACCAGGTCAGCATGGAAGCCACAGTCTGGGGGCGTCTCCCATGCCCTCTTCCTTTTTCCCTGGCTCCTTGCCTACTCTAGGGAAGAGCAGAACCTAGACCATCTTGTTCTCTAGAAATCATTACTTAATTGGCTGGATCAGGGGAGTGTCCGGATGCAGCAGCCAGGTGGCACCCAGCTACCTCCCCTCCCAAAACAAAAAGACCGTTCCTCTCTAGCTCCAGCACAGCAGAGGAGCTCCGGCAGCTGCCTCTGCCCCTGACCACTCCCTACCACCCCTGACTACCCCAACCCACCAGGCTACCTATTCACCTTGGGGTAAGGTAGCCTCCAGGGGTTCAGATCTCAGCCACTCAAAAGGCAGCATGCGCAAACTAGCTTTCTCTACATCCCAGCCCTGGCCGCCTCCTGAAATCCACGTGATCCTCTCACTCCTTGCTCCCCTTGGGGCCAGTTTTTACCCTCTACTATGTGCCCGCCTCCTCTGGGACCCTCCAATCCTCTGCCCAAGCCCATTCATGTCCCCATACCAGAGCTGGCCACTGTCCACTCCTCCTGGTGCTGCTGCTGGTGCTGCAGGAAGCTGATGCGGCGGCGGAAGTGGCGGGGACAGTGGGGGCAGGTGAAGGGCCCCTCCCGGGGTGCGTGGACCCGCCCGTGGCCCTCCAGCCGGGCAGCTGTCCGGAAGGCCTTGCCACAGACGCTGCAGCGGTGGCGCTTGGGGTCCGTGTGGGTCCTGCCGTGGTTCTTAAGGGACAGCAGGTTGGGTAGAAGTTTGGGGCAGAGGGAGCAGGGATACAGTCCAGTGGTGTGGGCCTTCTGGTGGTTCAGCAGGCTACCGGCATGGCGGTAGGAACGCCCACACTGGGCACAGCGGAAGGGCCGCTCCTCGTCCACAGCCACTGCGGACCTGATGCCTTGGCCTCCATTAGCTCTCCCGGCATTCTCTCCTGGGGCCCTGGGGGGTTCTGATGGGGCCTTCCGGACTTGACCAGGGAGATCCACCTCATCCTCTACAGCCCCAGCTTTGGGACCTCTGGCCTCCATCAGGGGCGACACCTGACTGAGGCCCCTGGCATGAGTCAGCAGGTGGCTGGCGAGTTCCTGGTGGGACCGAAAGGCCTTGCCACAGTCAGGGCAGGCAAAGGTCTGGGCAGCTACGTGGTTGTGGCTCTGGCTCTTGGTGGCCACAGGATTCAAGAACTCCTTGGAGCAGAGCAGGCAATAGTGACGGTCTGTCTTGTGGGTGTTGTGTTTCCAGGGCCCTTCCGACTGGCAGGAGGTCTTGCCACAAGGGCTGCAGGAAAAGGAGTGGCTCTCCGGCTGCGGCTGAGGGCTGCTGTCTCCATTGTCCCAGCTATCCATGGGAATCAGACTAGGTCCATTGGGCTGGCTATTGCCAAGGTGGCAAGGACTCCTGGGGACACTGTCCCCTGACTTGTCTTCCGGCTTGGTCGGTACGTGACCCCCAGGAACCCAATCTCCACCATGATTCACCAGTCCTCTGTCTCCTCGCCACCCATCTGCTTTCCCCGTGCCCCAGGACATTGGCTCCGTGCCTTCTAAACCTGCTGCCTTGAGGGGGCTCTGACTCTGCTCCGCTGGCCTCATGACTCCAGCCTCCAGCAGGGGTACCGACTCAGTACCGCACCACCGGTCCTCTAGTCCCTGGTCATCGACCAGGTTCCCCTCACCACCCTCGGTGCCGTTTGGGCCTCCCTGACCCCCTCTGGTCTCCTCATGCTCTCGCAGGTGCCGCTCCAGAGATCCCCGGCCAGGGAAGCCCCGGCCGCAGAGGGCGCAGCGCACAGCTGCCCGCCGGGACCGCCCAGCTCGGCGCCGCCGGCTCTCCGAGTGCAGCCTCTGGTGGTCCTTCAGGGCCATGCGGTTGGAGTAGGTCTTGGGGCAGGCGGGACAGCTATACTGGCCCGTCTCGTGGCTACGCCTGTGGTTCAGGAGGCTGCCGGCATGGCGGTAGGTCCGCCCACACTGCCCACAGCGAAAGGGCCGATCTTCCCGGGGCAGCTTGCGGGAGCCCCCAGCCCCACCGCGCTCCATGTGGACCCGCTGGTGGCTGGCCAGCTGCTTGCGCAGGCGGAAGGCCTTCCCACATTCGGCACAGCGGAAACGTCGGGGATCCGCGTGGATGCGCCGGTGGTTCTTGAGGGACATGAGGTTTGAGAAGCCTTTGGAGCAGGCCTGGCAGCCAAAGTGGCCGGTCTGGTGGCTCTGCCGGTGATTGATGAGGCTGCCGGCGTGCTTGTAGGACCGGCCGCACACCTCGCAGCTGAAGGGCCGCTCAGAGCTGGCTTCAGTCTGGCAGCCCTTCTCCGCGGTCTCCAACCTCGGCTCCATTTCTTCCCCCTTCACAGTGGTCTCCTCCCAGGCCTCTTCCTTCACCCTCGCCACCTCCTCCAGGGGCTCCACTTTAAGCTCCTTCTGGAACTTCTCCACCTCTGCCTGCCCGAGGCCCTCCTCTGCCATGTCTTGGGGCTCACCGCTGCCTCCTCCCTCTGGAACGGGCCCCAGCTGGGGCTCAGAGCCTTTGCAGCGCGGGTGGTTTCTCAGATGGTTGCGATAGGCAGCCAGGTTGGGGTAGCAGCGCGAGCAGACGGGGCAGATGAAGTCTCCGGTCTGGTGGATCTTGCGGTGGTTCACCAGGCTGCCCCCATGGCGATAGGTCTTGCCGCACTGGTTGCAGCGGAAGGGGCGGGGCTGGGTCTCCAGAGAACTTTCCCCACCCGGCATACAAAGGCTGTCTTCAAGCGTGGCACCTACTCCCTCTCCAGACTTTGTGTCTCCACCCTCCCCAGAAAAAGAGGTCACCGTGCCCTCAAAGGTGCCATCTGCAGCCATCCCTGTGGCATCACCTGACTCTCCCGGGTGATGAATGAGGCTGGGAACCTCGCCATTGGTGTTCCCAGAACTCTGGCTTTGGTGGTGACGCTCCAGGCTGCCCAGGTCATCGTAGGTCTGACCGCAGCAGCCACAGATGTGCCCATACCCGGCGCCATCCAGCGCCTCGACCTCCCGCTGCAGCTGATTCAGCAGTTCTGCTTCCGAGAGCTGTAGTGGGGGGCTATGGGTGGAGCCTGCCCCTGCTGCTCCTTCCTCTTCCCCCTCCTCCTCTGAGCCCTCAGTCGTACCATAGGAGTCATGAGCCTGGCGCCGGTGACGCCTGTAGCCAGCCCGCCCAGGGAAGATCATGCCGCAGAGGCAGCAGAGGAAGGGCTGTGCGGTTGCTGCCTCCCCAGGCCCATGGCTCTGGAAGTGGCTACGCAAGGCAGGCAGGGACTCAAACTCCTTCGGGCAGAGGGAGCACTGATAGATGCCCGGTGGGTGGCAGGGCCTGTGGCTCAGCAGGCCAGCAGCATGGGGGAAAGAATGCCCACAGTCAGGACACGTGTGGGAGACCTCAGCCTGCCAGCCAGCAGCGGCTCTGGCAGAGTGGGAAGGGGAGCTGGGCTGGCCAGGGGCTGGTTTCTGGTCTTCCTCCACCCCAGGGGGGCCACCACAGAAGCGAGTCCCATTGCTCTCCTCATCGCCTGGGATGTCCAAGTTGTCAAGGAAACAGGCCTCCTTCCTTTCCAGTCCCTCCTCAGTGCCGCTGCTCTCTTTATCACCCTGGAAACAGGCCTCATCCCTCTCAAGCCCACATTTGTCCCTTTCAGCTGCAGCCTGCAAACAGCTCCCATCACTTTCCACGTTGCCTTCGGCTCCACTCAGACTTTGCCTTGAAGGGTCTTGGGGACGGCTCAGGCCCTCACCGTTTTCCACCAGCTCTGGGGCCCAGCTCCCGCCTGACGGGAGTTCAGCTTCTCGCCCACCGCCAGCACTGCCAGCCCGCCTCCGGTGCCGCCTGCTCCGCCGCCGACTGTGGCGGCGCATGTGGTTCTTCATGGCGGCCACGGTGTGGAAGTGCTTGGCACAGGCCCCGCAACTGAAGTCTCCCGTCTGGTGGGTCTGCCGGTGGTTGATGAGGCTGCCTGAGTGGCGATAGCTCTTTCCACAGTCTCGGCAGGCAAACGCCCGAGGAGGTGACACCCTGGTCTCGGTCCTGCCGTTCTCCCCTTCCCCATGGCTCCAGCCGTGACGTTCAAGACTCTCAGGGTCTTCAAAGAGCGTGCCACCCAGGCTACATATCTGTGGCGCGGTCCTATCTGTTGCTGGCGGGACATCGGTGGCCCCCTCTTCACGTCTGCACCCAGGTCCCTGATCTGAACAGGGGGCTGCCTCTGCTCCCACTGGGTCAGCTGGGAGCTCCACCTTGCGGCGGCCGAGGGGACCCTCGGCCCCTGGGCCTGTGCTGCGGCGAGCAGCCTTGCAGTGTACCCGCACGTGGTTGCGCAGGGCCATGAGGTTGGGGTACTTGCGGGGACAGAGTGAGCACTGGTACTCTCCTGTCCGATGGCTATGGCGGTGGTTCACCAGGCTCCCCCGGTGCCGGTAAGCCCGACCACACTCATTGCACTTATAGGGGCGGTGGTCCACGGTGGCGGTGGGGACCTCCTTCTCTTTGTGGGTGGTCTCAGCCAGCGGCAGGGGAGCTGGCAGTACTGATGGCTGCCCATCCTCTCCGGCTCCTTGCCGGGGTCTGTGATGAGCCCGCACGTGGTTTTTGAGGGCAGCTGCGTTGAACAGCTGCTTGGAACAGATGGAGCAGGGGTAGACACCTGTCTGGTGGCTCTTGCGATGGTTGATGAGGCTCCCAGCATGGCGGTAGGTACGGCCACAGTCCTCACAGTGGAATGGCCGATACTCCTCCAGGCTGCTATCTTCCAGCTCCCCAGAGGTGCTCAGCTCCCCAGAGCCATTTAGCATCTGTGTACCAGGGAGCTGGTCCCGGCTGCTCTCGTCTGTGTGCCCATTGGTGGTGGGCATCCCCTTCTCTTCCCACAGCCGCTCCTGACTTGCACCCTCATGGGATTGCTGGTGTTCCAGCAGCTCTCGGGGGAGCCGGAAGGCGCGGGGGCAGTGGGGACACTGGTAAGGCCGATACTGGGCATGGAGTCGGGAGTGATTCTTCAGAGCCATGAGGTTAGAGAACTCCTTGAAGCAGATGGCACAAGGGTAGACGCCCAGGGTGTGGCTCTGGCGGTGGTTGGTGAGGCTCCCGGCATGCTTGTAGGTCTTGCCACACTGACTGCACTTGTACCGCCGCTCCTCCTCAGGAGGAGGGGACTGGGTGGGCTCCTGGCCTGCTGTGAAATTCACTACTGATTCAGCCAAATACTGTTCCAAATTGCTAAGGAGACTGCTGGCCGGGGTGGGGAGCGGTGGGTCTCTGGCAGAGTTGGTGGTGGGCCCCCAGCCCTCTGTGCCCTCCTCAGGATCTGGCTGGCTTTCCCAGCCTTCTCTTTGTCTGGTGGGTGGATCTTCCCAAGTGTCCAGAGCTGCCCTAGGGTCTGGCCCAGATTCACAGCCAGATGTCTCTTCAGTATGTTTCTTCTGGTTTTCCCAGCCTTCCCCAGGGCCAAGCCTCTGGCCCCAGGAGTCAGTGGACACTGTCTCCCCCTGGAGGCATGGAGTGGCTTCCTTGGGGCGCGGAGGCCTGCGCCGCCGGCGGCCTTCAGGAGCATGAGTCCTCATGTGGCTCTTGAGGGCCATGGGATTGGTGAAGTCCTTGCCACAGGTGGTACAGGGGAAAAGCCCAGTCTCGTGGGTCCGGCGGTGGTTGACCAGGCTCCCTGGGTGACGATAGCCCCGCCCACACTGCTGACAGCGGTAGGGCCGAGGGATGCCGTCGGCCTCCTCACTGTCCTGGTTGGAAGATGGATGGAGCAGTTCTCGGTGCCGTGACAGTTCTGGGAGGCTAGGAAAGTGGCGCTGACAGTCAGAGCAGCTGAGTGAGGTGGGCGTGTCCTCCATGGGGCAGTGTGGCAGAAACCTGAAGGTTCAGGAAGAGCAGGCAGGTGGCAGCAGCATCTTCCTCTGGTGGAGGGTCCAAGGCCTAGGAACAGGGGGCAGTGGTCAGAAGGAAAGCCTGAATTAACTTTGCCTATTAGTTCTATGAGCAACAAGTTCACCAGAGGGCACAGATGGGTTCCCCAAGCAGCAATGCCCAGAGACCTGCTCTCTACTGGATCTATTCTGGAAGCAACATCATTTAATACTTCCCTGCATACAAGCTCCCCAAACATGGCAGCTCCTCTAGGCCTGACTCATCTCTGGAGATATAGATAAGGAAACTGACGTCTAAAGGAATGCAACCTACCTCTGATCACAAATCTATTATTCTGTCTTCAGACCAAATCCCAAAAGCTTTACTGTCTCTAACCCTCTGCTCTCTATAAATCTGAAACAACCTATCTTCTGCGACATCTTAAAAGGATACCTGTACCTCTCCTAGGACCTTCTATAAGGTAACTCCAATCCTCCCTCCTTCACCCCTCAGCTAAACAGAGTAGCCTAGAGGCATGGAAAAAGCAGCTTCTTTCTTCAGTTGACAGCCTCGGACCTGAGAGGTGAGGTTAGAGGCCCCCTTCAGAGAAAGGGCTGGCTTGCTCCCCCACCTGCCCTATTCCTTTCAGGGTCACAAAGTCACGTTTCTGAAAGACTCTCTTGGGTTCCCTGGATTCCAAACGAGCTTCCATCTTGGAAATTTCATCTCCTTTCTGGCTCTTCACCCCCAACCTTTATCTTTCCTACGCCTCTCCATCCCTTCTCATTTTTTCTTCTACCTTCTCTCATAATACTAATGACAACAGCAACACGTGCTACCTAAGCATTACCATGTGTCAGGCACTGTGCTAAGTAAAGAATATTCGTTATGTCACTTAGTCCTCACAACACACTGCAGTGCCTCTGTTATCCCAGTTTACACACGAGCCAGCCCGTTTGACTCAATCTTCTTTCCAAAGCCCTTGCTCTCTCCATGGCAGGCCCCCATGCTTCCTACATCACCTTGGCCTTCTCTGACTCTGACTGTTCACTCCCTTGGGACCCAAATACAACTCCTATCTCCGACTCTAAACCCCCTTACTGAACCTGCTCCCAGAATTCTCACTTCACAAAGCCCCTTCGCTCAAGAGTCGCCTTTCCTAATCAACCACCAATAAGGTCCTCTTGCCTCACTCATCTCCTCGACCAGTTTTCTCTTAGGACCCCTACCTCACACCGGTGGCCCCTTCTCGTTCCCGCCGCGGGTGCGTCCGTTGGGGACCGCGAACGGGAATGCGCCTGCGCACTGGACCCTCACCCTAACTGCAGCCACGCACCCCAAGGGGTGGTTGTGGAGGGGCTCTCGAGCTCCCACACACGCACACTCTGCCAGGGCTCCTGGGCGGTGGGAGGGGAGGGAAAGAGGGAAAGGAGAGGGGGAGGAGGAAGGACGCAGAGGAAAGAGGGCGCAGCTGGCACGAGCCAGCAGTCTACCCCCCAGCTCCGCGGACACTTCCTATTGTTACTAGGAAACAGGAAGTGTCCTAGCCGCAAAAGCTTCCCCGCGAAACTTCCGCCTTAAAAATGCTTCTGTCCCGCCTCCAAGCAGCGGTTCTACACAGACACATTTCCGGTGCTAGATGAGAAGCGGCTAACGCGCGACTCTGACCCCGCCCACGTAGGTCAAAGAGCTGTGTCGTTCTGCACTAATCTTAGCCACACTTCCGGGAAGAGCCGCTAAAATCGTTACGGTGCATATTGGGTGAGCGCAGAAGAGGATAAAAAGGGTTCTGCAGCCCTGGCCTCAGTATTTTGGCGACACTTTTCCTGGGGCTTCTTGTAAAACTTCTAAAGACAGATGAAGGGAGCGTCATTTACTCCTTGCTATTAAGGGAAATGTTGTGGAATATAAGCGGATTTAGGTACTACAAATCTTGGGCATGGCCTTTCTGTCCTCCCACCTTCTAGTTCACGGTGATCTATCCCCAGGCTAGCAATAGCCGGTGCATCCCGTAAACCTATTCCGGTGTCCTCTGTCATTAGCACCCACAGAGACCCCCTGCAAGGTGTTTCTCCGCCACCTTCGGCTGGGGGGGTGCTCGGATAAACTTTGCCTTCCTCCCTAGCGGGAAAAGCTCCCTTCCACTTCCGCTCGCCGGCCCCGCCTCCCGTCCCTCCCCCTCCACCCCCCCAAGCTGGGTCCTAGCGCCTGCCGCGCCCTGGCTGTGTCCCGGGCTCCGTCGGTGAGAGGAGCTGCCGTTGACGCCACAGAGCCAGCCCCAGTCTGTTCAGGTAGGAAATGCCGGCGGGAAGCCGCAGGGACCCCCGAGCAGTCCCACTGCGGACGCAATCCGAGCGGGCCTCAGTTTCCCTGTGGGTGCAGAGGGCAGATGGGGTTGGCCTGGCGCGAGCGGCGCGGGCGGGGCGGGAGGAGTGCGGCCCCGGGAGGGCGCGGGCGGGCGGGCTCTGGGCCCAGCGGGTCCTAGAACCCGCCGGCTGTCCCGGCGGACCGGCTGCAGCAGACGCCTGGGCTAGGGCGGCATGGCTGCCCGCCTTGCGCCGTGCGCACACGAGGGTCCTAGAGCCCGCCATGTTGCGGGCTTTTGTCCCAGGCGTGCGGCCCGTCAAGCACGGTCCCCGGAGCCGGCGGCCCCCCTCCCCGGTCGAGGTCCTGGCCGCCCCTCCCGCGGTCCTAGAGAACGCCATCTTGCCGGCCTTTGTCCAAAGTATGGCCTTTGGTCCATTCATTTGTTCATTCTGTCATCCTTCGTTCACTCCTTCTTGCCGCGTTCTCCGATTCCTCGTTTTCCCAGGGCTTTTCCTGAGAAGAGGCAGCCCAGGGCCCTGCCCTGCGGGGCTGTCTGTCTGCCGGGGGCCCGACACGTAGACAGTTGCAGGGAGCGAGAATGCACAAGGTTTCCGCAGCTCTCGGCTCTTAACGACCTTAAAACTCCCACATGCCTCAGAAACCTCATTTTACTGATGAGAAAACTGAGGCCCAGAGAGCCATGGCGCTCTTACCTCTATAGTCTTATTAAGTATTCCTGAGGGCACTGGGGAAGCAGGTATTTGAAAGATGCAAAAGAGTTTTCCCACGGGAGAAGGCAGAGGGAACTGCATATGGAGATGTATTTAGGTGGTGAAGTTTGAGAATTGTGGCTGGAGCTAAGGTCGCTGTCGGGAGGGGCACAGTGCCCCTGGAGGTGAGGCTGGAAAAGTGGGTTGGGATTAGATTGTGGACTGACCAGATTGGATGCCTAGGAGATGATTAGTTCTTATCTCTGCATGGTTCACAGTTCCCCATCTGCCGTCTCACCGGATCTCTCATGGCCTGTGAGGCCTATTGGTAACTACTTGTTTAGAGGTGGGGAGACTGAGGTGCAGAGAGGATAAAAAGTGGCTTTTCACCTCATCACTGCCCGCAGGGTTCTAAACTCTGGGAATTAAATCTCTGCATCCCTGGCATTTAGAGCCTGTTCATACAGCAGGACGTGTCCCGCCCCCTAAATTCAGTAGTAAACAAAGACAAAGACAAGCCTCCCTCACCAGAGCAATGAATCCACTGTGGGGTACTGGGGGCGATATTTGGACCCTGTGAACTTGGAAAAGCAGAGAAATTCAGTTACTAAATAGTTGTTGACCGACATTCTTACAAACTCCTACTATGGAGGAGGCAGAGGCTATAGACCTGGGTTCAAATACCGCCTCGGAGGTTGATTTGTTCAGTTTGTTTTGGGCACCAAGCATGGTTCTATGTGTAGAGGATACAGAATAATAAAGGTTCCTGGCTCTTTGCCAGCCTAGACTCTCAAGCTGGAGACAGAGAATTAACTGAACCATACAATGTATAAGTGCTAGCAAAGCAATAAGCAGGGGACAGAGGGCAGAAGTTTGGGAGGCAGAGACCACCTGGCTTTGAGTATTGGCTGTGACTATGACTAGTTTCTTCACTTCTGTGTGCCTCAGTCTCCTTGTCTGAAAAATGGGGGGAAAATAATACTATTTAACTTAGTCTGTTTAGGCTACCATAACAACAACAACAAAAATAACAGACCGGGGGGCACAACAGAAATTTATTTCTCACCGTTCTGGAGGTTGAGGTGTCCAAGGTCAAGGTGCTGGCCAATTCAGTTCCTGGTGAAGGCTCCTTTCTTGGATCGTATGTGGCCACCTTCTGTCTTAAGTTCTCACATGGCCTTGCTTCCATGCATGCGCACATTCATCCATAACAAACTCCTAGGCCATCGTGAGGCTTAGCTTGAGTAGCACACATAAAATGCTTAGAATCATACCTGGTCCATGGTAAATTTGCAAGGAGTGTCATCCAGATGAGCAACATGAAGGAAATTAAACAGGAGGGGGATAGAGAGTGATTAGCAGGGGTGCAGATAGCAGTAAGAAAGGTGGTCAGGAAAGCCCTCTTTAAGGAGGTGACAGGGAGCTGAGACCCAAATGGAATCAAAGAGATAGCTACACAAAGACCCTTGGAAATAATGTTTCTAGCAGAGGAAACTACTAGTGTAGAGTCCCTGAGATGGGAAGGAATTTAAGTCTTTGAGGGGAAAAAGGGGGAGCCTGTGTGGGTAGAGCCTAGTGAGCCAAGGGGAGAGGAGTGGGAGATGGGATAGGCAGGAGTTAGATAGTTCAGGGCCTTGCTTGCCATGGAAAAGATATTGGTCTTTGTCCTGGGAGCGGTGGAAAGTCTCATGATTTGGCTAATAAACCTTAAGTAAATGAAGACTGGTAGAGAAAGAGCCCAGCCCAGGGACCTGAAGACTCGTGTTTGAGTCTGGGCTCCTTGACTAGCTGTGTGTCCTTATGTAAGTTTTTTCCCTTACGGGGGCCTTAATCTCCACATCTGAAAAAGAGGTGTATTAAAAATGCCTCTCTCCTAGAAGCTTCTGAAAACCTAAGGTTCTTAAATAAGTGTTAGTTGGAATGACCCAGAAAGCATGTTTAGAATAGATTTCTGAGTCCTACCCCATGCTCCCTGCATGATTATTTTCACGCAGGGAGTTCACAGAATCACTCTAGGGAGTGGTGGGTGGAAGAGTCCTCCGTGAACAGGGAAGTGAAGAGCTGATGATGTTTTTTTTTTTTTTTTTTTTTTGCGGTACGCGGGCGTCTCACTGTTGTGTCCTCTCCCGTTGCGGAGCACAGGCTCCGGACGCGACGCGCAGGCTCAGCGGCCATGGCTCACCGGCCCAGCCGCTCCGCGGCATGTGGGATCTTCCCAGACGGGGGCACGAACCCGTATCCCCTGCATCGGCAGGCAGACTCTCAACCACTGCGCCACCAGGGAAGCCCCTGATGATGGGTTTTTGTTTTTTTTAATATTTACTTTTTTGGTTGCACTGGGTCTTTGTTGCGGCGTGCAGGCTTCTCTAGTTGTGATACGCGGGCTTAGTTGCCCCGTGGCATGTGGGATCTTACTTCCCCGACTAGGAGTCAAACCCACGTCCCCTGCTTTGGAAGACAGATTCTTAACCACTGGACCACCAGGGAATTCCCAACGGAGGGGCTTTAGACAGGGGCCTAGCCTACCTGACCCTTCGTTCTTTATGGAGCTTGTGCCTGGCACGCCCCTACTATTTCCCCTGGGAAGTGCCTTAGGAGAAGGGATTTACCCCTCCAGCTACCTGGTTTCTGGCTCACAGATGGGAAGACTGAGGCCCAGAGCTTGGAACCCACGGTTCCAGCCCTCTGAGAGGGAAACAGAAACATAAAGGGTGCTGGCTCTGGTCTCCAGGGACTTCTACAGGAATGACAGGAGACCAAGGTGTAACCTGAGCTCAGGGTTCTGGTCATCGTGGGGCTGGCCCAGGTAGCAGATAAGCCTGGGAGGGCCCAACTACTCAAGGCGAATTAAACACCTGGATTCAAGTCTCAGCTGCACGAGTTACTAGGTATGTGACCATGGGTTAATCACTAACCTTCTCAGAACCTCAGTTTATTAGTCTGTAAAATGAGGACAATAATCCCTATCTCAGGAAGCTATGAGAGAATTAAATAAGGTTGCACACTCAGCAAGGTGTCTGGCTCTGAGAAGATTCAGTAATTGAGGGCAGTAATTATTCTTACCTCATTCAGCCCTCGCCCAACCCTGTGAGGTAAGTAGTGTTATTACCTCCCTTTTTTCAGATAAGAAAACTGAGGTCCTATGGCATGAAGTAAATTGCACAAGGTCACAGCTAGGAAGTGAGGAAGGTAAGATTCGAAGCCATGCAGTTTGGCTTCGGAGACTGCACTTAACGACAATGCTAAATTGTTTCTCTGGGCCTCAGTTCCCTTATCTGTGAAAGGGGGTAATAACAGAACGTTTTTCATGGTGCTGACATGAAGTGCAAGTAAGTTAATACATGTAAAAAGGTTAGGATGTTGTCTGCTGTTTAGCAAGTGCCCGGTAAATGTGAGCTATCATTTTCTTTTTTTTTTTAATATTTACTTATTTATTTGGTTGCACCAGGTCTTAGTTGTGGCAGGCAGGCTCCTTAGTTATAGCTCCCGGGGTCCTTAGTTGTGGCATGCGAACTCTAAATTGTGGCATGCATGTGGGATCTAGTTCCCTGACGAGGGATGGAACCCGGGCCCCCTCCATTGGGAGCATGGAGTCTTATCCACTGAGCCACCAGGGAAGTCCCAGGCTATCGTTTTTATTAAGGAGAAACTTTATCAGACTGTCCAGAGATGATCTAGAAAGGAGGAGTGAGGGCCTCATCCAAGGATAGGCAGATTCCCTAGAAACTAGGCGGAATTCAAGCCCTGGGGAAGGCTGGGCCTCAAGCCCTTTAACTCACCTTCCAGCCCTAGGATTTAATGGGAAAAGTGAAAAAACCAAGCTGAGGGTGGAACAGAGCTGTGTGGGATGTAGGGCAGAAACCAAAGGGGAGATGCAGGAAGACCTTCCTTTGGGAAGTAAGGCTCTTCTTTTTTTTTTTTTGCTGTACGCAGGCCTCTCACTGTTGTGGCCTCTCCTGTTGCGGAGCACAGGCTCCGGACGCACAGGCTTAGCGGCCATGGCTCATGGGCCTAGCCGCTCCGCAGCATGTGGGATCTTCCCGGACCGGGGCACGAACCCGTGTCCCTTGCATCGGCAGGCAGACTCTCAACCACTGTGCCACCAGGGAAGCCCGGGAAGTAAGGCTCAAAGGAAGGATTGGTAGGATTCATAACAGCCAGGAAGGACCTGGGAACTTGCATGGTGTGATGGAAGCCATGAAAAATTCTTGAGCAGGGGACAGAGCATCACATGGTACCTTAGGGAGAAGACTCCGGCTGCCTGTGCACACTAGATTGTGTGTGTAGGGGTGGGAGACTGAGGCAGGGCCGCCAGGCAGAAGGGTGCTGATTCTAAAGATGCAGCCCTTGCCAATCACCCGGGGACTCCTGCATCCTCCCTGGGTCATAACTTAGAAGACACCAACCCCTGAGGTATACAGATGAGGAAACAGGCCTAGAAAGGAGTGCTAGAATCCCAACCTCCTACCTCCCAGCCCATCCTTTGGACACACCTGGCTCCCCTCCCCTCTCTATAACATTGTCCTTCCCCCACCCTGGCTGCCCCAGCAGCTGCTGCACCTTAAGTGGATCTGATGTAATCCTCTTCCCTTTATCCCCCAGGGAGGATGAGCTGGTGTTAAGACTAATGCAGCTGTTAATCCTATTTCCTCCCAGCCATGATCTGCGGGAGCAGCTGGGCGGAGGCTGTCTGGGCTCTGAACAGAGAAAGAAGGGGCCATAGCTAGAGTGGGTGTCCCAGGAGGCCAGGCCAGAGCAGATACATTGAGTATGAGACAGAGACTTCTAACTTCTGCTAGCAATGGCTCAAGCTGCTTTGAGAGTAATTGAACTTCCCATTACCAGAGTTATGGGAGCAAGAACCAAAGACCCATTCCAGAGCAGAGGGTGGACCAGGATTCCTATCTGGGGTGGAGTACCTTACAGCTGTGCAAGGCCAGAATTCTGTGTGAACAGTTGCTGCCTCTGAAAGCTAACCAACCAGAGGGGAAAGACAAAATACATACGCTGGGGACCTGTCCCTTCCAGACAGATGGTGCCAATGACCACATTTAGCCCACTGGCTCTGCCTTCTTCTGGACCTACCTCTATCTTTCCTGAGCACTTGGAGACCTTCAGGCCAGACCCACATCTAGGTAGCCTCCGTGTCTGCAGCCTTGCACAGGGCTTGGATTCTGAGCTGTAGAAGGAAGATGGTGAGATGGACAGAGCCTGGGCCTTCTGGGAATGCCACAGGGTTTGGAGAAGCCCAGAGGCTGGGGAGGGAAGTGCAGGTGGGCATTTCGATGATCCCGGCCTCTCTTAGTTCCTCTGAGGTCACCTGGTCCAGCTCCTTTCATCAGTGAACAGACCAGAGAGGAAACTTGAGCGCAGAGAGACAGGAATGTTTGCGAGGAAGGATGTGCATCCCAGGTGGGAAATGCAGATAAGATAGAGTTCCTTCTGAGGCCTCAGAGGGCTTTAGTGAGGAGACAGGCCTTGGAGAATTGGAAAGGGGTGTGGCTTCTAACTTTGCCTCTCTTGCAGAGAAGCCCCGCCCATCCAGGCCATGGAGGTAGAGTCATCGGAGGAGAGGTCCCCAGCCCCTGGCTACAAGCGCTCTGGCCGTCGCTATAAGTGCCTGTCCTGTACCAAGACGTTTCCAAATGCACCCCGGGCAGCACGCCATGCTGCCACACATGGGCCTGCAGACTGCACAGAGGAGGTGGCCGAGGCAAAGCTGAAGCCAGAGACAGACCCCAAAGCGGAGGATGCCAGCGGGGACAAGGTGTCAGGTGCAGCGGCGAAGCCTCGGCCGTATGCGTGCCCGCTGTGCCCCAAGGCCTACAAAACGGCACCAGAGCTGCGCAGTCACGGGCGCAGCCACACGGGCGAGAAGCCCTTCCCTTGCCCCGAGTGCGGTCGCCGCTTCATGCAGCCCGTGTGCCTGCGCGTGCACCTGGCCTCGCACGCCGGCGAGTTGCCCTTCCGCTGCGCGCACTGCCCCAAGGCTTATGGCGCGCTCTCGAAGCTCAAGATCCACCAGCGCGGTCACACCGGCGAGAGGCCCTACGCCTGCGCCGACTGTGGCAAGAGCTTCGCTGACCCCTCGGTGTTCCGCAAGCACCGGCGCACGCATGCAGGCCTGCGGCCCTACAGCTGCGAGCGCTGCGGCAAGGCCTATGCTGAACTCAAGGACCTCCGTAACCACGAGCGGTGAGGGCGCTGGGCTGGGTGGGGGGCAGCTGAAGGGGTTGGGAAGAGCGCACCAATAGCGTGAAGGCGTTGAGTCCCAAAGATCGGAAGGAACCAATGGGAAAGTGAGTGAGGCAGAGCTATGGGGGCAGAGGGTGAAACTGGGGTCTGATTGGCCTGGGTTCCTGGACTAGGAAGGGGGTGGGGCTTGAAGTTGGGCTGCTGCCCAGGAGGTACGAGTGGGGGCCGGGTCTGTTGAGTGCAGAGATGGATCTAGAACACCTAGACACCCAGCCTGAAAGTTTCTTACTCTGAGGTACAGACCTGTGGCCCTTAGGGGATTGGGCCAAGGCCCCAGCGATGTTAGGGGGCCCTAACGTACAGTACAGACAGGCGGCGGGGGTCGGGCGATGGGCTGCCACCTTCACTCCGGGCCTCTCCACTCCCACAGGTCCCACACTGGCGAGCGCCCCTTCCTCTGCTCAGAGTGCGGGAAGAGCTTCTCCCGCTCGTCCTCGCTCACGTGCCACCAGCGCATCCATGCGGCGCAAAAGCCCTACCGCTGCCCGGCCTGTGGCAAGGGCTTCACGCAGCTCAGCTCCTACCAGAGCCACGAGCGCACGCACTCTGGCGAGAAGCCCTTCCTCTGCCCCCGCTGCGGCCGCATGTTCTCCGACCCCTCGAGCTTCCGGCGCCACCAGCGGGCGCACGAGGGTGTGAAGCCCTACCGCTGCGAGAAGTGTGGCAAGGACTTCCGGCAGCCGGCCGACCTGGCCATGCATCGGCGGGTGCACACAGGCGACCGGCCGTTCAAGTGCCTGCAGTGTGACAAGACCTTCGTCGCGTCCTGGGACCTCAAGCGGCACGCGCTGGTGCACTCCGGCCAGCGGCCCTTCCGCTGCGAGGAGTGCGGCCGAGCCTTCGCCGAGCGGGCCAGCCTCACTAAGCACAGCCGGGTGCACTCGGGTGAGCGCCCCTTCCACTGCAACGCGTGCGGAAAGTCCTTCGTGGTCTCGTCAAGCCTGAGGAAGCACGAGCGGACCCATCGCAGTAGCGAGGCCGCAGGGCCTCCCCCGCAGCAGGAGCTGGTGGTGGGGCTGGCGCTGCCGGTCAGCGTGGCAGGCGAGGGCTCAGCAGCCCCGGCAGCAGGGGCTGGGCTCGGGGACCCTGCAGCAGGGCTGCTGGGGCTGCCTCCGGAATCGGGTGGTGTGATGGCCACCCAGTGGCAAGTGGTGGGCATGACGGTGGAGCACGTGGAGTGCCAAGATGCTGGGGTTGGGGAGGCTCCTGGTCCCTTGGGGGGGGCAGGCGAAGTGGGGGGTGAGGAGGTGGACGAGAAACCACCACAGTTTGTATGCCGGGAGTGCAAGGAGACGTTCTCCACGCTGACGTTGCTGCGACGGCACGAGCGCTCGCACCCAGAGCTCCGGCCCTTCCCCTGCACCCAGTGCGGCAAGAGCTTCTCAGACCGGGCTGGGCTGCGCAAGCACAGCCGCACCCACAGCTCTGTGCGCCCCTACACCTGCCCGCACTGCCCCAAGGCCTTCTTGAGTGCCAGCGACCTGCGCAAGCACGAACGTACCCACCCTGTGCCCATCGGGACCCCCACGCCCCTCGAGCCCCTCGTGGCTTTGCTAGGAATGCCTGAAGAGGGGCCAGCCTGAGTCCCAGGCCCCCTCTGCCACACTCCTGGGAGCTCCGCCCCTACAGGGTGCTTCCTGAACCTCCCTTTGCCTCAGCTCACTCTTAGACTCCAGATCCATCCCTTCATCCCAGGCAGCTAGCTCACCTTCCTGACAAAGAGCTGGGGACAGTGGAGGCTGGCAGCAGCCTCTGAGAGACATGGCTCCCTCCGAGCACCACTCATTAAAGCATTCGCTTTGACACTGGGTTGTCTTCTGTGTTCTGGTTGGGGGTAAGTAATGGGAATTTGGGCATCAGATAAGGTTCAGTGGAGATCCCTGGATTGACAAATTAGAAACTAGAAGGGTCTTTGGGTGCACTGTTTTCTCTACGTTTCAGAATGTCTTGTGACAAAGGGTTCCACGGTCAAGTAAGTACAGGAAATTCCTGTACCCTTATTGGGGATTCTTGGTGATCAAAGTATGTTAAAGTCATCGATAAGTCCTGCAATGAACAAATCTGTTTTGCTTTGTTTAGCCCACACTTACTTGACCTGTTACTGAGTAGCTCTACTTCTGTCTTTTTGCAGATAATACTGAGGCCCGAAGTTAGTATATTTCCCACAAATTGCAATAACAAATTAGAAAATACACTTGGGGTCCCATTCACAATAACAACAAAACCCATAAACTACAAAGGAGTAAATCTCACAAAAAACATGCAAACCCTGTATGAAGAAAATAGTATCTTTGTCCTGAAGGATATAAGACCTAATTAAATGGAGATATACCATGTACCTGAGTGGAAAGTTATTATTAAAAGATGTTGATTCTCCAGTTTAATCCTTAAGTTCATTGCCATCCAAAAGAATTTTTTAACAAAACTTGAAAATCCTAAATTCCTGTGCAATATATATATGTAAAAACAGTGGAGGGGACTTCCCTGGTGGTCCAATGGTTAAGACTCCGTGCTCTCAATGCAGGGGGCCCAGGTTCGATCCCTGGTCAGGGAACTAGATCCCATATGCCGCAGCTAAGAGCCCGCATGCCGCAGCTAAGACCCAGCACAGCCAAATACATAAATTAATAAATATTTTTAAAAAACCAACAACAGTGAAGCTGTCAGGACTTCCCTGGCGGTCCAGTGGTTAAAACTCCGTGCTTCCACTGCAGGGGGCAAGGGTTCGATCCTTGGTCAGGGAACTAAGATCCTGCATGCTGTGTTGCTCAAAACAAAAACAAAAAAAACGGTGGAAATGATGTATTTGACACGCTAGATAATCAAACACCAAAGCACTGGAATAAAAACAGGAGATTACTGACATAAGAATAAATTAATAGAGTGGGGGAGAGGGTTCAAAAGCAGCCCTATTTCTGGGAATGTAGTTTATGATAAATATGATTATTCAAATCGGGAGAAATGTAGGCTGTTAAATAATTTGATAGTTATAGCTGTACTCTGGAAGGCTACATAACTTTTAAAGTAATTTTGCAAAGAACCAAAAATGGAAAAACAAAAACGAGGCGCCACATTTAGTGTAAACTGGGAAGATGATTTGATGTTTATCAAAAGTTAAATACTTCATGATGTATGTAATCATTATGCTGTACGCCTTAAACATACAGTACTGTATGTCACGTCTCAAAACTGGAAGAGGGGAAAAAAGCAAACAAACACATTTTTTTAAAAAAGGTTAAATGCATATACTCTCAGCAAGTACACCTCAAAGAATTTACATCACAGATTTCCTTTTCCAGTTCTGTGGCAAAACTGAAGATGAAAGATTCTTTGGTGCAGCAAAATTTGTGATAACTGGGAACACCCTATATGTCCATTAGCAAAGGACTAACCATATAAGGCCTCTGTACGATATATTATGCAACAGTTTTTTTAAAAATGAGGCTTATCAGTAGTGGGAAGCAGCCGCACAGCACAGGGAGATCAGCTCGGTGCTTTGTGACCAACTAGAGGGGTGGGATAGGGAGGGTGGGAGGGAGACACAAGAGGGAGGACATATGGGGATATATGTATATGTATAGCTGATTCACTTTTTTATAAGGCAGAAACAAACACACCACTGTAAACCAATAAAGATGTTTAAAAAAAAAAGCCAAGAGAAAGAAAAACACAAAGCTCAAAAAAAAAAAAAAAAAATGAGGCTTATCAGGACTTCCCTGGCGGCGCAGTTGTTAAGAATCCACCTGCCAATGCAGGGGACACGGGTTTGAGCCCTGGTCTGGGAAGATACCACATGCGACAGAGCAACTAAGCCTATGCGCCACAACTACTGAGCCCATGTGCCACAACTACTGAAGCCCGCGTGCCTAGAGCCAGTGCTCCGCAGCAAGAGAAGCCACCGCAATGAGAAGCTCACGCACCGCAGCAAAGAGTAGCCCCTGCTCGCCGCAACTAAAGAAAGCCCGCAGGCAGCAATGAAGACCCAACACACACAAAAATAAAAATTTTTTAAATGTTTAAAAAAATGAGGCTTATTAATCTATGTTGTTGAGCAATATTCAAAAAATATGTCAAGTGTAAAATAGTGAAGTACAAAGCAGTGTGGTTAGTATGCTCCCATTTGGGCCGAATTACACATAAGTGCTCAAATTCCTATAGAATATTTCTAGAAAGATAATCAAGAACTGATTCTGGACTATAAATTCTAACCACCAGGGCCTTCTGCATTTATAAGCCAAAACAAAGCCAAAGGTCAGAGTGAACCAGATCCTTCTTTCTATGCTGTTATCTGTAGACTTGGGGGCCACCAAGTTGGCAGCCTTAGGAAGTGCCCGGTGTGCCACTGCCAGTCACGGGGACTAGGCAGCAGCTGGCTGTAGCCCAGGACTGGTACACCAGGTAGGACCTGGAGCAGAAGTACTAGGTATCCCCTTGGTGTCAGGGGCCTCACTCAGTGTTGTCATGCCCAGGCCCTCATTCCTGTTCTCCACAGCAGAACAAGGGGGCCACATGGCAACAGCAGGGATCAGTGTCATGGCTGCAGAAAGAGGGCACCAGTTTGACCAAGGACACTCACTGCCCAGAACCATATCCAGAGCAGGAAAGAAACAGACACCGGACTGAGGGATTGAAAGCAGGGGAACTTTTGTTTACTACTGACTTGAGTTTTGGCCTTGAGCAAGATGATTTATCTTGGGGTTTGGGGAGGCACCTTTTAAAAATAGGTGTAAAGATACCATATACACTAATCAACAGATATCCCTGGGTATCTATCTACAGTGAAGGATGAAGTGGGTCCCCTGGATGTTCAGAACAGATCCACAACTCCTGCTCCCTTTCTGGGCCCAGACAACACACCCATCCCTTGGTCCCTCTTCTCTGACACCCCCAGTATCCCATACCCTAGTTCCTGCTCCCTGAGGACACAGTCTGACTTTCAAAAAATTAACAGCATTATTAAAATATAATTCATATACCATACAATTAACCTGTCTGAAGTGTACAATTCAGTGTTTTTTTGGTATATTCACAGGGTTATGCGACCATCACAGTCTGATTTTAGAATATTCTCATACCCTCAAAAGAAACTCCATACCCATTAGCTGTCACTTCCTATTGATCCAAGCCCCTCCCCCCACCAACCCTTTTCCCTCAGCCCTCGTCAATGGCTAATCTACTTTCAGTCTCTATAGGTTTGCCTATTGTGGACATTTCATGTAAATGGAGTCATACAATATGTGGTCTTTTGTGACGGATTTTTTACTTGGCATAATGTTCTCAAGGCTCATCCATGTTGTAGTTTGATCAATTCTTCATTCTTTTTTATTGTCAAATAATATTCCATTGTATGGCTATGCTACCTTTATTTATCCTTTCATCAGCTGATGGACATTTGGGTCTCCATCTTTTGTCTATTGTGAGTAATGCTGCTGTGAACATTCATGTACAAGTTGTTTTTTTTTAAATGAACTAAGTGAGCCTGTCTTTTTTTAAAATACATTTACTTATTTTATTTTATTTATTATTTTTGGCTGCACTGGGTCTTCATTGCTGCGCACGGGCTCTCTCTAGTTGTGGTGAGCGGGGACTACTCTTTGTTGCAGTGCACGGGCTTCTCATTGCGGTGGCTTCTCTTTGTTGTGGAGCACAGGTTCTAGGTGCGCAGGCTTCAGTAGTTGTGGAATGCGGGCTCAGTAGTTGTGGCTTGCGGGCTCGGTAGTTGTGGCTCATGGGCTGTAGAGCACAGGCTCAGTAGTTGTGGCGCACGGGCTTAGTTGCTCCGTGGCATGTGGGATCTTCCCAGACCAGGGATCAAACCCATGTCCCCTGCATTGGCAGGCGGATTCTTAACCACTACGCCACCAGGGAAGTACCTGTACTTTTGGGTGGACAAATTTTCAATTCTCTGTGTATATATCTAGGAGTGGAATTGCTGGGTCATATGGTAACTCTATGTTTAACCATTTGAGCAACTGTCAGACTGTTTGCCAAAGTGGCTGCACCATTTTACATTCCCACCAACAGGGTATGAATGTTCCAGTTTCTCCACATCTTCACCAACAGTTCTTATTATCTGTCTTTTTTATTACAGCCATCCTAGTAGGTGTAAATTTGTTGTTTTGATTTACATTTCCCTGGCGGCAAATGATGTTGAGGATCTTTTCATGGGCTTATTGGCCATTTGTATATCGTCTTTGGATAAATATCTATTCCAAGTCCCTTGCCCATTATTATTATTATTTTTTAATTTGGCTGTGCTGGGTCTTAGTTGCGGCACGTAGGATCTTTTAGTTGCAGCATGCAAACTCTTAGCTGTGGCATGTGGGATCTAGTTCCCCGACCAGGGATCAAACCCGGGCCCCCTGCATTGGGAGCACCAAGTGTTAGCCACTGGACCACCAGGGAAGTCCCCCTTTGCCCATTTTTTAAATTGGATTGATTCTGTTGAGTGGTAAGACTTATGTATTCTAGATACAAGTTCCTTATGATTTGCAAAAATTCCCTCCCGTTGTGTGGGTTGTATTTTTACTTTCTTGATGGTGCCCTTTAAAGCACAAACATTTTTAATTTTGATGATGTCCAATTTGTCTATTTTTGTCTATTTTTGCTTGTGCTTTGAGAGCCATATCTAATAACCCATTTCCTAATACAAGGTCATGAAAATTTATGCCTATGTTTTCATCCAAGGGTTTTATAAACATTTACAAAGTTTATAATTTAGTTATAAATGTAAAGGTTTAAAATGCATAAAAGTTTTTTTCAAATAAACTATGTTTTTATAGCTAAAAGCTCTTACATTTAGATTTTTGATCCATTTTGAGTTAATTTTTTATTTTTTGAGTTAATTTTTGTATATGGTTTGAGGTAAGGGTCCAACTTCATTCTTCTGCATGTGGATATCCAGTTGTCCCAACTCCATTTACTGAAAAGACTATTTTTTCTCCACTGAATTGTCTTGACTTCATTGTTGAAAATAAACTAACTGTAAATATAAGGGTTTATTTCCAGACTCTCAATTTTATTCCCTGGGTATATATCTTTCTTTATGCCAGTATCACATTGTTTTGCTTACTGTAGCTTGGTAGTAAAATTTTAAATCAGGACCTGTGAGTCTTCCAACTTGTTCTTCTATTTCAAGATTAGTTTTGTTTTTCTAGATCCCTTGCATTTCCATATGAATTTTAGGATCAGCTTGTCAACTTTTGCAAAAAAGAGAAAGAAAAGCAAGCTGTCTGGGATTCTGATAGGGATTGCATTGGCTCCGTAGATCAATTTGAGGAGTACTGTCATCTTGACAATATTAAATCTTCTGACCCGTGAACATGGGGTGTTTTTAAATTTATTTAGATTTTAATTTCTTTCAACAGTGTTTTATAGTGTTCAGTGTATAAATCTTACATTTCTTTTGTTAAATTTATATAGAAGTATTTTATTCCTTTTGTTCCTATTGTAAATGGAATTGTTTTCTTTCGTTTTTGGATTGTTCATTGCTAGTGATGAGAAATACAATAGATTTTTGTACATTGTTCTTGTTTTCTGAAACCTTGCTGAACCAGTTTACTAGCTCTAATATTTGTGTGTGTGTGTATTCCTAAGGATTTTTTATATACAGGATCATGTCATCTGTAAAATGAGATTGTTTACTTCTTCTTTTCCAGTCTGGATGCCATTTGTTTCTTTTTATTGCTTACAGGGTTAAATAGAAGTGATGGGAGAAGACATCCTGATCTGAGGGGGAAAACATCCAGTCTTTCATAATTTAAGTATGATGTTAGCTGTGACTTTTTCACAGATGCCCTTTGATAATTAGCAAGTTAAGGAAGTTCCCTCTTATTCCTAGTTTCTTAAGCTTTTTTAAAACATCAAAGTTGTTGGGCTTCCCTGGTGGCACAGTGGTTAAGAATCCACCTGCCAACGCAGGGTACACAGGTTCGAGCTCTGGTCTGGGAAGATACCACATGCCGCAGAGCAACTAAGCCCGTGTGCCACAACTACTGAGCCTGCATGCCACAACTACTGAAGCCTGAACGCCTAGAGCCCATGCTCCTCAACAAGGGAAGCCACCGCAATAAGAAGCCCGTGCACCACAATGAAGAGTAGCCCCGGCTCACTGCAACCAGAGAAAAGCGTTCACACAGCAATGAAGACCCAATGCAGCCAAAAATAAAATAAATTAATTTAAAAAAAAAAAGAAAATCGAAGTTGTTGGATTTTGTCAAATGTGTTTTCTGTGTCTATTGAGATGATCAGAGGGTTTTTGTTCTTTATTCTACTAATATTCTTTATTACATTAATTGATTTTCAGATGTTAAACCAACCTTGCATTCTTGAGATAAATCCCACTTATAAAATCATTTTTATATATTGCTGAATTTTGTTTGCTAGTATTTTGTTGAGGATTTTTACATCTATATTCATAAGAAATAGTGATCTGAAGTTTTCTTTTCTTGTGATGTCTTTGTCCCGTTTTGTTATCTGGATAATTCCCAGACAGTCTGACTTTTGGCCCTCACTTTTCTTCTGCCCCAACTTCAATTCCCTGGCTCTCTGCCAGGACTGTCCCAGGTACTGAAAGCATCTTGGGAATGCAAAATCATAGGCCCCGCTGCTGGGGCAATAGCTGGCATCACTCCTTAGTCTGTACTTTGGACTTCAGTCATGATCCCCTCCCCAGCTGAATGTCTGCATAAACTGGGACTCCTTGCAGGAGAAAACTCCAGAACCAGGGCTGAGGCAGAGGTAAGGGAAGGCAGCAGGCTTTGTAGATGGGGCGGTCATTCTAGATTCAACCAAGGAGATTTGGAGACTTGTTCTCAATTACTTATGCACAGCCCACTCTCAACTAAAAGCCCTCTCCCTGGAGCCTGCTTTCCATTCAAGTCCTATCCCAGCTCTGACCTCATCTCTTACCTACTTTTTACACTCAGCAGGCTCCAGCCATGCTGGCCTTCTGTTTATTTTCTTCCCAGTCTTGGGACCTTTGTACTTGCTGCTTCCTGGGGATGGAACCCATAATCCTAGATTTGCCCATGATGCTCTTTCTGTTCAAGTCTCAGCTCAAATCTCACTGCTTCTACTGCTGCATAATAAATGACCACAAACTTAACATCTTAAAAACAACGTCCATTTCTTATCTTATAGTTCTATAGATTAGAAGTCCAGGCTGATTCAGCTGGGTCCTCTACTTGGTGTCTCATGAGGATGAAGTCAAGGTCTTGGCCAGTGTGAGCTTTTATCTGGAGGCCCTGGCATAGAATCCACTGCCAGACTCACCTGGGTTATTAACAGAATTCAGTTCCATTTGGCTGTAGGAATGAGGTCCCTGTTTCTTTGTTGGCTGTCAGCCAGTGGTTGTTCTCAGTTTCTAGAGGCCATCTACATTCCCTGGCTAGGAGCCCCTCCCTCTTCAAGATCAGCAATGGCACATTGAGTCCTCCTGCTTCAAATTTCTCTGACTTCTGTCTTCCTCTTCTGTAGCTAGCTGGAGAAGCTTTTCAGCTTTTAAGAGCTCATATGATTACATTTGGTCCACATGAATAATTCAGGACAATCTCCCTATCTTAAGGTCAACTGATTAGTAAACTTAATTACATCTGCAAAGCCCTTTTTCTCATGTTAGGTAACATATTCATAGAGATTAGGGCACGGAATCTTTGGGGGCCATTATTCTCCTTACCACAGTTCACCTTCTAGCCCTCAAAGATTCATGTCTGTCCCACACACAAAATACACTCACTTCCTCCTGAGGTCCCTAAAAGTCTCATCCCATTACAGCATCAAGTCAGAGTTAAAAAAAAAAAAAAAAAAAAAAAAAAAGTCTCATATAAATCTCATCAAACCAAAAGTCCCAAGTCTCATTATCTAAATTAGATGCAGATGAGGCTCTGGGTATAATCCATCCTGGAGCACAATTCCTCCCATCTGTGGACCTATGAAACTAAAGAAACAAGTCATGTACTCCAACATGCAATGCTGAGACATGCATAGGGTAATAGTTATAGACATTCTGGTTCAAAAAGGGAAGAAATGGAAGGTAAAAAGGAGTCACTGATCCAAAGCAACTTCAAAAGCCAGCTGGGCAAATTGCTTTAGGTGTCCAGGCCTACAAGTAACCCTCCATGGCTCTGCTCTGCCTTCTGAGCTCTCAGTTCTGCCCTTTGGATTAATCACCTCCCCTAAGAAACCATTCCTGCCTATCTTTTAGAACAGCCGTCTCCAAACCCTTGTAATTTTTTGTCACAACACACTGCTTGATTTTTTAATAATACATGTCCTGGTTTTGGGATGTCTTAGCTATTTCTTTACTTGTCATCTCCACTAAAATATAAACTCCATGAAAGCAGAGACCTTGTCTGAATTTTCACCTCTATTTCTCCAGCACCCGCCATAATGCCTGGTGCGTAAGTCTTGCTCAATAAATATTTTGGGAATAAATGAAAGAATCAGTTAAATGTGGATTGGGGTGCTGTGGTATGCTGAACAATAGCCCCCCAAATATGTCCACATCCTAATCCCTGGAACCTGAGAATGTTACTTGACATGGTAAAAGGGATTTTGCCAATGTGATTAAGTTAAGGATGGTGAAATGGTAGATTATACTGGAGTATCTGGATAGGCCTAAGGTAATCACAAGGGTCCTTATAAGAGGGAGACAGGAAGGTCAGAGTGGGAGGAGAAGGTGATATGATAGAAGCCAAGATTGGAATGATGTGCTTTGCAATGGATGATAGGGCCACTAGCTAAGGAATGCAGGCATCAGTTAGAAACTGAAAAAGGTAAGCAAATGGTTCCTCCAGAAGGAGCCAGCCCAGCCAACTCCTTGACTCCTTTAGCCCAGTGAAACTGATTTTGGATTTCTGACCTCCAGAGCTATAAAAGAATACATGTATGCTGTTTTAAGCCACTAAGTTTATGGTAATTTGTGCCAGGAGTAATAAGAAACTCAAGTTCCATTGCCTAAAGCAAACCATAGCTGATGTCAGTGGAGTGGGGATATATAATCTCTTCGTATGGAGGGGCTCCACAGGGAAGGCCAACGAGTTTTTGAACAATTGTAAAATCTTCCCCCGTCTGCCCTCTTTGTCACAAATACTGTCTTTTGTGTTTCCTCCACATGCAAAATAAATGCATCCCCGTCTCAAGGCAGACCACCCAAATGACCTATCTAATCATGGCATCAGGCTCAAATCCAGGACCTCTGATAGTCTCTATATCAGGTCTAGATGTGGCATCTCTTGATCCAGAGACCTATGACCCAAAGTAAATAAACAGATAAACAGATAACTAGATAGATAAATAACTAGATAAATAGATCAATCAATCAATCACAAGTTATCTCTGTCCCCTCCACCACATCCAACATATGAAGTGGAACAGGGACAGGATAATAGCAGTAAATACCCTCATTCAGAAGGAAAAATGGGAGACAGAAGTTACTGGTCTATGATAATTCTAAAAATCCTGCTGGGCAGATGTTGAAAAGGACCCCCCTCCTTCCCCTGGGAGTGGGACTGCTTCCTGGGACTAGTTCCCTAGTTCATTCTTCTCCATGTCCTTAGCTCTGCCTTTGTTTGTTTGTTTATTTGGCTGTCTTAGTTGGGTCTTAGTTGCCCCGTGCGGGATCTCCAGTTGTGGCATGCGGGATCTTTAGTTGCAGCATGTGGGATCTAGTTCCCTGACCAGGGATCAAACCCAGGCCCCTGCATTGGGAGTGCAGAGTCTTAACCGCTGGACCACCAGGGAAGTCCTGGCTCTGCCCTTACAATGGCCCATCCTTTTCCATTTATTCTCCTTGGCCACATTTGAGAACACTTGGAGGTTATGCCTTTCTTTAATAAGGCAGCTTTCTTTTTTTTTTTTTTTTTTTTTTTTGCGGTACGCGGGCCTCTCACTCTCGTGGCCTCTCCTGTTGCGGAGCACAGGCTCCAGACGCGCAGGCTCAGTGGCCATGGCTCACGGGCCTAGCCACTCTGCGGCATGTGGGATCTTCCCGGACCGGGGCACGACCCCATGTCCCCTGAATTGGCAGGCGGACTCTCAACCACTGTACCACCAGGGAAGCCCCAGACATGCCTCTTTTTCGACTTAGTTGTAGGCAAATGGAGAGTTACACTCTTAATCTCTTTTCCCTGAATCACCTTGTATAACTGAAAGGATTTACTGGAAACCACTTCGACCAAGTCAGAGGTTTTTACATAAGGCATGAGAGCCATACACTTGATATGGCCCTTGCCACAAAGATGAGTTTGTTTTTTTACAATAAATTTATTTATTTATTTTATTTTTGGCCGCACTGGGTCTTCGTTACTGCGCGTGGGCTTTCTCTAGTTGAGGCGACCGGGGGCTACTCTTCCTTGCAGTGCGTGGGCTTCTCATTGCAGTGGCTTCTCTTGTTGTGGAGTACAAGCTCTAGGCACGCAGGCTTCGGTAGTTGTGGCTCATGGGCTCTAGAGTGCAGACTCAGTAGTTGTGGCGCACAGGCTTAGTTGCTCCACGGCATGTGGGATCTGCCCCAATCAGGGCTCAAACCTGTATCCCCTGCATTGGCAGGTGGATTCATAACCACTGCGCCACCAGGGAAGTCCCACAAAGATGAATTTTAATAAAACTTTGTGCCTTAACGGCCTTGTCAAGTTGTATCTTGGTTAAAAATCTGGATCACTTGCCTGGAGTTTCTATATTCTCTTCCATTTCTGCTTAAAAACTGGCCAATTATATTCTGAGTCATCTCTTTCTTACAGTAACTTGTCAAATGCACGCAATAGCAACCAAGGCATGCTACTAATATTCTCTTTCCCCAATTTTTTGCCTAAAGCTCTAAACTCAGTTAGACGTTATTTATACTCTTAGTTCTATTCCCAGCTTACAGTTTAAAAAAGTGCTTCACCACTGCATAACACACATCACCATCTTTCCAGCTTCCAATGGTAGTTTCCTCACCAGCCACTGTCCAGCTCCAAAGCCAATGACACACAATTCAGGTTTATTTTTTATTGTAGCAACACCCCACTGCTGGGTAATAATTCTGTAACAGTTGAAAGGACTGTTGATGTGGTAACAACCAACCTCAAAATATCAGTGGCTAACAGCAAGAGAAGTTTCTCATTTACATTACACGTCATTTTACAGGTGGGCTACAGCTCAGCTTCATGTCCTGTTAATTCTGGGTTCCAGGCTGAAGAAGTCTTGATCTGGCAACTGACAGTTTCATGGCCGAGGAAAAAGAGAAGGGAAGCTCTCAGAATACTCATTGGTGCTTAAAGCTTCTATTTGGAAGTGGTACTTTGCATTTCTACTCATATTCCACTGGCCATAGCCAAGCCCATTGTAAGTGGGGCATGAATGTATAATCCTCCTAAAGAGAGGGGCCCAGTAGGAAGGACAGCATATATTTGGAACAATAATCTACCACAGGGCTGTACCGGAAACTGATATCAATCACTGAACTCGTCCATTCTTGCTTCATATGCACTCTGCTGCAGCGTTTTGTACCATGTGACACCTCTCATACATCTTGATCAAGGGTAAAATCTTGACTCAAGGTAGACAATTCATAGGTAGGTCAATGTAGCCTGACCTGGACCAGTCAGGTTCCTTTTCTTAAGAATCTGAAGCATGAAATATTCAGCGGGTGAGGGAGTAAGTGGAGAGGGCTTGCAGGTGAAAGGTGATACAACATGATTTGGAAAAGCCACAACTAACACAGGCCATGTTCCCTGAAAGCTGGGCTGACAGCAGCCAAGCCAGGATTTCAGTGCAAAACCTGCCCTGAGCCCCTCACTCAGGTCGGTTTCCCACAGGGAAGGGGTATATGCAAGGAAGCCTGTGAAACCTCCGATGCACTTGTCTTCTAAGTCTGCTCCAAACTTGCCACTCACCTGTTCAAAAATCTTCTATAGGTCCCCACAGCCCACAGAAAAAGTTCAAATTGTTGAGCCCGGCATCTGAGCCCTCGCTTGGCCATCTAGCCACCTCTTCCAGGAGGTTCTGGATGGCGTCCTGGGTGAGACGGTTAAGCAGCCTTTCAGGGTGGCGCTGTCCAGCACGGCCAAGCGGAAGACACACGCTGCACGTGGACACCCAGCTGCGTAGATGTGGCAGTCTCCGCGTCGGCTTGACAATCTCTATCAGATTCCAGTAGGTACCATGGGTCGTGCAGTTTGATTCTGAAGGCAGAAAAATGGGGGACTGGACAAAGGCGACCAAGAGGACAGGATTCTGCTGAAGCAGCAGGCCGCAAGGGGAAGAGATGGAGAATGGAGAATCAGGGAAGCGCAGAGGCCCCGCGTCCAAATCAGTCTTCCCCTGGGGCAGGATCCATCCGGTTCCGCAGTTTCCCCATTGGGTGGGCATCCATAGTGTTCGAACGCTTCTGAAAATGAGGGGTTACTTCCTGTAGGCGTCTACTAGAGTTTCTTCTGTACACAGGACACAGGATCTCAGACAGGACGAAGGCGTGGGTAACCTCCCAGACTCGGCCCGCCGCAAGTCCGAGCAGCTAGGGAGAGCGACCCGGCCACGCCTTCTCGCGTGAGGTTCTGACTCCCTGCGCACGCCTGCCAGTCTCTCACTGGCCAGCCGCCTTCCGTCTCCTTTGGCGTTTTGATCATGCCCCTTGAGCTCTGTGATCCAATCGCTTTTGGGTGCGACTGAGGACTCGCTCTGAGGCCCCGCCCACATCAGCGTCCTCTAATTGCTGTTTAATACCTGGTGCTCACTCCTTCAGGACGCCCTACGGACCAATCCTGATGCTCTTCAGGAACAACACTTAGGTCCGCTAGTCAGTCGTTTTCCAAGTGGCGACCGGGCTACCCTTCAGCCACACCCCGTACACTCGGGGCCAAGTGTACCCTCGGATCTGGCGCACGCACCGAGCAACCGCCATTCTAGGGCCACAGGGAGGCGCTGCAGGCGGGCGCCCAGCCACGGATGGAGGCTGGGCGGTCCTGTCCCACGTCACTGGGGCCCAATCCCGCCCTCTGACCCCTCCCCCATCCCGGGTCCAGGGACGGGTCCGAGTCTGCACCAACGACCACACAGCTAGCCCTTCATCGCTCGCATCGCCCCGGCACCCACGTGTGCACCCCATACTTGGTGGCCGAAGCGAGCGGTACTGCAACCAGACGGGCTGGGCTACAGGAGCAGCAGCGGTGACCTGTGGGATCGAAAGTGCGATGGGACAGGGCGGCTGGAACCCGGCTCCCAGACCTTGGTCAGGATCAGGCACCTCCCTCTTTTTACCAGGCTTCGGAGCAAGCAGCCCTGAAACTAGGTGTCTGGGGACACGCGCCACACCCAGCTGCAGAAACTAGGCATGGGACTTGGAACTCTTAGACATATAGAGTGGAAGCCTGGAGCTCAGGTGAGTCATGGAAACCCTGGGGTCAGGCTCCTCTGCCTCCTCTACCCGCTTCAGCCACAAGACCCCTGAGAAACAAGGTGAGCTGATACAGTGCCTGGCTCCATAACCTGAACTCATATAAGAGGCAATGCCTTTTTCTGGGCACAGGGCCTGGCCTGTTGAACCCTTTGCCTGGCAACCTCTTCACTGATTCTTCCCATAACTGGCCCCTCCTCACTTGCCACGCCACTCAAATATCGCCCCCTCTGAGACAGGCCCTTCCGAGTCCACTATATCCAAAGTAACAGGCTCAATTACTTTTTCACAGTGCCTCTTCTTCTTGGCCTCAGGAATGCCCATAGATCACACACACACACACACACACACACACACACACACACCCCACCTGTGTCCCAGCCTGGCCTGGCTCAGCCTCACTCCTTTGGGGTTAGGTACTCACAGCCAGATGTGGGTGTTACACCCTCCCGGCCCCACTCATTCTCATGGGAGAGTAGAAGGGCACTGCCAGCCTGGTGTGCTCACAGCACCTACGACAGTCTGATCTGAGCCTGCCTGGGCTGGGCCTGTCCCCAAGGGTGGCCAGGAGGTGGGAGGCTGGTTACCTGGAGGCCCTGGACCAGCCTTTTCAGGAACACACATGCACAGGGGAATCTCCAAGCTTTTTTTTTTTTTTTTTAATTTCTTACAAAACCACATGTCCCAGCCAGACAGGACAGTGCAGGCCCGCCCCCAGGCACTGTGGCTGGAGGAGGGAGGCCCCCATGGATGAGGGGCTGCCGACCCCAGAAGGACCGTCTGCCCTTCTGCACAAGGCCAGTGTGAGGAAGGGGTCTGGCTGGAGGCTCTGTCCTGCCCACCCCCAGCTGCTGGGAGAGAAGGTAGACCCGGGGTCCCTGGTGCTCTTAGTGCCTGCAAGGGAAGGAGTGCAGAAGAGGGTCTGAGGAGAGGAGGAAAGGCTGGGGTCAGGGATGGGGCAGGCCAGGGGGCAGGCCCACAGTATCTCACCGAGAATATGCAGCGCTATCAAACCAACGTGGAGACGCTAATGATGACCACCAGAACGAGGACAGTGACGGACAAACAGATGGCAATAAAAACTTTCTTCTGTGGGAGAGGAGTGGGGTCAGGGAAACTCAGGAGGGGAGGGAGGGCCACCCGGGGGGTGGGGTGGGGGGAGGCTGACCTTCCGCGCCTTCTTCTGGCTCTCCAGGGCCATCTTGACATGTTCCTGCCCACGTTCCACATAGTCTGCTGAGCTCAGAATGTTCTTCTCAATTCTGTTGATCGTCTCCCCCTGTTCGGAAGAGGGGGCGGTTCAGGCAGGTAGGAATGACTGGGGGTGGAGGGCCCAGCAGCTCCTCCGTCTGCCCAGCCCAACCACAAATGACTGAAGGACATGCCTGGCAGAGAACACTGCACTAACAAAGATGTGGAGTCAGGACCACATCTGACCAAAGTCCGCTCTCCTGCAGGTGGCTTCGAGGCCCCCTTCCACCATGTGGTCCCTCCTGTCCTGCTCCCTCTCCCCATACAACCTCTACTCGCAGTGCTGGCTGGGAGCTGAGTGCCTTACATGGCTCCTATCTTTTCACACAGGGTGAACTTTTGTCCCCTCACAAGTCTGTCTGAAGTCGTGTTCTTTAGGCCTGTCTCCCTGCTGCTGTGAAGCTCTCCCTATCCTGGTACTCCTACCGAGTGAAAGCTCTTCCCCATGACTCCCAGCTGCGAAAGAGCATTGGGTCAGCTCCTCCAGGACAGGGCTGGAAGCTCCCCTTATCCTGAGATAAGGGCCGGGGGAAGAATACCACCTCGCACTCCATCCTTGTACAGATTTTAGGAGGCAGGCCCTCTAGGGGGCAGCTGTGGAGCTCTCAGAAGTATGAGGGTAGATTCTGTTGGTGGAGGAGAAGCCAGGGTTGGGGCCATACCTGGGGTGGGCTCAAGTTTGAGGGATGGGGTACAATGTATAGAGGAGTGGCCATCCAAGTAGCTGTTCAGGAGGACGCAATTTGGGGGCACAGCTAAGGATGGAAATAAAGGCCAGCCTGGGGGCTTGGCCCAGTCTGGAGGGGAACAAAAGCCCCGGGGAGAGAGGCTAAGGGTGGAGGTGGGCTGACAGGCACAACACAGTCTCACGTCTGGGGGCTGAATCAAGCCTGGCCAGCTGCCTGGGGTGCCCACCTGCATCTCCACTTCAGTAGCCAGAAAAGTGAAAATCTCATGAAGTTCACGGATACTGCGCTCAAGCTGCTGGATCTCACTGTGCCGGGCCGAGATCTCATTTAGGGCCTGTCGAGTCACCTGTGTGTCCTTCAGTATCTGGAGAGTGGACAGGAGTGAAGGGACAAGTCACAGGGAAACCAGCAGCAGGTTCAGAATTTCCTGTTCAGCTTTGGAGCGGCCCTCAGGCCTAGAACTGGGGCCAGGCCCCTGATGAGTGGTTCCAGGCAGGCTAATTCGTGCCCTTCCGGGCCTTAGGATTCCCTCCATGAAAAACGGCCAGGACTCAGAGAGGACGGGGGGCCCGGCAGAGGGAGGCTGGCTGTGGCCACTCACATTGGACACAAACACCTCGCTCTGCCCGCTGTCCAGCATCTGCTCCAGCTCCTCGTCAGACACCATTCCAGCATTTGCTGTGAAGGAAAAGGCCAGGCTCAGAGCTGGTCAGGTCACCTGACCCTGTGGGCCGGACGCCGCAACTCACTGATCTTCAGCTGCCTCCGAATCCGCTCCACGTTCTTCTCCCGGTATTCGGACTGCATTGAGTTGCACTTGTTGATGAGCTCCACAAATTGTTGGGACAGGACCCCGTGCTAAGGATGGAGAATAGAAGCTGGGTACTCCTGGGAGGATCCCTGCCCGGTCTGGGCTTCAGCATCCCCGTGGGTACAGTGAGCAAAGAGCATGAGCTCCTAGGTGCCTGCTGCCTTGACCACCTTGAAAGGCTCCCCCAGTCTCTCAGAGTAAAAGCCGAAGCCCTTACCAGGACCTGCAAGGCCCTATATGACCCGCCCCTTCCCCCGTTGCCCCTCTGACCTTACCTCCCAACACTGTGCCCTCACCCCTTCCCTCCAACCACAATGGGCTCTTTACTCCTCTCTGAGCAGAGCACAGCCCCACCTCAGGCCTTTACACTTGCGGGCCTTCGGCCTGGAATGCTCAGGCCCCACAAAGGCCTTTAGTCTTTGTTACAATGTCACCTTCTAAGTGAAGTTTTCTCCACCGTATTGCAACCTGCCTTCTCCCGATGTTCTCATTCCCTCTCCTCCTGCTCTTTTCCCTTAATACTTCCTACGTTCTAAAATAATTTACTGATTTATTATGGTGATTGTCTCTCCGCACTGGAATGTAAGCTCTGTGAGGATAGGGATCTTTGGTTCACGGCTGTATCCCAAACAGCTGAAAAAGGGTCTGGCACACAGTAGACCCTCAACAAATATTTGTGGAATGCTTGTTGAACACCAGCCTCACTGCTTAGACTAGAGGTGTGCTGGGATGCCCGGGGGTCATAGTGATTGCCCAGATTTTTACAGGCCCACCTGGGCCGTCAGCCTCTCACACCAGTGACTACCACAAGCCCCCCCTCTCCCCCGAAACGCTCTCTCTCCTTGTCAATTTTGCTGATGTCTAAAATCTGCTCATTCCTTGCAGTTCCTTCCTCAAAGACACATCTGCTCTCTTGGCTTCAGCTGTACCCTTTCAAGATGGCCAAACTGTTCCATCTTCAATCTGGGGTCTTTGCTGAGCTCTGGGCCCACCTACTTCAACTCTGATCTCCAAGAACTTCAAACCATGCCTCACTGCGCATCCAGAGGAGGCAGCTCAGACCACCTCAAATCTCCTTACAAAGCTGTTGATTCAGTGACCTTCCACCCCAGGGAAGTTCCTCTTCCTGACTTCTTGAATTCTGTCCCTGGGGCAGAGGATGTCCCTGTCACATAGGCAGGGAACCTCCCAGCCATTTGACTGCACCCTCTTCTTCCCTGGGCAGAGCCATTAGCTACCAAGTCCTACCTGAGTAATGTCTTTGTCATCTATTCAAGCTTAACTCCCCATCTTGGCTTCTAGAAAGTATCTCCTACAGCCGAGCCCAGATCATGTCTAGGGACTCAGCAACTTCTCACTGAATGGAGGAGAAGAGGGCAGTGATATAATGGACTGGAAGTCATGAGACCTGGGTTCTTGACCTTGGGTGAATCCTATTCCTCTCTGAGCCTCAGTTTCCCCATTTGGAAAATCATCTGGTTGGACTTGATGATCTCTAAGGGCCCTCCCTTCTCACATCTGCCATCTAATGATCTATAAAACACTAGCTGAAATTTCCTAGTTCTGGGGATAATGAACCCACCTGGGTTTTTCTCATTCTTGTGTTGACCGAGTTATAGTTCTCATCAGCTTCCTCCTTCTGGGGCTCTATAGCTGTGGAAAGACACAAGAGTATTGGTAGAGCAGGGGAGTTTGACCTGTGGCTTCTGAAATTCGGTTTGGGGACTAGGACCCCAGCCACCCAGCCATACAATAGAGAGGTGCTTATGACCATAGGATGTTTTTTTGGAAATAAAATTTATCATAAAATGACTAATTCTGAGTCTCTGACAGGCAAAAGTATATTTTTCTTTGCAATAAATACGTCAGAGAATTCCCACAGGCATGCAGAGGCCTCCTAACAAAACCCCCATCGGCCTGCCCAAAGAACGCACACTGGTCAGCAAGAATTGTAGAAGTACAGCTGATCCTTGCACAACTGCATGGGTCCACTTATACTTGGATATTTAGAAAACAAATGCATGCTACAGAACTACATGATCCACGGTTAGTTGAATCCACCCATGCAGGACCTGGGATATGGAGGGTGGACCATACAGTTATATGCATATTATGACTTGGGGGGTGGGGTGGCAACACTAACCTCTGCCTCGGTCAAGGATCAAATGTAAATGGTTTCATTATAAATAAGAGAACCTAAGAGGCAGGCATATGCTGTGGAAAGAACTTTGGACTGGAAGCCAGGAGACGGAGATTCTAGACGTAGGCCTGCTGTGTGACCTGGATATATGTCACTGGCCTCTCTGGGCCACACACTCCCCAGATATACCAGGAGCTGGGCAGGATCAGAGGAAAGTATCTGTCTGAGGTCCTAGAAGCTCACCCTTCAGCTGCGCGCGGATGTCCCTCCCCAGCTGTTTGATCTCGTCGCGCAGGTTCTGCAGGTCCTGCTTCATGCCTGAACAAGAGAAAGCCATGATGCCCAAACAGCAGCCCCTACCTCAACAAATCTCCCTGCCCACCACCTGCGTGGAACTACAATCCCCACAATCCCTCGGGCTCAGCACGCGTTCTACACCCAGGGTTTGACTCACTCTCCTCGGGAAGGGGCGTGGCCAGAATGGTGACCTGCTGCTTCTCCAACTCTCGGACTTTATTCTCCAGCTTGACAATAGTTTGCCGAATTGTCCGAACCTGGGGAGGATGACCGAGAGGGCTGAAGGAGATATGGGGGTACTCCAGGCCGCTATGCTCCTCGGGTCCTCCAGCCCCCTCGTGAATCCAGGCCGAGAGCCCAGCCTCTTACCTTCTGGAAGAATTCATCGTCCGGGCTCCCCAGCCGTGCAGTGCCCGGGTGTACCACCAGCGCGACTCTCTCCTTGTCTTCATCGTCCGAGCTGTCATCCCCCTGCCAGGGCCGGGGTCACTGGCATCACTTCCTTAATATTGCTCTCGCCCAGCAGGACTCACAGACTTCCGGGTCTTTCCTTCCTAGCCCACAGCCACCCCTCCCTGCCCCGAAGACCAGGAGTCCTGCATTCCAGCCAGACCCCACCCCGTCCGCCTGTCCCCAACCTTGCTGTTCCGACTTCTCACCTGCCTCAGCTCGTGGGTCCTGTCCCGCATGGCGGCCCGAGCTCCCTCTCCCCGGCGCCGGAGCCCGGCGGGCCTCAAGATTCTAAGTTTGGAACTCCCGTATCCCACTCACACTCTGACACTCCCCTCCGCCCTCACCCTGCGGACCCCAAAACTGCCCCCTCCACGAGCCGCCAGAGGCTCTTTCCCTGGCACCATCCACAGTCAAGGGGAAGGAGCCGATCTCGGGGACCCCCACGTTTCCACAGGTTGGAATTCCCTTTTCTTCCCCCCCTCCCGCTCCAGTAGCCTCGGCCCCGCCCCCTCTGGGATGACTGGAGCATGCGCACGGGAGCTCGTCCCTTCCCCACTCGAGGGAAAGGCGGAGGTCGGAAGCAGCAGGGCTCCGAACGGAAGCAAAATTGCCAGGACGTGAGAACCCGCCCACTTCGCCGGAACTATCGCATCTTCAAACGGAAATCTACTTGCCAAAAGGGGTGAGAATGCGTCATTGGTATGTAATCTGAGAGGCCCCTCATCTCACATCACCCCACGGTGCACCCCTCCTCGCGTCACGTGGCCGGCCCGGTCCCAGCCTCTCGGACCACAGAACGTGACGCTTGGACTGTCACATGTCTCGGCTCTGTCAACTCCGTCTCTGGAACACCTATCTCCCCACGACGTCCTCGGCACCCCGGTGCCCGAGTTACCTCCCTTCAGCCCCCACGCGGCGGGGAGGGGGCGCTGACTATCCCCAGAGGCAGTGGGTGGTAGGACCCTGGCTGAATTCGGCTTTATTTCTTTTGGGTCCGGGCGTGTTGGGCAGACGACTTAGAATTTGGAGCTGTCAACATGATGAGACCTTGAAATTCAGAAAAGAAAAAGAGCCAGCATCAGAGAATTGCAGCGTTTTGTAGGCAGAGCATCTGGGGGTGGGAAGTGACCTCACCCGAGGCAGAAATCTCTTCTCCCGCATACTCCTGGCACAGCTTCTGACAGGTGGGCGGCTGGCGCCCGGCTTGAACGCTGCAGTCCCGCTGCACTCACCACCTTCTGAGCAGCGACACCATTTCAGGGCAGCTCAGGCTGAGAAAAGAGTCTATTATATTGAGCAGCATGTCACTTAGACCGCCGCCCCCCAGACCCCCACCTTGCACCGGAGTCTACCCTCTGGAGCCCACAAAAAAATTCCACATTATAGTGGCCTGTGAGCTCTTGAGGTGAGGGCATGACTGTAGGGTTCTCACCAGAATTCCAGCACCTAGTTCAATACCCAGCACATAGTGGACCCTCAGTAGATATTTGGGGTTTTGTTTTTGGGTTGTTTTTGAGGTACACGGGCCTCTCACTGTTGTGGCCTCTCCCATTGCGGAGCACAGGCTCCGGACGCGCAGGCCCAGTGGCCATGGCTCATGGGCCAAGCCACTCCGCGGCATGTGGGATCTTCCCGGACCGGGGCACGAACCCGTGTCCCTTGCATCGGCAGGCGGACTCTCAACCACTGTGCCACCAGGGAAGCCCAGTAGATATTTGTGGACAGAATCTTAGCCTTTCATATAACTGAAGATGAAGCTTCTGGTTCCCTAGTCTTCTCTTTTAGGCTTCAGGCTGTCACGGTGACACTTCCCTAACCCTAGCCCTGTAGACATTCATTCATTCAGTGGATAGTTATTGGGAATTTACTGTGGGCCAGACACTGTTCTAGGGCTGGGGATACATGAGGGCGTAACAGACAAGAATGCCTTGCACTTTTGGAACCTACATTCTATAGGAGGAGGCCCCAAGGCCACTGAGTGAGTCTCAGCATAGCCAGGATGAATATTAGTTCTCCTGGATCCCAGGGTTCTTTCCAGGGAGCTTATATGAAGGTCAAGCAAGGGAAGGAAGGGCCCCTTTCTATTATGCCCTACTAAGGAAATCTAGATTTTTTTTTTTTTTTGGCCACGCCGTGCAGCATGCAGGATCTTAGTTCCCAGGGATCGAACCCATACCTTCTGCAATGGAAGCCAGGGAAGTCCCAAGGAAACCTAGATTTCTGTGACTGAGTTGCTGTGGACTTCTGGAAAGTCACTTCTTATCTCAGGGCCTTGATCTCCCATCTCTACAATGGGTGGCAGTAGGGGGATGGGGGGATAGTCTTTATGGGTATTCCCTGCTCTAAAGCTCAATGATAGTGAAACTGTTAAGTGCTGTATCACTCTATGTGAGGGGCTTTGATCCTTCTCCTCTTCCCTTTAGAATTCGGCTCGTTTGGGTTTGGGAATGAAGGAGTGAAGATGGTGCTGCTCTGATCAACCCACAGGGGGAATGAAGGGTTAGAGGCTTAAATGAAGGATTCGGGAGGCCAAGCCCTGCCCACGGAGTTCCCTGGAAATCAGGAGGAAGAATTGCTCTGCTCTTGGGTCTTTCCTATTGGCCTCTGCCTCCCTGCCCCCCTCCTTTCTTTCCCTCTGTCTCTGTCCCTAGTCTCTCTCTGTCTCTCTGAGTGGTACGGTGGAAGGGCTTTTGGACATCTGACCTTTAGTCCTGTCTTAAATAATTCATTGCTCCTCCGTGGGCCCTAATTTCTTCATTTGACAACTTGGTCTGGTCATTTCTGTTTTGCCTAAGGTAAGAATTGAGCAATATCAGGTGAGGTAAGGAAGGATATGAAAGGGTCTTGCAAAAGCCCCCCTCTGTGGGCTTTTACTGCTGTGGATTCCAGGTCTCTCTGGGCCCACCAGTCCCACCTGTCTCTCTCTGTTTCTCAGCCTTTGGATGACTTGCCTTCTTGGTTCCAGCTATGATCTGGATTTGTTGGTGCCTTTGTTAAATTTCCCAGGATTATGATAGTCATTTTATTTGTGGTCTCTGGATGGGATCACAGGGCTATGGGATGGTGACTTAAGGGCATACATAGGAGGCTGGGCTCAAAGCCCCATGGAGTGGTGTGTGGAGGAGCTGGGGAGCAGAGGCCATCTAGAGGGAATAGCTCTGGGGATGGAGCTTTCCAGAGCTGAGCCCATATCTCTGTTTCATGGTCCTTTTTGACTCCTCTCAGGCCCTCTGAACAGCCTTGAAGGGTGCATTAACTATATTGGGCCTCGAATGTGTGGGTGTTGGGGGGTATTTTCCTTTCAGTCTGTGGGAAGGTCAAACCCTACTTGATTTTCTTTAAATTTTGTTTTGGCTGTGCAGGCTCTTCATTGTGGTGCACAGGCTTCTCTAGTTGTGGCGCTTGGGCTCTAGAGCGCGTGGGGTCAGTAGTTGCAGCATGCAGGCTTCTCTCTACTTGCAGCACACAGGCTTAGTTGCCCCGCAGCATGTGGGATCTTAGTTCCCCCACAGCATGTGGGATCTTAGTTCCCCCACCAGGGATTGAACCTGCGTCCCCTGCATCGGAAGGCGGATCCTTAACTGCTGGACCACCAGGGAAGTCCCAAACTCTACTTGATCTTGATGCTTGGCAGCTTGTCCTGTCCCCTCCATCTGCGGGTCCATCTACCAACAGTGGAACCAGATGACCTGGGTTGGAATCCCAGCTCATTCACTTGCTGTATAACTCTGTAAGGCAAGTTACTTAACCTCTCTATGTTAACTCAGTTTCCTCATTTGAAAAATGGGAACCATAACAGTACCAATCTCATAGGGTTGCCGTAAGGATTCAATGAAATGATATATGTGTAAGGAGAAAGAACAGTATCTGGTATTAGGTGCTAGCTAAGTGTTTGCTGCTATTATATGAGGGTGATGATCACGATTGTCACTCTGATGATGTCAGCAGCCCCAGTGTCTCTGCCAGGGTTTCCACGCTGCTGCTCGTCTTCTTTCCCCTTTCCATCTCCTGAGCCCCACTGTGCGCCAGATCACAGGCTAGCTGTCTTGCCAACTCCTGCCCATCTCTCCTGTCTCCACTTGGATCTGACACACCATATATTTTGCTAATTTATTTTATATATTGTCTGCCTCCACCCCTCCTCTCCACTACTAAAATGTAAGCTCCATGAGGACAGAGATTTTCACCTGCATTATTCACTGCCATGTCCCCAGTGCCTACAACAGTGCCTGGCACATAGTAGCTAGTCAATAAGTATTCACAAAGGAATGAAATTATTTCTTTTTAATTTAATAGTTACCTAGCATTCACTATGTGCCAGGTACCAGTACTAGTACTTTATAAATATTTGCTCATTTCATTCTCATATCAATTCTATGAGAAAGTACTATTATTGTCCTCATTTTACAGAGGAGGAAACTGAGGCACAGGGATGTTAAGTAATTTGCCCAAAGTTACACACTAATAAATGCAAGGGCCAGGATTTGGAACGAGAAAGGAAGCTCCAGTCTCTATGCTCTTTTTTTTTTTAAATTATTTTATTACTTTATTTGTTTATTTTTGGCTGCTTTGGGTCTTCATTGCTGCGTGGGCTTCTCAGTGCAGTGGCTTCTCTTGTTGCGGAGCATGGGCTCTAGGCATGCGGGCTTCAGTAGTTGCGACACGCAGGCTCAGTAGTTGTGGTGCATGGGCTTAGTTGCTCCGCGGCATGTGGGATCTTCCCAGACCAGGGCTCAAACCCATGTCCCCTGCATTGGCAGGCAGATTCTTAACCACTGCGCCACCAGGGAAGCCCCAGACTCTATGCTCTTAGCCAGTTCACTAGGATCCAAGGAAAATGCCAGCCAGGGATGGCTGCCTGTGTTCCACCCACCTTTGGGGAGTTGTTGCTACCTATTGATGCACTGCTTTGGATCATCTGTGGGGGGAGGAGGGGGCCGACTGCAAGACTGAGCCTTTTTCCTTCCCCCATCACCGGGTCTCTCTTCCACACCTGTTGGGTTGGGGCGGACTGCCGGGGAGGTTGTTGGTCCTCCTCCCATTCCGTTTGCCGTCTCCCCAGGAACTAAAGATGTCCATGCATGTATTACATAAAGGGCTTCTCTTCACCCTACAGATGTCTCTGAGGCTGGTTTTGTGCCCAAGCCCCAGGTGCTACAGAGATGAAGCCCACACAGCTCTCTCCTCATGATATGTCTTGAGCCTGACCTTGGTCACTCCCTAGAGCGCCATCTGAGAACCTCCCTTCTTTAAACTCTGCACACATTCTCGTGGCTTTAACTGACATCGTATTTGGCTCCCAAGCCCACGTCTTCAGCCCCCAATTTTCTCATAAGCTCTAGACCCCTGAATCCACTTGCCTCCTGGACATCCCCTCCTCCCCTCTTGGAGGTCCCATGAATGTCTTAAACTCACCATGTCCCAAACACCATGCATCATCTCCCCCTGAGAATGTCCTAAACCAGCTTCTGTTCCTCCTGTTTCCTCTCAATGTGGATGACAGGGGGTCACCCATGCCATAACCTTGGCCTTGAACTTCATTCTAAAGGTGATGCTTCACACAACTTGTCAGGATAACCTCCATAAAAATACTAGAAGAGGGCTTCTCTGGTGGTGCAGTGGTTAAAGAATACGCCTGCCAATGCAGGGGACACAGGTTCGAGCCCTGGTCCGGGAAGATCCCACATGCTGCGGAGCAACAAAGCCTGTGCGCCACAGCTACTGAACCTGCACTCTAGAGCCCGCGAGCCACAACTACTGAGCCCACGTGCCACAACTACTGAAGCCCGTGCACCTAGAAACCGTGCTCCGCAGCAAGAGAAGCCACCACAATGAGAAGCCCGCGCACCGCAGTGAAGAGTATCCCCCGCTCACCGCAACTAGAGAAAACCCGTACACAGCAACAAATAAAAAAATAAAAATAAAAAAAATAAAATAAAATACTAGAAGAAAATATGGGCAAAATTGTTTATAATTCTTAGAGTGAGGAAGGCCTTTCCAACTACAATTCAGAAACTAAATATTTTGTAATAACCTATAAGGGAAAAAAATCTGAAATAAAAGATATATATATGTATAACTGAATCGCTTTGCTGTTCATCTGAAACTAACACAACTTTGTAAATCAACCAAACTTCAGTAAAAAAAATAAAAACACATTACCAATGGATATGAAAAATTCAGAAACTATAAAATAAAAGATTAATACATTGTCTACGTGAAAAAATTCTGCATGGCAAAAAAAGTCAAAGCAAAATCAAAGGCCAATAAACTGGGAAAAAATATTTGCAATCCTTATCATATACAAAGGGCTAATCGCCCTACTATTTAAAGAGCTCCCATATATCGATAAGAAAGACCAACAGTTCAATAAAAAAAATGGGCAAAGAACATGACAGATCACAAAAAGACAATAAAGACAAACAAATATGCAGATGTTCATCTTTGTGCATAATAAAAGGTGAAAATTAAGATAATACTGAGATATTATTTTTTAATTTATTGCACTAGCAAAATTCATATGTTTTTTTTCTTCTTTTTTTTTTTTTTTTTGGGCCACACTGTGCAGCTTGTGGGATCCCAGTTCCCCGACCAGTGATAGAACCCGTGCCCCCTGCAGTGGAAGTGCGGAGTCTTAACCACTGGACCGCCAGGGAAGTCCAGCAAAATCCATATGTTTGACAACATAGTCTTTTGGCAAAACTGTGGGGAAACAGGGACTTTCACTCGTTGGTGGGGCTGCAAAATGATACAACCCAGACCATACTTATCAAGATTCTGAATGTATATATTGTTTCTGAATTCTGAATGCATGTATTGTGTCTCCAGATTCTAAGAATGGCTGGGTGGTTTTTTTGCCCATCTTACCTTAGATTACTCAGCAGCGGTCAGCTTGCCCCTTGGCTGGAGTTGGATGGCCCACGATGACCTCTCTCACACTTACATGTCTGGGACCTAAGCTCTGATGGTCCAGTTGACCAGAATGGCTGAGCCACTCTCTCTCTATGGTATTTCATCCTGGGTTTCTTCATAGCATAGTGGCCTCAGAGTTCCAAGAGGGTGAGAGTAGAAGCTGCAAGGTCTCTTGAGGCCCTCCGGCACAACATTACTTGCACCATATTCTATTAGTTAGAGCAAGTCACAAGTCCATGCGGGCTGCAAAGGGTGAAGAAATGGAATTTTAATTCACCAGATCTGCACACGTGTGAAATGACACATACATCAATGTTATTCATTGGATATTGTTTGCAGTACATCCGAAACTTGTCCATTAGCGGGTATGCAGCCATCAAAAAGAATGAAGATATTCATTATGTATAAATATGAAAACATTTCAAAATATATTGTTAGTTAAATGTTAGAATGAGTGTATCATGCTACCGTTGTATAAGAAAGAAAGTGTGCGTGTGAGTGTGTGTGTGTGCGCAGGCATATGTACGTGTTTTTCCTGGAACCTCATAAAGAAATCCTGGAAAGTTGTGCATAAACAAATAGAAGTGTTTCCTGTGGGTGGTTTGTGAGACTAAGGTAGTGAGTACAATTGTTAGAGTAAGAATTTTCACTGGAAACCTTTTGTATAATTTAGATTTTTGGACCATGTGAAAGTATTATTTTTTATTAATTAATTAATTTATTTTTTTTTGCGGTACGCGGGCCTCTCACCGCTGTGGCCTCTCCCGTTGCGGAGCACAGGCTCCGGACGCGCAGGCTCAGCGGCCAGGGCTCACGGGCCCAGCCGCTCCGCGGCATGTGGGATCTTCCCGGACTGGGGCACGAACCCGTGTCCCCTGCATCGGCAGGCGGACTCTCAACCACTGCGCCACGAGGGAAGCCCTTATTTATTTTTATTTATTTGTTTTATTTATTTATTTTTGGCTGCGTTGGGTCTTCGTTGCTGCACGCGGGCTTTCTCTAGTTGCGGTGAGTGGGGGCTACTCTTCGTTGCAGTGCTTCTCACTGCAGTGGCTTCTCTTGTTGCAGAGCACGTGCTCTTGGCGCACGGGCTTCAGTAGTTGTGGCGCACGGGCTCAGTAGTTGTGGCTTGTGGGCTCTAGAGCGCAGGCTCAGTAGTTGTGGCGCATGGGGTTAGTTGCTCCGCGGCATGTGGGATCTTCCCAGACCAGGGCTCAGACCTGTGTCCCCTGCATTGGCAGGTGGATTCTTAACCACTGAGACACCAGGGAAGCCCAGTATTATTTATTTTAAATAATTATATCAAAGAAAGAATGGTAAAGGCATACCTTTGAATAATTTTAAGCAAAGACATATGTCTTAGCTTGGGCTGCTCTAGCAAAAAGCCATATACTTGGTGGCTTAAACAACAGACATTTATTTCTCACAGTTCTGGAGGCTGGAAAGTCCAAGGTCAAGGTGCCAACAGAGGGAGTTCCCTGGCGGTCCAGTGGTTAGGACTCTGCGCTCTCACTGCCCGGGGCCAGGGTTCGATCCCTGGTTGGGGAACTGAGATCCCACAAGCAGCGTGGTGCGGCCAAAAAAAAAGGTGCCAACAGATTTAGTTCTTGGTAAGGGCTCTCTTCCTAGCTTGTACTCACTGTGTCTTCACATGGCAGAAAGAGAAAGTTCTGCTGTCTCTTCCTTTTCTTATAAGGGCACTAATCCCATCAGGGGCTCCACCCTCATGACCTGATCTAAACCTGATTACCTCCCAAAGGCCTCATCTTCTGCTACCATTACATTGGGAATTAGGGCTTCAAAATATGAATTTTGGGGGGACACAGACAGACAGCCCCTGATAGAGCACCATGATCAAACTTTCATTTTACAGAGATACCCTCTGGTGGCCACGTGCAAGGCCACCACAGATGACTGTGCCAGTGTGCACTACACAAGGCACCACACAAAAGGGCCACCAAGTACATGTAGACACCATGTATTTGAACATTTATTACAACAGTTATCTGACAGATGGAGGTAGAGTGTCCTGGGAAAGGACACCTTTCTCTATTTGCACAAGGGTGCAGTAAGTATTGACTATAGTGAAGGTTGATTGGGAGATCAGTTAGGAATCAGGCCAAAAATAATGAGGCCTGAAGTTAGAGATGCAACATTCACTAAAGAGACAGATCTATCAGACACAGTTGCAGATTGGAAGGGATGGTGAGGGAGGAGGAGGGTCCTAGAGCACTCCTCAGTCACTGGCCCTTGCTGTATGTGGAGGCAAGTTTGCGGGAATAAGAGAAATACCTTAAAATAAATTGCCATTATAAATCATAGCAACAAACTATTAGGAAATGTAAAAACACCATTTACAGAAATATATGATGCCTGGGACTTCCCTGGTGGTCCAGTGGCTAAGACTCCATGCTCCCAATGTAGGGAACCCAGGTTCAATCCCTGGTCAGGGAACTAGATCCCGCGCACCACAACTAAAAAGATCCCACATGCCACGAAGAAAATCCTGCATGCGGCAATGAAAATCCCACATGCCACAATGAAGACCCAGCACAGCCAAATAAATAAATATTTTAAAAAAAGAAATATATGGTGCCTAAATAAATCTTTTAAGAATATGTCAATGGCCTTTATGAGAGAACATTTTTAAATTTTATTGAAAGACTTTAAAGAAGTCCTAAACTAACGGCTAGATATACCACGTGCATGGATAGGAAGACTCAATATTATAATGCCATCGGTTCTCCCAAAACACATCTACAAAGTCAGTGCCATGATCTAGTCTCTGCTGCATGATGTTGACTCTGGTTTTGATGGAGAGAAGGGCTAGAATGAGCCCACTGGGAGGCAGATGCCCGTCGATCAGGAGAATGTTTCAGTAGTCCAGGATTTCTGCCTGGTTTGAATCCTAGCTCCTGTCTCGAGTAAGTTACTTAAACTCTTTTACTTCAGTTTCCTTATCTGTAAATGGAGATCATAATAACAGTAATCCCAGATGGTTTTTGTGAAGATTAAATGAATTAACACTTAAACAGGGACTTAGAAGTTAGGTAAGTGGCTCCATGGGGACAGGTTGATGTTTGTTTTGCCCTCTTCTGTGTCTGTAGCCACAGGGCATAGTCCTGGCACAAAGAGCAGGGCCTCAATAAATACTGGTTAATGGATAAATAGGTCAAATGGGTATTCCTTCTTTTGTTCCTGAGCAAGCAGGTGTGATAGGTCCTGTGCCAGGTACCACGGGGAGGCAGAGATTAATCAGATGGGGTCCTTGAATATGAGGCACTCGGAGTCCAATGGGTTGTTAAGCTGCGTTTAAATTTTGCCACCTGAAGCACTGAGTCTTCCTTGAAGGACAGATGCTCTGGGAAGTAACCCAAGCCCACTACAAAAATAAACCTTTGTTGTGTTAAATCACTGAGATTTGGGAGGTATTTGTTATGTAGCATAACCTAGCCTTAGCCTTGCCTATCTGATATACTGTGGTTCCCAAACTTGACTGAAAATAAGAATTGCCAGAGATAATTGCTAAAAACCCAGATCTACTGACTCAGAATTTCCAAAGAAGAGACCTGGTCATCTGTATATGTAACAGGCTTGCCCTTCAGCTTCTGGAGGGTCAAGAAAGACTCCTGCAGCTCACCTTGAAAGGAAGAGTAGGAGTTGGACTTGGAGATGGAAGAGGGAAAGGTATTCCAAGGGTCAGGAACAACGTGAAGAAAGGCATGGAGGTGGGGAGACGCAGGAACTACCTTGGGACCAGAATCAGGTACATGGGGAATGGTGGTACGTGCTAAAGTGGGAAGTCAGGTGAGAAAGTCTGAGCTTTATCTCATCAGCGACGGGGAACTGGAGAGGTTTTCTGAGCAGGGGCTGGCCTGGTGATATTGATGCTCTAGAAAGGCCACTCAGTCAGGGAGACTGCATAGGAGGCTGGTGTGTGGTCCAGGCAACCCACCTCACATTGTTATTGAGTGGACTTTAAGTGAGCATGGATGTATTGAGCTCAAAATCACTGACCCGTGAGACGGATTACCATTGTCGTCACATCGTGTGTGCTTATATATGTCCTTAGAGCCGCAGCAGATTCGAATTGTGCATCTTTCACAATTCACTCATTTAATGAATATTTACTTTTTTCTGTTTTTTTATTTAACTAATATTTATTGAGCACCTACTATGTGCCAGGTGCCATAGTGCCACTGGAGAACCAGCAATGGACAAAACAAGCAAAAACCCCTGCCTTGAAGACCTGAATAAACACTTCTCCAAACAGGATATACAGATTGCCAACAGGCACATAAAAAGATGTTCAACATCACTATCATCAGGGAAACGCAAATCAAAACCATCATGAGATATCACCTCACACCTGTCAGAATGGCTATCATCAAAAAGAACACCGATAGCAAATATTGGCGAGGATGTGGAGAAAAGGGAACCCTCGTACGCTGTTGGTGAGAATGTAAATTGCTGCAGCCACTACAGAAAATGGTATGGAGGTTTCTCAAAAAACTAAAAATAGAACTACCATATGACCCAGCAATTCCACTCCTTGGTATATTTCCAAACAACAACAACAACAATTAAAAAAAACTAATTCAAAAAGATAATTGCACCCCAATGTTCACAGCAGCATTGTTTACAATTACCAAGATATGGAAGCAACCAAAGTGTCCATCAACAAATGAATGGATAAAGAATATGTGGTGTACACACACAGACACACACACACACACACACACACACACACACACCAGAATACTACTCAGCCATAAAAAATAATGAAATTTTGTCATTTGCAACAATATGGATGGACTTGGAGGGTATTATGCTAAGTGAAATAAGTCGGGCAGAGGAAGACAAATACTGTATATATCACTTATATGTAGAATCTGGAAAATACAACAAACTAGTGAATGTAACAAAAAAGAAGCAGACTCACAGTTATAGAGAACAAACTAGTGGTTACCAGTGGGGAGAGGGAGGGGGAGGGACAATATAGGGGTAGGGGATTAAGAGGTACAAACTATTATGTATAAAATGACTAAGCTATGAGGATATATTGTACAACATAGGGAATATGGCCAATATTATATAATGACTACAAATGGAGTATAATCTTTAAAAATTGTGAATCTCTATAGTGTACACCTGTAACTTATACTGTACATCAATTATATTTCAATTTTTAGAAAATCCCTGCTTTCATGGAACTTATTTTCTTTGTCTTTTTTTTTTTTTGCGGTATGCGGGCCTCTCACTGTTGTGGCCTCTCCCGTTGTGGAGGGAGGCCTCTCCCAGGCTGCACAGGCCGGATGCACAGGCTCAGCCGGATGCACAGGCTCAGCGGCCATGGATCATGGGCCCAGCCACTCTGCGGCATGTAGGATCTTCCCGGACCGGGGCACGAACCCGGGTCTCTTGCATCGGCAGGCGGACTCTCAACCACTGCGCCAGCAGGGAAGCCCCCTTCTTTGTCTTTGTGCTGGGATAAAGGTGTGAGGGAATATGCCATTCAGTCATTCATCTCTTCATTCAGATTTTTAGTGAATGTCTACTTTGTGCCTCACCTCATGTTAGTTGCTGGGGAGAAGCAGAAATGAGTCAGCCCCATGGGACTCCCATGGGAGTCCAGTGGTTAGGACTCCATGCCTCCACTGCAGGGGGCACGAGTTCCATCCCTGGTGGGGGAAGTAAGATCCTACAAGTTGCGGGGTGGCCAAAAAAAAAAAAAAGAAATGAGTCTAGTGTGGAAGCAGGCTCAGCCCACGGCTCATGAGGCTGTCAGCCTGGACTGCCGGGAGAGGCTTGAACTGGGTCTTGAAGGATGAGAAGGCTGACTATCAATGAAGGGACGAAACAGCGTACTGGGTGGAGGAAAAGACACAGCAAAAGACTCCAGGGTGTTTGGGGTCCATGATTCCTTGGTGTCGTTAAGGCCTGGGGTCCATGGAACAGGGAGGGAAGTGGCAGGAGAGATGAGGTGATGGGGACCAAATGCCAGAGCAGCGATTGAGTGTAATCCGGGAAGTTGTGGGGCATTGAGTTTGTTGATGTAGGGGACTGATTTTATCTCATTTCTTTGGGGGGTAATCACACTAGCACCTGGGTAGAAAACTGGATGTGAAGGAAAAGGGCTGCAGGCGGGAAGACCAGAAAGGAGGCTGTTCTTTCTTTCTTTCTTTCTCTCTCTCTCTCCTTCCTTCCTTCCTTCCTTCCTTCCTTCCTTTCTTTCTTTCTTTCTTTTCTTTCTTTCCTTTCCTTTCCTTTCCTTTCCTTTCTTTGCCATGCCGCACGGCTTGCAGAATCTTAGTTCCCCAGTCAGGGATTGAACCCCGGGCCATGGCAGTGAAAGTGCCAAGTCCTAACCAACCACTGGATGGCCAGGGAATTCCCCAAAAGGAGGCTGTTCTGATGGCCCAGGTCAGTCACCCCTAGACTGATCAGGGGTGGTGGGGATGGAGGGGACCCAGGAGACAGCTCTGGATTTGGCAGTTGAGGGAGGGGCTAGAACCTTGTGGTCTTACGAGAATGAGCTTTGTAATCAAAAAATGCAGGCAAGAGCCCCAGCCCTGTCCTTTACTAACTGTTATTTAACCATTCCAAGCCTGTTTCCTGATCTGGGCACTTGGGATAATAGCAGTAGCTGTCCTGAGGTTGGAAGGATTATGGGGGCTACTCAGTGGAGCACCAGGGACTTGGTGGGTGCTCGGAACATGGTAGCATTCTTTGGATGGGGGAGGGAGCCAAGGACAGCTTTCTGTGTGCTTTCAGTGACTGGGTGGACGGAGATGCCCTCTTTGATGGAGAGCACTTTGGGGGACGGCGAGGCCACCACAGTCTTTGTGGTCAGCGTCAAAGCCCTGGCCTCGCTTACGATAGTTATGGATCCATACGTCTCCGAGTGCATCTTTGGTCTCTGTTCTTGGTGCTCAGCTCAGTGCTCAGGCATACAGCAGGTACTGCCCTTGAGGAGCAGGACCTGGCTTGCAGGTATAGATGTGGATATTGCAGGCATGTAGGCGCGGCTGAACCTGGGGAGGTGACAGGGTATAAAAAGAAGAGAGGGCTTCCCTGGTGGCGCAGTGGTTGAGAGTCCACCTGCCGATGCAGGGGACGCGGGTTCGTGCCCCAGTCCGGGAAGATCCCACATGCCGTGGAGCGGCTGGGCCCGTGAGCCATGGCCACTGAGCCTGCGCGTCCGGAGCCTGTGCTCCGCAACGGGAGAGGCCACAACAGTGAGAGGCCCGTGTACCGCAAAAAAAAAAAAAAAAAAAGAAAAAAAAAGAAAAAAGAAACTGGGAGGGGGGCCCGGAAACCCTGCTGCTGCGGGGATGTGGAAGAAAGGGGGGTGGGCGGTCTGGAAGGAGGCTGGGCAACAACATGCAGAGTTTGGAGGGGGAGGCGTGGGAGGCAGGAGGCAGGTGGGAGCCAAGATGGGAAGGATCTCAAGAAGAGAGGGGTCATCAGTGTCGTATATCCTCCCATCACGATCACGGAGGATAAGGCCTGGCAAGTGGTCCATGGATTCAGCATAGAGGAGGTCACTGGGTAACTTGGCAGAAGCAGGTTCAAGGCCTGTTAGAGGCCAAAGCCCCATTGCAGGGGTAGAGGACTTGATGTGACATTAAGACGTGGAGATGGGAAGAGGTGAGGCAGGCATTAAGGAGAGGGATGCAGGGTACTTGGACCCTCGGGGGGACCAGAACTCCTCTCCCAATAAGGACAAGTTTTGTTTTGACAGTCAGAGCCATCTAAAGATAGGCCAGGAGGTCCCCGGAGGTGGTGAGCACCCTGTCCCTGGAGGTAGACAAGCAGAGCTCTGTGACCCACACTGTCCGGGGACTCTCACACTTAGAGTGGGGAAGGCTGTGCAAAAAAACAAGCCCCATGTCCTTCTCAGCTAGGCTTGGCCGATTCCTTGCATCACAGAAGCCACCTAGAGGGTCACTCTTGCTATTTCTAGTGTCCAGAGAGCCTCCCGCAGGGACACACACACAGAGGTGGTCGTGCACAGATTCACACATATGCTCCCAAACACAAACTATAAAATCTATCTATATCTCCTGGTGTAAAGGGATCCACAGCTCCTCTCCCCAGGCTATTCCCTTAATTCATTCCCTTACCCCTTCTTTCTGCCATTCCACCGTCACCCCCGTCCCACAGCAGCATCCCTGTGCCTCCTGCCACATCTCCTCCGTCTCTCCGCATCTCTCCCTCCTTCTGTGGCTCTGCCCTTCCCCACCCCCCTCTAGGCCTCTCCAGTCTCCCTCCCTCCTGGGTCCCCCTCCCCGGACTACAACCCCCAGGCGCCCCCAGCCCCGGGCGCTGCGCATGCCCCCTGCTCCCCGCCCCCTCCCGGTTCCCCCCTCCCTCCCTTCCTCCTTACCTCCCTCCTCCCCCCTCCCCCGCGCTTCAGCTCCCGCATCCCTCCATCCAAGCCTGTGCCGCAGCCGCATCACCACCGCATACCCGGCAGAGCCGAGCCAGGCCCAGGCCCCTGCCCCTGCCCGGCCCTCAGCCCGCCGCCCCTCAGCCCGCCCCCGCCCGCGGGCCCCCCTACAGCGGCCTCGGCGCCCCCCCGCCGGCGCCCCCAGACTCAGGACTCCAGCACCGAGGCAGGAGGCAGGGAGCAGAAGCAGAGGCAGGAGAACGAGGAGGAGGAGGAGGAGGAGGAGCCGTCGCAGGATGAAGGATCGGACTCAGGAGCTGCGGAGTGTGAGCTTGGGGGTGGGGAAAATGGGGGGGCGGGACCCCAGTATTTGGGGAGCGCGTGGGGGTGGAATGGGGGAGGTGCTGGGACGTGGGGGCAGATGATGAGACTGGAGGTTGGTGGCAGGGGCACCCCAATATGTGAAGGCACCTGATGTCTCCAATGAACCTGCATTTTAGGGACAGTGGCTAGAAGGGGTTGGAGACCATTAAGACACAAGGGGGCAGGAGAGGTCTCAGGGGCCCTGGACACCCTACATTCCCAGGAGGACCCTGGGGTCTAATCTGGGGATGGAAAAGAGTGAGTGTGGGAGAGAATTGGAGGGTGCTGTCATCCGCTGGGCAGATTTGCTGAATTAGAAGGATGTGGGCAGTTCCTGGGCCAGGCTGAGCCCAGCGAGACCCAGATTTGGGGGCTGCTGTGGGGAAGGACACACGTTGGGACTGACTTGAGATGCCAGCACCTGGCAGTGAATGAAGCGTGTGTGTGTGTGTGTGTGTGTGTGTGTGTGTGTGTGTGTTGCTCTCCGTGGGGAGGGGGCACCTCTCAGAGACAAGGAGGGAAGGGGTGGCCTCAGGAGATAGCCAGAGGGCCGGGGCCTGAGATAGGGTGACCCCAGAGGTGGGAGAGGGGGTTGCAGGGGAGACCGGGAGGAGGTTCCATGCACGGGGCCATGGAATTGGGCTGTATGACGGGGATCAGGCTCCACTGGGGAGAACTGGGGCATCCTAAGCTGACAGGGGCGGGCTGGCGTGGGCCTCTGGTCTGCAGGCCTGAAGAGGCCCAGCTCCAGGAGTCGGGCCAGGCAGTTAGCTGTGTTTGGGTGACGGGGGAGGAGGGTGGCACTGGTGTCTGCAGTGAAGGCTGCCATTTGGAGGGGCTGGGGAGTGGGGGCTTGTTAAGAGTGGCTTCTGGGCCTGGGGGGATGCGGTGGGGTGGAGGGTTGTAGAAATGACCTGGGGCCCCGAGGAGGCAGAGCTGACAGCCTGCTGTGGGGTTATGTTAATAAAGTACTAGACCCAACTGATGTAGCCTGACACACTTCACCAGGAGCCTATTGGTTATTACCCTGGGGTTGTTATCCCATTTGACAGATGAGGAGATTGAGGTTCAGCAATGGGCAGGAACTTGCCCAAGGTCACCAAGCAAGTGGCTGGGAACATCAGACAGGAATCTGGGTTTCCCGTCTGCAAAGTTGATATGCGTCTCTGCTTTTTTAGCCCTTGAAAGAGAAGTCTCAATACTGGGGGTAAAAAGCTCTGTCTTTGGAGAGCCCCCTGGATTTGGGGGTGGGGAACCTGCTCACAGAAAGACAAGAGGAAGGGGCTTAGAGGCAAGTGACTGTTGTCTCTGGGAGAGGTGGGTTGGCAGGTGGGAAGGAAGGAGGAACTGGTGGTTGGGGGAGGGAATTTTGAAGGTTTATTTTTTTAAATTAAACTTTGAGTGAATATACGCTTAGGCATCAGGAAAATGACGGTGATAAAAATAACCAACACTCATGTGCCAGACAGTTCTAAGTGTTTTATGCATACTCATTTCGATCCTCACAGCAACCATAGGAGACTGGTACTAGTATTATCCCATTTTATAGATAAGAAAACCGAGGCCCAGAGAGGTTAAGTAACTTGACCAAAGTCACACAGCTAATTAAAGGCAAGCAGGCAGGCTGATTCCAGTGTTGGTGCTCTTAACTCCCTTTCTGTCCCCGTTTTCATCCAAAGCAGGTTGCCATCCATAATCTCATTAGACCCTCACCTGGTAAGGTAGGGAGACTGGGAGACTACTTCATTTTATAGTGAAGGAAACTGAGGCCCAGTAGTTGAAACTTGCCCAAGGTCACACAGCTAGCAAGTGAGTAGTCTGGATTTGAACCCAGATCCACTGCAGCCAAGACTATGCCATGACTCCAAAATCCCAAGAAATGGAAAGTGGGTCAGGGTGAGGTGGTGGTGGAATTGTGGTGTGATTAGAGAGAGGGGGAGGGAAAAGGCGAAGACAGGGGTGCAGGGAAGGCAGGGGATGGGAGTTCTCATCTGAGTGGATCAGGGACCCCCTGCCCAGAGGGGAGGAATCCTGTCTGCTGGGGCTGCTGGGGGCAGCAGATGGGGGAGGTGGGAGGTGGGGTGGAGGGGCAGAGGGGGCTAAGTGAATGCTGATGGCTCTGGTGTTAGTCATGGCTTAGGGAAACTGGAGATTTGGGAGGGCATGTGTGGGGCGGAAAAAAAGCTTCCAGATACAGGGAGTACGGGGGTCTCCCTGCCAGAGTTGAGAATGAGGAGGCTGGGAGGCAGGAGAGACTAGGCAGGGTGTGGGAGGCCTGGGAAAGGGGTCTCTGAGAAGCTGAGAGGGATGGAAAGGCAGTGATGGGCGGGGATGTCAGCCCAGGGGGCCTGATTGTCTTTTTTCAACAATACTTTGAGTTCCCGAGGGGTTCTCACATCTGTTCATCACATAGCTGTCAAGGGCACAGATTTGGGAGTCAGACTGTCTGGGTTCAAATCCTAGCGTTGCTACTTCCTGTGTGACCTTGGGTAAGTTGCTTAACCTCTCTGGTCCTCACTTTCTTCATGTGTGAATTGGGAGTAATAACGGGACCTGCTTCAGACGGCTGTCCTGAGGATTGAAATTATGCTGGAAGCGCCTAGAAGGAGGCCTCATGCTCAGCATTGCTCCATGAGTGTTTGTTATTCCACAGCTGACTCATTTATTTCTCTTGAGTCTCACATCAGCCCCCTGAGATGGGCAAGATGGGACCCCTAATTTATTGGAGTAAATTGAGGGCCACAACGGTAACCTGACTTGCCCAAGGTCATACAGCTGTTAATGGTGGAGCCAGCGTTGAACCAGGGTTTTCTGTTTCCAGTTCACCAGGCACCTTTGGTCAGCAACTGGGAGGCACTGGGCTGGAGTGGAGGCTGCGACGGGGAGTCAGTTGGCTGGATGGGTGTCCCAGGGTCCAAGAAATGGGTCCAGGGATGGGGCTGAAGAGGAGAGCAAGGGAGCAAGTGAAGTGGAGAGGAAGGTTGCAGGGAGAGAGAAGCCACAAGGGGACGCGTTGTGGGCCGGAGCCTGAGAGGCAGCTGTGGAGTGGGAAGGCGGGGGTGGGGGTGGATGGGAGACTGGGAAGTGGGGGGAAACCTGAGGTGAGGGAGGCTGGAATTTGAGGGCAGCTGTTCTACGACAAGTCATGCACCCTGAGGGCAGGGACTGGGTCCCAGGTGTAGCCCTCAGGTATGGGATAGGCACAATAGGCGCTTTAGAAATGCAGACCGGAAGCAGAAGGAAAGGGCGGCCTCATGTTTGAGGAGAGCGGCAGGGACCAGGAGAACCCTGGGTGATGGGTTGGTATCCCCCAGCTGCGTGGGGCTTGTTTCTGCCATTCAGACACATCACGTTCCCCCTGCTTGAGGGCCTTTGCACTTGCTGGTGCCTCTGAATGCTGTTCTCTCTGCCTGGACACTGTTCCCTCTGCCTTGAATTCTGTGTGCTCCAGACTGTGGTGCAGTTAACTCCTCAGGCCTTAGCTCAGATGTCAAGGCCCTCCCGAAAGGCCCTCCCTGATGCCCATTTCTCTCTATCACACCTCCTGCTTTATCTCCCTCTTGCTAAGTAGCACCATCTGAAATTGTCTTGTTCATTTTCCATTGTCTGTCTCCCTCCGCTGGAATGTCAGCTCCTTGGAGGCAGGACCCCTTCCTGTCTTGTTCACCATTGTATTCTCCGCAGCACCCAGAAGAGAACTGGACACTGATCAGAGATATTTGTCAGATGACTGAAGGGCTCAGTGGGGCAGAGGGAGGGTGAGGAAGGGAGTTGGTCGGGGATGGCAGGGAGGGCGGAGGAGAGAGGTTGGGATGGGAGGACTGGGCTGGATGCTGGGAGTGCGCAGAGGCCTGGGTCAGGGAGACAGATGGACAGAAGCAGGGGGTGCGGTGGAGAGAGGCTGCTGCCTCTAGATCAAAGGATGCTCATGCCCCTGAGAAGGAGGTGTCAGCACGTGTGTGTTGTATGCGTGGGCATGCATATGTATTTACACACACACACACACACACACACACACACACACACACACACACACACTCTGTGACTTTTTTTTTTTTTTGGCCGCACCACGCGGCATGCTGGGATCTTAGTTCCCCTACCAGGGATCAAACCCGCAGACCCTGCATTGGAAGCATGGATTCCCAACCACTGGACTGCCAGGGAAGTCCCCACTCTGACTTTTCTATCACCCAATTCCAGTCTCTTTCCACCTCTGTTTTAGTCACCCTCTCGTTTGTCTCTGTTGACTTCCTGGCCCACGTTGTCCCACTCCCTCCATCCACGCATCTGTCTATGTTGTCTCCCCGCCACTGACACTCCTATGAAGACCTCCGGTGTCTCTGATGGGGAAGGACTGAAGCTAGAGGCTTGGATCTGATGCCCCCTGTCCTCAAGGTGGTTCCAGAAGGTGCCCAGGGCCTCCACGGTCTCCCATTTCATCCTCCTGAGCGCTTGAGGAGCTGGCAATCCGTAAAGAGCAGCGTGCCTGGGTTCCAATCCAGCGCCATTGTGTCAGCACCCCATCAGCTGTATGATCAGAGGCAAATTACTTAATCTCTCTCTGCCTCATCCATCAGATGGGAATAAGAAGAGTGTCTACTTCATGGAGTGAGTGGCTGTAAGGATTAAACGAGAAATGCAAAGCACTTGTAACAGAGCCCGACGCATGGTAATTGCTACCTACTTGTTGGGTATATATGATTCTTACTTTCTTCATTTCGCACAGGAGGAAACTGAGGCTTGAATTGTCCATATAGTGGATGGGAGCACATTTGGTCATCTTTTCTGAGGTAGTCTCATTTGCCCTCAGCCTGTTTTCTTTTAGTCTGGCCAGCTTCTTCCAGAAATGGAGGCCGTGCTCATTATGAAACACACACCTCAGAGCAGGGAGGGCCCACGCATTTCACAGATAAGCCGGGGCCCAGAGAGGGTCTGAGAGTCACACAGCAAGTCAAATGGAGGCTACAACAGCTGGCTTCCTGTCTGGGCTCTTCCTTGCAGCCTGGCACGTCTTACTGGTTTTCTGTCCCAGCCACAGGAGTTCAGTGGTACTGAGGACACAGCAGAGCAGACTCTTCAGGGGCCAGGAAGGAATAGAGAGACAGAAGGGAAAGAGCCTGAGCTCTAGCACCAGGACAATTCAGGTCCCACCTCTGGCCTTATTTCCTGTGAAGCCTTAGGCAGGGTCAGACAACCTCTCTGAGGCGGTTTCCTCATCTGTAACATGGGGGAGGCAGTGGGTAACAGCCAAGCCTCCCTGAGCACTTATTCTCTCAGGCAGCATCAGGCATTTTTACTGCCTCGTCTCACTGGCTCCTTCTGCCCACCATTTAGGGAGGACTTTCTCGCCATTCAGCAAATGCAGAGACTGAAACTCAGAGGGAAGAAGGCATGTGGCCTTCCAGCTGCTGACCTGGGCAAGCTCGTTAGCCTCTCTGTGACTCAGTTTCCCTATCTATAAAAGGCAGCTATTGTAAGAATGAAATGGATAAATAAACGCAGTATGCTTTAGAACGGTGCCCAGCATGTTATCAAATGCTGTGTAAATGTTTTCCGCAATTATAGTTATGTTGACCAATGGTCCTTACAGAGTTTTAATGAAGATTAAATGAGATAACAAGAATGCAAGACCTAGGCCAAAGGTGCTATCACACGCTAGTATTTTGCTAGGTTTTCGGGGCGCAGAGCCTCGCCCAGATTGTGCCTTGTCAGGAGGGGACCTGAGAAGGGAAATCTCTGGTGGCAGAGTGGCCAGTAGGAGGCAGCCTGGTCTCAAGCCTCAGAAGGGACTATGGGAGGGACTTCCCTGGTGGTCCAGTGGTTAAGACTCCACGCTCCCAATGCAGGGGACACAGGTTTGTCCCTGGTCAGGGAACTAAGATCCCGCATGCTGCACAGTGAGGCCAAAGAGGGAAAAAAAAAAAAAAGAAAGAAAGAAAGGAGGGGCTATGGGAGGAGGCATGTCTTAGATGTCTCTGGTTTCCTGGCCCCTTTCAGCCTGGGTGCCCTTGAGCAAGTCCATTTCCTCTTCCCCCTCAGACCTCCTGTTCCCCTCATCTTGAAATGGGGACAGCTTTTCTCGAGGGCTATGGTAGTGAGGATCAGAAGAGATTATAGATGTAAAAGTGTCTGTCAACTGGAGAGGACTTTAGCTGTCAGCTGTCTGTAATTATTACACCAACTAAGTCATCCTTGGGCACTCTACCTTTCCTCCTCTCTCAAGGGCAAGTAAACAGGCAGCCAGGGACACCCCAGGGCAGAATCAGGGATCTGGCCCTGGGAACCAAAGGAGAGAGGGAGAGAAATGAGACTTGAGGAAGTCTAAAGTCAGCCTGGGGAGGGGAAAGAGAGAACAGGAAAGTTCCCAGATACCTGGGCCAGCGAGAGGCCTCATGACCTGTGGGCAGCCAAGCTGAGGGCCAAGTGCTTGAAGGCAGAGAAGGGACAGAGGCGGCGGTGGCGGTGTGGGTGGGTAAATCCCTTGCGTGTCTCTGAGCCCTGGGATGTGGAGGGCTGAGCAGCTGCAGCTTGGCTCTAGGGGAAGGGGAATCTCGTGAGGCAACTGGCTTTTTGAGGATAGAACATCATGGGAGGCCGGTGGGTCCTCAGAGATGAGCCGAGCATCCCAGAGCCTCATGGAGCCAAGGTCTATTGGTGTGGTTCCGGGTCAGGTGGAAGCTTGAGAAGCCAGAAGTCCCATCAGGGTCGCCAAGCCCCACCTGGTACCACCCCTCCTTCTGGGGGCAGCTCAAATGGAGGCTAGAACAGCTGGCTTCCTGTCTGGGCTCTTCCTTGCAGCCTGGCATGTCTTACTGGTGGGCAGAGAAAGAAGAGCCTCCCTTTCCTGGGAGATATTTGGAGCTTAAATGGAAGTGCTGAAGGTATTCCCCAACATGGCGAGGGGAGGATCCCTGGGGACCATCTGAGCCGGGCTTGGGTGGGAAGCTGGGGTACCTTCGAGAGGGTCCAGCTGGACGTCTCGGTGCTCACGCTTCCTCGGGGTGCTGTCGGGCCTCTCTGATTCCAAGTTCACTTGGCTGTCTAGATCACATCTAGGTCCCATCTGGCCCAGTCTAGGTTCGATCTGAGCTGTCTGCCATCAGTCTGCGCGGAGTCTGGTTCGGTCTGAGCTGTCTGGTTTCTGTCAGGTCCTGTCTGCGATCTGCTCAGACCCTGTCGAGGCCCCGTGCAAGCTCTTCTCTTTAGATCCCAAATGGCAATACCCCCCGCTAGACGCTGTGTGGATCCCATCTTGATTTCATTCAGGTTCTGGTCATGAGATTCTGTCTGAGTTTTGGCTCGGTTTTTTCTGGAAATCAGGGTGAACTGTTTTGTTTGTTTGTTTGCTGGCCTCTCACTGTTGTGGCCTCTCCCGTTGCGGAGCACAGGCTCCGGACGCGCAGGCTCAGCGGCCATGGCTCACGGGCACAGCCGCTCCGCGGCATGCGGGATCCTCCCGGACCGGGGCACGAACCCGTGTCCCCTGCATTGGCAGGCGGACTCTCAACCACTGCGCCACCAGGGAAGCCCAGGGTGAACTGTTTTAAGTTTCCGTGGAGGCTGATTAGGGCCCCAGATGTAATTAAGCTTGATGGGCTCAGCTTTTGCCCTCAGACTTCTGTCCCGAGCAGAGTCTTGAGACTGGAGTTTGGAGCACTGGGGAGCCCTTCCTAACCCCCTTTCCTCCTTCCCAGCTCTGAGTGAGTGTGCAGACCGGATGCTCAGAGAGGCTGGGAGAAGAGCCCCAGAGGGCCCTCCCGAATGTCCTTGGGGGCAGAGGGACGGCTGCACGTCTGTGTGTCCACATGTGTCGGCAGGCAGCTTTGCTGTGGGTCTGTGTGGGTGTCAGTGGGCCTATTTCTGTGTGCCTTGTGTGTCAGCCCTTCTGTCTATGTCACTGGCCTGTCTGGTGGCGGCAGTGGCAGTGTGGGTGGGTAAATCCCTTGTGTCTCTGAGCCCTGGGGGTGGAGGGCTGAGCAGCTGCAGGTTGCAACTGGGAAATCCAAGCAAGTGAGAGTAGGTGGGTGTGAAGTTGGAAGAGGCTGGATGAAAGCAAGTGAATACACGGAGGAGAGTGGGGGGAGGGGAAGAGAGTGGGTGGGAGGAGGGAGGTCGGGGTGCTGACTGTGTCTCTCATCCAGCCCTCCCCTGGCCGACTGCTTGCTTAACTCGGCGCCTGCCGCTGGCAGTGAAGTGACCTTGCATAGGGGACTAGGGGACGTGGCTGGTCGCGTTGGAGGCTGGAGGGGAAGAGAAGGGAGCAAATTGAAGCCTGGCAGGAGCGGCTGGGGGGATGGTGGAGGGGGGGGTCAGGCTCCTGGGACGCTATTCCAGACCCCTTCTCGCAGCCCAGAGCCAATTACCGCAAGGCTGACATTTAGCTGGTTGTTACAATATCGAAATACTTCCATACTGGTTGGTTAAAGCATCTGTCCAGGGCGCCACCCGCCTCCAGGGTGACTGCGCTCACAGGACCACGTCTACCCTCGAAACGGTGCCTTTGGATAATTCCCTCCAAGGTGTCCTTTGGGCTGTCAGGTACCCGGCCTCCGGGACTCTGTGCCACAAGACACCCAGGATTCGTTGTGACTGCTTGGTGCCCCGGCCCCCTGCATGTGACCCTTCCCAGGACCCCCGCTCTGAGCCCAGAGCTGGGAGCATCGGGATTGCGCACAGACTGCCTTTCTTTGCCTCCCAGGCGAAAGACAGCGATGATGAGGAGGAGGTGGTCCATGTGGACCGGGACCACTTCATGGATGAGTTCTTTGAACAGGTAACAGAACCTGGCCCCCAGCCAACAGCTTCCTTCTCCCCGGCCCCCGGCCCCCACCCTGCTCTCTACTCCTCCATCCCCTTGGCCTTTTACCAACCCCTCTGGGTCTGGCCCGTTTCCCTGAACCCTGACTGAGCCCCCTGAATCCCTTTGTCTGGCCCGACGACTTGGCTGGGTATAGCCGATTTGCTGCCCCAGGTGGAAGAGATCCGGGGCTGCATTGAGAAGCTGTCAGAGGATGTGGAACAAGTGAAAAAACAGCATAGTGCCATCCTGGCCGCCCCCAACCCGGATGAGAGTAAGTGCTGCTGCCGGGTGGCTGGGGGCTGCGGGCAGGAGTCTGGGGTCCCACCCAGACATCTCACCTGCCCCTCCCCTCCCCTCAGAGACCAAACAGGAGCTGGAGGACCTCACTGCAGACATCAAGAAGACGGCCAACAAGGTTCGATCCAAGTTGAAAGGTGAGGAATGCCATCCCCTGCCTAAGGAGGAAAATAACTCTGCCCTCCATTGGACTAAACAGGCCTCTCTGTGAGGAGTGTCTACAGACTTCCAGGAGCCAGATTCTTAAACACTGAGAAAGCATAAAACCCGAGATTTCCCAACTTGCTCCAGATGCCTTGGAGAAAGATATAGACATGACAGGGAAATGACAGAGAGGAGGCTTTCTGTCCAAATTGCATCTGACCTCTGCTGGTTCCATCAGCAGGAAGGTCCACCAGGAAAATACAGTCTTCCAGGTGGGTTTAATTTCACGAAGGCCTCATTTCTCCAGAACAGTTGCCGGACATAGCGCTAAGCACCCAGTAGGTGGGCTCAGCAAATGCTTCTGAATTGGTATCCTTAGCGCAGGACAGATTGGACTGTGTGGCTGACATCAGGGGCTGGCAAACTTTCAGGAGGGACTTGCCAAATGCTCATGTATTCACTCTAATTTAAGGACTTGGGTGCTGGTAATAACCACCTTCCCCCAAATCACTGTGGGTTGGGAACCTCCTTGTCTGCTGGTGCCAGGGGAATAGCAGTGTTACCATGATGCTAATTTGTATGCTCATGGTAATTCAGCATCAGAAAACATTTGCCGAGCACCTTGAGGCACATTGCTGGGCTTTGGGGGAAAGGAGTCATGTCAGATGCCTGGCCCTGAGCACAATGACCTTGGTCCAGAGAGATGAGGACAGGGACTCCGTGCCCTCCTGGACTCAACAGGAGGCCATATGTGAGCGTCCAGTGCTGATCTGTAAGCCCTTTGCACTCAGGAGAGCGTGCTAGAAAGCAAAATGATCCAAACTGGGAGCACACTGATTGCAAATCCAGACAGAGGGAGCCCACTTCCATCACCAGCTCATTCTGGACAAGTACCCTACCCTCAGTTCCTCATCAGTACAGTAAGAACTACTAAAGCAATTTCAAAGTTAGATGTTTTTGTTGTTGTTGTTTGTTTTTGTTTTTTGGTAGCAAAATCTTTTTTTCCCAAGTGAAATCTTACCCCAAATTCCAATACATACAACACATAAAAGTCAAGCTGTTCTGGCTGACCTGGGGTTGGGAGACCCAGAGCCCTACCTGCCTAGCCTCCTCATCACTCCCAGGAACAGACCCCTCTGAGGTTCCTTCTCAGAAGCAGGGTTCCGTGGGACACAAGTTTAAAAATCCCTGGGCTCAGCAATTTCTTTGAGCCCATTGAGCTCTGACATTAACACTCTTTATAAGACCATGAGGAGGGCTGTATGGTTTAGGAGTTCAGGAATAGACCAAGAAAGAAGCTAGGAAAAGTGGCAGTGGCTCAGAGGAGCTGACCCTCCAGAGCTCCAGAAAAAGAGAGATCATCTTCTCCATCTTTCTCCAGCTCTGTGGTGGCATGAGCTCCGGCATTGCGTGTGACCTTGAATGAGTTGTTTTCTCTATTTCAACCTCAGTTTCTAGTCTGAAACCTGGACTGAACTCCCAGGATTACTGTAAGAAGTCAATAAGACCCTGTAAAGGATCCCTTTCTCCTGGGCTTGGCCCCAGCCCCAAGTCTGACAACAGGGTCCCAGTCTGAGCCAGAGATTCCAACATTCCTGGGTGTGTGTTTCTGGACTTTTCCCATAACAGCTGGGCCAGAGCTGTCACTCAGTCCCTGTCCCGCCATCGCTGGTGGGGGAGCGTTGGGGTGCCACCCAGCACCGTACCTCCACCGCTGCCAGGAACGGAGAAGCAATGTTCTCGGGAGTGGCCCGGAGGCTCTTCCAGGTCTGAGAGGGCCTGGTGATTCATCCCTGCTGCATTTTCCGAGCACAGTAGATCTTACCCTCAAGCTCTTTTTTAGAAACTCTAAATAAGTGTGGGGAGTGCATGATCTAGAAGCAGTAATCCCAGTTAATCTGTGTGCTTTTCCAGAACATCCTTTAGAAGTGGGGATTCCTGGGACAGGGAGCACTTTGTAAGGCGGGGGGAGCTATTTTCTCTGTTGGAACATCCATCCACTTACCCTAGAATTTTCCAAGGAAAGGGCAGCCACTGGAACCTGACCCACTTGAAAGTGCTTGCCCTCCACCAGATAAATCCCAGGGTGGGTTCCTGACCCTTTTCTGAGGCTGCAAAAAGCAGAGAGTTCTCCCGCCCCCCATACAGGGGATGTGGACTGGGGGGCTGGGCAGGAGTTACAGCTGTGGGACTTTCCAAGACGCAATCCTTCCACCAGAACAAATAGCCCCCTTCTGTCTGGTGACCGACTGACCCTCGATATCCCCTCCTACCTGGTTTCCAGGCCCCCTCAAACATTGGTCCCTTTATCCGCTGGCCGCCTGCCTCCCCACCCTAGACTCTTTACTGTCTGCCCTCGCCTGGGTATGACATCCGTTCACGGGCCTGGGGGGCCTGCCTCGGGGTGTCCACCCTTCATATGTCCCAGACCCCCGCCCCACATGCGCCGGGTCTCTCGCCCTCCCGTCACTGCGTCCTCTCTCCCGCAGCGATCGAGCAAAGCATTGAACAGGAGGAGGGGCTGAATCGTTCCTCTGCGGACCTGCGCATCCGCAAGACCCAGGTAGGAGGCAGCGGCCAGGCACGGTCAGGGTCGGGGCCGGGACCAAACCGCACAGGACCGGACAGGGGAGGGGCCCAGGCTGGAGCCCTGCCTGTTGGGCGTGGGCGGGCCAGAGCAGGCACTAGCGTGGGGCGTGGCCAAGGGGGAGCCTGGGCAGGGGCGGGGCTTGGGGCGGGACTACAGCGGAGGTCGGAACCCAGCTACATCTCAGTGCCCTAGCCCGGCCTTGGCTGGCTTGGGCATAGGATGGGGGTGCTGGGGTATGGGACTGCACACTTGCGAGGGCTTGGGGTCGTGGCATGAGCTGAAGAAGGGGCCGTAGGCTAACTCAGCCCCTCCTGCCCACTCCATCCCTCCACGGTCTCTGCTCCCTGCCTCCTGATGTGTCTGTACCCCCCACCACAGCACTCCACACTCTCCCGGAAGTTCGTGGAGGTAATGACTGAATATAACGCGACCCAGTCCAAGTACCGCGACCGCTGCAAGGACCGGATCCAGAGGCAGCTGGAGATCAGTGCGTGTGACATCTCCCCCCCGCAAACTCCCCAGACCTGTCCCATACTCCTTCCAGGCCCTTCCCCTCCGTGGAGGGGACTCGTGGCCTGAGGCCGGATGGGAGGGTGGGCTCCCGGGTCCCTACCACATCCCACCACCTCAGGTGTCCAGGCTGGCCCAGTCGCTGAGCAGCGAGTCGTTTCTCCCCACAGCTGGAAGGACCACGACCAACGAAGAACTGGAAGACATGCTGGAGAGTGGGAAGTTGGCCATCTTCACTGACGATGTGAGCCCCGCGTGGGGTTGGGGTCTGTTTTTGGAAAGCATTCGCCTTTCCTTTCCAAGCGTAGGCTGAACTCAAGGTCCTAAGTCCGCCGTGAAATAACAAGCATCGGGAAGTCTGAACCTGGAACTGGGGAATTCCATGGGGGCAGAGCAGGAAGTACCCTCATAAAAATGGCAATCAGTAAGGTGCCAGGCACCGTTCTAAGCATTGAATGTATTTACATTTACCTACTAAATTCATTTAATCCTCACCACAAGCCTCTGAGGGAGTCGTGTTTCACAGATGAGGTAATCTGATCCAGAAAGGTTAAATGACTTGCCGAGGTCACACAGCTACAGGCAGAGCAAGGATCTGAATCCGCAGTCAGGACTCTTCAGTGCTAAGATACACTTCTCCCTAGTGATGTGGGTCATTTCACCAAGTGACTAATTTGCCTACATTTTGAAGGTTTTCTAAAACATCAGTTTCAGTTTTGCTGAAGTTTGGCACACTGCCCTGCGCTTGTCATCTTATATGTGAAAGAGATGGGCTTTCCCCAACTGTAGTTCTTCTTTCTCTTTCTTGACTCTCGCCCTGGCTGACAGGTTTTATCTCCCTTTCAGCTTCTGGTGGCAGAATGACTCTGGTTTAGGTTTCTAGACCAGCGTTAAAGTACATTCAATGACCGTCTAGCAGTTTTCAGCAAATTGCTATTTAGAGAATTGATCTTTGTTAAATTAGCTTTGAGCAAATTGATAATGGGCCAGTTAGCCCGGAGCCCTCCCAAACAGCTCTGCCCAGGCTGTCAGTCTGTCTGAGAGTGGAGGGAAACCTGGTGAGGGGTTCTAAGGGGATAGAGCTGATCCCTGCTGGTTAACCCACCATCATTACGATGCAGGGTGGTCGGTACCTTGCCTGAGGGCTGAACAAGATGCAGACAGGCCCTAAGGTAGTAGTTAACTTCTAGGGTCGGGAAAGGCTTCCTGGGGGAGGTGGCATTGAGTTGTGTGCCTTAAGAGACAGGGAGCATTTGGACACGGGGAGATGGGCAAAGGACATTCCAGAAAAAGGGGACAGACTGAACAAACACAGAGAGAGTGGACCACTTGCCAAAGAGCCATTGGATGATTGGGGCTCTTAGGATTTGGGGAGATGAGGACGGAAACGGAGATGGGGCCTCGACTGCTAAGGAGGTGAGGACGGAAAGGGAGATGATGGGGCCTCGACTGCTAAGGAGATGAGGACGGAAAGGGAGACGGGGCCTCGACTGCTAAGGTGAAGGTGTGGAGCCTGTGGATGGTGGGGAGCCTCGGAGGGCTTTAGAGCAGAAGAGTGTCTGGATGTGGTCTAAACAGTGAGTGGTTTGGAAGGTGAGTGGTCTGGCTTCCGTGGGGAGGAGATATATCTGACTGTGGGTTAGAGTCTCTCCCACTGACTCTTGAGGGCTGCAGAGCATTTCCTTATTATTTCTACCCCGGCCCATATCATGGGGGCTCCAGGGCACACTGCCTTCTCATCTGGGCCTCCTTTTCTGCTTCCACTCTCTGCTGTGTCCCCTTCCATTATCCTGTCTGCCTTTGACCAGATGGTGGCCCCCAATCCTGACAGGGGTCCAGGACCCCTGTCTCCCTTCCCAGGGCCTCCCTGGTGTGTGTGATAGAGACAGCCATGGGCTGAGGTGGCGGGCTCAGGGCAGGTTTTCCTTCTTGTAATTTAACAGATGTCTCTTTAGTGCTTCCTGTGTGCCAGGTACTATTCTAATTGATACACACATAGTCATTCACTTAATCTTCGCACAACCTTGTGAGGTGTGAAGTATCTGCATTTTCTAGGTGGGGAAACTGAGGCCTGAAGAGGTTAAACAATTTGCCCATGGTTACAGCTAGTAAACGCCAGCCAGGTTCGAACCCAGACGCTCTGGCTGCAGAATCCAAGCTCTTCCGGGAGTGAAGGGTGGTCTGCAGCTCTCCTCCCTCTTCCCCCCTGCCCCTCCCCTTTCACCCTAGATCAAAATGGACTCACAGATGACAAAGCAGGCACTGAATGAAATCGAGACAAGGCACAACGAGATCATCAAACTGGAAACCAGCATCCGTGAGCTGCACGACATGTTTGTGGACATGGCCATGCTTGTGGAGAGCCAGGTACTGCCTCTGCCACAGGCCTCGGGGAACCTCACCCGGGTCCCCGGGATCCCCTCTTCCAGCCCAGCTCCCACCCCATCCTATGCATGTATCCTCTGCAGGGCGAAATGATTGACCGCATTGAGTACAACGTGGAACATTCCGTGGACTACGTGGAGCGAGCCGTGTCTGACACCAAGAAAGCTGTGAAATATCAGAGCAAGGCCCGGAGGGTGAGCCGGGGCAGGCGGGCCTGTGGAGCAGGTGGGCTGGAGCCGAGCGGGCGGGGCTGGGCTCAGGCCAGGGCTGAGGTGAGTGATGAAATCCCGCGAGAGGCCTTATTTCTGGTTCTGACCTCTTCCTTTTTCTGTTTTCTCTCCCCTCTTCTTTTTCCTCACACCCTCCTCCCCATCTGTCTGTCGGTTTGTGTGTCTCTTTACCTCTCTGTCTCTCCATCTCCTCCCTCCCTCTCGCCCTTCCTGCCTGCAGAAGAAAATCATGATCATCATTTGCTGTGTGGTGCTGGGGGTGGTCTTGGCGTCATCCATTGGGGGGACGCTGGGCTTGTAGGCCCCCCACCCCTGTCCCTCCCAGACCCTTCCCCACCACATCGGGAGCAATACCCCCACCACCCCTTCACTCCATCCCCTGCTCCAGGCTCACCCTCAAGACAGACCCGGGCAGCACCCGCAACCTTTACCGCCTGTCAGACCCTGGAGTCCCTGGACCTCCCCCCCGCCATGGACCACCCCCCGCCCCCGCACGTAGATAGCAGCAGGCGTGATTACACGTGCACACCAACATGCATGCCGCCGGCACATGCTCGAGACGTGTGGACTCCCCAGCGTGTGTGTGTGTACGTGTGTAGACGTGTGTAGAAGCACCGAATCGCCCTCTCTGCCCCCACCTCAAGTCTGTGTGTCGTCCTAGCTTTCCCCCTTCCCCCGGGTTGTTGTGTAGACTGTGGCTGGGTGTGACACAGCAGCCATCAAGCCCCACTCTTCTGTCTTCTGTGAATAGGGGTGTGTGTGTGTGTCTGTGTGTGTGTGTCTGTGTGTGTGTGGCGCCACAGATCCGTGGACACACAGTTTGCCTACATGGAATTTTGTGTTTGAGTGTTTAAATCCAATGTAGCAGCACCTCCTCCACTGACACCGCCCCTCCCCCATGTCTGCTACAGATGGGGCAGGTTGTGAGTGTGCAGAGGCTCACACTAACATTCCCAGAGGATCCAGGCACAATACACACACAGGCCATGGCAGACACCCCAGCGTGATGTTGAGCAAACCCTCCTGGCTTAGTCACCCCGGGACTGACATGTCCTGGGGAACATGTGTGTGTGTGTGTAGTTCAGTCGAGGCGAGTGGAAGAATACACGTGTCAATAACCTAGCTTGGCCTGTATATCCATGTGCATTTCCCCCAATAGGTGATGTGAGGGACGTGTGTGTGTGTGTGTGTGTGTGTGTGTGTGTGTCTAGGATGTGCCTGAAGTGTCAGTAGGTCTTCTCCTGAGACAGAGCCCTCAACATTTTGCACTGGACATCTGTTTTGGGTGGGCACAGAAATCTATATTTCTACGCTATCTAGAGTACGCCTGTGCGAGTGTGTGTGTGTGTGTGTGTGTGTGTGTGTGTGTGTGTGTAGAGGATTTCTACGTAGTGTGTTTCTATCCCCCTGTGTATTGTACACACACGTTTACCTTCAAGGACCTGTGCCCCATCCAGGTTTTCTATCCAGATTATTTGCCCCCTCCCTTTCTCCCCAGAGCTGCTGGCCGCTATCTGGTGTGGCCACACACTGCTACATCAACATTGTGCAACTGCAGCTTCCTGCCCTGCGTGGTTGGATCCCCTGTGCATACATGCCCACGTGCTTATCTTTCTCGGTCAGATAGGCCTGTACATGTGGAAGCTGGGACACCTCAGTGTGCTCCCACCCGCCCCGGCAGATGAGGCCACACCCAGGCACACACATGCACACAGGAGCCGGCGTATGCTGACGCTGGCGCTGGCACGGTGCCTGTTCAGGCGGGCACTCGTTTGCACATGAATGCCTCCCTATTGACGGGAAGGGCTATTGATGGGAAACATTACTGATCACGGGAATGTCAAGGGCTGCCCCAGGCTCTCAGAAATAACCTTCTTGAGCACTAACCTCAGAACTGAGAGGCCAGCGATGGTCCCCACCGCCCCATCTGATGCTCTGGCCTTTGCCTCAGGAACCTTGGATTTAGGGAACTGTTTATTTCCGACGTACTGGAGTGGTCTAAGTCCTGGGGCCCATGCCCTGGATACATGTCCTGCTGAAATGTCACCAATATCTGTTCCCCTGCAGGCTGAGACTGAGGGTGGGACACGGGCCTGAGTTTCTGACGGTGAGGAAGAGGCCAGCTCCTCCCTTGCTGCGTAGACAACATATGCATCAGTGGGTTTGTGCGATGGGTGGCAGGTGGGAGGTATGTGGGCAAAGGACAGTGTTAGAAGCCTCCCACTCCACTGGCCCAGGAACACAGACCCACATATACAGGATTGAACACACAAGTACAGGAATGCGCCCTGCCTTGGGGTCCAACATCCGTGTGCACAGGGTGGACTTTGGTGTGTGTGCAGATCGTTTCCTGGAGTCCCTCTTCATGTGAAGCGTGTATGTGTGAGAGAGAGACAGTGCAGATGTGACCTTCTGGAACATAGTACCCCACTCCCACCTCAGCTCAGATAGCCAACCTCTTCCCTACCTGGCTGGGCCCTGCCTGTGTGTGGCCAATATATATATATACATATATATACATATATATATATATATATATATATATATGTATGTAAACCCCAAGGTGGGCTGTCCGTTCCCACAGTGCCCTTTGTCAGGACGGGAAGTTTGCCCCCGTATCTGACTGCAGCCCTCCTGCTCCCACTCAGGCTTCTTTGGGGACATCAGAGCAGGCCCCAGCACCCCCCACCCCAGCCTTTTTCCTTCCTGTGGTCCAGCCAGGATACCCTTTCATACCAGGCGTTTCTGGAATTCCCACAGCCTTGGGGCCACAAGGAGAAGGGTGGAGCCATGGCTGGAGTGATGCAACCGCCTCATTGACTGGTATTAGGCCCGTAGCTGCCCATCTCTGGGCCTCAGATGGACCAGAGCATCCCTGAGGGTCTGTTCTGCCCCAGCTTCTCTAAGTCCCACACATCACATGATGTGTTTGCTTGTTGGCTGCTGTGTCTGTATGTGTCCTGGAATGTTGTCTGGGGGCTGGTGTCTTTTGCATGTTCTCAGACAAGCGTGTGCTGCCCGCCCGCCAAGCACCTACAACCATCAAGCCCCTGTGTGCCCCGTGGGTGGTCCCGGGCCTGGCCAGGGCTCGCTGCTTCCCCTCCCCCTTCTCCCTCCCCCTGCCTCTCACGAAGCACACTGCGTGTCCGTCCCATGTGCCTGTGGGTTGATGTGCGCTCTTGCCACGCCTCGAGCGTGCGTACATGATGTGTTCTATGCATTCACCCTGCCCCATTCCCAGCCTGCCCCGCAGAGGACAAGATGGGTGGCCCCCGGCTCCCTCCTCCCCCACCCCGCCTGCTGTGCAGCCGTGTGCGTTGGCGTTTCTGTGTCGCTGGCGTGTCACGTGATATAGCCGTGTTTGCTGACATGAGCCCCTGCCCCTTCTGTTTCTCCGTTGGTTTCTAGAGCTCTTTCCCTCTCCTCCCCAGAGGGAACAGGACTCCTGGGGCCTGGCTGGGGGCCCAGAGCCAGGCCACCCTCTCCTGTTAGCCCTCAGAGTCCCATTTCTCTCTATTGGTGACCAAGTTGCAAATGGATAAAACACAGGAAAATTCTGCCCCCCTCCCAGCCCTGCATGTCCTGTCCCCAGAGCCCCTCACCCCCACCCCGGGCCGGGTCGGGCCCCGTGGGACGGGAGAAATAGCAACCAATCCAACAGCGGGCGTGCTGTGTGCTCACTTCCTTCTGTCCCCACACGGGACGGGCGCCGTGGGGAGTGGGAGACATGGTGGGAGGCGGGTGTGGGAGCTGGACAGGTGGATGGACACAGGCTCGGAGAAGGAGCTTTAATCCAGGGCTTGGACTGGTACAGCATTACTGGGGCATCCTCAGGCAGAGATCAAACAGTGCTGCAGGAACTGATTTGGGTAGAGGGGTGGCAAGAGGTGAAAATACACAGATTTCCTCAGCCTTCGTTGAAGAGAATAAAAAAAGATAAATGTCCAAGGGTAATAAATGTTTTAAAATAATGGGACTATGAACCCCAAGGAGGGACAAAGGTGGTGGGAGGAGCCAGAAAGCATCTTCACTCTGAACCCGGGTCTGAGGATCACACCTGGATATCCGAGGTCCAGCACGAGGCCCTGTGGAACTTCTACCCACTTCCTGCTTGAAAAGCCAGAAATGGGATGGGACCGTGGAGAACGTCAGGGGAGTCAGACCCTCGCCAACCAGCCGTCAGGCCTGGGTTGAGAGTGAAGACACACTTGCTCCAAAACCCTGCCCTAGAACTGAGGGGTATTAGGACACAGGCTCAAGGCTCATGAATTACAATGTGGAGAGCTCTAGGACAGCCAGTCTGGCACCAGACCCCTCCTCCTCCGGCTCTAGAATGTAGCCCTCCCTCCCCACCAGGGTCTGAGGGCTCTGGACCTGGATGGCTGTGCCATGCTGGCCTCCAGGCCCAGCTCCACCATCACTGGGCTGAGCCCTCCACGGCCTGCACCCAGCGGATGGTGCGGGTCCTGCTCTCCTCCCAGGAGAACAGGGGCTCATAGCCAAAATGGCGCCGAGCCTTGTCGGTGCTGACGGTGAAGGTGGTGTTGGCCATAGCCAGCGTGTAGGGGTTGAGCAGGGGCGCATAGAGCAGCAGCGGCCGCAGCAGCCACTGCAGCAGGACATTGAGGGCAGCCAGAAACAGCAGCAGCCAGTAGGGCAACAGTGGGCGGGTGCCCACCAGCCGGAGTCCACAGGGGCCCAGGAACTCCATGTTGAAGTCCTCATAGCTCTTGTAGGGTGAGTTGTCATAGCAGAAGTACACCTGGCCACCCATGAGTGCAGCTCGGTGCTGGAGCTCCCGGGCCACCAGCACGTGCATCCAGGCCACGTTACCTGTGGGTAGCGGGGGAGAGGGGGTGCCGAGGAGAGAACCGGGGGTGGATATGTCCTTGAATGCCCTTGCAACCATGTAGATACTGCTCTATTCTGGGCCAGGGCATGGACAAGCCACCCCGTCCTTGGGCCCACGTAGATGCTGCCCACATAACTACGGCCCTGCTGAAGGCTGCTTCTTCCAGGCCCCTGTAGCAATTTACTCTCCCAGGCCAGCCTATATGGTTGCTACTCCTTCTTCTGTTAGTCCTGGGTAGATGCTCCCCGCTCCTCTCCCGGGAAGACGCTGCTCACAAAACTGCAACCCTTTCCTCAGCCTATGACACGGTATTGATGTCAGCCTTCCCAACTGGCATGGACACTGTTTTGTCTGTGGCCCCTGCAGACGATGCCCACATATCATAGTCTGCTCTGGCCCATGTATAGACCATCCTTTTTTAGCCAGAGTATAGAACACCCCCTTGCCCCAGTACCATGTGGGTCCTGCCCTGTTTTTTTAGCCTCCCCCAACGCCTAGCCCGGGCCTCACCCACGTAGACCCGGCCATGCTCCACAGAGGCTGGAATGGCCCGGAAGAGCCGACCCCCCAGGCGCAGGCCCTGGTGGTAGAAGTCCCTCATGATCTGGTGGCCTTCGCCGTAGATACCGGTGGGACGCAGGGCACATGTCACGAGGGGCAACCCCCCGAGGACCTGGGGGCAAAAGGCAGGCACTGCTAAGACCTAGGGCCCGGTGGTTTGCCCTCTGCCCTGATCTCCTCAAGCTGGAGATGGAAGGAATCCAGGGCAGGATGCAAAGGAGCCCACAGTAAGAAATGAACAAACAAAAAACCAGGGGCTGCCCTGGTGGTCCAGTGGTTAAGACTCTGCCCTTCCACCGCAGGGGGCTGGGGTTCGATTCCCTGGTGGGGGAACTAAGATCCCGCATGCCGTGCAGTGCGGCCGAAAGAGGAAAAAAAAAAGAGGAGCCCACAGGCCCTGGCTCTGCCTCTGCCTGGCAGCCCTTTCCGCCCCCGTCTCCTACATCTCATCTTCTCCAGTCTCACCTTCCTCCCATTGGCTTCCAGGACGAGCTGCTCAGCTAGGGCCTTGCTGCAAGGATAGGGGTGTCTGTGTACTGCTTCGTATGGGGTATTCTCATTGCCCCTAGTCGGGAGAGAGGGAAGATTCTTAATGCTGAGGGGAGATGGGGCCCTTGAAGTATTGGGGGAAGCTCAGCTCACCTGTAAAAGGGCTGGCCTTTGATGTTGGGACCCACAACTTCCATGCTGCTTGTGTAGACCAGGAAGCGTGTTCCAGTCTGCACACACGCCTCAATCACATTCCGCGTGCCTGGGGGAAGGCGGGAGTGTATCCAAGCTGAAGCTTCCTCCCCCTCTGCGTCTTTCCCCTCCCCGTCCCAAAGCTGGATGAGGACACGTGCCTTCTTTCCCCAGGCCCAGGGAGAACCGCCGCAGGCCAGTGAGGGCCGGCCTGCCATGACAGGGGCAGAAGTGTCCACAGGACAGATTGTCACAGGAGAATCACAGAGGTCAAGGTCAAAGAGGGGGGCAGGAAACAAGCAACCAAGATCAGGCCATGTGCCAGGGGGTATTGAGGACATTGTCAGAACAGGTAGGGAGCATCTCACCCTGCACGTTGACCTCATGGATGGTCTCAGGACTGGTTTTCCCAAACACGTCCACCAGCCCAGCTGTGTGGATGACCACGTGGGCTCCGGCCACAGCTGCTGCCACCTCGTGGGCCTGGGTCACGTCCCCCTGGATGGCAGTCACCTGCACGGGCCCTGAGAGTGGGTAGGGGCAGCCAGAGGCAATGTCAGAGCTGAGGCCGTCAGCCAGCTGCTGGGTTCAGCCCACACCCTTGGGTGCCACACTTTCCCAGTGTGACTCATTCATCCTATCCATTCACACTGGAGAACATGACAGGCATCATCTTTTCCACAAGGAAGGGCGTCCACACCCTCCCCCGCCCCCGCCCCCACCCCCACCCCGTCCCCACCAGTCACCTGTCTTCAGCTCCTCCAGCCAGGGACCCAGGTGTAGGTCAAAGATGCGCAGCTCACGGAGCTGGGGTTCCTGCTGCAGCAGCATGCGGACCACATGTTCCCCCAAGAAGCCACAGCCACCGGTGACCAGGTACACCAGCTTCTGGGCTTGTGCAGAGTCTGCCATGCCTGGCTGGGGAAAGAGACACTGGCGCGCCTGGGTTGAGACACTGCCCCAGCACCAGCAGCTCCGTGACTCCTAGGAGGGGCCCCTGGCTGAGTGGCCTGGAGCAGTGACCCAGAGGCCAGAGCTGTTTCTGGAGGCTGTAGCTGTCGGTGCAGTGGCCAGGCTACCTGCCCTCTGACCCTGCCGGCTGCAGTTACTGAGATAAGGGGGAGGGCTTGGCCTGCAGGAAGGGGTCAGGGTTTGAGGTGGAGGGAGAGGTTCTGGGACAGAAAACGAAGGGTGGTTGGCAGGGAGCTGGGGAGGCAGAGTAGAGGAAGGCGAAGAGAGCTGGGATTGGGGGAAGGGACCCCGGGCCCTGGCATCACCACTGCCTACCTGCAGCCACAGTCCCAGGCCGCCCAAACCGGCCACCGGAGGCCGTCTTCTACAGGCTCCTGGGCCAGCGACACACCGTCCCCTTCCGCTTGCTCCTCCTCCCTCCCGGCCCATTCCAGCAACAGAGACCAGCCCAGCCTCCACCTCTCCGCCCCGACACTCTTGCCACAGGGCACCCTCTGGTGGCCGCTCCGGGCTGCACTGGCATCTGGTTCCAGCAAAACTTGGGCAAGAGGGGTGGGGGAGCCAGAGCCTGCCGGGTGGGTGCCGAGTAGGGTTTTCAGCCACAGAATGGAGCAGGCAGGGTGACCTCACTCCCGGTGCATGATATCAGCCTTTCCCTCTTGCTGGATTTCCCAGGAGGCCAGAAGCCCAGCAGCAGCTGTGGTTCTGGGAAGGGAAGGGAGGCCTGACCTTGGCCCCACTCTGGCTGGCCTTGGCGGGGGATTTCTGGATGGCTCTTGCAGCCTGTCTGCTGGCCCAGAGTGATGGTGGCTGAGTCTGCAGGTCTGGGATCTTGCCCAAAAGCCCCTCTACCCACCCCAAACGTCAGGCCACCTATTTCCCTGTCTTCACCTGCCCCACCCTCTGTCCTCAACCCCCATCCCACCCTGCTGTTCCCCAAAGATACTGACAAAGCCCTTTTGTAACAATAAAGTTTAATCACAATTATAAAAATGTGGCGTTGGGTTCGCGCTATTAACATATGTACAGTCCAGCCCAACAGGAAGGGCCCGCCCCCCACCATCCGGGCCTGGCGAAGCCGGAGCTTCCAGACACCAGGGTGGGAGGGTGACCCACAGGGTCTGGCAGGAACAAAAGACGAGGCAGGGTTCCAGGCACAGAGTCCCCAGGACTGGGGGCGCAGGGCCCCCCTCCAGGGGGAGAACATGGCCACTGCCCCTAGAGACCCCTAAACTGGGGAGGGGTGCACGCAGGGCACAGAGGGGAAGTCCCCATTAACACAGAGCAAGGGGGCTATGCAGCCCCCCCAAGAACAGGATCTGTACAGGCCGGCACCCCAGGTTTCCACAGGAAACAGCTGCTGGCAGCTACAAAACATTTACAGCTTCTTCTCCGCAAAGAAAAAAAATCGGGGTGGGTGGGCAGGGGCAAGAAGGGAAGCGGAAGTTGCCTCAAGGGACTGAGGCTCCCTCGCTAGGCTCGGGGCCCCCCAACCCCACATCTGGAGATGGGGCATGTGGGCCCTGCTGAGCCCACTAAGGCTGGGTGGGCTGGGAGCTCAGGGCACCAAGGGGAATAAATAGGGGTGAGGGCACCAGTCCTGCCCCACCTCAGTTGAGGGAGCCGCGGCAGCTCTCGGTGCCACACAGACAAGGGATCTTGTTGTCCTCCAGCGGGAACTTGTAGTCATAGGTGATCTCCTCATCCACGCCGATGGGCTGCTTGGAGTAGATCACGATCTTCTTCTGGGACTCGATGGTGATCACCTTGGCATAGCAGTTGGGCTACAGGAAGAGGTCAGCGTGAGTCACGCCGCCCCCTCGGCCCCTGCCCCGTCCGCTCCCCCCAGTCCGGCCCCCTGCGCACCGTGCAGCAGTGGTTGATGAACCTCGCCAGGTTGCCACACTTGGTGGCGTCGATGATGGTGTCGTGGTCCACCCGGAACAGGTAGCTGCTGCCAATGCCCTCTTGCACGTAGCGCTTCTCCCGCATGTCGGCCACCATCTAATAGAGGACAGGGTGCGATGGTCAGGGGGCTTCCCCTCAGCTTCCTGCCGGGCTAGGCCTGACCCCACCAGACCCTGTGATGGGGGGTCTGGACAGTCTCCCAGCTGCCACCGTGGGAGCCTCACTGGCCTGTCCTGGATCCACAGCTCTCCCTCTGGTACCTGCTACCCCAAGGTGCTGACTCCTGACTTTGCTTCCAGGACCCCCACCTCCCAATACCTTTGTCTGCCGTTATGACAAAGTCACCCACAGGACCCCAGGGAAGTCTGCACTGGCCATTGGGCAGGAGAAGCGGTCACTGTCTCCTCCTGGAGTGTCTGCCTGGCCCACGGGACAGCCCGTGGGGACTGGGTCGGTTCCTGAGATGACAGTGGCCGTTTCACGGACTGAATCCTACTCATCCCTTCTCCCAGGACCCTCTCTCCAAAACAGGCGCCCACGGCTGCTGCTGTCCACGCCAGGGCCCACATTCTTGGGTAGAGGGAGGACCTCGTTTCCCAGAAAACAGGACGATAAACCCTCTGCACACTCCCCTTGGGTGAACTCACTCTCTTCCAGGGCTTCAACTGCCAACTAAGTGGCGGGAACTCCTCCCAAACTTCCATCTCCAGCCAAATCCACCTCAGTGGAACTGCTGGGCGACACCCGGTAGATGTCCCCCGGTCACTGCAACTTCACATGTCCTGACAAGAGCTCATCTTGACCACACATCCGCTCCTCCTTGCTCCCTATCTCACTGGCAGCCCTACCTACTCCCAGCTGCTAAAGGCAGCACCGAGAAACCATCTCGCCTTGGCCCTCGCCCTCATTCCCCAGAACCAACTCGTTGCCTGGTCCTGCCAGCTACCTTGGACCCACAGACTCCTGCTACCTTGGACCCACTGCCTAGTCCAAGCCACCCCCGCCTTCGGCTGGGATCTCTGCAACAGCCCCACCCCGCCGTCTCAGCCTCCAGTTCTCTCTGCACGCTGCAGTCAGATGGAACTTACTAACTTCCAAAGTCCTCTCCTGCTTAACACTTCGCAGCAACTTTTCTCCTCTCACCATTGGTCCAAACTCATTAACGTGGCTCCCAAACTCTGCGGCATCCGGCCTCCACCGGCCCCCTCCAGCCTCACGTTGCTGCCACTGGCCCTAGTTTTTCCAAGTGGCCATACTGACCTCCTTGCCCTAAGACCATCCTGCATCCAGGCCTTTGCATGTGCCGTCCTACAGTGGAGAGCACCCTCCCCCTCACCCGGGCCTGGGAGTTGCTCAGCATCCTTCAGCCCCTGGTTTAAACATCACTGTGCTCCCACCTCCCCTGCCTCCCTGAACACCGCCTTTCGTATCAACCCAACACCATCCTTATGTTTCTTGCTGGATCATTTACATCTAGTTTACTAGTACCCATTACTAGTTGTTGAAGGAAGGAAGGGAAAAAAAGAAAAGCAGGTTTCACTGGCTAAGTCTCAGAGCCAGGAGGGACCCCGAGGGCCGGGTGGTTCTCATGTTGGCATCCCAGGCTGCCGTCAGGTCAGGCAGGGGCTGGGTGTGGGGCCTCACCTGGCGGATGTTCTGACCCACGTATTCGATGACCATCTCGTCAGCTGCGATGGGTTCCATGGCAAAGAGCCCCCACTCATGGATCCGGCTCCGGCCGAATCGGAGCTTCTTCTTCCGGAACTAGAGGGCGGAAGGCAGACTGTGCTGCTGGACGTCCCCCTCAACCTAGCTGCTGCTTGCCTCTCCTCAGACCTCCGGGGCAGGAGGGTGTTCTGGCCACTCGCCGCCGGCCCACCCCTAGGGGGCTCCACAACGCTGTCTTCCAGTGGCGCCCCTTCCCTCCTCAGTCCCCACTCCTCACCTTGAGCTGGTTTAACTTCAGCAGGTCACTGTCCATGATGGCAGAGGTGCCGATGGCGCTCAGGAGCCGCCGCTGCTCAGAACGGCGCTCCGAAAGCACACGGTTAGTCCCCTGTGAGGTGCAGGGCAGGGAGGAGGTAAGTGACAGGAGAACTAATGGGAAGAAGATGCCGCCAGTGGGCAGGTACCAGGGCAGAGCCTCACCTGAGTGTCCGCTCCTTCCAGTTGCCGGGCCGAGACGGGGCACACGTCCAGGTACCTGTCCTTCTCCTTCTTGCTGATGGGGTAGTAGCCCTCGCTGCGGGCCGAGCCTGTCTGGTGCTCGCGGGGCCCGTCCTGGGGCCGCCGCTTGCGTTTCGGAGTGCTCAGGTTGGTGAGTGCAGGGTGTTAAGGAAGAGAACGGGGTCCTCACCAGCCAGATCCCTGGGGCTCCGCTCCTCTCTCCCCCGCAGTCCCAGCCCAAGGAAAGGGCGACTGACCTTAGCTGGAGGTCCTGAGCATACTCAGTGTGAGGACAGAGAGATGGAGAGAAATAAGTCTTAGACCCCACCTTTCCTGCCACAAAATCTCTGGGAGGCAGAAAAGAGGCACGAAACAGAGAGCAATGGTGGCTTGGTAGCCGGGGGAGAAATAAATACCCAAGCTGAACATGGCAGAGAACTGGCCAGGGAAGGAGGCCAATGCAGACCCTAGGAACGATCTCAGCAGGACAGTGCCTGGCTGAGCGACCGCAGGGAAGCCCTCCCGCCCCCCCGGGCCTGCCTCCCTGTCCTGAGAAGGCCAGCCTCCGGGGCTCAGGATATTGGTGTGATGGACCCAGTGGGTGTCGTTAAGCCAATCAGCCCCACTAGTCTGCTGCAGCAGCCGCTCGTATGTGAGCCGCAGGTAGCCCATGTCCTCCAAGTCCAGGCCCGAGTTCCAAATGTCATACAGGATGGTCATCTGCTCAAACTCGCTGCGGGGCTCGTAGGTGGGGGGGGGGGCGGGGGCGGGGGCGGCGGGGGCGGCCGCCGGCGCCGGGTGTGGGAGCGGAGGCTGCGCCGCCGGGTGGCCCCCTCGCCGTCGCTGCTGCTGCTGCTGCTGCTCTCCGATGACTCCGACTCCTCTTCCTCCTCCTCCTCCCCATCCTCTTGCTGCTGCTGCTGCTGCTTTGGCTCCTCTGCCTCAGCCACCACCACCTCAGGGGCCTCCAGGACCTCGTCTGCCGGGGAGCTGAAGAGGGCTGCAGGGGCAGGAACTGGCTCCAGGGGCCGAGGGGCCGGCGTGGAGGGTGGCGGCTTGACAGCCAGGGCGTAGTTGTGCTCCAGGAGGATGTGGCTGAGCAGGGGGCCCGGGCGGTCCACCTCGTCCAATGTCTCTGTGGCCTCTGAGTCGTCGCCAGTGGGCAGGGCGGGCAGCCCGCGTCGGGCTGGGGTCAGAGCCAGGTCGGCCAGCACGGCCAGGTCCACTTCTGTCCCTGGCTCAGCCTCCTCTTCCTCGGTGGAGCGGCATCGGCCTCCAGCCCGGCTCCGGCCTCCTCGGGACACCTCCTCGGGCCAGCTCTTGACCAGAGACGCGTGGTCCAGGGGCAGGTTGCGAATGGTCCGCTCCACGGCCCGGGGGACTTTGCGGGAGGCGGGGCCGGGAGACTTGACCTGCGATGGGGCAGCGGGGGGAGGCTCTGGGGCTGGCACCTCCTCCACCGCAGAGAAGGAGACGGTTTTCCGGCGTTTCTTAGGTGGGGGCAGGAGGGGGATGGGAGAGGAGGGGCGCTCGTCGGGGCGGGGGGCAGGGGCCGGGGGTCCAGCCGGTGGCTCTGGGGTTGGCTGGGGCACACTGGGGGGCGGTTCCTCCGTGAAACCTGGGGAGGGAAGCACACGGGGAAAAGGAGAGGGTCAGCTTCTCGGCCGAACGTCATCACAGATTCGCTACCGGCAAGAACCTGGCCAGCCTCCCTGGGGAGTCCACACCCCAGCTGCCCTCACTCCTCAGCTCCCTACAGACACTCCTGCCCTCACAGAACTTCTAGTCCGATGGAGACAATCACATGAAACACATGTGCAGCCGATCTCTGAAGGGCGGGGGTAGGGGCTCAAAGGAAACACACGCTTGGACTCTAGTCTTTTTACCAAGCCTGGCGGTGACAGAACCACATCCAACAACTAGACACAGAGATCAGACAACCTTTTGTCAGCTGCATTTTACAACCAGGATGCAGTTGTCCAGATCTGAATTAAAGCATCCATTATTTTGACTACAAACAATATTCTTTGTTCAGTGAGGTGAAAAAGATACAACGTAAGAAACTGAATCTTTTCATTAAACTATTTTATAAAATTGCACTGTGGACCTGCCCAAGTGAGAAAGGGGTCAGGAAGTCTCCCCTCAAGAAGCTGAGGGTGGGACTTCCCTGGTGACGCAGTGGATAAGAATCCGCCTGCCAATGCAGGGGTCATGGGTTCAATCCCTGGTCCAGCAAGATCTCACATGCTGCGGAGCAACTAAGCCCGTGTGCCACAAAGACTGAGCCTGCACTCTAGAGCTCATGAGCCACAACTACTGAGCCTGCGAGCCACAACTACTGAGCCCGCGTGACGCAAGTAGTGAAGCCTGCGCACCTAGAGCCCGTGCTCTGCAATAAGAGAAGCCACTGCAATGAGAAGCCCTCGCACCACAACGAAGAGTAGCCTCTGCTCAGCGCAACTAGAGAAAGCCTGCGAGCAGCAACGAAGACCCAACACAGCCATAGATAAATAAATAAATAAAAAGAAGCTGAGGGTGAAGCTGAGGTCCCAAGGATGAGGAGCAGGCAGTGCTGTCTCTCCCCAGCTAACAGGGACGGGGAGCAAATCCTCCCTCTGTGGACACCCCCAGGCCTGCTGCTGAGTGCTGGGGTCTGAACATTGCTCAAGGCATGCATAGCCCTTTCCCCAGGGCCCAGCCCTGTCCTGCAGACCTGACCCATCCCCATGACCGGTCCACAGCCTTGCCCTCTCATCCTAGGTTTTAGCCAGTCAAGCAGGCATGGCCTTTCAGGCCCCCGGCCCTTTGCTCACATGGTTCCCTTTGTTCGGAATGCCTCTCTCCTTTCGCCCATCCAGAAAGTCCACACGCAGATTTTGGACCCAGCTCAATGACACCACCTTTGTAAAGCCTTCCCCAGTTTCCTCAGACATTGGTAACATCTTCCTCTCAGAACCAGAAGGCTGGTGGTTCTCAACTGCCATCTTCAAATTGGCTGCAGCAGATTAACAGCTAGAATTTTGTGCCAAGCACCAACCCAAGCCTTTCACATACAGTAAGTACTCACTTAATTCTCATGATGCTATGAGGTAAGTACTATTATTAATGCCTTCTTACAGATACGGAAGTCAAGACAGAGAGAGGCTGATAACCTGCCCAAAGTCACCCAGCTAGCAAGTGACAGAACAAGACCTGCATCCCAGGGCAGCCTGGGTTGAGTTCGGGGTCTTACCCACTGCCCCTCGCTGCTTTGGACCTCCTAGCCTGGGACTCAGCAGCTACAGGTCTGGCCCTACCACCCACAGAGCTAAGGGCAGCCAGCACCAGGCCTGGCCTGAGTAGGCAGTGATCAACATGTGTCCACTGCCTCAACCGACACACCCTCAGCCTCCTGTCTCCCGAGGGTCTGGACACCCCTGGGCTCTCAGCCAGGAGAAACCCACGCTCTGAAGCTAGTGAGGTCCCAGGTGCTGGTCCCCGGTCCCCCAGGTCCTAGGAGTCCTCTCACATCCTCTCCTCTCCAGCGCTTTGGGGCGGACCTCTCCTCTGATCCATCCTCCCAACCTAGCGCACTGGGCCCTCTGGAAGCCTGGGCCTTGAGAACAAATTCCACCCGCCACCCCCGACTCAGCTTCTTCCCACAGACTTCCCTTTTGCTCCCCGTCCTGAAGGAAAGCTGGCAGGGCCTTTCATCATTTAGGGAGGCAACTTTCAGGTTACCTGCCCAGTCTACACAACTCCCAGAAGCCACTGTTTCTACGGCATGACCTACCCCACTCCCTCCCTGTGCCCCGGCCATCATTAACTGATGGCTAAATGACCCAAGCCAGCCCAACCAGAAACTTCCCTAAGGATAAGGTTCTAAGATAGAAGGGGGTGGGACTTCCTGGTGGTCCAGTGGGTAAGACTCCACACTCCCAATGCAGGGGGCCCGGGTTCGAACCCTGGTCGGGGAACTAGATCCCACACGCATGCTGCAACTAAGAGTCCACATGCTGCAACTAAGAAGCCCTCATGCCACAACTAAGACCGCATGCCACAAGTAAAAGATCCCGCATGCTGCAGTGAAGATCCCAAGTGCCACAACTAAGACCCGGTGCAGCCAAAATAAATAAATAAATAGAAATAAATCTTAAAAAAAAAAAGACAGGAGGGAGTCTGTCTGTGGGGGCAGATATCCTCTGATGGAATGGAGAAGGAAGACCATTTGCAGGAGAGAGGGATGAATCAGAGGGGAAGACAGAAGAGCAAGTCCTAAAGGTGTCCAGGCCCCTGTCCCTGGGATCTACCAGACAAGCCCTCTCCTAGGCTCCTGCCATTGGGCCACACAGGCCTCTATCCAGTTGTGTCCTTGGTAGCTCGGTTTTCCCTACCATTCTCTAAAAGCCAAGGGACCGGCCTTAATTTTCCTCTCCTCTCCCACCTCTGCCATCTACCTAAGGGACTCTGATAGCCCACCTGTTTGCCAGATTCTTACATTCACTCATCCTCTGCTACCCTCCACCAGTCACACACCCGACCTTGTCACCCCCTCCACGTTGGACGGTGACACTCTAACCACAGTTCCCCAGGTCCTTTCAGTTCACCCCACTGTACCTGTTCAATTTCCCATCCTCTATCGCCCCGCCCTCTAGCCCACCACCCTCCCCCTAAATTAACTTCATTCTGGGTCGTGCCCAGACCACAGCGGCCCTTGCTTCGTCCTCTCCTTTCAAGCTACTTTCTGCAGCCTTCCACCACTTCCACCCTGTAGACCCCTAACCCGGAATCCACCCAACCACCTGCCTTCTCTCCTCCTTCACCCCAACCCCCAGCCTCAGCAGGGCTTCTGAGTTGCTGGCAATCCTAGTCAGCTTTCATCCTCACTCCCCACCCTCCTCATACTCCAGGCTTCTACTCCACTCATGCCCCCTCATGCTCAGAAATGTCCTGCCTTCCTACTGAAGAGAGGAAAAGGAGGCCTTCGGCTGAAACCCCACAACTCCCTGCTTCCCCATTTACGGAGAGATCTGCATCTGACCTAGAGGGTCCATCCCCCCCAGGTGCGCTGCTCCAGCAAGGATTCCTCTCTCTCCTGACCCATCCACCAGCTCCCTCGTCCCTTCAGTGTATGAACACACTGCAGTCTCACGTACTTTGAAAAGGTAACCCTCCACCAACCCTGCATTTTCTTGCTGTCTCTCCAATTCCAGTTGGGTAACCTTGAACAACTCACTAAGCCTCAAATTCCTCATCTGTAAAATGGGAGTAGCAGAGATGTTGTGAGGAGTAAATGAGAAAGTGAAATTTGCAACTTTGCAACATGCTAGGGCTGGCACATGGGATCCCGCACATGGGATCTACTCAATTAACGTTAACTAATATCATTAAGTACCACCCCTCAACTGTCTTCTTTCGCAAGAGTAGCTTACCCTTCCAAAAGACTGGTTATCTATCACCTGCCCTCACTCCTTAACACCCCCTAACTTGAGCCATGCTACTGAAATTGATAAGGTCACCAGTGACCTCTTAACTGACAAATCCAACAGATGCTTTCCCTTCTGTGGCCTTCCAATACAGGCCACTCCCTCCTTTTGAAAACCCGAGCTCCCTGGTTTCCTTCCACCTCTCTGATCACTCCTTTCCAGCCTCCTCTGGCTCCACTCCGCCCCCCTATCTCTTGTAAGACAATTAAGGCTCTGGCCCCCTTCTCTCATTCCATACATCCTTCCAAGGTATACACAAGTGTACTCACACCCATACTTTCAAATACCTATCGCATTTCCAGCCTACTGTTTTCTAGAGCTTCAATCTTTTTTTTTTAACTTTTTATATTGGAATATAGTTGATTAACAGTGTAGTGGTAGTTTCAGGTGTAGAGCTTCAGATCTATTGATCCAACAGCCCACTGACTGTTTCTACTTGGAGGTCCCAGAGGGACACGAAACTCAACCCCAATTAAATGCATCAGCCTTCTTCCAAATTCTGGTTCTCGAAGTAGTTTAACCAAGTGGTTCTATGTCCTAAATTTCTCTGAAACCCTCATCCCCACTTCCACTCCCCGCACCTCACTGTAACCACCCTGGCTTTGGTTCAGGCCCTTCGCTTACCTGCATCCTTTCAAACCCTCTCATTAGCTGCCCCACCTCCCTCCTTACCTCTTCCACATCCCTCCCCCTCCTGTGAGAATGATCTTTCTGAAATGCAAATCTGATCACATCCCACTTTTTCTTCCTACCCTGAAAATGAAAGAGTACTGAGATTGCTGTCCCCTCTTCTGCCACCGATTGACTTCGAAGAGACTGAGAGGCGTCTTAGGATTAATCAGAACCTCGACTCCTTCTCTCATGGGTTCTGGGCCAGAAGAGAACGCCTCAGTGCTAGGAGGTCCTCCTGTGCTCACTGCCTATCTCAGACCATGGATTCTCAATAATATTCGAGAGAGATCTCTGGAAGGCCACATGCATCTTTGAAGGATAACTTGAAAACTGAGTTAATTCCACCATAAGAGCAACCTACTCCAAGTTACCACCATTGCTTGCCTTACTTCCTGCAAGAGCCTCTTAATCTCCCTGCACAAACTCTGGCCCCTCTCCAAGTTTTCTCTGCACTGCATCTTTTCAAAACACAAATACAACCACGTCAGTCCTCTGATGGCATTCCACTGCCCTCAAGATAAAGCCCAAATTCCTAGTGTGGCCTGCTCATTTTGCATGATCCAGCCCTTGCTAATCTCTCCAGTTTAGGCCACCCCAGCTCCCCCTCACTCTCAGCTCTCCAGAAGATGAGCTTTCTTTTTTGTCTCCCAACATGCCACTTACTCTGCCTTGGGGCCTTTGCACATGCTAATCACACCCTCCCGCCTGCTTTGGCTTGATTTCAGCCCAATGGTGCTTCCGCGGAGAAGACTTCCTCACAGACATGCTCAGGTTCTCAGAGTACCCTGTACTTTTCTTTCATGGCTCTTACAGTTTGTAGTCACAGGTTTTCTTAAGTAAAGATTAAACTGTCTCTCCCTATAGACCGTAAGCATCATGACAGTGAAAACAGTGCCTATTGTGCATACCATCACATCCCTTGCACCCACTGTAAGGATTCAATAAATAAGTATCTATTGCCTGAAGGAACAGTTCACTCAGCAAGATACATTACGCGTGTGATATAAAATAACAATTGAATGTACAAATCCACAAAGGAAAGCAAAGACAGAATTAAGTTCTGAGTTTATGTTAATAGTTATTATCTATCCAATTTGACCATTTAATCAGGTATATACTACACATTAAGGAAGAGGCTTAAGAAAAACTGGTAGGAGAAATTTACTAAGTTGGGAATTCTCTCTTTAACTTATTTGGGAAAAGATCATTCTGTTTTACTTTAGTAGCCAAACACCCTGGTCTAACTCTGAAAACTGTTTATGGCAGTGCAGTTTGAGTGTGTTAGGACATAAATGTCTCCAAGGGAGGAGTGACAGGAGATAGTGACTTCCATCCAATTTTGTATGTTTTCCAACAAAGTCACACACTTGCATACAATTAATAAACGTCAACCACACTGTTCCCATGAAGACAGACACACACATACACAAAGACTACAACAACAGTTCCATACCACCTACCTGCAGGTCTTGCTGGAGACTTCTGTTCGGGGAGAGGTGTGACTGGGGAGTCTGCAACTCTTTCTGGCTCAGGCTCCTCCGCAGGTGCTGGCAGGGGCACGGGGACATCTCTGGGGGGTGATGATGCTGAGGGTATGACTGCTGGCTGCTCCTCTTCCTCTTCTTCTTCAGAGGAGGACTCAGATGATGAGGAGGACGATGAGGAAGAAGATGAAGATGAAGAAGATGAGGAGCTGGATGAGCTGCTGCTCTCAGAGTCCGATGTGCTATCATTCTCACCATCTGAGTCAGCATACAGAGAACATTTGGAGGACGAATCGCTTTCGTCGTCCTCGCCTGGAAATCCAGAAGGGGGAATCAGGCGAGGTGAGAAGACCCCTCACTTGGTCAAGCCGTGGGTTCATTCACTGACTCACTACTAGGGATGTGTTAGGCTCTGTGCTAGGTGCTGGGGATTCCTACTCTCAAGGAGTTGGAGAAGCACCCAATCTGTCCACAGTGTGATAAACTTCAGTATGAAGGGCTAGTGGAACAGGCAAAGGGAAGCCCTGGATTCTGCCTGGTTGATCAAGTCAGGGAAGGCACCCCTGTGAAGGAGATGCTGAAGTCAAGAAGGACAAGGAGTCCCCCCAGCAGACGCGGGGGCTGAGTGGGGATGTCAAAGGTAAGAGAAGATGGTGCCCTTGGAGACTGGCAAGCAGCCTGCCCTAACCACCAAAGCTTTTCCCAAAGTGGGTCTTATAGACACTGCCTGGACAACAGACTCTGAAAAAGGATTCCAGGGTAAAATAAGCTTAGAAAACGTTATATGGTCTATGCCTCTGGGAGTGGTAATACATTGGAAGGGCTCTAAGAAATTAAGAATTTCAGAGTCTTGGAGGAACATAATCGAATAGGGGTCTGGAGAATGGCAGGATGAAGCTGAACAGATAAACAGGAGCTAGATCACAAATGGCCTAAAGCATCAGGCTGAGAAGTCACCTGTGGAAGACACGGAGCCAGGAAGAGACTTAATGGGGGAGAGTAAAGGGTCAGGTGTGCATTTTAGGAAAGATTCCATCAGCAGGCTAGAAAATGGATTGAAATGAGAGGGATGGAAACAGAAATGGGGAAAACAGTCAAAACTGCTGCAGAGGCTTCCCAGGTGGTACAGTGGTTGAGAATCCGCCTGCCAATGCAGGGGGCACCGGTTCGAGCCCTGGTCCAGGAAGATCCCACATGCCATGGAGCAACTAAGCCCGTGCGCCACAACTACTAAGCCTGTGTTCTAGAGCCCACAAGCCACAACTACTGGAGCCCACGTGCCACAACTACTGGAGCCCACGTGCCACAACTACTGGAGCCCACGTGCCACAACTACTAAAGCCCGCACGCCTAGAGCCCATGCTCTGCAACAAGAGAAGCCACCACATGAGAAGCCCGCTCACCACAACCAGAGAAAGCCCGCACGCAGCAACAAAGACCCAACACAAACAAAAATAAATAAATAAATAAATTAAACAAACAAACAAAAAAAAACTGCTGCAGACTCTGAGTGAGAAAGGCAAGAGAGCAGGAACAAGGGAGGTGACAAATTCAAGAAACACTGAAGCGGTAAAACGGACAGGAATTGGTGACCAAGTGGATGTGTAGGGTCTGCACCCCTCACTCTCAGCAGATGACCTCGCCCTCTGCTTTCCTGAGCAAGAGGCTCTCAGATCACCGTTCTCATAATTCTGGCCTCTGCTGAAATGGCACCTCTCGGAGGCATCCCTTCACCATCAGATGTAAAACAGTCCACCTTTCCCCTGTTCCCTGACCCTGTCACTCCCTACCGCGTTACGCTAGTTCATCTTCTTCAAGCAAGTATCTCTACTTGAGGTGCTACTATTTGTCCACTTGTATGTCAAGTCCCCGCCTCCCCCCCTTAACCAATCACAAGCTCCAATAAGGCAGGGACCACATGTGTCTTGGTCGTTGATATTTCCCTAAAACCTAGAACGGTGCCTGGCACACAGGAGGGGCTCGATATCTATTTCCGAGCAAAGGAATAAAAGAGAGACTGAACCATGTACTCAAGCCTCAATAAATCTGGAGGAACAGACAGGTGTTCAACTGAAGAACAGAGCTGTGTCTGGTGCCAGCAGCTGCAGCAAGGGGAAGAAGGAGGCACAGGTCGGTGGCCGGGCCTTAACGGAAGAGCAGTGCCCAAAGGGGGAAAGGCACAGTGGGGCAGCAGGAGAATGCAGCCCCCTTATCTTGAGAAAATAAATGGGCTGTACTGGGTTGTCTTCAGGGGACAGCATGTTTCAGAGGTAAGCAGGAGGGAGTGTTCTGGGTATTGTTTACAGTGGGCCAAAGGTTCCAAAGGATGGGGCTAAAAGGCAGTTGTTTTGGGGGAAGGCAAAGATGGCCAATCAATCCAGCAGGCAGGTTACATGGGCTCGGAAAGGGCTGGACAGGTGGCTGAGTCCCTCCTTCCCCAAAATTTGACTGTACTCTGTGCGTGCTTACCGTCTGATGCCTCTGTCTCCTTCTTTGCAGCATCCATGGCTTCTTCACGCTCTTCATCATCCTCATCTTCCTCCTCGTCCTCCTCATCCTTAAGGAAAGGGACAAAGGGGAATTAACAGAAGAAGGACAACTGGTCCTCCAGGAAGCACAGCTACCAGGGCTCCAGCCCAGAGAGAAGCTGGCTATGGCGGCAGGAACTCAGGACGTAGGCTCCTGGCAGGGACCGGGTGCCTCAGCTCCTCACCTTCTCTGAGGAGGACTCCTGGGATGCCTCCTCCCCCTCGCTGTCCAGAGCAAAGGACTTGCGGTGCTTGCCCTGGGTCTTGCTTCGCTCTTCATCTCGTTTTGGGGGCTTGGTCCCCGGACGTCCTGGCTCTCCAACCTCCTTCTCTCGCTCAGCGTCTAGGCCCAAATGAGTAGTGCAGTTTACCATCAGCAAGAGTTGCCCTATCCTGTGAAAGGAGCTCTGCACACACCATCACTGACCTTTCTCACAGTCCCACAACACAGACCTCATTTTACAGACAGGAAGTTGAAGCTCAGCAGAGAAACATAAAAACTGCACATTTTACTTCACACTTTATACAGTTTTAAACACATTGCACCCATTTTATCTTTCATCTTGTTCTGCGATGGGTGGAAGAGGGAGGTGATTTTGTTATGTCTGGTCCAAGAAAATAGTACTAAGGCCAACGGGTCTCCAGGGAAGCAGATCACACTCAATAAGGAAGTTTTCCGCCACAGAAGCTGTCAACCTATAGCTCAGACTTAGACAAACTGGTAGGAAGAGTGTAAGAGTGCTTAAGCATTAGATAGTAACCTTGGGTAGAAAACCTGTTTTAACCTCATGATTATTCCTCTCTTATGGGGAAAAAGTGAAACACAGAAAACTTACATCAGCATACCAGAAATAAAAACCACAGCTAAAATCCAGGGATAACCCTACCTGAAGCTTCTCACATCTCAAAGAACTGCTTTACTCTAACCTGTTCCAAATCTTCACTTGGCTCCTTGCCCTCAAGACACCTTCACCCCTTCATCCCTGCCTCCTCCTTTCCTATCAGAATCGAAGCAGCCTTTTTCCTCCTTTCTGCTTCACCTGACCTCCCACTCACCATCTTCATCTTCCTCGGCTGGAGTAGAAGGCCGGGGCCTCTTTTCCTCACTGGCCTCTGAAATTTCCGAAGGCTCTTTTCGCTTTACCTGGGAGATGAAAAGAGATGGTGCCCTTTAAAACCCAAACACTCACGGTTCCCAAGCACCCTTACTCCAAGGAAAGGAAGCCCCCCTTAACCCCCTCTCCCCACGCAACTAGGCAAGATCACAATCCTGGGTACCTTGAAAGAAGGCAGCCGCAGGGCTCCTCGCAGTCCTGACCCAAAGGCGAAGGCTTCGATGCCGGTGGTACCCCCACTCTTGGCCCAGTCTACCAGGGACAGCAGGCCTGGCTCTTTGAGCTTTGTCTTCTCTTTATCCTCCTCCTTGGCTTGCTGTTTAGCTGCATTCTGGAATGGCTGCAGGCAGTAGGCGGACCAAGCTCTAGAACCCAGGCGCTCCCTCCTGCCTCAGAACTACTCCCAGGCCCCGGGAATACAGAAATGCATCTACTCACTTCTCCATCTGACACACATCTATGCCACACCTCCCTCGCACCAGCCCCTGTACAGGCATTTTCTCGAAAGTCCGCTCATTCAGTCCATCAATCTTATGAAGCTGCTACTATTATTCCCACGCTACAAATGGAGACCCTGCAGATTGATGCCCAGAGAGATTTAAGAGCTTCGTCCACCACAAGGAAGCAGTGGATCCAAGAGAAAGCTCTTCTGACTCTCAGACTCCTGCTTCTTCTACTGTTCTGTGTGCCCCCCAACTCCCCTGGGCCCAGCTGTGCATGCCACCGAGTGCCCACAGTCTCTCTCTCCACTTGCCCCAATCACCTCTCTTCCCTATTCTGAGCTGTGTAGCCTGAAGAAGCCGGAGGTCTATTCCCTCCAGTGGAGCCCCAGGTCTCCCCAGTCCCAGGCACTGGCCCTCACCTTGGCCTTCTCTTCCTTGCTCTCCCACCACTGGTCAAAGGCTCCAAAGGCCACATTCTCCACCATCTTGCGGTTGAGGTCTCGCTGCATGATGCTCTTCATCTCTTGGACTAGGGTGGCCAGCACACGGCCCACGGTGCCTGCCGATGGCAGGGCCTTGCCCTCTGCCAGCTCTGCGTCCTCCCTGGGAGGCAGCCGGGCCTCTTCTCCTGAGACTGAGGAGGAGGGCAGGGGCTCGGCTGCCATGGGCAAAGGCAGCTGGTAGGCCTCCCGGGAGTATGCCCCTCGGCCTTCTTGCCCTTGTGTGTACAGAGCATATGGTAGGCCATAGGCTGCCTCTTGTGGGGGCGGGAATGGGAGGAAGGCCTCCCCAAAAGCCCCACCAGGGGGACCAGCTGAGGCAGTGGTCAATCCTTTGCCCTGCCGCAGTTGGTGGAGCCGAGTTAACATCTGGGTCTGCATCTGGAAGGACATGGGCATCCCTCCCCACTGAGCCCCAAGTCGATCCATGAGCTCTAAGGAGTTCACAAAGTCATAGATGTGGGGGGGTGGCGGAGGAGGTGGGGGGTACTCGGGGGGCGGTGGCCCATCAGGTCGGGGTGGGAGGAGATAGGTAGGCTGGTGGGGAGGGTAAGCAAGCGGAAGAGAAGCCATGTACGGAGGGGGAGGAGGAGGGGGAGGAGGGGGAGGTTGCTGGGGGGGTGTTGGGGCCGGAGGGGGTGAGCCGCCCCTGTCATCGTCGGAGATTTCCATGTCCTCTCCAGAAGAGCATGGAGAAGCCTGTAGGGGTGCAGAGGACGGTCACAGAAAGCTACTGCCTGTTCCTTGGGCTTTTCCTCAAATCTCTGTTCTCTTGCCTAGTTCCCTTCCTTCTCCCAACTCTGCCTCCTGGATCCCAGGGACTTCCCCTGGCTGACCCCAACCCAACCTCACCTGGTTCTGTCCGTTGGCTTTGGGTGACTCCCGGGTAGCTCCTGGTTCCCCACTCCCTGTAGGTGCCACATCCTCAAAATTCGCCGGGGCTGGAGGGGGCGTGCAGGGCCCGTGACCTGACCCAGAAGGAACCTCGCTCCCTGTGTCCCTAGCCCCAGGGCCCGTGGTGCTGTTCTCTTCCTCTTCCTCGGTGTCAGAAACCAGGAAAGAAAACTTGGAACGCTGCTCCTTCAACAACATCTCAATGCGGGAATCCAGGCTGCTGTGCTGAGCGAAGGGCACACTCTCATTGGTGGTCTCTGGGGCCGGAGAGCCGGAACGGGCAGGTGAGGCTGGGCGGGGGGAGGTCCGAGCTTCTTCCCTCTCAGGGCTGGGCCCCCCACCACCCCCGCCTCCACCAGGTTCTGGAGGCTCTGGGGGTGGAGCTTCTGAGGCAGGGGGCCGGTAGTCCTGGTCAGCAGGCCGGTTGGGCTCAGGGGGCAAGTAGGAGGTGTAGGAAGGTGGGAAGCGCTCAGCTGTGTTTTCAGCAAAAGGTGCCCCAGGGGGCTCCTCCCGAGTTGCCCGGCGGGGTGGGTAGGAAGCATGGCGTTGGTAGCGATTCCAGCTTTCATAATATGCTGGGTAGTTTGAGTCAGAACCACGAAAATGAGAGGATGAGGAAGAAGAAGATGATGAAGAGGACGAGGCCAACGAGGAGGAAGAGGAGGAGGATGCGGCGGTGGCCGCAGTGGTGGCGGAGACGGCTGCAGAGGTGGTCGTGGGGGCTGAAGACGCAGAGAAATGGCGGCGGGAGAAGGAATCTTGGTAGCTGTTCTCTGACCGCCGGGGCTTGAAAGAGGCTGAAGTGGTGCTGGAGAAAGCGTGCAGAGGGGTTAGCTGGGTTCAGCTCCGCATGCCCCAACCCCGCTGCCCCGCTGTCAGTACCCAAAACCCCTCTACGCTGCCCCCAAAGGAAGATCTACACGCTACTAAGTTCCTAGCTAGAGAGTAAATTCCCTGAGGACAGGGATTTGTTGGCTGGATCCAGAGAAACTAAGACAAATTACTCCCAACCCCCTCTTAGAGACTCTAGGTTTCTTCTTCCCAGTGGCAGCTCCCAGAATCTGGGGGTCCCAGAGGGTGTTTCCGCTGTACCTGCTGGAGTAGGCAGAATCCTGAGAATAGGGGGTGCTGCCCCGAGACGTGTAGGGGGTTCCTTGGGAGGACTGTGGGGTGAACTGGCCGAAGGAAGATGGGGTGTCTTGTCGGCTGCTGGAGAAGCTCGTGTCCTGGGAGCAGGGGGTGCCATTGCCAGGAGTGCCCACCACAGCAGTGCCTGCTGGGAAGGCAGCTGTGTCGGAGGAGGAGCGGCGGCGGGATTCAGTCTGGAGGGAGAGAGTGGAGCAGGGAGAAAGGAAAAGAGATCAAGCACCATTTGACCATATGCCCTTCACCAAACCAAGAACCCCAATTCCCTGCTTTTTGAAAAAAGCTAGGCCTCTTTTCCTTGGCTCTTCCTATACTTAACAGTGAAGTCCAGAACCTCCCAAAGGCTGCTTCTGGCATCTAAGCACCGGGCCCATGTGGCTAGGGCTAAAGCAACCACAAGCTTCTCACCGTCTCAGTGGCTGCACCAGAGCCTTGGAACTTCTCACTGAGGGCCTTGCCCCCAGTAGGCACCGTCTGAGGGGTGTAGGAGCCATTGACTATCAGTTCATAGTACTTCATTCGTTGTTGTCCTGGAGGGAGGAAAATGGGAACCAACAGAGTCAGATGGAGGAAACAACTCCTTTCTGATTTCACGTCCCCACACTTCTTTCTCGGGCCTCAAGCTTCCTAAGATTTCTTGGAGTCTTGGGTTTGGGGCTTTCAGTTCTTCTACCTCATCTCTACCTAATAACTACTACAGACAACGTATTGGGTGACATTTCACAGTTTACAAAAATACTTCTAACGTGCGTTACTATGTTGGATGATCACCAGGAGAGAGAAGCATCCGAACCCCTATTTTAATTTATAGGCTTAAAGAAAACTAACCTGCACAAAGTGGTAAAACTAGAATTCAAACCCAGTCGTCTGATGCTACATCCCACCATCCTCTTCATCTTATAAACTGAAGTTGCAAAATGGCAGCCTGAAGGCAGCCCACCGTTGTGTTTTATTTGCCCCACACAATCACTGAAACTATTGGCAAGGGCAAGGGAGGAATGCAACGTTTAAAACCCAGGAGATTTCACACAAGAACCTAGATTTCTGGCTTTAAGAAAAACTATCTATGTTAGTCCTCATTCCCACTTACAAACTGGCTAATGCCAACTAACAGCTGCCTCCTTCCGATGCCACTAGACAGTATGCCACAGTCCCCACCCCTCCCTACTGCTCCTTAGCACAGAAGCCAAGGCTGCTTCACTCACCTATACAGGTCCCTAATTCTCAATCCAAAATTTCAATACCTCGTGTTTTTAGAATTTGGCATCAAAACCTGGTATGAGGCTATTTACTATAGTTCTTATTCATCCTACCTAGTGTGACTCTTCATAAGTTTTCTTGTAAATACAGTCATACACTAGACTAAAGGGTGCTGCCCCAACCCTGCCAAAGACAATACACAAAAAACCGTATCTGGGGACTTCTTTGGTGGTCCAGTGGTTAAGACTCCACGCTCCCAGTGCAGGGGGCCCGGGTTCGATCCGTGGTCAGGGAACTAGATCCCGCATGCTGCAACTAAGAGCCCGCCATGCCGCAACTAAAGATCCCGCATGCTGCAAGGAAGATCCCACGTGCTGTAACTAAGACCCGGCAGCAGCCAAAATAAATAATAAGTAAATAAATGTTAAAAGAACAAAACAGAACAAAACCCGTATCTGTACCATAAACTCTCTGTAAAATTCTGATATCAGAAACACACCTGGCCCAAAGGTTTCAGATGAGAAATCATGAACCTGATCACCTGCCTGGCCCCAATAGGCATTTGCGTGTACCATCTCTGCCAGAGCCCAACCGTGGGCAGCAGGCGATGGAGAACTCACCTTTGATGTCGAGCTGGGCATGGATGATGTTGCCCATGACGGAGGTAAGGTGGAGGTTTTTGACTGTTTCCTTGGCTCCCCGAGTGCTGGTGAAGAGCACACGGGCTAGGCCCAGGTGCTTGCGAGTACGGGGGTGAAGAAGGATCTCTACCTCTTCCACCTCACCATACTTTCGGCACATGTCCTTCAGGAAGGTCTCCCGCACGTTGTCATTCAGTCTTGCAAAAGTCACTTCTTTCAGTGGGATCTGTCCGATGTAGAATTCATCCAGCTGTGGAAAGGACAGTAGTTACGTCCAGGGTCTCAATACTGACCACTGCTCCTTTGCCCTTTGGGAAATTTTAGCGAGATCCATGAGGCCAAGAGAGATAAAACTGGGAAACTACGAGGCAAGGGAATGCGGAAGGGGGTCCCAACAAGGGATACATCAGTCTTGACCCCTCTCTTCCCTGAATTCTTCTCACCACAGGATGACAAGAACCAGGAAAAGAAACGCACAAACTGAAAACTAAACCTCCATGGAAAGAACTAGTTATATGGAAATAATTCACCAGTTCAGCTCTTACTAAGTCATTACCAAGGACTGGTCACTAGGAATACAAAAATGTGAAAAAAAGAGATTCCTATTCAGAAGAGTAGACAAGACAGACACACACAATCGCAACATGACAAAACAAGTGTCAGCAAAGGTGGAGACAGGGTGTTTGGGAGCCCAGAGAAGGAAACCTTTGTTCAGATTGGAGGCAGGAAAGAATTCATAAAGATGGTGTCATTCAAACTGGGCTTTTCAGATAAACCAGAGTTCACCAAAACGACAGGACCTATAGGGCAGAAAACTATAAAATAACATGGCATTGCCTAGAAACCGCAAAGTGCATGGCAGGACAGAACACAGGCATGCAGGAGATGAGGCTTGGTCAGATGAATGATCATACACACCAATGCACAAAAAACGTGGACTTGGCAGCAAAAGTAAAATAAAAGAACAGGTCTTCCCTGGTGGCGCAGTGGTTGAGAGTCCGCCTGCCGATGCAGGGGACACGGGTTCGTGCCCCGGTCCGGGAAGACCCCACATGCCGCACAGCGGCTGGGCCCGTGAGCCGTGGCCGCTGAGCCTGCGCGTCTGGAGCCTGTGCTCCACAACGGGAGAGGCCACAACAGTGAGAGGCCCGCATACCGCAAAATACATAAATAAATAAATAAAAATAAAAGAACAGTAAAACCAGAGACAAATGACAGCAATAAAATGGAGAGGAGAACGGAGGCGAGGAAGCCAGGGGAAATAAATACAAGTCTGTATTAAAGGAGTGGCAACAGAGATAGAAAAATTAAGGTAAAAAGAGACGTGTTTAGAAAAAAGAGTCAGCACAACTTGGTGACACATTAAGGACAGAAGAATCATAGGACGACTCCCAGGTTTCTAGCTTGCGCAGCTGAGTAGATAGTGTTGCCATTCATCAATAAAAGGAAAATATAAAGAAGAGTAGAACTAAAGGGGTGAAGATAATTGTTTTACATCTCTTGAGCTTGAGGTTTCTATGGGGTCTCCAGATGGAGCTGTCCCTCCAGCAAGCATATAAGTCTGGGGTTCAAGAGACTGATCTTGGCTCAGATCAGAGGTTTGGAAGTCATCAACATTTCAGTAATAGTCAAAGTTGTGGGTGGAAAAGAGATTGTCCAGGACAAGTGTACAAAGTGAAAAAAGAAGGATGAGAGAATCCCACAAGTGACTTATTTAAAAAAGAAGAAGAAAGAATTAGCGAAGGAGAATAAGAACCACCAGTTTCCTAGGACCAGTGCTCCAAGTCCTGATGAGTCTCCTGCCTGGACAGGGACGTGGGAATCCTCTGAGGAAACGAGACGGAGGAGGGGCGAGGAACAGAGGACTCCAGGGGTGGAGTCCCTGGTGTTGTCACTCCGCTTAACTGAGAAACTGGGGCGACACACAGGGCACTGTTTTGCTATGTGCTGTCTAGAAGTACACAGTGATAGGTGCAGCAGCTAGACCTGTCTTCATCCTTCAAAAAGTTAACACCCCTGCTTGAGACACCTCACCTATATCTTTCTAGAAAATAAACATACTTCCTGTCCAGAACAACTCCATCTCACAGTCTCAGAGATTATTAGATCTGGCTGTGCTCCTTTCATTGGAAAACCCCCTTTTATTACACTACACTAAGACTGGACTACCAGAATGGATCCTCCACACCTCCAAGGGCCACCACACCAGGGGACTAGCAGACACGTACCTTAAACTTAGGGACTGGGAGGGAAAAGTCTCTGTTTTTGGACCTGACGTGGCAACGGGGGTCTTGGAGGTCTTCCACTGGTATATACTTTGAGTCCTAGGAAGAAAAGCAGAAACAGAAAGACAACTCAAGGTGAAATCAGTGTTGAGCTCTAAAGCCCATTTGGAGACCCATATGCAAAAGAGCTGGGTGTTGGCTGCCCACTTTAAAGAAGGCAAGCTATGGGTATGGGAGTTCTAGGTGCTGAACAGAGGTAACAGAGAATGGGGCTTGAGTTCCCTAGATGGTAAGGAAAAGCCTGGGGCACTCACGTTGACACTGAAGTGGATTCCATCGTATCGGTACACCTTTTGAGAAGGCCTGCGCAGGGCAGGGTCCAAGGCAGGATCGACGATGAGCTTGTAGTTCCTCCACTGGAAGCTCGGGGCCTTCTGCCCATCTCCCCCACCTTCCTGATCCATCTTTGCTCATTTACACTGTCAGGAAAGAGGAATACGCAAGGGGGCTCAGGACTTAGGCCTGCCTCCCTTGCTGCCCCTCACAGACTAGCCCCGACTCCAGGTATCCCCATCACCCCAGTTTCCACACCTCACCATGACCCGAGGCTCCCCTAGATTTTCTCCCAAGTACCTTCTTTCACCACAACACCCCATTCTCTCTCCACCTCCCAACTCTCTCCTCAAGGCCCCAGGCCCATCTCGCGCCCCCTTACCTTCCCGCTCTCCCTAGCGCGCGCCCCACTTGGCCTCGGCACAAGACCCCTCCCCCGCCCCCTGGCAGGCCCCGCCCCCTCCCGCCTCCTCACCGGCCAGCGGCCCAGGCCAAGCCCGGCTCCGGCTCCCACACACCGGCTCGCGTCCCCGCGCCCCGATCCTCTGGCCAAGAGGTGGCACCTTTCCGGGGCGTTGGAAACACCGCGAGACCGAGCTCGAGACCCGGCTTCGGCCCCGAATCTGGGCGGGGGGTGGGGGGAACGCGCGCCGCTGCTCTCTCCTCCCGCCCCGGCGCGTTCTGCCCCCCCCACCTCCGCGCACGCGCGGCGCGGCCCCACTCACCCGCTCGTGGCGAGCGGCTCCCCCTCCCCCCACCCCGCGCGGCACCTCAGCGGCGCGAGGCGGTGGCGGCGGCGGCGACAGCGCGAGACCCGGCCCCGCAGCGGTGGCGGTGGCGGCGCCCCCCCACCACCACCTCCCCGGCGCGCGCACCAAACACCACCGCCACCTGCGCGAGGCCCAGCGGGCACAGCTTCTGTATTCGCACTTTCGCCACGGGCGCCGCCGGGAGACCCACGGGGCCGAAGATAGCGGCTTCGCCTCGGCCGGCGCGCTGTAAGGCTCAAGAGTTGCGGCCCAGGGAGCCTGGAGATTGGCCGCATCCCCCGGAGAGTGGGCTTCACCACGGCTATCCAGCTGCTCTGGCCTGGGGTCCTTGACGAATCGGCGGCGACGAAAGCAGCGACTAATCCCTGAGGATAAGGGGGCGGGGCGGAGGGGAGGAGGCCAGCCAGAGCTGGGGAGATTTGAGTGGCGAGTTGAACAGGCGCAGATTCGTCAGGCGGGCGGGGCGAATCAGTAGACAGGATGCGCGCTCCTTTGCTCCTCTAACCCGCCGCTTCCTCACGCGGCCAAAGGTCTGAGAGGCTGCAGATTTGCCACAAGTCCTGGCCTCAGCTGTTGCCTCCCTTTAACCGCCTTGGTGGAGTCAAGAAAATAATGCCGGGTTAGCCAAGCCCTGTTGGCAGAGTGGGCCACTTTTCCTGGATCTTCCTTACTAACACAACTCAGAGGACTGCTCAGTTCTGACCTGGGAGAAATGGCTACAGAGTCCGATGAGGATTTTCAGCCGAGTATAGAGAGGCCCGAATAATTCTGAGGAGGAGCCGGCCTAGCGAATCTGCGAATTCCTTCGTGGGCGGGGCCAAGGCGCCGCGCGCAGAGGGCGTGGTCAGCGTGTGGAGCCGGGCGTCGCGGGGGCGCTTCCTGTAGGACCCTCCGAAACCGGGGTGGGCTGGGAGCGGCGCCCGGGAGGTGGAAAAATACTACCAACAACGGTGACTCAGGCTGTTTGGCGCCGCACGTAATGCAGGGAGCGTTTAACTCCCGTTATCCTCCTTGGGCCTCTAGCTGTTTAAGATGCCCATTTGACAGATGGGGATACTGAGGCCTTCAGAAGGTGCCGCATTTTGCCCGTACTGGCCCGCCATTAGTGATTACATCTTAGTCTGTCTCAAAGTTATGTAATAAGGCCGGTGGGCCCTAAAGGACCTTGAACCGGTCCTGTAAGAAACGATAAACTAGGTCGCACTTGAACTTGGGTGGGTTGGTCGATTCCCCGGGCGTCATGGTCCCAGTGCCCGCTGTTTTCAGCGGTGCAACCCCCTGCCCCCCGCCCCCCGCCCCCCTTCGCTTACGCAGTCCCGCCGCTCGAGGGCAGCACCAGCCCGGGCTTAAACTTCGGACCCTGGGGCTGAGGTCGCCCTGATTCTGGGCACCGTTTTTCTTAGGCTTGTTTGCAGGCATCTAGGTCTCAGGGTAATGGCACTCCCAGGCACTGCCTGTGCTGAGGATGCCCTAGGTTCCAGACTTCTCTCAGTACTGTCAGCCCCCTCGATGTATATGACCTTGGGCGAGTCATTAACCACCTCTTAAAGCGTCAGATTCTTTCTCTGAAAATGGATGTTAAATACTGTCATGCGGAACTACTGTAGGCATTAAAACAATGTAGGAAAGGCCCTTGAGACCTCGTTCATGCAAATTCACAATTTTAAGGAACAGAGAAAGATTTGTCCAAAGTCTCACATCAAAAGAATCAATCCTTCTGGGAGAGGATTAGGACCCTTTACAAATTTGAGGAAAATGAGGCTGAAAAAATAAATTTATAATGGAAACATGGGTGATGAGATCAGATTCCTTTCTCTGGTCCCAGTTGAAAGATGTTGGTTCCTTTTCTCAAATAAAACCATTCCCCATGTGATGGTAAAAGTAGTCTAAGTTTTCACTGACTAGCTGGGTGGCTTTGGGCAAGATCCTCAGCCTTCTTAGGCTGAAGTTCCCTTATCTCTGAAAACGCTAATGATAAAGTCTTGCCTCTTGAGGTGATTTTTAAATAAGTTAAGTAGGCTAAATAAGATTACCTATGAGAAGCCCCTAGTATGTAGTAGTCACTCAAGAAAGAAACTTACACTAAAAGAAACTTATACTAAATCCTCAATGGATGAGGTAGAGACCCTGGGCTCAGTAACAAGAGTGCAAAAGCCTTTAGCCTTAGAATAACTCAGTCTCCACATTCAGAAGCTACTGGCCCCTGTCAGCACCACAAGGGGGTCATACCTGGAACCTCCTCTCCTCCACCCCTGCCCTGCCCCCAGGGACACTTGCCTCCACTTGATTCTTAAGAACAAGTCAGCTGTTCCCGACAAGGCCTCCCCTTCACCCCATTCACAGCCACAGGGACATGTGTGAAACAGTTTATTATACAAAACTAGGTGCATCAAAAATTCAGTGTCAGAATAGCTCTGTATTCCAAGGGCTATGGACTGGACCTCCTCCCTTAAAACCTCACCCCAACCCTTGCTGGGCACACCGACCCCAGCTCTGAACCAGGAGTAGGAACCAGATACAGAAGCATAAATGTGGGTCTAGGGCAGTGGGGCAGGCATTTGAACTTCCTCCAAATAGGGTGGCTCCTCCTTGGAAAGGCTGGACATATGCCTAGGGTAGAAACACCCAAATCCCTCTACCCAAACACCAAAGCAAGAGGGTGGAACCCATCAAAATCTGAGGATGAGGAAGAAAAAAAAAGCCAACCATAAAATAGATTCTACAAAAGTATAGCAAGGATTGGCTGCCTTCTGGGGCAGCTGGGTGGGTGTGTAAGCTTCTGGCCTCCACATTCTATAAGGGGGCAAGTGGCTAAGAGTCAGCACCAAAGGTCTGACAGGGTCTCCCTGCCTCCCCTCTACCTACTGCATGAGCCTTGGACTGAGGACCTTCCGCTTCCTCCCTTGCTCCTCCCAGCCCAGGTGTAGAGTAGACTTTCCAAAACCCATAGGACAGACTGACAGGGAGAATCCCTGGGAATGTGGGAGCTGCCCAAGGCCCAGCCCAAAGGACCCTGAGGGCAGGAATCTGTTCTCTACCTGAGAGTGGCCACAGGAAGTGGCTCCAGGCAGGGCGGGGAATGGGGTCCGTAGACCTGGGGCCTCTGGCTGACCCCTGAGGGAGGCGGTGCTCGCAGCTGTGGCTAACACCGGCCTCACACAGCCTGCAGCTCCCCCTGCAGGCGACTCAGCTCCTCTAGCTCTTGCTTGTGGCGGTCGGTCTTGTGAGCCACCAAGGAGCGGTAGAAATGCAGGGCAAAGGCCATGAACACAAGCCCAACAGGTACCATGATTGCCGTGGAGGCCATGGCTGCTTGCCAGCCTGGTCCATGGGCCCCACCACCGCCACATGCTTGCCGAGGTGGGCAGGCCTCAGGTGGCTCAGCCTGTGACGGGGCTACAGAAGCAGAGGATGGCTTGGAAGCTGGACTAAGGGAGGCGGCCACTGGTGGCAGAGTCTCAGGCACCTGGGAGGCAGGTACCACAGAGCCTGGTGTGCCCAAGGGGGCCCCGATGGGCACAAACTTGACCCAGCCAACCAGGACAACTTCAGCGAGGAAGAGGAAGGTGCCCAAGGCAGTGGAGAAGCCCCAGGCCAGCTCCACGTAGCGGTGGAGTCGCTGGTGTGGAGACTGGTGGACAGAGTTGAGGTTGTGGATGTTGCTGACGGCTTCAATGTGAGGCAGCAGACAGGTGGAGACCATGAGTGCAAAGAGGTGCACAGCCACCAGCACGGTGGTGCAGGCACTGAAGGCCACCAGCAGGCCCGGCGGGTATTCGTGGTTGCTCTCCAGCTGTACCTCTACCATGGCCACCTGTGGGGACAAGAAGGGATGGGTTGAGTGCCCATAACCTCAACAGTAGAGGGGTTTTCTGCCTCTTGGTGTACATCACTGATGTATCCCTAAGACCTAGAACAGTGCTTGGCAGAGAGACGGCACCCAGTCTTTGTTGAGTGAATGAATGGGCAGCCTTGGCAAGGCTCTGTCCTGTTCCAGACCTCAGTTTCCCCTCCTGGCTATCTAGAGGGCTGGATGGCATGTTTCTGACAATCTTATCTTGTTATAACATAGGGGTTAAAAAGCACAGATTCTGGAGTGGGGCGGCCTGGGTTCATTTTCAGCTCCATAAGCTGTGCAACCTTGAGCAAGTGGTTTGGTTCTCTCTGTGTCTCAGTCTCCTCACCTGGAAAATAGGGATTGATAGGGATTGATAACAGCACCCACCTGTCTTATACGGTTGTTTTAAAAATTTAATGAGATAATATATATCAAGTGATAAGAATAGTGTGAGGTACACAGTATGCTCAGGTAAGTGTTTGCTGTTATTATTAGAGTTAACGCTGAAGTCCAAGGCCAGAGTTTGCAAATTGGCACACCATAAACCCAGGCCAGCTTGCAAACATGTTTTGCTTGGCTCAGACAGTGTGTTTTTTAAAAGAATTACGTTGCCAACTTCTAAAACTCAAGAGATGTCATGTAAATATTCCTATTTCCAGATCCTCTTGGAAACTTGGAAGGTCTGGTTACACCAGGCCCACATTCCTGCACGGCACTGATCAGCTAGGGCTGAGTCATGGCTGCTCCCTTTGGATGGGTGAGGAGTGTCTCTTGATAGCCACAGTCCCCACCCAGCCAACTTGGCATCCATATTGCCAAAGGCCTTTGCAAACATTTGAGTTGATGATTCTGTTCTAGGCTTGTATACATCTGGACTCTAGAGCTGGACTGCCTAAATTCAATCCTGCCACTTACTTGCTGTGGAACCCTGGGCAGGTGTCTTAACATCTCTGATCCTCAGTTTTCTCATCTGTAAATTGGTCACAGTAGTGGTACCTACTTCATAGGATAATAGAAGGATGATGCACATAAAAGCCTTAAGCATAGTGTCTGGTACTTAGTGATGGTTCAACACAATTTATATAATGTTATTCTAACCCAGGCCATCTGAATTCCAGAATCGGGATCTTTCCCCATGCCTGGTTCTTGCAAGATCCATTAGGTTGCTCTGGGGCTGGGGGAAGGAGGAAGGTGCAGAGCCAGGAGGGTGGTGGTAGGAAGGCAAGGCTGAATATTTTGGGAAATTGGGCCATGGCAGGTGTTAGCAGGTGTTTTCCACAGACAGAGATCTGGGCCAGGCCTGGTCCTGGTTTCTCCCACAGCCTGACTCAGCCTTGACCTCCCCTGGCAGGACTGGGGCCAGTCTGGCCCCCAGAACCTACTCATCTGGCCTCTTGATCCTGCAGAGAAGGTCCTGGCCCTTAAGCTGTCACCCCAGCAACGTGCAAGTCCAGCAGCTGGCCGGATTGTCCCCTTGGGAACAGGCTGGACCATGGGGGATATGGGGGTGGGGCAACTCCCTCAGCTAGGTCCACGCGGCTGCTCCCTTCCCTCTGCGGTCTGTACAGGTGAAGGGGAGCCAGCTCCCTGTCCTGAGATGACCCCACATCAGGAAGGGTGAGCTGACCTGCAGATCCGGACTCTCACGTAGAAAACCATAGACCTAGGATGACCCTTAGGGGTAGAAACTTTCCCTCTCATCATTCTAATATAGAGGTGGTGGCACAGAGAGGAGCAGAGACTAACGCAATCACCTAGAGCTATGACCCCTTTTTATCCTCATGTTGATATCCCCCTCATGTTCCTATGACGACCCCCCTCCAGCCCATTTTCTCCTTCTTCCTGTCATGATGGTGGGAAACCCTGGACTAACAGTCTAGCGACCCTGGGTCCTAGTTCATCCTATATCCTTCAGCTGCTGAGTGCTCTTGGCAGGCAAAGCCACTGCCCCATTCTGGGCCGTGGTTTCCGTTAACAGGTAGTCTGAGGCATTCTGATGTGTGTCTTGCTCTGACATGCTTGGATCTAGGGTTTGATGACAAGAATGAGCTCACCTTGGGGCAGCTACTTGGCAAGCTACAGAGGGTGCACCCTCCATGATCTCACAATTTCCCACTGGCCTGCGAGGAGGCGGAGGCCTGTCCAGGGTTACATAGCTGGCCACAAGCAGGAAAGAACCAGGACTTGTGTCTGCTAACTGCTCCTCACCCTGGGACCTCCCTCGGTCCCACTTCCTGTGAGGCCTCTGCCCGGGACCGTCAGCGGATATCACCTGCACTTGGAGTTTATCATCTCCAGAATCATGCATCAGCTTCCTAAGCAGCTTTTTTCGCTAGGGGCTCCCTCACAGGCATCCTCTCTTCTCAGAGCTTTCCTGGGCTACACTAAGCACGCTCTGTGCCTGCTGGGGCCTGGCCGCCCTCCTTTTGGGTGTGACCACTCCATCCAGTTTGTTCTCTCAACCACCCCACCTCCCAGCCCCCACCCAGCTCTGATTTGCTGCTGAACCTCCGGTGGGGATCTAGTAACCACTAATGCTGGACCATGCTCCTTTTGGAGCACTTCGCTCTATCCTTGCATATGTATCCCCCTTGGTGATTGTCTACCCCCATGACATGACGTGTTCCCTGTGACACCTTTAGGACTTGCTTATCCTCCCCACGGCCCAGTTTATGCTAGGGACCTGTTTATACACATACATACATACGCACGCGCGCACACACACACACACACACCCACCCACCCACCCATAAAAATGGACTTGCGGAGTCCCTTGGTACCTTGTTTGCTACCCCTCTTGTACCTCTTAAAAACCGGTCCTTCCCTTTTCTCTACCCTGTCTCCCTTGGGTACCCGTTCACTTCGCCCCCAACCCGGTGCCCCCCCTGCGCTTCACCCCCACCCTGTACGACCCTTCCCTTCCCTCACCATGGCGAAGCCCGAGAGCAGGGCAGACGTGCGGCTGGAAGCTTTCAGCTTGGCCCGACTGAGGTAGAGGCGGCGCCAGCTGAGTGCCCGCAGCGAGTGCTGACTGGCCCCCATCAGGTCCAAGTAGCCGCGGTGCACGAACTCCCGGTAGGTGGCCGAGCCCGCGGGGCTCTCGGCCTCCGGGTTCAGCGGGGCCTGTTCGCCCGGGTCCCCCTCGCCGCCCTTCATCCTGGGGCCGCAGCACCAGGCGGGTCAGTCCATCAAGGCGGGGCCGAGTCGCCTCGGGGACCCCAGCAGGGCCGGCCCAGGCCGGGGGAAGGCCCCATCCCCCGGCGGGACGAGCGGGGATGCGGACTGTGAGCGCCCAGGAAGACGTGGCCCGGGCGGAGAAGGAAGAGCAGGCGTCTGCGTGGAGCCCTAGGGGCTGAAGCAGGACTGCCGAGGCCGAAACAGGAACTGGGGCGGAGGCGGAGTCGGGGCGGCCACATGATGGGGTGGAGCCGGGGGACCGTCCGCAGAGATCCCGAGACCCCAGTCCACTTAGAATATCCTCTAGGTGCCTGAGCCCCGCTGAGTTGAACGCCCAGCCCCAGCCAGTGACTGGGAGTTCCGGGCTCTGGACCACTGCAGGTACACCTGGACACCTCCAACGTCCAGACTCCAAAACCCTACCTAAACAGTGAACTCCGGGAAAGTGAGCTCATCTAACTGTAGGGACGGCAGGAGACCCTGAATCCTCAATTTCCGGAAGCCCAGTAGGACCTAGGTCCCCCAGATCCATCCAAACAGCCCCCTCCTCCCAGGGCCTCAAAGAACACTCGGGTCATCCCCGCCCTAGCCCCACATCCCCAACGCCGCAGACACACACACGAACTCGGCGGCCCCGGCTGGAAGATTTTGACTTTTATAGCAAACCATATTGTACAGACCCGGGGCCCAGGGGCCCAGCCCGGCTGGGTTCCCCACTTGCCCCCGGCCGGGCTGCCTCCTCCCCCTCCCCCAAGCGGCCCCATCCTCAAGCCTTTTGCGATTCCCAGGACCCCCTCCCCTCCGGCCTTTGGTCCGCCCAGTCCCTCCCCCCACCCGCGCACCTCCCTGTTACCTGAGGTATGTGGATAGATTCCCCCCTCCCCTACATGGTACAACCTGGCTCCCCAGGGAGGCCTGGGCTGGGGTGGGGGGGGACCTGGCCCCGACCCCTCCCCCTGGCTCCCCAAACCCCGCCCTCGCAGTGAAGGAAGGGGCAGGGGAGGGCCGAGAGTCTGTTACTAAGTTCCCACGGCAACTAAGAGGGGCCCTTTCCAGCCTTAGCACTGGCTTTGGGAGGTGTCCATTGGCTGCTAATTCCATGGCAACCAGGAGTGGCAGTTCCCTGGGCAAATGGGATACAAGTTTCCATGACGATGAAAGAGTGGGAAGAGCCAAGCTGGAGGAGTCCCACCTTCCCCATCACTGGGCTGGCACCCCACCCCCACCCCCACCCCAGGTCAGGAGGGGTGGAGCTGCTCAATACAGTAAAGCAAGAGAGAGCCTGGGGGTAGTCCAGTCCAAACTGGGTGCCCACCAGTCCAGTCTCAGTCCAAGCTGGTCCTGTCCCCTCAAGCTCCGGCTCCCCCAGGTCCGAGGTTCCCCCGGTTCAAGTAACACTTCAGTACAGATGAATGTTCAAGTATAGTGCGGGGAGGCAGGTAGGGGGCTGGGGTACCCCTCACCGCTCCCCAGGGCCGCGCCGAACAGCGGGTAGGCCCGCAGCCCCCACTCCTCACAATAGCTGCCATTGTCAGTGACGTTCAAGGAGTCAGGGCTGGGGGGAAGGAACTGAAATCTGGGGAGGGAGGAAGGAGAGGGGTGACCCCGAGGGGGTGCTCCTGCCCCCACCCCTCACTCAGCCCTGCCTTTCCCCTGGCTCCCCGAATCCCCTCATCTCCGATGTCTGGATCCCCAGTTGCTCCTCTGGCTTCCCTTTTCGGACCCCCCCCACCCCCCAACTCCAAGTATCTGGTCTTTGTTCCCTGAACCCTTGGTGGTCTGCTTTCTGCCCGCCCCCCACCCCCCCACCCATCCTCCACCTCCCCCAGCCCCCTGGCTCCCAGGATCCTGTGTGCAGATACCCTTTCCCCATTCTCCCTCCCTCAGACTTGCACCTCTGCCCCCCTCCCACCATCCCTTTGGCTCAGCACCCCCCAGTACCTCTGACCCACTCCCCCCAGGGAATGGACAATGAAGCAGGTGGAAGGGGGAGGGGATGGGAAGGAGAGACCCCCAGAGATATCAGTGCAGGGGGTAGAGGGGGGGAGGCTGGCTCAAGTCCCTGGGCAGGAATCCCTAGTCATGAGGTGGGGACCCTGGCCTCCTGGCAGGGGTGAAATGAAGGCCTGAGGTCCAGGCTCCTGATGAGTCCTAGGGGAGGGTGGGGGGCACCCAACTAGCTGTCCTTGAGAAGCAGCTTCTCCTCTGGGCAGCGGAAGGGGCCAGGGGGCCCGGCGGCTGCCAGCCGGGCACAAGCTTCAGGGGAGAGCTGGCGGCAGGAGCGCAGGTCTAGGCGGCGTAGGCGCGGGCAGCGGCGGAACAGCGGGAGGCAGTGGTCCGTGAGGCGGTGGCAACCTGGGGATGGGGCAATGGCAGCTGAGACCAGGAAGGTGAGTAGTGGGTGGGCATGGACCACAGGGACCAAGAGGTTAGCAGGATGGACAGACAAGGGACCACGCTTACCGGCGAGGTTGAGGTGCACCAGGGTCTCTCGGAGCGGGGAGGTGGGGGCCGTGAGGAGGTGGACGCTGGGATCCCCAACGTGGGCGCAGTGGCTCAGGTCCAGGGCGCTCAGCTGGGGTGCGTGGCGCAGCAGAAGCCGCAAGGAGGCATCGGTCAGCTCCAGGCCGGCCAGGCGCAGCTCAGCTACCCCCTGCAGCCGCCCACGGCTCTCCGTTTGCCCTGGGCAGGCAGAGAAGAGGTCAGCCTCCTGGCTGCTGCCATCCCTGCACCAGCTGTGTCTCCACACTCATCCCTCACCACCCCCTAAACCTGCTCCCACTATAAGAGAACCTCGACTTGCATTCTCTATGTGGCTTGCTCTTCTCCCCCAAACACACACAACTCGACATCATTTCATCTGTCCAGTGCTCACACTGCCTCCTCAAGGAGGCCTTCCATGATTACTCCACCTGAAACTGCAACATTCCACATACTCAAACCCCTTCCCTGCACTTTTCCCTCTTTTTCTCACCATCTGACGTATTATATATTTTTCCTCTTGTCCCACTAGAATGTCACTTCCATGAAGGCAAGAATTTCTGTCTGTCTTGTTCTTGCTCTGTGCCCAGGAATTGGGGCATAGGTGCTCAATATGTAGCCACTCATCCAACAAATGACATCCCCGATGGAACTGCCATCCCAGAAGGCTCCTCTGGCACATCTCTCTCCTTCCACGATCAGTGGAGTCCCCATCTGGATCCCTTCACCACTGGGGCGACACCACTCCTGCCTGAACTCCTGCCCCAGCCTCCTCACTCACTCATCCAAAGAGAGCCGTTCTCAAATGCAAATGAGACCACATCCCTCCTCTGCTAAAAACTTTCCAAGGGCACCTCAGAGAAGTCCAATCTCCTTGGTAGAACATTCCAGTTCCTACAAGATCTCACCCGTCTCAGCTCCAAAGTCCTCTCTCTCCCCGCCAAATACTTGGGCCAAACTCCACAGGGGACCCTACCCCAAGAGATTCTGCCTGGGGCCACCTGTGCTCAATCCCCTGCCTGGCCAGGGTCCCTGGCTTTCTGGTCTGAGCTCAGAGGTCTCCTCTTCCTCTATCTCCAGGGTAGAAGAGCACCCACCCCTTATCTCTGCACCCAAAGCTTTCCATTTATTGTATCTACCACAATCCTGCATTTCCGTTTTCGGTTTTTGTAACTTAACTCCCTTGGTGCACCAGCAGCCATTGCTTGAGCATGCACCGTGGGCCAGGCACCAACTAAGTGGCTGCCTGCTCCTAGGCCAGTGGCTCTCCAGCTGGAGAGGCTTCTGCATCTCCCTGGCAGCGGGCCCCGCCCCCAGAGCTCAGGTAGTCTAAGGTGGGGCCTCAGAGTTTATTTTCCTAATACGTTCTCCAGGGAATTCCCTGGCGGTCCAGTGTTTACAACTGTGCGCTTCCACTGCAGGGTTCGATCCCTGATTGGGGAACTAAGATCCCGCATGCCGCCTGGTGTGGCCAAAAAAAAACAACCAAACAAAAAAAAACAAGTTCTCCAGCAATGTTGAGCTGCTGGTCCAGAGACCACACTTTAAGAACCACAGCCTTGGGAAACAAGTTCTCTGATCATCATTCCTGTTTACAGATGAGAAAATTGAGGCTTCAAATCACTAAACAATCTATCCAAGATTTGAATTAACAGAGCCAGGACACGAGGCCTTGTGACTCTTAAGTCCAAACTCTTCCCACAGTGCTCTCTGCTTCCCAGACACCAGCCTAGCCCCTAAATAAACTAGATCAGATGTCACAAAGTCAGGAAGCTAGCCTACACAAGTGTTCTATGGTGTCTGCATAGTGCTAAAAATTTTCTCTGGGACTGATGCTACATAAAAGGACTTTTTTTTCTTTTTTTTTTTTTTTTGCCACTCCACGTGGCTTGCAGGATCTTAGTTCACCGACCAAGGATTGAACCTGGGCCCTCAGCAGTGAAAGCTTGGAGTCTTAACCACTGGTCTGCCATGGAATTCCCAAAATGACATTTTTATAAAGAAATTTTTGATGTGGAGCTTTTCCTTGAAAAATTGTCAGCTCTGTCATCACTGGGCTACCCCTTTCACCTGATGATGAAAGCTGCATGGTGTACTCCCTAACGTCCTGCACCAAGCCCACCACTTCTGCAACCTGCCAGGCCACCAAGTCTGTGGGCACCTGACTTGGCAATCTCTGAATTCTACGTCTTTTTTTTTTTTCTTTGCGGGGCTGAGAGCCTGGAAAGGGGATATATCTGCAGATGCCCTCAACCTCGGGCCACAGCTAAGAGCCAATAGAGGGAAGCAGAGGAAAGAGAGGTCACATGTGGCTGAGGCGGGAGAAGTGGGCGTCAGGGAGGATTTCACTGAGGTGGGCCTTTAAGCATTTGAACATGTGGAGAGGGAACATGGGAGGGAAGCGTAGCTAGGCAGAGAACAGCAGGGGCAAAAGCAAGGAAGTAGGAAAACTTTGTTTTGCTCCAGGAATGCTGCACGAAGCCAGGGAGCCAAGATGATAAAGGTGGGTGTAAAGTCCCAACGAGAATTTAGGCCTTGGAGGCCTGGACAGCTCACCTTTGCAAGCTCCTGAGAAAGGGGCTTAGACTGAAGTGAATTGAAGCAGGAGGAGATGGAGTCAGTCTGCCAGATAACCGGCACTTTCTCACCTCCTGGAACGCACTGTTCCCAATGCTCGGTCCAACTCCAGTAAGAGTGGGCAGTGGGTGGGTGCTCAGGTCTGGCTCTCAACCCCTCTGGGCCCCTGGGGCCTCATCCAGAAAATGGGAAAAATCCTAGTTCTTCCTCTACTCCCCTTCCAAGACTGCTGTGGAGGAGTATGGGGTGGGAAGAAGGGAGCCATGAAAGAGAGCTGTGAAAGCAAGGTGCTGGGGTGAGCGGATGGTCCTCACCCTCACAGAGCTTAAGAATCTTGTGGGAGGAAACTAATTTTAACCAAATCATTTCACAACTGTACAGTGATATGCTGGGAGGGGACTGTTCTCTAAAAGAGGGACTGTAATCTCAATGGGGGATAAGATCATGGAGGGCTTCTAGGAGGAAGTGACATTTACGCTGAGACCTGAAAGACAATTAGGTGTTCATCAGGTGAAGGAGGATAGAGCATTCTAAGCAAAGAGGAGTGGGCAAAGGCCCTGGGGCTGGAGGACACTTGGCAAGGAGGCTGAAGTGTAAGGACACCATAGGTCAGTGGGAGCCAGACCAGGCTTTATCGACTGTGGTAAAATACTGATCTTCATCCAAAGACCACCAGGGAGCAATGAGAACGAGTGTAGAACATGGGATGACGTGGACAGATCTGACCTTCTGGATAGTTCACCGGCTTCATTATGGAGAACAGACTGGTGGGGGCCAGAGAAGATGCCGTGAGTATCCCATCTCCTGGCTAGAGCTAGACAAAGAGCCCCAGGCCTCAGCATCCCCACCTCACGCCTCCATATGACCCCCAAAGTGACCAGGCCTGTGCTCACCTGACCAGCCTCAGTTCCCAACATCCCCCTTTGCCAATATGGTTCTCACATCCCGTAAAACTGTTTATTCCTGCCTCACACTCCCTGGGAAAACGCTGTCCCTTTCAGGACTCAGTTCAAATAGCACCCCCTCAGGGAGGGCTTCTCTCACTGCCTTCCTGCCCACCACTTGCCCCCCGCCCCCCGACCACAGCTCCCACCATGTCACGCCATAACCTTCTACTTCTGAGTCTCTCTCTTCCGCATGACTGGGGTTCCACCCGGGCGGGGAATGGGTCTGACTCAGTTTGAGGTCTCCAGGGCCCTACATAGGGCCGGACCCAGAACTATGTGTGCCATAAAGCTGACTTTACCTGGCGGGGGACTTGGGCCTGACCAGGTGAAGAGGTCTGGGCCTGACCAGGTGACTTGGGCCTGACCAGGTGAAGAGGTGGCTGGTCTGACTTGGGAAATGAAACTACCACCGCCACACAACCTCCCAAGTCAACTGGCTCTCTCTTTCTGCTCTGTTCCCTCAGCAAAATCCTTACCCTTTCACTGTAGGACAAGAGGATCTAGGGGCCCAATCTGTTGCTCAGTCATGTTTCTGCTGGGTCCACACATGAATTTTAAAAGAATCTGAATTAATTGCCATCATTTAAAAACCAGGATATTTCACAGAAAATCCTTATTTCTGGCTCCTCTTGACAGATGGAACTGACCAGCCACATCGGGCCTGCATTCTTCCACAGCGGTCACCGCTGCTCCCTCTGGCGAAGGCTCTCCAGTAGTGCCCGCCACACCCGGAGACTTCACTCACAATCCCCTGGCTTCTCCCAGAATTGTGTCATCCTCCTGTCCTGTATGTGTTTCATCCCATAATCATCTTCCCCCTAGAAGACAGGGGCTACATCCTCCTCATCCTGTTCCCTCAGCTCTGACCACAGGGCCCAGCACACAGCAGGAGAGTGAATGAATGAACAATGGTCAAGCAGGGCCTGTCTACTCAAACTCATGTATCCTGTCCTTTCTTCAAATCCTTTAATACCTAGCAGGAGTCAAAAGAGACCTTGGAAGCCTCATACCCCCACCTTGTCTGACCCCCTTCTACAAAGGAGTGAACAGAGGCTGCACCTGGTTTGGTGTCTGGCGGAGGCAGCAGCAGCTCTCGGAGCTGGGAGTCTTTAACATCCTCGATCCAGCGGAGGTCCAGGAGCCGCAGGGCCGGCAGTGGAGCTGAACCCAGGGCAGAGACGGAGAGCCAGGAGCAGCCAGAGAGCACCAGCTCCTGCAGGCCTGGGGGCGACGGGAAACTGGTGCTAGGAGGACTCCGTCCTAGGCCTGTCCCCCTCCTCCCCCCAGTCCCACCTCACCACCTGGCACTACCTTGCAGTCGGTTCAGAAGCCACATGAGCTGCTTCTTGGAGACACCTGTCCAGCTGAGGTCCAGAGCTCGAGGCTGGCGACGAACCACACCACTAAGCATGGGCGGGGTCAGTGACTTCCGCCGGCTCAGGTCCATTCGAGGCCACAGACGCTTGTCGTAGCACCTGTCGGCCACAAGGGGAAGACAGAGACCTCAGTCCTCAGCTCTCAGGGAGCCCACAATTCCCCACCCCCATGCTAACCGGTTCACCCCAGCTCTCTCCTGGTCCATATAAGATAGCGGGGAGGACAGGAAGCCCCAGGACCCAGGCCAAGAGCATTGGGCTCAGGGGTCAATTCCATTACTAACTGGATGTGAGACCTCGGCAAGTTCACTCCTCTCTCTCAGCCTCAGAGGCCTTGTAGAGATGACAGTCCAGACTCAGCCTGCCCACAAGGTTGTTGTAAGCTCAAATGGGGTTACTATAGTTAGTGGGACTTAACAGCTGCTAAAGCGTTCTGCCGTTCTGCCAAAGACACCCCCCCACACACACCGTATTTGATGGAGCCCCAAAGAGATCTTTCAGCAGCGCCCCATCCCTACCCTGGGCTTCTTATGGTGGCTGTGGGCACTTCTCATCCTCTATATAAATTTCTGCCCTTGATTCGCGTCTGCCCATCCTGAGGACCAGCTGCCCAAGGCTTGACTTACAGCCCTAGTCTCTCTTTGATTACTGTATCCCTCCAACTAGAATGGAGGCTCCACGAGGGCAGCCCTGGCTTCTTCCCCTCAGCAGCCCCAGTGCCCAGCACTGGGCCAGGTGCATAGGACATTACCTGTTGCACATCTGTTGCATGAATGGATGATGCCAAGCCACTGTGAACCACTCAAAGCTCCCACAGAGCACCCCCTACAACACACCTCATTTATGGCTTCCCATTTATACACTCAGTCAGTGTTTATGGAAGGCCTAGTAGGTCCCAGGTATTGAAACTACAAAGACGAATGAGGCCTCAACAAAGTGAAACAGGTTTGTTTGATCCTGACCCCAGCATTTCTGAGAGCCTTGACTAGGCCAACATGCAGAGACCTGGAAAAGGGCTTCCCAAACTTATTTTACCAGGGAACCCTTCCCCATCTCTCCCAAGGTCATCTACTAATACTTTGTAGTACACTGAAGTTCCTCAAGACTCAGTTTGAAAAGTTTCTTCTAGTACAGTAGTTCAAAGCCATGTCAGGAAATTCCCACTGGGCTAGATGAACTGTGTCAGAAGCAGCAGGGGTGAGCAGGGATGCGGGAAGCTGTCTCTTATCTCTCTCCCAGCCCCCATTCTGGAGGCCTTCCCTTCAAGAAGCCCTGGGCTGGGGCAGTGATGCTCAAACTCTAGTCATTCGCTATCCACTCATCTGCAGAACATGAATTTATGTTTAAATTGATTCCCCTCTTTGAACTTAAAACCAGTATTGTTTCACATAAATATGTTACCCTTAGAAATAAACACCATAATAACAGGCCAGGGTTACTAAATTCTAGCTAGGTGTTTCTGTGGCTCTTGGCTACTATCTAAAGACTATTTTTATTAAACAGGGAGATAAGTATTAGAAAGGTGTTAAAGATGTAATAGCACCCAATGGAGAGATTTCCTTTTCAAAACTATCAATAATGGAAGGATTAAGCCATGTTTTTGTGCCACTTACAACTGCCAGGCACACTCCAGAGTCCCGGGTGACATTTCTGGGAAAGTTGGAAGCACAGACACTAAGCCTTCAGTCTGAACAACTCCACCCCTCTGTCCCACCTGTCACCTCCTACCATTTCCCCCCTCTTCTAGCATTCTAGCCTCTCCCTCTCCTGGTTCTGTCCACTCAACCAATAAACATTTGCAAATCTCTCCAATTCTAAAAAGGAAAAGGAAAAAAACAAACCCCAAAGTAACCCACCTTCAACCCAGCTTCTGCCCCTAGGTCCTTTTCTCCATCCTACTCCATCCAAAATCTCTCTGCTTACTCCGAACCCAGTCCTGAGTTCCAGCTCAACTGCCGCCACCACCTTGAAGCCCTCCTGTATCTTCCACGGCTAGAAGGGAACCCTTCCCCCTGGGGGCACACATAGGCCACCAACTGTTTCTATATCGTACTCCACAAGAGCCAGGCCAAACCACCTGCCCGCCTATAGACACACACTGTTTGGTGCCAACGCATTTTGGCACATGTGTGACTGACAGAAATGCCATCCACCCCAGATCACTCAGGGCTCAGCTCCAGTGCTTCCTCTTCCAGGAAGTCTCTCCTGACTTTTCCTGGCTGTAGCTAATTTGTCCCTTTGCCCTTAGATGACCAGAACACTGGGTTTAAACCTCAGAGTGGCAGCCAACAGTCACTGAGGGCCCTACTGATACTAAGTGTCCAGGCATGGAACAGTGAGAAAACAGGGGAGTATCAGCTAAGTCCACAGTAAGTAAGCCAACAAGGAACATGATAAGAGTCAATGAGAAACTGGGAGGGGGAGCTTCCCAGGGAGACAATGCCTGATCTGAGACTTTAAGGAAGGCAGTAGTTAGGACTTCCCTGGCGGTTCAGTGGTTAGGACTCTGAGCTTCCACTGCAGGGGGCACGGGTTTGATCCCTGGTCGGGGAACTAAGATCCTGCCTGCCATGCAGCACGGCAAAAAAAAAAAAAAAGGAAGGCAGTAGTTATTCCGGTGAGGGGAGGAAGATGATGTGAGTTCCAGATGAGGAAGAACCAGTATCCAGGCCCAGTGCACAGAGAGAAAACGGAGAGCTCTGAGAACCTGAGGCAGCAGGAACAAAGGGCAATTCATCATCTCCCCTTAACGATGAGGATGACGATGACAGTCACTCTAGCACTAACATCTGGTGTTCACTGAGGGTTTACTGCATTCTGTGCACTAAGCATTTAACCTCACAACAGCCCTAGGAGGTAAATACTAGTCTCCTTTTTAGAGGTAAGGAAAATGAGGTCCAGGGAGGTTAAGAGACTTATTCAACGTCCCACAGCTATTAGTGGTAACAGAGCCAGGTTGTAAACCAGGCTAGTCTGGGTCGAGAGCCTGAATTCTGAAGTGGAGAAGAGGCAGGGGTGAGGCTAGAGGAGGCCCAGGGTAGGGGTGCCGTGGCAAGGAGGGCTGGAATGCCAGGCTGGACGGCTGTGGCCATAGAGCTCAGAGGTGAGGAGTGTGAGCCATGGGGATCTAAATCCCAGCTCTGCCACCTCTGTGCTTTGAGTGACCTTAGGCAAGTCACTTGCTCTCTCTGGGCCTCCGCTTTCCATACCATAAAATGGGGTAAAGGCAGCACTTATTTCAAAGGTTTGCTGCATAAATGAAGGGAGAGGAAATTAACTATACTTCCATTTTTTTAAAACAATGATTGAAAAAAATTAAATGAAAGACGTTAAAAAAAAGAAGAAGGGAGATAGTGCAGGACCCTTCTGAAGGGCTTCTCTAAAAAGAAAAAGTGTTTAGTGTAGTCACTGTGCGTGTCCAGATGTCCAACGGGACGGTGGAAGTTCGTTGTGAAAGTGACAGGGAGCCATGGCCAAGTTCCTTCTAGACTAGAGAATGACACTTAGGCAAGAGGTCAGAAGAAGTCTGAGGCCAAAGCATACATCAAGCCAGGGGAGGTAGAACTTTATGTTCAAATGCCTTACCCCATTCCCTTTCCCCCTGACTCAACACCCCTGACCAAGTCAGCACCCTACTAAGCCCACCTCCAAATCCCCAAATTCGAGTACAAAACCTCCCTCTTGCAGAGGCCCTCTGGGGCCACAGAGCCAGACCAGCCCAAACTGCCACCTGTAAGGAATGCACAGCCTCCTGGCTCCAACCGAAGACAGTTCTTCCTTCTCAGCTCTCTGGACTCCCTGCTGCCACCGCTGTCCTCCAATCTGTCCACCTCTAAGTCTTTACTCCTAACCCTAACTGCCTTGAACCTGGGGTCTAGTTCCTTCCTTGCTCATTTCCTCCAAAGTCCCAACCCTCTTCCCTGCGACTCAGCAGCTCCCCCAGGCCTTGTCCACCCGCCCTCCCTCCGCTCGCCTGGGCAGATCACTCTGCCGCCCGTTTCCAAGAGAAGATGAAAGGCACCAGACAGGAAAGCCTGCAACCTCCTGCTCTCCCACCTACAAATTTCTCTCCCACTCCACCTTCACTACCTCTGTCCACATTCTATCCTGATTTCCTCACTTTCATTCATTCACTCATTCAACAAGTGTTTTTTCAGTACCTACTGTATGCCACGTATCTTAGAAACTAGGGACACAGCAGAGAACAAACAGATCAAGTCCAACCTCAACTCCAGGCGAATTGGCTCCAGTGCCCTCACCCCCACGTAGCACAGCCAAAGATACCAACGCCTCCTTGTAGCGAAATCCAACTGCCACTTCTAGTCCTTGGCCTCTCATGACCTCTCGTCAACACCCGACCCTGCTCGTCACTCACTCCTTCCTCAACCTCTCTCCTTCAGGACACACTCGTGCCCTCGATCTCTCTCTGCCTGTTCTTTCTCTAACTCACAAATGCTGACATTCTGATTTCTGCCCTCTTCCTTGAAGTCGCTACCTATAGGTTACAAACTCCCGAACTTGGATATTTCTTTTAAGCATCAGACCTGTACATCCAGCTGCTCTCTCTCCTGTTTGTTCCTGACTGGCTCAAAGGCCTTTCAGACCAAACACGGCAAATCTGAGCTCCTGGCTTTATCCCGGAACCTGCTCCTCCTCAGTACTCCCAAGCCTGGGCCATGGCATTGCTGCCCACCCAGGCTCATGGACCAGAAACTCAGTTGAGAGTCACCCTGCTGCCCCCATAGCCATTTAGTCACCAAATCCAAGCCATTCTGCTTCTTAAAAAGTTCCCAACTCCAGTCCCTCCTCTCCATCCTCACTGCCCCTGCTTCTGTGCCTACGCTGGCAGAGCCTCCTGACTGGTCCCACTGTGCCCCACACAGGCCCTTGCTCCGCCTTCCCCTCATCCTTCTCATCAAAAGCCACTACTTTATCGAGTGTTTAGCACCCTTCAGGTACTGTGCTGAGTGTTTTGCAAGAACCACCTCATTTTATCCCTACAAGGTATTGATATGAACCCGGACTACAGACAGGAAAAGGGAGTCCTTGACAGGTATAGTTATCCAGCCATGGCCATTTCATCCAGGAAGTGCAGGAATCACAGCTGATGATACCCATGGGTGCCAGACTCCAGGGCCCAAGCTGGAAACCACCGTCCAGTCCAGCTTCTCTGCTTCGTCCGCCTCCAGTCACAAGTCTCCCCTTGAGGCAGAAATCAGGTCCTCTTAAAGCTCTGGATCCCACGTGCCAAACACAGGGCTGGCCCTGAAGAAGAGGCCTCAGCAAACATTTCCGCAATTATTACTTGAGGCAAGGGTGGAGATCCCCAGCAACTGCTGTAACTATTTGCTTCTATGTTGCAGTTTGACTGGGAGCTCTTCAAGGGCACAGATCTGTGTTCTGAGGATGTAAAAGTCTATGCTTTCAGTAAATATTTGTAGCTGAGTGAGTAATAATGATTGCTGTTAAGGCACTGAGAAGTTTCTCTTTCCTAAGTACTGTCCTCAATTTTTTTATGTATATTAGCTTACAAAAACACTAGGAAGTAAATGCCTTGGTTCCCCTGTTTTAACAGATGATGAAATTGAGGCATAGAGAAGTTAAGGGAACTAGCCCGATAGCATACAGCTCATCAGAGAAAGAGTAATTCACCTACAGGTAATTTACCTCCAGAGCCTACCTTCCTCTCTTCTTAGCTATATAGCTTCCACAGAGACCAGAAAGTATGAACAAGCACCCCAAAATCCTTAGGAAAAGGACTGGGGTTTGAGGTCAGCCACTAACTGCACTGTGCTTTCAGGTGTCCCTCATTCCCCCACCTCGCAGGGCTGTTATTATGAGGAACACATCAGCTAATGTTTACAAAGTGCCCAACAGGATGCCTGGCCCACAGTAAGGGCCTGGGAAAGAGTCTGGATTTACTCATTTAATAAAATGTTTTTTGAGCACCTACACTACCCTTTGTCCTGTGCTGAGAATATGAAGCTGAAACAGATACAGTATCTGCCCTAAACAGTTTCATGGAAACATGAAAGTGAATGAAGGTTTGTCAACATGCAGCAAGCCTCTATGTGCTCTTTTTTTTTGGGGGGGGGGGTATGGAGGGAAGAGTGTTGTAGGGGTTTGATGGAGAGGTGGGGGGGTTGCCAAGGGCAGGACCAAAGAGGAAGACCAGGGGTTTGGGAAGATGACCACCATTTCTGTAGAAACAAGACTCAGAAAGCAGTGAGGGGCTTCCCTGGTGGCGCGGTGGTTGAGAGTGCGCCTGCCGATGAAGGGGACACGGGTTCGTGCCCCGGTCCAGGAAGATCCCACATGCCGTGGAGCGGCTGGGCCCGTGAGCCATGGCATCTGAGCCTGAGCGTCCGGAGCCTGTGCTCCGCTACGGGAGAGGCTGCAGCAGTGAGAGGCCCGTGTACCACAAAAAAAAAAAAAAAAGAAAAGAAAGCAGTGGGGAGATGGGAGGAGGGTAGGCAGAGGGTGCTGGTGGTGGCTCCAGGCCACAGAGAAGTTCCAAGCAGTATCAGGAGGCCCAAATATGGCTGCCTCTGGGAGGACAGAGGCCACTCGGCAAAGGGCTTTCTTATGGGTAAGTGGGACCAATAATAAGACTGTCCTCAGCAGAGGGAGGTGAAAAGCAAGTGAGATGATGCAGGCACAGCAGTCAGCACTATGCTTGGCACGTACTAAGCACTCATAAATGACAGTTATTAAGAGGAAGGGTTCTGGAGCCAGAAGGACTGGGCTCAAATTCCTGGTTCTACTGCTTCCTCTCCACATGACCTTGACCTCAGCTTCATCTGAAGAATGGGATAACAGTACCCACCTCACAAAGTTGTGAGGGTTCAGTGACCTCATATATAAAAAGCAACCTGTACATAGTCAACACGGAAGTACCACACCGCAGTATGTACATCCTGCAGAAACATTATCATTACAAAAACAAGGCCCAGGGAGGCTCTGGGATCTGTTACAGGTCACACAGCAAGCGAGGAGCGTGTGGGCAATGGAATCTAGGCCTGTCCAGGCCACTCACCAGCGGCTCCAAGTCCGGCAGACTCGCATGCAAATGCATAGCTCTCGGGGCCCGAGGTGCTGGAAGACTCGAAGCCAGGCGGCTCGGGGCAGGGGGTGGTCGGATCCGGCAGCCAGAGGCAGCGTGTCGGGCTCGGGGCTTCGAGGTGGGGGCCGCACCACGTGCCGCTCCAGCTGTGGGGGCCGGGGCGGGGGGGCGGGGCCCAGGGGCCAGCTGAGGAGGGGTCCCCCACTGCCAGGGCGCACAGCCCGCCGCCCCCCGCGGTTCTCCTTCTCGCCTGAGCTGCCCCGGGCTGGCCGTCGCCCATTCCGGGCCTCCCCAGGAGCCTCATCCTCACTCAGGGATGTGCCTGACGAGTCGGAGTCCGAGTCGGAGTCTGACGAGGACGAGGAGGTGTCAGGCACCCGCTCCAGCAGCTGGCACATCCGCTTGAAACGCTCTAGCTTCTCCCTCTGGGGTGATGGGGACGGCACCGCCGGGCCCTCCGCAGAGGCCAAAGGCGGCTTTGGTTTCTGCGGGGAGAGAGGAAGGCTGTTCTAGGGCCTGACACATACCTCCCCACCCCCTATCCCTGAGGAGTCACCAAGGGATGAACGGCCCGAGGGACAGTCCTGAGTTCCAGCCCTGGCTCTGCTCCTGAGTGACATGAGGCCTCAGTCAAGCCATGGCCCTCTCTGGACTTTTCACTTTCCTTATCTGTCACATGAAGGCGCTGATCCAAAGAATTAAGTCTTATGGGTCTCACTAGCTTATGAGTTTCCAAAAGCAGTGAGGTGTGGAGAACACATAGAGGTCTAGTTTTGAGTACTGGCTGGCCTATCCATTCTGTGTGACATTGGGAAGCCCCTTTCTCATCATCTACAACATGGAACGCTGGACCAGACAATTTCAAGTGTCTCTTCAATGATGTAAGAGTAACAATGACTGTCTGGCCCTGGGTGGAGCCTCCCAACCTGACACATGACATCCTCACAGTGCTGGGATGGAGTGGGCAACTTGGGCCACTCTTTTTAGACATGAGGAAACTTAGGCTCAGAGACTATGGGACTTGCCCAAGGCTACAAACTGATAAATGGCAGAGGCAGAATTTGAACACAATCAGGCAGACCCTGGCATTCAATGTGTCAGTGCAAAGTGGCATCTGAATTCTAGCTTTGCTGTGTGACGTTGGACAAGTCTTTAAACCTCTCTGGGCCTTATTTCCCTAGAATCTAGTACATTTTCAGTTTACAAAGCTCGTTTACTTTAATGTCATTAAACAGCTCGGTGGCATAGATGGGGTAAGGGAGGTAGTATCATCTCCATTTCACAGATGAGGAAACTGAGGCTCAGAGCAGCTGACAAGTTGCCAAGACCAATCAGGGAGTCAGTGGCTGAACAGGGATTTGAACTCAGTTCTTTCCCCTTTAAGGTCTGGAAAGACAAGGCAAATGGGTCAGATGATACCCCAAGGGTTCTTGGGAAATCCGGGGCTCTTGTGGCCTGGCCCCAACCCACTCTCCCCCTCCACTCTTCCCAGAGGCCCAAATGCCCATCATGGCCAAGTGGGGCTGGGGCAGGACAACGTAGGCAGGAAGGGACAGATTTCTGTCTTCAGGGTGGAGGGTGGGGCAAGGAAAGGTGGGAAGGGGAGGGAGGAGGTCCCCGGCACACCTCCCAGTTCTCGGGAGGGAGCCCAGGGTGGCAGGACGAGAAAGCCTGGCTTGGATTCAGAACCCTGGGGGGCAGAAGGCCGGGGCCGCCTGGGTCCGATCCTCGGAGGAGGCAGGCATCTCCACCCACCTTCTTCAGGTGCCTCTCTCGGCCTCCTTTCACCTACCAAGGCAAGAAGGAGATAGGGGGAAAGGGACAGATGCCATTAGCCCCACACTGTCCACAAAACTAAGATCTATGCTCTCCTCTTAGACTACAAATCCCAGAAGCCCCCATCTCAGGGAGAACTCTGAGCATGCTCACCTTGTAACCAGTATCTTGGCTCACTGAGCATGCTCTCATCTCCTCTTTCTTCCCCCTCAGGCCCTTTCCAGCCCCTCCTTCCTCCTCTGCAGCAGCTAATTTGAGCATGCTCTCTGCCTCTTCCCTAAAGCACCCAAAGCTTTCCTGTCCAGTGCCATTTGCCTCTCACCTGTACCTCTCCACCATACTGAGCACGCACCATCCTCCCACCAACAACTCCTGAACTACATCTCCCTACAATCCCTGGGGGAAACCCATGAAGCACTATCTCCCAGGGCCCACTCCCCTCTAAAAGGAACAGGACTACAGCTCCCAGAATCCCTTAGGCTGGACCTAGTGAGCATGCTCCCTGGCTCACCTTTTTCCTTGGGGTAGGGGGCTCATTCCCTGCCTCCCTCTCCTTTCTTTTGGGGGGCCCAGGCACGTCCTCTGGGGGGGGCCCAGCAGGTAGGGGACCCTTGCGCCTGGGTGGGGGTGGTGGAAGTGGCGGCTCCTCCGTCAGCTTCCATCCACTCCCCAGGCTGGCGCCCTCCTCGCCGTTGTCAGCCCTGCGACGGCCTGGTCCCTCACCTGAATCCTGGGGAGATGGAAGCTGGGGGTGAGGTTCTGCACAGATCCCCAACCTCCCGCCTACCCAGAGCCTAGCACCCAGACAAGCCCCAGCCCCTACCTTGCTAGTCCGGCCTTCCTGGGTGCAGCGAGGGCACTCCCAGCAGTTGGGGATCTCTGCATTGATGACACCCTCAGCCTTCCCCATCTGCAGGCAGAGGGCAGGGAGTGGATGTCAGGTGCCAGCAAACTCAGAGGCAGCCTAGCCCACCTCCTTGCTCCCCGACCATCTGCCCTACCCCAGCCTCCAGGGTCCCCAGGGCCATCACCTTCAGGCAGCCAGGGTGGACGATCTCATTGCAGATTGTACACTCCATGAGACTCAAACCAAATTTCTCTTCCTCTCCCTCCACTGTGTCCTCCTTCCCAGCCTCCCCACACAAGAGGCATACAGCTGTGTGTGGGAGCACAGGCTGTCGGGGGAGAGAGGACGTCAGGGACCCCAAAAGCAAGCAGCAGGAGAAAGACCCTTCTTTCTGGGGATCCTGGCCAGCTGCTGGATGAGGTTCAGAACCTGTGGGCCACATTGGGTCAAATCCTGAATTTGCTCCTTTTTGGCAGTATGACCTTGAGCAACTGATTTAACCTCCTTACATCTCTGTCTCTCCATCTGTAAAATGGGGCTAGGAATTTTTTTCTTGCAAGACTGTCATAAAAATGAGATAATGCAAGAAATGTAGTTGATACATAGTTGTTATTACTGCTGTGATCGTTGCATCTGGATCCAGGGCCTTTGTGACCCTGAAATTGTAGCTGGCTTTGGGAAAGGAAGAAGACTGTAGGCAAACGTGACAATAATACCCAGAGAGGGCTGGAGGGAACACAGCAGCAGCTCGGGGTGATTCTGAGTTTGCTCAGTGAGCAGCACAAGGATTGCCCTGGACCCCACAATAAACCCGGTTTTGGCAAGACCCCTGGGACCACTAAAGGCAGCTGGCTGGTCCTAGAAAAAGGAGAGTGGCCTTCAGACAACATGAGTTTGGGAAAATCAGTGGTAATATTGAATCATATCGAGAAGGTTGTGAGGCAGGTTCAAGGAAGCAGCAGGTGGGGAAGAAGGAAGGAAAGTGAGGCAAGGGTTGGGGGAGAAAGGAGGAAAAGGGAGGGGCTGTGGGGTAAAGAGACCAACAAGGAAAGAGTGGCTGCAGGAAAAAAGGGAGGTGGCGGCATGAGGGGGACATAGGATGCAGCTGGCTCCTCATGGCTGCTGGGGAAGGACCACTCTCTGGAGCCCTGGGAAGCTCAAAGGATGAGGAAGCTGGGAGGAAACCCATGTTTCTTGGATACCTACTGTGTGCTGGGCCTTGTAGCAGCTACATTCATATCCATGCTGTTTAACCTTTACAACTCAGCAAAGGAAACATTTCACAGAGAAGGTACCTTGAGGTTCAAAGTGATTTGCTCAAGGTCACACAGCGGGTAAGACTGGCCTCAAATCCAAGACCACTCTAACAGGTGAAAGGACGCTAAAGAAAGCAAAGACCTATTCACAGGGCCAGCTCTGGGAAGGGGTACGAGAGGGCCTGAGCTTTCTATGGGCCTGTACCTCTGAAAGTTGGGAAAAAGGTGAAGGTACAGCGTGGGATGGATTCTTCTGTACACCCTAACACTGGCCCCAGCTTGAAGCTGAGGACAAAAACAGGCCTGGCGAATATTTGAACAAGCCAGTGAATGAATGAGTGAACAAACAGCAACTTTACTTTACACTCTAAGGAGTCACCACCAGCCACCCAGAAAGGTGCTGGGGCTGGCTGGGGAAAGGTGCCCGGAGCCCCAGGCGTGCCCGATACGGCGGGGGCAGAACTCACGGCAGTGCACTGCCGGAGCAGGCACGACTGCTTCATGCGCCCGGGCCCCCCAAACTTCTTCATGTCTCGGCAGAAGTGGCAGTCCCCGCACTCAGTTCGCACACAGGCCCGGCAGCGGCGGCAGCGGGTTCGGCGTCGGCGCGCTCCGGCCCCCGGCCCCCGGCTGCTCGACGACATTGGGGGCGTCAGCAACGCCGAGGGCTGTGGGTGGAGGGTGGCAAGGTCAGGGGCCCACTGGGGCCCTGGCCGGGGAGACTCCTGGCAGCTTCCCCCACTCCTAGGCAGGCAGAGCTTGGCTTCCTACCCAGGGAGACAAGGAACAAGGTGTCCCTCCTGCAGGGGGTGAGGGGAACCACTCCGTCTAGGCAAGGCTGCTCTCTCCCTGAAGCAGCTCACCCGGGCCCTCTGGGAGCCCCGAGAACTGGCTTCCTGAGCTCACTCCTGCTCTGACACTTCATCGTGCCCCCCTGCCTAGGCCAGGGAGGACGAAAGGACACTGAGAGGGACATGGGCCCTCTCCACTGACATCCCCACAGCAAAGCTCCTTGGAAAGCCAGGGGCTCCTTGTCTGTGGAGTTACCTTAGACAGGTCCCAACTCTTCCCGTTACCCAAATGTGCTCCAGCCCATGCGCTCCCCAATCTAAAATGCCCCAGATTTAGCTCCCAAATACCCACAGATTCCAGGGTGGAAGCTCCAGACCTTTCCTACTCCCTCTCTTCTCTTTCATAAGCTACTAACACCCAATCTCTCTTCCCCTAAAATCTAGATTTCCTCACCGGATTCAATGGTATCCTTCTTCCCTAACCCAGTCCCTAAAGAGTCACTGTTGCCCAACTTCCCAGTGCTCGGAAACCCTCCCTGAGATGCTGCTTCAGAGCCCCTCCTCAGCCAAAAATCTCAACTCCTCTGCTCCCCACAGAGCTCCGTCTGCTCTAAGACAGCCTCCTCATGGGTCTCTCAGGTCAACCTGGGCAATCTCCCAGATTCCCTGGGATTCTCGAATCCAGCCTGACATCTCCACAGAACTCACGATGGGCTCAGTCCTACATGTGCACCCCCCCCCCCAGCTTCCCAAGCTGCTTTCCACCCCTAATTGTCTAGAATCCCTTGGGCTCCCCTTCCCAGGGAAACCAGATCCTCCAAGATCCCATACAGACTCAGCAGGCCTGGAGAGTCTCTTTATGGCCAGAGTCTTACCCCAGCTTCCCCCTTTCCAGGGACTTCCAGACCCATCCATGGGGGGAAGGGGCCCTCCAGCGCTCCAGGGGAGGGGCCTTGGAGGGCGGCGACTGCAGGCGGGGATGGGGGTCTGCAAGGGGAAGCAGGGTCTAGGAAGGAAGGCCAGTTCCCCAAGGTTGAGAGGTAACAGGAAGGAGGATTAGAGATGAGGAGTTTGGAGCAAAGAGAGGGTGAGGCTGGGGGCGGGTAAGGTAGAGAGAGGCCGGGCGGAGGATGAATGGGACTGGGAGCTGCCCAGGTCTGGGGGTGAGGAGGAGCCGCATGAACCCACCTCACACGTGTCCCGGGAGCCATCTCTCCCTTCTCGGCAGCTCCCGGCGGGTCGGCGGCCATCGGCGGCGGGGGGGCCGGGCGGCACGGGGCGCGAAACGCTCAGAACGCCGGGGTCCACGGCCCCCCGAGGGCGCTCGGCCCCTCCCTCCGGCGGAGGCCGGGACGGCGGCGAGTGGAGATGGGGGGCGCCGGGGGCGAGGCCCTCCCACGGGCTGCGGCGCGGCCCTTCCAGGGGGAGGTCCTGCTCTGGGGGGCTTAGTCCCTCAGCCCCCCCAGGCCAACGGGGGCTCCTCGGGCGCAGGGTGCACAGCTTCTGCCCGGGCCCCACTCAGTCCGGGGGTCCGAGTCCCAGATCCCCTCCCCCCACCCCGCCCCGCCTCTCCCCGACGACCCTGGCCCTTTAACTGGCCCCTTCCCGGCCCCCACGGCCCAGGGGTCCTGGGCCAGGCCTGGGCCCCCGCACCGTTTCCGGGGTTCAAGCCCCGCCCACCGCCGGTTCCCGGGGAGGGGGGGGTCCCTGTAACCTGCCCCCCTCCCCTGGGCCCGCCCCTGGCCTGCGGCCCCCTGCCCAACTGCTACGGGGCGAGCAGAGGGGGGTGAAGGAAGCTGCTCGGCCCCGCCCCCCCAGCCTGCGCGCGCCCCCGCCCTCTCCCCTTCCCCCCAGCGCCCGACCCTCCGGAGATAGGGATTTAAATAAAATTTGAATAAATCCCCTTCCTCAAGCAGGAGGCTGGAAGGAAAGGATGGAAGGGGGCAGGAAAAGGGGGAGGGGGCTATTGGGGTGTCTCAGCCCCCCTGGTCCCCCGGCCCCGCGCTGCTTCGGCCCGGGGCCCTGGCCGCCTCTCTCATCCCTCCTGAGCTCCTTCCTCCTTCCTCCTCTCTTCCCCCTCCCCTCTCTCCTCCTTCCCTCCTCCTCCTCCTCTTTACTCCCTCCTTCTCCCAGAAGAACCCCGCCCCCTGCCCCCTCCTTCCCCCACCACCTCCACTTTCCAGGACTAACACGCGCAGGGCACGACGGGACTCGTGGTCCTGCGGACGCTGGTGCCACCGTGGGAACAATGGGATGTTGGAGCCAGCGGGGACTACAAACAAGATGGTGGAGGACGTGCCAAACCGGGAGCCGAGGGTGCCGGGAGTTATAGTCCGGTTGCCCCGAGGCTCCCCGTTGCAGAGCATAGGGCAGCGGGAACGATGACTACAAACAACATGGCCTTCTTCCCCGGCCCGACCTCCTTCCCAGGCACTCACACGCCCTCCTGTCCACAACCCTCCGCGTCTGTGGTACCTGACGGGAGTCGCAGTCCATCTGCTGCCTTCCCGTTGCCATTTCTACTCGTCAGGAACAATGGAAAGGTGAAAAGGAACGAGGACTACAAGCAAGATGGCGGAAGAGGGGCGGACACCTGACTAGTAGTCGATCTTATGAGGTGCGATGGGAATAGTAGTTTCTTGGCCTTCTAGCGTTCCTTAAGAATGGCGGATCCAGGAGAATAAGGAGACTACCATAAAGATGGCAGGCTACCTAGCCTCTCCCCATCGCCTCATTCTACCACCTTGGCCATCTCGCCCGCCTGTAATACCGAAATCCCCATCCCGTTGGCGCAGAGCCTGACGGGAGTTGCAGTCTTCCCTGCTCCCCCCTATTATCTTCGGTCGAGACAATGGAAGGGGAAAGGGGCGGGGGCTACCAGCGAAGATGGCGGCCGAAGGAAAGGGGAGACGGCGACCTGGGATTTGTAGTCCATGCGCTAAGACTACTCCCTACGGAAACGGGGGAAAGGACTACAATAAGATGGCGGCCTCTGCGCCAGTGCCTGCTGGGGGACGTAGTCCTTTCCTTAGCGCTACAGAGAAAGGACGTGGGCTGTTGAAATATGCATCACGGCCGATACGCTAAATTGAGAGCGGACGGAAACAGAGGGTCTCTTTCCTTCTATCCCCGCCACCCCCTTCTGAACGACCTGCCGGGAAATGTAGTCTCATGCCTTCACTCGCTAGTAGCGGGGGAGAATTTATGTCACCAGTGGGGATCAATGCGGGTGAGGGAGAAAGACGTCCGGGCGATCCAGGAATATGTAATATCCGCCTCCCCGTGTGGCGAGGACTTCATCTTTCGGGGGAAGGCTCTTAAAGGAAAGCAACAGAAATCAGTGTTGTCGGGACAAGGGCGGCGTGGTTCTGGCCGAAAGTACCATTACGCTGTTGTCCCTTGGAAAGCTTCGGCGCCTCACACCCGTTGCTTGTTCCCCCAAACCTCAGAGAGTCGGTAGCTTCCAAGTCGTGAGAGCTCCAGGGGAAAGGCTCTGGAGTCATACAAAATCCCCGCCCCTTCTTGGGAAGTCACCAAACCTCGATTTTTCTCATCTGAAAAATGGGGATAACGATACCTACCTCGAAGCAGAGCTAGGAGTGTTAAGATAATGTTCACGAAAATGCCCAGCTCAGGGCCTGACACGGGGCACATGTTGGTAGTTCCTTTTTCGAGGTCCCTTCCAGCCCACCTGTTCTGGGATCCCAGGAATCCCTCATGCCGGAAGGAGTTAGCTCCTGTGAGAAGAAAACTGTGGCAGGCAGTCTACCCCATCTTGAGCCGCACCCCCTCCTACCCCACCGCTCATCTGGGTCCTCCTGTGTCCAGTACCGAGTACTGCTCCCAGGGGGCGCCCATTCTCCATTTGACTGAGGTCTTACAAACTGACCAGATTCCGCAACCTGAAGTTGTAGGCGCTGCAAATCGCCCAGCCAGTCTTGGAGGCACCTGCCCTCACCCAAACACCTCAGCTGACAAAGCAAATGGAACTGCTTCCTACCTCTGTGCCTTCTTACCTGCCTTCTTGATATTCCTCCTCTGCCTGGAAAACAATTCACTTTTGATCCCTGTGCTTCCCCCTCTCTTCTGTGTTTCAGAGAAGAGGGTTAGAGGGCCCTGCGGAAGACTTGGTGGGTGTGGTTTTTCTGTCAGGAAAGTTAACACAGGCCAGTGTGAGTGAAATCCTAAATTTTCAGGGACTGGCCTCACGCTGAACTGAGACTCCTTCTAGCTCACACTTTATCAGTTAGGAAGTCCTTGGCTCCTAGAAGATTATCTCCTCTGCGTCCTCACTGCTCTAGTTTGGGTTTGCATGATTGCCTCAGGGCTTTCTCTGGAGGTGGTCCCTCTGCCTGTTAGGCCCTTCCCCTCCACCCTTCCCACTGCTGCACCCAGTTAACTGTTCATCCTTCTGGTCTCTGTCCCAGTGAAACCTTCATGTGTGGAATTCCCAGATGAGGTTCATTTGACTCTTCCCCTAGATTATAAGCTTTATGAAGAGCCCATCTCATATGTGCTTTCAGCATCTCATTTGATCCTCATAAGAATCCTATGAGGTAGAATCCCATTTTATAGATGAGGAAACTGGGAATGGATGTGTGATAGATAGAGCTAGGATTCAAACCCAAGACTCCAGAGCCCATCGTCAGAGCAACTGCAGCATCCGCCAGCTGATCAAATGCAGCCCCTTTGTGTGTTAAGTTTGGCAGAGCAGCCACAAATTTCTCCTTTCACTTGAAATCCAGCAGCACTGAGTCTGCATTCCTTGAACAAGAATCAGCTGGAGGGGCTTCCCTGGTGGCACAGTGGTTAAGAATCCACCTGCCAATGTAGGGCACACGGGTTCGAGCCCTGGTCCAGGAAGATCCCACATGCCGCAGAGCAACTAAGCCCATGAGCCACAACTACTGAGCCTGCACTCTAGAGCCCGCGAGCCACAACTACTGAAGCCCGCGTACCTAGAGCCCATGCTCTGCAACAAAAGAAGCCACCGCTTCAATGAAATGAAGAGTAGCTCCAGCTCGCCGCAAGTAGAGAAAGCCCGAAGCAACGAAGCAACGAAGACCCAGTGCAGCCAAAAATAAATTAATTAATTAATGTATTTTAAAAATGAAGAATCAGCTGGAGCTGAACAGTTGGCTGCCCATTTTGGATAAGACCTGTACTCACAAGATCAACACAGTCCCCATCCAGCTTGCTTCCGTCCTAACGTAAGCACTATTGGCCCCACTTCCTTAACTGAGAGACGAACATAAGCGTACTGAAGGTCAAGACCATTTTTTACACTGTGTAGAGCACCTCAGTGCCAGGCCCTGGGCCTACACCCCCAGCTGGCTGGGTAGGGAGATGGCTGAGTGAGACTGCATACAGAGATAGAGGAAAACTTTTACTTTTCACTTTATAATTTACTCTGCAGTTTGACATTTTTACCATGAGCAGATATTATTTATACATACTTAAAGCATGAGTTGAAAATACTCTAATCCAGCCATGTTGACATTAAAATATAATGACTTCAGACCCTCTCAGACATAAACAAACTCAAGGTATTAGCACCCAAGAGCCCCTTTTCATTTGTACAAAAATAAGGTTTGTCTTCTTTTTTTTTAAATTAATTTATTTATTTATCTATTTTTGGCTGTTTTGGGTCTTCGTTGCTGCGTGTGGGCTTTCTCTAGTTGCAGCAAGTGGGAGCTACTCTTCATTTCATTGAACTGGTGGCTTCTCTTGTTGTGGAGCACTGGCTCCAGGCTTCTGGGCTTCAGTAGTTGTGGCACGCGGGCTCAGTAGTTGTGGCTCACGGGCTCTAGAGCGCAGGCTCAGTATTTGTGGTGTACGGGCTTAGTTGCTCCGCGGCATGTAGGATCTTCCTGGACCAGGGATCAAACCCGTGTCCCCTGCATTGTCAGGCAGATTCTTAACCACTGCGCCACCAGGGAAGTCCCAGCATCTACTTTTAAAATATGTGATTAATAGATGAGTCCATCTTTCATGTTTTTCAGAATCATTTTTTCTTAACCTTAGAGAAATATTATATGAAAAAAATGTCATTTGTGCTGCACACCAGAATCTAACACGGTATTGTAAACCAACTATACTTCACTTTAAACTTTTTAATAAAAAAATTTAAAATGTTTAAAAATAAATGTCATTTGTAGTGAGGAAACATTTCTCTGAAGTTCCATCATCCTTTCAGTTCCGTTTCCATTTCCTTTTTTTCTGTTAAATTCAAATAAAGTTAAATACAATGTTTTTGTTTTGAAATAGGACATATTGTATGAATTGTTATAAATTTTTTCTTTATTTACTTATGAAATATCTAGAGTCATGTTCTCCAAATGTTAATGCAGTAATGACTATTTCTGGATGGTGAACTAAGGTAGTTTGTTGGTTCCTTCTTTGTTTTTTTCTGGTTTACTTCAATTTTTATAATGAACAGGTATCATTTTAACAAAAATGATAAAGTCATTAGTCTTTTAAATGTATATATTTTTAATTGATTAATTTATTTTTGGCTGTGTTGGGTCTTCGTTGCTGTGCGCGGGTTTCTTATTGTGGTGGCTTCTTTTGTTGTGGAGCACAGTCTCTAGGTGCGTGGGCTCAGTGGTTGTGGCCCACGGGCTCTAGAGTGCAGGCTCAGTAGTTGTGGCACATGGGCTTAGTTGCTCTGTGGCATGTGGGATCTTCCCAGACCAGGGCTCGAACCTGTGTCCCCTGCACTGGCAGGCGGGTGCTTAACCACTGCACCACCAGGGAAGCCCTAAATATATACTTTAAAGAAGGTAAGTGGCAGACTTGACATTTCTCCAAAAAGATATACAAATGGCCAGTAGCACATGGCAAGGTGTTCAACATCATTAGTCATTTGGGAAATGCAGATCAAAACCACAATGAGATACCACTTCACACCCTTTAGGATGGCTATTACTTAAAAACAAACAGGGACTTCCCTGACGGTCCAGTGGTTAAGACTGGGGCACAGTTCGATCCCTGGTCAGGGAACTAAGATCCCTCATGCCACGCAGCATAGCCGAAAATAATAAAAATAAAAACAAAGAGAAAATAAGTGTTGACAAAGATGGGGAGAAATTAGAATCCTGTGCATTGCTGATGGAAATGTAAAATAGTCCAGCCACTGTGGATGACAGTATGGTGGGCCCTCAAAAAATTAAACATTAATTTAATGTGTAGTTAATGTTTAATTAATTAATTAATCAAACGTAGAATTACTAGGGACTTCCCCGGTGGTCTAGTGGTTAAGACTCTGGGTTCCCAATACAGGGGGCATGGGTTTGATTCCCTGGTTGGGGAACTAAGATCCCACATGCCAAAAAAAATGGCACAGCCAAAAAAAAAAAAAAAAGAATAGAATTACTATATGGTCTAGCAATTCCAATTCTGGGAATTGAAAGCAGAGACTTAAACAGATATTTGTACACCCAGGTTCATAGCAGCATATTCACGATAGCTAAAAGGTAGAAGCAAGCTTAAGTGTCCATTGATGAATGAATGGATAAATAAAATGTGACATACATGAGTATCACAAGGGGATATCATTCAACCTTAATAAGGAATAAATTCTAATACATGCTACAACATGGATGAATCTTGAAAACAGTATGCTAAGTGAAGCAAACCAGACACTAAAGGACAAATACTGTGTGATTCCACTGATATGAGGTCCCTAGAATAGCCAAATTCATAGAGACAGAAAGTGGAATGCTGTTTACCAGGGCCCAGGGGAGGGGGAATGGGGACTTAGTGTTTAATCGGTACAGAGTTTCAATTTGGGAAGTTGAAAAAGTTCTGGAGATTGATCGTGGTGATGATTGCATAACATTGTGAATGTACTTAATGCCACTTAACTGTGCACTTAAAAATTGTTCAAATGGTAAATTTTGTGTTATGTATACTTACCACAACAAACCACTATACTGTAAGGGGCGGGGAGAAGAATGTAACGGCAACAGGTTTTCTAGTTTAGAATGGATATAGAAGATATGGGTTTTCTTTATGCAATGAACTCAAAATATTACCTAGAAATTTTTAAAATTTATATTCCAGTAACTTTCCACTTTCTTTTTTTAATTTTTTTAAAGCAAAGTTGAAGAAGGGAGCCCTTGTGCATTAACGCCCACATCTGAGAACTGAAACCGGCTAGTATTTCAATGTCTCAGTCAGTAATTTCTCTCTTTTTTTAAATTAAATTTATTTGCTTATTTTGGCTGTGTTGGGTCTTCGTTGCTGCGCACGGGCTTTCTCTAGTTGTGGCGAGCGGGGTCTACTCTTCGTTGCGATGCGCAGGCTTCTCATCGTGGTGGTTTCTCTTCTCGCAGAGCACGGGCTGTAGGCACTCGGGCTTCAGTAATAGCTCACGGGCTCTAGAGCGCAGGCTCGGTAGCTGTGGCTCCCCCACTTAGTTGCTGGGGGGCATGTGGCATCTTCCCCGACCAGGGCTCTGGCGTGTCTCCTGCATTAGCAGGCGGATTCTTAACCACTGCTCCACAAAGGAAGACCTCCACTTTCTTATAAAGATAGACTATATAGATATAATTGTGGTTTAAAAACAAACAACTGGTATGGAATGATTATGAGCAACACTGTGAAATTTGAAAAGCAAGATGCAGAACAGTGTGTGTGGTTTGCTACTGTTTGTTTTAAAAAGGCAAATGCCAAACATACATATTTCATGACATATACATAAAATGTCCTGAAAGTATTCAGAAGAAGCAAGTATCCATGGTTCCCTCCAGGGAGGGGAACTGGGAGGCTGGGGAAGAGAGGTGGGAGGAAAGCCTTTCACCGAACAGATGCCTTTTTGGCCCTTTTGAATATCGAACCAGACAAATGACTGCACTACCTTGGCAAAAAATTGCACACAATTATTAAAAAATGATGTTAAAAGCTTTCTGGAAAATTCTGATATGCACATCTGCTTGGTTGAGGACCACTACCACTAAATGGAATAAATGGGTATTAAGCACCTCTGGTGTGCCATGCCCCATGCTAGGCAGCTATGATGCAAAATTCCTGACCTAATCCAGAATGAGGAGGGAGCCTCAGGCCTTTGTTCATTTAGAGATGAGGGTTTGAGATTTAGTCTCCTCATAATCTAGGATCTGTAAGTCTGTGGCCTCCTGCACAATACTGCATTCTTCCAAAACTCCGTGGAGAGACCTGAATCCTCGTGTAATACTTCCACCAGCTGCTACTAGGCCTCCTGCCTTCATTCCCTTTCTGAAATGGGCCCAGCTTCACCACCCCTCTAGGCGCAGGCCAAGCCCTAAATTCCAGCCAGTCCTACACAGATATTAGGAAACCCTGAGGGCTTAGATTTCTGCTGCCCAAAGCTCTCTCTTCCACTAGATTGACCTGAATTCCACTTGCTTTGGTTAAGCAAGGGTCAGGGCTCAGCTGCCTCCCATGCTTGATTCTATCCTTCCTCCCTCCTTCCCTTCCCCTCCTTCCTTCTTCCCTTCCTCCCTCCCTCCCTCCCTTCCTTCCTTTTCTTTCTTTTTCATATTTATGGTTCTCTTTCCCCATCTGAAATGTTTTTTTTCCCTCTTGTTATTGTCTTTTCTAACCATTAAAATACAGTCAATCTGCAACAACTTTAGAATTTGTATATTCTTTTAGCTTTCCTTTTTAAAATATTTATTTATTTATTTAGGCTGAACCAGGTCTTAGTTGCAGCACGCGGACTCCTTAGGTGCGGCATGCACGTGGAATCTAGTTCCCCCACCCGGGATCGAACCCAGGTCCCCTGCGTTGGGAGAATGGAGTCTTACCCACTGGACCACCAAGGAAGTCCCTCAACTATCAATGTACGATTTTTTAGCTTCAATTTGCTCTTTTAACTATTATGGAAAATTTCAAACACATATAAAAGTAGAAAAGTATAATGAACCCTCGCATCCTTCTAAACATAACACACTTCCAACATTTGTTACATGTGACAAATCTAGTTTCACCTATACCTCCATTCCTCCCATCTTCCCCTCCCCCATTATATTATTTTAAAGCAAATCCCAGGCATCATAACATTTCATTTTTTAAAATTAATTAATTTTTTATTTATTTATTTTTGGCCGTTTGGGTCTTCGTTGCTGCGCGCCGGCTTTCTCTAGTTGCGACGAGCGGGAGCTACTCTTTGTTGCGGTGCGCAGGCTTCTCATTGCGGTGGCTTCTCTTGTTGTGGAGCACAAGCTCTAGGCGCGCGGGCTTCAGTAGTTGTGGCACGTGGGCTCAGTAGTTGTGGCTCGTGGGCTCTAGAGCGCAGGCTCAGTAGTTGTGGCATTCGGGCTTAGTTGCTCCGGGGCACGTGGGATCTTCCTGGACCAGGGCAGGCAGATTCTTTTTTTTTTTAACATCTTTATTGGCGTATAATTGCTTTACAATGGTGTGTTAGTTTCTGCTTTATAACACAGTGAATCAGCTATACATAAACATATATCCCCATATCTCTTCCCTCTTGCAACTCCCTCCCTACCATCCTCTCTATCCCACCCCTCTAGGTGGACACAAAGCACCGAGCTGATCTCCCTGTGCTATGTGGCTGCTTCCCACTAGCTATTTTACATTTGGTAGTTTATGTATGTCCATGCCACTCTCTCACTTTGTCCCAGCTTACCCTTCCCCCTCCCCGTGTCCTCAAGTCCATTCTCTACGTCTGCATCTTTATTCCTGTCCTGTCCCTAGGTTCTACAGAACCATTTTTTTTTTTTTTTAGATTCCATACATATGTGTTAGCGTACAGTATTTGTTTTTGGCAGGCGGATTCTTAACCACTGTGCCACCAAAGAAGTCCATAACATTTCATTTGTAATATTCTTTAGGCTTTATCTAAGATATAAGGAATTTTTAAAAAACATAACCACAGGTATTTGTCACATCTAAATAAATAATGGTAATTCCTTAGTATCATCCGATACATAGTCCATGTTCAAATTTCCTGGATTATCTCATAAATGTCTCTACAGTTGGTTTATTGAAATCAGAACCCAACGCAGGTCCACACATCACACTTGGTTGTTGAAGTAGGCAGCTTCTGACATGGCTTCAAATGATCCCTGCCTCCTAGTATTCCCCTCCCCTTGGTGTAGTCTGGACCTAGTGACTTGCTTCTATAATGAACAGAATCAGTAAAAGTGATGGGATGTCATTTTCAAGATAGGCTATGAAAGACTGTCACTTCCATCTTCTGAGCCCTCTCTCTGGATCGTCTCGGCTTCGTTAATAAAGCAAGACGCCCCGTTGTGAACTGCCCCATGGAGAGATCCACATGGTCAGGAACTGGGAATTCCCTGCTGGGGCCTGGGTTCCATCCCTGGCCGAGGAACTAAGATCCCACAAGCCACGGGGCCAAAAAAAAAAAAAAAAAAAAAAACCACGGCAAGGAACTGAGGGCAGCCTCCAACTAACAGCCCGGGGAGGGAAGGATGAGGCCCTGAGACCAACAATCCTCAGGGAACTGAATTCTGCCAAAGCCACGTGAGTGAACTTGGAAGCAGATTCTCCTGCCCCTTGAGGTGACCGTAGCCCTGACCTTGATTGCAGCCTGTGAGAGCCTCTCAGCCCAGACCCCTGACCCACAGAAACTGAAATCATAAATGTTGTTATTTTAAACTGCTAGTTTCGGGGATAAGTTGTTACACAGCAATGATAACGAATCCTGCTGTTATGGCTCCAGGATCTCTTAATCCACAACGGTCCCCTGACCTCTTGTGTATCTCTCTCATCAGGGTTGGTTCTGTATAGAAGACAGAGGTGTGTGTGTTATTCAGTGTCCCTCAAAGCAGGACCCAGAGTCCCCTTGGAGATGGGGTGCAGTGGCCCCCATACTAAAAATGCAAATGCCCGGGCTCCTTGGGGTCAATTGAATGTCTGGGTGGGGACCAGGAATCTGTATTTGTAAGAGTATCCCAGGGATTCTTTTTTCCACTGAAGTCTAGAAACACATAGACTCAGTTGGGAGACCTGGCCTTACCTCTAGCTGTGGGGCAGTGTGTGACCTCAACTCTCTGAACCACAGTTTTCTCATCTGTAAGGTATGATTCTCATAGCATTTACTTTGTAGGATGTTGTGCCTAGCTGCTCCCTTTCTCACTCTCTTTTTTAAATATTTATTTATTTATTTATTTTGGCTGTCCCAGGTCTTTTTTTTTAATACATAAACTTCTTTAAAATTTTTTTTATTTTATTTATTTACTTTTGGCCGTGTTGGGTCTTCGTTGCTGCATGCGGGCTTTCTCTAGTTGCGGCGAGCAGGGGTTACTCTTTGTTGCAGTGTGCGGGTTTCTTATTGTAGCAGTTTCTCTTGTTGAGGAGTATGAGCTTGGATTTCAGTAGTTGTGGCACACGGGCTCAGTAGTTGTGGCTCAGGGGCTCTAGAGCGCAGGCTCAGTAGTTGTGGCGCAGAGGCTTAGTTGCTCCGTGGCATGTGGGATCTGCCCGGACCAGGGCTCAAACCCGTGTCCTCTGCATTGGCAGGCGGATTATTAACAACTGCTCCACCAGGGAAGCCCTGCGCTGGTCTTAGTTGCAGTCTGTGGGATCTTCGTTGTGGCCTGTGGGATTTTTTTTTTTTTCTTAGTTGTGTCATTGGAACTCTTAGTTGCAGCACGCATGCAGGATCTAGTTCCCCAACCAGGGATCAAACCCGGGCCCCCTGCACTGAGAGCGTGGAGTCTTACCCACTGGACCACCAGGGAAGTCCCTCCCACTCTCTTGATTCATGGATTCACTCTCTCTTTTGTGAGAGAGAAAGGGAATGAGTAGGCTGAAGGTGGAGTGAGGGGGAATTGGGCCTAGGGATGGACCCACATGTACCCTCACCCACATTCAATGTTACTGGGAAGCACGTACACCTCAAGTCCTTGCATGGGAGCACCAACTTGGTTTTTCAGTTTGCCAAACAGAAGTTTCTTCTGCATGACAATTTTCATATATCTAAGACAACAAACTATGTTTATGGGACAGTCAGCTCAACTGCATATGAAATGTTGAAGATTTAAGAAATTCTAAGGAGTCTGAAATGTTAAACGCACTTTTATCTCACTCTGTGCTGTGAACTGTCTGGATTCTTTCTGCAAATTGTTACTGAGTCTATGTAATTCAATTGCTCTTCATTTTTGTGCCATATATTTCACATGGCCCCTGTGTTAGTTTATCTATTGCTTCCTAAATTTAGTGGCTTAAAACAATAACAGTCATTTATGATCTCTCATGGTTTCTGTGTATCAGGAATTCAGTCAGGCATCAGTAGGGATGGCTTGTCTCTGCTCTACCATGTTTGGGGGTGTCAACTATAAGACTTGAAAGCTGGGGCCGGGGTTGGGGGGACTTGGAATCATCTGAAGGCTCGTTCACTCATATGTGTGACTATGGGTGAGGGCGGAGCTTGGGGCTCACAGCCAGAACACCTACCACACGGCCTCTTATGTCGCCTGGGCTTCCTCACAACATGGCACCTAGGTTCCAAGGGCAAGTGTCCAGAGCGACACTTCTTATGCCCTAGCCTCAGAAGTCACACAAGATCACTTCTGTCACATTCTAGTTGTTACTAGCAAGTCACTAGAACCAGCCTGCATTCAAGGGAAGGGGAATCAGCCTGCTCCCTTTGAAGGGAGGCACGTCAAAAAATGTGGGCACATATTTTAAAATCATCATGATGCTAATGAAAATATCAGGGAAAGCATGACATATTCGTGGTCTGTATTGTGAGAGAGTGCACGTGAGTAATCAAGAGCAATATTTGGGTACACTTACGGTAAAAAAAAACAAAACTAGAGCTGTACTTATATTTATCAACATTTTACTTTTCACTTAATGTATGTTTTGTTTTGTGACTTTCTTTAGAAGAAAGAAAGATATTTTTGCTTAGTAAGCTTAGCGATCTCTTTCACATTAGTAAGTTTAGAGATCTCTTTCACATTTGTCTTTAATCTATAATTTATTTATTTTTTATTGAAATATAGTTGATTTACAATATTGTGTTAGTTTCAGTTGCAGGGCAAAGTGATTCCGTTATACATATATTTTTTTCAGATTCTTTTCCATTATAGTTATTATAAGATATTGAATATAGTTCCCTGTGCTATATAGTTATAATTTATTTTTTTTAATGGTGTTAGAAAGGGATCTGCCTTGGGTCAGTTTCCTGAGAAACAGAGCCCAAGATGGAGATTCTTTTTTTTTTTTTTTAACTCAATAAATTTGATGTGTAACATTGTATAAGTTTAATGTATACTTACTTTGACGCGTTTGTATATTGTAATATGATTGTCAATGTAGCGATATCTATCACATTATAGAATTATAGTAAAATATTATTGTCTATATTCATTATACTGTGCATTAGATCTCTGTGACTTATTTACTACTCATTACAAGTTTGTACCTTTAAACACTGTCACTCTTATCCCCTCCACCCCATCCTCTGGTAAAGACCATTTTATTCTCTGGTTTTTTACAGGTTTAACTTTCTTAAATTACACATATAAGAGACATCATACAGTACTTGTCTTTCTCTGTCTGACTTATCTCACTTAGCATAATGTGCTCAAGGTTCATTTATATCCTCCTTTCTCACAACTGAATAATATTTCATTCTGTATATGTGCTACATCTATTGATGGGCTCTTGGGTTGTTTCCATATCTTGGCTATTGTGAATAATGTTGTGATAAACATGGAAACACATATATCTCGCTGAAATCCTATATTTATTTCCTTTGGGTACACACCCAGAAGTGGAATTGCTGGATGGTAAGGTAGATCCACTTTTAATTTTTTGAGGAACCTCTTTATTGTTTTCCATAGTAGTTGGACTTATTTACACTCCCACGAACAATGTATAAGGGTTTACTTTTCACCACATTCTTGCCAGAACCTGTTGTCTCTTGTCTTCTTCAGGATAGACTTTCTAACAGGTGTGAGATGGTAGCTCATTGTGGTTTTGATTTGCATTTCCCTGATGATTAGTGACGTTAAGCATCTTTTCATGTGCCTGTTGGCCATTTTGATGTCCTGATGTCCTCTTTGGAATAATGTCTGTTCAGTTCTTCTGCCCATTTTTTAATTGGAATTTTTGGGTTTTTTTCCCTTTTTGTTACCTTTTTTCTTTATTTTCGTGGCTGTTTGTTTGGTTCTTGTCTTTTAGTTTGTTTGTTATTAAGCTGACAGCTCTTTACATATTTTGGATATTAACCCCTTATTGAGGGACTTCCCTGGTGGTTTAGTGGGTAAGACTCTGCACTCCCAATGCAGGGGGCCCAGGTTTGATCCCTGGTTGGGATACTAGATCCCGCATGCATGCCACAACTAAGAAGTCCACATGCCACAACTAAAGATCCCATGTGCCACAACTAGGCCTTGTGCAACCGAAAAAAACCCACCAACACTTACTGATATATGGTTTGCAAAATTTTTCTCCCATTCTATAGGTTGTCTTTTAATTTTGTTAATTGGTTTTTTTTTTTGCTGTGTAGAAGCTTTTGAGTTTAATATAGTCCAAGATGGAAATTCTTGACCAAATGACTGGGGAAGTATTCTCAGGAGAATGGGGTCATCAGAATAGGGCAGTGACAAAAAGCTGAACAAGAATGTGGTCTCACCTGGTGACTAGCTTTGGCTAGAGAAAGTTCTGGAGCCCAAATTGTATCACCAAGTTAGTTTCACCTGGAGGCAAGGGATCTACCTTTTTATCAATCTGGTGCTAGTCTGTCACTGGCCAAGTTTTTCCAGGAGGAGAGGTGCTGGGCAATTCTCTGGAGGTGGGGCAGGTGGGGGATGGGTGTACAGTTGGTAAAGGGACCTGGCTCGGGCACCAACAGTGTGCACTACAGTTCACCTTTGCACTGTTCAAATCTCCTTGCTTCTCCCATTAAGTTCTCTCCATCCAGGTGCAGCTTCCCCAGGATTCTGACTGATCATAATTTCTGGGTAAACGTAGAAAAGGAGGATTAGCTCCTGAGACTTAACTGATACTTATCGCCTCTTTCCTCTGCCATCCACTCATTCTAGCCCTCCCCTTCCCTTCTGCTTCTGGCTTCAGCTAGTATCTCTGCTGGTCTCGACAGTTTGTCTGGTGGGTTGACCCTGGCCCTCACCCCTGAAGGGTCTGAGTCCCTAGTTAGCATGCCCTGTGAGCCCATGGTGATGGTACTTGCCCACTTACAAATAAAACTCAGCATGGGGATCTGGAGATGTCTCAATGGATCACCTGAATGCTAAGCGTATTCCTGTCACCCCCATTACACAGAGGTGGTCCTACTTCCTGGTGATGACCTTGGTCTCTTACCCCTGCCCATATGGCATGTTCTTTCTTTGCCTGCTGGTCTATTGGCAGAAGGAGACCAAAGTGACCATGGGTTGGGTGTAGCTCAGAGTTTAATGGGACTCTTGCCATGTCCCCTGGTAGAAATGTCCATCCCCAATCTGGAAATTAGGATCTCTAGACTCACAGGGCCTAAAGTTAGGGGGTTGCAAGCACAAATTCCCCAAGGAGGTCACTGGGAGCAACACTAAGCGGGGCCACGCTTGCTTCTGCCCCTTAATTCCCAGGCTCATGTACCTATCTTCTGGGTCACAGCACCATAAAATAGCCATTGTTTTAAGGTGTACACCTTATTCCGAAGGATGGTACTGTATCCTCTCCACCCTGGCATCTCAGCTGGGCCTTCCAGAAGTGGTTCCATCATCCTAGGGGGCCATCAGCTTCTGGGTAGTGCAGCAAATGGCAGTGTGTCCACCACTGTGCTTCCATTGTTGTTATGCGGACCTCCATCCCAGGGAGAAGGATGCAGCTGTGAGCCATTGGCAGCCAACACTCACACCAGCCTGAGACGGGTACGCTGCCAGTAGAGGGGATTTGGGTGGAACACCAGCTGCGTTCACTACATGATCTAATTTAAACTTTTCCATATAGTTTTCCAATATCTTTTATTATTATTATTATTATTATTATTGGCTGTGCCACATAACTTGCCGGATCTTAGTTCCCCGACCAGGGATGGAACCTGGGCACAGCAGTGAAAGCACCGAGTCCTAACCACTGGACCACCAGGGAATTCCCTCTTTTATCTTAATAGTTTATCCTTATCCTCCCTCATATGAAGTGTCCTTTTTATCACATCCTTAATTCCTGTGTATACACTGGTCTACTCCTTGTCTTTCTATTCTTTTCCACTGACCTACTTGCCCAGTCCTGCATCTCTGGCATGCAGTGTTTAGTACAGTGTTAGGGTCGTTTTTGCTATTTGGTAGGGTCTACTCATCTGATTAGAGTCTGTTCATATGTCACTTCTTTGGGAAGCTTGGGTTACACAGTGGGAGTTCAGTATGTAACTGTGAATGGAGGGCAGCCGTGCTGGCTCTTTTTCACTTTCATTTCATGCTGTGCCGAAGAGCTTGAGGGATCTCAGTTCCCTGACCAGGGACAGGGATTGAACCAGGTCACAGTAATGAAAGCCCAGAATCCCAACCGCTAGGCCACCAGGGGACTCCCACTTTCTCCCAATTTTAAAGCCAACACCTCAATCTCCCATCTGTGCTCTTCCTCTTCCTCTGGGCCTCCTCATCAAACCCAGGGATGCTCAGGAAGCAGAGGCAAAGCTTGGGTGAATTCCAGAAGGTGCCAAGGACCAAGATGAGACTAGGTTAAGACATAGACACAAAGCACTGCTGACTCTGTGCCTCCCATTTGGTCACCATGGTGTCCAACCATGTGTCCTCTGAATGCAGACAGATGGTGATGCAGATACTGGGCTATGGGATAACAGGAACCAGCCCAGACATTGGGGCCAGTCTCCTCAGGTCTTAGCTGTGGTACACGGGCTCTAGAGCGCGAGTGCTCAGTAGTTGCAGCGCACGGGCTTAGTTGCCCCGGCATGTGGGATCTTAGTTCCCTGACCAGGGATCGAACCTGAGTCCCCTGCATTGGAAGGCAGATTCTTAACCACTGGACCACCAGGGAAGTCCCCGTTCTGTGTGATCTTGACAAGAACCTCATCTGTAAAAGTGGGAATAATAACCATAAAACTTACTTCCCAGGGTCATTACAAGGATTAAATGAGATAATATCTATGTATAAAGTGACTGGTAACATAATAGAGGCTAAAAAATATGATTCTTGTCTTTTCCCTGAATTTCATCTGCAAAATGGGGATGACAGCACCTTGTCAGTTTCCTGAAGGGAACCCAGGGGGACAAAGGTTGTAGAAAGGGTTCATAGACTGGGCTCTGGAGCCTGTGTTCAAACTCTAGCCATGCCTCCTACTAGCTGTGTGACCCTGAACTAATCACTTAACCTTGCTGTGCCTTAATTTCCTCATCTGTGAAATGGGGAAACAGTACTATCCATTCCATGGGGTTTTGTAAAGGAAAGAATTATTATACAGAAAGAGCTTACAACATCACCAGGCCCTTAGTCAGTGCTCAAGAAATGTTAGGGATGATGATGAAGACAACTGAGCTGCAAGGTTGTACCTTCCAGTAGGGCAGGATGCCCCTCGGTCCTGTTCACTCCCATCCCAGTCTCTGGAATAGTACCGCAAAGGCTCATGGAATCAATGAATGGAGTAGGCTGTGCTGCTCGTCCTGATGGTCCCTGCGTTGGGACCATGTGCCCTCACTGCCCAGTTGGCCCGCCACCCCATCAAGACAAGGCACTGACATGGCATTCCCAGAGATCAGGTGCAGATCAGACTCCTTGGCCTGGCTTTGCAGAGCCCCCAGCTGGAACCAGTATGCTCCTGCCTTCCTTCACCCATCACTCACGGAGGTGTCTTCCTTGTGGGTGGCCTGGTGCTGGGGCTGTGGAGATGACCCCGCCTCCTGTCATGTAGATAGAGAAACGAGGAGACTGAGAATGACAATGCAGGGTGGTCAGTAAGTGGACAGGGGGTGGAGCTTGGGGGCAGTGGGAGCTCTGAAGGGGCAGAGGAGACAGCAAAAGCTTGCCAGAGGAGGTGAAACCCAAGTTGAAGGTTGAAATATGAGAAGGATTGTGTCAGGTGAAGGAGGAGTACTTGCTACACAGGGAGAATGACAGGAGGGGCTGCTGCTGAGCAGGTGTGAGAAGCAGGATACGCGGCTGGCATAGAAAGTGGGAAAAAGCAGGAAGTGAGGTGCAAGGCTGCACAGGGACTGGGGGATTAACGGCCTTGAAGGCCAGGCTACAGAGCTGGGACTATATCCTGAGAGCACTGGAGAGTCAAGGAAAGGTATGGGGGTGGCAAGGCGGGACAAGGCGACCCTTGCTCTTCCCCATTGTTTCATGTCTCAACAACAACCAATCTCTTCGCTCTGTCTACTAGCCATGTTTGTTTCTGAAACCTGCCAAGCATATTCCCAACCTCAGGGCCTTTGCACTTGCTTTTCTCTTTGCCTGGAGATGTAGGGGGTGAAGATTTGCAGTTAGGGGTGGGAATGGGGTTGGGCCTAATATTGGGGTCTGGGTGAGGATCTGGCTTGGAGTTCATGTTCGTGTGTTCTGAATGGACCTCACTATGGGACCTGCTGGATGACTTTGGGGTCATGCTTGAGTGTCCCGGCAGATGGAAGGGACAGATCTCTTGGGAGCATTAGTGTGGCTGGTGGGGACTGGGCTCTAAGCATGGGATGGTGGGGCATCGAGGCTTTTGTCATTGGTTGGAGGCATTATGTACCATTGGGGCAACCCTTGAGGGGACTGGGAGGGGCCTCATAGCAGGGGTCAAGGCACTTGAGTCAGTGAGAGCCTGGGAGGTGGGAATGATTTTTCCAGTTTCCAGATGAGGAAACAAACTGAAGCTCAGTGAGTTTAAGTAACTCGCCCAAGCTAGTGATGGACAAAGGGAGGATTTGCACCCAAGTCTGCTGACTCTTAATTTGCTAGTATTTCCCAGGCATCAGCTTCTGGTGAGACCAAAACAGAGATGGAGACACGTGGGCTGGGAGGTGGGGCAGGACAGGTGGCAGAGCTAATGACATCTGATCAAACGCCTTGGACAAATGGAGCTGGGCCTGGGATGGGGGCCCATTCCTCCAGCTGTGAAGGGCACCTGGGTGCCCTGGGTGTCCAGAGAGAGAGAAAGTGAAGTCCCCAAGAGGAATAGGAGGGGGGGGTGAGGGTGAGCCTGCCCTCTGGGGTGAGATTCGGCCCCACGTACACTGCCCACCTGTGCATAGCATCAGATCGGGTGTCTGCCTCCCTCTTCCCCTCCTCCCTCCTCCACTACCTGGCCTGGCCCATGCCTCACTGCACCCACTCAATGGGCCTAGTCTAATCCCTTGACATCACCACCTGCCCAGCACAGGCCCTGCCTGGCGGCCTTGGCAGCCCCCAGGCTCAGAGGCACAATTTAGGATCCCCCACCTCAGAACCCATCTTTCCCTCAACCTCTTCCCTCCTTCAGCTCACAGTTCCGATTGGGGATACCCCAGATCCAGTCCCAAGCTGGGGGGCAGGTGTCTAGAATCTGTCCTGGCCTTGCTGTGTGACTCCAGGTAAGTAGCTGCCCCTCTCTGGGCCTCAGTCTCCTTATCTAAGTCTCCTCTACCCCCAGCTAATCACGTCAACCTGTTTTGGCTTCCTCTCAGCACCTTGTAGCTTTAGGAAATTTTGTTTGTTTATGAGTTCACATGTTTGTTGTCAGGGGACCACTGGACTGTGTGCCCCTTATTATTCACCCCGGTGCCCGCACACAGCAGGGGCTCCATCGATAACTGCTGACTGAATGTGTACATGGGTGAATGAATGAACAGATGTAGCTCCTGCCTTAGCAGGAAGCATATGGACCTTCTCCCTCCACACCAGCCCCAATGGGGGAGAAAGGTAGAGCAGTATTTCAGCCCTGAAACTGGGTGGAAGCAGGGTGGGCGTCTGACCCACCATTTTCTGACTCGGCGGGTAGACAGAGGCTGAGAAGTGAATCTCCTTTATGGAGAGACTGGGAAAGCTCTGGAGAAGGACCAGGACCCCGGACCTGTCTCTCTGCCACAAGGCTTCCCCGGGCGGGGGTGGGGTGGGGGAGGGGAGGGCCTCAGGTATATGTCTGTGTGTCCCTGTGTGCTTTACCTGGGCAGAGGGCAGCCACTGACCCAAGATCTCCCAGGATAGCAGAGGCTGAGACACGGCTAAATCTCAGGACTCCTGACCTCCAGCTGCACACGTGTGTGTGTGTGCATACGCGTGGCCATGGTGTGTGTACACGCCATATGTATATGTGTCTGCTCCGAGCATGCGCCTCTGGTGGGGTGTCTGGGTACGGTTGTGTGTTCATAGGCGTCTGTGTGGACGCGTGCGCAGTCCTGTGTCTGGCTCTCCCTGGCGGGGTATGTGGTCTAACACGGGTGTAGGCATGTCCTCTAGAGTGTCAGCTCCAGAGGGAAGGGATTTGTGTCTGGCTTGCTCCCTGCTCTATCCCAGCATCTGGAACAGGGACAAGCACACAGTTGCGGTCAATACATCCTTGACTGAATAAACGTATGAAGGTGTGTGCACATGTCTGGTGTGTGCCCACTTGCTAACCCGTGTGTAGACGTGCACATGCTCCTGTGTCTAAAGGTACACCTGGGTGTGGGTGATGTTGCTGACATGTCAACCTCCTGTCCCTTTTCCAAACTCCTCAGCAGCCAGGGCCCAATGCCTGGGTCCCCGTGGGGCGGAACAGGGGCCTCCTCCTCACAGGAAACTGGATCCCTGGACGTGCAAAGCAGCAGGGAGCAGGGCAGCCCCTTTGTCCCCCGATAATCCCTTCCCCGCCTGGCCCCCTTTCTCCCAGCAACCGGGGTTTAAGGTCGAGTTTGGGGGCTGTAGGGGACGAGGGTGTCACCTCAGTGTTCCCTTCCCTACATATTCCCTGTGCCCAGGGCTTCTGACTCCTTCCCTCCCTCATGGGCGGCCCTAGGGCTCAACCCCAGGTATAAAGCCACCTGAAGGGTGGGAGGAAAGATGCCCCAGAACCACCCGGAGACTGCAGAGACGAAGGAGCCAAGGAGAGAACATGAGCTATCACCTGCCGCGTGAGTGAGGGAGGGCGCCAAGGTCCCGAGACCAGGACGGGAGCGGGTACCACCCGGCCCTCTGGCCCGTCTGACTCAGGTGCCTGGCTATTTTACATCTGTTGCGAACCTCCAAATCCTTAAACACAGAGGACTTCATTCGTCATTCATTCATTCAAGAAATATTTACCAAGTGCCTGTTAGGCGCTAGGTAGTATTCTAAGCATTTGGGGACATGGCAGTAAAGAAACAGGCAAAAAGTTTGTTGAATGAATGAATGGGCCTTCACCTTCAGGCCTTCCCTTAAGTTCTGAATTTCTGGGAATTCAGGAATGTAGACAGGGAAGCCAAGGAGGCCACCCTGGTTTGTCTCTCGTCTCCATCATAGCTGGTGACCTTAGGGAATTGCCCTCCTCTCTGATCCTTACACTGTTGGTGGGGACAACTGGGCCCAACCCTTGAGAAGCCAATTTGGCAGGATTTACTCAAATTTAAAATAAATACACCCTCCAATCCAGATATTTCCACTTTCAGCAGTTCCCCAAGAGGCTGGGATAAGGATGTTCACGGCAGCATCCATTCATTCAAAAAATATTTATGGGGGCTTCCTTGGTGGTGCAGTGGTTGAGAGTCCGCCTGCCAATGCAGGGGACACGGGTTCGAGCCCTGGTCTGGGAAGATCCCACATGCCGCGGAGCAACTGAGCCCATGTGCCACAACTACTGAGCCTGCACTCTAGAGCCCGCGAGCCACAACTACTGAGTCCGCGTGCCACAACTACTGAAGCCCACATGCCTAGAGCCCGTGCTCCCCAACAAGAGAAGCCACCTCAATGAGAAACCTGCACACTGCAAAGAAGAGTAGCCCCCCACTCGCCGCAACTAGAGAAAAAGCCCACGCGTAGCAATGAAGATCCAACACAGCCAAAGATAAATAAATAAAATGAATAAATTTATTTAAAAAAATATATATTTATCAAGCTCTGCACTAGGTGCTGGGGAACCAGCAGTGAATGAAGCAGGTGAGGTTTCTTCTTTCCTGGAGCCAACATTCCAGGGGGAGAGACAGCAACAAGCAAGTAGACAAATAAATCAATGAGGGATCTGTAAACAGCAGAAGTCTCTGAAGACTACACATCAGGGAGACGGAGGGGCTTTTGAGTTGAGGCCTGAAGGACGAGAAGGAGCAGCCTTGGGTAGGGTTGTGGGGTGCTCACGGCAGGACCCAGCAAGGCAAAGCCTGCATGGGGCGCTGCAGAAAAGAGGGGCCAGGCCTGTAGCCCACACGGAGGACTCTGGCTTTCACTGTGTTAGGTGGGAGCCACGGGAAGGTTTGGGCAGAGGAGGGATCTAGCTGGAGTTGGAGAGTTGCGGGGTGGCGGAGGGAGGCAAGGGTGGAGACAGAGACACTAGCAGAGAGAGAGGTAGTTCGCTTCTAGATACTTCTTTTCATCTTTTAAAATTTTTTATTGAAAATAACGAATACGTGCAGGGAAGTGTGCACAAGTCCTAAGTATACAGCTCAATGAATTTTCACAAAGTCAAGGTATCCTTGTCATAAGTGCTCAGATCAAGAAACACAGACAGACCGAGGGAGTTCCCTGGTGGCCTAGTGGTTAGGATTTCAGGCTTTCACTCCGGAGCCCAGGTTCAATCCCTGGTTGGGAAACTGAGATCCCGCAGGCTGCACAGTGTGGACGGAAAAAAAAAACAACAGACCTCTTGGCCACCTTTTAAGGACAGAGCCAACAGGATTTACTGTGGGTTGAACATAAGAGGAGAGAATGAGGCGTCTAAAAGGACCCCATGGTTTTGACCTGAGCACCTGGGAGAATGGACGTGCTCTTCCCTGAGTGGGGAAGGCTGGGAGAGGAAGGGGAAGAGGGCATCTTGAGCTGAGCATTGGATTTTTTTTTTCTTTTGAGCATTGGATATTTTGACTTTGAGAAGCTTATTAATATCCAAGGGAAAATGTCAAGTGGGAAGTTGAATACATGAGTCTGGAGTTCAGGGGGATATTCTGGGCTGGAAATAATGGGCTTAAAGGATGGTTCTGCCCTGACTTGGATACACAAGATCATTGTAGGCCACAAGGGCTGTACCCACTTGAGGAGCTGTTATGATGAATGAATGAATTGGCAGGCGAGGTGCTGACCTCTGATTTCTCCTGCCAGCCGCCCCCTGCCTGCTGACCCTGCTGCTGCCACCCCTCAGTCTGGGAGCCCCCATCTCCCCAGCTGAGCCCATCAGTCAAGCCTACAGCCTGGCACTCTACATGCAGAAGAATACTTCAACACTGCTGCAGACTTATGTGAGTGATACGGCACGAGCAGGGAATGAGGGGAGAAGGGTGCCACCCTCCCGGCCCAGCTCTGGGTAGGGGAAGCAGAGCAAGGGAAGAGGAAGGCTCCTCCGCGGGTCCAAGGGTATAGGGACTCTGCCATCTAGAGACATACTCCCAGGAACGTTGTCACTGATGGCTGGCTGACCTTGGGCAAGTCATTCCTTCTCTCCCAGTCTTAGCTTCCTCATCCGCCAAATGGGCTGGTGATCCTGCCTTGGCTGACCTCTCAGGACTGTTAGAAGATTCAAAGGAAGCACATAGAGGGAAAGGCTTTAGGGGGAATCATGATTCTTTCCACAACTACCTCATGCCCCGTGCTTTCTCTTTTTCTTTTTTTTTGATAAATTTATTTATTTATTTTTGGCTGCATTGGGTCTTCGTTGCTGTGCACGGGCTTTCTCTAGTTGTGGCAATTGGGGGCTGCTCTTTGTTGCGGTGCGCGGGCTTCTCATTGCGGTGGCTTCTCTTGTTGCAGAGCACAGGCTCTAGAGCTCAGGTTCAGTAGTTGTGGCTCACGGGCTTAGTTGCTCCACAGCATGTGAGATCTTCCTGGACCAGGGCTCGAGCCCGTGTCCCCTGCATTGGCAGGTGGATTCTTAACCACTACATCACCAGGGAAGCCTGCCCCGTGCTTGCTTGAGCCTAAGCCATGCTGGGAAGTCTAGCCTTATTATCTTTTTAAAATATTTATTTATTTATTTATTTTTGGCTGCGTTGGGTCTTCGTTGCTGCACGCAGGCTTTCTCTAGTTGCAGCGAGCGGGGGCTACTCTTCGTTGCAGTGCATAGGCTTCTCATCGCGGTGGCTCCTCTTGCTGCAGAGCATGGGCTCTAGACGCATGGGCTTCAGTAGTTGTGGCACATAGGCTTAGTTGCTCCACGGCATGTGGGGTCTTCCCGGACCAGGGCTTGAACCCATGTTCCCAGCACTGGCAGGCGGATTCTCAACCACTGCACCACTGGGGAAGTCCTTAGCTTCATTATCTTATTGACTCCTCAAATAGTTCTGAGAGGTGGATTTATAACCCATTTTACAGATAAGGAATACTGAGTTTTAGAGAAGGGGAATAATTTGCCTGAGGTCACAAAACCTTAGGTCTAGAAGTTCAAACTGGCAGCCTCCTGATTGGGTCTGACCCACAGATGTTTTGTTTAGGCCATGCAATGCTTGTTCAGATTCTGTGTATGAGTACCTGTCAAAAACAGGCACAGGGATCCTATTGGCCTCCTGCCACCCCCACCCCCCTCTTAGTCCTGCCCTCTTCCCCAAGTGACATGATCTGCCTGGTCCCTGGAGGCCCTGGGGTTTGTGACTCTTCTGCTGTGTTATAATCTAGGTCCACATGAAGTTACTTAATCTAGTTTCTAGTCTCATATCCACCAAACCCTGGGTAGCTTTGGGTACCCTGAGCCTCAGTTTCCCCACGTGTAAGATGGGGATGTAGGACCAGATGATCTCTCAATTAGGGGATTTATCAGTGTGCATTAAAATTCTGTGGGCCTAGGTTTGTGGAGGCGAGAACTTTAATGGAGAAGTCACTCAGCTAAATTTAATAATATTAATAATTATTTATTAATGATTATAATAAAATGAACAAACATAAACCACTAAATGCTGTGAATAAAAAGGAAATAGGGCTGTAACTATTATACGTTGTCAATAATATATTTATATTGAAAATATTGCAATAAGTAGCACAGTCATAGTGTTCATGATTCTAATATGTAGTTCGTGAACAATATTAATGCCCTTATTGTATGCCAGATGCTGTGCTAAGTGCTTTATACGTTGCGTTGGCCAACTAGTTCGTTCAGGTTTTTTTTTTTTTTTTTTTTTTGCGGTACGCGGGCCTCTCACTGTTGTGGCCTCTCCCGTTGCGGAGCACAGGCTCCGGACGCACAGGCTCAACGGCCATGGCTCACAGGCCCAGCCGCTCCGCGGCATGTGGGATCTTCCTGGACTGGGGCACGAACCCATGTTCCCTGCATCAGCAGGCGGACTCTCAACCACTGCGCCACCAGGGAAGCCCCATAGTTCGTTCAGTTTTGAGTAAAAATAAAAGACACATCTTTTGGGCCACAACAGTGAGAGGCCCGCGTACCGCAAAAAAAAAAAAAGAAAAAAAAAGAAAAGACACATCTTTCATTTTCACCAAGAACTTTATTGAACAATGTATTCATTAACCGAACTAACTTTCTGGCCAGCCCAATATATTACTTATCTTCACCATAATAGTGACACATGGGAATTACTGAAGCTGTGATTCAAAGTTGCACAACTTGTACGTGAAGGAGGCCAAACTGGAACCTAACAGAGCCTGGGCTCTGTGCTAGAACATTTCACCAACTCCCTGAGAGGCAGGGAATGTCAACTCCCCCTGGGAAGATGCCAGTCTCATGGAAGGCAGATGTGAAGTCAGGGGAGACCCAGGGCAGCCTTTTGGCCTCCTCACTCCCGTCTCTGTCCCTCATGCAGCTCCAGTGCCAAGGCAGCCCCTTTAGTGATCCTGGCTTCTCAGCGCCAGAGCTCCAGCTCAGCAGCCTGCCTCCTGCCGCCGTCTCCTTCAAGACCTGGCATGTGCTGAATGATAGGGAGCGTCTGAGCTGTGCCCAGGGGGCCTTCCTGGCCTTGACCCAGCACCTCCAGCTCGTGGGGGATGACCAGAGTGACCTGAACCCTGGCAGTCCCATCCTTCTGGCTCAGCTAGGGGCTGCAACACTCAGGGCCCAAGGCCTACTGGGCAACATGGCTGCCATCATGACTGCCCTGGGCCTGCCTATCCCCCCAGAAGAGGACACTCTCGGGCTTGTCCCCTTAGGGGCCTGGGCCTTCGAGAGGAAATGTCGAGGTTATGTAGTAACCCAGGAATATGGCCATTGGACTGACCGAGCTGTGAGGGACTTGGCTCTGCTCAAGGCCAAATACCCTGGGTAGAGGAGGTGGAACTTCCCGTCAGAGGCTGCAACACTTCCCCTTTCACAACGGACTATTTTCTGCCTTGCTTCTTGGCTAGAAAGGAGACACATCTTGTCTAGGAGACAGGGCTTGTGTACCATGTATTTGGGAAAATTTCCTGGTAACCAGGCCTCAAGTCGCCACTGCCTGGGCCTTCCTGCCTAGGTCCTATGGCCTCCCTTCCAGATCTGGGTGGGACTCTATGGATATCATTTTATGGATTACCAGTCCAGTGGTACTGGTTGCTCACCTCCTGGGTGGAAAAAAGTATCTCTTTGAAGTGGCTTCACTTCCCACTCCACGGGGCAGTACAGTTGGTCTCCTTCCTGGGCTCTCCCTGAGACCTTCTCCCTCCTGTAATTTCGGGGAGGTCCAGGGGCTGCCTTCTTGTCTCTGTCTACCTCACTTCCTGTATGAAGATATGGACTTTCTGAGCAACTAGGCCTCCCTTCTTGCTGGCGCTCATTTCCTCCCCTAGTCTACCTCTCCGACTACGGCCACTGTTCCAACTTCCCATCTTAAGGGGCTTCACTTCTTATTCAATGGACGTCTGATTCTTGAAAAACTAAGGGTTTGTGTCACATCTGTTTCCTGCTCAGGACACATCCACTTCCTGTTCTGGGCTGAGAGATGGCATCCCTGGCCTGGGGCGCTCATGAATCTCCTATTTATACTGTGGCTTTTGGGGATGTCTGGGGGAACCAGTTTGTAACCCAAGGACCTTATTCTCCTTAAAGGTGTCTCCCCATTTTCAACAACTATATATACTGGTAACTTTAGTGTTCTTTTTATTTTTAAACATTTTATTTACAAAAAATTAACTTATTCTCGTAAATAAAACTCTTTTTAAGGGGTGATTTTTTTTTCTCTCCAGTAGACCTAACTTGGGGGGAAGGGAAGGTACAGGGAGGGATAGGGCAGAGGGAGGGGAAGAAGGGAAAGGACATCAAAGGCAGAGGAGGCAGGGCCGCAAAGGGTGGGATGTGGGAGGGGGAGAGCAGCAGGTGGAGTGACCCTGGGGGAAGGTGGCTGAAATTTGTCTGGAGGAGCCCACCCACCACAGGGTCAGCAGACATGTCCCTGGCCAGGAAAGGACGGAGAGAAGGACAGAGGGAAACAGAGTGCCAGGTGTCCCCTTGAGATGAGGCGCAGATGTACACATGCTCACATGGGGCCAAGAGGAGGCAAGAGATGGGGAGAAGGGGAGACAGAGATCCTCAGCGAGGCAGGCCCAAGCGATGGAGAAGAAGAGGGGGAAAGCAAGGAAGTGATAGACATGGGAAGTCACAGACGGAGACAAGGAGGCCCCAGGGAGAAAAAGAGATCGAGAGTGTACAAAGCAAATAGAGAGATGGAGACGGTCGGAGAACACAGAGACGCTGCTGGAGATGGAGAGGGATGGAGAGGGGGAGACGGCCCAGGAGGGGACCGCGAGCTGCGGCGCGTGCCCCGCTCTTAGGCCGGGCCCCCGGGCGCCAGCTGGCCTAGGTCGGCCTCGGTGCGGCTCACCCACTCGCGGTAGAGGCCGCACACGCGGAGCCCCAGCACCTTGGCCGGGAAGACGCCCGCAGTGACAGTGGCCGCGGCAATGGCGGCGGCGGCGGGCTCCGGTCGGGGCCCGCGGGTCTCGGCGCCCAGAGCGGCCAGCACGGCCTCCACGGCGGCGCCCAGGGCCCGCGCCTGGCGCGCCGCGTCCTCCAGGCGCCGCAGCAGGCGCAGCGCGCGCGGGTTCAGCTCGGCCTGGCGGCGGCGCACGACGTCCAGCAGCGGTGGCAGCGCGGCTAGCGCCGCCTCGTCCAGCCGCAGGCGCTCGGGCACCGGCAGGCCCGCGTGGCCCGGGGCCGGGGCGCTCAGATCGGCCACCGGCAGCCGCGGGGGCGAGAAGCCAGGCAGCCCGAAGGGGTCTCCCTGGTGCTGCACCTGCGGAGACGCGGCAGTCAGGGCGGCTCCTCCGCCCGGAACTCAGCCCTCCACCCCTCTCCTGGGTCCTCAGTGTCCCCATCTCGTAAATGACACACTCCGGCCAACAGAGAGGCTGTGTTTGAGATAATACAAAACAACAAAAACCACCGTGCTCTTTACACCACTGCTTTGTTTCCTCATCTCCTCAATGGAGATAATAACCATATCAACTTCATAAGGTAGTTATGAGTCTGTTAAAATGCTTAAGGCAGGTCCTGACTCATTGGAAGGGCACAAAAAACGTTAGCTCTTTTATTAATGCTATCCGACAGACCCAGCTTCAAATCCTGTCTCCACCACTTACTAGCTGTGCCATTCAGTGCAAAACCGTTTCCTTCTCTGAGCCTCAGTGGTCTCCTCTGTAAGATGGGGGAACAGTTCCCTGTCCTGCCTGCCTACCACGGACCTCTTGAGAATCACAGAAGATAGTGCAGGGACCGAGTTTGTTTCACTCCCTCCCCCCATTCTTCCCCACTTCTGCACCTGCTTGACACACAGCCAGGGGCTCAATGAATAACTGTCATGTGAATTGAATGAACAAATGAAAAGATAAAGGTGATTTGTAATTTGTAAAGATGCTATAACAATACCATTTATCCTTTCCTAACATTTTGCTTCTGGTTCAGGCACTGTGCTGCTTTAAACACACTATTCCTAATCTTCCCAATAATAGGTGTGATGATGATGATCATGGTCTTGTAAATGAGGATATTGGGACTGACTTATCCTAGGTCATCCATCTAGGAAGGGGCAGAAGCTGGAATTTGAACCAAAGTTGGTAGGACTACAAAGCTAGCTTTATTATCTTACTATTGCTGTCATAATTATTAAATTATTATGTTTAATGTTATTAGTACTGCCCATGGTCACAACAAGTTGGCAGGGCTACAGTCTATCTGATTCAAAACTATACCCTCCCTCCACTACATCAGAGTATTTTGGGGAACTATCTAGTTTCCTTTGTCAGTGTCCTCTGGCCAACCAAAGATTTTGGCAGATCCTTCTCCTCTGTAAAAGTGTCCTCTTGGGATGGCATTTTTACCCCTAGATTGAAACCCTTTCTTAGCTTCTCTGCATAACACAGGTAGAAGAGTTCACAGCTCATCTTATTCAACTGCCTCCTTTTTTATTTTTTTTGGTCCTGCCGGGATCTTAGTTCCCCGACCAGGGATTGAACGCAGGCTCTGGCAGTGAAAGCGCCCAAATCCTAATCACTGGACCTCCAGGGAATTCCCTTAACTGCCTCCTTTTACAACTGGGGAGTCCCAAGCTCATGGAGGTGAGATGACAAGATCACACAGAGCCTAAGAACATAGGTTTCCTGACTCCCAGACCAGAGTTCTCTTCACTCTCTCAGGTTCCTTCTGTCTTAAAGTACCAAGGAGGGAGCCTCCATGCTGAGGCTAATGGAGGGGCATTTGGGGCACAGACAGGGTCCTCCTCCAATTTGCTGTGTGGCCAGGGGCCAGTTACTAACCCCTCTTGGGAGCCCCAATTTCTGCAGCTGTGAAGTGAGATTGAGAAAATGGGTGGTCAAGGACCCCTTGATCTGTATGTACTTCCCCATTCCCCAGGCCCCTGGTACCCACACCCGAACCCCACTCACATATTCCTGGAGCAGCTGCTCAGCATATTTGGTGAGGAGGCGGGCAAGGCTGTGTGTCTGTTGGATCTTGGACTCCAAGTGGGGAAGGGGTGAGATTGAGGAGTCAGCCTGGGGGTCCTCTGGTGGGAAAAGGGGGGGAGGAATGAGGGCACCCCAACCCCTTGCTTCTTGACCACTTCTTCCAGGCTGGCTCTTCCTGAACCCGGAAGCTCCACTCTGAATTCTCCACCTTTTAAGCCAGGCAGGTTCTGTCCCATTCCAACTGAGGGAAAATAGGGCACCAGACATTTGCCAAACGGTTGTTCTCCTGAAATGTGTTCCCTGTCCCAAAATCATGGTTAAAATCCTATTAAAGCCAAATTCAAATACTGCCTCCTCAGTGCAGCCTCCAGATTCACTCCTCCTTTAAATTAACTTCTTCCTTCTACTTAAGGCCATTTGTTCATACTTCCAAGGCGGTTCTTTTAATATCTCTTTTATCTGTGAGAATCTGCCTCAGCATGGGAGCCCTTTGAGGGCAGGGCTCACGTATCTCTGTACCTCAGTGATTGTTGGTGGAATTCAGCATCATCGAAGCACAGAACTTAAAACTGAAACAAGCCTTTAAGCCCATTTTACAGATTGGGATACTGAAGTGCCATTTCTTCCCTGATGGTCCTTCTATGCAAAACCGTGGGCTGGGCACCGTACAGTTTCAATGAATCAGCAACCGGCCTTAACCAGCACAAGTTAGAGGGTGGCGCCCCGGGAAGAAGAGTACATTTCCCGAGACGCCTAGCGCGCGTGCCCAGGGCATACTGGGGACTGTAGTCCTAGCCCGGCAACTCCCGACCCGCCCCTCGCTAGAGTTTGCCCCGCGGGTCCCTATCCTTAACAGCCTCGACTTTCGTCTCCTGTTGTCACTTACAACCCCTGTGGCCCAAAGACTTCCGCCCCTAACTTTACCCCTCCTTCTGGCTCCCAGCTCTGCTTCTTTCCCGGTACTCAGATAGGGTCCCGGCGTCCTGCCCCAGCCACGACCCCAATTCTCCCCCAGGGTGTACTCGAACCGGTAATCTACCTCCTGAGCCCAAGTCCCTGAAGTCACAGCCCCAGGCCTCCGCTAAACTCTGGCGCTTGCCCCTTCCCACAGCTGACGCACAACTCACCCGCTCGTTACCTGACACCGGGGCCCTGCTCTCCCACGCCCAGGCCGCTCCCTTCCCGGACCTAGGGGTGGCGGGGACCCAGACCCCAGCTTCCAGCCCTTCTGACCCCTGCTCCCCTCGGCGCTCGAGATCCGGCCCTTCAGCCCCTTACCCAGATTTCCCTCCCTCCGGCTCATGCTGGCCCCAGGCTGATCCCGGTTGCCTCCACGCCCCCCTACCGAGGAGGGGAGAAGGGGGAAAAGGGTGGGGGCGTGGCCCGGCCGTAGCCAATCAGGGCTCAGACCCCAACAATCTACACCCCCTCCCACCCCACCTCCGCCGCCCCAGGCAGGATTCCTTGGCCCTGAGCTCAGCTCCCTGCATGCACGGCCTAGTCGGGAAGGGGGCGGCAGGTTGTCTGCTGAGTGGACTCGGGACCTGCAGGCTTGGGTTGCCGGGGCCTGGGAGACAGCCCTGAGTCACATGGGAGGAGAAGGCTCAGGCTCCGACCTGAGGGAAGGCTTGGCGCCCGGGCTGCTTTTCGGAGAAAGCTGGGGAGGGGTGGGAGGTGGAGAGGGAGCAGCTGGCAGGACAGGAATGTGCTGCCCTTCCTCTTGGCTGGGGGAGGGGAGAGCGGGGTGCGTGAGAGGCCAAGGTGGGGGCCCTCAGGCTTAGGCCACACCTGCCCGGACATACACCTCCCGGCCTATCTCAGATGTCTCCTGCCCTTGCTTTCACAGTCACTCCTACTAGGCGGCCACCTCACCTCACCTTACCAGACCCAGTAAGAGAATTCTTCTGACACACCCGCATCTACTGAAGGGTTTTCACACAGGAACAAACTTAAGAGACAGGTACAGGGAGTCATACCCACACGTCAAACCACTAACCTGATGCAGACAAATGCTGAACGGTCTGTACACACTTACTTATCCCCACAAATGGTTCCCAGGCACCCACACTCTCCTGAGCTCTGGGACCCAGAGATGATCCATTCTTGGTCTCTAGCCCCCTGAGGAGCTCACAGTCTGATGGGGAAACCATAGACAACAGCTTGTTATGGGGTTTGTGAATGAAGAAACTGGGAAGGAGACCTGTGTGTCTGTGAGTACATTGCCATGTGCAGACAACTGTCAGAATAAAGGAAGAAAGAGATGAACTGGCAGAGGGCACAGCAGGTGGGGCATCACACACTGTGCGCGGGCTTTCTCTAGTTGCAGTGAGCAGGGGCTACTCTTCGTTGCGGTGCGCGGGCTTCTCATTGCGGTGGCGTCTCTTGCTGCGGAGCACAGGCTCTAGGCGCACGGGCTTCAGTAGTTGCAGCACGTGGGCTCTAGAACGTAGGCTCAATAGTTGTGGCGCATGGTATTAGTTGCTCTGCTGCATGTGGGAGCTTCCCAGACCAGGGCTCGAACCCCGTGTCCCCTGCATTGGCAGGCAGATTCTTAACCACTCCGCCACCAGGGAAGTCACCATCACACATTTTTTTAACAGAAACTGTTGTTGGGTATTTACTATGTGCAAGGCACTGTTCTAAGTTATACAGGTATTAACTCACTCCCATGTTATAGCTGAGGAATTAGAAATAAGTGACTTGTCTAAGGTCACTGGACAAGAACAGCTGGGATTTTACCTCAGCAGTTTGGATCCAGAAATGCTGTCATAACCACCTTCCTATACCTTAACCCCTCTGAACATAGTAACACCAAAACACACAGACACAATAGCCACACCCTTGAAACACATGCACACGTAACAACAGAAATTTAGAAGGTGGCATCTGCTGACAAACACAGCCTCAAACAAAATCAACCAAGACACACTCATTTTAAGTAAACTTTCCATTGAAGTAAAATATACACAGGGAAAAGTACACACATCATAAGGGTACAGCCTGACGAATTTTCCAAGAGTAAATATGCCCTGGGAACCAGCACCAGATTAAGAAACAGAACATGACCAGTTCCCAGAGCCCCCTCTTAGCCCCTCCCAGTCCCAAGGCTGACCACTATTCTGATTTCTCACAACATTAATCGGTTTTGTCTGTTTTTTTTTAATTTTTTAATTTATTTTTTTATTTTTGGCTGCGTTTGGTCTTCATTGCTGCGCCGCGGGCTTTCTTTAGTTGCGATGAGCGGGGGCTACTCTTTGTTGCGGTGTGCAGGCTTCTCATTGCTGTGGCCTCTCCCGTTTTGAAGCACCGGCTCCAGGGGCACAGGCTTGAGTAGTTGTGTCTCTTGGGCTCTATAGCGCAGGCTCAGCAGTTGTGGCACACAGGCTCAGTTGCTCCGCAGCATGTGGGACCTTCCCCGACCAGGGCTCGAACCCGTGTCCCCTGAATTGACAGGCGGATTCTTAACCACTGCGCCACCAGGGAAGCCCGGTTTCGCCTGCTTTGAACTTTATATAAATGGAATCATACAGTGTGTAGTGCTGTCTCTGATTTCTTTCATGAGACTTGTCCCAGTTGTTGGGGGTAGCAGGACATCACTCTCCTTGCTGTGTCCTCCATGGTTTGAACAGACTACAATCATTTTGCACTCCCCTGTCGATGGGTTGTTTCCAGTCTGAGGCTATTATGAATAGAGCTATGAACATTCCAGTACAGGCCCCTTGGTTCTGATACCCACGCATTTCTGTTGGGTGTTAACGACCTAGGAGTGGAACTGCTGGATCATAGAGTTTCACTCGAAAACCGCCAGCTTTCCAAAGTGCCTCTACCAATTTACACTCCCCCAGAAATATGAGGGATCCAGTTGCTCTACTTCTTCGCCTCCACTTGGTAAGGTCCGTCATTCTCACTTTAGCCATTCTGGTGGGTGGAGAGTCAGTCATATTTGCAGTGTCTGGCACGTAACTGGCACTCAGTCAGTAGACTGTTGAATGAATGGGTAGTTGAACACTGTAGAACCAGAGAGCCTGGCGAGGGGGACACACACCCACGCACACGCACACGCGCACACACACACACCCCGTTCCAGGGACGCCCCCACGCGCAGCGGTAGCACACAGGACACACACCCTCTCGCGCCCCCTGGCGCCCACGTGGTCTGAATGCAAGGCCGCAGCCCCACCGCGCGCGTCCAGTCGCCCAGCGGCCCCCAACCTGCCTCTCGGCGGCGGGCAGGAGGCGCTGCTCGTCCGGGTGCCCCGAGGGGGCGGGCCCGGTCGGGGCGGGGTCGGCCGGCTTCCAGGCCTGGGCTCTGGCCTCCCGCGCCGCCCGGCCGCTCCGGGGACGGGCCGGGGCGGGGCGCGGCGGCAGGAAGCGGGGCGGGGACTCGCGGAAGCCTTGGGGAGCGAGGGAGGGCGCGGCCAACTCCCGGAGAGAAGACAGGCCGAGAGAGCGGCGCCCCGGCCTGGCGCCGAGCCTGAGCCAGCCGGACGGGAGGCGGCCCAACCGCGGGCTCGGCCTCGGCCCCAGCCCCGCCAGCATGGCCGGCCGGACCGTGCGGGCCGAGACCCGGAGCCGGGCCAAGGATGACATCAAGAAGGTGATGGCGACCATCGAGAAGGTCCGGAGATGGTGAGCGCTGCTCCGGGGCCAGGGACGGGACACGATGGACCACTCCTCCCCCAGATACGTCTACCCCCCTTCGCCAGCTGTGGCCCCCAGGTGTTAGGTGTGCCTCCCAGCTGCGCCCTGGATCTGCAGGGCTCTATCTTCCTTCTCCTGGCTACACCCTGGGGTCTACAAAGCGTGTTCCCCAGCCCTGCCCTCCCGAGGCTGGAGCTCCCATTTATGCCCCGCCCCCTGAAGCTTTGACACTCCTTTCGCAAGTATGCAGAGTGATCTTCATTGCTTTGGTCCCCAGCCCGGCCCATAGTCGCGCTCTCCACGTATATACCCCAGGGGTCTGCAGAGCCATGACCCCAAGTCACACTCTCTCTCTAGAGGCACCCCCCCATCTATACTCTCGGGTCTGCAGGGTTTCTCCCTCTAACTATGTCCCATTAGCAAAACTGCCCCTTCCCTCCGGCACCACCACCACCTCTACAGGTATCCCCAGATGTGTCCAGCTCCTGGGGTGGCTCTCTCCTCAGGCCTCTCTGACCCAGTCCCCCCACCGTCCCACAGGGAGAAGCGCTGGGTGACTGTGGGCGACACTTCCCTTCGTATCTTCAAGTGGGTGCCAGTGGTGGACCCCCAGGAGGAGGTGAGCAAGTTCTCCCACACCAGGCCCTTCCTCTGTGCAGCCTCAGGCAAGCCCCTCCCCACCCTGGCCTCCACCTCCAGTCCCCACTCAGACCTCAAATGCAGGAGCCCGGACAGATGTTAACAATTAGTAGCAACTCCGCCTCTTCCCCCTCCCCCCACACCAGACCCCGCTCACCCCACCCCAGTTCAAAACCTAACCCAGTGTGCACAACCTGTCCCCTCATGCAGGGCCTTCTGCTTCTCTGTGCCTCAGTTTGCTTATTTGTACGGTGGGGGCTTTGCAAGTGCTAACTAGAAAGCTGACTCTGACCCTTAGCCCTCTAACCCCCAGGAGCGACGGAGGGCAGGTGGCGGGGCAGAGAGATCCCGAGGCCGGGAGCGGAGGGGCAGGGGCGCCAGTCCCCGAGCGGGTGGCCCTCTCATCCTGCTCGATCTCAATGGTATGTAGGGATGCTGAGATGTGGGGGGCTGTGGGGATTGAGGGAGGGGGCTGGAGGCCTCAGGCCCAACCCTTTTGGCTTTTGCTCCCACAGATGAGAACAGTAACCAGAGTTTCCATTCGGAAGGCTCCCTGCAAAAGGGCACCGATCCCAGCCCTGGGGGCACCCCCCAGCCCAGCCGCCCTGTGTCACCTGCTGGACCACCAGAAGGGGTCCCGGAGGATGCTCAGCCCCCACAGCTGGGCCAGGAGAGAGGTAGGACCAGGTGCCTCCCAGGAGCTCTCTCTTCTGAATCTTGTTCTCTCCAAGGTCGAAGCCACCAGCTTACCCCTCGACCTGCTCCCGCTCCTGTGTTGCCTCCTTGGGAGGCCTTCCCTGAGTCCTGTGGAAAGTCACCACCCTTCCTCTAGCGACTATCTGTCTCCTTCCCCTGGCTTCTTGGCATCTGTGGATAACTTAGCACTGTCTGAGGTTTTCATGTAAATTTAGCATTTTACTAGTTAAGTATCTTTCTCTGCCACTCCCACCTCATGTCACTTCCTGAATGTTGGGCCCATATCAATCTTGTTCACTGCTGTATCCTCAGAACACCATGGAACACATAGTAGGTGCTTAATAAATATTTGCTAAGGAATAAGTAATCGTGATAATCGTAAGAGTGATTAATAATAAGAGATAATAACAGCTAATACTTATTGAGCTCTTACTGTGTGCCAGGCACCCTTCTAAGCACTTTCCATGTTTTATCTCATTTAATCCTTACAACAACTCTGTGAGGGTTATGATCTCCATTTATAGATGAGAAACCGAAACCCAGAGAGGTTCAGTAAGTTGCCCAAGCTCACACAGCCAGTGAGCCAGGATCTGGGGTATGAGTCCTCCTCAGCTCCTCTTTCTTCCCATAGAGTCAATCCCCTATCTGGTCAGATTCACCTCCCCAATGTGTCTGCCTTCCCAGGCTCCGTCATCTCTCTCACCCGCACCCAGCTCCAGCCTCCTGGGTCTCCTGTCTTCCAGTTGGACCCACACAGCTACCAGAGCACAAGGTTGACGAGGTCATTTTCCTGCTTCAAAGCCTTCAATGGCTGCCTGTGACCTTTGACTTCTCAGCCTGGCACTCCGGGCCCTTCGTAAACTGTCCCCTGCTGACCTCATTGTTCCCTTCCAAGAACACCATGGCTTGGGCCTGTGTTCCGTGTTGTCTAGATCATACCACACGCTTGTGTACCTTTACTAATATAAAAACAGTAATTGGCATTTATCGAACACTTCCTGTGTGCAGGGCACTGTACTTTTCCTGTGTTATCTCATTTAATTCTTAAAACAGTCTCATGTGGTAATTACTGTAATCATCTCCATTTTACAGGTGGGGAAAACAGGCTTAGAGCAATTAAGTCACTTGCCCAGGGTCAGGATTCGAACCCAGGCAGTCCAACCCCAGAATCTGGGCTTGCCAAGCTTCTGTTCCCTCTGCCTGAAATGTACTCCAGCTCCCCATTTGTCTATCTGATCAAATCTACTCACCCGTCAAGATCCCACCTAAATGTCCTTCCTGTGTTTTCTTCCTGGGTTGCAGCCAGGTGACTGGCACCCCACTCAGTGCTCCAACAGCCCGCGGGCTTATGTGATTGGTGTGTTTCCCTCTTGGTCTGTGCTGTGGTACAGAGCAGCTGTTCAGGGAACACCTGTTAATTTCATGTTCCAGATCCTGGGGGCATAACTGCGGGAGGCACCGATGAACCTCCAATGCTGACCAAGGAGGAGCCTGTTCCGGAATTGCTGGAGGCTGAGGTGAGAGTGTCCAGGAGGCTGGACTCCCAGGTCTTGGAGGGAATGGGGGCTCTGGGGTAGCCAAAGCCTTGGGGGTTGCACTCTTGAGGTCCAGGTGGGAAATGTAGACCTTGGACACAGCTAAAGGCTATAAGGCTGGGTTCTTGGGACTGAAAAGAAAAGGGTGTTTTAGAAACAAAATCCTGCGGGCTGGATTGGGGCTGATTTGAGACCATTAAAAGCCTGAAAAGATCATGGTGCACCTCCAAGTATTTTTTTTTTTTAATCCTAAGAATGTAATTAGCTTAAGAAAGTCCCCCACAAACTTCTGACTTTTCCCACAAGGACTACCGTGATACGTTTTCGAGAAATATCAAATATCAACTTCTTTCCCCCAAATGGTGTTGTTGTTGTTTCCGGCGCCCTACTTAATCTGCGTCCTGGGGCCCTGGCCCTGGGCTAGACTCCCGGGTCCGGGAGGGGAGTGGAGTGGAGGCTTTCGAGAAGGCATAGGCTAGGAGGCTGCACTCCTGGGTTTGGGTGGAGCTCATGCCTGTCCACCCTTCCTCTCCAGGCCCCTGAAGCTTACCCCGTCTTTGAGCCAGTGCCACCTGTCCCCGAGGCAGCCCAGGGTGATACAGAGGACTCGGAGGGCGCCCCCCCACTCAAGCGCATCTGCCCAAATGCCCCTGACCCCTGAGAAGCCGGCCTGCCTGTCCTGTCGCCCCAGGGGTCCCTTTGGCTTTTTACAAATAAAGACCCTTTTGTAATTTCGTGTCATGTCATTTCCCCGTCAGGGCTGGGGAGGGTCTTTGGAGACAGTTTTGTCTCACGCTCCATTTCTCAGATGGGGTCACTGAGGCTCTGAGAGGACCTACCTGTAGTCACACCCTGAGTCAGACATGGAAGAGGGGTTTGAGCCAGGACCCTGCCTCCCCAGCACTCCCTCCACCCTGTCCTGTCCCCCTTACCTTTGACCCTTCCTTCAGCCCTCCTGCTCTGGGAATCCCAGGACCCCTTTTCTTCCTGCTCAGCCCTCCCCTGGGCCCAGCAATTACCAAAGCTCTGGGCAACTAGGCCCGTGATTCCCATTCACACACAGGAACACAGAAGCCCAGAGGGACTTTGGGGCCTGGGAAGACCCAACCCATTCCCTGCCCTCAGGAAGCTACAGCATCGTTCCTCCCTGCCTCTGCTTAGCCATTCCTCCACTGGAGCCCCTGCCCACACTTCTGGTTGAATCTTGCTTGTCTTCGGCTCAGTCACTACCTTCTCCAGGAAGCCTTCCCCAGGCTCAGTGAGTTTCTCCCCTTCGGGCTCCTACAACCCCGTGTGCTCCTTTCCCTTTGTCTCAGCATTTATCAGGCTGTTTGGGGATGGTTGGTTTGTGTGTCTATCTCATCCACTAGGCTGTAGGCTCCTGAGAGCAGAGCTTGGTCCCAGCCTTGCCTAGCAGCACACTAGGCATAGAGCAGTCATAGCAATTGTTGGGTGAATGAATGAATTAATGAATGGGCTGAGGCTGTCCAGGAAGGCTTCTCTGAGTAGGTGGCACACAAGCATGACTCTGAGACATGTACCTCAGTGTGGTATATCTGAAGTCAGAAGTCCTGGTTAAAGTCCTGGCTCTGTTACTCACGAGCTGTGTGGCTCTATGCTGGCTGTTTCCACTCTCTGAGCCTTAGTTTGTTCATCTGAGCAATGGGGACAATAACTAGGCCTGATCTGCTGCAGTGGGTTGTGGGAAACTTCAAATAATATAAGGGTACCTTCACTCTGTGCCTGCAAGAGAGTCAGAGTCAGGTGTATTAGCCCTATTTTTATTTTTTATTTTTTCCTATTTTTATTTTTAACAAAGGAAGAGACTGAGGTTCAGAGAAGACCAAATTGAAGCTTTAAAGAACTTTTTAAAATATTCAGGGTGTTTCCAGCAGCTTCAGTAGTAATATTTGAGCCAGGCTGGCCAGGGGAGCCAGGTGTGCAGTGATGTGGTACATTCATTTCTTGTTGCTGCCTAACAAATTACCACAATTTTAGTGGCTTAAAACAATGCAAATGTATTATCTTAGCATTCTGGGGGTTAGAAGTCCAAAATTACTCTCAGTCGGTTAAAGTAAAAATGTCGACAGGGCTGGTTCCTTCCAGAGACTGTAGGGAAGCATCTGTTTGCCTGCTTTTTCCGGCTTCTGCAGACCACCTGCATCCCTTATGGCCCCTCCCTCCATCTTCAGATCCAGCAGCATAGCATCGTCCAAACTCCCTTTCTGTCTCTGCTTCCATTGTCACATCTGCTTCTCTGACTCTCCTGCCTCCCTCTATTAAAGACTCTTGTGATTACATTGGACCCACCTGCATAATCTAGGCTAATCTTCCCAGCTCAAGATTGTTAATTTCATCACATCGGCAGAATCGTCTTTGCCATGTAAAGTAACATATTCACAGGTTCTGGGGATAAGGCCTGGACATCTTTGGAGGGCCATTATTCAGCCTCAGCACATGTGGTAAAAATCTCAGCCATTTCTAGGGTGTGTGGGTCATCTCGTTATTCCCCTGAATCACCTCATGTGGTGATGAGAGTGCTCTGTAAAATGTAAAGTGCTTTGTACGGATTAGTAGTACAGTGTTAAGGCCCAGAATTCAGGCTCTGGGTTAGAATCTCAGCGTCACCATTCATTCACTGTGTGACCTTGAGCAAGTGACTTAACCTCTCTGTGCCTCAGTTTTCTCATCTGTACAATGGGGATAATAGTAACATCAGCCTGGTGAGATTATTGTGAGGATTAAATGAGGCAATACATGGAGAGAGAGTCCTTGGCTTGGTACATAGTAAGTGCTCAACAAATGGCAGCCGTTTTTCCTATTACCCCATTTTACAGATGAGGATATTAGGGGGTAGGGGTAGAGGCCAGAGACTCACCTGCCAGTGAGACTGGGGAGGAAGAGTCATTTCTGAGTAGGCTTGAAAGGCTGAAGTATGAGTCTTCCCCATTCCTATCCCTCTCCTAGCCCAAGGCCCCAGTCGCCAGGCAGCCGTCCCTTAGCCCAAGCCTGCCCTCACCTTTTCTGTAGCCTACTCTGTAACCTGGTTTAAAAGCCACCTCTTCCATAGCCATATCCCTGACCATCACCTTGCCATGCCATCCCCTTCTGCTCCCCACATCCACACTCTCTTTTTGGAAATTCTTCACCCTTGGCTCTCAGGCCCTAGCCTCCAGTGCTCTCTTCCCCTATGTCACTCTCTCCTTTTCCCGATCCCTTAAATATCTCTCGCTCTGGCCTAGCTCTTTTCATGAACACTTTCCCTGCTAGGTCCCACCTACTCCTTGAATTAATGGTTCCCAAGTCTTTGCTTCCCAGTTCTGCCCCCTACCTCCAGGCTCAGAGAGCCAAATGCCTCACGACATCTCCACCGAGACGTCCCACATATCCTCAGCCTAGCCCTTCTCCCCACCTGTTCCCAGCATCGCCTCTGGGATTCCCCAGAAATGGCCCACAATCCCAGGAGTTGGCTAAGATGGGAGCACCCAGAAGTCAGAGTCAACATCCCATGAGTCACCCTGTCCCGTTAAGTCCTTGTCCTAAATAACCCTCCCACTTGCCCCTTTCTTTAGGGCCCCACTGTTTTGCTGGTAGGCACCAGTGAGTTTCCCTGCTTCGCTCTGGCCCATCAGCAATGCATTGTCCACCCAGCAGCTGGGCGGTCTCGGAAGCCCGAATCTGCCCATGATGCTGCCCGGGGTTAGAACCCTCCAGTCCCCTCATTACCTGCAGGATGGTACCACACTCCGCCTCTTCCTCCCATCCCTGCACAGCTACCCTTGGAACTGCCTATAATCACCCCCAGACACTTTGCTTTTTTACTCACCTCTGCGGCCTTGCTCATGCTGTTTGCTCGGCCAGGAGTGCCCTTCTCGTCCCTCTTCATCTGGGAGATGGCTTCTTGTGTTTCAAACCTCAGCTTCCTGGTGTGGTCTTCTCTCCTCTCCTCGTGCCCCCTGTCCCCTCTTCTGCCGTTTCCAGAGCATCAGGAATTCTCTTGTGATGGTCGATGTTGCCTTCGGTCTCCAGCACCAGACTGCAAGCTCCACGAAGGCAGGGGAATTCCTTTATTCATAGCAACGTGTATTTATTGTGCACTTACTGTTTGCTGGGTACTGTTCTAGGCCCTGGGGATACAGCATAGACAAGATGGAAAAATATCCTTGCCTTCACGGAACTTAGCTTCAGTAAATCAGATTATATGTAGAAAGTTATAAGTACTGTGGAAAAAATAGAGTAAGGGAAGTGGGAAAAAAGCAGATTGCAATTTTACATAGGGAGGTCAGGGGAGGCCTGACTGAGGAGACATTTGAGGAAAAGGTTGAAGGAAGTGAGGGAGAAAGCCTTGCACATATCTGGGGGAAATGCATTCCAGGAAGAGGGAACAGCCAGTGCAAAGGCCCTGAGGGGGCACATGCCTGGAAATGAGATCAGTGCCTCTGGAGCAGAGGGAGGAGGGAGAGAGTGGTGGGAAGTGAGGTCAGGTCAGCAAGGGCCTCAGCGGCAGGACAGGCACATAACCTGTCATTCAAACCTTGAGGATAAAAAAGGATGTATTAGTAATTATCCCCAGATAACAGGTGAAACGGGATAACCAGGATGTAAGGTTATCCTGCTTGGAGGCCATTGTCAGGACTTTGGCTTTTGTTCTGGGTGAGATGAAGAGCTATTGAAGGGGTCTGAGCAGAGGAGTAACATGATCAGACTTAGAGGGCTTTTTCCCTTAATATTTTATTATAGTTTTAAAGTTTACAGCAAAATTGGAAGAATTGTACAGGTAACACTGATGTACCTACCACCTATATTCTATATAACATTTTACTGTTTGCTTTACCACATAGCCCTATCCATCCATCTAACAACCTTTCTTATTTTCTTGATACACTTCAAAATAAGTTGCAAACGGTGCTATACTTCCCTCCCTACACTTCGGCATGCACATTTTTCACTAGAGTCCAGTATTTATTTATAGGTTTTTCTTTTCCTGTAAAAAGAAAAACTTCATACAGTATTCATATAGCAAAACTATTCATATAGCAAAATGCACAGGTGTTAACTGTGATCCAGTGAGTTTCAACAAATATATAATTTGCATGATGCAAGCCCTTATCAACTATATCACTATCCCCCCCCCCGGAAAGTCTCCTGTTGCCCCTTCCCTGTCCCCAGCTCCCTAGAGACAGCGCTGTTCTGATTTTGGTTTTGATTAGGTCAACCTGTTGCTGAACTTCGCATGCATGGAATGCATGTGCTCCTTTGCATCCATGTCCTTTCACTCAGCATAATGTTTCTGAGAGTTACCCACTCTGTTGCTTGGATCAGTAGTTTGTTCCTTTCTATCGCTGGGTTAGATGCCATAGACTTGTCTTTGACTAGGATTGCTCTGCTGGGTGGAGAGCAGATGGGTCCAAGTTCTCTGCCTGTTTCTGTTTCCCCACACAAGCCTGTCAGGCCTAGGGCTCAGAGCCCTGGATGAGTACATCCCAGGGAGATGGATAGCCTTTTCTCAGGGACCTTTCAAACCTCAGCTTCCTGTTGTGGTCTTCTCTCCTCTCCTCGCATCAGTCCCCCAGAAATCTGGGGAGACAGAACGATATCAGAGGTAGGATCTAGGGTGACCAAGCATTCTGGTTTGCCCAGGACTTTCCCCATGTTAGCCCTTCAAGTTCCATTCCCGGGAATCCCTCAGTTCTCGGCAAACTGGGATCCCACCACTGCCCCTAGGCTCCCAGGCCCTTTCTCACTCCAGACTACACTTCCTTCCTTCTAAGAATTGATTTTCCTTAAACTCCAAACTGGTCTGCTGCTCCCTTGCTCTAAAACTTCCCATGGCTCCCCATGGCTTTGCCTGGCAACCCAAAGGATATACTCAGCCTATGTCAGTGGTTCTCAAACTTTGCTGCATATTGGAACCACCTGGGAAATTTTGATGTCTGGCTTCTACCCCCAGACATTTTCATTGGTATAGGATGCGACTGGGGCATTGGCTCCACAGGTGACGCTCATATCCTGCAAAGTTTGGGACTCACTGGCCTATGGGTATGATTTGATTGGCTTACCTGGTGTTGAATGTGTTGCCAATACTTAAAATTAAGTGATTTCATACAAAAATCTGGCCTCCCGGCTACGTTTGACAAAGCAGAAGCTCTGAGACATTGAGTCTGCTTCGAAGCATGGTCATTACCTAGGGGTGAGGGCGCTGGCTGCCCTTGGCGATGGAGCATGTGCTCTCCAGTCCCTAGAGTCCCCACCACCCCTCCACGTCTTGCTCTTCTCGTTCATGTTCATTTGCATGGCCTGCAGGCTAATGTCTGAGCTCTCCAGCCTGGTCCCCGCTCACCTCCTCAGCCTCTTCTTCCAGGATGCTCACCTCGCTTCCTGCCTTCCTGCCACATGGGCCTCATGGTGCCCTTTCCCACCTGCCTTTGCCCATGCAGTTCTTGCGCCAAACTCCTTATCATGGCAGACCAGGCCCTGCTCAGTTGCTCAGTTTGGCCTCTGCCCTCCTCTCTCCCTCCTCCCCCCTGAGCTCTCTACCATCTAACCCACGGAACTTCAAACACACCAAAGCTGGCCAAAGCTAGTTCCCATCTTAGCCCTTGCTGCTCTGTCTGCCTGGGAAACCCTTCCCTTCCTCCCTTCCTCTTTCTTCCTGGCTGATGCCTACTCATCTTTCAGGCCTTGGCTTGGATCTCACCTCCTTCAGCAAGGTCCCGTGATCCTCAAACTAGGTCACGTTCTGGGTTAGTCACCGTACTTCCTCTTTCACTTGACGTGTCACTTTCCCCTGCTAGAGTAAGGCCACGTTGTTCATCTCTGTTGCAGGGCCTCCTGTAGTGACTGGTAAGTAGTAGGTGTTTGTTAGTGATAAATGAATGAAAGACCACCTCCCTTTCTCCACTGGCAAATCCTACTCCTTTTCCTGTTACATTTCTACTATAGCATTCAGCTCTCTGTTCTCCTGGAGACCCAAAACCTCACTGAGGTCAGGTGATCCACTGAGTTTTAGCTCAGGTCCTTCTCACAGTGGGCTGAGTGGGTCCCCAAACCCATCCTGTGGTGTTTGCCCAGTTTCAGAAGGTGTATCTGGAATAGGCATACTCAGCAACGGGTAGACTCCCCACATCCGTTGAAGGCAGGGCTGTGACTGGTTGGTGACCCCCAGGTCCCCACACAGGGCAAGTGGAAGGGCAGAGCACAATAACTTACTTTCTATTCCCTTATATTGTCTGTTGGCAATGGCTCTTCTGCCTGTCCCCTCCTTTGTTCCTCCAGTCAGCTCTGGGATGCAACTGTGGTGTAGTGAAGGGTCAGGATGCAGAATAGGAATGGAGGTGTTCCAGATTCAATTGATTTGTACTAACTGTGTGATCTTGGGAAAGTCATTTCCTTGTCTAGACCTTAGTTGCCTCATCTGAAACATGAAACCAATATTATCTTTTCCATATACAGTAAGTCTCCTACATACGAACCTTCAAGTTGTGAACTTTCAAAGATGCGAATTGCGTTCGCACGTCCAGTCACGTAAATTAGTTCACGTGTCTGGCGTACATTGTCACCTGTGTGCATCCTCTACAAGTGGTTGTGTTTTTGTGTACTTTACAGTATTGTATGGGGTACAGTAGTACAGTATCTTTATTTCAAGCCCAGGATGTCTGGAAGCAAGTGTAAAAGCAGTGGTGTTGTAGCTGGTACTGCTAAGAAGCGCCAAGCTATAATGATGGAAACAAAAGTGAAAATAGGGCTTCCCTGGTGGCGCAGTGGTTGAGAGTCCGCCTGCCGATGCAGGGGACATGGGTTCGTGCCCTGGTCCGGGAAGATCCCACATGCCGCGGAGCGGCCAGGCCCGTGAGCCATGGCCGCTGAGCCTGCTCGTCCGGAGCCTGTGCTCCGCAACGGGAGAGGCCACAGCAGTGAGAGGCCCGCGTACTGCAAAAAAATAAAAATAAAAAAAAAAATAATAATTGAGAGAGTGGAGCGAGGTGAAAAGATGGTAGATGTCACTCGTTCTTATAGCATGAATCGTTCAACCATCAGCACAATTCTAAAGAACAAGGACAAGATCATGGAACATGTGAAGTCTGCTGTGCCGAAGATGTGGACAATAGTATCGAAGAAGCGTGGAAAAGTGATGGAGGAGATGGAGAAACTTCTCAGAGTGTGGGTGCAGAATCAGCATCAGCGTCGAGTCCCGCTCAGCTTAATGCTGATTCAAGAGAAAGCTAAAACCCTTTATGAAGACTCAAAGAAGAAACACAGCGAAGAATCAGAGGGTGCATTGTTTAATGCCGGCTGGTTTCATCGGTTCCAGGCTAGAGCCAACCTTCAAAACGTAAAAGGAAGTGGTGAGGCAGCGAGTGCAGATACGGTAGCTGCCCGGGAGTTTCCTGAAACACTTCAAGCAATCATTGATGAAGGCACGTACTGTACTAATGAAGACCTGATGGAATTGGAGGCCCAGAGGAAGGACAAAGAGAGACAAGAGGAAGAAGAGATAACTGAAGAACCGAAGAGATTCACGATGCAGGAAATGGCAAGGGGATTTTCTTTATTTGAGGAGGCACTGTTAGTTTTTGAGGCACAGGACCTGAACGTAGAACAGTACACGAAGGTTGCAGCAGCCGTTCAGCATGCAATCCAGTGCTACCATGTCATCTACAACAAGGAAAAAAGAACTACTACCCAGACATCACTGGATCGTTTTTTCAGGAGGGTTGATATAATTGAATCCAGCAAGGAACCAGAACCTGTGCCATCAACGTTAGGCCTGAGTGAAATTGAAGCTTGCCCTCCGTCTCCTATTGCTGACGATCCTTCAGCTCTACCATTTCCCACCTCTTCTCCCTCTTCCAGTCAGTAACTCTTCTTGCCTGTTCACTTGATACCAGCCCCCGTATGCCAGCTGTTGTAGTGCACTGCTGTACTTTTCAAGGTACTGTACTGTAAAATTGTTTTATTTTTTGTGTTTGTTTGTTATGTATTATTTGTGTGAAAAGTATTATTAACCTATTACAGTACAGTACTATATAGCCAATTGTGTTAGTTGGGGTACCTAGGCTAGCTTTGTTGGACATAGGAACAAATTGGACTTAGGAACATGCTCTCGGAATGGAACTGGTTTGTATTTAGGGAACTTATATAATATATATATATATTTTTTAATCTTTTCCTCATCTATCTTTGACCCGTGTCGGGAGCAGAGTGAACCAAGTGCAGACCACGCACGGAGAAGCTGTATGTAAACCAAATTTTTGTGAAGCGAATAATATTTCCAATCTTTAATTTTTAAAATCACCGGTAGGACTACAGGCACTCTGGGAAATGCAGTGCTAAAGAAACGAAAGTAAAAGTCTGTTGTAATCGATTATAACCCCAGCTGAGGTTTTACTGTATCTATTGTAAGATATTGTGAAGGAGCCAGAGAGAGTCGGTTGGCATCAATGAAAACAGCCCTAAATGGGGCGCCAGGGCTCTGGTACAGCTGCCGTGTGACTTCAGTCACCTTGTCTGTAAAATTGGACCCACAGATCCGGCTCCCCTTCCTGCCTTTGGTGAAGGTTCCTGGAAACAAAGGAGGGCAGTGCGCCTCGGAAACGGCCGAGCGCGGGGAGGGCGCCCCGCGGCGAATCAAGTGTTAAGGGCACCGAGCGCCCAGCTCGGGTCCTAGAGAGGCCGCGGCGGACTTCCGGTGCGGGCGCTCCGGACACGATTTTTCCCAGGGCTGCGGGGCGCGGGCGGGGGACTGTGCCGCCGAGGTTGTGTCTGCTCTACAGCAGCAGATCAGGGTCACCTAGGCCGGGACCTGCGGACGTGCCCCTTCCCCCGAGTTCCTGACCAGCATTTTTGACCGTGGGCAGCATGTGGACCCTCTGGGCCTTTGTCTCCCCGGCTGTAATGCCGGCGTGAGGATCCCGGGACTAGCCGATCACAGTCGGTTTCTTTTATTTACTTGCCCCTGGGAATCCACTGTCTCCCCATTATACAGTCCAGGAAACCGAGGCCCAGTAAGAGAATGTGACTTTGGAATGGCAAAGACAAGCTTTCCCACCAGTGTATCTAGTCCGGGCAGAGGCATAGTTCAAAACCACATCCCTTGATTCCTAGCACTGCTGCTCCAAGAGTTTAAGGACGTTTATGATGAGAGCCACTATTGAGAGCTTACTCTGTGTCAGGAGCGGTGCATACATACCTCGGGAGATGTCCACATTTTGCAAGTAAGAAAAGTGAGGTTCAGGGCGATTTTCTCCACAGTCATGATGCAGGACAGTGGGTGAGTAGCGAGGGTTATAAACCAGGTTTGTGCGACTTGACTGGCAGATCTGTTTGGGGGAATATTAGCTAACATTGAGTGCTTATGACTGAATCCTTTCATAAGGGGGCAAAAGCTTGCCACAGGGAGATGATGGGGAGCGAGGGATGCTCACCGACCTGGTTAAGTTAAATAATAGTGGTCCTGGTTCAGGTATCTTTGCATCCTTTCATTTACCTCAAGGAGAAAAAAAATAAGATTTAACCGTTTTCTCTTTTTACTAACAACTTTTATTGAGAGATCATTCATATACCGTACAATTCACCCATTCAAAGTGTACAATCTAGTGGTTCTTTAAGTATATTCAAAGAGGTGTGCAGCTATCACCACAGTCAACTTTAGAACATTTTCATCACCCTCAAACCATACCCATTAGCAGTCATCCCCATTCTCCTCCAGCCCTAGACTATCACTAATCTACTTTCTGTCTCTGTAGACTTGCCTATTCTGGACATTTCATATACAGCCATAAGTGGCCTTTTATGACTGAGATAATCTCTTTTTTAAACAAAGTCCAGGCCTTGAGCTCAGAGCTTTGGCCTATAACCATCGCAAGCGAGAATTGAATACCATCGTTTTGATTTTGTTGTATTTATTTTTTACCATTCTAGGGTAAGTGATAGGTACTTCCTGTTTATGGTAGTGATATAAAGTTTCCTTCTTGAATACATGTTTTTCCATTTTAAAAGTTGATATTTTTAAAGGACAAGATTAAGCAAATAGTAGAGATGGTGTACAGGTGTCTGAAGGCTGGGAACATGGGATATGAATGAAGTTTTGAAAACACTAGGTTGTCTGATTTGAGGCTTTACAGGACATAGTTGGAAAACCACCCTATTATTCCAATTCAATCTCCTAACAGTTCATAAGAGGAAGTGCATCATTTTACTGATGAAGAAACAGGTATAGGGACTTCGCTGGTGGTGCAGTGGTTAAGACTCTGCACTCCCAATACAGGTGCCCTGGGTTCAATCCATGGTCAGGGAACTAGATTCCACATGCATGCTGCAACTAAGAGTTCGCATACCACAACTAAGGAGCCTGCGTACTGCAACTAAGGAGCCAGCAAGCCGCAACTAAGGATCCTGCGAGCCGCAACTGAGGAGCCCACCTGCTGCAACTAAGGAGCCCACGTGCCACAACTAAGGATCCCTCAAGTCACAACTAAGGACCCTGCGAGCTGCAACTAAGGAGGCCACTTGCCGCAACTAAGACCCAGCGCAACCAAATAAATTTAAAAAAAAAGAAAAAGGAACAGGTATAGAAAAGTTAACTATGGTAACTGGTCCAAGGTCACACAGCTAGTGACAGAACCTAGACTTAACCTAAGGTCTCTTTAATTCCAAAGACTACCTATTAACCAAGTTTGAAAGTAAAACTGGGGGTGAGGAATGGAGTAGCAGGCTTGAGAGAGGACTCTAGCCACTAGACCAAAACATGTGGGGACCAGGCTAGTTGTTTTGGGTATCCCTTCAAACAAATAATCAAATATTTTTTTAAAAAACAATGCAATTTGTGACTCTAAGCAGAGATTCCATCTCAGGCACTGTTGGGGCTTTCTTCCTCTCTCAAGGGCACACCAGAATCCAAGAAGTGTTGCCTGGATAACTAGGGGTGTGTGTATGTGTGTGTGTGTTGGTGCCAGGGAGGGTCTAATCCCTTGTTCATCTTGGCTGCTGTTGGCATCGCTGTCCAAGGGACAGTGGTCCTTTAAAGTCCATGGCTTCTGCCCCATACCACATGCAAGGCACCAGAATCTAGGGCTGCCTGAGACTCCTTGTATGTAGGATCCCATGATTCCTGGAATATCAGGCAGCCACCTACTCCTAGGACTGGCTAGTTTCATGGAGCACAGCCTTGGGGCATGTGCCAGGACTCCCGCTCTCCCCTTCCAGGCCTGGGGACTTTTCCATCCCTTGTCATCACCTCCACCAAGACCCTCTGCCTCCCACCCTCCTACCCTTCTTAATACACTTCATATTCTTTCACTGTTGGCTTTGATAGCACATTAAACTCAGAGCCCATTTCCATTTAAACTAGTTTTCTTTTCCTTGAGGGCAAAGAAAGGAGGGAGCTTAATTTTTAAATCTTAACTTTAAAAATGTAGCATACAGAAGACAAACATACTTGGTCCTCCCCTCACATAGCTGTGCATTTCAGCTTGGACCCAAACTTGACGTTAATCACACCTATCCTCCTTCAAAGGCAGTTAGGGTCCATTGTTATTCAACTTGAGTGAGAATCTCAACCCTCACTCCAAGCAGTTTAGATCTAAGAATAATTTGGGGCCATATAGAACCAAATAGCTAACCCGGAGCCAGGTAATACTCTAAGAAACTACATGCATAACCTCACAAAAATCATTTCAACAACTCTGTGAGATAAGTAGTATTATTGTGTCCATTTTACAGATGGGAAAACTGAGGCACGGAGAAGTTAAGTCACTTGTCCAAGGTCCCCCAGTCAGTAAATAGTAGAGGCAGATGTGAGTCCACGTAGTCTGATTGGAGAGCATGTGATCTCGAACACAGAGCACAGACTCTGAAGTCAGACTATTTCCTTCATCATCTACAGCAAAATTTTAGTGTTCCCTATTCTTCGCAACTTTCTAATGAAAGCAGGCTTTTCCTTTTTTTTAATTTTTCTTTATTTATTTTTGGCTGCGTTGGGTCTTTGTTGCTTTGCACGGGCTTTCTCTAGTTGCGGTGAGCGGGGTCTACTCTTGGTTGCAGTGCACGGGATTCTCACCGCAGTGGCTTCTCTTGTTGCAGAGCACGGGCTCTAGGCGCGTGGGCTTCAATAGTTGTGGCACGCGGGCTCAGTAGTTGTGGCGCATGGGCTTAGTTGCTCCGCAGCATGTGGGATCTTCCCAGACCAGGGCTCGAACCCACGACCCCTGCACTGGCAGGTGGATTTTTAACCACTGCGCCACCAGGGAAGTATGAAAGCAGGCTCTTTTTTTTTTTTTTTCCTTTTTTTTTCAATTTCAAAATTAAACTCAAAGACCCCTGTAAAGAGAGTGTTCCTGTAAAGAAAGGAGTCTCACAGTCTGCTCTAAGGAGACATTTTCTGCCACGGCTTTCAGAGCAGCAAGTGGGCTGAGGGGCTTGGAGTTTGGGGGAAAGGAGATGGGGATCCTTGAACCTTGTGGGGAGCAAGGACATGATGGTAACAGTGGCTCCCATTGACTGGGTCTTCCTAACATGCCAGGCCCTAGGTTAAGTGCTAGATAGAGGGGTATATGTAATGTGTATGTTTACATGAGACACACACTAGAGGTCAAGTTTTTATCCACCGCCCTACTCTACGCTTCTAGATTTTTAGAGGGGAGTTTTTTTAGAGATCACTTCATACCTCCTAATTTATAGGTGAGGAATCATTTCGGTTCATTCCTCAACAGCCATGGAAGTTCTGTTCTATGCTGGGCCCCATGCTGAGCTCTTAGGAAAGATAGAAAAGAACAATTCAAGGTGTTAGCAATAGGAATCTCTGGGTGGTAGGAATATAGTGTTACTCTTATTTTTTCTTATCTGTATTTCTGTACTTTCTTTCTTTCTTTCTTGGCCATGCCGTGTGGCTTGTGGGATCTTAGTTCCCTGACCAGGGATCGAACCTGGGCCCTCAGCAGTAAAAGCGCAGAGTCCTAACCACTGGACCACCAGGGAATTCCCTGTATTTTCTTTTTCATAATAAAATAAAAATAAGTTCCCCCCCCCATTATGCCCCTACATGTACCGTACTCTTTCTCCAGTTTAAATGATTACACACCTCAAAACCCCATGGTGGGAGAAATTCCAGTTAAGGAATTCAAGACCTTGTACTAGAGAGGTGTCCTCCTAATTCACATGGCAGCTGCATCTGCAGTCCCATCATGACACCCCACTTTCCTCCTCTCAAATCCCCAATGGGCCCAGGAATTGGCATCTGAACCCAATTTTCCATAACAGTGATTCTCAGTGGGGCCTGAGCATTCAGAAAAGCATAGGGCAGATTTGATTGTCATAATTTCTGAGGCCGCTACAGGCATGCAGTTAGCAGGAACGAGGGACGGTGGTCATCCTGTAATTCACCAGGCAGTGTCCACAGCAAAGGTCATACCCAGAACGCCAGTGGACTCCTGTAGGCTGACCTGGTGGCCTGGGAGGCGTTTGGGCCTGGAAATACTGCCCGACTGGATCATGCCTACCCAGCTGATCAGATCTAACCTCTTGGGAAGTTTGAAAGCCAGACCCAGAAAAAGTGAACTGAAACAGCAGGGGCCATGAGAGCCCATATCAGGAGTCTGGTGGGGTCACTGTGCTGGGAGTGAATGTGCCACTTCTAAGGAACAAGGACGTTCCAGGGACCCCATGACTTCCGTGGGTCTCAAAGGGCATGACCAATGTCCCAGGTGTCTGTGAGGCTCCACCATAAATGCTCAGCAGCTACATGGGATACATAAGCCTATGAAAAATCCTACACATTTTTTTCTTTTACTGAAAGTTACTGAATAGGCATAGAGTGGCATTTTAAATATTTTCAAACTACTTCCTCTATTAATGGATATTCTATATACCCTTCCTTATTTTGTTGAGATGTTTTAGGATTCATTCTTTCTGTGGGTTATTTTGGGATAGGTAGCATGCCCTCTGAGAGGGATATTCTTCTATGGAATGTTTGTTGCCTTTTTAATTTTTACAGCTCCAGGTCCCAAGGTCATAACAAGGAATGATTTGAAATTTGTATGAACTGGATCTGAAATCCTCAGAGTTGCCTATAAGTTGAACAGAAAGAAGTAAATTCACATATTTAAGTGTTTGGATAAGTAGACTTTGTGACTGGGGAAGTATTATACCCCTGAACAACATCTAGCTAAATATTTTGTTCAATATATAATTTTTGTTAATTAAAATAATTAACGTTATAGGCTCAGAGAGGGAAAGCAATTGGCTCAGAGTCACACAGCAAGTTAGTGCAAAGCTAGAACTACAACTTTGGTTCCTTATCTTGAAGCTCAGTGCTCTTTCCATTCGTTCTCTCCCCATGACTGTTGACTCACAAAGCTATGGGCAAGGAGGAAGTTTGGCTTAAGAGTGAAGCTGGGGGAATTCCCTGGCAATCCAGTAGTTAGGACTCTGCACTTTCAGTGCCGAGGGCCTGGGTTCAATCTCTGGTCCGGGAACTAAGAACCACGCAAGGCACGCAATGTGGCCGAAAATATATATCAGATAAAATTTTAAAAAGAGTGAAGCTGAAAAGAAAAGGAAGATGAAGTATAGGTCATAACAGGAAGGCAAACATCTTAATGCTTTTTTTGTTGTTGTATCAGTATTCTATTGTTGTAGCAAATTACCACATATTTGGTGGCTTAAAATAACATAGATTTATTATCTTACAGTGTTGGAGGTCAGAAGTCCAACATGGGTCTCACTGGGCTAAAATCAAGGGGTAGGGAGCGCTGTGTTCCTTCCAAGGCTCTAGAGGAGGATCCGTTTCCTCACCTTTTCCTGCTTCCGGAGGAACTCCATAGTCCTTGGCTTGTGGTCCCCTTCCCCCTTCTTCAGAGCAGCAATGTTGCATCTCTCTGACCATTCTTCCACAGTTACGTCTCCCTCTGACCATAACCAGAAAAGGTTTTCCAATTTAAAGGACTCGTATGATTACACTGGCCACCTGGATTATCCCGGATAATGTCCCTGTCTCAAGGACTTCAGTTTAATCACATCTGCAGAGTCCCTTCTGCCATGTAAAGTAACAGATTCAGAGGTTCTGGGGATTAGGATGTGGACATTTTAGGACATTAGACAAAGGCCATTATTCTCCCTATCACAGTTATGAAATATCATGCATAGACATTCATAGAGAAATAGCTTAACATGATATTATAGGACAAAATACCCTCATAACCACCACCCAGAACCAGAAATAAACATTGCCAGAATCTTGGCAAGAACTCTTCCCTCAATCTTGTTGTTTTGGTTGCATTTGCCTGAAAATTTTTGTCCGTTTATGTGAAACATTTTTGTCACTTTATGTGTTTCCTATAAATTGCTTATAGCTAGATTTTAAAGTCATTTAGTTTCTGCCTTATAATAGGTTAATCAGTCTGTTCATATTTATTGTAATAAACAATATACTTTTTTCTTTCTACCTTATTTTACATTTACTATTTATTTTTCATTAATGTTTTCCTGTTTGCATTTTTTTTTAACTTTTGTTGACTTGGTCAAGTTTCTATTTATTGCCGTCCACCCTCCCCTTTATTAAGCTGCTAGTGTTTATCTTTTCTTTCCTAGCAATCACAATTATTCTTAAATTGTTGTATCAGTACATGGTAATAATCCTACCCCTTCACCAAAATGTTTTACTTGCCCATTCCCACACAATCTCCTGAAAGATGATACCTTTAGAATGCTGTTAACTTCCCCACTCTCCCTACTCCTGGAGTTTTACTAAGATAGTTTACAGGGGTTTTTTTTTGTTCTACTCTATTATTAGGTTTTCCATTAAAGTTCATGACTTCTGCAAAAGAATCCTTACTTAATACCTAAAGCACAAATTCCCAGTCTATCTCCTACCATTTAAACCGAACTATATATATCGCAAGATTCGTTGCTCACCTCTGCTACCCCATCTCTTCCTCTTGCATTATCATGAGCTCTCAATCACTATTGAGAGAATTTCTTGAGCACTTCCGTCAGATAGGCATGCACTGAATCTTGTAGGCTAGCAGATGTCTTTCTTTTGCCCTGGTTGAGAAGTGACACGATGACTTGCTTTGATTTTGGGGTTACACTCCTTTTCTCTTAGCAGTCTGTATTCTACTGTCTCCTAACTCATAGGGTTGCAGATGGGTGGTCTTAAACTAGTCTGATTCTTGCTCCTTTATAAATAACCTAGTCTTTCTATCTGGAAGCTTACAAATTGTAGTGGTTGTTGTTTTCTACCTCTGGAATTTAGGGATTTCATCAGGATATGTCTAGATGTTTATCTTCATTCATGTCAGTCTTTTAATCTTCAGACTCAAATTTCCCTCTCCACCTGTTACTTTTCTCTCCTCTGGGGACTCCTATTATTTGTGTGTTAAGTCTTCTGGATCTGTCCTTCAAATTTACATTTAATGGTATGATTTCTTTTCCCTTGTATTTTTGATGTGTTGTAAGATTTCTTCCAGTATCTTTGAGTCTCTCATTACTGACTGTGCCAATTACCAAGTATGTCTATTTTAATGATAAATTCAGGCATTGAAGAAATAACCACAGAATGGGTCTATGGGCCACCTAGGCCCACTGAATTGGCCTGGAGTTAAGATTCCATCTATCACCTGGCTGCTGTAAGCATCTACTTTGACTGGTGGATCACGGTGGCATTTTGGGTCCCTAGGAATGTGTCCATTAGAGCCAATGTCTAATAACCCATGAAGGGTCTGGATAGTTCCTTTTACCCAGTGCACACCCTAGTAAAACGGCCACAGGTCCCTTTGGGGAAGGCTTAGGGAGACACTTATGATGAATACTTGCAGCAATGGTACAAGGTCCTTCCTCAAGGAGACTTAGCATCACCCTCAGTTAAGCGACTCTAGGTCTATGATTGACTTGGGTCTGCGGACTAGTGACAGGCTATGATTCTCCACTGTGACAACTCAAATCAGAATTTTGGCTACCAGGCCTAGGGTTTCTCCTGTAGATCAAGCAGAAGAGAAACACTTCCAGAATGGTGGAGTGAGGACCTCTGAAAATTCGCTCCTTCATAAAAACAAGAAGAACTCTGGCTAAAATGGTCAAAATAAGCTTTTTCAGAACTCTGAAAATTAACCAAAGCCTAGCTACAACCCAAGGAGCATTTACTCCAGAAAAACAGCTGTGCCCTAGTGAGAACAGTGAACTTTGTGCAGTTTTAACTTGCCTTAGTCCCATTCTCCTCTTCACAGGTTCACAGAAACCTTGAAAACTAAAAGCCTCACAACTAAAGGAATTGTGAAAACCCGTGCTTAGTAGCCACAGGAGGGGGAACAGGTCTGAATCTCCGTAACAGCTCCATTCCCAGAGAAGTATCTCTGTTTGGTAGCGCTCTGAAAAGCTCTATTCTCAGAGTTTGTCTTTATTTGACCCGACTCAGAACTCTCCCTGTGCTACAGCCGTATCCCTAGGGATAGGTTGAAACATCCCTAGTTTAAAACAATCAGTGGCCATTGTTTAATATCACAGCAGCCTGAGATGGTGATACCAGTTTTGGGATAACGAGAGGCTGGACCTCAGTCCCTGGTTGGGGAACTAAGATCCCGCAAACTGTGCAGCACGGCCAAAAAATTAAAAAATAAAAACTTAAAAAAAAAAAGGGGCTAGCGACTTCCCTGGTGGCACAGTGGTTAAGGCTCTGCGTTCCCAATGCAGGGGGCCCAGGTTCCATTCCTGGTCAGGGAACTAGATCCCACGTGCATGCTGCAACTAAGAGTTCGTGTACCACAACTAAGGAGCCCACATGCCGCAACTCCCTAAGGAGCCTACCTACTGCAACTAAGACCCGGCGCAACCAACTAAATAAATAAATATTTAAAAAAAAAAAAAAGAGGCTGGACCAAAAAAAACACAAAAAAACTTAAAAGGAAAAACTAGGGAATGAAATATCCATAGAGGGCTTTGAAAAGCCCTGACACATTCCTGGGAATCCCTATAAGGTCACAAGCATGAGTAGGGCTGTATGCACTCAGGAAAGACCTGAGAAGACCCTAAGCTCTTACCTCTAGCTGACCTTGATGCTCTGTGCAAGCAGGAAGTGGAAGTTAAAGCAGTGTTGTGCACACACACACACACAGAGCCCCTCAGAAAAGGCTAGGAAATTTATTGGTTGAATGCATTAGAGGAAATCTCTGTCCAATCATTAGCTGACCACTAAGCAAGCTAATCGAGCACAGACTTCAGTGGCCATGCGCAAAGAATGCAGTCTTTACAGAATTCATCTAGGAAAGTTCGTAAACAGCAGCAACAACAACAACAAAGCCTGAGGAGGGGTGGAATCAGATTTTTGGAGTTGCCACCTTATAATATTTAAGATGTCACTGTCAATAAAAAAAATTATGAGACATGCAAAGAAACAGGAAAGTATGGCCCATACAAAGGAAAAAAAGGAGTCAAAAGAAACTGTCCCTGAGGAAGTTTTCAGACAAAGTCTTTAAATCAGATATTATAAATATATTCAAAGAACTAAAGGAAACCACGCCTAAAGAATCAAAAGGAAGTGTGGGAATGATGTCTCACCAAACAGAGACTATTAATAAGCATATAGAAAGATTAAATTTATATTAAAAATGTGCATGTATGTATGTGTATACACATGCATACATATATATATATATATATCTCAAATAGAAATAGAAATTTTGGAGCTCAACAGTACAAAAGTACAATTGAAAGATTCACTAACAGGGCTCAATAGAGGATTTGACTTGGCAGAAGAAAGAATCAACACACTTGAAGACAGGTCAATTGCGATTACCCAGTCTGAGGAATAGAAAGAAAAAAGAATGAAGAAAAAGGAATGGAGCCCCCAGACACCTGTGGGATACCATCAGATGTACTAATATACATATAATGAGAGTCCCAGATGGAGAGAAGAGAAAGGGGCAGAAAGAGTGTCTGGGGACTTCCCTGGTGGTGCAGTGGTTAAGAATCTGCCTGCCAATGCAGGGGACACAGGTTCGAGCCCTGCCCCAGGGAGATCCCATCTGCCACGAAACAACTAAGCCTGCATACCACAATTACTGAGCCTGCGCTCAGAGCCCACAAGCCACAACTACTGAAGCTTGTGCACTGTAGGGCCCGTGTGCTGCAACTCCTGAGCCCACGTGCTGCCACTACTGAAGTCCTCGCACCTAGAGCCCATGCTCTGCAATGAGAAGCCACCACAATGAGAAGCCCATGTACCACAACTACGAGTAGCCCCTGCTCACTGCAACTAGAGAAAGCCCACATGCAGCAACCAAGACCCAAACGCAGCCAAAAAAAAAAAGTATTTGAAGAAATAATTTCCCTGAATTTGATGTTTTAAAAAATTAATCGGGGCTTCCCTGGTGGTGCAGAGGTTAAGAATCCACCTGCTAACCCAGGGGACGCAGGTTCAAGCCCTGGTTGGGAAGATCCCACATGCCACAGAGCAACTAAGCCTGTGCACCACAACTGCTGAGCCTGCGCTCTACAGCCCACGAGCCACAACTACTGAGCTCACACGACATAACTACTGAAGCCTGCACATCTAGAGCCCATGCTCCACAACAAGAGAAGCCACTGCAATGAGAAGCCCACGTACTGCAACAAGGAGTAGCCCCCGCTCGCCGCAACTAGAGAAAACCCATGCACAGCAACAAAGACCCAACACAGCCAAAAATAAATAAATTAAATAAATAAATTAAAAAATTAATCTACACAGCCAAGAAGCTCAAAGTAGGATAAACTGAGAGATTCACATCTAGACATATCATAATCAAACTGTTGAAAGACAGAGAGAATACTGAAAGCAGCAAGAGAAAAAACGAATCATCATATACAAGGGATCTTCCATAAGATCAACAGCTAACTTCTTATCAGAAACTATGGAGGCCAGAAGACAGTGAGATAACATATGCAAAGTGCTGAAAGAACAAAACTATCAACCAAGAAATCTATACCCAGCAAAACAATCCTTCAAAAAAATAAAGGAGAAATTAAGACATTCCCAGATAAACAAAAATGGAGAGAATTTGTTCCTAGCAGACCTACCTTACAAGAAATTCAGAGGGACTCCTTCAGGCTGAAATGAAAGGACTAGACAGTAACTCACATCCACATGAGGAAATAAAGAACATCAATAACGGAAACTATATAAGTATATAGAAAAGACAGTATAAATATATTTTGTTTATAATTTTTATATTGTAAAGACAACTGCAAACATTGTAAAACAATATACCCCAATAAAATTTAAAAAATAATAATTTAAAAAAAGACAACTGCAAAAAGCAATAATTGTAAAATTGTGTTTATGGGCTTATAATAAATAAAGATGTAACATGTATGACAATAATAGCACAAAGGAGACTTCCCTAGTGGTGCAGTGGTTAAGAATCCGCTTGCCAATGCAGGGTTCATGGGTTTGAGCCCTGGTCCGGGAAGATCCCTCATGCTGCAGAGCAACTAAGCCCGTTCATCACAACTACTGAGCCTGCGCTCTAGAGCCCGCGAGCCAGAACTACAGAGGCCTGCGAGCCACAACTACAGAAGCCCACGCACTGAGAGCCCATGCTCCGCAACAAGAGAAGTCACCGCAATGAGAAGCCCATGTACCACAACGAAGAGTAACCCCTGCTCACCGCAACTAGAGAAAGCCCACACTCAGCAATGAAGACCCAAAGCAGCCAAAGATAAATAAGTAAATAAATAAATAAATTTAAAAATAAAAATAATAGCACAAAGGAGGAGTGAGAGAAGGGAGCTATATAGGAGCAAGTTTTTATATACTACTGAAATTAAGTTGGCATTAACATGAACTAGATTGTTTTTTTAAAAAATAAATTTATTTTATTTATTTATTTTTGGCTGCATTGGGTCTTCGTCGCTGCATGTGGGCTTTCTCTAGTTGCAGTGAATGGGGACTACTCTTCATTGTGGCACGCAGTCTTCTCATTGCGGTGGCTTCTCTTGTTGCAGAGCGCGGGCTCTAGGCACATGGGCTTCAGTAGTTGTGGCACGTGGGCTCAGTAGTTGTGGCTTGCAGGCTCTAGAGCACAGGCTCAGTAGTTGTAGTGTGTGGGCTTAGTTGCTCTGTGGCATGTGGGATCCTCCCAGACCAGGGCTCAAACCTGAGTCCCCTGCATTGGCAGGTGGATTCTTAACCACTGCACCACCAGAGAAGCCCAACTAGATTGTTTTAAGTAGATATGTTAATTGTAATTCCCAGGGAAACCACTAAAAAAGTAACTCAAAAGAACAGAATAAAACAACAAGGGAATTAAAATGGACTACTAGAAAATATTTAACACAAAAAGAAAGTGGTAGTGGAGAAACATAGGAACAAAAAAGAAAAGAATTATAAATAACAAATAGCCAAATGACAGATATAAATCCTATCTATTAGCAATTGCATTAAATGTAAATGGACTAAACATTGCAGTCAAAAGATAGAGATTGGCAGAATAGATTTTAAAAACCCAACGTGATCCAACTATATGCTGTCTTTATAATCAATGATATCAATAGGTTGAAAGTAAAAGGATAAAAAAAGATATGCTATGCAAAAGCAACTATAAGAGATGTGGAGTGGCTATACTAATTACCAGACAAAACAGAATTTAAAACAAAACTTGTTACTAGAGACAAAAGACATTTTATAATGATAAAAAGGTTGATCCCTCAGGAAGACATAATAATTATAAACATATAAGTACCTAAAAACAGAACCCCAAAATACATGAAACAAAACCTGACATAATTGAGGGGAGAAATAGACAATTCAACAAAAATAGTTGGAGACTTTAATACTGTACTTTCAATAATGGATGAAATAACTAGATAAAAGGTCAAGAAGGAAACAAATCCAACAATAGTGGAGTAGGTTTCCCATTTATTTCATTGCTAGGGACAGTGAACAAATACCATTGCCAAAGATCTCTGCTAGCCAAGAAATCAGATTGCCTGGTGGTCCCTGCTGCCCTTTACAGTTAATGTGTCCACCTTATCTGGATCCCATGATACCCACCGATAGCAGGGAGTCCAAATAAATGGTGATACCCCCTACAGTCATACCAGGCCTACAAAGAAGAATAACCAGAGAGCTTTTCAAGCATGGAGATGCTCCCTTCAGTGTTTTAGCAAAGGAATTGTCTCTGGGTCCTCTCACTGAATACAGTTGACAGGTTACACATGATAAATCAGTCTATCACCCAAGCCTTTGGATTCTCTCTTCTATGTGACGCCAGGAGAACTCTAGTATCTCAACTTCACTACATTTCAGTCAGCGAACCAAATAACTTCTCAGTGCCAACTTCAGGTGCGTGAGCTAGCGCATTAAATCTGGGATCTTTAGTAAATACACCCATATAAGTGAATGTGGCCCTATCTAGTGTTATATTCTACCCTCATTGGTCTAACACCCTTAGAATCCATTCTCACACACTCCTTAGGTTTCTGCCAACATATTAGCAATGTATTGCTATTCTTTCGATGTGTAAGCTGTTTCTTCCTGGATCATGGTGTGTACCTGTCTTCCTGAAATGTGTTGAGACTTGACCCTTGTTAAAGGCTTAGAGGCAACAGGGTAGTTGTGAATTTTGAGTGGAATGAGCACCCCCTTTCAAGGCATTTGCCCCAGGTGAGGTTTTCACAGGGTTTTCAGACAGAGAACAGCTAGTCTCATCAGACACAGAAGAGCAAGCTACTTCCACCGGCAAAGGAGACTCAGAATGACTTGGGAGTTCGCTATTGTCTGCTTCATCTGATTCCAACCAGATGCACCCTGCCGAATTTCTGGACCTTATTCTTTCCTGATTGATACCCTAGTTTTCCCATGACAGATTTGATAAGAGTGTGAATTCAACTGTCCTTATAAATCATCAACTTACACAATTACATTTTGTGTTTGACTTTTAGCAATATCAGCCCTGGGTCTACATAATTAAAAGATAGTTCTAGGACTGTCATGTAAGTATCCTGGTTCTCAGATTGTGACTTGTGCTGGAAGTGAAGAGACCCGACTTTGTCATTTTCTCTCTGTAATCACCCAAGTGCACTGCAAAGAATCCATCCTACACCACAGGTCTGAGTCATGACTACTGCTGTAGGAGTCAAGGGCAGCAGCCAGTTGGGCTCCCAAGGCATGAGCTTCAGTTGGCATCTCATCACAGTCAACCACAGGCAACAGTTTGATTAACTGTGATGCCACTGCATACCGTGGATTGCTAGCATCCCATTTCCCATTGGTTAGGAGCTCAGCACTGTGCTCAAACTCAAGGGTATGACCATATCATTGCAAAATCCCATCTTTGTGAGTCTTTCTCCTGGGACCATCCCAGTACCAATTATTATATCAATCAAGGTCTAACCAGGAGAAAGAAGCCACAATGGGAAAGTTTAACATAAGCAATTATTAACAGGGGATTGGAATAATAGGGAATTGGCTAATTAGAGCTAAAGACAATTCTAAAGAATACAGAAACAGAGGTGTTAAGATCAGCTACTCTCTGTAGGACTGAGATGGAGAGCCCAAGGAAGAGTCCTCTCCCACCAGGCTGAGGTCCAGACTTCACTTGAAAGGGCATGGCAGAGAAGTCGCTGACTGCCTCACCAATGGGACTTCCTGGGAATTTGCCCTCTGGGGTGTCATGCATGAAATTTGCCCTCATGGGGTTCCAGCACTGCTGGAACCAAGATTGTAGGAAGTGTTCTGTACAGGAACCCAGTGCTGGAGAGAGCTTTGCCAGTACAGGGATCAAGCACTGTATAAAGTCATACCATTGTGCAGTCAAGAGCCAGATGTATAATCAGGGAGAGCCCAGTGCTGGAGAAAGCCACACCAAGAATCAAGCACTGTTGTCGTTAGAGAAGGTGCACTCGGTGAGAGCAGAGTGCCGGAGGAAACCGGACTGCTGCCAAAGTCAAGCGCTGGAGAAAACCAGACTGCTGCCAAAGTCCAGTGCTGGAGGAAGCTTGCTCTGCCGGAGATCAGTGCTAGAGGAAGCCTCGTGAGGTGCAAAAGAAGTCTGAAGCGTCAAGAGTCCACTCACTGCAAAGTCAGCTTGTGGTCTGGGGTCTGTGGTGACCACGTCGGGGTAGAGAGGGTGCGGCAAGGTGGTTGCAAGTTGGGGGCTGCGAGCTCCTCAAAGGACTCCTCACTCTCACACACATCTAAGGCAGGGAACCACTGGATGTGCCCCTGCAAAACTGTGCAGCAAGCGCAAGAAAAAAACCAAACCTCAACGGGATCAGAGCCAGGAAAAGCATCCCCTTCCTCTTTCAATGTCCCTCTAGCGCCCTCTACTGACAAAGCTTAACTGCCAGGAGAAACGCATAAATAGTCCAGTCCAGTATCTCAGAGCAGATACTAGAGCCTGAATTTGGAGCTGAGAGGCAATAAATTGAAAACTGTCTTAGTGGCAGAATCCCCACATAGGGTCTCTGACCCACAGACTGGGGACCAATATGGCAAGGAGGGCTAAGTGAAAGTCCCACTTCCTACAAAGACAGCAAACCAGTAAAAATACCACATCCCTGGGAGAAGTGCAGAGATTCATGCCAAAGAATTGAAAGAAGCAGGGGTAGTGGGACCTATCACATACCCATTTAACCCGCCAGTCTCTCCTGTGCAGGAGTCAGATGGAAAATGATGGGGGACCTTCATGGACTTAATCAGGTGACACTTCCAATTGCAGCTGCTGTCCCAAATTTAGTACCTTTCCCCTGGTATTTGGTATGCAGCTATCAACTTGGTTTTTCTTCCATACCAGTATGCAAGGTTCACCAGAGCGGTTTCCTTTTTAGCTGGCAAGGCCACCATGTAACTTCAGGTGGCCTCAGGGCTCTGTCAGTTCCGCTCTGCCCTAATAGAGTCTGCAAAGATCTTAATCATTAACATCCCACAAAACACCACAGTGGTCCACTATATTGACAACATTACTGGATCTGATGAGCAGCAAGTAACAAGTACTTTAATTGCCCTAATAAGACATATGCAAACTAGAAAGTGGGAGATAAGCCCCACTAAAGATTCAGTGAAGTTTCTGGAGATGCAGTGGCCTAGAGTATGAAAAGGTATCTCCTCCAAGGTGAAAGACAAGTTGCTCCTCATACAACCTACTCCCCCTAAAAGAGGCCCAGTGCTTGGTAGGCCTATTTGGATTTTGGAGGCAGTGTACCTCATCGATAGAGTCACCTGGGAGGTGCCAGTTTTGAGTAGGGACAAGAGCAAGAGGAGGCTCTGTGACATGTTCAGGCTGCATTACAGCTGCCCTATCTCTTGGTATTTATGATCCCCCAGAGCCAGCGATACTCCAGCAAGCACCAAAAGCAGAATCAAAGCACAGACTCATAGGACTTTTGATAAGTGTAGGCTCTTTTCTATAGATAACTCTTCTGCTTTTCAGCAAGAGTCTCTGGCTTGCTATTGGGACTTGGTAGGAACCGACCACCTAACAAAGTAACATCAGGTGACCATGCAACCTGAGCTTCTCATCATGAATGGGGTGTTGTCTGACCAACCCAACCACGAGGTTGGGTGTGCACAGCAGCAATCTATCATCACTTGATATAAGAGACCAGGCTTGGAAAGGTCCAGAAGGTGCGAGCCATTTACAGGACCAGGTGGTTCCTGTTGCATGGTCTTCTCTCCCTCAATCACTGGCTATGACTTTCTGGGGTGTCCCTTACACCCAGCTGACTGATGAAGACTCAAGCCTGTTTACAGATGGGTCTGGCTGATAGGCCGTTATGACCTGACAGTGGACAGCTACAGCCCCCGCCCCCCAGCTGGGTGAACCTGGAGGACAGTGGTGAAGAAAAGTCCTCACAGTGGACAGGACGTCGAGCAGTGCGTTTTGGCTGTTGACTATGTCCGGCATGAGAAATGGCCAGAAGTACGGACCTATGCTAATTCATGTGTCAGATAGGATTTCCTTCCTTTTCAAGGCTGAATAATATTCCATTGCATGTATATACCACATTTTGTTTATCCATTCATCTGTTGTTTCTGTCCCTTGACTATTGTGAATAATGCTGCTATAAACATGGGTGTTCAAATATTTTTTTTGAGACTCTGCTTTCAATTCTTTTGGATATATACCCAGTAGCAGTGGAATTGCTGGATCTTTTTTGAGGGCCCACCATACTATTTTCCATAGCAGCTGCACCATTTTACATTTCCACCAACAGTGAACAAGGGTTTCAATTTCTCCACATCCTCACCAACATTTATTTTGTTTGTTTTTTTTTTAATAGTAGCCATCCTAATGAGTGTGAGGTGGCATCTCGTGGTTTTGATTTGCATTTTACTGATAATTAGTGATGTTGAGCATCTTTTCATATGCTTGCTGGTCAGTTTGTGTATGTTCTTTCGAGAAGTGTCTTTTCAAGTTTTTTGCCCATTTTTCAGTCGGGTTGTTTGTTTTATTGTTTTTGTATTGTGGGAGTTCTTTAGATAGCCTGAATGTTAATCGCTTATCATAGAATCCAGGGATCTTTTTGATGAGACCTGTAGATCGGTATTTTTTAAAGCTCCTTCGCGTGTCCTCTCTTAGGAAATGAGACAGTGTGTTTAAGTTAGTTCTCATCAGGACAAATGGGTATATCATCCTATAGGAATAGAGCGTGGAAATTTCCTACCGGGTTACTATATGTATCCATCAGTGCTGTCCAGTCATGGTAACCCTGTTCTTCCAGGGTCACTGGACACACAGTTCCCTGGGTCTATTCTTTCCTCCTTGCACAGATAGGAATGAGTTCATATTTATGCCTTATAAATAGGGGAAGAATAGAAGAAACAAAATTTCCATATATTAACACTCTCCTACTTATAAAAAGCATCAAGATTATACATATCTATTCTCATCACGTTTCTTTATCTAAGAAAGGCAGTACAACTACCTTTTTGAAGACTTGATATTAACTATACTTTGGGGTAGCTTAGGGTCTCACAGCCTTTCCCAGATATTTCCCTTAAGCATAACGATCGTCATATTTTTTAGGGTGCTCAAATCGTTACAGGTTGGACAATGGCCGTCCATTTACTTAGTGTCTTTCTCTTTGTAACACTACCCCTGACATCCTTGAAAATATCCTTGCTTTCTGGCCTCAACAGGATGTTTGTAGACCCATCCTGATTTTTCTTGTATCAAGAAATGGAATCCACTAAAAAAAAAAAAAAAAAAAGAAATGGAATCCACTACCCTCCTAGGACTCCTGGTTATTTTAATGGTAAATAATATGACACCAACATCTGGGCATTAGGGGTATACATGAGAGTTAGTAGCGGGGTACTGGACCTCACCTGGTAGAAAGAAGTGTTCTTTCAGGTACAGGTTTTTTGGTTTTTGTTTGTTTTGTTTTTTGTTTTTGTTCTTTGCTGTGCGGGGCAGCTTGTGGGATCTTAGTTCCCCAACCAAGGACTAACCGGGGCCTTCGGCAGTGAAAGTGTGGAGTGCTAGTCACTGGACCGCCAGGGAAGTCCCCATTACAGGTTTATATCGATCTTTCCAATTTAACATATCGCTACTGTGCCCTGCCTTCCTGACAGTCTGTAGCTACCATGATGCTGCCCTTACTATTATCCCCACCCGATAGCTGAACAAACTAAGACTTTGTAAGAAGTTATGTAACTTGCCTGAAATCACTGCAAATAAGTGTAGACCTGCCCGGCTCTATCAAATTTCAGAAACTGAGCTCCCACAGGGCCCAGCCTCCACCTCTGCCCGCTGTCAGAAATACATCGTTTACAAAGACTTTCCACCAAGTTGCCCCATTTAGAACTCCCAAGGCAGGGTCTTCCTGGTCTTGGCTGGGTTGAGGAGAAGAGAAAACACTACAGCTTCTTCTTTCTTCACTGCAGGATTCAGGAGTGAGGATGACCAGGAGAGCCCTCCACGAGAAAGGCCTGAAAACAGAGCCCCTCAGGCGGCTCCTTCCCAGGAGGGGCCTCCGGACAAACGCCCGGCCCAGTTCTGCGGTGCCTCAGGATCCCAGAGCTCCCGTGGGAGGAAGCAAGGCCCCGAGGGCACCGAGGACGACCCCCCAGGGGAAGGGGAGGTGAGCCGGCTCCCCAGGCAAGGTGAGGCCCTTAGGCTTCCCTTGGCCGCCCCAAGATCCAGCCACCCACCCGTGCCCCCCGAGGGTGCAGAGAGCTTCCCAGCTCCACAGCCACCGCGGGATCATCGAGGGCGAGTGGCCCCAGCCTGACCCGAACCTAAGGCCATAGCACCCATCTGGCTTGCCACTGACACCCGCTCAGAGCGGGCTCGACCACACCCCAAGTGTGGGAAGGGCTTCGGGCACAATCGTACCACATCGAGCGCCTGAGGACGCATCGCAGCCAGAGGGTCCGGAGTGCTGGGTGCGCGCCCGGCCTCCACCCCGGGAGGGGCTGCACGGGAAGCGCCCGGGCCTCCGCCAGCCTCCGGCCGAGGCCCAGGGAGGCAGCACAAGCGCAGAGACCCTGCGTCACACGCGCATCTCTCCACCCCCTCCCTACTGCCTCCCCGAAGGCCTACGGATGCCCCGCCTGCGGGTGGGTTCCGTTGATCCCTGGAGGATCTGCAGCAAGACCTCCCGGCGGGGCCCCCGGGGGCCGGAAGCCTTCCCGCCCAGGCGCCCGCCTCGCCCACGTGGGGATGCGGAAGGTGGCCTGGGCTGGCTGGCGGGGAGCTCACAAAGCTTCTGAGCCGCCCCCAGCAGACCCCACCTGGAGAAGGCCCGGGGCAAGTGAGCCCTTTGCGCGGTTCCAATGGACGTCACCGAGTTCTTGCTTGCCCACTCCACTGCTGGGCCCGTCGTACTACGAAATAATCACGTCTCCCATTGGTTGAGGGCTTACTCCGTGCCAGGCTTTGTGATTTATGGGAATGACCTCATTCAATCCTCACCACACTCCTGTGCCATTGGGGTTCTCATTATCAGCATTTTACAGAAGGAGAAACTAAGTCTCAGAGAGGTTAAGGGACCGGCCCAAAGTCACACGGCCAGTATGTGGCAGAACCGGCTTCAGACCCAGGTCTGCCTGCCTGACTCCACAGCCCGCCCCACAGCACTGCTTCTCCTGCCGGTACACGAGTGAAGGGTGCAGGTTTGACAGGACATCTACGTATGAAGCATTCATTTTTCTCGTGATAATTACATAAAACACTTTTTATACTAAAGTGAGCAGATACTCCCAGGAATGAAAGTGAATATTTGTGCCAAGATTGAAATGCAACTTGAGACGCCGGAGATATTCCATATGCCAAGGTCAAGGCTTCAGGCTCAGCCCCCGACTCCCTGAACCACCCTCTTCTCAGACCTCTGCCTTTGGAGGGATGTTGACCAGGGAAGCTCTGCTGCAGGGCCAGCTTCTGTGTGGAACCTTCCTGGAGGCCAAGAAAGATGGCCTCTCCCCAGTTTGCCATCCCACTGAATTGCTTAGGAAGGTCATCGAGTTTCTCTGGGCTAAGGTTTCTAAATTCCCAACACATATCAATCTAGGATTGGGGATTGAAAAATGGGAATTCTTAGGAATTCCTGAAGTCATGTTATTCTGTATTTTTCATAACTTTCTATATTTTTTTAATAAATAAGAAATAAACATTTAGTGGTAGTTACAAAGAACTGTAGGCTATAGCAAATATTCAAAACCAGGAAAATACCAGAGAATATTACTGGGTAGTATTTGGATAACAAAATGTTTAAACCTTCAACAAGATCAACTACACTACACAGAACCATGTGTTGAAATTGCCAATTTAAGGACTTGTTTCTAAAACTTTTTACTTCTCAGAACATCATTCATAGGATTTGTATAAGATATACAATACATATAAACAGGTTAATATTTTAATCTGTGAGAATGACTCACTGTTAACAACAAGTAGGGCCACGAATACGTTTTTTTATTTGTTTGTTTGTGGTGGCTTGTGGGATCCTAGTTCCCTGACCAGGGATCGAACCCAGGCCCTCAGCAGTGAAAGCGTGGGGTCCTAATCACTGGACCACCAGGGAATTCCCACGAATACGTTTTTTACATGGCAACAGCTACAAAAAAAAGACTGATTAGTTGTGATCACTTATCTCCTATGTACTTCGGTCCCAAGTTCCAGAAATGTCTACCTTAACCTTGGACTCTGTCAGCGTTTCATTCTTGTGCCGTGCTTTTTACTTGACATCAGTGTATTCCTTCAAACCAGGAATTCCTCGATGTTTATTGTTAAGCATTCGTTCTCACAGGAGAATTATAATAGTTTTTCCTGTTTTCCCAATTTTTTTTTTTTTTTTTTTTGCGGTACGCGGGCCTCTCACTGCTGTGGCCTCTCCCGTTGCAGAGCACAGGCTCCGGACGCGCAGGCCCAGCGGCCATGGCTCACGGGCCCAGCCGCTCCGCGGCATGTGGGATCTTCCCGGACCAGGGCAGGAACCCGTGTCCCCTACATCGGCAGGCGGACTCTCAACCCCTGCGCCACCAGGGAAGCCCCCAATTTCTTGACTGATTGTTTTTGGGATTCAGAAAAACACAAATTTCAGGACTTCCCTGGAAGTTTTGCATGCTGCAGGGTGCAGCCAAAACAAAAACACAAATTTCCTGAAAATGGTCGGGAAGGACTTCCTGCATCAAAATACTCTTCTGAGCTGAGTAGGGTTGGCAAGGCAAATATGCTGCAGAAATAATTATCCTGTATAGCATAAAGCCCAGTCACTGAAGTTTCATGGTTTCAGGAACCTCAGAGTCAGAAGATCCAATTATGGATTCCAGCTCTGCCAGTTCCTGGTTGTGAGACCTTGGGCAAGTCACTTTACCTCTCTGAGCTTCAATCTAATGGATAGAATGCTACCTGCGAAATAACTTGCTTGCTTTGTGAGGCGGTACTGAAGAAGGGTTAAAAGTGTGGCTTTGGAGTCAGACAGTCTGAGGTTTGAATCTACTGCTTACTACCTCTTTGATCTGGGGCAAGGTCTAACCACTCTGAGCCCCATTTTTTCTCTTCTGTAAAATGGAAAAACTGATTGAACCCATTTCATAGGATTTTGGTGAGTTCAAATGAGATCACCTATAAAAACACTTAACACAGAGCATGGTACATTGTGAATCCTTGATGCGTGTGGACCAGTATAGTTATTATCTGCTGTATCTACTACCTCACAGGGCAGTTGTGAGGATGAAAGGGAGGTTATATTGTGGAAGTGCTTTCTAAGCTGTGAAATGGTCATCCACACACTTCCCTTTCCTTCAGAGATGAGATGGCCAGAAGCTCCTGGCAGACGTCAGTGGTTTCTCCCAGTAAGGAGCCCAAGAATACCTACCTGTACCCACAGAAGGTAGCTGTGTTGAGGAGGCAGTGTCACCATGGTTACCTGGGAAAGAAGGTTTAGTTGCAATCAGGTAGGCAAACTCCAGCATCATCTGACTGTGGGCACACTTTGGGGAAAGCCAGTTTTCAGAAGGAAGCTTTGGAGAAAGGACAATATTTAACAGAGCCTGCCCACCATAGGTTGGTTTAATAGGGATCAAATCAAGAGAAGGGGGCGTGTGATAGAAGGTGGTGAGGGGCTGTTTGACTGTTGTCTGAAGCCCTCTTATTGGCTGAACTTAGGAAACAATTCTATAAGCTGGAACCAGTGCATCCCGCTCCTGCCATGTGTGCACTTATGATGCTCATTCATTCTTAGACTGTGGACAAAACATGAATCAAAGGGCTCTGCAAAGATGATCTTGTGTAATCCTGACAGCAGCCCCATAAAGTAAATGCTAGCGTTACTCCCGTTCTGTAGCTGAGGGCTTGGAGTCTGGGAAAGTTAAGTCCATCGCCCAAAGTCACATAGCCTATATGTTGTGGAGTCAAGATTCAGACCAAGTCCAAACGCTTAGCCTCCGCCAGGCTTCCTCAACTCACCGGGTGCCAGATGCTGAGCTTGAACAAGGAAGAAGGAAACACAGACCTACAGGATTTAGTGCCTCAAGTGGCCTCCTCTCTTGCCTTCTGTAACAACTCTCTCTCCCCATACGATGCCTACTTTTCTGGACACTGTTTCTTTGCTTCCAGGGATGTTTTTCTCTGCTTAGCCCTTAAGTCCAGGTTTTCTGGGCCCCATCCTTGGACTCTTTTCTTTTGTACAGGACTACGAGAGATCTTTATGCCCACAGTTTCCGCTGCCAGTCATCTCTCCTATTTTTTATTTTTTTATTATATTTTTTAAATTCTTTGGCTGCATCATGCGATTTGTGGGATCTTAGTTCCCTGACCAGGGATCGAACCTGGGCCCTCGGCAGTGAACGCACAGAGTCCTAACCACTGGACCGCCAGGGAATTCCCCGTCTCTCCTTCTAATCCAGACTGCCCCTCTGAGCACCAGCTCAATCCAGCCAACTGCCTCCTTGATGTCCCCTCTGACATTCCAGCCTCCCAACCAAATTCATCCTCTCCCCCTTAACATGCCTCGCCTCCTGAGTTCCCCTTCCTCCTTACCATGGCCTCCTAGTTTCAAATACTGGTGTAGTGGTGAGGAACCCTAGAAGTCTTCCTAGATAAAGCCTCTTGAGTCAGTTCTTGGGGCTGGAGAGGGACTGTGGGGTGTGTCCTTTGAGAGCTGCCATGGGTTTGGCGGTGAACTTGGAGGGTAGAATGCATTGTTTAATCAGCTGTCTGCTAAGTGCCTGGCAGTGCGCCTGGTCTAATAGCAGGGGTCGAGGGCACAATCATGAATGAAACAGACAGGATCCCTGGCTTCAGGGAGCTTTCAGGCCACTAGAGAAGACGGACCTCAAGCAATCCTCCCCAAATACCAGCTCTTACAAACTGTGACAAGTATCATGAAGGAAACGTTCAGGGTGCTATGAAAGAACGTGGTAATCCCAGACTGGTTGGAATCAGAAAGGCTGATGATTAAGCTTCCTGGAACACCGTCCTGTTACCTCACACCCAACCAATGAGAAAAAAGTTATGCACCATGCAGGCCTCCCCGCAAAATTTGCCTTTTAAAATTTCCTTGAAGACCATCAGGGAGTTCAGGTCTTTTAAGCATGAGATGCCCATTCTCCTTATTTGGTCCTTCCCAAATAAAACTTTCTCTGCTCCAAAAAAAAAAAAAAAAAAAAAAGAACGTGGTAAATCTATATTGGGTGGGGGGAGGGGGTCAAAGGCCATTTGGAGAAAGTGGCAATTACTATATTCCTGAGAACTGAGTTGAGGGAAGAGAATTCCACATAGAAGCAACCGTAGGTACACACACAAAGACCCAGAGGTGGACAAGAATGCGGTGTGTTGGGAAAACTGAAAGGCAACTCGTGTCTATGGCTCTGAGTATGCTGGGGCATGTGGGCAAGACAAGACTGGCCTGGTTGGCTGGGGACGGTGGCAGGTGCCTTGTGGGCCATGGTAAGGAGCCTGGATTTTTTGGTTTAACTTTTTATTTGGAAATAATTTTGAAGTTACAGAAAAGTACGAAGGGCATCCGTATGTCCTCTACTCCAAACTCATCTGTTAAAAATTACTTGTTCTCCCTCTATATGTAGTATATACATGTGACTTTTATTCTGAACTATTTGAGAATAAGTTGCATACATCTTGTTCTCTTACCCTTAAATTCTTAGAATTTCCTGCCCCAGTGCAGTACAGTTATCCACTTCACTAAATTTAACACTGATGCAATATGGTACCTAATTTACCATTCACTTTGTCAATTGTCTCAATAATATCCTTGATGTAGTATTTTCCCCTCTAGTCCAGAATCCAGGCTAGAAACGATGTATTGCATTAAGTTGTCATTTCTCTTTAGTCTCCTTTAATCTGGAATAGTTAGCCTTTGTCTCTTATGACATTGACATGGTAGAAAAATGCCGTCTTCCCCTTTAATAGAATGTTCCTCATTTGAGCTTTGTCTCCTGTTTCTTCATTATCATATATGGGTTAAGAAATCCCAGCCGGAAGACTGCATAAATGTTGTCCGGAAGACTGCATAAATGTTGTCGTATCCTTCTCAGTGTGACAGCAAGAGGCACACAATGTCTGTCTACTCCTTAGTGATTTTGTCTGATTTCTCCAATCTCTAGTTAAAATTTTTCCCTCATAACTGATAAGCCGTCAGGGCGATACATTACAACCATGCAGCTACCCTATTCCATAGATTATTAAATAGGTGAGATTGACTATCTCTTCATGATTCTTGCCTGAATCAGATCAGTCTTTATTACGATGGTTACAAAATGATGACTTCAACTCCAGGACTCCCTCCACTTGACACTCTTCTGCCTACTTATTTAATATTTATTAGTAGTAGGGACTTTGAGATTTATATTATTTTCCAATAGTTTTGTAGTTATTAACCTTACTTATTTTGGTGCTCAAATTGCTCCAGATTTGGGCAGTGGGAGCCCTGTAAAACTAGAAGCCTGGTTTTTATCCCCACTTCAGTGGAGTAGCATGATTCTGTTTGCACATATGACCACCTTTTATTGTGTGACAGTGTGTCGTAGGGGCACAGACATAGGGAGACCTGATGGGAAGCTCTTGTGTAGTTGAGGAGGGAAACGTGGCTTAGACTGGGGCGGTGACATATTGGATGGAGAGAATGGATGGACGTTGGAGGAACTTTGGTGGTAGAATCAGCAGGACTTAGTGGGTGCAGATGGGGGGTGAATGTGTGAGAGGTCAGAGAGGGAGAAGTCAGGAGTGACCGAAGTGGCTGCAGGGATGGTGGAGTCGTTTACTGACGTGGGAAAGACAAGCAGAGTGAGGGGGTCGGGTGGGATGGGTATTTTAGACAGTTGAGTTTGAGATGTCTTTGACATCTGAGCGAAGGAGTCAAGTAGACAGTTGGATATATTGTTCTGCAGCTGATGAGAGAAGTCCAAACCAGAAGAAAATTTAGGACTGCCACAGATGGATGATTTCTGAATCCATGGTCCTGGATGAAATGCTGTGAGAGGGAAGTGTAGAGGAGAGAGAGGGATCAGGCAGGGAAATCCTGAGGGAGTTCACTGTTTAGAGGTCTGGAGGTGCGCGGCAGGAGATGGCAATGGACGGGTCTGTGGGGTCAGATCCCATGGAGCCTGGAATGTCAGGCCAAATCCTGAAGGCTCTGGGAAAGCATTGAAGGGTTCTGAGTAGGGAAGTGAGTGACAGGGAATGATTTGAGTTTTAGAAAGATCGTTCTGAGAGCCAAGCGGGGATGATTTGGAAGGTCATGACAGTAGCTAATGCTACGGTTCTTTCTAAAGTAAATCGGTTTCTCTTTTGCCACTGGAACTTGCTCAGGTGGCCACCTGCACCTAAATGCCCTCTCCTTGTCCATCTGGGCACAAAAAAAGATGAACCGAACATCTGCCCCAGCTGCACTTATCAGTCCCAGGTAATGTGACAGCAAACCCCCATCTCCTTGCCTCATTTTGGCTGGAGGCTATTTTTGGGGGGGGCGGGGGGTTTGAACCTTTTGAGCCAGGCGAAGTGTAGGTGTGCAGGGGATGGTCTCTGAGGTTTGTGAGAGTCTGTTTAGGGACCGTGATCCTCTGACCCGGCCTGCTTTGAGTTTAGCGTGGTCTCTGCCCCCTGGGCAACTGCCCATTTAAACCTGTATGTCGTCCCCTCCCCACGCCCACACATGCAGGGGGAGGTGGGTCGCGTCTGGAAGAACATCTCAGTGCATCCTCTCCTTAGCAGGGGTGGTGCTGTGCAGGGGACCTGCAGTTCTGCCCAAAGGGTGTCGGTACCTGTTTGGATGGGGACACAAACAACCAAAAGCGGACATTTTAAGAGGCCAGAGGGAGGGGCAGATGCTCTGGAAGCCCAGGAAAGGCAAGATTGTTTCTAGTTGGAGAAATCAGGAAAGGTCCCCTGAGAAGGCGGCATTTGAATCAGGCCTTGAGGGTAGAGGATTATTCTGTGGAAAAGAGGAAATAAAAAAAATCAAAGTCCTGCGTCCTCATATTTTATTGACATTGTCAACACAGTCGTTATTGGTTGCATAAATATCCTGTTAGGCAGATCCTCCATTGTTAGTTCTCTGACTGTTGGAATAATTCATACCAGGCCTCGTGACATTGGCTTGGGGCTTGGGGCTGGGCACTGGGGACAGAAGCAACTTGGGACCAAATGCAACTCAGGAATCAGTGCTTGAGCCCACCCGCTCATTCTTCCATTCAGCAAGACCCACCACATCCCAGGCCCGAGGCTACGACAACGATGAGGAGGACATGGTTCCTGTTCTGAAGACGTCACGTCTGCTAGAAAGGGAGCCACAAGTGGAGAGAATTTATTGTAGGGCACGGGCAGATGCTGCCGTAGAGGCACAGCGCGCACAAGAAGCGCGCTGACACAGAAAGGGGCTGGAGGGAGCTGAGGCCTCGGGAGCAGATGAGTATATCAGGCAGAGTGGGACAGCGAGAAGCGGGGGAGGTCTGAGGACACACGTCAGAGGACCAAGTTCACATGGAGCACAGCAACATACTTCTCTGTCCACAGGTCAGAAGGCACATCTCTCCTACTCAGGCTTCTGGGCATATTCATTTTTTCTGTTTTCTATTTCAAATATTTCCTTTCCCATTTTGGGGGTGGGGGAGTGTTTTATACTCTTTTCCAAAAATCTCAACTTGCATGCTTCATTCATTTGTTTTATTTTTCTCTTTTTGACACTAAAAGTATTTAATGCTATTAATTATGCCTCTGCAGATAGCTCTGACTGTATCCTTTTTTAAAAATTATTATTTTCTAAATAGGTTGCTTTTTATCCTTGATTTACTTCTTGTCCTAAGGGTACTTTGAGATGTTATTTATGTTTTTCAATTTCTGAGTGGTGTGTTTTATGTTATTGTTAGTTCTACTGCATTTTGATCCGAGACTGACTTCTAGAATTCCCACTTTTCAAAATTTACCAAAATATTCTCTGTAGCTTAATATTTATTGAATTTTATCACTGTCCATGAAACTTGAAATGAAGGTACACTGTTTTCAGGGTCAAAAATTTATATGTTCCTATCTTTTATGTCCTTATTTATTTTTTGATTATTTGTTTGGAAAACGTGTTAGGATATTTCCAATAAAAGTGTCTCTCATGTTTCTTCTTGTATTATGAAATATTTGATTGCATGGATCTTTGTTGTTATTTAACACATAAGAATTAAACCCCTTCACTGTGAAGCATACCTTTTATTTTTTTTAATTTGATTTTACTTTTTATTGAAGTACAGTTGAGTTACAATGTTGTGCAAGTATACCTTTAGAGAGTGAGGTCAAGAGCTCGCATTCTGGACTCAAGACAGCCTGGATTCACACCCCAGCTCCACCATCTCTCAGCTTAGATTCCTTATCTGCAAAATGGGGCTAGTAATGGTATTTCCAAGTTTGGGTTTTTTAAGCACAAGCTGTCTCTTCTCTTTGCTTGGCCCTGCAATTTTTAAAAAAAAAAATGGTATTTCCCTTGTCCCTTGTATAGTTGTTGGATTAAATGAGATGATGAATAGAAAGCATTTAGAATGCTGCTTGGCACAAGGTAAGTGCTCAATAAAGCCAGAATTCACTGCTACAATCACTGTTATGTTGCCTGGCTGACCATTCCTGGCATTCGAGGCCTCTGTTGTGGAGAAAAGGTCTCTGGGAACCTCTTTCTTTTTCTCCATCCAGTAAACATTTGGTAAACAGAATGCTTCTTCATGCAGAACTTTAGAAGACATTGTGGGGAATTCCCTGGCGGTCCAGTGGTTATGACTCCACGCTTTCACTGCCAAGGGGCGAGTATTCAATCCCTGGTGGGGGAAACTAAGATCCTGCAAGCGGCGCCATGCAGCCAGGAGGCATTGTGGAAAACAGGAAGAAAAAAAAAAGCTGACAACTTCCCAGCATGCAAATGCAGTGACACACTTTGGCTTTGATGGTGGGATCACTGGGTGAGTGTCAGTGGCCTGCTGCCACTAATGTGGGGGTGGGGAGGGCAGGTAGGACGGGAGAAGAGGGGGAGGACCCAGCCTTCCCTGGATGTTGTATTGAACACTACTGTCCAGCCCTCAGAGCCTCACATCCCTTCCACCAGTGCTGTGAGCTGGAACGCTGTAGGATTCCTGTCAATAGCTTCCACCTGCCACCTTCAGATGCTTGCCCTCAATGCTGGAGCCACTTTCCCCATGGGAACTTGCATGTCACCATGCCCTCCCTCCCCCAAGGGGGCTTATAGCCAAAGACTTGTGTGAAGTACAAAAGCCCAGCTGCTTGGCCTGAAGTAGGACAAACTCTAAGGTGTTATTTATATCCCAGAGCTGCTAACACACTTGCTAACCTGCCTACCTCACTCCCTTACTGTTTTTTCCTGGGAACACTTCCTTAATACATCACTTGTACTTTATTTATTTATGTTGGCTGCATTGGGTCTTCGTTGCTGCACGCGGGCTTTCTTTAGTTGCATCAAGCGGGGGCTACTCTTTGCTGCGGTGCGCAGGTTTCTCATTGTGGTGGCTTCTCTTGTTGTGCAGCATGGGTTCTAGGCACGTGGGCTTCAGTACTTGTGGCACGTGGGCTCAGTACTTGTGGCACGTGGGCTCAGTAGCTGTGGCTCGCGGGTTCTAGAGCACAGGCTCAGTAGTTGTGGTGCACGGGCCTAGTTGCTCCGCTGCATGGGGGATCGTCCCAGACCAGGGATCGAACCCATGTTCCCTGCACTGGCAAGCAGATTCTCAACGACTGCGCCACCAGGGAAGCCCCTATCACTTGTACTTTAATCCTTGGCCCAGGTTAAGCTTCCAGGAGAATCTGACCTAAGATAAACTGCTTCACTCCCTCCTAACAGGAGGAATTTGGATGTGGAGAGAACACAGTAGTCAGTTTTTGTCCCTTTGGTTGCAAGGGACATAAACCCCAAAGGTACTAGCTTAGACAAAAGGGGGAGTGGTTAGAAGGATGCTGGGATATCTTAAGTGATCACAAGGCGGAGATGAGTACACCTGGGCCATAGAAGCATCTGGAATCAGGACATTCTCTACCCAACATATTTTTTCTTTTTGGCCGTGCCACGTGGCCTGCGGGATCTTAGTTCCCTGACCAGGGATTGAACCCGTGCCCTTAGCAGTGAAAGTGTGGAGCCCTAACCACTGGACCAGGAAATTCCCCTTTCTCCAACTTTACTTATGCTTTTACTCATGTCTGCTTTATTCCCTGAGAGTTGTATTTCCAAATAGCTGGAAATGAGGCTGCAAAGAGTATCTCCACCTCACTTTCCTCAGCTCTGCCCCTGGTTTGTCCAGCATGGTACCAAATGGCCACAATTGGGGATAAGGAGTCACCTAGTCCCCATGAATCTCTTCTATTCCTAGTGAAAGAGGGGCTGTGACCAGAAGGAAGGAGGGGTGCTGGACAAAAAACTAGATGCCCACCACACAGTTCTTTTGATGAAGAATGAAGTTAAAAAGGCATGGCTTACTTGTATACCCATGTTCACAGCAGCACTAGTCACAAACCAAAAGGTGAAAACAACTCCTGAATTGGCAGGCAGATTCTTAACCACTGTGCCACCAGGGAAGTGGTTAAGAGTTTTTAATGTCAGTTATTGTACTTTTAATTTTTTAAAGTTCTATTTGATTCTTTTCAAGTCTGCTTGGTCATTTGGTGGCGTTATTATTTCCTGCTCCCTGGCAGATATTTTAAGTCTATGTTTTATTTCTTTAAACATAATAATCAGAGGTATTTTATAATTTGGGTGTGATAATTCCAATATAGGAAATGTTTGCAGGTTGGTTTCTTCTTCTGGTTATTTCTCTGTATCCCTGGATATTTCTATCCGTATATTCTCCTTGAAAACTTATTTGGGGGAATTTGTATTTGCTTCTGCCAGTGCCCAAACACAGGCAATCGACAGCCAATTTAAATTTATAGCTTAATGTTTTTGCTTTTGACCACACAAGTGAGGTGATTTGGAGCTACATATCCACCCCAGGGCTGGCTTGTCATCACAACTTCTCAGAAGTAGTTTCTTCTCCCAGCTCCTGGTTTAATCCTGTTCGATCTCGGCAGGGGGTGTCTCTCCGTAAGCACTGGGCAGACGCAGGGCTTGAATTTCTGTTCTGTGAAGCATGCTAAAGTTCATCTAGTTTGGCAAATGCTTTCAGGGTAAAAGCAGTTTGTGTTCAAGTTCCTCTGTGGGTTCACACTTTCAGCTAAATTTTAGTCTGATAATTCCTTCTTTGTCCTTCAGTACTTTTAAGAAAATTTATTATTATTATTCCACATTTTTATTGTTTTCAGTGAATAGATTGCTCTGAATAGCCTGCCATATTTACCAGAAAGCGTTCTATGCTTTCAAGCTTCAAAAAATATTATTTATCTCTTATCTTCTTTCATTTCCTCTCTAGTTCTCTTTGTCTTGTGTACTTCAACCTGTTGAAAAGGTCTTTACTTTCATTTTAAAGGAGTTTTAAGAAAAGTCAGAGATAAAGTGCTTACAGACCACCATATTTAACCAGAAGTCTCCCATTAATGTCATTGTTATATGATTTTTGCAAATGAAATAATAAAATTCTAGAGGCTGGACGGGATGCTTCTCTCTGGTCCTGTCACCTCATGGCTAAATTTCAACTTGGGGGAAGGAAATAGTTGTTCCACAAGATGAGCCCTTTACTAGAGAGTAGATACCCTTCCGTCCCTCTGTTTTATCAGCTCAGTCTTCCTTGCTGGACTGACTGCACACACCACTGCTCGCACCACTCCTTCCCCCGCCCCTCACCATAATCAAGATTTGGGGGAATGAAGATTGCCTCCGTGGTTTAGATTGAAAAGATTTCCCAAGTGATTCTGATATGACCTCATCATTAATTAGAGGATCACTGGGGTAGCTTACATAGGTGAGAGGAGGCTTTCTTGACTCTCAACTAAGTTAACTGAACCCTGTTATGTGCTCTGGTCACCCCTGTGTTTCTCTGATTGAAAAACTCCACCTGTAAATATTGCTTTTCCCAAGACCCCAAGTCTGGTCCACCCCCCGCCTTTTCTATGTCAATTGATGGCGATTCCTTCCGTTGTTCAGGCCACAATCCTTAGAGTGATTCTTAATTCCTGTCTTTATCTCATATCCCATTTCCAATTTTGGGGGAAACCTTTTGGGCTCTACCTTCAAAATATATCCAGAATCTGACCACTTTTCACCACTTACACCACCACCACCCTGGTCCAAACTACCCTCATCTCTTATACACTAGCATGCTTTTTTTTTTTTTAACCAAGCTGCTTTTATTTTATTTTAATGTCTATTTATTTGGCTGCACAGGGTCTTAGTTGCAGCATGCAGGATCTTTAGTTGCGGCATGCAGGATCTAGTTCTCTGACCAGGGATGGAACCTAGCCCCCTGCATTGGGAGCACGAGTCTTAACCACTGGACAACCAGGGAAGTCCCTTATTTTATTTTTGGCCATGCCGCTCAGCTCGCAGGATCTTATTTCCCCCGACCAGGGATGAATCTGGGCCCTTGGCAGCCCGAGAAGTGTGGAGTCCTAACCACTGGACCACCAGGGAATTCCCTAACATGCATTATTGCAATTACCTTTTAGCAGACTTCCTTGCTTCCATCCTTGCATCTTTGATTCATTACCAACACAGCAGCCAGAAGGGTTATTTTAAATATGTCACATAATGTCACTCTTCTGCCAGAAACCCTGCAATGGCTCCCTATTTCAAAGCAAAAGCCAAGCATACAAGACCCTGTAAGAACTGTACTCCCTGTCCCCTCAATCGTTTCCCACCACTCTCCCTTCACTCACACGCTCCAGCCAGTTTTCTCCTCGCCGTTTTTTACTAATACCAGTCAGATGTTCCCTCTTGCCTTGGATACTCTCCCAGATAGCCCACTGGCAAACCGTCTTGCCTCCTTCAGTTCTTTGTTCAGATCTCACTTTTGCACTGGTGTCCAACCTGGCCACCTCGTTAATGATGCAACCTGCTCCATCTTACCTTGCTCTACTTTTAAATTTTGGGGGGGGGGGGTGTTATTCATCTTTTTATTGTTAAATTGTAAGAGTTCATTATTTATTATGACTCCAAGTCCCTTCAGATATATGAGTTCCAAACATTTTCTCCCATTCTGTAGGCTGTCTTTTCACTTTTTTTTTTTTTTTTTTTTTTGGCCAGGTAGCACGTGGGATCTTAGCTCCCCGACCAGGGATCAAACCCGCACCCTCTGTGTTGGCAGCGCAGAGTCTTATTAACCACTAGACCGCCAGGGAAGTCCCCCCCCCACCTTGCTCTACTTTTTTTTTTCCCCACAGCCTTGTCTCATCTTCTAACACACTACGTAAGGTATGATCTCCCCTCGTTAGAATACAACCTCCAAGAAGGCAATAATCAGGTTTGCTCACTGAGCCCAAGCACCTAGACCAGTGTCTGGCACCCAGCAGGCGTTCAATAGATGTTCAATTTAAACATTAAATGTTTGTATTCCTCGCAATACTACTACCACCGAGAAGTATAACTAACAATATGGGGTGGTTTTTGGTCTCCCACTACCTTCGCCCACACCTAGGAGAGCAGCTACTTAGAATTGGAAACACGGAATTTTCAGTTCACCAAAGCTCTTTCTCTGCTCAGCTTCTCGAAAGTGTGTGTCCCAGGCTCACGGTTTCCAACCTGGGCGAGGTCCCACTCCCCAGCCCCAGGGTCACGCCAGTGATTGTACCCGACTCATCAACCAACCAATCAAAAATCGCCGTTCTTTTTTTTCTCTTGCCCCGGTAAATGACTTCACTTTCCGATTGGTTGGGCCAAGAAGGACCGGACGAAGCAATTTTGGCAAGGGGGGGTTTTACTCTAGGGCGGTTGCCTAGGTCACCGCCCGGCTTTCCGGAAGCTGAGGAAAAATGGGCGGAGCGAGTACACCCCGCCCTTATTCACGATCTGGCTTGGTATTGGTTCGCAGCTTGCGGGCCACGCCCCCAACCCGGACTCGCGCCGCGCCCCAAGCGGTCCGCTGCTCCGGGCCGGGTTACGAGGAGATCCTGAAGGCTCCTCCCTGGGAAGGGGACCTCAAAAGCCAGGACACCTGAGCCCCGCCCCGAGTAATCGCCCCGGCCCGACGCAAGTAGAGGTGCCTCTGCCGGCAGGGACCCCTAAGATCACATTCATTCATGCTACAGTGCGAGACCGTAGGTCTGGATCCAGGTCCAGTAAATTCCGAGAAACCTGGCCGGGGCCGACACCTCTTCTAAACCGCTGTTAAAAGAGGTTTTGGATTCTAGATGACCTCCAAGGAGCCTTCCCCGACTGACAGGCCCTATTCTTCATGGAAGTCTCTGGGCTCTGGCTTCCTCAAGTGTAAATGAATAGTGCCCCGCTATGGCACTCACTTGCTGTTTGGCCTTAGACAAGTTATATCCTATTTCTGGGCCTGTTTCCTCATCCTGGCATGAAGGGACTGGACTAGATGTTCCCCAAGGTCCCTTCTAGTTATTCCTTCCTAGCTATGAAACAGCCCAGGTAACATGTATAAAAGTTCTTCATAAATATTTGACCCGTTATATAAATTGTAAGCAATTTACGACGCTATCTTCTCATCCTCCTTACTTTCTGTACCCAGCAGTTCCAGGAACGGAGAAAGAGTCTAGGGTGGCACCTAAAAATGAAATTCGGACTGTCAACAGATACGGAAAAGGCTGACTGCCTGCCGCTCAGGAGATGATGCCGGAGAGGAGGTGGAATAATCTTTAACCCCCTCATTTTACAGAAGAAAAAACTTTTTTTTTTTTTTTTGCGGTACGCGGGCCTTTCACTGTTGTGGCCTCTCCAGTTGCAGAGCATAGTCATCCAGACGCACAGGCTCAGCGGCCATGGCTCACGGGCCCAGCCGCTCCGCGGCATGTGGGATCTTCCCGGACCGGGGCACGAACCCACGTCCCCTGCATCGGCAGGCGGACTCCCAACCACTGCACCACCAGGGAAGCCCAGAAGAAAAAGCTTTGAGAAGAGCTGAGTCAGGCTGCTAATGGGAAGAACCAGGTTTCCTGAATTGACTCCATGATTGGTCCCTTTACACTTTACAGTGCTGGCAAAGAGAAGGCATAACTGTGTTAAAACAGGTTAAAAAAATTGTTCACAGAAATAAAAGCAGACAATGTAATCTGGAGCATTTCCCACTTTCATTTACTTAGGATTCCTCTCCTCCTGACATTTGGGGTGACTAACAAAGAAGAAATAGAGCAATAAAAAATAAAACAGAAGCAAGTTATTTCCCTCTTCTGCTTTTCCTGTCACCTTTGTCTCCTTGGAAGAGCTTCTCATGTTCCAAACTCACCTTTTTAAGACTCTTCAGTGGTCACCCACCCACCTTCCCAAAAAAAGGGGGGGGGGGGAAGCCAACTAAAACCAAAACCAAAGTGGGCCATTTATACAAAATGTCCAGCCTAGGCAAATCTACAGAGACAGAAAGTACATTAGTGGTTGCCTAGAGTGGAGGGGGTGGGAGGTGGGAGGGGTGGGAGTGAAAGGGCAGGGGGGAGATTGGGAAGGCGGCGGACAAGAAGTGACTCCCGATAGATAGGATGTTTATTTGGGGAGTGATCAAATGTTCTAAAATTATGGTGATGGTTGCACAACTCTGTGATTAGACTAAAATTCACAGAATTGTCCACTTTAAGTATACAGTATGTGAACTCTACCTCAATTAAGCTGTTATAACAAAAGAGGCATACAAAAAGCAAAACTAAAACCAACCAACATGTGCCTTTGCTTCTTCCCTAGGTTCTGCGTGTTTAATCCTCTCACTCTTAGGGGATCTGGGCCATCTGGCCCTGCAGATGTTTCCTGAATCTCCAAATGTGTCACCTCCAGGGTTGCCTGCCTCCTGCTCTTGCCACCCCTTCACATTCTGCAAGGCTCCATGTAATAGAAGGAAGCATGCTAGTTCCCCGGCCCGCCTGCTCACCCCCTCCTCTGCCACCTCATTTCTTGGCCACTCTGGATGGCGCTGGGATAAAGAAAGGAAGGACGGACAAGGCAGAATAGAGGTGAGTCTTGCAGGAGATTGGAGAAGTGAGAAACGATCTAGGGCAAAATGAGAAGAAACGAAAGGGAATGTTGAGAAGGAAAAGAATCAACTTCACTTTTTGTGTTTTCTTTTCCCCCTCCTGGAATACTTCAAGGATAGCAGATGGCACCTGAATCGCTTTCCTTGGTCTAGGTTGTCTTCTTTCTCGAGTTCTTGAAGGAAGCAGCAGACAGGCAGTTGTTACACATCTGCTTCCTGTCAGTCTTTCACATGAAAACTCATCTTCTTAGAGAAGTCCCCGCCCAGCCTCCTTCTCCAAAACTGCAACAACTTCCCTGACCCTGACACTTCCTAGCCCCCTTCCCACTTTGTTATTTTGCTTTTCTGTCTTCCTTAAAATTTAACCTCTGTGAGGGCAGGACTTTTTTTTTATCTGTTTGAGTCCCTGGGTCTGGCCCAATGTCCTCCTCAGTCTCAGATTTTTTTTTTTTCTTTTAAATAACTGAGCTAAGGGACTTCCCTGGTGGTCCAGTGGTTAAGACTCCACGCTTCCAATGCAGGGGGCATGGGTTCAATCCCTGGTTGGGGAACTAAGATCCCACATGCCGTGGTGCAGCCAAAAAAAAGAAGAAAAAGAAGAAAGAAAGAAAGAAAAAAAAATTGAGTTAAAATACACACAACATAAAATTTACCATCTTAACCATTCTGAAATGTGCAGTTCTTTGGTATTAAATAGAGCCTCAGATGTTTGGAAGGAGCACAGTGCTAAGCTCAGAAGCCCTGGAATCAACCCACGTGGACTTAGCTCCTGGCCAGCCTGTTACTATGTGGCCCTGAGTTACTCAGGCATTAGAGTCTCGGCCTTCTCTCTGTGAAGAGGAGATACTCACAGTATTGACGCCATGGCCCTGGAGAGGCTGGAAGGCCATGGGTGTGTAGCAAGGGGCAGTGCTTGGCTCAGAGGGCGCCTCAGTACATGTGAACCATTGTTGTTGTTCTAGAGCTTGGAATTCAGAATCAGAATCAGGTTGGGTTTCACTCACAAGGTCACATGGATACAGCTCGATCCTAGATGTAGCTTTAGCTGAATCCTGAGCAGAGCCTCCAGGTTGAGGGGTCTGTGAAGTGCTCCTGGCTTTCAGGACTGAGTAAGCCTCTGCTCTCTCTTCTCTGGGGCTGCCTCTCCATTCCTCTGGGGCTTGGGGGAGCAAGGGGTGCTGCTTCCAGCCATGGGACTGCACTGAAACTCGGTATTTATTGCTTGTCTGGGGCACCTCCTTACGGCACCTATTTCCTTAGCCATTACCACGTGTCTGCTATGTGCCGGGCACTATAATGGTTGCTAGGGCAGTGCAAAGATAGATCCAATTTGGACCCCATCCTCGAAGATCTTACAGTTCAACCACGAGGATAAGACATGTGTGACTGGGCCATTTATCAGCTGATAATTATTTATTGACTGCCTACCATGTGCAAGATGCTGTATAAGACATTGATTCAAGCACGGCCATAGAAATCCAGGGGAGGGAGAAATGATGGTGGTTTAGTCATACTCATCTAACCTAGTGCCTGGCTTCCAGGAATGCTGATGAGACGGATGGGGTTGGTTGGATGTTTGGTTGTCAGGGAAGGTTTCACAGAATAGGAGAACAAGCCGAGGATACTGCTGAATAGAATCTACTCACTGGAGAAGATACTGCAAAGATATGGTCCTCCGGTTCATCTGAGAGGCTGTGAGGCAATCTAGCTGATGTGAGGGTTCCTGTAGGGCAAGTGGAAAATTCAAATGGAAATGGGGTCCAAGAAAGAAAAGGAAAAGCATGAAGGATGCTGGGAGCTTACTCTCTCTGTTGTCTTTACACAAAGGTCCCTCTGGGTTTACTTTCCATTTGAGTCCTTTTGATAGAAACCCAGGAGCCAAAACCTACTTCTCTATTCTAGGAAAAACATCAGTGCAAGCACAGCAGCTGATCCTCAGGCTCAGAGACAGGGAGGATTCTGGAGTGGACGGGACTAGGGTGAACTGGGAAACACAGCCCTATCTAAAAGGGGGCAGCCACTGCTCGGTTCAAACTAGATGCTGGAGGCAAGAACCTCGGCCTGCTGTTTCCAGCTCTTTTGATGGATCGAAAGCTGGAAACCTGTTTGGTTTTTTCTTTAATGGAATCTCTCAATGTTAAATATCAACTCAAATGTTAATTTTATTTCTTTTTTGGCCGTGCCACGTGGCACATGGGATCCTAGTTCCCCGGCCAGGGATGGAAACTGTGCCCCCTGCATTGGAAGCACGGAGTCTTAACTACTGGACCGCCAGGGAAGTCCCAACTTGAATTTTGAAAAGAAATTCTGCGACCATTGAAACACATTTTCCAACTGTAGCTATCAGTCTATAACCTCTATTTAGGGAACCAAGAGAGATGAGGTTAGAAAGATGGGCTGAAGTGAAGTTTCAAATGGCCTTGAATGCCATGCTTAGAGAGGTCTGACTTGAGCCTATAGACAACTCCAGTTTGATAGACTAAAAGGGCTGTTTGAACAGAGGAGTGGCTTGATGCAAGGGTTTGGGGGCAACTGGAGTAAAGTGGGGAGATGTGGCATATGAAATAACAGGGGAAGCAGTCAGGATTGAAGGTTACTGCAACAACGCAGGTTTGCAGCAATGAAAGCTGAAAGATGGTGGCAGTGGGACTGGAAAAATAGGTTGGGGGAAAAAAAAAAGACAAAGACTAACAAGATGATAAGGAAAAGATGGGGGAAGCAGAGGGGGTGGCAGGAGAAAAGATAACTGGGAGTTCCAACTCGACTTGGAATGAACCAGCTCTCTCGCAAAGAGAAAAGGCCAACCAGCTTGGTTTCAGGCCTGCTGAGTTGAAAGAAGTTAGCGTGATGCTAACCCACCACCCGAATGCTGAGCCGGTAATGAGTCCGCGGGCCAGAGCACCGCGGCGCGGTCCTGGCTCCGCTCCTGGCCCCCTGAGGGTCTGGGACAAGCCCGTTTATAAACTGACTTTATAAATCAGTTGCCTACAAAATGGGGGTGATGCCGCCGGCTTCTCAGGTAGGTTGTGGGCGTTAAGCAGGAGGCAGACGGGGCCGCACTTGGGAGCGGGGAGGAACGAGCGAACGCAGTCTTACCCCGGGCTCTGGAACGTTCGAGGTCTCGGGGAGGGGCCGGCGAGGGCCCCGGCGGGCGACCGGGCTGCTGGCCCTTCCAGGAGAAACAGCCGCCCGCCCCGCGCCTCCCCGGACCAGCCTGCGGTGGAAAGACCACAAGCCTCCGGGGCGGCCAAGTTCAGGGGCACCACCCCCCACTCCCCGCACCCCGGTGGGCCCCTGGTCTGCGCGGGCCGGCCCTCCCCTCCCCAGCTCAGTCCCCGCTTTCTGGAGCCCTCCTCCCGTCCGCAGCTCATCCTCCCCGCGGGGAGGCCCAGGCCGAGGCGGGGTCCGAGCGCCGCAGCCCGCAGCCAGCCCGCCCGATTCCCGAGTCCCGACACGGCCGGAAGCGCATTTTCCTCCCGCCCCCAGCGCGGCCGCTCTAGGAACCCGGGGTGCGGGCTTCTCAGTGGGAATAACCCCTTCGGCCCCGGCAAGTGAAATCGGCTTCTGGAGGAATTGGTACACTTGCTCCCTGAGAAGGGTTGAGTTGCCTGGTGCTCACTCCGGGGGACGTTTTGATGATTCTGGTGCCTAGATCAGGAGGGCGAAGCCCAACTGCCTCGGTTTCTATCCCAGCTCGGCTGAGGTCATTTCACCTCTCTGAGCCTTGGCTTTCTTACCTGCAAACATAACCAAGCTAGCTCAAAGGCTTGCTGTAAGGATTCAATGAATTAATACATGTAAGCACTTAAAAGTGTGCTTGACACATAAGTGCTCAATAAATGCTAGCCAACGTCATTATTATTACTATTATTACTGCTGTCTTTTTTAAAAGGTCTGTCGGTAGAGGGTCAGTTTTGTGACACAAGAATAAGGAACACGGTAGAGACAATAGTAAGGGCTGCTATTGATTGAGGACCTTCTTGCTAGGTTACTTACAGACCTTATCTCTATGGCCTTAGGGCAATTCTGTGAAGGGAGTATTATTCTTTGTCCCATTTTATAGGAACTGAGTGTATGTCAGAGTCTGATTTGAACTCAGATCCCTCTGGTTCCAGGGCACATGCTCTTCCTCTCCTCCACACTGCGTCTCTGATATTGAAAACTTTTTCTGGGAATTCCAAACTAAAGCATCAAAACAGACATGGATGTCTAGTTAGTCCAGAGCTGAGGAGGCTGTGCAAAATCACCTAATTCCTCCAACGGGACAAAAGTCAATAATGAAGGGAACTGCCCCGGGATGGACACCATCCTTGCCTAAAGAAAAGGATCTTGTGACCTTAAAAAGGAGCAAGTTGCGCAGATTCCCCTGGAGGTCCACTGCAGTGGGTACAATTCCTGGTGCCGGAACTAAGATCCCGCATGCCATGTGGTGCGGCCAAAAAATAGGAGAAAAAAAAAGCAAGTTGTAGACGTCCAAAGAGAGAAAGGCGTTGAGCATACATTTTAAGGATAAATTAAAACCATGTTTTTATGTGCAAAAACAATTACCATCCAGCCCGCCCTTTCACACACCCTGTGGAAACCTCAGGGGCCAGTTTGACTGGCCGTTTCTTCCTGCTTCAACTCCTCAGGGTCCCTCTGGGCAGTTTTCACTGGGCTCTAGCGCTTAGTACTACTAAAGGTCCTTAGAGTGTGTGGAAGCCTGGAGGACGTGGGCGGCTGTTCTTTCTTCCTTTCATTCTCTAGGGATTTAGCAACTAGACAGGCATGCAGGAGAGCAGCCCAGGAGAGCGTGAGCCTGGAAGCTGTGAGTGAAAGGGGTGAGAGGCAATGGGAGATGAGGAACTGGAGTTGGTGGGCACCAACTTTCTTCCCCTCCTCCTCCCCATGTCCTTAGGCCCGCCGCTCCCTCTGCCTGGTTGAAGCTTTGAGAGGGCTAGACATTGTCCACCTTGTCGCTTCTGCAAGAAAGAGTGGGGCTTTCCCAGGGTCACTCCACAAGTTAATGGTTTAGTCAGGACTGCTTAGGACATGAATACCTCATTTAATGTACCCAAGGCAGGAAAAGGAGCGTGAGGCCACACTGGTTCAAAGACCATACACACTTTCTCCAGTAAGGAAAACCATGTCCATACAATACAGGGGAGATGTTTTCTAATAATTTTTCCTTTTCACTTCTTTTTTTTCTTTTTTTTTTTGCGGTACGTGGGCCTCTCACTGTTGTGGCCTCTCCCGTTGCGGAGCACAGGCTCCGGACGCGCAGGCTCAGCGGCCATGGCTCACAGGCCCAGCTGCTTCGTGACATGTGGGATCTTCCCGGACTGGGACACGAACCCGCGTCCCCTGTATCGGCAGGCGGACTCTCAACCACTGCGCCACCAGGGAAGCCCTCACTTCTTTTCATAGTTTGCAAAAAAAATTCAAATGGTATAAAAAGATAAAAGTGCAAAGCCAGCCAGCCTCCTGCCTCTGGCTGCCCCATCCCCTATCAACACCTGCTGAGGTGAGCATGTTACCAATTTCTTATGTATCTTTCTAGAGATACTTTATGCTTATGCAAGCATCTCCTTTTAGAAAAACATAAAAGTGATAGCACACTGTAGATACTTGCTTTTCCCCTGGATTTTTCACATAGCAACATCTTTTTAAAATAAATTTTAAATTTTTATTTATTTATTGTTTCTGGCTGCATTGAGTCTTCGTTGCTGCGCGCGGGCTTTTTTCTCTGGTTGTGGCGAGTAGGGGCTACTCTTTGTTGCGGTTCGTGGGCTTCTCATTGTGGTGGCTTCTCTTGTTGCGGAGCACAGGCTCTAGGCGTGTGGGCTTCAGTAGTTATGGCACATGGGCTCAGTAGTTGTGGCGCATGGGCTTAGCTGCTCTGCAGCATACGGGATCTTCCTGGACCAGGGATCAAACCCGTGTCCCCTGCACTGGTAGGCGGATTCTCAACCACTGCGCCACCAAGAAGCCCTCACATAGCAACATATTTTGGAGAATGTTTCGAGTCAGTTTGTACATAAGTAGTTCATTTATTTTCACAGCTGCTGAGTATACCATTATATGGATATGCCATAATTTATTTAATCAGTTCCCCTATTGGTGGACATGTAGATTATTCACAGTCTTTTGCTATAAAAACAACATTTCAGTGCATATGATTGTGCATACATCTTTGTGTGCACGTGTCACCAAGCCTGTAGGATCTAGAAATGGAATTGTTGGGTCAAAGGGTGTGGGCATTTTGAATTTTGATCAGTGTAGCAAATTTCTCCTTCCTCCAAAGAGGCAGTGCAGATGTATCCTCTTATTAATCATGTTTGAGAGGTCTGTTTCTCCACAAAGTATATAATCAGACTATTTATATTTGATAACTTCTTAGGTTAAAAACAGTGTTTCATGGTTGTTTTTATTTGCATTACGAGGTTTTTTTCTTTTATAAATTTATTTATTTTATTTATTTATTTCTGGCTGCGTTGGGCCTTTGTTGCTGCACGCGGGCTTTCTCTAGTTGCGGCGAGTGGGGTCTAGTCTTTGTTGCGGTGCACGTGCTTCTCATTGTGGTGGCTTCTCTTGTTGCGGAGCACGGGCTCTAGGTGAGCAGGCTTGAGTAGCTGTGGCACGCAGGCTCAGTAGTTGTGGCTCACAGGCTTAGTTGCTCTGTGGCATGTAGGATCTTCCCGGACCAGGGATCGAACCTATGTCCTCTGCATTGGCAGGCGGATTCTTAACCACTGTGCCACCAGGGAAGTCCCTGAGGTTTGTTTTATAACCAACACTGGTGAGAGAAAATTGAAACCTGACATTGGAGGTGTGAGATTTTAAGAAAGCATCATGCTGCTTTGAACTAAGTCACGTCTGATCTGACTTGGACGAAGAAATTGAGAAAATTTGCCAATGAGCTCTAAGCCACCTGACTCCTTGGAGAAGAGGTACAAAAGACAGACAAATGAAATCATGATTTTCAAAAGAGGGGAAAGATATCAGTAACACAAACCAACGGCCAGGAATCTTGATGTTTAACTCAGCTAGAATTCTAAACCAGACCATCAAATGGATGATTTGTGAGTACAATGGCATGGTGTAGGGAAGAGGAAGGACACTGAGTCCTATCAGACTGCAATAATCACAGCTTTTACCTAACAGGGTGACCTTGGGCAAGCTACTTCATATATCTCTGAACTTCCACTTCTTCAGCATAAAATAGGGGCAGTAATAGCCATGTGCCAGAGTTACGGCAAAAACTAAAATAACTCATGGAAAATGCTTGGCACAAAAGATATCAGTGGGAGTTCCCTGGCGGTCCAGTGGTTAGGACTTGGGGCTTTCACTGCCGTGGGCCTAGGTTCAATCCCTGGTCCAGCAACTAAGATCCCACAAGCTGCACAGTGTGGCTGGAAAAAAAAAAAAAAGATATTAGTTAAAGTGGAAGGAAGGAGGTCAAACCTGAGCCCTCTGAGGTTATAGGCCCTAGACATCTGAGGAAAGGGGAAGAAAGCTGGACAGATGATCTGGAGATAGAACAGCTGTAAGCCAGAGCAGCTTGATTGCCCCTGTAAAAGGCAGTATTTTCCAAATCTAGTGATCAGATCTCAAGGGTGAAAAACCAGACAAACAAAACCTCCAAATACTATCCCCCTTAAAGCTTGAAACAAAACTGTCTTCTTATCAGTTGGGTATTTCTAGGGCCACCAATGTTTCATTCTTTGTGAATGGCCCCTGGAGACGACAAGGAAGAGGTACTGTGTATCTAATCTGCCAACCCCCAAAAAAAGCCTAAAGATGTATGTTGTAGTTAATCCCCCTATTGGGATTATGAGCGGGATGTGTGATTTGTAATAGTGTCTTTAAAACCGGCTGCATTTATGGCAGCCATGCTGCTTATCATGCCCCGTCGGAGCTGTGTTTGCCATCTGTCTCTGTGTTGGACTGGATCCAGAATTAGGGGATGGGTTGAAGACATGGCCCTCGGCATCTCAAAATGTCATCTTGATGAGGACTCACCGGAGAACTTTCTCCCAAACCTCACGTGAGTTTTGTAACCAATATTTGCTTCAGCCTCTAGAAAGCACAGCAAATCTGTAACCCACTTTTAGTAGTTATAAACAGAGCTTTATACATATGTATTGTATACCAACCCTGGATTCATGTTATCATTTCACCCCTTATTTTCCCTTTGCCATTTTATTTTTTATCTTGATCATGATACCCTACTACTGCTACTGTCAGTAATTATGGCCAGCGTTTTAGCGGCTGTGAGGCTTACTAGATGCCAGGCACCTGTTGCAATGCTTCAAGTCTTTGTTGAAACCAAGCAAGGTACAAATAAAGAAACAAACACAACTGCCAGGTTCCCTCATCTCCCTTATGGTACCAACTTAAAGGGGTCATTTTAATATCTGAGGACATAAATCTTAGAGAAAGGCTGCATATCTTTGACTTCATAGTTCTGCTTATGAAGCTGTATTTGGAAATAAACAGACCTACAAAGCAAAACAAGAACCTCTCAGCAGTCAGAAGGCGTCAGTCAGGGAATTCCCTGGTGGTCCAGTGGTTAGGACTCTGTGCTTCCACGGCAGGGGGCCTGGGTTTGAGCGCTGGTCAGGGAGCTAAGATCCCGCAAGCTGCTCACCGTGGCCAAAAAAAGAAAAAGAAAAATGAGTCAAATTGAAGGAAACATATCAAATAAATAATAGTACAGTGGGTACCCAGATGTGGCAAAGGTGTTAAGTAGAACTTAGGAATCCCTGAGGTCAGACCCCCAGACAAAGGTGAGGACAGTTATCTAGGAGACACTGTAGTCAGGGAAGGAAGGGGTAGGATTTAGCTGGATTTCGAAGGAGAGAAGCCCCAGTCTTAAAGCTGGGAAATCCAAGACTTCACAGTTGATCTGTGGCCTAGAACATGTTATCTGACTTGTTTGAAGTCCCATTCCCTTGTGAGTAAAAAGAGGATGATAATACTTGCCTCTCAAAGGTAGAAACAAATGCCTTCATGTGAATGAAAGTATAAGTTGTAAAATGCTTACTCAATGTGAGCTACTATCAGGGCCTAGATTTAAGTTGGCTGGTATTTGATCAGGACCCTGCAGACAGACCAGACTCAGCTACGTGGACAGGAGGAGGGGAAGTGCTTTAGAGCAGAGGGAGGGAGTCAGGGTTTGGTGAAAGGCCCAGAAGCAGGACAGCCCTTACTCTGTCAGGGGATGGGTGGGGTGGAGCCCTTGGTACGTGGGAGGGTGGGGATTACCTGTGAGGGAGGCAGAAAGGCTGCGTTCAGATAGGGCCAGGCCTCCGGGGCTTTGAACTTCACTGTTCTACAGGCATAGTTCTAGGTTCCTTGGGGGATGTCAATCAGGCTTCAAACTTTTGAGAGCTTCCCGATTTTTTTAAAAGAACTTTAATGTGTGTGACAATATAATACTCTCCTCCATCTGTCTTCAACCTCCTTTCCCTTTCCCTAGGCCCCAGTAGAGCATTTGTTCCCAGGGCTGATGGGAACCTCTCCAGAAGGTTAGTCCATGTGTCACATATGGATAGGAAATCAGTTGAATCGACCTAATTTGACTCGGATTAGTACAAACCTGAAAAGGAAATCAACTTTTTTTTAAATCTCACAATCTCCACTCGTAACCTTCCATTTAAAAAGTGGTTGTGGGCTTCCCTGGTGGCGCAGTGGTTGGGAGTCCGCCTGCCGATGCAGGGGTCGCGGGTTCGTGCCCCGGTCCAGGGGGATCTCACGTGCCCCGGTCCAGGGGGGTCTCACGTGCCGCGGAGCAGCTGGGACCGTGAGCCATGGCCGCTGGGCCTGCGCGTCCGGAGCCTGTGCTCCGCAACGGGAGAGGCCACAACAGTGAGAGGCCCGCGTACCACAAAAAAAAAAAAAAAAAGTGTTGTTGTTTTTTTTTCCTCTAAATTGGAAATCATCAAACAGAACAAAAGATTACAAAGCTAAGTCTTGCTCTTACTTCAGATTCTCAGTTCTCCTCCCCAGAAGTAACTCTTTCCAGGTACTTATGCAAACTCCCCAGAATAGTCAAGATATACACAAAAGTCACTCACAGAGTCGGACTCTTGTGGTTGGAGAACATCTGAGCGACCATGTCATTTTGCAGAGGTGGTAACTGAGGCCCTGAAAGCTTAGCGACTAGAGTTAGTTCAGATCATACCTTAATGCAAATATTTGGTTTCAAAACAGTATACAAAGATTTCATTTCTCTTCATTTGTATTATATATATATAATATACACACATATATATAATATACACATTTACTTAATATATAAGTTAATTTTATTTACACAATGATATATGTGGTCTTCAGTAGCTTAATCAAAGTTATTTTAACTTTATAAAAATAGAAAAGTTCCGTAATTTCCAAAAATTAAAAAAACAAACAAACCATCTCTGTTGAGGATGAGGACCATGGAGTCATTCTGAGGGCAAACACTGCAGTGCCTTTGGGGAGACCCATGGGCACCAGATGGGTGGGGAGAAGTAAAGGACACTGGAAGCAGGACAGCTGTCTGGAAAGTCACTGTGGTAATTCAGGAATGAGAACCAGGAGGCTGCAGTGGCCTGGGGCAGGCGGATGGAAGAGCTGGATGGACTCAGCAGTGGTGCCATAGGCCTGAGGACCTACTGGCTAAGGGGTACAGAAGATGGACCCCCCCAGGCTTGGTATCACGTAGGGAAAAGGAGCCGGTGAATCTGGGATGAGGGCGAAGTGGACGGGTCTGTTCGGCAGATGGAGAGAAAGAGCTAAGGCTTTGAGGATGGGGCAGAGTTGGGCAGCTAACAGCTAAGGATTTGGAACTGACCACATGCAACAGGAGATTTCTGAGGAAGAGAATGTAAAGGAAGGACTTGGTTCTGAGCTCAGGGGACACGGTGGTCGGGAGGCACCAGGAGGGAAGGACTTGTTGTGACAAAGACTTAGGAGCCACCGTTGGCACTTGAGCAGTTCCTGAGTCTGGAATCTCAGACTCTCAGAGGTGGAAGGGACCCCCAGGTCCCCAGACCCAGCTCTTGTTCCGCATTTGAGAACCACGTTCCTGAATAGCAGCTCCCAATGTTCCCTGTGGGCACGCATATCTCCGCGGAAGAAGGCCCCATCCATTCCTGGTGGCAGCATCTGGCAGCCTTTCTGCCTGTGGTTAGACAGCTGTCCTGGTGACAAGGTGCCTGGGGTGGTGAGGTGAGTGGCCTCCTCCAGCTTCACCTTCCCAGTCCTTGCATCCTGCCCTGAGAGCGTCCCCATCCATACAGCAGGGGATTGGAGTGTCTAGTCGTGGCCCCAAGTCCTCCCAGATTACTCAGGACATTACCCAGATTTCCAGACTCCTGGCTCTCCTGCCCACCAGGCTGAGGGCTGTGCCCTCTGATGAGGAAGACTGAGGCAGACGTGGCTAGAGTTGGTCAGCTCCAAATTCTTGATCATCTCATTTAACCCTCCCGTCCCTTGGAAACCAAGGCTCATCCTCTTTCCAAAGAAGAGGAAGTTAAATCTCCAAGAGGCAAAGTGACTTGCCCAAGATCATCCTGGCAGTGAGGATGGAGCAGGGTTTGGATCAGGATCTACCTCCAGGACCTCACTGCCCTCAAAGCAACCTGGGCCTCGGGGCACAAGGCCCTGTATTAAGGGGCCATGTGGGAGGCTCGTGAGCTGTGACCAAGAAGAACGTGGCGGTGGGTTGTCCATGAAAGGCAGGGAGTCAATCCAATCCTCATCCTTCCAGGAATTCCCCTGCCAGGAGGGTCTCCTTCACGGCCACTGTGCCAGCTGACTATAGGCAACAGGACAGCACACTGTCGTCTATAGTCAGAGCGCCCTTTGCCTCCCTAGAAGCAGGACAGGAAACTTTCTGGAAAATGGCTTGGCCCATCCGGAGTGCCCTGCCCTTCCCTATTCCTCTCTCCAGCTTGTGGAGCAAGATGAGGAGAGAATGGCAGGGCTGAGAGGCTTACTCTGTGGTCCCAGAAACACACGCACACACACACACACACACACACACACACACGCAGCCAACCTGAGCCCTGATGGTTCTGAAGTCAGCATGCCTGGGTTTGAATCCATCTCTGTCACTAGTAAGCTGTGTACAAGTGACTTACTCTATCCTCAAATAATAATAATATTGGTTTCATGAGTTGTTTTGAAGGTTCATGGAGTTACTACATGTAAACCCTTGGAACAGTGCCCAGCATGTAGTGAATAATCAAAGGAACTACGTCAGCAGACATCATCCTATTTATTACTCTGAACCTGGTAGACACAGATCAAGGGGTACAGAATCAATAGCTACAGTTAAGTGGGTGCTGGAGCATCAACAGTGAAAGATGATTAACATACTGAAACCACCTTTCAGCCTCACAGTTGGGGAATACAAGAGGAGTGACAAGGATTGTGACAAACTGGAAAGCCCGTGCCCCTCTAAAGAAGGAAGCTACCGCCCAGCCAGTTGTTGCCATGTGAAAATTTGGGTGATGTTGCCACATCTTTGGATTTTCCAAAATTTGAATTTTTATGTGAAATGTACCAATTTTTAAATGTGGCAATTAATTCAGTTTTTAAAAAAACCCAAAATCTTGTAGGCCAAACTCAACTCTTCTGTGAGCCTCCAGGGTACAGCTTTCCTGTAGACTTACTGCCCCACGGCCAGGTCAGGCTTTTGCAGCCCTGGGAGGGCAGAAGAGAGCCTTGAGGGCCGGATCTGCCCACAAGCCTCTCTGATCCCAAGTCGGCCTCCTTCTCACCTGTCCCTCAGAGCAAAGGGGAGAGTGGGGATGTCTGGGAACGAATGTGATTGTGCAGTGGAGGCTCTGCCCAACTCTACCCCATCTGTCCAGCCTAGGGATTAATCCAGAAACAGATGGAAGAGGCAGAAGGATGACTTCATTCCACACACTGAGCACCTACTACCTGCCATTACTGTTCTAGGTGCAGTGGAGACAGCAGTGATTACAAGAAGCCAGGCCCCTGCCCTGATGGAGCAGATCTTAACCCCTGTGTGTGCGGGAGGGGAAGGCAGTGCCAGAGGTGATGCGTACTTCGGAGAAACAGAGCAGGGGAAGGGGGGCCAGGAGGAGCAAAGGCCCTGAGGCTTGACTGAGGTGTCAAAGGTGACAGAAGCCAAGGATAAGATGGAGATATGCCTGCTAGGGAAGGTGGAAGGAGACAGCTCTGATAAGGAGCAGAGGCAGGGCCAGCAGGGCCCCTCTTCTGCTGGTCACACTCTCTAAACCACATATGTAGGCCCAGAGGAGTTGCCTCCCCTTAGCAATTTCTGACAGTTTGTTCCTCCCCTCACTCCCTCACATCTCTGGACAGATAGCCCTTTTCACATTCTCTTTGTGAATGTGATTTGTAATTCCTTTGTGTTTATCACACACACACAAACACACACAATCAAACCTCTTGAGTTCTCGAGGGTAGAGAGCCCAATTTTTGTTCAGCTCTGAGGTCTCCCTGCCGTTATGTTCCCCACAGTGCCCAGAAATAATAGGCTTCCATATACCAATGTGTTAAACTGAAATAATGGCATGGCTTAAGCACGTTCCCTCACTTCTCACACCTTAGTTTCCTCTCCTGTAAAATGGGGATAATCATTGATTGTGATGAGGAGGAAAAGAGAAAAAGGCTATAAAAATTGGGGGCCTAGATAACCTGGACTTGAGGCCACCAGGGTTTTTCTCTTGCTCTGAGTTGGGTGCCCCTGGAGCTACTGGGAAACGTTCTTGCCCTCCTCCCTCCTGCCACCACGGGGCCTCAGTTTCCTCCTCTGAGGGGAGCTAACTGGGGAAGAGGGGCCAGCACACACTTCCCAGTGAGGCTGGGGCTAGGGACACAGGGCCGCCACAAATCTCTCGTGGCTGCGCTGGTCCCCTCAGCCCAAATGCTTGTTGCTGTGACTTCTTATTTCACCTAAGCCATTTTTGGTCTGTAGGATGTTCCGTCTCCAGGTCTGTCCTGCCAGCCCTGGCTCCCACCCCATAATCCAGGCATCCAGGACCCATGCCTGGGTCTGAGTCCCAACAAAGGCAGGCCCCGGAGACCAGCAGCCAACAAATCTGAGATAGGGCTTTCTGGGAGCGGCAGGCGGAGCCCCTGTGAAATGGAGGGTGGCCATAAATCCGGAGCCCCTCACTGGTATCTGGGTTCCCCCGAGAACTGGCTTCCACTGGAGACGGAGAGAGGGGCGTCGTCTCAGCCACCTCCCTGCTTCCAGTCCTCTTTTTCTCCCAGGCTGTGGGAGGCAAAGGGTTAAATCCCATAGAGCTGATGCTCTGACTCCAGGCTAGAGGGGCCCGGGAAGCTGGGGTCACTTCCTGCTCCGTCCCAGTCACCCTGAACTGGTCCCCGGGTCCTCAGCCTGGGATCACCCCTTGAGAAGGACCCCAGAGTCCTCGGCATCTAGCCCGCCCCCCGAGGCAGGGCATTCAAGGGGTTAAGTCCCCTGGGGCTGGATTCTGCCTTCCGGCCTTTCCCAGACCCCAGAGCCGTGAGTTGGGGGCGCCTGGGTTCCCGGGGGGTTGGCCCGGAGGGCCCGGGACGGCCGCCGGGGAACAATGGGGCGCGAGAGGCAGGGGCCGGGCGCGGGACTGAGCCCCCTCCCCCGCCCCCGGGCCGCCCGGGTTAGGGGTGGGGGCCGGGAAGGGGCCGTGAGGGCCGAGGATTCTGGGAAGAGCGCGAGGGTCTGGCTGTGGGGGAGGGGAGGGCGTGAGCATTCTGGGAAGAGGGAATTCGGCCTGGCGGGCCGGGCCGGGGGCCGGGGCGCCGCGGGAGAGCCGGGAATCCTGGGTGCCCCGGGCGGGGGAGGGGAGGATGCCAGGCTCGGGGTTGGGAGCCAGAAGGAGGGTCGTGGGGACCGGCTGGAGCAGAAGTCCAGGGTCCGGGCTGGTGTGGGCGTCGGGGGGCCGGGGCCAGGGTGGCTGTATTCCCGCGGCTGCCTCCATGTCAGGGTCACCCTGGGCCGCTCTCCACACCTCTCTGTGAGGCAGCCTCCTCCTCTCCTTCCCTCCCTCCCTCCCTCCGCAGTGGGGCTGGCCTGAGGTCGAGGCCGCTGCAGGCCCAAGCACTTCTTGCCTCCCTCCTTCTCCCCACTTTGATACTCCATGTCGGCCTTGTCATTAACCCCTTCCCTTCTACCCTGGATCGCTGAGTTTGAATTTCTCGAGAGACGATCATGGTACATAAATTCTTACCTGTCCTCAGCAAACAGAGCAGGCCTCTTCAACATAGTCAGGCAGCCCCCAGCTTGGCAGAAGTCCCTGCTTCCACCTTCCCAAAGACACTTACAGATGGGGGTGGGGGATTCTCATAGCCTAAGGAGCTGCGGAGATGAAGAAGTTCATTTACTTCCTAACATCTAAGCCCTCTCTCTCCTACTGCTGTTTGGCAGGCTTCAGCTAGCTCCTGCTTCACTTTGGTCACCACCCTGCTGCCTTCTCACAAGTCCTTGCACCGCCGCCCCCATACACACAGTGGTCATCCCACATGGCCACTCAAAGCCCAGGCCCTCCCCAGGGTCTCTCTGGGGAGTTCTCCTCCTAGCACTTAACTCCTGTGGCCCTGTTCCCTCATCATGGAATCATATGACTGTCTCTGGAGTGACAGCTGCCTGTGTTTTACTCTGAACTCCTGCTCCTCTGCTGCCATCCCCTTTAAAGGCATTGGACCAAACAGGTTTTCTAGGAGCAAGGGGCATCTCATTCATTGATTTTTCGTTCATTCAAAATTTATTGAGCACCTATTACGTGTTAGGGATGGGATACAGCAGTAACGAAAGAGAAGATGGATTAGAGGAAGGGGTACCAGGATGGGAGTGGTAGTGGAAGCCTTCAGCGGGGAGTACTCTGTTTCGAGTTCACAGCTACAGATTGTCAGGATCCAACCCCTCCTTTTACAGCCAGGGAAACCTCTTGATCCCAGGAATTTCTCCATCCCGTTCCCATGGCCAGCAGGCTCTGTCTGAGCTTCTTTCCCCAGCTGCCCACGTTTATGAGTTTCACATGACTTTCAAGGTCACTTCCCTCTCTTAGAGGCTGCGACAAGCCAGACGCAGAGCCTTGCATATCTGGTCTTAGCTCTGCCACTTCCCAGCCTGTGACCTTGGAGAAATCTCCCTGGGCATTGATTTCCTAATCTGGAAAATGGACAGCCTGATTCCTGGGTCTCCTCATAGGACTGTAGGGAGGATGGGGTGCGACAATGAGGACAGCACAGTGGGCACTGTGTCAGCTGCCAGGTGGTCTCCACACACTCATCCCGCCTCTCTTTTCCTTTCCAATTCCCTCTCAAGGTAGTTCCTGCAGAAGCCCCCGATGGCTTTAAACTGCCCCCTCTCCCTACCTCTGGCCCGAGCTTCGACCTTCTTTCTGTGCTTGGATAACGGGAAAGTGCCCCAGTCTTTTGGAGGGCCCTGTCCCCTCAGGGAAATCAGGGTGGTTACTTTCTTTTTTTAACTCTTTAAGTGTTCCAGGCAGTCTTGGTTGTCTATGGGGCTCATAAGGAAAGTTTATTGGTCCCAATTAGCAGCCCCATTAAGGAGGAAAATTAGAGTCTTTAATGAACTTCCTCTGATTAGCAAAATAACAGGTTTCCCAGCCTCTGGGCATCAGAGGGGTAGGGTGAGAGCCTGCTTCCCCTGTGGGTGTGAGATAATACCTCTCCAGCCCCCAGTGTGGGTTCAAAGGGTTATGACTGATGAGCTTTTAATTACACTCTTAAATTCACCTACTTGCTTAGTTGTGATCTTAAGATCTGGAGCAGGAATCTGGCCTGCGGGGGTGGGGTGGGGGGAGGGGTGTGGGCGCGGTGAGAACTGATGCCCAGAAAAATGGGGAGGTAGGAGACTGCAGTTCAGATCAGGAGAAATAGGGGCTGGGGGGTGGGCAGGTGGGGGAGTGGGGCTGGGGGAGTAAAGGAAGGCGGGAGGTCAGCTCCCATGGTGTGCTCTCTCCCCTCCCCTCCCCTCCCCAGGGTCCCTGGAGCACTGGGCAGTCCTGAGTTCTGGGATGGAGCCCGAGGCAGCGCTGTGGGGCCCTGATCTGCAGGGTCCTGAGCTGAGCCCCGACGATGCTCATCGAGGTGAGGGACACAAGAAGGGACTGCGGTCCTGACAAGACAGTAGCCCCAGTTCAGGGAGGGGCGCAGACTCTGGGGGAAACCCAGGGGAGGGAAGTGATGCTCGGCCCGTGTTCTGAAAGGAAATGGGGGCTGGAGACTCCCTTTCTCTCTGTAGGTGCCGACAGTGGGAACGAAGAGGAGAGCCCTCAGCAGGAAAGTTCTGGGGAGGAGGTCATCTTGGGAGATCCAGCTCAGAGTCCAGAATTCAAGGACCCACCAGAGATGCCCCTGGAGACACCCTCCCAGGATCCCTCAGTCCCCCAGGACCCCCCGGCCCCGCTGGGTCACTCCAACCCCTCAGACCACCAGACCCCTCTGGACCCCCCAACCCCCGAGGTAGTCCCGACCCCGTCTGACTGGACCAAGGCCTGTGAGGCCAGTTGGCAGTGGGGGACTCTGACCACCTGGAACAGCCCCCCGGTGGTCCCGGCCAACGAGCCCAGCCTGCGGGAGCTGGTGCAAGGCCGCCCTTCCGGGGCCGAGAAGCCCTACATCTGCAACGAGTGCGGCAAGAGCTTCAGCCAGTGGTCCAAGCTGCTGCGGCACCAGCGCATCCACACAGGCGAGCGGCCCAACACCTGCTCCGAGTGCGGCAAGAGCTTCACGCAGAGCTCACACCTGGTGCAGCACCAGCGCACGCACACGGGCGAGAAGCCCTACAAGTGCCCCGACTGCGGCAAGTGCTTCAGCTGGAGCTCCAACCTGGTGCAGCACCAGCGCACGCACACGGGCGAGAAGCCCTACAAGTGCACCGAGTGCGAGAAGGCCTTCACCCAGAGCACCAACCTCATCAAGCACCAGCGCTCTCACACGGGCGAGAAGCCGTACAAGTGCGGCGAGTGCCGGCGGGCTTTCTACCGCAGCTCGGACCTCATCCAGCACCAGGCCACCCACACGGGCGAGAAGCCCTACAAGTGCCCCGAGTGCGGCAAGCGCTTCGGCCAGAACCACAACCTCCTCAAGCACCAGAAGATCCACGCCGGCGAGAAGCCGTACCGCTGCACCGAGTGCGGCAAGAGCTTCATCCAGAGCTCGGAGCTGACCCAGCACCAGCGCACGCACACCGGAGAGAAGCCCTACGAGTGCCTGGAGTGCGGCAAGAGCTTCGGCCACAGCTCCACCCTCATCAAGCACCAGCGGACTCACCTGCGCGAGGACCCGTTCAAGTGCCCGGTGTGCGGCAAGACCTTCACGCTGAGCGCCACGCTGCTGCGGCACCAGCGCACACACACGGGCGAGCGGCCCTACAAGTGCCCCGAGTGCGGCAAAAGCTTCAGCGTCAGCTCCAACCTCATCAATCACCAGCGCATCCACCGCGGCGAGCGGCCCTACATCTGTGCCGACTGCGGCAAGAGCTTCATCATGAGCTCCACCCTTATCCGCCACCAGCGCATCCACACCGGGGAGAAGCCCTACAAGTGCTCCGATTGCGGCAAGAGCTTCATCCGCAGCTCCCACCTCATCCAGCACCGGCGCACGCACACGGGCGAGAAGCCCTACAAGTGCCCCGAGTGCGGCAAGAGCTTCAGCCAGAGCTCGAACCTCATTACGCACGTGCGCACCCACATGGATGAGAACCTCTTCGTGTGCTCCGACTGCGGGAAGGCCTTTTTGGAGGCGCACGAGCTGGAGCAGCATCGAGTGATCCATGAAAGGGGCAAGACCCCCGCCCGAAGAGCTCAGGGAGACAGCCTCCTGGGGCTCGGGGACCCTGCCCTGCTGACCCCACCCCCTGGAGCCAAACCACACAAGTGTCTCGTCTGCGGAAAGGGGTTCAATGACGAGGGCATTTTCATGCAGCATCAGAGGATCCATATTGGAGAAAACCCCTACAAAAATTCAGATGGCCTCCCTGCACACTCCGCCCCCAAGCCGCCTCAGTTTCGACCCCCCAGGCTCCCTTTTGGAGGAAATTCCTATCCAGGTGCGGCGGAGGGCAGAGCTGACCCCCCAGGACAGCCCTTTAAAATGCCTGATGGGCAGGAGAGCTTCAGCCAAAGGCTGGGTCTGCTGTCCTCCAAGTCCTACATCTGTTCCCACTGTGGAGAAAGCTTTTTGGATCGCGCTGTCCTCCTTCAACATCAGCTCACCCACGGCAACGAAAAGCCCTTTCTCTTTCCTGATTATAGGATTGGCCTAGGGGAAGGGGCAGGGCCCAGTCCCTTCCTAAGTGGAAAGCCCTTTAAATGCCCCGAATGCAAAAAAAGCTTTGGCCTCAGCTCCGAGCTGCTGCTGCACCAGAAAGTCCACGCCGGCGGGAAACCCCAGAAGAGTCCGGAGCTGGGGAAGAGCTCTTCGGTCCTCCTGGAGCACCTCAGGAGCCCACTGGGGGCCAGACCCTACAGCTGCTCAGATTGTGGGGCCTCCTTCCTCGATCGCCTAGCCCTCATCCGGCACCAGGAGACCCATACCCAAGAAAAGTCCCCCAAACCTGAGGACCCCCACCCAGAGCCAGCCACCCTGTCCACAGGCCAGGAAAATGAGGAGGAAGCCCCCATCCCCACAGAGAGCAGCAGCCACGGGGAAGGGGGAAGCCCCAAAACCCTTTTGGAAGAAAAGCCCTATTTGTGCCCCGAGTGTGGAGACGGCTTCACAGAAGTCGCAGCCCTCCTCCTCCATAGGAGCTGCCACCCAGGGGTCACCCTGTGAAATGGGTCTGGAGACCAGGGGCCTCTCTTCCCTGAGAGGAACACTGGATCTCCCCAAAAATTATGTGGGGAAAGGAGGAAAACTCTTTCAGATTGTAGCGAGGCACAGGATAAAGAATGGTGGGTAAAAATAGTGCTTTTACATCAGTGATGAGAAACCCTTTAAAATTGTTGGTGGGAACCACTTATAAGGCAGTAGAGAAAAACTGTTGGGTTAGAAACCCTATAAATACGTAGGAAAAAAAAGCCCTTTAAGTCTGTAGCAGAAAAACCCTATAAACCATAGTGGATAAAAGCCCTATTAATTGTAGGAAGAGGTCCCAATATGTCTCTAGACAACTCTATAAAACTGTATTGAAATCCTTGTGAAACTATAGAGTCAGGGAAGTGCAGGGAATATGACAATGGCGTTGACTTGGGAGGAGTGACCCTTAGAAGGTGTAGAAGAACCTCCCATGAACTTGCTCCTCCCATGAACTTGCATTCTCTCCCCTTGGAGTATGGGAGGGAACCTCTCTCCCAGAGCCGTGGACAATTACACTGAGGAAACTGCTCGTCTGGGGAGGAGCGCGGGAATGGGGTGGAACCAGAAAAGGAAGAAAACAGAGGAGAAAAATAAGTGATGAGGAGCCCTCAGATCCACAGAGGAGAAATGACCCAGGAACCAGGAAAAGAAGGTGTAGCTCAGGACACTGGGGGTTCCTTGGGGTACGAGGGCAGCCTTAGATGATTGTGTGTGTGAAAGGAAGAGGCCCATGGAATTCCTGATCAGAAAGAACCCAAAAATGGGGAAGGAAAAAAAAAATCCAGCCTTTTTAAAGGCTGAAGTTTGGGGTGCATAAAAGCTTTAAGTATAAGGAGACCACAAAAATTAGGGAGGAAGAGTAGGGGGTTGGTTATAGTGCTTTGAGGAAAGCAGACCAAGGTGGAGAAACTGTTCCGATGGAACCCAACAAACTCCAGGCTGCCCAGTCTTCCCTGTCTCCAGGAGCTTGTTAAACTACAAGTACAAGCAGATCCCAGCTCAGGCCATGAGGGTTCCCCCCACCCCCAAAGCAGGCAGGACTCCCCTCTCCCCAGCCCAGCTGGGGACGTCTACTCTCAGAGGCCTCCAGGGATGGAGGGTCCCTCCTGCCACGTTCTCAGGTCTCACTGTCAGGAGGCTTCTCCTGAAATCTAACTGCCACCAGTCCTGCTGCAGTGGCAGCCCATTTCCTCAGATTCTGTCCTCAGTCAGAGAGGGAGAACCGCTGCTAGTCGACCTCCAAAGAATAAAGCCCTTCAGAGACTCAAGGCCTGTGTGTGCTTAAATCCTCCCCAGACTTCTCCAAGTCAAGAGAGCTATGTGTGGGCTCTCTGTGGCAACGAGGGACAGCAAGTTGACAGAATAGAGAGCTTTGATTAGCCAGCAACCTGATTTTAAACCTCACTCTTTCATCTGAGCTGTTAGCAAGGCTGCTAGCAGGACAAGCCAGCCTGCACACTGTGATGGGTGTCCAAACGCCCCACAGACTGGACCGTGGGTCCCTGAAGAGTATGGAGACCTGACCACCTGACCACCTCACCCTGGTACCTGGAGCCCTGTGAGGTTGTTAACAACCCAGCCCGACTGTGGGCTTGCAAAGGGACAGATTCCACCCACTTGGCTCCTTTCCTCCTTAGCCAGAAACCTTCAGAGGGAAATGGAAGGATGAGAAACACACTCCCTGGCCAGGCTTGTCTCCAGTCCTCACACACCACACACAGTGACATACTTTCATTAACCCAGCCAAACCCGCTCACATGACTGGGAGTGTGTGGCAGGGGAAACAGACTGTTTTCTTCTAAAATGGTTGGAGAGAGAAAACTCCTGAAACATCTGTAACAAGAACCCCATCCCCTAACCGTAGAGACCCTTAAAGAAGGAGAGGACTCCGTCCAGTGCTGGGTTCAATGGAAGTGCCCACTGACCCCACGCTGGCCCCTGTAACGCACTGTGGTCCTGAAGTAAGAGGACTGAGATGCCAGGTGAGGAGTCACATCCCTGGAGAGGGTGACCCAGCTTCCTACAAACTTGTGGAAGAGACCTCTGATTCCACTACCTAAAAGTTCAAAAGGTGAAAGTCCTTCACCCTTCGTCTATCCTGTTCCCAAAGGGATGACCCTCAAATTCAAAGATCGAAGTCATAGAACGTTGTAGGAGGAAGAAGTGAGGCCTGCTGGGGAGAAGGAAAAGGCAGGCCTTGGATGACTACGGGGAGACCCTTGTTAACATCTGCATAAAGCCCCGCCCCACCCAAGTGCCAGGTCAGAGAGCACCACCAAGAGGGGAGAAGAAGGCTGCCTGCCTCTACTGACAGCATGGACCAAGGGGGTGTCCCTCTGAGACTGAAGAAGAGGAGACGATTCTCCAAGCAGGTTTTTTTCCCTGTAAGATGGCAGCAGAAAGAAACTTCAGTTGTAGAGACAAACCCCTTGTAAAGCTAGAAGCAGATCCTCTCAGAAACAGGTCTGAGGAATCTGTCTCCAGAAGGGTCCTGGAGAGCCCTTGGGGCTCCAGGGTCAGTCCAGGGGAAGATGGTCAGTGTGGTCAAAGGCCGACTGAAGGCCAACCGAGGACTAGGGTGTAGCATACGTAGTAGGACGCTCGCATGTTGTAGGGTGAGGGCCAGAGGTCTTGGCTCCGGTACTGAATGGATGATGTGGACACGATTAGTTGGGGTCTGGGGTTTCATAGCAAGAAAGGGGGCAGAGTCAGAGAACTTTGGGGTGTCACCTGTTCTCTGTTGCCCACCTCCCCAAACTCTTTTAGCTGGGTACTTTCCTCCCAGAGCAAGCTACATCTTGGGAGGAACTAAACAGGGAACAGGCTGGGGGAGGTGGCAGTGTCGAGTCCCTCTGACCAGCTCAGGCCAAGGCCCAGGGGTCGTGGCACTTTCCCACCAGAACTGGGTCTGGAAGGCAGAGCGTAGCCAAACCCTCTCGTTCAACTCCACGCAAGCCTGACTCTTAAGAAGGGCCCTCGTGGAGGAGTGCGACACAGGGTCACAGCGTCATTGGTGAAAGCAGAGGGGAGAACAGAAACTGATCTGAGCTTAGGCTGAAACTTGAAACTGCTATGGATATGGAGGTCAGAAGGGAGCATGGGCATGAATCCTGAATGGTGGGGCAACTCGAAACCATCACAACCAAGAGGTGGGTTCCATGGCACCCGCCCCTCAGGTGAGCAGTCCCGACTCCTTTGCCCCCGTGAGGGAAGCCCCACTCACCTGACTTGTCCCCCCTGGAGTGAAGAGAGGCCCCACTTTTGAGTGTTGTGTGTCAATAACAGTGTTGTGTCACTGGTGGTCATGTTGAATAGTTGAAGAGAATAAAGGGAATAAGATTTCCCAGGTGGTTTCTGTCTTCTCTTTCAAGCCTAGAGCAAGCTGAGAGAGCCCGTCCTCTCCCAGGGCAGCTTCCATGTGTAACCTCAAAATCTCAGCCCAGCCCCAGGCCGCCCTTGCAGCCCTCTTCCCAGAGGCCTAAAATCCCCACCCAGAGCTTGCTGGTGGGAGCCTGAGGGTTTATGGAGTTTTAGAATCTGCTCCCTTGGGAGACAGGGGCAGAAATGTGTTGAGAAGGTGGCAGAGCCAAGCAGCACGACATGCTGACTTCTGGGTGGCAGCCTGGTGACTCGCACTCGCTGGCTCGGGTCCAGCTGTGCTGCCCCAGGGAGGCCTCTTGGGCCCCAACACCTGCACCCTCCCCAGATGGCCACAAGGCAAAGTGCCTAAGATTCTAGTTCCAGAAGCCGGCAGCCACCTCCCCTGGTTCGTCTGGGTCCTGGCCCTGGCCCAGCTCTTCCTCTAGACCAGAGCCTCCTAGCCCCCGAGGAGAGGTGGGTGGTGACCTGGCTCGTCATCTCACTCTCAGGATGTAGCCCGTGAGCCCCCAACGTGTGGAGAGGCTGAGGCTAACAGGAGGCAGCCATTTGCCTAAGATGCAAGGGAAACCAGAATGGCCAGGAGCAAGCTCTGCACCCAACCAAGCCTCTCCTCCCCCACCGCTGGGCCTGCCTGGGCCTGGCCTGGGCTCCACACTGTCTGGGCCAGGCAGGGGTTGCTCCGCTGAATCCGCCTTGCGGGCTTGCCTCAGCGCTATCTCCTGAACCTAGACCTGGCCATGGCCCCTGAGTGGCTGCTTGAGGTCAATACTTGCTCTAACCTGTTGCCTGCCTCTGCCGCAGTCTGCCGGGGGCCCCTGCCCCAGCCAGGAAGCTGTCTCCCCACCTTCCCTGTGCTTCTCTGACCCAGACTCCCAAGGCTGACTCAATTGTCTCTCCTTCCCCTTTTCCATCTGGAAAGCAAGGGGTGGGGGACGGTGGGGAAGGGGGGAAGAGAGGAGGGAATTGCGTTTCACGTAGAAGCAAGTAAAGAAGGCTATTCTATATTCCCTGGGGACACTGAGGTACCTCAGCACAGGAGGATCCTCAGCAAAGTGAGGGGACTACAGGGGAAGAACAGACACTGGAGCACATTGGTTCATACTTAGCAGAAGGGGCTGTGTATCCAGACGTGGTACCTGCCACAGCAGAGGGTCAGGAAACTGGCAGAGGAAGTGACCTGAAGGTTGAGGGCTGCAGGAACAGGAAATAGTAAGTGTAGGGGCCAGGGGTGTGGTGGGGGATAGAAGGTGCATAACAGTTAGGTGTAGGCTTAGAGCATAGTGGAGTAGAAACTGAGAAAAGGGAGAGAGCAGAGCCTGGAGTGTAGAGCATCCCGTTTGAGTAACTGGAATAAGGGCACCATTGGGGGAGAGGGGGTTAAGGAGAGTGATGTGATCTTATCCCCCTCACCCAACCCTGGCCACGAATGATGGTGATTTACCAGGTCTGGAGCTCAGGAAAGAACTGGGTTGGAGGAGTTGGGCCTTAGCAGCCTAGCTGTAGCCATGGTCCTGGATAAACACACCCAGGGAGAGCAGTAGAGTAGAAAGGAGAGGGTCTAGCTTATAGGTAGAGGAGGACCATGAGAAGATAGTAAGTATGAGGAAAAGCAGGAGAGTGCAGCACCACAGGGCCCAAGGGAAGTTTTAAAGAGACTGGTTAATGTCAAATACTCCCCTGGACCCTGTGGCCACAGACAGCAGCCTTAATTCTGGCTAAAACACGTAACTTTGCCACTGAGGCCAGCATCTGCTTACCCTCCGAGGCCAGCCAAGGTCAAGATTGGTTCAGGAGGAGCTTTGGCCTGCCCATCCCAAGGGGCCCAGGGAATCACACAGCCACTGAGGTTGTAAGGGATCAAACATCCTGAGTGCAAGGGGCTGACCAGCCCCTAAGGCAGATCCTCCCAGCACTGGGCAGGCTCATTGCAAACCAACGTTTACGGTGAGTTTACTGTTCTTCCTGCAGCATCAGTGCTTGCTCTTCCCACAAATTCTGGGATTTTTATCCCACTCCCTTGGTCTGGAGCTTGAGAAAGTGGTTTGGGCATACTTTATTAAGCATGAGGACTCAGAGATTTTAGCCCTACTGGATATGGAGACTAGCCCAGGAGAGATATTTGGGGAGGTGTCGCAGTCACTTGCATTTGTTAAGGAGCTCACGTGGAGGTGACTCCTGGGAAAGAGGGTAGTGCTCACAGAAGATTGGCGGACCCCGGCCCGCTCCAGGGCGCAGCGCTCCCCTCAGAGCCAGACGGCATCTCTATGATGCAATGTGCTGCGTTTTTTCCCACCTTGGCCACCACTGCCGGGAGCCACGGACACCTCCTCGACGGCCCGATGCCATCCCCCGCCACGGCGAGAGCCTCAGCGAGCGCGCCCACTGTCGCCAGCCCTGAGCCGGAAGCACTGTAGCCCCCGTCTCCGGTCCAACCTGGTCCAACCGCTGCGGCCCCGCCGATACCTTGGGCACCATGTGGAGCCCGAAGGCGGACAAGGCCGCGAGCCCCACCAAAGGCGAGACCTCTGATAAAGCCGCAGCTTCGCGCAAGGGCGTGACTGCTGACAAGGCGGCGGCCGCTCCCGTGGCCATGGCTCCAGCTCCAGCTCCGGCACCAAGCCCGGTCAACACCGGCCCGAGCGCGACCCCCAGTGCAGCCTCCGGCCGCGGACTCGACAGCACACTGAACCCACAGGCGCCGCTGGACACACAGTTCCCGAGAACAAGGCCAGTGGCCAGTGCAGGTCGCAATGAAATAAGTGACCCGCTGAGGCGTCCTGCTTGTCCGTCCGAGGGGGAAGGGCGGGTGAAGCCATTGGGGAAAAACGGCCCACAGACTGGGCCCAGGCCCGCCTCTGGCCAGCACAACCGGGGACCCGGCTCTCCCCTCCGAAGATCTTGCCTAGAAGCACCAATACAGAACTACATTTCCCAGGATGCACCTCGGGGTTCCCAGCACCCCTGCCGCCAATGACTGCGCGGGCTGTGGCGAGCCCGCACGGACCGGGCCGGCAGAGATGCGGAGATCCAGGGTGTCAGCCCCTCCCCATGGGAACAGGTGGGGCCGGCTGGCGACAGAGTGCTGACCACGACGCTTTCTCCCTGCAGACGCGCCCCTCCCAAAGGCCCAGTCTAACCAGCTGTTGGGAGTGGGGTCTCATCTGTGCAGGCCCTCCAGGTTCACACGCCAGCCAGGGCAGCGCTGGGAACAAGTGTAACAGCCAAAATCCGGAACCACATTTAGGGCAGGAAGCCTGGCTACCCGGACTATAGGCTGAGGGTTGGACGTTTATTCAAAACAATTAACAGCCTATACAAGACATCTCTAGAGCAGGGGCCGAGAGGAGCCTTGCACCTCTCAGCAGCTCCACCTTCCAGGCCCCTGCATACTGCCTTCACAGCCCATAGAGTGTGCTTGGGCAGGCAACACACGAAGCATTGTGGGTATAGGCTCAGTCACAGGGTGTTAGATGCTCTTCTACCTGGAATGATTGGAAGTCGGCCCAGCACGCTAGTCTGTCCCTTTTTCCCCCTGGAAGTTCTGCCTCCACTAAAGTTAAGGCCACCAGGATGAAAGCAGGGTCAGGGCTGGGGACCCAGCGGAGCCCTGGGAAGCATCAGGGCTGTAAGTGGGGCCTGGGAGCGAAGTAGAGATTGGGAGGGGTCTGATTAGAATAGAAACTGATGATCTTAGTTCAGCACTCCCAAGATGAGTGCAAGGTGACTGCAGCAACCTTAGAGCTTCCCAGAAGACAGTGCCCCCATCAAGGAGGTGCTCTTAGTATAAGACCAGACCAAAGAGCCCAAGGAACTCCACAGGAGGGAAGGTCTGCCTAGGTCTGGGGAGCAGAGGGTAAAGAAACTCCCTGGGCCCCAGAGCCCAGTCTCAGAGCAAGGAGCTGGGGATCTGACCCATCCCTGGTCCTTACTTGTGGGTGTGTAAGCAGGTAGTGAACTTCCACTTGTGTGGGAAGTCACAGCCTGGGGAATTTCCCCTTTAGGGCTGGGATGGGCCCGTGGAGTCAGTTGGAGAAGGTTTAGGGCCAGGTTCCAAGAAGTTCTGTTGAGTGCTCTGGGCCCCTCAGGCCTCTCACAGCAGACCTTTTGTGCAGGGCAAGTGCCCCCTAGGCTGTAGTTCTGACCTTGGGGAAAAGGTGAAACTGAGCTTGGTTAATCCCACTCCCACTAGCATGCACTGGGGCCCCCAAAACCAACTACATGGGGAGGGGCTGGGCCCACAGGGTCCGGAATGGAGGGTGGGGGCCACTGGGTGTGGGGTGGGGAGGGACTGGAGGCACAGCCCCCAGGGTCCATGGGTGTTCCAAAGTCCCCTGAGTTACGGGTTCAGCTGATGTAGACACGGTGGAAGTCATGGGCACCAAAGGCTGCGTTGCACTTGGGGCACTTCCTCTGGCGGGCCTCATAGCGGCCCCGTACGCACTCGAAGCAGAAAACGTGGAAGCACTTGGTGAGGACTGCATCCTTCTTGCGGGTGTTACAGCAGGGGCAGGTCAACCGCGCCTGGGCAGGGCACAGGCATCAGCTCAGGAACAATCCTGACAGGGCCCGGATCCCAAGCTGATAGCAAGAGGTGGTCCAGACTAAGGCCACCACAGAGCAGACTGCACCTAACTCTCACCATAGCCCTAGGAGGTAGGGATAAGCATCCTCCAGATGAGGAAACTGAGGCTCAAAAGCCCAGGTTTCAAAACTAGAAAGTAGCACAGTCTAGCCTCTAATCTGGGTGGTGATGGCCAGTGGTCACATGTCCCCTCTAAAAGTCAATGACCCACAGGCTCCAACCTGAGCTTCTCTGCCCGGGGGCTTCATCTCTTGCCCCTTTGGCCTTCTCTGGCAAAACCCCAATCCTGGCTTAAGCCGACTGTCTACCTTCTCTCCACCTGCATCTGGTAAGTCACAGCTGGGCATGGCAGTGCCACTAGAAATCTGCTGTTCTCAACCCTCAACTGGGCCCATCCCTGGTGCTGCCCAGAAATCCTGCTGTGGGTCCTGGGATTCATTTCTCTCTAAGGAGGTTTTACAAATCTCCTCTCCTATCTTGAAACTTCCCACCTGCCACCAGGTCTCACTTCCAACTCCAGACAGGAAATTCCCACAACTCAGCATTCCCAACATTCATCCTCTGCCCTGCCTGCCACCTCAGCAACTCCCCACAAGCATCACCTCTTCCCTAGCTCTCAGAACCCTACCCATCAGCATTTGACAGGCTGCAGTCTGTTGTTTCTCCAAAAACCCTTCCCTGCTCCCTCATGGCTGCCTCGAGCTGCCTCTGCCCCTTCAAGGCCAAACTGCTTCAACAGGTTGTCTACTTACTGACTCACTCTCCACCCTTTCCTCACTGCAGTAGGTGAGAGTCCAGGTGATCTGACCTCCACCTCCACCTCTGCCCAAGAACTCCCACCAAGGCTGCCAAATCCAAGAGGCATCTCTCAACACCTGCTTCATTTGCCTTCTTGGCATTTCTGAGCTCACCCCTGCCTCCTTGAAACTCTTCCCCAATCAATTCCCTCTAGATTGCTCTCCTTCCTCCTAAGCTACAGGCTCCTCTTCCTCTGTCCATCATTTAAGTTTCGAGGCTCCTCAGGGGGAGTGACGGCCGATGCCATCCCTCGCCACGGCGGGGGAGGAGTCAGAGCTCCTCAAAGGCCCTACCTGCCCTCACCTCATGACACTGTTCCGTGTCATGCCACAGACCCTCCCTGGGTGACGACAGTTATATGTGGCTTCTACCTTTGCCTCTGCTGACAATCCCCCACAAACTCCTGTCCTCCACACCAGCCCTTTTGCTTTGAGTGCCTTCCTAGACAGCCTCCCAAGAAGTCCCACAGGCACCTCATCCTCAACATCCTTGAGACATCGCTCTCTGCACACTGACTACAGCATACGCCAAGCAGCTCAACCTGGTTTGCAAACCCTTCAGGATCTAACACTGCCCAACCCCCACCAGGCTTGTCACTCACCACAAAACCCATGTTCTGTCCTCCAACTACGACTGTCCAGCTCTGTCCTCCAGCACGCCTCTCTCAACTAAAGGCCTCCACCTCTGCCTTTCCCTTTGGTGGAACCCTTTCATCCCCGTTCATCACGGCCAACCCTGACTCACTCTTCAGTTTTTCTTTGGATGATATTCCTTCCAGGAAGCCTGCTGACCACCAGGGCTGTTAAGGGGCTCCCCTGATTTCCCACAGCCCCTCTGGCCTCTGCCATCACACTGCTCATCACTCAGATGGGAGAATTACTTGGCTGCCTCCTCCAACAGACTGTCAGTTTCAAGAGATCTGAGACCAGGTCTAGTGCCTAGCCCTCTCATACCTAGCCAGGCACTCTGCCTGGCACGTAGTATGTGTACCCTACTTGATAGTTATCTGATTCTCCACATCGGGTTCTGTGCAGGTTTTGCCATCCTACCTTATTTCTGGGTTCCCCAGACTACCCACCAGAGCTCTCACCAACCCCCCATCTAAGATTCCTAGGTCACCTAAGATTCCTGGAGCACAACCCAGCCCCAAGGCCCCACCTTGTACTCCTTGATCTCCTCCTGGAGGATTTCATCGGCATCTGCGTAAACCTCCACCTTCCTCTGCTTCTCCAGCTTGCGTCGCAGCCGTGAGATGTCCTCCTGGGGCAGGAGAGGGGCTAGGCTGAGTGCAAGGGTCCTCAATCTGAACCTCCTGCCCCCACCCCGCCCCCACCCCTGCCCACCACACACCTGAGCCCTCTTGAGGTTGAAGCTTTCTTTCTCACGGGCAGCCCGGCTCTCTGCCAGGCAAGGCTGGATCTCTCGCAGCCGTGTCTGCACGTGCTCCAGCTGTACCTTCAGGTCCTCGGCCAGCTGAGCTGCTTCCACAGCCTGAGGTGGGTGGAGCGGGGAGGAGGGGCACCGTTTGCCTGAGCCTGGGGAGTCAGGCATGTGGAGCCATGGCCCACAGATGCTTGTGTCAACCATCCAGTGATACCTGCTCTTGGGGTAAGTCCAGTATCTTCACTGGAACTGGTTCTGTCTCCTGACCTCTGAACCCTCACCTCCTCCTAGTCTACCTCATTCCCAACACCTTCAGTTCCTCACCTGCATAACGCTCTCTCCTGTCTTTGAGGCTTCACCGGGCTCCTCTTTCTGCTCCCCTCAACACACATTTTTTTCCTGCAACCCCCTGAGGCCTCAGCTCAAATGTCACCTCCTGAGACACACTGTCCTATTTTTCTTTCATCCGCCTCTATTTCCTTCATAAGACATACCGTGAGTTCCCTGGTGGCCTAGTAGTTAGGATTCCAGGCTTTCACTGCCGTGGCCCACAAGCTGTGCAGCGTGCCACCCCCGCCCCACACACACACAAAAAACATGCTATGATCTGTAATGATGTTATTTTGTCTGTGGGATTATCGGCTTGCTATCTGCCCCTCAAAACTGGAAGTTCCCACTTCCAGCAGGGCGGTCTTGTTCCCGCGATCTCCCCAGCACTCAGTGCAGGTCCTGGGATATAACAAGGGTATGACTAATACTGCTTAAATGAATGAGCCAAATGGAGAAGAAACGAAGTCCAGGAGGGGAAAAAAGATGAAAGTCAATGTTAATCTTAAGCCTTTACCATAAGCTAGAGGAGTGATATCACCAAGAGGGCGCCACAGATCATTCCTAACTCTGTTACCCTCAGAAGAACAACTACCACAAGCTAAACATTTCTTAGGTTTAATACAACCACATGACAGGGACCACCATGCACATTTCACAGCTAACCAGTGCAGTGTCAGGACGTGGGCTGAGGAGCCAAGGAGACCCCGGGCCCAAATTCCAGTTCCACTCTTTCTTGAGCAAGTCAGCTACCTCCCTGAGCCTCAATCTTCTCACTTATGAAAGGTAACAACAAAAACTGTTGTAGGATTATTTTCAGACTGAAATGTGACCAAGCATGCAAAGTCCTCCAGCACACAGTTTGGAACACAGTAAGTGTCTGAGACATGAGCTGGGCTGTGAGATGAAGCAGAGCCAGACTTCGGCCCAGGTCATCTGCTTCAAGTTCTCTAGGCAGAGTCACAAAGTGAGGCTGTGAGCCAGCATCCCAGGTTGCTGTCCCCTCGCATAGGTCTGGCCTCACCTTCCTCTTGTTGAGCTCCAGGGCCTGGCTGCGCAGTGTCAGCTCCTTCTCCACACCCCCGAGGCTGCCCTGCAAGGCCCGCTCTTTTTCCTCCAGCTTCTGCACGGTCAGCAGCTGGGCATCCACCTGAGGACACGGGTGGGGACTCAGTGCTGGGGAGCCCCTGCCTCTCCAGCTCCACTCTAACAAGCCCAGGGCAGCCATACCTGAGACTTGAGGCCAAGAACCTGCTCGCCCAGCTCATCCTTCTCCTCCCGCAGTAGCTTATGAATCTGGTTGGCCTTGATCCGCTCTGACATCAGCTTAAAGTTGGCATCGTCCTTTTCCCGCAACTGCTGTAGCAGCCGCCCATTCTGCTCCTGCATGTCCTCAAAAGCCTGGCCTGTCACATCCATCTCTGAGAGCAGAGCCTCCTCCTCCTGCAGCAAGTGGGCAAGGACAAGATGGAATGTAGTAGATGGACAAGACGACAGTGGGGAAACCACAGGAAAACATGGCTGAGCAAAGAACCACAGAATGGACCCAGGCCATGTGCTAGAATAGGAGGTTTAGGAAATTCCAATATTCAGAAGCAAGGGGACCAGAACGGGGTCGCACCTGCTTGGTGGCACCCAACTTGCGTTGCAGGTGTTCTATCTGCTCCTCTGCCTGACGAATGCGCCGCAGGGCATCCTCATCCGCGATCTTCTTGCTCTCCCTCCGATCCCTCTCCTCTAATTCCCGGATACGGCTCCGTAGCTCATCGACCTATAACCACCAGAAGGAGGGAGCTCTCTTGTCACTGCTTCCTGCTGACCTAGGGCTCTGCTCTGGTTACAACCCCCTGGGGCAGCCTCTCTGCACACCTCATAGGCCCTACCTGCCCTCACCTCAGCCTTGGCCTTGCGTTCCGCTGCCATGAGCTGCACCTTATCCCGCTGCTCCTTGGGTGCAGACTTATACATGTCCAGCAGCAGTTTCATCTCCTTCTGACTTTCCTGGGCCTTCCTGGGGGAGGCATAGGAGGAAGGCTTGGTGAGTAGGGTTGGAGGCCACTTGGCAGGGGTGGGAAGGAGAAAGGAACAGGGCCTCACTTGAGCTCTGCTCGGAGACCTTTGAGGAGCTCTGACTCCTTCCTCTTGGCCTCCTCCACCTTGACCTTCTCCCGATCAGTCCTTGAGAGAGCTGAGACTACAGATGGGGGTCCCAGCCCAGGCCCTTCCCGCTCCCGAAGCTCCCGAAGCTCCCGCTTGGGTTTAGCCTCAGGTTCTCGGGCCCGGGAGGAGGGGCCCTGGGCCCCGGGGGTCAGGGCCTGGGCCTCTTCCTCAGAAGGGACCAGGTCTTCCTTCTTCACCAAGGAGGTAGTAATGGCAGCGCCAGGCATTGAAGCCATCTCCTTTCTGGCATCAGGGGCACCAACAGGGCCTGGCCCACCCTCTTCTTTCCCTGGGGCTGGGGCACTCAGGCCAGAGTCCTCCGGGTGGCCCAGGGTGGGGATGGAGTGGGTAGAGCCACTGGCCTGGGCCCGGAGCTGCAAAGCACAGAGAGAACAGGGCTGAGGTGAGACGTGCTCACTGGGGTCTAGCCGCAGCTTTCCCCAGGCAGCCCCTCCTCACCTTGGCAATCTCAGCCTGCACTTCCCGCAGCTTCCGCTTGTATCGCTGAGCGTCCCCCTTTAGCTGGTGGTTGTGGTTTTGGAGGCTGCTGATCAGGTGGCGCATCTCCCGGTTGATGGGCCCTGGAAGAGTACAGGAAACCAAGGCTGGGTTGAAGGCTGGGTTGGTCCCTGGGTTAGGGGCCCAACCCCTCAGTGGGGGAAGGGGCAGGGCCAGAGCCATCACTCTCATTACAAAGGAGATAACAACTGAAGCCTTATGTAGAGTGTGTGATCTCATCAAACAAATGAAGAGAATTCACCTAAACATAACTTGACACTGCCTATGTGTGTTATTTCTGCTAATGCAGACTTCTAAAATATTTCCAAATTTCCTTTCAAAGAAACACATGACTAACTGTAAATTCATAAAAGTAAGTTAGTCCACTTCTTTTAGCTTTTTAAACAAATACCATCTTCTTAATTACATTTCCCCGGCATTTCTCATAATACTTCCTATCTTCCCTCCCTGCTTTATTTTTCTTGGTATATTTGTCACAACCTAATATACACGTTCAATTTTTTCCTCCTTTGTTGTCTGTCTTCCCTCACTATAACACTGCTCCACAACAGGGATCCGTCGTGTTTTGTTCACTGGTATCATCCCAAAGCCTAGAACTGAGCCTGGGTCATAGAAAGTGTTCAATAAATCTGTGAAAAATGAATTAGTATCTCAGAGAGGCACCATAAGGCCAGAGAAGTATGGATGAGGGTGACAGCTCCCGTTCTGCCTGAGTCTGCTCCATGAGCCACCTCATCTGGCTGTAAGCCTCACTGCGCCTTTGAGTCAGGTGGTGTGGTCCCCATTTTCCACAGAGAGATGAGGCTCTGGGAGAAGAAAGGACTTAACCTCTTACATCTGGATAAGCATCTGGCCACACCAGGGCCCAGCAATCCCAGATAAGGCCCCACCTCAACCCTGTCCTCACCACATACCCGCCTGCTCGTTGGCCGCCAGGTTCTGTTCAAACTCGATGCGCAGCATCTCGTACTCCTTGCGTACCTGGGCCAGCGTATCCTCCAGCTGGATAACCTCTGTGCGCAGCTTCTTCTGAAGCCCCAGCTCATCACTCTGTGGGTTGAGGCATTAAGGACCCACCCAACCCCTTAGTTCCTGGCAAGCCCCCCCTACCTCAGGCCTCAGCAGCTCAGGAGGAATTTACTCCCAAGGGACCTCTGGCAGGCACACAGGGCCTCTGACACCCTTGACCCAGGAACAATCTGACCCTAAGGGTCTGGTCTTTACCCCTGTCCCCTGCCCCTGTTCCAAGGGCATACCTCCATGTGCTCAATGTGCCTCAGGTGGGAATTCTTGGTGGCCAGCAGCAGCCCACGGGCCTCGTCCAGCTGGGTCTTCACTTGCAGAGACTCATTGTAGAGCAGTGAGAACTGCGCCTGCAGCATTCGGTACTCCCCTGTCTCCCGTACCACCTCCTCAGGAAGACTCCGCAGGGCTACCTAGGGGCAGGGATGTCCAAAGGCAATCAGCAAGAGGTTTCAGAGCTCAGCTCCTACCGTGCAGGCTCAGGCCCTCCCAGCCCCAAACACAGCTCACCTTGAGGCGCTCATTGGTCCGCACAGCCCCCTGAAGTTCTGCCTGCAGCTTCTCCAGCTCTGCCATGCGGCTATTGGCCAATTCCTGGTTTTCCTCCAACTCCGCATTCAGCATCTCAAACTGAGGAGTGGGAAGGGCAGTGGGAGGCAGGGCCAGGCCAGGACGCACGCTTCCCTCATAGCCCCACCATATGCCCTACCCAAGCTCCCATCTGCAGAGCAGTGATGTACTCTGAAGGCCCAGTGACAAGCCGGACCCAGGCACTTTCCTAAGGGCTCCCAGGCAAGTAGGAGAAAACTCAGTACTGCCTGGTCAGTGCTGGGAAGCAAGGCTTGTAACTGACAGGGGGTCAGGGAAGCCTTCCTGGAAGACCTGAAGAGCAAGCTGAGCAAGGGGAGACAGGGCGCAGTGACCCTGTAGCACCAAAAAAGTGTGCAACGACCAAGAATTAAGAGAGCAAAAGCAGGACAAGGAATGAGACAGCGGCAGCAAGGCCCTTTCTCAGCTACACAACTGAGAATGCCAATTGACTCCAACATACCCCAACATCTCTTTTCTAAGTGGTACTTGTTTTTTTTTTTTGCAGTACGCGGGCCTCTCACTGTTGTGGTCTCTCCCGCTGTGGAGCACAGGCTCCGGACGCGCAGGCTCAGCGGCCGTGGCTCACGGGCCCAGCTGCTCCGCGGCATGTGGGATCCTCCCGGACCGGGGCACGAACCCGTGTCCCCTGCATCGGCAGGCGGACTCTCAACCACTGCGCCACCAGGGAAGCCCCTAAGTGGTACTTTTAACCAGCTGATGTACATACGACCTTACCTAATTCTTGTCAGGTACCCAAACTAGAACTTAAGCTCCATGAAAGGTTTAATTCCTGTCTGTTTCGTTCTCCAAAATGCCTGCTTCCTACACAGTACCTAGCACTTAGTGTTCAGCAATTATTTACTGAATACACATATGAAAGAATGAAATAAAGAGCACTGTGAGTAACGGGGAAAGACCTCCGAGACCACAGCTGGACGCCTGTCCTTAATCCTGAGGGGATGTTCAAGGGTAGGGTAGAGAAAAGGTGGTGGGAGGGACGAGGAAGAATGCTGCTGCTCACCTTCTGCATGCTGAGTGTGATCTGGCCCCCCTGAAAGCCTGAGGAGCTCCCAGATACATAGTAGCCAGAGTTGAGCTGTGGAGAGAAGACAGAGGAGACAGGGTGTGGAGGAGAGAAGCGAGGGCCCCAAGTACCCTGCTCTGGCTCCATCTGACCCAATGTCTGACCCCACCTGCTCCAAGGCCTCCGCTAGGTGCTTATTGAGCTTTTGCTCACGCTTCCGCAACTTCTCAATGTCCCACTGCAGGTCTTCTACTGTCGTCTCCATCTCCAGCACTTTGGTCTCTGCAGATGTCACTTTATCCTGGAGCTCAGAGTACTGGGGACAAGGAAGGGGACAGGTACTTAGATAAGAGACCCGGCTCCCTGAGATCCTTGGGTGCCCATCTAATCCAAACCCTGCCCTGGTTCTAATCCCACCCTAAAAGCCCAACTCCCACCTCCAACGAGATGCGGTGGTGCTTCTCCTGTAGCTGGGTGGCCAAGTCCTGCAGTCGCCGGTTCTCACGGCCCAGCTCCCGGGTGCGTGCCCGAGCCGCCTCACTGGGGGGCTCACTGTCCCCTGTGAAGGGAGGGCTCGGGTAAGAGCCAAGTCCAAGGCAATGGGTTAAAGTACTAACTCATCCTGGAGTCTGCTAGGTCATTGCCCAGTGTGATCCACCAGCTGTCTTGCCATTTTCTCATGACAAAGCCAGGAGTCTTTGTCCCCACTGCACAAAGGAGGAAACCAGCTCAGAGAGGAGAGCCATCTGCTCAGAACGCCCAGGCTGGACTGACAGAACTAAGGCTGAGAGAAGTCAGTCTGCCTGCAAAGCCTGGGCACTTGCTGCTATGCCTCGTGGGTCAGCAACTGCCACCAAGATTTGTGCACAATGCTCCCAAGAGGTCTCCAGCCACAAGGGGGAGGCTCCCCCGGCATCAACAACTCCTCCCACCTGTCTCTCTAGAGCTCAACTCCAGGAATCAAAGCGAGAGCCACCATCAACAGCCTAAGCCTGCACCTGAAAACATGGCTGATTTATTCCTTGGGGAACTGTGGCTGCCTCTGGGCCAGGAGCACTGAGGAGGGGATACCATAAAGATGCAAATGGAGTTGGACACCTCTGGGGTGGGGGCACAAAGAACTAACCTCGGCTGTATACTCGCTGACAGAGTTCCTCCACCTGGCGCTGTAGGCGGTCAGAGGCCTCCACGACACGGGACACAGCTGCCTTGGAGAATTCCATGCGGCCCTGCAGCTGCAGCTCCACCTCCTCACTACTGCTTGCACCCAGGGCCACCACAAAAGCCAAGGCTGGCTCACTGAGAGGTGGCCGCAGCTGCATTGGCAGGGGCTCTGGGAGGGACGGACAGACCCTCATGAGGATAATGGTAACAGTTACCACCACTCTTTACCAAGTTCCAGATCGCCTCCTTCAACTCTCTATGGCTCACTGAGTCAACATAACCAACCCCTGTAGTACTGTTGTTATCCCCATCTTAAAAGTGAAATAACTGCAGTTCAGTGAGGTAATTTCCTCAAAGCCAGAAAGCTACCAAATCACTTCCTCAGGGAAGGCCTTCTCTGCCTTCCTAAGCTAAACTAGTGTGCATACACACTAATTCCCATTCAGGGACCCCTACACTTTTTTTTATGGTTTATAACCACTTCCTCCCTAATGGCTGGGGCAGTAAGTATTTCTTTTTTATTTTCTTTGTCTCCTCCAAAGCTACAACAATGTCAACTACACAGTCAGCATTTAATACTTTTTTGAACTAAGAATGTCAAAACATGAATTGCACTCTTAACCATGTCACTCAGATTCCAAAACCTGTGTTCTTACCCACTGCCCTTTGCTGCCCAGATATGAAATCAATTTGTGTGAGTGTGTGTGTGCGCGCGCGCAAGCAGGGAATTCAGCAGCCTAATGTCAAAGTTCCCTCCTCTCCAGGACCTTCCCCAGAACTTAATTAAGCTTCCCAGATCCCAGGGCTCTGGCCCTACCCCTCAGCTCCGATGTCCCTGGCTCTGTGAGAGGGGTCTCATCACGTGTTGGCCCCTCCTGGGTCCCAGGCGCCTCTGTCCCTGAAGACAGCTCCCCCTGGCTCTCATGGTGTCGGAGAAGGGCTTCCACAGTTTCATCCAGCTGAAGGGAGAAAGCACCAAAAATGTTATGAATCCCTCAGGTGCTTCCCAGCATGATACTCCTTTCCTAGCAGAGGAGTCTGAGGATTGGCAGCTGGATCAAGGCCAGGTCTTGGAAAGTAGAAGGGCATCCACCTGGGCCCAGTAGCGATTGACAATGAGGAGTGTGGCGTCATCTGTGGCCTGCCGCTTCTCCAACTTCTCAATTCGTTCTCGGAGTTCATCTTCACAAGCCTGTCTCTGTTCCAACCGCTCTGCCAGTTTCTTATTCTTGAACTGCAAAACCTTCAAGTCCATCTCCTCCTACCAAGGAAACAAAGGGGCCGAGAAGATGGTCAAGCAGGGACCAAGAACCCAATCATAGAAAGAGACAAAGAAAAGCAAAATGGAATGGATGGGAGAGGGGAGTAACCCCAGACTAACTGCTAACAGGATTTAAAGAGGCTCAGACACCCACAGAGAAAGCGTCTCGGTTGTGAGGAGGGTCACGTTCTGCTTCTGCCTCTTCCTAACTCTGAAGTCTTTGACAAGTCACACGCCCTCTGGAAACCTGTTTTCCTATCTGTAAAGGGAAGGCAGACGTCGTGTCCTCGGTTTCTTTCAACAGAGTGTTCTGAAAAGTGGATCTTGCTAAACCTGGGGAACTGGGAGTAAGGTTCTGGACGACGTGGACGGAGAACAGAGATGGGAGTTCTGGTAAGTTGTGAGGCCTGAAACAGGAGCCCACGAACCGTGGAAGAGATGCCCCCAAGACGGATGGGCTCTATAAGCGTGGTTGTGGTCTTCTCCTCGCGACTCAGCTTCTTCTCTGGGGGCCCCGAGCCCCCATCGCCGGCGGCGCGTTTGTTGCCGGGCCCAGACATGGCCGCGGCGGGGAGGAGCGGCGCAGGCTCTCCCGAGGCACGTCAGGCAGGCGGAGGCGACGCTTCCGTCACCTGCAGAACACAGAGAGCAGAGATGTGGAAGCGGCCGGAGCTCCTGCGGCCCCGAGCCTCCTCCGCACCCACCTGCTGGACCCCGCCCCGCCGGCCCCGGGCCCCTCACCGGCAGCAGAATCACCCCACCGCCGCCATCTTGGACTCCCCTGGACGTCACTGGCCTCCCCAGCACAGAGCGCAGGCGCCACAGGCAGTACCGGATGTGGAGAAATCTTCTCCACTTCCTGTTTCTATTGGTCGCGCTTTGTGCCGCCTTTCGGGTCCCGTTTGGTTTCTTCCTGAACACCGCCTCTTCCTCTCAGTGATTGGCCAGTAGACAGTTCCTATGGTAACCGACAACACACTTCCACTCTCCAGTCCTAATGACATCGCCTGCCTCAGAATAGCAACTTTGAAGCGAGGGCACGGGGGCGGGCCTTGCGGCTTATTACGCACGCGCATTCTCTTCTCACTGATTGGCGAGCGCCGTACACTTTCTCTCTTGCTCCAAGAACCCCCTTAGCAACGGTCACCGTTGAGACGGAGGAAGACGCCCCCAGCGGATTGGCTGCACCGGGCCTCTCTGCAGCGTAGATTGGCTGAAGCGTCGATAGAGGGCCAGGCCTTGGCAGCCTCTGCCGGAGAACCGGCTGTCCCAGAACCGAGGCAGGACAGAACCTGTGGTGCCCCGCAGCACAGAGGAGCGACAAGATGATCCGCCGGAAGTCCAGCCAATTCCAGGGACTGAAAATGCAATCGGAGCTTGAACAGCACTACGAATTGCGGAGAGAACCCAAGAAAGACCTCAGGTCATTGGATGAATCGGCCACGCGGATGGGAACAGGTGTGCATACCGAGTCGGGAACCGTGGCTTCGGTGAATGCGGATGAGGATCCTGCAGCCGACTTGTTCCCGGTGAGGACTGGACAGAGTCGTCCGCTCATGAATGTTTATAAAAGGGCTCCCCAGCAGGGCGCCACCCGTCGTTATGCTTTCTAACGTTCAAGACGTTTCCCGGGCTGCCTTGGTGAAGAGACGGGGGTGTGTGACCCCCCCTTGTTAATATGCTCATGAATAGTACTTAGGGGTCGCTGAAGCCCAGCCCGCCAGCATTGCTCGTAGCTAGTCTTTAAGATGAGAAGGCAAGTTAACGCGTTCTTAGGCCCGCTAGAGATTCGCAACGGCTCAAGAACTAGGGGCCATGAACAACAGAGCTCTGCCTTTCCCAATGCGCTTTCTCTCTGCAGCCGCCACTGCCCCAGCCCCGGATCTGCATATGGTGAGTGTGAAGAGCTTTGGGGGAAAGTTACCCTTCACACTTGTATTACTCCTTTAGGGCTTCCCCACAATCCTGTCAAACAGCAACGGTATCCTCATTTTACAGATGAGGAGACTGAAGCCCAGAGATGCAATTACCCGAGATGACTAAGTCAGGTCTCCTGCTGCCCCAGTCCAAAGAGAATGTGAGAAGAGGGGAGCCAAAGACTGAGAATGTAAATGTAGTATCAGTGCCTCTACGGAGCATTGTACAAATGGGGACACTGAGGTTCACAGAGGGAGACTTGCCCAGTTATACGGTAGGGAGTGGCAGAGACCAGAACTCAAGTTTCCTAATCCTACGCTTTAGAAATGAAGAGGATCATGAGTTCATTTTGGCCATACCCTCTATTTACAGATGGAGAAAGTGAGGCCCAGAGAGGGAAGTGACCTGCCTAAGGTTACACAGCAATTCAGTGGAAGGGCCAAACCTCTAACTCAGGTCTCTTGGTTCCCAGTCCAGTGCTCTAGCCATCATAGCCCTGTTATGAGGGTAATGCATAATGGCCACCAACACCTTTTCCCCTCTTTTCCTATGACAGGAAGTACCTGGACATCCATTCCATGCACAGGCTGGAGAAGACAGCCAATGTTGAGGAGATGAGGGAGTATGCAAGGGGAGCAGGGAGGGGAATAAGAGCTAGCTCTTGGGGAAGGCTGGGAGGTGGATGGGCCGGGAAGGCATGAGGAATGCCTGGCTCCAAAGCCTGTTGTACACTAGTGTGGGGCGGTGAAGAGAGGCTCCGGGTGTCACTCATTCCTTCCTCTCTCCCTCCCAAGGGTGCTGGCCGAGCTGTTGGGACTAGGCTCTCCTGCGCAGAGCCTGCGGGACGCCATCACCCTGGACCTCTTCTCCCATGCACTCATCTTCTGCCGGCAACAAGGCTTCTCCCTGGAGCAGACATCAACGGCTTGTGCCCTGCTCCAAGATCTTCACAAGGCCTGTATTGGTAAGAGAAGGCCCCCGAGGGCTGTGAGTCCAGGGGAGAGGAGAAGGCTGGCATAAGTGACCAGGGGAAGTAAAAGCAGGATTAGCACCTGAAATCTTTGTTCTGTCATCACTAGCAGCAGTATCACACCCGTTATTTCACCTTTGAAATCCTCTATTTCCTTATCTATAATAAGGCTACAGCACTAACGTTATGAAACTGTTCTGAGAAATATTATATATAATAGATGTAGATACATGCACAGTGCTCAATAAAACAGCTCTTGCTTTACTCCTGGAACTAATTTTCTACAGAATGTTTAACGAGAGCTAAACTATGTATTTCTTGGTTTATTGTCTGTCACTTCCACTAGAAAATACGCTTCTTAAGGGCAGGAACTTGTCTGGTTCAGTGCCCAGAACAGTGCATAGTGGGTACTCAATATTTGTTGCCTATATCTTTCTACTTCTAAAGCTCATGCTCAATAAGTAGCTGTTGAGTGACTAAAATGAATGATTATCAGGGAGAGTACTCACTGTCACATCTTGCCTTCCCTCCCAGCAACCCCCTTGGGCAACGTGGAGGAATGTTACCGCTACTTCACCAGTGTTCTTTTTTGCCACGGAATCAGGGTCAGTTTCACTCTCCCCCCAGATAAGGTCTAGCCCAGCCTCCCACCCTCTCTTACACACATGACCCTCATCTTCCTCTGAAGGCCACAGTGGGCTCTTCCTGCTCCTGGATTGCCGGGCACTTGGAGAAAAGGTGAGGGCTTCAGGAGGTGGTCAGTCCTCTAACTCCCAATCATCCCCACAGCGGCCCCCCTTCAGTATCAACCTCTTTAAGGAGGAACAGCTGCTGGCCCTGGCAGATTATGTGGTCAACACCTACTTCCGCCACTTCAAGCTCTACAAATATGTCTTCACACCCCAGGTACTGGGCCATGGGCTACAAGAGGCCACCCCTCATCTCCCCCCTTTCCCTCAGTGCAGACATCTTCCTCCCTCTTCCCAGGTGCGGCTGGATCTATCTTTGACTTACATGGGGCTACAGGCACCCAAGCTCTGGCCAAAGGATGAGACGGGTAAGGGAGAATGCCGGGGCGAGGGCTGGACTGGGCTGGGGCTGAAGCCTCCTCCTGCCTTCTGGCTTGCAGAGAAAGAAGAGGGTGAAGAGGTGGAGGAGCAGGCACTCACCCCAGATGAGGAGGAACCGGAAACAGTGGTCCAGCCAGAGCCAGAGCCAAGTGAGGACCTGGAGGGGTTAGGGTTCCCTGTGACTTTGGGCAGGTGTGAAATGAAGGGTTTAGACCATATCAGGACTTCAGAATTTTTGTTTTAGTCATGTGTCCTTTCTCCAAATGATTCCTTATGCAGAAGTCCAAGATGGCAAACAGATAAAAGCACAGCTGCTGGGGGTGAGGCAGGAGTCCCAGAAAAGGATTATAAAACCAATGACAATAGGGCTTCCCTGGCGGTGCAGTGGTTAAGAATCCACCTGCCAATGCAAGGGACACGGGTTCAAGCCCTGGTCTGGGAAGATCCCACATGTCGTGGAGCAACTAAGCCTGTGAGCCACAACTACTGAAGCCCGCGTGCCTAGAGCCTGTGCTCCACAACAAGAGAAGCCACCACAATGAGAAATCCGCGTGCCACAAGGAAGAGTACCCCCGCTCGCCACAACTAAAGAAAGCCCATGCACGGCAATGGAGACCCAACACAGCCAAAAGTAAATAAATAAATAAATAAATATTAGGGGAAAAAAACCCAACCCAATGACAATAATAGCCAGCACACATTTGACAACACTATGTGCCAGGCAGGCCCCATTTTAAGCATATATATATATATATATGTATGTATATATATAGACCTTTTTTTTTTTTTTTTTTTTTTTCTGTGCCGTGTGGCTTGCAGGATCTTAGCTCCCTGACTAGGAATCGAACCCGTGCCCCCTGCAGTGGAATTGTGGAGTTGTAACCACTGGACTGCCAGGGAATTCCCACATTTTACATCTATTAACCCATTTAATCCTCTCTCAATCCTAGTTGCTAGGTGCTATCACTATCTGCATTTTACACAGAGGAAACTGAGGCATGGAAAGGTTAAGTCACCTGCCTAAGGTCACAAGGCTACTAAGTAGCAATCCAGAAAATGCAGCAGCACAGCCACTCTGCCCATCTTTCTCTCACAGAAGGGCTGGCTGACATTTTCTGAATTGAAGCAACACCGCCACTAGTGTAGCTCCCAGGGGCACCCTGGAAGGTTGTATTTGCCTGGCTAGGGGCAATCCCTCAGCCCCAGACGGCATCTCTTCTGACATGTCCCTTCTTCCCTGCCCCTGCAGGCCAGGTCTCCATCCTCCGGGCCTACATCAAGACCCAGATGAACAAGGAACTGGAGCAGCTCCAACAACTGGTGGAGGAACAGCTCAAGGCCAGTGAGGAAAGGCTCAGCAGCAAGCTGACCGCACTCGAGCGGCCCCTCCAGCTACCTCCAGGCAAAGGCAAGAACAAGACCTAGTGACCCCCACCCTCTTCCCCAATAAAGACCTGGACCAAAGTGGCCCTACCCTGCCCCCATCCTGAGCACCTTCTGGGCTTCCCTGCACCAGACACAGGACGCTGGCTCTCCCTGGCGTGTAGCAGATTTTATTGCATACGTGGCACAGGCAGCATGGATAAGGCCAGGCATGGCACTCTGGGTGGCTCTCTTCCTCTTCAGCTCTGATCTCAAAGCCCTGGCCAGTGTGGGTAGGTGTACAGGGCTGGTCTCTATGATACTTTGATCAGTGGCGGGCCTGGCCAGGCATGGGGGCCTCAGGCCATAGCCCAGAGGGGCTGGAATGATAAAAATCCTCCTCCTGGAGAGTTCTGCTTCCTGGGATTCCTCAGGGCTGAAGTACTAGCCCAGCACCATCATGGCCTCATCTTCAGTGATAGTAGCTGAGTCCCCCTCCTCTTCAGGGCCCATCATGGATAAAGGCCCTGGGGGCCGGTGCTGGAAGAGGGCTGCCCGGTTCTGCTGCTCACCCTTCTTCACCCAGTGTCCATAGAGCCGGAAGGCACAGCTGTCAATGAGGCGCCGCACTGGCCGCAGCGCATAAGGGTCCCTCAACAGTGCACTCTTGGTCAGCGGCCGTACACGGTGGGTGCTTAAGGCCACCCGTCCAGCAGCCAGCACTGTCCACACTGCCACCTGGGAAAGGGGGCAGTGTGAGCTCCACGGGCACATCCACCAAAAGAAAAATCATGGGACAGAGGAGCAGGCCCACGCCCTGACACTCTCAGGCTTACCCGGAACCGCTGGCGGGGGCTGAGGTTCCAGGGTTGGCTGCCTTCACAGCGCTCAAAGAATGGGTGCTGTAGGGCTTGCTCAGCTGTCAGGCGCTCCTCAGGATCCACCTGCAGCAGCCTTGAGATCTACGGGAAATGCCAGAGCATGAAGGGCAGCTCTTGGGCCTCCCTCCTTGCCCTCTCATGGCCCCAGCTCACCAGGTCTTTCACAGTGTCAGAACGGTCATCCCACTCAGGTGAACTAAACTGGTACTGGCCCTCCATGATCATGCGTAACATCAGGATCTGGCGTCGGTGCCAGAATGGTGGCGAGCCAGCCAGGAGTGTGAACAAGATCACCCCACAGGCCCAGCTGAGAAAGAGACCACAGTCAGGGAGGACTAGGTGAGCGAATGTGTTGAAGGACATTACACAAAGGAGGAGGGAAGGGGGAGACCAGAAACTCACAGATCGACCTCCTTGCCGTAGCCTGGGTGGGTTTCATCCATGGAGCACTTAAGGATCTCTGGTGCTAGATACCCTGGAGTCCCACACAACTCTGGGGAGAGAGGCCTGAGATTGATGGGATGTCACAGCCCCCTCAAGGACCCTTAACACCAGACCTCTGCTGGAGCCTCAACACCACCAGAGCCCCAAGTGTTCCCATTCTGCTCCTGCCTGCCTTCTGCCAAGTCTCGGTATTAGACCCTAGCCCTGCTGAACAATTCAAGGACCCACGAAGGCTCCTGGTGGCCTTCCTGGGAAAACCCGATTTTTAGATTGACTTAAAGGTGCTATCCAACTGTATCACTTGCCTCCCCCAACCCTCCAGCCAACCCAATCCTCACACAACTTTTTACCACGTTTTTACATATATACACACATAGAAAACAAAACTTAAATCTTTTCTGCATTCCTTTCTGCCCAAATCTATTCCTCCTCCTATAATCTCTACTGCAGTTAGTGGAACCACCACTCAACCAAGGGGAATGAGTAGGAATATGGGATTTCTTAAGGCACATTCTGGGTAAATTGTTTGTTTAAAACCCTTCCCTGGCTTCCCATCATGGCCTCAGGATCAAGTCTAGACTCCTACAGCACAGAGCCCTCCATCACTTGATCTAAGCCTGTATTTTTAGTTTCTTCTGGCACCAAGTCTTCCATCTCAGCAATTTCCAAACTGTGATCCATGGCACACTTCGAAGAGATCTTAATAGGCCTGAATTGAGAAACTGAATTTCTCTGGGGAAATTCATTCCAAGTCAAACTATTTACTGAACGCCTACCATGTGCCAAGCACCACACTAGACACAGTGGCGAATTTGATGTGCCCTTACCAAGCTCACCACCTACCAGAAAGCAAACAAATAACAGAGTAAGACATGTATCATGAAGTGGGGGAGATATAAGAGCAAAAAGCAAGGGCTCTAACCTGACACAGAACTTTAAAGTAAAAGCTGAATTATCCAAGCCAAGGGAGAGGCTGGAGTGGGCAGGGGCAAAAATGATGCAGAATAGGGAAGTGTATGTGGCAGCCCAAAGGGACACAAAGCACAGCATCTGGAAGATGTGTAAGTCCACAGATTAAGACCATGAACTCTGGAGTCATACTGCCCAAGTTCAAATCACACCTATGTGACCTTGGGCAAGTCACCTCACCTCATTAAGCCCACTTATAAAATAGAGACACAAATACTATTTCAGAGCTGTTGAGAGGATCTAGAGAAATAAGCCATGTAGACTCAGCGTGGTGCCTTACTCACAATAAGTGCCCAGTGAATGTTAGCTATTAGTAAGTCCAATGCAGAGCCACTGAAGGAGAGGAAGTAGTATATTAAAGGCTCTGAGGAGTCTCACAGTTGAACTTTGTTTAGTTTTCCACTTGCACTAGAAATGGTTTTCACAACAAATGTGTGGGCACGAGGTGAGAAGGGCTGTCGCGCCACACCAGGCTCCTCATAGCACCTAAGCAGCACACTGTGGACCTGCCTCCGCCAGACCCTAAAGGCACAGCTGAGCCCTGCTATCCCTCGCCCCCTCTTTTTCCTCCTGTGACAAGCCCAGCCTCCCCAGGCCGAGGTCCGAGCCCCTTCCTCTGTGGGTCCCTACAGCTGAATCAGGTATTCCTTCCTGGCTTCCTGGCATGGCCCCTTGCCTGCTGCGTGCCATGATCTGCTCACTTGTCTGCCTCCAGGTCAGGAAGCCCACACTGATTTGCACACGAGGCTCTGCACCCAGTGGGGACCTGGCAAGTGCTCACTGACCTTCTTTTCCTTGGTACTTGGGACCCAGTTCTCAGACCCAGCCAACCAGCCCCAGGCCTGAGCCTCTTTCCCTCCCAAGCCTCTCAGGGTACCAGGTCCCCTCACCTCGAAGCTTCTCGTCAGGTTCCAAGTGGCAGGAGAACCCAAAATCTGACAGTCGGATCTGCATATTGTCATCTAGGAGAATATTCTCAGGCTTCAGGTCTCGGTGTACAATATTGTTGGCGTGGAGAAAGCTCACTGCTTCCAGCAGAGACCTCATGATGGACCTGAGGGAGGCACAGTCTCCTTTGCTTCTCCCTGTCCCGCCCCACCCCCTGCTCATCCCAGGGGTTGCAGGCTCACCCATTACCTGGTTTCCTTTTCTGAGAGGGCCACCTTCTCTGTGAGATAGTCAAACAGCTCTCCCTTCCGCATCCTAAGGGATAGGAGGGGTTGGGAGATAGGTGCACCTCACAGTGGCGGCTGAGAAAAGAAGCCAGTGCTCACAGAAAATACCACGGAAGAGGCCAGTAAAGAGATCCCTCTGTAGACAAATGAAAGGGTCTCGAGACACAGCACTCCAAGAGTGAACCGGGTGTCAGGGGCACTTTGGCCCAATGGGTTGGCCGTCGAAATATCTGCACTGTGCCACAAGGGGGCTATTTTAGCAAGAATAAGTGCCTTATGATAATAATCATTTACAGGAAGTCTGTGTTATCTGAGAATACACTCACAAAACGCCTTCTGAAGTGAATCTATTTAGACCACGGACCAAAATTTTCCAGTTAATAGTAGCAAGAAAGTTGAATGGGACTTTACTTTGAATTTTGCTTATTTTATCTTGTCTTTAAAAACTGAGGTTATAATTGCAACTCTGCATCAATCCTTGAAATAAAGCACACACCAGGTTCTGCAAAGTTGCATGTGGTGTAACAGACACTTCCCACTTCCCCTCGACTTTTGCAGAGGGTCATTTCTTGTCTGAAGACTTTGTAAATTTCTTCCAAGGGCCTCTCTTAAACATCTGGTATCCAAACCATTCTCTTTTGAAGTACCTTTGCAACTGGTTTGCATTATAGCACTGTATAATATCTGACATTCAGCTTTAGACCGACCAGAAAAAGAACTGATGGGCAGACAGAGACTCCAGTGGAGGGTGTTAAACACTGGGAGACTGGTGAGGGAGAGTCTATTTACATGTGGTCAGCTCACGAATAAACACTCTCCTCCTAAAACAGGGTCTCATGAAGACCCTTTGTACTTAGCTGGTCACTATGACTCTTGAAGAACTTGCCTCAATCTGGGCACCTAGGGAGAAGGGCCAGAGCCCTAAGCTGGCAGGCAGGCCTGAGCGGGAGCAGAGGAAGGTGTGAGCAGGGTGGTCTTCAGCCCACTGTGCTGTAAGGCTGGGGCCATGCATGGAGGTGAGGAGGAGGCTTCTCGATTGGGGCTGGGAGATACTCACAGGTCAAACACCAGGAACATGAAGCTAGAAGACTCGTAGGAATCGATGAGAGTGACTGGGGAAAGAGGCAGAAAGGCAGAGAGACAGAGATGGAAAGGAGCAGATGCACATTAAAGGGCCTTTTCCACCCTGAGGCAGCAGTGGGCTGTTACTGGGAAGGAAGGAGAACCAAAGGAGGCAGTAGGGACCCAAAGGCTGGCCACACTTTGAGGTGCAGCGGAGCCAGGACTAAGGGAGCAGAGGCATGGAGGCAGTGCTGGGGGAAGTGGGCTGTGGGCAGGGCTAACAGGAGCAGGGAATGCAGCCTCACTGATGTGGGGGTGGCCGGCGACCTGGCGAAGGATGTGTGTCTCTCGCCGCGTGGCTTCTCGCACCTCCTCCAGCTGCTCAGGACTCAGCCGCTCAGCTGTCACCTCCATGATCTTCACCGCAAACTCCCGGCCAGTAACTCGATGAACGCAACGGCGGACTACAGAGCTCACTCCTCTGCCAGAGTCAGACAACGCGCAAGTCAGGGCCTCCTGCTCTCTCATTTCCACGCAGAGTAGGGCCTTGGCAGCCTCACACCCACTACGCCAGACTCTGGAAACCCATTTAGACAACAGGGTGAACTCCCAAGGAGCTCACCCTGGCCTGCAGGAGCTTCACAGCAGCATCAGCAAGCAACCTGGGTATCCAGCAATGTGCAACACAAAGCTCATAAGGCAGGCAGGCAGGGGTCCTGGGTTCCAGTCTCTGCCACTCCCTCCATGGGTGAGCCTAGGCACTGGGCCCCAGAACCTGCCCCTTGCCCCAGAACCCCACAGAAGAAAGTGGGAAGGCTTCCTCCAGATTTTACCCACTTCCACGGTTACCCCATCTAAATCCCAAAGTTCCCCTACAATACCTCAAGCGAAGGAGGCTCCAAATAAATACTGGGCCACTGACCAGAAGACCAAAGTTGAGAAGTAGGAGATCTCGGTTTAGGCCCCAGATCTGTCACTAATTAACCTCCAAGTGACCCACTGACATAAGGTCTCTGGGCTTCCACTTCACCTGCTCTGAAACGTAGCCAACAATATCTTGAAGGGATGCTGAAAGGCGTTAATGAGGTAGAGAGAGGAAAGCCCATTTGGCTTTGTAAAGACAAAGTCCTAGGGAATTCCATGTGGTCCAGTGGTTAGGACTCCACTCTTCCACTGCAGAGGGCTCGGGTTCGATCCCTGGTCGGGGAACTAAGATTACACAAGCCGCATGGCACGGCCGAAAAAAAGACAAAGTCCTAGACAGGGATTTCCTTGCTTGGCTCTGTCACAAACTCCGTGTGACCCTACAAGTATTTCAGGCTAAGGTGAAAATCTCTCCAGGATCTGACCTCATACCACATTTCGCATGCTGATTCCCTGGATGCCATTCACATAACCTCACTGCCGTGCTCCCAGGGCCTCCTTGCCTTTATATAACTCCTTTTGCTGGAAATGCCTGTCATCCACATCTCTGGTTCAATCAGTGGATGCAAACCATTGACCCTCCAGGCAAACACAGCCCACAGATATATTACACTGTGGTCAGTGCATTGTTATTTACAAATCTGAATTCACATATCTTAGCTGGAACAAGAACGCTCCAGCTGCCACAATGCTCACCACTTCCTACTCTTTTTTTTTTTTTTTTGCAGTACGCGGGCCTCTCACTGTTGTGGCCTCTCCCGTTGTGGAGCATAAGCTCCGGACGCGGACGCGCAGGCTCAGCGGCCATGGCTCACGGGCCCAGCTGCTCCGCGGCATGTGGGATCTTCTCAGACTGGGGCACGAACCCGCGTCCCCTGCATCGGCAGGCGGACTCTCAACCACTGCGCCACCGGGGAAGCCCACCACTTCCTACTCTTTTACTCTTGGCCACTTCACAGTTTTCATTTTCTGCCCAACTACTAAGGGCACCTGAGTTCGAGGTCCCTGGTCTAATTATTACTCATCTTTTAATGAACCTCTGAGAATTTGTGGAAAGCTGGAGACCTCTGCCACATATATCCAACATTTTTATTATTTTGGGGCGGCGGGGGTGGTCAAAGATCCTTTGAAGCCATAAAGCAAAGAATTCCCGCTTTAAGGCCCAAAATGAATGCTGCGTCTACCAATTCTTTGTTTATTCTCCAGGAGGGAGGGACCACTCCCTTCGCTGGTATCCTATAGCATGTTAACTGTAGGAGCATTCCCCTTTTTTTCTTTTCTTAATTAATTTATTTATTCTTTTTTTTTTTTTTTTTTGGGCTGCATTGGGTCTTCGTTGCTATGCGCGAAGTTCTCTAGTTGAGGTGAGCGGGGGCTACTCTTCATTGCGGTGCGCGGGCTTCTCACCGCAGTAGCTTCTCTTGTTGCGGAGCATGGGCTCTAGGCAGGCGGGCTTCAGTAGCTGTGGCTCGCGGGCTCTAGAGAGCAGGCTCAGTAGTTGTGGCGCATGGGCTTAGTTGCTCCTTGGCACGTGGGATCTTCCCGGACCAGGGCTCGAACCCATGTCCCCTGCATTGGCAGGTGGATTCTCAACCACTGCGCCACCAGGGAAGCCCCTACCTGTAGGAGCATTCCCTTTTAATTAAGCCTTCCTACTATGTGTCATGACTATCTACATGGGAAACCTGGGTGTTCAGACTCAAAGTCCAAACTCTTCCTACTGATGCACCCCAGTACCTTGTTCTCTGCCCACCCCTTAAATGTTAAGACTTCCCCAGGATCCCATCCTTGGCCCTGTTCTCAGGCTATATACACTCTCAGTAATCTTATCCACCTCCATGACTTCAACATTCATGCCGAGATGTCTACCCCACCCCCCCTGCCTTTTTTTTTTTTTTTTTTTTTTGGCTGCACCACACAGCTTGCGAGATCTCAGTTCCTCGACCAGGGATTGAACTCGGACCATGGCAGTGAAAGCCCGGAAACCTAACCAATAGGCCACCAGGGAACTCCCCTAGATGTCAGGCCAACACATCTTACTGAATAAATTGCTTCCCAAGAGTCCTAGAGACCTCTCACTGTCATCATGACCACTGAACACTTCATCTTCCCGACACTAGCTCCTCAATTCCTGATCTCAGTTAATAGCAATGCCATTCAATCCGACTCCCAAACTAGAAACCCTGGTGCCATTCTTGGCTTCGCCCTCTCCTTCACAATCTACAACATCCAACCAGTCCAGCCCATCCTGTATTATCTCTCAAATCTGTTTCCTAGTACTCCAACCCCACCACCACGATGGCCTCCTAACTGATCTCCCTGCTGCTAATCTCAACCACTGCCACCCATCTGCCACACTGCTTTGAGAACTAGCTTCTTAAAACAGCCCCAATCGTGTCATTCACTGCTTAAAAACTTCCCTGTTTAAATTCTTTACTAAGTTCTGTGTTCCCTCATTCCTCAGCAGTACCCCTAAAGCAACTGTCCTCTTTTTAAATGATACCTAATACTTTCAACCTTACAGTTACCTGTGGAATGCATTCAAAATTCTTGTTTTCTTTCCATACTGCCTCCCTATTAATTACAAGATAAAAATCAAATCCAAATTCCTTCATCTGTCACTCAAGGACTTCACCAACTTCTTAGTCTCTTTTCAGCCTCATCCCTGGCTATAACCCTGCTCTTCAACCTTTGTTTCATGACTTATAACTTGTCACCAATTTCCAGAATGTGTCAAGCTCTTTTAAAGCTTCAGGTCTGAAATTGGTACTCTGGAAAAAGTAATTTAGTTAGAGTGTGCAGGAAAAACAAGAGGGAAAAGGTAGAACAGAGAGACGAGGGATGATGCTACCACAGTAATCTTGGAATGAAATGATAAGGACCCTACTCTCTGATCTGCCTTCTTCAAAACTGGTCCTTCTGTGCCCTTGGCAGTGGAACCACTGTTTTTACCTAAGGGCTCTTCCTAGCCTCAGTGCATCTTCCCTCACCTGGTCCTGAAACCTTGTAGCATCTCAGGACTTGGATCTCAGCTCTCTTCTTTTCCCAATATTCTCTCTTCCCTGTGACCTCCAACCAGACCCAGGAGTTTTGTTTTTTTTTTTTTAATTTTGGTCACGCCATGCGTGGCATGTGGGATCTTAGTCCCCTGACCAGGGATCAAATCCATGCCCCCTTCAGTGGAAGCACAGAGTCCTAACCACTAGACCGCAGGGAATTCCCCCCAGGGGCTTTAAATACCAACTATGTGCAAATGCTTCCTGCTACGCTGTCTCAAGCCTTGATTTCTCTCCAGAATTCCTGATTCCAACAACCTTTTTGACATCTCCATGTGCTATCTAAAAGGAGTCTGAACAAATCTAATGGTCACACCACCACTGGATTTCCTGGCCTCAGCAGCATGTGTCACAGCAGACCATGCCAACCTTCCAGAAACATACTCTTCCTTTTTTTTAAAGTTGGTGAGTTTTTAAAAAAAATAATTTATTAATTTATTTTTGGCTGCATTGGGTCTTCGTTGCTGCGCGCGGGCTTTCTCTAGTTGCAGCAAGCGGGGGGGGGGCTACTCTTCGTTGCGGTGCGCGGGCTTTTCACTGCCGTGGCTTCTCTTGTTGTGGAGCATGGGCTCTAGGCGCGCGGGCTTCAGTAGTTGTGGCATGTGGGCTCAGCAGTTGTGGCTCACGGGCTCTAGAATGCAGGCTCAGTAGTTGTGGCGCACGGGCTTCATTGCTCTGTGGCATATGGGATCTTCCTGGACCAGGGATTGAACCCATGTCCCCTGCATTGGCAGGGAGATTCTTAACCACTAAACACCAGGGAAGTCCCAAACATACTCTTGTGTTTTTCTTTCTAACTCACAGATGGCATCTCTATAGTTTCCCTTGCTGGCTCCTCCTTCTCTAACTCTTTAATGGTGACATGCCCCACAGTCTGAGCCTAGGTCTCTTTCACTACTTCACATTTCTCTTGCCAACTACTATCTATATGCTGATGCCTCCCAAGTTAACAGCTCTAGCCCAGCGCTCTTGCTTGAGTTCCAGACTCACATGCCCACTGGACAGCTCCAGTTGGTGGAACTCTTGACTTGCTCACACCTCCCTCCAGACTGATCTTCCCCAGTCTTCTTCATTTCAGTAAATGGTACTCAAGCACTCAAATCCAAACCTTAGAATTTATTCTTGTTTTCTTCCCTTTCCCTTGTGGTCCATATCCAATCCTTCAGGAAATTGTATCAAGTCTCCCTTCAAGCCATCACCTAAATTATCCACTTCTCTCCATCTCTACCACTACCACTCTATTCTAAACCATCACCATCTCTAGCCTGAATGAATCAATAGCTTCCTAGCTGGTCTCTATGCTTCCATTCTTGCCCCTCTCCTATCCACTCTCCACATAAGAGCCAGAATGATCTTTTTTAAATGTAGCAACACACCTGTATTAAGCACTCACCATGTGCCAGGACGTGTCCTAAGAGTACCATATTAACTCTTTCTGTCCTCACAGCAACCTACAAGGTAGGCTCTTTTTTTAATTCTCTCATTTACAATGGTGACACTTTGAGGCATAGAAAGGTTAAGTTCCTAGGCCCCAAATCACAGAAATGTAAATCAGACCATATTACTACCCTACTGGAAACCACCAGTATCACCAGAGTAAACTTTACATTCCTTACCCTAGGGAATTCCCTGGCAGTCCAGTGGTTAAGACTTTGCCTTCCAATGCAGGGGGTGCAGGTTCGATCCCTGGGGAGCTAGGATCCCACGTGCCTTGCGGCCAAAAAACCAAAACATAAAACAGAAGCAATATTGTAACAATCAGTAAAGAATTTAAAGATGGTCCGCATCAAAAAAAATCTTAAAAAAAAAATTCCTGGAACTTCACTGGTAGCGCAGTGGTTAAGAATCCGCCTGCCAATGCAGGGGACACAGGTTCGAGCCCTGGTCCAGGAAGACCCCACATGCCGTGGAGCAACTGGGCCCGTGCACCACAACTACTGAGCCTGCGCTCTAGAGCCCACAAGCCACAACTACTGAAGCCCAGGTGCCTATAGCCTGTGCTCCGCAACACGGGAAGCCACCGCGATGAGAAGCCCGTGCACCGCAACGAAGAGTAGCCCCCACTCGCCGCAACTAGAGAAAAGCCCGAGGCAGCAACGAAGACCCAACACAGCCAAAAATAAATAATAAATAAATAAATAAATTTATTTTTTAAAAAATTCCTTATCCTGGCCCAAGGCTCTACATAATCCAACCTCTATTTACCTCTCCAACTTAATTTCCTCCACCTTTTCCCACTCTTACAACATTCTAGTCACTATGATCTTCTATCTGTTGCTTGAATAGGCCCTTTCCTACGCTGGGCCTTTGAACACGGCAGTTCCCTCTGCCCGGAATATATCCTGCCTCAGCTCATGACCTGTTCATTCTCATCGTCCAAGTCTCAGCTCCATTAATTACTCTTGTTCCATAACCCTATTTATTTTCTCCCTAGCACTTACAATGAACTTTAACTTGTTTTCGTGTCTATTGTCTCTCTCTACCACTGGAACATAAACTCCAGGAGAACAGAAATCTTGTAAGATGTTAAGGTGTGGGTCTTACATCTCCAGTGCCTAGCACAGTGCACCCAGCACATTGTACATGCTTAGGAAACCTTGATGAATAAATGTATCGGCCACTGCCTCTACAGGTGACGGCTTCCTTCTATTCGGTGTGTGCTGAACTCCTACTCATCCTTCAAGACCCAAATATCACCACTTCTGGGAAGATGTGGTTTTCTGAGACCCAGCAGCACTTTTTACACAGCCTGATACTTTTTATATGTTCATGTGTCTCCTTCAGTCACATCACTTGGGAGTACCTCCAAGGCATAAACATCTCTTCTACACTCCCCATGTTTATCTTTGTGTCTGGCACCCAGTAGGTGCTTGAATTATGTTTGTTGAACACATAAATGAATGAATTCGTGAAAAAATGGGGGTTGACCCAGAGTAAGAGTCTAGTCACCAAATGTTCCTCCACTCACCACTGACCCTTCTCATTTAGAACTCTTCAGCCCTCAGAGGGAACTGTGTACCCTGGCTAGGACCTGACCTCTCTGGACCTCTGTTTCCCTGCCGTGGGCTCACCTGCCAATGACGTCCTTAGGGTCGTACTTCTGGTAAAACTCCTTGGCCGCAGCCCAGTCGGGCAGCTCATCCTCCGGCCCCACGTCTAGCGTCATTTTGAAGTAGGTGGGGGCCTGTGTGGAGGAAACGGAGGGCAGTGAAGGCAGGGAGGCCCACAGGCTCTGAGAAGACGAACATCGCGGCTCGCAGAGGCGCAGCCCTTGCGGCTGGGGAGCCAGGATCCTGTGGGATGGGGACGGGGTGGGGGAAGGACAGGGACTAGGGAGACCCCACGAAAGGGCCTTAGGGGTCGGGACGGGATGGCAAGGCAGGGAGGGGGGCGGGGGAAAGGAAGGGAAAAGGTGCGGAGGAAGAGGGGAAGGGGCAGTCGGGCTGGTGGCTGTTGCTGCGCAGGCGCACTTGGGCGGGCGCTGGGAGGGGGCGCGGGGTCTCGCGCGGGCTCACCCGCGGGGACGGGGAGAGAAGTCAGAGTCGACGCGATGCCTCCTTGTCGCCGGGTTCGCCTCTAGTCCCTTACCTTATCCACAGGCAGTGCCGGCGACGACCTCAGGCCCCGCCCCCATTCTGTCCGCCAATGGCCAGCGCCACCCGAAGACTGAGGTTCAAAAACCCTTCCGATTGGAAACTGGTAGTCCAATAAGAAGCCGAGAGTCCCGAGGCTGGCGCGGGAGTTGGAGCTCGGAGTTACCTGAGGTTGCGACGCTAGGGCGGGGCTTCAGATACGGCCAATCAGGGCACGGCATCTGCTGGGGCCAGCAGGGGGCGGAGCTTATTGACCAGTGGGGCTGGAGGCCTGGAACGGGACCCGGAAGTTAGATTTACCGGTAAGTGTGACCTCCGGGTACCTGGGACGCGGGACTCGCTGCGCCTTCGACTCCCGGACTTGGGCATGGTCCCCTCAGTCTCTCAGAATCCCTATCTCAATTCGGCTTTTAAAAATATTAGCAGCCTAGTCCAAAGCGCCTGCTTTGAGGGGCAGAGCATGCAGCTTGGACCTCAACTTGGCTACTTGGTACGAACTTGTACGAGCCACAGCCCGTCAGGCAGAAGAGGCTTTGTCGTCCTGTGGCTGCTCCGACTCTTGAATACCTCCAAAGCCCTAGTGCTCACCATCTGGGGTTATACATTTTCCCAGTCTTCCACTACCACCTCCCGAAAGCCTTGGGGAATATCACACTTTGTTCGAAGCCTACCAGTTTATGAGATTCTGCCAGGAGCGACTCACTTCATAAATATTCTCAGTGCACAGCTCAACCCTGGCATTCACTTACTCATTCAACAAATATTTGTTGAGCGTCTAAGAGTTAGACTAATAGCAATGAAAAAAAATAAGGTCCCTACCCTTGTGGAGGTTGTGTTCCAGGAGGCAGAGAATGAATTCATTTAATCTTCTATCTTAGAAATGTCACTTTGGGATTGCAAGCATGTAAGAGGAGAAAAACGAATCCAAGTAACTTTTTAACAGAGTACTTTGACCTTATACCATTAATCTAAAGACAAAATAGTTGCAAAGAAATCTTGTACTTAGTAGACTTGTTGTTTGGTAGCATAATGGGATAATTATTTTGAAATTGAGCAAGTCAATAAAGATTGATGTAGTTGGCGGCCTAGATTCTTACTGTGGGAATATGGAATTTGGAATAGGGAAAGGAGAGCACCTTATGATTGATTGAAATTGGAGGTATGATTTTAAGAAATGACTTAAGATAGATAAAATTCGATATTTTCTAGCTCTAACCTCTGAAAGGGCCTAGAAGCAATAATGTCCCAGTAGAGTGAGCATAGCTAGTGTCTAGATACTGATTTCAAAGTAACAGTCCTCAATAAAAGAAACCAGGGCTCCTTGGGAGAAATGGCCAATTCCCAGGCTGGAGCAGAGAAAGTACAAGATGAGCCTGGAATAATTTGTGCCAGAAAGCAAGTGAAGTAAGATGGGGACTTAAACACAAGAACCAGGTTGAAATCAGGGACAAAAAGGATAATGAGACTGAGAGGGCTATGAGGGAGCCTTCTGATGTACTAGAAATGTTCTATTCACCTAGGTGGTGATTACACAGGTGTGTTCGTGTAAAAACATTCACCATTCGGCACACATAAGATCTGTGTACTTTACTGTAGGTAAATTATACCTCAACAAAACAATTTAAGAAGGCTAATGACAGTAATGGGTATAACAAATTGAATTTAAAAACAATCTGAGACCATACTGACACTAAAAATTGTAAATAAATAAATGAAAGAGAAAAAGACCTTCTTTATAGTAGAATGCCAACTAATAAGTATAGAAAGAATGATAAAGTTAAAACATCAACATTTTGTAAGCCTCAGAATAACTGACTTGGGCAAAATGGACATTAAAGTTACTGGTAAAAATTTGCTGAGGTATTTATACAGGTAACTTTTTTTTTTGGTAAATTTATTTATTTTATTTTTGTCTGCATTGGGTCTTCGTTGCTGCGCACGGGCTTTCTCTGGTTGTGGTGAGCAGGGGCTACTCTTCGTTGCGGTGCGTGGGCTTCACACTGTGGTGGCTTCTCTTGTTGCAGAGCATGGACTCTAGGCTTGCAGGCTTCAGTAGTTGCAGCACGCAGGCTCAGTAGTTGTGGCACACGGGCTTAGTTGCTCCGCGGCATGTGGGATCTTCCCAGACCAGGGCTTGAACCCGTGTCCCCTGCATTGGCAGGCGGATTCTTAAGCACTGCGCCACCAGGGAAGTCCCTATACAGATAACTTTTTAATTACAAAGGAAAAAAAGGATCTTTACCTCTGCAGAAATCTGACAGACACTACCTTAAAATCAAGTTGTCAATGTTACCTCCACCAGTAAAAGGGCAAATTGACATATGCCTCTCGATGTGATGTATTGAGGACATACAGCTTATGTAATATTTTAGCCAAAAATGCATAACCTGAATTCAGTCATAAGAACCCAAACTGAGAGACATTCTACAAATGGCCTCACCTCAAAAATGTCATGAAAGACAAAAAAAGAAAGGATGAGGACCTACTAAAAATTGAAGAATGCTAAAGAGATATGACAAACTAAATGCAGTAAGTGTTCCCACACTGGACCCTAAAGCAGAAATTGCTATACAGGACATTATTGGGACAACTGGCAAGTTTGAATATGGACTATATATTAGAAGATAATATTGTACTGATGTTAACTTCTCTGAATTATATAATTGTACTGTAGTTATGTGAGAGAATATCCTTGTTCTTAGGAGATATAGATCATGAGGTATTTAGAGATGAAGGGCCTTCAACTTACCCTCAAATGATTCAGCAGTGACAATTACGTATATTTAGAAAGATATAAAGCAAATGTGGTGAAGTTAAACATTATAAATCTAGGTAAGAGTACACATGAGTTCATTGTACTGTTATTGTTCTATAGATTTGAAATTTTTTCAAAATAAGGAGTTAAAAAATAGCAAGACCTCATGTAATCAGTTTGGGGAAATGGGATATTCTAGTAAACTGAAGCTGCTAATTAATCAAATACTAGCTTTAAAAATTTTTTGTAAAAAATCTCTCTAAAATGAGTTATCCTGATGCCCAGGCAGCACCTCACACAAATTAAATCAGAATCTCGGGGGGGTGGGTGGTAAAGCTCAGGCATAAGTTACTTTTTAAGGCTCCCCAGGAGGTTCCATTGTGAAGTCAAGGTTCAGAACCACTGCTGTTTATATGGCTTCTACCCATTGTTGTAGTTCTAACCTCTGGACCAACAATGGATTCCCTTCACTTTTCCTTCCTGAAACACTCTGGAACACTGAAAACAACCATCATGTGCCCCTCCTTCCCCTTTAATCTTCATTGTGCAACATCTCTAATTCCTTTAGGTGCTCTGTTGGTCTCTCTGCTGGTGAAATCACCCCAAAATTTCATTCCCAGGGTACATGTACTTCAAAGAACATGTACAAGAATGTCCAAAGCAGCATGATTCATAATATCCTAATGGGAAACATTCCAAAAGTCCACTAACAGAAAATCGGTAAATTGTAATATAGTCATATAATGGAATACTATACAGTAATGAAAACTACAGCTACACCAAATATTGATCAATCTCACAAGCAATGTTAAGTAAAAGAAGCAAGACATAAAAAGAATACATATGATTCCATTTATATAGTGTTCAAATGCAGGCAAAACTAAACTACATTGTTAGAAGTCAGAATACTTGTGGGTAACAAACAGAAAGTTACCTGTGGGAAGAAACGAAGGTGTAGTGATTGGGAGGGGTATAAAGGAGGCTTTGGAGTGCTGGCAATGTTAAATTGGTTACATTGACTGAATGGTGGTTTTTCAGATGTTTTCTTTGTGTTAACTTATTGAGCTGTCTATTCTGTTTTGGATATTTTGCTTTGTGTACCTCACAATTTTAAAAATGTTTAAAATATTATCACAAGGCCCAAGATAAAGGATATGAAAATTCATCATAATCATACAAGTTTCTACATACAGGGTGGTGGTTGCTATTATCCAATCCTTTCACTCCTCTCTCAGCTCTGGAACTAACTGTCTAGGTTGAATTCCAGCTCTGCCACTTACTAGCTGTGTGACCTTGGATAATCTGTGCCTGTTTCCTCAACTATAAAATAAAAACAGTAGTACCTACTATTGAGTGATTTTGAGGACTGAAGAAATTAAGAAATATAAAATGCTTAGCACACAGCCTGGAATATAGTAAGCACTCAATAACTAGTAGCTGCTGCTACGACTTTTCCTCTGTGGCCTAAGGGTCTCTGTTGATAGGTAAGGGAGAAGTTTGGGTCTTTCCAAGAAGGGAAACTTCCAGAAGAAGAAGGAAAAGGGGGAAAAAAATCCTTTCCTCCTCTTGAAGCCCCTAGGTAAGGGGAGATGCAGGCTTCTCCCATCAGTCAGATGTCCAGTCTGGCTCTCACTAAGGGCCCAGGGAAAAGCAGGGGAAGAACAATTAGACAGGAGCATTTCGCCACTAAAAAAGACTTTTATTACAAAACAAATACTAATAAAATCAGGCCTGGGCTTCAATCCCACCTCCTAGAGGCCCCTAGGATGGAGGAGATTGGGGGGAATAGGGGATGGTGGGCACTGAAAGAACAGAGCAGGCTGACCTCCCCTCATCAGTCTCAGCTGCTGCCTCTCTCTTCCAAAGCCCTTTGAGAGAGGCACCATCCTTCCAGCCAGGAAGTACCATTGTTGGCACCAGACCCTAGCAATGCCGCATTGCAGGATTCAGGATGTCTCGGCTGACTCTCAGCAAAGGCCAGCTAGGGTCACTCAGCCTGGGCGATGGCGTAGGAGAGCAGCCATAGAAGCAGCGGGCCCAGAACAAGGACAGCAAGCCAGACGGCAAAGCTGGCCAGGATGAACCTCCGGGCCCGGGCCCCCCAGTGCACTGCCTCCTCCAACCGGCCTGCCTTATGCCGCTCTTCCGCCTGTGGGGGCAGGTTTTTGGTTAGGTTCTCCCCCTGCTTCTGCCCCAAAATGCCCTCTGCCCCACTCCAATCCTACATCCTCGTCTTGGCTCAAAATCTCACACCCAAACCCTCCACCTCCCTTTCCAGTTTCTAACTCTCATGTCTCAACCGCAAAGTAAGGTACCCACTCTGCTCTGCCTCCTTTTCAGGATGGCTTTTGTTTTGCTCAGAAGATCACGTATGGAAAAATACTTTTCATTTTATTCCCCATTCTTTTCTACTCATTTCAGATTCATTCAGAATTTGGAATTCTTGGCAAGAAACAGTGACCAATCTTGGAGTATTTCACTCATGTCGAACCAAACAACACTCTGTTCTCATTAGCCCAAAGGGCCTCCTCTTTTTCATTAAGGATTCTTTTTATGATTTTGCCCTAATGAAATCCAGAAATTATCACGATAAGAAAACAGTTTCTGATAAAAATACAGCTAGGGTCGAGGAAATTCCGAAAGGTACACATGAGGTTTCTGTTAGATGTTTTGAAATGGTGAAGCCCTCTCAAAAACTTCATAGCTTCTTCCGAACTCCTATAGATTGTTCTAGTTACTGCTCGGCTGCCCCGAGTCTTGCCCCTTCCCATTCATCCTCTTTATAGGCCTTGAGAGTGGACCTTAACTACAACACAAATCTGACCATGTCATTCTCCTTTGCAAAAATCCTTGAAAGGCTCCCCAGTACTTCCCAGATAAAGCTGAAACTCCTAAGCACAGCACTGGAGGCTCTTGGGAATCTAGATCCTCTGGCTTCATCTCTCACTGTTCCTTACTGGTTCATTCACGCTGAACTAATAGTCCAGGTTGCCTTTGTATAGGCTGCCTGTGCTCCCTTCGCCTGGAATGCGCTTTTACCCTTATTCACTCATCCTTTAAGATTACTTTCTTTTTACTCCCTTAGGATGCCTTTCCTGTTCACCTACTCTATTATACACATACATGTACTTACATACATATATATACACATACATAGCTCCTGGAATACACTGTGCTTCCTCTATCATAGTACTGATGAGCTGTATTCCATTAATAGTTACCCATTTTCACAGCCATCTCTTTTGCTAGACTGTGGGCCCTTTGACGGCAGGAACCATGTCTTATTCCTATTTCTGGCACCAGGCCCACAGCCAGGCTCTGGCAGGTACTTATTAACTGTTTGATCAATATAGATAGATCGGGTATACAGAACCGTTGCCTTACTACACCCACACCCCTGCTTCCATAGGAATTGCTTTCCTCACCTTGATGGCAAACACAAGGGCCACGACTCCCAGGCAAGAGCAGCCACATATAATGCTAGTAGCTGCCAAGTAGCGGAGGCGGAGCGAGCAGCAGCGAATGGGGGATGGAGAACGAGCAGCTTCCGTGTTGCTCACCAAGCTCTCCACTGCCTTCTCCTCGTCCTCCATCACCTGTAGGCGATATAGTCAAGATACTTGTAAGCCCAACAACTGAACCCCTGGTAGAGTCTTGCTCAGACTCTACCCGCCTCTCTGATCATGTCATGGCCTAGTCGAACTCTCAGAAATGCTGCCTTACCTGGGGAATTCCCCTAGTGACTCATAGACTGAGAGGAAATGTGTGTCTGGAATCCTTTTTCCTCAGCCTAAGGTTCCCAGTCTTTAAAGGCAAGCTGGTGTCAATGTAGCATTATCTGTTTTACTTACTGTTTTGGCAAGTGGGGAAAAGCAAAATGACAGGTGCATGCTGAGAGGCAGTAGAAAAACACAGAATCTCAAAAACTGCTAGGAGTCTGAGACTACCCAATTCAGTGATTTTAAACTGTATTTCAAAGGGCCCTGAAGTTCCTTAGAGGCTGCCCTCAAATATTAAGGAGGAATCAGAGAATGGCATCCTAGGTCCTCTACTCCACTTTAAGGATATCAGCCATTTCATGTGAAAACACAGTGCTGGGGATGGGGGAAAGTAGGGGAAAAGTACCCATCTAAGCTCTCTTTGTAGCTGAGGAAACTCAACTTCAGAAACACCTCACCCTCCCCAAATCAGAGCCTCCCTTGCTATGCTGACTCCCTTCCACCTCCTCGCTCCATTTAACCCAGGTCATACAACACAATCAGATTAACACTGAGTCCGAATGACCTCATAAGCCACACAGAAACCTGCATAATGATGCCCTAATCATTTCTCATCTCCCTATTTCCCAAGCCCTCAGAGCCCTGGCATCAAACTGCCTTTCTACCTTCATCCCCAACCATTCCCCTTCACCCTAGACAAAATGAAAACATGTGCAGTTCTCAGAACACAAGTAACAAAGGATAGGAAAGGTTAAAAAGAAGAGGCAAGAGCCAAGAATGATATGTGCCACAAAGCTGCAGGAGAATGGATGTGAGGAAAGAACTGAGATGAGATAAACACAGTACAGTCATCAGGGGAGAACACAAGGAGAGGGTCCAGGGAATTGAGGTCAGAGAAAATGTAAAAACAAATGGGGACTCTTACCTGGCTATAGGCCTTGAGGAACTGTGAGTTTCGGCTCCTGCCTCAGGTTTGATTTGGCTTGGGTGGAGATGGAGCTGACTCGGGGCTCCAAGCCAAGCCCAGGGGTGGGGTTGAGTGGCCAGCCACCATCCGAAGAGCCCCAGAAGCTCGGAAGGGGGTGTGGCTGATTCAAACCAGTCTGGCTAGATGGAGTAACTGGAGGTAGAATGCCTGCCTTCTGGAAAGGGAGTGAAAGCACCTGAGCAAGAGGGATTAAAGCAGGGAGAAGTCTGAGGCATCAGATAGCTCCCAAGGAAAGTCCAGCAACCAAGGGAATAGAAGGGAGGAGAGGAAAAGTATGAGTCTGAATGACTTAAAATTGAAACTTTAGGGAAAGGTACCCTACCAGATAAGATTTGCCATTCTTCCCTCTTCTTGCGTGGAGATTTCTGCCTCAAAGATACATAATTCTGAGTTAGAGATCGGGTACTAGGGTCTTAGCAAGAGCAAGAGAGAAGAGAAAACTGATACCCAAGTTCCCACCCAACCCTCCACCAGACCAGAAAATCAGAAGCCTCCTTACGCGGATGCTCATACAGAAACTAAGTTTATTATTTTTTTCTTCTTAAAAAAAAGAAAAAAAAGAAAAAAAGAAAAAAACTCATTGTAGAGAAGCCCCTCCCCCTTCCCCTAAGGGTGGGGGGCTGTGAAAGATAGCTGGGGAAATCAAGTACAAGGGGGTGGGGACAAAGACTATCTTGCCACCCTTAACACTGCCCAGCCATGTGGGGTGGAAGGGAAGGGGATATGTGAAGAGCCCCGTTTCCATGACAACCAGTTGCCTACCCCCTACTTTGGTGGAAAGAAGGGAGAAGGCCCCTATGTCTCCCTGGAGGATTCCCCCCTCAAAAGACTTCAAGTAGTGGTTAACAGAGTCAGGCCTGGTCATGGAGGGAGAGGGGCCATGGCAGAAAGCCTAGGTGAAGGGGGGCAGCCCACTCACGTCTTGGCTTTACGGCCTCTGTGACTAATGGTAGGGCCAGCCAAGTGGGAAGGGGCGCTGCTGCGCAAGATACGCTGGTCCCCTTGGTTGGTGGCCCCACCAAGCCGGCGGGGGCCAGGCCGGCGCCGTGGGGTCCCATCCCCTTCCTCCTCCTCACCTGAGGCTTCAGCCTCAGACTCCTCTACTGAACCCTCAGGCCCCAGGGGACTTGGGGGCTGCAGGCGGCTCCGCTTTGCCAGCCCAGGACCACAGCCAACTGGGGCCCCTGCCCGTTTGCGAGGCACCTTCTCAGTCTCTAGTGGGGGCACTAGAGACCCTGGACGCAGCCGGGTCGAACGCAGTTTTGGAGCCAATGAGACCACGGGAGGTGTCAATTCTAACCCGCCTGGCCCACTATCCGCTAAATCCAGATCATCCTGAATTACAGCCACTACCATGGACCCTTCACTCTTTCGTCCCCTCATTCCTTCTGCTTCAAGACGTAAGCGGGCCAGGCGGGTGAGGGGGCGGCTTCCATCCTCATCAGATGAACTACCCTCACTCTCCCCCTGGCCCTGGGGTTGCCGCTGCTTCCCCAATCCACAGCTCTCAAGGACAGGAGAGCTGTCGCGGTCCAAGACAGGGAGCTGGCTGGGCCGAGGTGACGGTGGATTCTTGGGAGGTCGGCCCCGCTTCCGCTTGGGTGGGGATGTTGAAATGGTGAGAGTGGTGACAGTGTTGGCGACAGTAGCAGTGGGACAGGCTAGGAGTGGTGGGAGCGGTGGCAGGGGTGGCGGTATCGGGAGTGGCTGTGTCCGGCTCTCTAAGCTGCCATCCCCTGGAGAGGAAATGGTCCCAGGAATGGGCAAATCTCGGGCCTTAGGGGGCCGCCCACGCCTTCTTTTCTCCACAGGTGATAGGATGACAGGCTCGGGTCTATGAACTGGCTGGGGTCCAAGAGGCTGGGGCCCAGGAATAAGCTGGGGTGCCAGGACAGGCTCCGCAACAATAAGGGTCTCAGCCCCAGGGACTGAGTCAGTCCCACTGGTTTTTCCCTTAGAGGTGGACGAAGGTGCCTCATCCACCCCTCGCCCAGCATCTGCTGGAGACCTGTTCTTCTTGGGGGGCCTCCCCCTGCGACGTTTCACAGCAGGAGGGGTGATGGCAAGTAGTGCCCCTTCTCCATTTTCTGGGCTGCCCCCACCAGTCAGCCCCAGCTCAATGTGACGGCGAGCTATGAAGGGCTGCTGGGTTGGGGTGGGCAGTGTGGATGGGGGAGCAGCTTCACAGGGACCACTGGTGGGAGGTGAGGATTCTGGCCCCGACATGCTGCGGGTAGATGGGCTTCCCGGGCTGGCACCAGTCTCAGAGACCCCAGGCACTAGGGTGCTGGCAGTTCCCCGCTGCTGTCGCCGTCGCCTCACCAGTTCCTTTTCCTCTACCACAGTCACTAGCCGTCCTGGCAGCTTGCGAAGCACTTTGGGACCTGGAGGCTGCCCTGGCCGACCAGCCCCCTGACCCCTAATTTCTACATCGGCACTGGTGCGACGCCGAGGGGGCCGGGCAGGCGAAGGACCCTCAGGTGTGGAGGTGGCCGAGGATGAGGTTGACGGGGCTGCGGCCTCAGCTGAAACAAGTTCCTGTGGTTTCTCTGGGGTAGACGTTGGGGTCTGGGCTTCCACCAGCTCTTCTGAGTTCTTGTCAGCCTCCAGTGGCTCCTGAAGTAGCTCATCAGATGCTGCTGAGGGTGGGAGCTCCAGCCTATTGCTCTCACTCAGACACGTGGCCACTTCCTCACCATCAGGCAGCACTGAGAGGATGGTCGCCTCAGCAGGCTCGGGCACCTCCTGCTCTTGACCGTTGGGGACGCTGCCAGCTGCCAGGTTTGGGCTAGGTGCAGAAGAGGTGAGAGAAAGGTTCTTCTCTGACATAGGCAGGATCTCAACAGCAACTGGCAACAGATCCTTAGGGGGCACAAGAGTAATTGGGGAAGTCTCGGAACTGGCCATATCAGCCAGCTCCAGGGACTCAGTAGATGCCATTGCTTGTGCACACAGCTCTGCCTCAGGCCCCATGCCCAAGGGGAGGTTGGTGACTGGTGGGGAAATGGGCACAGAAGGTAGACCAAGCAAGAGAGGGGAGGAAGGAGTTAAGAGAGAAGTTTGGGCTGGAGGTGGGGTATGAGCTGGTGGAGGGGTACAGGCAGGAGGAGGGGTACAGGCAGAAGAACAAGAAGGAGGAATCTGTGCAGAAGGAAGAGGGGGAGAAGGCAAGATATGGACAGGAAGCATGGTTATTGGATTTGGGGCTGAAATGGGGATTGGGGCAGAGATTGGGGCAGGGACTGGGGCAGGAATTGCAGCAGGAGCTGAAGCTGGAGTGGGTCGAGGCCTAGGCGCTGGCCGGGGAACTCGGTCCCTGGCAGGGCTGCAGCGGGGGGGTGTGGAGGTGCTGCGGGGGTGATGCGTGGATGTGACAGGAGTGTGGTTTGCCCCTTGAGTTTCAGCCCGGGCTCCACGAAGACGCTCACTGACGCGAGTCCCTGGCCTTTCGGGGGCCTTGGCCTTCTTACTGCGCCGGTGGCTGCCTCCACCAGTCCCACAGGAAACCTCATCCCCAGCCCCTGGCCCCTCCTCCTCCTCCTGGGGTAGGCGGAACACCTCCTCCTTCGCTTGGTCCAGGTCCTTGCGGGCAGCTTCCACTTGCTCCTACCAAAAACAGAGCCCAATGAGTGGTCAGAGGGAGGCAAGAGGCATGGGGAGTGGGTGGAAAGCAGCCACTTTCCACTTCTATCCCCACCCCCATACTCACTTCTGCCTGCTTGAGCTCCTCTCGGCTCACCTCCTCCAGTGAGGCTTCCAGGAATTTCATGGCATAGCGCTCAATGGGGGTCAGCTGTGGGGAAGAGCAGCGATGATGAACATAGGGACCTGGTGCCCAGGGCCCATCACCCTTGATTATTTTCACCAGAGAAGACAGAAAGAAGGTCGCAGAGTCCAGAGGAAGGAGTTGTGGAGGGTGAGGTTGAGAACTAGTGGATCCAACACAGACCTGTTCTACAAGGGCAGCAATTTCCTGCTCAGCCCGGGACATCTCCTCATCTTCAGCCCCAGGCCGACCAGCCTCCTCCCCGTCAGCAGCAGGAAACCCATCATTCTCATTGAATTCTGCAAGCTCAGCCACCTGTTCAGCCTTGGCCTGGGTGGCCGCACGGATATCCTCTTCATCCTCTGCCCGACACAATGCCTATGAGGGTGTGGGGAAGAATAACCATGAGAATTAAAGAACTTTACATCCTGTGATTTGATTCTGGCAAATGTTTGAGGCCACGTTTACACCAAACCAGATTTACATCAGAACTCAACTCTCTTCTGGGCCCCCAAAATTACCAAAGCAACACAGTGGTCCACAAAGAATGGAACAGATTCAACCAGGAGAGCCACCAGGGACAAAATAACTGTTTTAGAGACCTCTAGTTCCACTTACTTTCCATTCAAGTAAGCCTCAAATCTCTTTAAAAAAGCAATCCCAGAAGTGGTGAATACAAAATAATCCACAATTCTTTTTTGCGCTGAGATGCCTCATGACAACAGGTTAACATATGATCATTCCCCTGAGATGAATATCCAGGGAGATCACAGCAAAGTCACTGAGGGAAGTAGCCTAGAGCATGAGAGGAAGGCACTCGGTAGGGGAAAATTTCTCCATGATAATCCACATCTACAGTTCCCAAACATCTGTCTACTTCTGAAAAAATACAAATGCCCAGACCTCACCACTCAAAATCATGATTTAAGTAGACTGTGAGATGGGACTCAGGAATCAATCTTTTTCAAAGCCTTCCAAGTGATTCCAGTATGCATTAATGTTTGGGAAATGAGAGTTTTACACCATATACAAAGCACTTCTTACATCCACTATGCTATTTAACCTTCAGTTACTTCCTTCTAATTTAGCATTTCAGAAAAGTCGGAAGTGAGGCTCAGAAGATTAAATGGATGTGGCTTAATGAACACTATTAAGAAGCACTGTTGGGGCTTCCCTGGTGGTGCAGTGGTTGAGAGTCCACCTGCCGATGGAGGGGACACGGGTTCGTGCCCCGGTCCGGGAGGATCCCACGTGCCGCGGAGCGGCTGGGCCCGTGAGCCATGGCCGCTGAGCCTGCGTGTCCGGAGCCTGTGCTCCGCAACGGGAGAGGCCACAACAGTGACAGGCCCGCGTACCGCAAAAAAAAAAAAAAAAAAAAAAAAAAAGAAGCACTGTTGGAGCTCAAACCTAGAACCGTGGACTCCATATCCTGTGTTCTATCTATGAAATCATGTGAACCAATAAACAATCTACTCACAACTATCAAAGGCCAACTGTAATCTGGGAAGCAGCAGAAATAGTTCTTTCCCCTTGGACAAACTCAAAAGACTGAGAGACAACACACACTACAACCATTAGCTCTACTCTAGGGACTGCCCACTCTTTTTCTGCGGCGGGATCTTTGTTCCCCGACCAGGGATCGAACCCGTGCCCCCTGCAGTGGAAGCACAGAGTCTTAACCACTGGATGGCCAGTGAAGTCCCTGCCCACTCTTTTTTCACCTGCTCCAGGATATGGGTCTGCTTGCTGGCCACAGTCTCTTCCTCATCTTCAGGGGCAGAGGGTATAGATGAGCCAGATGGTTCCTCCAGAGGCATATCAAACAGCTCTCGGATGGTCTGCTTTGGAAAGAACATATGAAAAGTGTCAGAGCCAACGGAATGTTGGTCCCAGATCTATAGCTATGAAGCTGATAGCTCTTAGTAGTATCAGAAGCACCACTAGTTGAAGAGGCAGATCTGTGGAGGCCAAAGCATCCTTTTTAATAAGCAGTAGTAACTCCTACAGGCATAGCAGTTCTCTCTTGCACAGACTGGAAGATCTTAGTACCTGTTTAAAATAGGCTGTGGTGAAGTTGCCTCCCTCAATTGCCATGTCTCCCAACATTCTCTTCTGGTTTGCCTTTTTTAGGATGTTCTCTTCCACTGTCCGTTCACTGATAAGCCTAGGGGGTGATAAAGGACATGTATAAACAGCCAAATACATCAGTAAAACCCTATTAGCAAAGGGAAAGTAAGGTAAGGGGAGACTAGGCAATACCTATATATGTGGACATCTCGGGTCTGGCCAATTCGGTGACAGCGATCCTGGGCCTGAGCATCCATGGTAGGATTCCAGTCGCTGTCATAAAAAACAACAGTGTCTGCCCCCGTCAGGTTCACGCCCACACCCCCACTCCGAGTTGAAAGGATGAAGCAGAATATGCGTTTGTCTGCATTGAATCGTTCCATCAAGGCCTAGAGGAAAACGAAAAAAAGATAGTATTGGGAGACATATCCCCAAAAACACACCAAGGCTTAGTGGGGGCCCCTCCTGGGACTCTGAACCCTGGAAAAAGGAGACAGAGCTGAGGCGAGCCTCTAAGGGCCAGAGATGCCTGGGTTACCTGTCTCTGTTCAACTCTAGTAGACCCATCCAGACGCAAGTAGAGGTGGCCATGGTAGGTGAGAAACTGTTCCAACACATCCAGCATTCGGGTCATCTGGGTGAATATGAGCACCCGGTGGCCCTCCGCCTTGAGCTGTCGCAACAGCACTGCCAACGTTTGCAACTTTCCTAAAGAGATATGAAGGGGTACAGGGAGCTAGCTATAAACTGGAGTGGGAAAAACACAGCACTGGAAGCCTGTGTAGTTGAAAGATCAAGTTTTACGCCAGGGTTTCGATCAACCCAGGGGAATCAAAAATATTTAACTTTATATATTTTCTTCTCTTAAGGGTTCTTCCTCTTCAGTCTGCTCCTGTCTTGGATCTGACTTCTTTCAGTCTAACTAGGGGCAGGGTAATACAGACCCTCAGGGGGAAAAAAGAAATCCTCAATGGTGTATGAGCAAGAAAAGACCTTCAAGTACTACACTGAGTTATACCAGCTGCAGCACAAGCCATTCACAAGATAAACATCAACAAATCCATTGATGTCATAGCTCACTTGGATGGAAGGTCACTGAGATAAGAACCAGAGAGGCAGGATCTTATGAGGTTATCTAGTTTAACCTCCCATCAAACACGAAAATAGTGATTCAATCAGTTTGAACACTTTTAACAAAGACTTTCAATTCACCTATTCTGAATGGTTTCAAATGTTATAAAATTATCTTTTTACTAAAATATTTATTGAACACATATTAATAAAAATTCTGCTGACTTTCTTATGTTCTAAGACATTTAAGAAATCTGCAAACATATTACTATAGAAATCTACAAACATATTACTATAGAAATACCTGTGCACAGTTGTGGCAGAAACTATTCGCTACTGTCCAACAGCCATTCTCGGTTAACAGAACCCGATTAATCCTATGGACACCTGGCAGAGATCCCTTGATACCCACGGAAGGCGCACGCCAAACCAACCCCAGAAAATGAATCATTATTGTTCTAAATAAGCCACAGTTCCTTTTTCCCGTTGTCAGTGATTACTCTAAGGATGGGCATATGGCCCAATCTGAGCCAATGAATTTTGAATCAAAGTCAACTGGGAGGGCTTTCTTTCCCAGAAAAAAATGAAAGACTTGCGAGTGTTTTATTTCAACCCCTTGCTTCCTGCCTGGAGCACTGGTGTGCTCCCTGGAGTTATAGCAGCCATCTTAAGACCATGAAGAAATTACCATGAGAATAAAAAGATAAAAGCTAAGGATAGTAGGTAAGGTCCCGGGTCCATGAAGATACCACTAAGCTGCTGAACCAGCCATATACCACCATTCTCGGCATTTCTCATTTAGTAAACAATAAATGATCTTGTGGTTTAAGTCACTGTTGGTTGGTTTTCTGTTACCTGCAGCCAAATTTCTTCTAACCAATAAGATTCTATTCAAAAGGCAAGCATCCTTGTTCAAATCTTTCCCCAAAACAAAATCTACTATTTACTTTTTTTTTTTTTTGGCCACCTGGCTTACGAGATCTTAATTCCCCAACCAGGGATGGAACCTGTGCCCTCAGCAGTGAAAGCGTGGAGTCCTACCACTGGACCATCAGGGAATTCCCCAAAATCTACTATTTACTGTGCAGTCTTATACCACCACACACCTTTCCCCATAAATCTGAAAACTCCACGCTGTGCTATGTCATTTGCCATTGTATCCCAAATGATGTAACATGTTCACAAAATAATCACTGAATAAATGAGTTAGCAAACATTTTCAACTTTCATCAAAGTCAAATTCATGAATGCCAAGAATCTATCATGAGGCCTACATTTCTTCATCTCACCCAGAAGCATAACCTAAAAGACTATCTGATGTTTAATGAAATCCACAGAGACCTTATGTACAGCATCCCTTTGATGTAACAGTCTTCAGGCTAAGACAAGAAAAGAGGTCAAGAGACCCTCACTGGCCGAAGAACTCACCGCAATCATACTGGATAAGCCTCAGGTCAGGAAACTGGGTACGCATGTTACACACAATACGGTGCAAAGGACGAGCCCGGGGCCAGAGCTCACGAGCCAATTGCTCCTGGAAGGCTGCCTGACGAGGGGCCCGCCAAGGAGGTGGGTGGCAGGCGTGCAAGGAAGGGGGAGGTGCCTCCACAGGAGGCATGACAAAGATGAACCTGTAAAAAGAAGGCAAGCAGTATAAAATATGGAACTCTGAATGGCCCCAGAAGTTAGCACCTTTACCAGCCCTAACCACTATATCCACTCAGAGGCCCCAAGACCCACTTCCCATTAGCACTTAGCCCTGCCAACCTCTCAATGATTTCTGACAGCTGGTCTAGTCGTTGCTGGGGAAACAGTACAGCCTGGCGGGCAGCCTCGGTATAAGTCCAAAAGGTGGGGTGGCTGGGGCCAGGAGAACGAGGGCCGATGGGGCTGGCAACAGGTTGGGGCAGGGTACAGAAATCCAAGACTTCAGTCCCATACACGGGTGCCAGGGCCCCATGAGCCTCACTAAGTTGGAAAATCCGTTCCAGGCGTTCAGACCGCTGCTGCTTCCGCTTTTCCTCCAGAGAGTCCTGAGGATAAGAGGAGAAAAACACAGAAAAAGTGATCAGCGTCCTTATAGAAAATCTGGCAGTTCCTCCCAGAATTAAACATAATCTGTGGAAACCATAAGATGCAACAATACACTATTTTGGTTCTTCCAAATTGTCAATAATGGGAGTTATTCTTTTCCCAATGTTAAATGAAATAACTTCTCCACAAAAGAAAACTGATCTTCCCTGTATGCTACCAAAGCAGGTGCCTGAATGTTCAAAATTAAGATCCGTATGTTTGACAAACTTATAGAATGGATGATTTGCGTGAGTTTTCCCATGTAACACTTAAATCCAGAATATCCAAGTTAATTTATCTTCTTGCAGTAGATCCAAAACAATTATTAAAATCCCTCCTCAAATCACTGACCAGGATACAGAGAGGCTAATCAAATCCATGGCAGGTTTTTGTCCAAGGTCAGACTGGAATGGGGTGGGATGGGAACAGCTAACCAGACATCTAGGTAACCCCGAGAGAGAAAAGGGGAGTGCCCTGGCTGACAGGATACCTGTATGACTTTGACCCAATCCTTTCCCATCTTTGTGCTTCCAGTTTCACAGGTTATAAAACCACCTAACTCTTTTGTAGCACTTATCACACTTGTAGTTTTACATGTATAGGATTCTTTGATTAACATCTTCTACCCACTAAACTGTAAGCCCCTCACTGTAATCATCCAGTATCCAACTCAGTATCTGGCACAAAGTAGGCTTTCAATAAATATGTTATTAGAATGAACAAATAATGAAGGAGACTGGACCCTACAAGATGGTCCTGAAAAAAAGCAGTGTCCCAAATCTCCCTTCCTGACTGCTACCTTAAGCTTGACCTCTTGGCTCCTGGTGGTCTAATAAGTGAGGAAGGAAAGCATCCTAGCAGAGGGAAAAATCATTAAGGCCAGCTCTCATTAAGTAGCAGCAAAGGAGACAATATTTGCAAATCATCTACCTGAAAAAGGACTTGTATCAAGAATAAAGAACTCTTACAACTCAATAACAAAAAGGAAAAGAATAAAATAACCCAATTAAAAAAGGGAAAGGATCTGAATAGACATTTCTTCAAAGAAGATATACAAATGGCTAACAACCACTGAAAAGATGCTCAACATCATTAGCCATCAGAAAAATGCAAATCAAAACCACAAAAGGGACTTCCCTGGTGGTGCAGTGGATAAGACTCTACTCTGTGCCCCCAATACAGGAGGCCCGGGTTCGATCCCTGGTCAGGGAACTAGATCCCACATGCATACCTCAACTAAGCGTTCGCATGCCACAACTAAGGAGCTGGCGAGCTGCAACTGCAGTGCCCTGGAGCTGCAACTAAGGAGCCCCCCGCTGCAACTAAGGCCCGGCGCAACCAAATAAATAAATATTTAAAAACCACAGGATACCACTTCAAACCCACTAGGATGGCTATAATCAAAAAAGACAAATAATAACAAGTTTTTGGCAAAGATGTAGACAACCTGGAACCCTCACAAGCGCTGGTGGGAATGTAAAATGGTACAGCCACTTTGGAAAACAGTTTGTCAGTTCCTCGAACAAACATAGTTACCATAACCCAGTTAATTCCACTCCTAAATTTACATCCAATATAACCGAACATATATGAAAAGATACAAAATCTTATACATGAATGTTCACAGCAGCATTATTCATAACAGCCAAAAAGAAGAAACAAACCAAATGTCCCCCAATCAACTGATGAATAGATATATAAAATGTGGTATATTCATACAATGGCATATTATTCAACAATTTTTAAAAAATGAAGTACTGATATATATACATATATATATGTCAGTTATAGCATAACATGGATGAACCTCAAAAATATTAAGTAAAAGAAGCCAGTCACAAAAAACCGTATATGACTCCATAAGTAAATCTACAGATACAAGTTACTTAGAGCTAGGAGGGATGGAAAGGTCAGGGATGATGGTTAAGGGTGTGGGGTTTCTTTTTTTTTAGGGCAATGAAAATGTTCTAAAGTTGATTGTTGTCATGGTTGCATAACTCTGTGAATATACTAAAAGCCAATGAACTGTATGGTTTAAATAGGTGAACTGTATGGTATGTGATTTATATCTCAAACTGTTTAAAGAAAAAGTATCAAGAAGCTGCTACCTACTTGCAGAGCAATGAAAATTTAACACAGACCATGGGGTTGCACCCTTGGGCTAGGATCTAGGCTCTCCTCTCTCTACTTCCAAAAAGCCAGACCAACCTGGCAGCATTAGAGAAAGACCAAAGGTGGAAGCAAGTGGCAAAGATGGGAGGGTGGGGGACTGGGGCCGAGAATAAGCAGCTCTATTATCAGAGTGAGAAAAAGACAAGAGGGCCTGGAAGGACTCACTAGATCTTTCTCATTATTGGGTCCTGGGTTACTTACTCTGAGTTGCAACTTTTATTTAACCAAATATATATACAACTATATATATGATAGAAAAAAATGGCTACCAGAAAGCTCATGAAGGGACAGAGTTCTCTTTATTTCCCACTTAATCACCATGGAGGTAAAAAACTACAGCAAATGACCGTCAAAGTCAAACGCTCATGATCTTTAGGGAACTGTATTCCGTGGTGTCCTTTCTCCCCTAGAAGTTCAAATACTTAATGGTGACAGTTTTAGCAACTGAGAAAAATCCTCCTGTCTCTGAGGACTGCCTCTTGTGGGGAAGAAGAGAAAGCAATGGAGCCAGCACATCTGTGTTCTCACAAGTTGTATAAATTTTAAAACATCATTTAGTAGGCTAGTTTCATCTGTAAAATGGGGCAATTAGATGCCAACACTAACTCAAAAGAGTAAGCAAGAACCAAAGAGACCAAATGTAACAAGAAAGCCTTGAACACATCAGTGATTAATAGTTTTAAAAGCACATTATGTCCTCAATTACTTCCTCTGTGAAAAGTAGGACATGGATTATTCTTCCCATTTTACAAATAAGAGTAAAGGCCCAGGGAAGGGCTTTGTCCAGTGACATTCAAGTATTAGGTCCACAAAACTAGGCTTCGTAATTTACCAAGATAAAGGTGACATTATTTTGTTCCATCCACTCTGTAGCAACACTCCAAAGAAATTCAATTTCCTGTTCCCTCTCCTTTGAGGCAGTAAAACTTACCAGATAGAAAGGGGAACGAGGTGGTGGTGGGGGCTGGCGTCGAGGTCGGGGACCACTGAACGAGGTAGCAGTGGAGGGAGGGCTGGGGGGACCAGAGCGTAATGTCAGTGTCTCAGGCTCATCCTTGGAAACAGGCAGCCGGGATACCATGGTGACAGGCAAGGGAGCGGCACCGGTTGCCGAAACCACGAGGGAAGATGCCTGGGAAGCTGCGGCCTGTGTTGAGGCTGGGGCCAGTGCCAGAGTCTGAGCTGCCGCTGGGCCCAAGGTGGGCACCGGCACTGGGGCAGGGCTCAAGGTCAGTGTTTGCACTGAAGCTGGGGCCAGGAGTGAAGCAGATGACGACACTGTAGCCAAAGTCAGTGTGTGAGCTGGGGCCGGGCCCATTGGAGAAACTGGAGGCAGAGGGGGTGCTGGAGCCAAAGACAGCGTCTGAGATGGACACAGTGGTGGTCCCGGTGCCAAAGACAGTGTCTGGGCTGGAGCTGGTACTAGGGATGCTGCTGGAGTCAATGACAATGTCTGAGCTGGAAAAGAACCTTGGGGGTTCCCAGTTCCCAAAGACTGTGTCTGAGATGGAGACGATCCGCCAAGAGTGGATGCTAAAGCTGGGGGTAAAGCCAGTGTCTGCGTAGAAGCCGGACTCGGGAGAGGTGACGGAACCGGGGCTGGTACCATAGTTTGAGCTGATGATGGAACCAACACAGGAGCTGGGGCTGGCACCAGCGAGGAAGCTGAGGCTAAAGGAGTTCCTGGAGTAGATGATGAAGCCAGAAGTGGAACCGAAGTCTGCGATGGAGCCAGTACAGGAGTAGGACCTAGTGATGAAGCCAGGACTGGAAGAGGAGCCAGAGAAGGAGCTGGAGAAGGAGCCAGGATTGCTGTCTGTGGAGCCACCATGGGAGCCAGAGAGGTGGCTAGAGCCTGAGATGCAGTAGGTGCTGGAGCCAAAAGGGAAGCCTGAGCTGGAGCTTGATTTGATGCTGCCGGAAAAGGACTGGCCAGAGCAGAAGCTGGCACCAGGACAGGTGAACATGCTGGGGCCACGGCTGAGTTCAACCCTGGAACATGTGAAGAGGCTGGAGCCAACAACAGAGGGTGACCAGGTGCCTGAGATGGGGACAGGGATGGAGTTGTGGCCAAACCTAGAGTCAAGGCTGACGCTGATGGAGAAGTCCCAACTGGTGCCAAAGAGGGAGGTCCAGGAGCCGCTGCCAGTGTTGGAGTCACATTAGTCAACAGAGCTGGGCCTGAAGCCGAAACAGGCAAGGGGGCTGAGATGGGGATGGTGAGTGGAGCTGAGGCTGGGGACGGAAGCGTTGTGCAGACAGAGATGGGGAGTGAAGATGATACTGGAACTGGGACTGTAGAAGACACAGGACTAGCAAGGGGAGAGGAGTTGGGAACTGGCATTGGAGAAGAGGCTGGCCCAGGTAGTGAGGATGGCACGGGGAGAGGAGAAGAGATGGTCAAGGGAGCAGCTCCGGGTGCTGAAGCTGTGGAGACAGAGGATAAGTTAGCCCCCAAATTCTTTTCTTGCTCCTTCTATTACCCTGTCCCACCCCTTCCCTTACCCCCAAGCTTCACCTGTTTCCCAGAAGACCTTCACTCCCACACCATGAGATCAAAGATTCAAGGAATCTAACAATTCAACATTTCCTTTCCCTCCAAAGTTCCAACTTATGTATCTTGGAATTAGGCAAGGGCTCAGCAGACCATTTTGGGGGCTAATGCAAATCAGTATACTGATAACGAAAGGATCTATTGTGACTTAGAAACCCTCTGGGCCACCTTATCTCCATTCCTGACAAAAATTTATGGCCTCAGCCACCTGAACTCACCACTGACTTCAGGCGTAGGACTGTGGACCAGCTTGAGAAGTGGCCTCACCAGAGTGGATGTGGGTATGGGAGCCCGGGCAGTACCCAGAGCAGGTGTGGGTAGCCGGCCAGGGGTTAATGTGGGGCGTGGAGTCAACACAGCTGGAAGCCCAGAGCTCGGAGGCCGGGGTGCTGGGGCCAACGGAGGAACAGGAGTCAGTCCATCCCGAGGGGCCTGTCTCACTACAATCTTCACCACGCCTGTATTATTCACCATGGTTGGTGGCACTGCAAGAGGAAGCTAGATTGAGGGGAAGGTAGAAAAGAAACAAGAGACCCAAAGGATGGAAGAAGTCCAAGGGCAGGAGAGGGTAGCAGACAGATATCAGAGATACTGGCAAAGGAAAACAACACTGAGGGAAGGCTAGACAGACAGTAGCCCAGGGCATGCCTGGAAGGACCAAGGCCAGCAGGGCTAAGTAAGTAGGAAGGCCAGAAGCCTCACCCTGGTTAGCAGCAAGCGGAAGGCTGAGGCCAGTGGGGGCAGGGGTGGTGCTGGGGGTCGAAGAAGGCAGCACAGAGACAGGGGTAGGGCCAGGGGTCGGGGCCACGGCCTGGATGAGGGCCACATGGGCAGGCTGGCTGATGAGGTGGTGCTGCGCCCCTGCTGACACCAGGTGCACCACATTCCCTGGGTTAAGGGAAGAGAGAAAGAAAGAAAGAAGCAGCTATCAGCCGGAGGAGGGCAGAGGCAAGAGAAGAGAGAAAGAACGAAGAGGGAATAACTTCTCCAGAATAAACTCATACCTATCTTGATCAAAAGACCCCCTCCAACCATTCCCCTTGGCCCCACCCACCAAAAGGTAAGGAAAGAAACATAAAGGCTGACATCTGAAAAGAGCCACAAAAACAAAGGGACAAAGAGGAGGAGGAAAAAGGCAGGACAGGGGGTGGGTTTTACCTACTTTGCAGCGGGCGGGGCTGCCCCACAGCAAGCTGGCGCACCTGCGCACCAGTCAAAGTCAGCTTGTTGCCCTGGATTTGGAAGGTGAGAGGTTTGCTTCCCCCTGTACTAGCCACTGGCCGCTGTGCCAGTGAGGCTAACTGCCCGATGCTGACCACTTCACCTGCTATGAATAAAGAAGAGGCTTAATGTACATGGGGCTCACTCTGCTCAAACTCACTTCACAGACCTTCATGAGGCACAAGTCTCCAGTTTCTCCAACCCTCCCCCTCAACTTACCATGTTCCAATAAGCTTAGCCTCCACCTACAGCCTTTGAGCTTCTGACATGCTACTCCTTCCAATCCCACCTGTTTGCTTTGCAATCTCCTTTACATCCTCTAACAGCTTTCCACCATACTGAGCTAGTCACCACCTGCCTCCTCTACACTGCCCTTTTACCCCAAATAATTTTCTACTGCTAGGCTTACCACTATTTATTCATCTATGGATCATCTCCCCAACTAGAGACTGTGAACTACTTGAGGGCTCTTACTTGATTATGAATTACCAATGCCTGGCAAAATACCTAATATATGTTAGCCACCATGATACACTCATGGTCCTGAGCTTTTCCTCTCCAGCTCCATGGCATGTAGGCTTTCCTCCCATCTCAAGTCCTTCACCCTCACAGAGCCCTGGGAACTTACAGGGCAGGCGAGCTTGCATATCGGGAGACAGGATGAGGCGCTGTGGAGCAGGAGTAGGAGCTGGCACTGCCGTGGTGGGAGCCGTGGCTGTGGTGGTACAGGTGGTGGTGACAGCAGCAGAAGGGAAGGTATAGCCCGGTGGCACGGTAAGGGGCTTCAACAGGCTGGAGGAGCCTGGCGGCGGGGCAGGGCTCAGGCGAACAGGAGCAGGTGGGGCTGGCTTCAAGGATAGGGTTGGCGTGGGAGGCCGTGAGGTCCCACTCAAGACCCCCAGAGGGGATGGCATCACTGTAAACACAAAGCAAACACCTGTCAGATATACCTTGACTAAAGCCTCAGCCTGGTCCTAGAAACCTCCATACATAATCCCTTGTAGCCCATCAAACACCACACCCCTGTCTCCAACCCAGCTCCTCAAACACTAATTTCATTACTTCTCCCCCAATCTGAACAATCTGCCTGAAGTATCCCCCAGCATCCTGGCTCCCTTGGAACTCACCCTGGGGAAGAGGCCCACCGTTTGGCTGCAGTGGGGGCAAAAGAACAGGGCCAGGAGGCCGGGATGCCGGAATGAGTGGGGGCCCAGAAGGCGAGGCCGACACCATCAGTGGTGCTGGCAGCACTGGGGGGGTTGGGCCAGGCGTGGGCTGGGCTGAGAGCTCAGGGCCTGGAGGGGGTCGGACTGGGACAGGGCCCAGGGGAGTCCGTGGACTGTTCACCACCACCACTGTCCGGCCTTCTTGCTTGGGCATTGGCTGCAGCATCCTACGAGGAAAAAACAAGGGGATGGGTAGGGAAGGAGGGAGAGTGAAGAATAGGAAAAGAAATTAATAAGGAAGATGAGGCAGAAAAACAGACAGATTATAAAAGCAAAGGAGAGAAAGGTAAGACCCAATGGAGAAAACGGGAAAGAAATCCGATAACCAAAAAGCACAAAGCGAAAAAAGAAAAAGCACGAAGCAGAGAGAGGAGGGAGAAAAAAAAAATCAGTGACAAACACAAGGGCCTCTCCCAAAACCATCTTCTGGTTATTCTATCCCCCGATTCCTCCAAGTATTTTTCATCCATCTATATGAACATTCCAGCCTAGCCTCCAACTCTTACCTTTCCACCCCAATTCCCCCCAGCCAGCTGCAGCCACTTTTTTCTAGGAACCCACTTCCTTATTCCTCGGCCCTGGTACCTGTTGACCTTCATCTTGACTGGCTTGGGCCGGGGTGGGGGGTCCGGAGCAGTAGCCACCTCTAGCAGAACCCGGCGGGAAAGGCGGTGCTGGGGTAGAAATGTGTCGGCCTCATATCTAGAGACACGACCCTCCAGGCCAATGAGATCAAATCGACCCATGTCTATCCGCTGACATAAGAAGGAACACAAGAGCATAGTGTCAAAGGAGCCAATTTGGCAATGATTTCTTGGATATCACACCAAAAGCACAGACAACAAAAGAAAAAAACTGATAAATTAGACTGCATCAAAAGACACTATTAATAAAGTGAAAAGGCAACCCACAGATTAGGACCAAAATTATTTGCAAATCATGTATCTGGTAAAAGGCTAACATCCAGAACACACAAAGTCCTACTACAACTCAACAAAAAAAACAAACAATCCAATTTAAAAACTGGCGGGAATTTCCTGGCGGTCCAGTGGTTAGGACTCTGCACTTTCACTGCTGAAGAACCAGGTTCAAGCCCTGCTCGGGGAATTAAGATCCCACAGGCCCCACAGCGTGGCCAAAAATAAAAATAAAAATTGGCAAAGGTCTCAAACAGACATTTCTCCAGAGAAAATATACAATAAGCACGTGAAAAGATGTTCAACATAACTAATCATTAGGGAAATCAAAATCACAATGAGATACCACCTCACCTACTCAGACAGCCGTTATCAAAAAAACAGAAAACAGGTGTTGGCAATGATGTGGAGAACTCAGAACCTTTGCAAAATGCTGGTAGGAATGTAAAATAGTGCAGCTGCTACGGAAATCAGTATAGCTGTTGCTCAAAAAATTAAAAATAGAATAATCATATGATGCAGCAATTCCATTTCTGTGTATATATACCCAGAAGAATTGAAAGTAGGGACTTAAACACACATTTGTACACCTATGCTCACAGCAGCATTATTCACAGTAACCAAAAGGTGGAAACAACCGCAGTGTCCACTGATGAACAGATAAACGTGGTATTTGTCTCTATGTATGTAAATGTATACATGTGCATACCCACATACATGTATACACATACACAAGAACCATTGTACAATAGAATATTACCCAACCAAGGAAATCCTTACACATGCTTGAAGACATTCTACTAAGTATATATGCCAGTCACAAAAGGACAAATACTGTATGATCACACATACATGAAGTACCTAGAATAGTAAGTTTATAGAAACAGAAAGTAGAATGGTGGCTGCCAGGTGCTGGGAACAGAGGGAGAATGGGGAGTTATTATTTAATGGGTATGGAGTTTCAGTTCAGAAAGATGAAAAAATTTCTGAAGATGGATGATAGTGATGGCTGTACAACTATGTGAATGTACTTAGTGCCACTGTACCATATGCTTAGAAACAGTTAAAATATTTAAGCATTATTAATATGCCAGGCAATTCTAAAAATATTAACACAATTCTCACAAACATACTGCAGAATAGGCCTTATAACCCCAGTTTTGAAGGGCAAGCAAATTTAGGGTTAAAGGTTAATAATTAGCTTCCCCAAAGTGACACAGTTAGAAAACGATGAAACTGGAATAATGCTGAGGTGACAGGGCAAGTAAGTATGCAAAAGGTCAGACTCCAGCATAAAGAAAAGAGGTGCAGGGGTGGGTAGGGCCAATAACCTTGGAGGCAACTGCTTACCTGGAGAGGGTGGACATCAGTGGCCCTTAGCACCAGAGAGGCGGTGCTGAAACAGATGCCTGGAGTGATGAAGGGGGAGGTAACGGGTCGAGGGTCAAACAGGTTTGGATGATTGCAGACTTTTCGCAGCTGCATCAAAATGTTGATGACGCTCATGAAATGGCCCGTGGCTAGTGTCTCCTTAGTTCTGGGAGAAAGGAGAAATAAATGGGACATCTTGATAGTCACCTCCGCTCCACTGTAGGGTCCCAGGCCCACCCTCGGTCCTCCCTTACGTGGTCTGTGCCATGAAGTCATCATAGAGACAGCGCTGGCGCTTGGAGAGCCGGCAGCGGATAACATGCTCATATTTTTTGGGCATCTGCTTCTCAACATCCACCTTAACTCGGCGCAGCAAAAAAGGCCGCAAAACCTAAAAGCAAATAAGCAGGAGGCTGACAGGAGAACAGCGGGCACTATACCCCAGCCTAGACCCTCTACCTGGGTCTTGGCCTGATGACCAGCAGAGCGCTGGCTTAGCCCATCAGTAAACACTCATGGAGCCATGCAGCATGCCGGGAACCAATCACACAAAGGTGAATCAGATGCAAGCCCTCCTCTCAAGGAATTTATTATAATGAAAGAGACGAACATAAAGATAATACCACAACACAAGAAGTGATAAAGAAGGCACTGAGGACAGAGCAACTAACTAAGCAGAAGGGATGAGTCAAACTACAGTTCCAAGGAGTAACTGTAAATTTACAAGATTGTGAAAGTAAATCCAGCCAAGAAGCTGAGAACAAATCTGTGGCACTGACAGCAGCAAAGAAAACCAAAGACAAATCTGAGATCTCAGGAGATAAAATCTGATATGACACAGTCATCAACTTGACATGGAAGAAGTGAAAAAAGAGAAAATAAAGAGGTATAGTTTCACTAAATCTAGTGTGGTAATCATTTCATGATGTATGTAAGTCAAATCATTATGTTGTACACCTTAAACTTATACAGTGCTATATGTCAATTATATCTCAATAAAATAGGAACAAATAATATTAAAAATATTTTAAAACTTTAAAAACGAGGAAGTATAGTCAAGGAAGACATCTTGGTTTCTACTGAATAGTTTGATTTACCAAACTGATGGTGTGATTGACCAAAATGGAGTAGAAATAATAGGCTATAAGGCTTGAGATGTTTGGCTTATAACAGAGTGAGTTCAAGAGGAACTTTCTGGCAGGGTAGGCGACAGCTGCCAAGGCAGGGCTGAGCCCCAGGGGCTAAGGAGAGAGGGAAGTGCCCCTCGTATTCCAAAAATGTCAGGCTGAAGGCACCAAGCTGAGAGGGAAATTTTTTTTTTTTTTTTTTTTTGCGGTACGCAGGCCTCTCACTGTTGTGGCCTCTCCCACTGCGGAGCACAGGCTCTGGACGCGCAGGCTCAGTGGCCATGGCTCACGGGCCCAGCCACTCCGCGGCATGTGGGATCTTCCTGACAGGGCACGAACCCGTGTCCCCTGCATCGGCAGGCGGACTCTCAACAACTGCGCCACCAGGGAAGCCCTGAGAGGGAAATTTTTATTGTTTTCTGTATAAAAATGTCCATCAGATGGGGTTCAAAGGGGTTGGGGGCAAATAACAAAAATAAATAAATAAAATTTCACAAAAAGAGGAACTTTCAATTAAAGACATTATCAGAAATTTAAATACAGGTTGAGTGGTCTAGAGAGTCAAGGAATTATATAAATCAGTATGCCGATGAGATAAGTAAACTGGGTGACAAAAAAAAAGTAAAGATCAGAATGCTGAGAGATGTTATTTAAAAGCTGGACACTGGACAAAGGAAGAGGAGCCAGAGAAGACCAAAAATAAAAAAATAAAAGAAGAAAAGAAAAAGAGAACACAACAAAACTATGTAATTGTGGAAAGTCAGGTAAAGAGAAACCCAAGCCAGGAACAGATCAGCATTATCATTCTACTCAAAGAATAAAAACAGAAATGCTACCATTAAAGAAAACAAGCAGAATGATGACTAAGATGGGGTCACTCAATCTGGCAATGAGTTAAGTCACTGGAACACTGCAGTTTGACAACTGGGTAAATTCAACCTAGCACTGACTTCCCTCTTCCTAAGGCTTTTCTGAGTATTGCCCTTAGTTCCTTGCCATTCCCAATGCCCTTGACAAACTGGTACAGGCCCTACCTTGTGAAGGCGTTTGACTAGACCTTCATTGTACTCTTGGCTGCCCTCAATCATGCCAGTTAGGGGATTAGAGAACCATTCCTTGAACTCGCGATGAGACTGGAAGACATGGGGCATCAAAAAGTGCATCAAGGACCACAGTTCCATGAGGCTGTTCTGCAAGGGTGTTCCTGTCAGGAGCAGGCGTCTCTGGCTGCAAAGAGACAGGGGATTACAGGGAGGATGGTCAGCAAAGTCCCAACTGTGCAAGCATCCCACCCGGCAGGCCAAGTCAACCCTCCCATGAATCTCAGACATCTCCATCTCCACCTGTTGAAGTTGAGCAATGACTGCCAGCGCTGAGACTTGAAGTTCTTGATGTTCTGAGCCTCATCCAGAATGAGATAGCGCCAGTTCTTGCGGCGGAAGGCCTGGTGGTCCTGCAGCACCAGCTTGTAAGATGTGATACACACATGGAAGGCATTGGGCTTGGTCCAGCCCTGCAGTATCAGGAGAAAGTAGCAGAAAGTGGGGTAAAAAGAAAGAGCAAAAAGAAGACATCCTAAGATCTTCAAGGGACAGAAATCACGTTGGGAGAAAGAAAAGTCCCAGGAGCAGAATGGGGTAACAGAAAGGGAAGGGAAAGGAACTCATTTGAGGAAAGGGCCTAAAAGTATAGGAAACATCAATAGGGGAAGGGAGCAAACACATGGGGAAGCAAACCTGCCGCTTGAGCTTCCTCTCCTTCTGGGCTCCATAGTAAGTAAGGATTTTAAAGCTGGGGCACCAACGTTTCAGCTCCATCTCCCAGTTCAACATCACGCTGGTGGGGACAATGATCAAATGGGGACCCCAGTTACCTGTTTAGCGAAAGAATGAGAGATGTACAACACGGTGACTGCAGTTAATAATACTGTATTGCACATGTGAAATTACTAAGAGTAAATCTTAAAAGTTCTCACCACAGGAAAAAACAAAATGTTTTGTAACTATGTATGATGATGGACCTTAATTAGTCTTACTATGATGATCATTCTGCAGTGTATACACATACCAAATCTTTATACTGTACATCTGAAATATAGTGTTAAATGTTAATTATACCTCAATTTTAAAAAATAAAGTAAGATTCGGAGAGATCTGGGGCAGAGGAATTTTAAAAAGATGAGAGATGGTAAGGAAATACAAACTTTGGGGTTCTGGAACTCAGGTATAAAACCCTGACGATTCTGTCCTAATGGCCCTTCCTAAGAATCCTAGCACCATAATACAAATGAACTTATTTACAAAACAGAAACAGACGTATAGACACAGAAAACAAAATTATGGTTACCCAAAGGGAAAGGGGAGAAGGGATAAATTAGGCGTATGGGAATGACAGATACACACTACTACATGTAAAATAGATGAAAAGAATTTACTACATAGCACAATAAATTATATTCAATATCTTACAATAACCTAAAAGAAAAAGAATCTGAAAAAGAACATATACATACATACGTATAACCAAATCACTTTGCTGTACCCCCTGAAACTAACCGAAAATTGTAAATCAACTAAGTCAAAATTTGGGGGGGGGGTTGGGGAATCCTAGTGCCTACAATGACCTCTCTATACAGTTATTGACCAGAGTCAATGAAGCTACTTATCAGCAAGAGACTGTTTCACCGTGCTACAGTTGAAGTCATTAAATAAGCTTCCCAGGAAATTGGCCAAGGGAGACCCAAGAAGAAGGGCCCGGCCTAGTTACCTTTCTCACAGGCCAAGTGGGCAAGCAGGGAAATGGTCTGGATCGTCTTGCCTAGCCCCATCTCATCAGCAAGAATGCCATTAAGCTTCTTCTCATACATAGTAACCAGCCAGTCCAGCCCAATGTGTTGGTACTCCCGGAGCTGGCCCCGTAGGAGCAGGGGGATGGGTGTCTTCACCTAGTAGGTAGGAGGAGAGGTAACACAATGGAATTGAGGAATCTGTCACTGAGAAACAGGAGACTCAAGATATGAGAAAGCAGGGGCTTCCCTGGTGGCGCAGTGGTTAAGAATCCACCTGCCAATGCAGGGGACACGGGTTCGAGCTCTGGTCCGGGAAGATCCCACATGCCATGGAGCAACGAAGCCAGTGTGCCACAACTACTGAGCCTGCTCTCTAGAGCCCGCCAGCCACAACTACTGAGCCCAAGTGCCACAACCACTGAAGCCCGCATGCCTAGAGCCCATGCTCCACAACGAGAGAAGCCACCGCAATGAGAAGCCCGCACACCACAACGAAGAGTAGCCCCCACTCGCCGCAACAAGAGAAAGCCCGCACGCAGCAACGAAGACCCTAGGCAGCCAAAAATAAATAAATAAATTAATTAAAAAAAAAAAAAAAGATATGAGAAAGCAGAAGCTTGGGCCTAGAAATACCTGGGTAGTGGCCAAGGTATAACCCTTGGGCTGGAGACTTTCAGCTGCTGCAGCGATGTCAGTAATTTCTTTCTTAGGGCCTAGAGTGGTGGTGGGCCCTGGGGTGGGAGGTCCACTGCCTCCATCTGCCTCACTCTGCTCTTCGTCCCTGGCAAGCAAGTACTCCACCCCAAAGTCATCATCTTCCTCCTCTTCCTCATCTGCTTGGCTCTGTGACTGGGACTCCTCAGATTCCTCAGACTCAGATTCCTCCGATTCCGAACTCCCGCTTGTTTCTTCCTCTTCTGAGTGCTCATCTTCCTCATCCTCACTCTGTTCCTCAGCAGAGTCTAAAGCACAAGATCAAGGCTTAGTGTTCACCATACCTACTCCTCCAGTCTTGCCCTCCCCAGCTCTTGCCTCATGACCACACATTCACCTGACTGACTGCTACTATCCTCTTGAGTAGCCTCTTCAGCTTCTGTGGCCCCCTCTGGTTCACAGTCAGAGCTGTTAGCCTCAACTTCATCTTCATCTTCCTCTTCACTACTCCCAGAACCTGGGGCAGAGGCATCAGAGGCATAGGCTCCTGCGTACTGCTGCAGTAGCTCCTCCACAGACAGCTCACCTGGAAGAGAAGTGAAGGATAAGCCTTCACATGCTTCACGGGGAAGAAGGGGAGGTCTGAGTGGTGCCAGTTCATTTTACCTCAGCTTCTACAGACACTGCTAGGCCCATGTCTGAAGGGAGGCAAAAGAGTTTACTTTCAGCAGCAGCTATTTTCAGCCAAGCCCCGTAACATGGGCTAGAACTGTGGATGGTCCTGCCTTCCACTGGGAAGGACGGCATCAATCTGAGGAACCTCCCCTTTAAGGTTCAGATCAAACATGGCCACTATCCTCTTCCAATAGTTCTTCCCTCCACTCAGCTCTCACATCACTTTGTTCAAACTTCCATCATAACCAATCATAATTTTCTACTTATAACCATCTATAAATCTGTCTCTGTCATTAGATCTAGAGTATCTCCAGAAGGGATAAGAGTGTCTTATTCATTTCTTTATCTCTGGCATTCTGCACAGAGACACCAAGTGGGTACTCAGTAAAATGTCTGGTGTCACCTTCTCGAGCCAACTCGCTCAGCTCCATGGCATGATCCACCTCCCCTTCCAACTGCTCCTCAGCTGCTATGGTATCCTCTTCATCCTCCGCTAGGAAAGAGAATGAACCAAGATCAACGGGGTCAGAGGCTCAGAACACAGTCCAAGTGGAAGAGGTGAGAAAGTCTGAAATATTAGGTCCAGACAATTTAAGGGGTAAGAGGCAACAGGACTGAGAACAGGCCTGACCTTCATCTTCATTGGCAGCAAACTCTTCATCATCCTCATCCGGATGCCAAGGCTGTTTGTTGCGCTGTGTGACAGAGGAGGGTGGGGGCTTTACCTGTTTGGCAGAGGATGAAAAAGGAGAAGGCCTATGGTTAGAGCAGCAAGAGAAAGACACAACGTTGAGTAAGATGTCACAGAATAGTCTCTCTGTCCCACTGAGTGACAGTTGCCACTGACACCGTCCCAGGGCAAGGATACAATCAAGGGTTTTCAATTTCAGTACCAGCTACCAAATCCTGGCCCCACTGCCCGGGGGAGGACCTGTGAAAGTGCCAGAAGAGAAACACAGGCCCCCAACACCAACCCCATGCACTCGGACACATGGAAAAACAAAAAGCTTAGGTCCAGAAGAGACTTCAAGGTTACCATCTCAGCTCCGAACCTACAAACCAGCAAGTGAGTATTAGGGCCATTTCACAGAAACGACAAGGACCAAAGTAAGTTTTTTGCCAAGCTCACACAGCAATTCTAAGAGTACAGTACACTCTTCCACACATCAGAAACCTGGCCATCTCACACTGTAACTTGCCCCAAACCCAGGTTCTTTCCTATCCAACCTCAAATGAGAGCCCAAATGCTCACACCACGGAGGACTCCTAAAAACCACAACCAACCTCATAGACTGGAAGAACTCAGTCCTTAAGGCTCTCCCTCTGCTCCCACTCTGAACCCACCTTCTATCCCCTTCTGCCCATACCTTCAACACCTGAGAGGACTCTTCTTCACCACCTTCTTCAGGCCCATCTCGGGTGTCACTATCATGAGATGAGGGGGTTCTTGAGGGGCTGGAAGGCCCTCCTAGCAGCTGAGGGGGGAGGGAACGGAGCAGCTCTTCCAGTGGCAGTTCTCCCTCACGTCGAAGTAGCTCAATCTCACGCCTCTGGGTCTCTGCATCATTGCCTTCCTGTTGTTCTTCAACCTCAATCGTCTCCTCATCATCCTCTTCCTCCTCCTCTTGGGGTTGGAAGTCCCCATCTATAGCAGGAGAACAAGGTCACAAAGTCCACGGGGCCCTGCAAGCCACAGGGTGGGTTTTCAGCTCTGGAAAGGGTACATGAGGAAGAGTAACAGAGCTAAAGAGGACACACACCTTCATCATCCATCCGGGAAACTGGGGGTGGAGGACTAGAGGCAGCTGAGGAAGAGCCAAGGCAAGGGGAGGAACCAGCTTTGCTGGAGGTTAGTGGCTGGTTGAGGCTCTGAGACAGAAGGTCTGAGTACTTTTCAGTTTGCCCCACGATGAAGTCCAGGTGCAGGTCCAGGGCTTTTTTCCGCTTTTCCTCAAGCCGGGACTGTTGTTTGAATTGCACCACCTGACACAAGCATGAAATGGAGGGATCACCGAGATAATCTTTTACTCATGTATTCTTACTCAACATTTAGGGAAGCCTCCACTATGCTAGGCCCTGGGCTGGCTTTTCAGGAGGGAAGAGCTAAATGACCTTAAGGGTGCTTCTGAGGAAAGCAGAAAGGAAGCACAGGATAGAGAAGAGCCAGCTTAGTCTCTGGCAGTGGGGAAAGACTTACAAATGTATCTGGAGCTGAATCTTAAAGATTAAGTAGGTGTTCCCTAAGTGAAGATGAGGAAAAAGGCATCCCCTGCAGCAGAAAAAGCATGTGTAAATGGCCACGGACATACAAGAGAATGTTTGAAGTGGAAAGAAGAAAAGGGGGCTTCCCTGGTGGCGCAGTGGTTGAGAGTCCGCCTGCCGATGCAGGGGACACGTGTTCGTGTCCCGGTCCGGGAAGATCCCTCATGCTGCGGAGCGGCTGGACCCGTGAGCCATGGCCACTGAGCCTGCGCATCCGGAGCCTGTGCTCCGCAACGGGAGAGGCCAGAACAGTGAGAGGCCCGCGTACCACAAAAAAAAAAAAAAAAAAAAAGAAAGAAAAGAAAAGGAACTGGCAGAATACAAGAATGAAAATATAGACAGAAGCCAGGTAATACTTAAGAAATAATTACAGGAACTTCCCTGGTGGTCCAGTGGTAAAGAATCCCCCTTACAATGCAGGGGACATGGGTTCGATCCCTGGTTGGGGAACTAAGATCCCACATGCCGTGGTTCAACTAAGTCCACGCACCATGACTACTGAGCTCGCACGCCTCAATGACAGAGCCCACGTGCTGCAAACTACAGAGCCCATGTGCCCTGGAGCCCGGGCGCCACAACTAGAGAGAGAAAACCCACACATCACAACTAGAGAGAAGCTCACACACCGCAACTAGAGAGAAGCCTGTGCACCACAACGAAGACCCTGACACAGCCCAAAAAGATAAAAGAAAATAAACAAAATGACATTTAAAAAAAAGAAACAATTACAACTTAATAAATGAGAACAATTCAGTTAACGAGAACTTTGATGGTATTTAAGCAGGTAAATGGCACACACTTGAAAAAAGCACGCTGAACGGGCTGCAAAGGACAGATGGCCAAGGGGAGTCAAGAAGTCCTATTAGCAATCCCCAAATGCAGGACCCATATTTTTCCATTGTACTTCTCTCTTCCTCGTAGAACTCAATGCTTGAAAGGTCCAGCACACAACAGAAATGTCATCAGAGTTGCATGAAATAATTATCCACTCTCCTCAGGAGAACTTTTGATCATTCCTGCTACCATGCTACCCACCAGTCAACCCCAAGGCATTTCCCTTTCCCAATCTCTGCTGCCTACCTTCTCCACATTGCTCCAAAACTGCCTAACATCCTTGGCCATGGTGGAGGCGATTCGGCGCAGCTTGGCCTGCTCCTCCCTCCGGGCCCGTTCCTCTTTCTGCCGCTGCTCCTCGTGGTGCCGGATCACCATTCGCACCACCTGTGGGGATGAGGTGAAAACACTCCAAGGCCAGACGCTTGGCCCATCCCCAAGTCAAGGGTAAAGAGAAAAGTCAAAGCCAAGAAACCTGGGAAGTCAGAGCTTGCCTCTCGAGACTAGAAGCATTTACAAGCACTGTACACCATTATGTTTGGTTCCCTTCCAACCAACCTACCCATCAAGAAAAAGCAAACCTGAAAACAAAATGGAAAGTAGTAGGTCCAGTTGAGGACATACCTTACGGGCCACGCCCCGTTTCCAACGGCGCTCCTGAGCAAAGTCGGCAGAGAGCCACTGCATCTCCTCACACAGATAGTCCCAGTGGCCCTTGGGGCGGGGAGGCTCGGGCACTTTAGGCAGTCTCTTCAGTGACCAGAAACCCTCCTTCCGCAGCTCAGCAATCCGAGTCTCAATCTCAGCCTCCTAATGAGGAAGAGCTAGGTCAATCAAGTTACTTGACATATACTTCACCTCATGACCATGGCTGAATCCCTGACCTCTGACTACGTACAGGCACTGACTGGACTGAGTGTTATATGCTTGTCTTGAGTCCACATACCAATCCTATGAGTTGATATTATACGCTCTTCAGGTGAGCAAAAAGATGATCAGGGAGATTGAGTGATTTACTTGAGATTACAAAGATAGGAGCTGATAAGTACTGGGAATTAAAAATACGTCTGACTCCACACACCAGATTTCATGCTTTTTCCATTTTTTCACACTCCATACCTTATGAATATAGGCACAACTTAGGAAAACATATCCAAGGGAAGCTTCCCAGAGAACAAGGAAAGCATGCTTCCTTACTGACTCTAGATACACTGAAGGGACCTTCACTGCCGCAGAATTCTACTTACACAAGAGTATATGTTCGTACTTAAAAATATGCTATAAAATCCAATTTACATAATCCAGTTAGTTTTTAAAAAATATTATTTTTATAAAAATGTACTTTTTTTAAAAAATGTACTTTTTTGTGGAAAATACTGAACAGTTATACACAAAAAGATTAACAGTGGTTAGTATTACAAAAAGATAACAATGTTTCTACATTCGTTATATCATAAAAAGAAAAATGAAAGCACTTGAAATTTTTATTTAACAGAGGTGACTTATAAACTCAGGACAACTGCCCTCATTATTTTTGTCCTCTCCTGACAAAAACTAAATCAAAGGAACTAACAGCCACAGATGAGACAAGAAACTAAATGGCCTGATGGTCACCAAGGAAACACCAAGAAAGACATGGATATTAGACCAATGGCTCTCAAGTTTGAGCATGCATCAGAATCATCTGTAGTGCTTTTTAAGACAGTGCTGGACCCCACGCCTAGAGTTTTAAATGGGTAGGTAGAAGAAGGGTACGAAGAATTTGCATTTCTAATTAAGTTCCCAGGTAATGCTGACGTTGCTGGCCCAGAGACAACATTTACCTCTGGTAAGTTTAACAGAGACTACAGGAGAAAAACGTGAAGTAGAAACCAATAAATCTTAGGAGGCTCATAGCTTACAAAGCACTTTTGTGTCTATTTTCTCCTTTAACTTAAACCTTTTATCAGCCTATTCACTACTACACCATCCCTATTTTAAAAAAAAGAAAATGAGGCTCAGAGTTCAAGAAACTTGTTCAAGATCAAAGCAGAGACTGTACTGTAAATCAAAGATAAGGAAAGAAATGTAAAATACCCATGGGACATAGGAGTTCAGGGAGGAAGACTCCTAAGAAGCCTCATGGGCCTTCCCAATACATACATGCTTGGCCTGCTCTGCAATCTCAGCATGGCTCTTCTCCCACTTTGGGCCCTTGTTAGCCAGGTCAGCAGCCTGGGGTAAGCTGAGCCCCTCCAGGGGCACTGTGGCACCATCTGGGGGCCCTGGAGGTCCATCCAAAGAGGAATCTTGAGCTATATGCTGGGGGGAGATGCCACCTGCCCCACTAGAGGCTGGGGAACTGGATGAGGCAGGGGACACAGGATTGCTGCCTGTCATGCCGTCCGACACCATCTAGAAAAGGGAGAAATGACAGATAAGATGAATGCTTAGCAGCACTCTACCATGGGTTTTAAGTACATTCCTTCATTCTATCTCCACAAGAAAAAGCTCTGGAGTAAGGTATCAACCTCATTTTTATAAACACAACATTTGGGATAAAGTTTTAATAAGGTACTCAAGACGGCAAAGCCAAGTTTCCAGTAAACACTTGGCATGCAAGAGGAATTAGAGCCTGACATTTACATGATTCCCAAATTCAAGACTACTACTATAGCACATGACCTCAAATTTTAATGATCTTTTCAGAACCTCAATGATTTCACTCACATAAACAACTCCCTGTTTTTCCCTCCTTTTCACAGCAAGTATGACAGATTCACCCATGCGAATAAATCTGAGCTACCACCAAATTCAAAAAGCATCAAAAAATCCAAGATCACCTAAACCTCTTTATGTTCATCACCAGCCTCGGTAGTTTCCTTTACTGGAGAGGTAGATGGGGAAAGGGAGGATTAGTCACTGTTCTCAAATATCCACCTATTACAAGGTACCGCATAAGCAATAATGAGTATAGAACAAAGTCCTACTTAAATGTGCATAGTGAGGGAACTCATGAAATTCACTCTGGCACACAAGCCTCATAGTGGGCCACTCAAATTCCTACCTCAACTAAATGAAGAAAAACATTATGTCGCATAATTTCCCAGCTGCTCAGGAAAATAATATCAAACCCATAACCATCAAAAGCCTACTGTACGGGAAACCTAGGTCTGTCCAGTTTTTTAAAAGTCATGATTTTCTTCTACCTCCAGCACTCCCTCAGTATGAGAAAAGAATGAATACTACACACCATCCATAAGGCTTACCTCATTCCAGTTCCAAAAGAAACCGAGCTATTCTCAAAGTACGCAGTCTTAAAAGCATTTTGTCACAAACCCCATTTCCAACCTGGCTTAATTCAACTTTTTTCAGGTAACGAGGAATTTCCATGCTCTTAGAGATCAACATTATATTAATGTCAAGTAGAATATGAGTATCCAACAGGCTTGACAGCCCACCTGAGCATCAAAGATTCTCCAAACTCAGTTACCAAGGTAGCTAGGATCATGGAAACCCGGCTAAGACCTGCCACATTTCTTCTGCCTCAAAGCCAGCAGCCCACAAAGCAGAAGCAGAGAAGGAACCCTCCCCACTTTCAAACCTGTGTTTGCAAGATTGGGAGCTGAGGGTGAGCAGGGGAGGGGCTGCTCTGCATGGTCCCACTCCCAGGCTCCTCTTTGGATGCCTGAAGAACGACTGGGTCGTTGTCACCACTGCTGCTGGCCGAGGGGCTGGCGTCCGGCTGCAGGGCATGCTGGGAGCTGGCCTCATTCTGGGCCACCGGCCACCGGGACCCGCCTTCCAGGGCCCGGGGCCCACTAGGGCGTCCCAGCCTCCACTCAGGTTCACCGGCCTCTGGAGCACCTAAAGTAGGGTAAAAAAGAGTAGAAATGGGATTTAGAAAGATTAAAGAATCTTCTTAAAAAACAGGGATAACACTAACAAATAAAGATAATCAAACACAGTGATTATAGCTTACGTTTCTTGAGCATCTACTATGTGTCAAATACCTTACTGAGTACTTACTTGATGTGTTCTATAATCCTCACATCTACCTTATAAACCAGATACATTTCATGCTATGATAAATGCTTACTTAGCTCCTTCTACATACCAAAAACAGAGCTACGCAGAAAAGACCGCTGACATAAACTTAGCTTACATTCTAATATTTCCTCTGTTTTATAAATTAGGAAATCAGAATACAAAGAGACCAGAAGACTTGCATAAGGTCACAGTAAGGAAGTAGGAGGAGGAGGACAAACCTAGACAGTCTGATGCCAAAACCAAGAGAACGTGCTACTCTCCTTGGTAGAGTCAGGGTGATCAGATCTTTCTCTCTCCGTAGTCCCAGATCTGTTATTGCACCACAATCATTATCTCAAACATCTTTCCCATTAGCATCAGCACATGAAATGGTATATGAGCCCTCACCTGTGTGAGCTGAGACCACACCCCCTGTGAAAGTCTGTACTTCCACGGTGCCGCCGTACTGAGGGGAATCACGCCTGAAACAAAAAGGGAGGAAAACGGCAGTGAGGAACTAATCCACATTTACCAACATCCATCAAAGCCTTCTTTACACCAACTTTTGAGGCTTTTAAATATACCCAAATCAGTTTAAAGGCGGAAGAGAACTACAGTAGTAAAAAAAAATCACATTTCAGAAAAATGAAAACAAACCACGTTTTGTGAAAACAGAATTCCCTAGTAACATGAGATTCTGGCTGGGGAGGAGAAGCAGGGAAGTGAAGCCCCCCAAACAAGTTTAAAAAGCTTAAGGGTAAAAGGCTCCAACTTCTGAATGGAGGACAAATTAACAAAGCCAAAAAAGCTGTCACATCCAGAAGCTCAAAAGGTGCTGGCTGCCTGGCAGCCGGCTCTCCTTTCCAGTGAGGGCTAAACGTAGGAGGATCCACCCTTCCTCAGGGCAGGCCCTGCGACTCCTATACCTGCGCCATATGACACTTCCCCAAACAGCAGAACTAGAGCAGGAGACCTTAGAGGAGCAAAGGTAAGGAAGCCCGAGCAGCAAAGAACCATACCCCGGAAATAGGCAGGGTAAACCCACACAAGGCCCGGAAGTGTTTCTCCAGTGTTTAAGGAAATTCTTTAACCACAGTGCAGCCTTCGATTCACTCTACCTTCCACAACAGAGTCACTGGAATCGAGCTAACCAGAATTCAAGAAGCTTGAACTCTCGACCCCCGGCTTTATTACTGTCTCCCAACCCGTCCCCACAGCCTGACCCAGCGTGACCCCTGACCTCTGCCCCAACTTGCCACTAGCCCTAAGATAGCCCCGCCCCCTCCTAGACTCCCACCCCACCCAACGTGCGCGACTGGGGGAGGGGCCCGCGCGTGCGCGCCTGGAGGCGGAGAGAGCCGGCTGCGCGCACCGCCCGGGGGCTCCCGCCAGAACCCAAGCCCACGCACCCAAGGGTCGCAGGATTAGGAAGCCTCTCATCCCTGCCCGTCAGGGAGCCCCCACCACCAGACCGCGAAAGGCTGAGATAAGGGGGGGTTCGTGCCGCCAGGTCCTGGCTCCTGACTGGATATGGTGGGCGCGGGCCCCGACTACTCGTCCCACGCCCCCCTTCCTCTTCCCGCGCGCCCCTTAGGGGGGACTGGGGTTGGTGGGCGGGCAGGAGCGCACCTGGGTCCGTCCTCTCAGGGCTCGCTCGCTCGCTCAGGCACGCGTGCGCAGACGGGCAGGAGGGGAGAGGAGACGCGCCCGGGCCCAGAACCGGCCGGCCTGGCCCCCCTCAGCCTGTCGCTATGGGCGCGCGCCGACAGCCTCGCGCACCGGCCCCGGGGCCCCGGCCGAAGGTGCGCGCGCAGCACCCCGGGAAGGTGGGAGGGGAGGCGGTGGCGGAAAGATGCGCGCGCAGTCACCCGTAAGGGGAGGGGGAGCTGTGGGGCGTCCGCCATCTTGTCTCCCTCTCCTTACCTGCGTCCTCGGGGGCGTGCGCACCACCCCCCCTCCCGCCGAGGAGGGGGGAGGGCCCCCTCTTGGCCGCCGCCTTCGCGGCCTTTAAATTCCCCTGGGGCCCGCGGTTACTGTCACCGCCTTGCTTCCACTGCTTCCTCTCGCGGCACAGAGATGCGGGCGGTGGGTGGGAAAAATGGGAGACGCTACTCGCAGCGAACCGCCACCGCCGCTTCCGAGGCCTCACCAAAATGGCCGCCGCCGTCTCGGCCGCCACCACCAACACCACCGCCACCACCACAGCTCACTATCGCTACCGCCGGCGCGGCCCGTCCTCTCGCGAGAGACAGTAACAGGAGGTTCGGGGAGCGGAGAGGTTCGCGTGCTAGCGTAGGGCGCTGTCCGAAGCGCAAGGCAGGCTGGGAGATGTAGTCCTCCCGGAGGCTCGCCGCTTGGTTCGCGGCGGAAAGCTTTTACCCTCCACCACGGAACCTGCCGCTGGGGCTGCTTTGCGGCTGCCAACTCGGATCGATACACCCCACTTTTTTTAATAGATCACCCAGAAAGCTGAAGCAATTTCTCAGGTACTTTCAACAAGTTAGTAGTGGAACCTGGGCCTCTGGATTCCCACGACAGTCCACTTATGTAGAGCTGCTTCGTTTTACACAAGGATGGTATTCCCAGTAACTCCTAAGCACTTATGCCATCTGTTAGCCAACTTTTTAGGTTAAGAACCCCTTTGGGAATATGATACCCTCACCCCGAAATAAAATAATAATAACAGATACCTTCTATTGAGGCCACTTTGTGCACTTGATTATCTCTTTTAATCCCAGCAGTGCTCCATTTTACAAATGATTTGAGGCTCATAGATTAACTAGTGACAGAGTCCAGAACGAAGATTCATAACAAAGCAGTCAAAGTCACAAGGATACAAACACAAAATTTACCACCTAAAGCCCACCCTAGGAGCCAGGTACAGAATCCCAGATAAAGCTCTCATTCAGCTCCTCTTCATCCACTCAGTTGAGCTCTTCCCCATTCTACTCAAAGAGCTGATTCTCTCTCTGTGTCGTTGATTTGAAGTACTGTTTTTGTTACAGCAAAAACCAGGGGTTGAAAACTCAAAAACCTAGGAGGACCAGGAAGGTAGTGTAAATAAAGCAAAGAGGGGCAAAATACATCAGATTCAGCCACAGGCTGTCAGTTTGCTACCTCTGTCCTATGCTGGAGCCTCAGGGCACACAGAAGTATCAAGGATGGATTGTTTGATTGAAAAAGTGGGTAAGTGCCCATCCATTTAGGCCCAGTTCAAAATCTTTCCAGGCCAAGCTTACATATTTCTGAGACTCCATAGAACCGCACTGAACTCCCAAGAGAGCTCACATTTCTTGGCCTTCCCATATACTTTTTTACCCTTTTTCAATATTTTTCCTTCAGAATTTAGCTCAAGGGCCACAACCCCCAGATGATCTCTCTTGACTACCCTTCTGGCTCCCATAGCCTCCTGGGCTCCATAAAGAACTGATTGCATTGTATCTGGATTCATGGTCTGTCCACCCCACGCCCAAAACTGTTGTTAACCCCTTGAGGGTAAAGACATGGTTTATACCTGACAATTCACTATGCCAGTCTCAGAAAGATTATTCAGGAAATTTACTAGTATTATCACACCTTATGAAACACAGAAATAACGTATTGGATATGTGAGCTCAAACTCAAGGTAAGTCTAAAGTCTGTCTTCCATTTTCATTGACTATAACCCTGGTCCAGCCACCATCATCTCTTGGCTTGGATTACTCCTGACTGGGCCTCCCACTTCCACTCCTGTTTCCCTTTACTCCGTTCTCCACACAGCAACCAGAGTGACCTTTTCATATAAATCAGATCATCATGCTCTCACACTTAAGATCATCTTAGTTCTCTTAAATGAAAATGATGTATCATGGTTTAAAATTCCCATAGGACAGACATTATGTTGAGCTGAAGAAGCCAGACACGAGAGTAAATACATATGATTCCAATTATATAAAGTTCAAGAGCAGACAAAATTAATTGATGGTGATAAAAATCAGAACAATAACCATTGGGAGAGAAAGGTTTTAACTGGAAAGATGCACAAGGGGGATACTAGAAATGTATCAGGTTGGTAAACTATGGCCCAAAGGGCAAGTCTTGCTCACCACCTGTTTCTGTACAGCTGGCAAGCTAAGAATGGTTTTTACATTTTCAAATGGTTGAGGAAAAAATCAAAAGAAGAAAAAAATATTTTGTGATATGTTAAAATTACAAGTTATTCAAATTTCAGTGCCCGCAACTAAAGGTTTATGGGAATCTGACCATGCCTCTTCGTTACATAGCAACTGTGGCTGCTTTCCTGCTATAGTAGCAGAGCTGAGTAGTTGCAGCAGAGACCATAGCCCACAAAGCCTAAACTATTTTCTATCTGGCATCTTACAATAAAAAGTTTGCTGACTCCTGTCCTATATCTTGATCTGGATGAGGTCACATCCAGGGGTGTATACAGATGTAAACATTCACTGAAATGTGCACGTAAAATTTGTACACTTTATGTATCTCACAACATGTATTTTATACTTATTTGTTTTCAATAAAATAACCCTACAGGATATGATCCCTGTCTATTTTTTTTAACCTCATTTACCCCTTGTTCACTATACTATAGCCACCATGCCCTTCTCCAAACCATCCATCCAATTCATTTCTGCTTCCAGAGCCTTCATCTCCATTGTTCCCTCCATCTAAAAATTTTTCTTGGAATTCCCTGGCGATCCAGTGGTTAAAACTCAACGCTTTCACTGCGTGGGCCTGGGTTCAGTCCCTGGTCGGGGAACTCAGATCCCCCAAAATAATAATAATAAAAATTTTTCTCATGGCCAACTCTTCCTTTTCATGAAGGTCTTAGTTCAAATGTTGCCTCCTCAGAGAAGTTCCCTGACATTAAATAGCCCTTTCACTGCCTGTCACTCTTTATCACATGCCTTTTTCACAACCCTTACCTGAAGTTATTAATTTATTTGTATGTTTGTTTATTGTCTGCCCCCTTCCCACTAAAAGATAAACTCCTTGAGAGCAGGTACATTGTCACAGCATTCACAGTATCTCTAGATAATTAATATATGAAAACCATTTCAAACAACCCTGTGAAGAAGAGATTGTTCCATTAGGCAAATGAAATTTTGGTTGAATGAAAAGTGAATAATGAAGACTCAATATTGTCAAGATGCCAGTTCTTCCCAACTTGATCTATAGATTCAACGCAATCCAATCAAAATCCCAGCAAGTTACTTTGTGGATATCAACAAGCTGATTCTAAAATTTGTATGGAGAGGCAAAAGATCAGAACAGCCAAAACAGTATTGAAGGAGAACCAAGTTGCAAGACTGACACTACCAGACTTCAAGCCTTACTATAAAGCTGCAGTAATCAAGACAGTATGGTATTGGCAAAAGAATAGACAGATCAATGGAACAGAAAAGAGAGCCCAGAAATAGACCCACATAAATATAGTCTACTGATCTTTGACAAAGGAGCAAAGGCGATACAATAGAACAAAGGTAGTCTTTTCAACAAATGGCGCTGGAACGACTGGACATCCACATGCAAAAATTTAATCTAGACACAGATCTTATACCCTTCACAAAAATTAACTCAAAATGGATCACACACTTAAATGTAAAGCACAAAACTATAAAATTCCTAGAAGATAACACAGGAGAAAATCTAGATGACCTTGTATGTGGCGATGATGACTTTTTTTTTTTTTTTGGCTGCGTTGGGTCTTCGTTGCTGTGCACACGCTTTCTCTAGTTGTGGCGAGTGGGGGCTACTCTTTGTTGCGGTGCTCGGGCTTTTTATAAAAAATAATTTTTTTATTTTTGGCTGTGTTGGGTCTTCATTGCTGTGTGCAGGCTTTCTCTAGTTGCAGTGAGCAGGGGCTACTCTTCGTTGCGGTTCGCGGGCTTCTCCTTGCGGTGGCTTCTCTTGTTGTGGAGCACTGGCTCCAGGTGCGTGGGCTTTAGTAGTTGTGGCACGTGGGCTCAGTAGGTGTGGTTTGCAGGCTTCTAGAGCGCAGGCTCAGTAGTTGTGGCGCACGGGCTTAGTTGCTCTATGGCATGTGGGATCTTCCTGGACCAGGGCTCGAACTGTGTGTCCCCTGCATTGGCAGGCGGGTTCTTAACCACTGTGCCACCAGGGAAGTCCAATGATGACTTTTTAGATGCAACAACAAAGGTATGATCCATGAAATAAATAATTGATAAACCGGATTTCACTGAAATGAAAAACTGCTCTGTGAAAGACAATGTCAAGGGAATGAGAAGATAAGTCACAGACAGAGGGGAAATATTTGCAGAAGACCCATCTGATAAAGGACTGTTATCCAAAATATACAAAGAACTCTTAAAACTCAAAAATAAGAAAACAACCCGTTTAAAAAAAAATGGGTCAAAGACCTTAACAGACATCTCACCAAAAAAAGATACACAGACAGCAAATAAGCATATGAAAAGATGCTCCACATCGTATGTCATCAGGGAAAGGCAAATTAAAATAAAAATGACATACCACTACACATCTATTAGAATGCTCCAAATCCAGAACACTGACAACATCAAATGCTGATGAGAACGTGGAGCAGTGGGAACTCTCATGCATTGCTGGTGGGAATGCAAAATGGTACAGCCACTGTGGAAGACAACTTAGTATTTTTTTACAAAAGTAAATATACTCTTACCATACAAACCGGTAATCACTCCCTTTAAACACCCAAAGGAGTTGAAAATTTATGTCCACACAAAACCTGCACATGGATGTCTACAGCAGTTTTATGTAGAACTGCCAGAACTTAGAAGCAACCAAAATGTCCTTCAATGGGTGAATGGTTAAATAAGCTGTGGTACATTCAGACAATGGGCTATTTATTATTCAACGCTAAAAAGAAGTGAGCTATCAAGCTATGAAAAGACATGGTGGAATCTTAAACACATTACTAAGTGAAAAAAATAAATCTGAAAAGACTGCATACTGGGACTTCCCTGGTGGTGCAGGGGTTAAGAATCCGCCTGCCAGTTCAGGGGTACACGAGTTCGAGCCCTGGTCAGGGAAGATCCCACATGCCACGGAGCAACTAAGCCCGCGCGCCACAACTACTGAGCCTGCGCGACACAACTACTGGAGCGCACGCACCTAGAGCCCATGCTCCGCAACAAGAAAAGCCACCACAATGAGAAGCCCACGCACCACAATGAAGAGCAGCCCCCGCTCGCCGCAACTAGAGAAAGCCCGCTCAGCAACGAAGACCCAATGCAGCCAATAAATAAATGAATTTTAAAAATTAAAAAAGACTGCATACTGTATGATTCCAACTATATGACATTCTGGAAAAGGCAACACTATGGAGATAGTAAAAAGATCAGTGGTTATCAGGGATTGGGGGTGGGGAGATGGGACGAATAGGAGCACAGAGGATTTTTAGGGCAAAGAATACTCTGTATGATACTTACTGGCGGGTACATGTCATTATACACTTGTCCAAACCCATAAAATGCACACCAGGAGTGAACCATAATGTAAACTATGGACTTCGGGTGATAACGTGTCAGTGTAGGTTCGTCAATTATAACAAATGTACCACTCTCATGGGAGATGTTGAAAATGGGGCGATACTATGCATGTGGGGGGGCAGGGGCTATAGAGGAAATCTCTGTACCTTCCCCTCAACGCTGTGAACCTGAAACTTCTAAAAAATAAAGTCGTGGGGAATTCCCTGGCGGTCCAGTGGTTAGGCCTTGGTGCTTCTACTGCAGGGGCCTGTGTTCTATCCCTGGTCGGGGAACTAAGATCCCACAAGTGGGATAAATAAATAAATAAATAAAATAAAGTCTTAATTTAAAAAAAGGTGAATGATGCCCATCTTTATAGACCCTCCTCCCATCATCCTCAGAAGACAAGGCCAAGCCAGAGTCTGAATGGATTGAACATAGCCTTGTACTACTAATTCCTTACTATGTGACCTTGAGCAATTCACCTCACCTCTCTGAGCCTCTCTCCCCTCATCTGTAAAGTGGGGCTAGAGTTGCTGATGTAAAATTGCTTTGAAAGCTCTAAAGAACCAGCTAAATGCAGGGGTGTATTTTAAACCTCTATTTCAGAGTCTCAAACTCATGATCTTCAGGTCAAGTTTAGCCTTCAGGTGTGCTTTACATAATGTTTTGATATTCTGAGTATTATTAATACTTTAGGCAGGAGAATGAAGGTTCTTACTTGCCATAAGCCCCACCATTTCTAATTGTCTTTTACTGGGCGACCTCACACATCATATCTGCCTGGCTCCTGAAGGCAGTTGAATCTGCAACTTCTTGTTCCTACACGTGAGTGGGAGAGACGAGAGCAAAGATGACACAGCCCTTGCTCTCAAGAATTTAGTCTCATTACGGAATGAGCTGTGAGCTTGGCAAAAAGTCAGGGCAGAGCGTTTTGATGCCACAGTGGTCAAGGGTCGTGTCAGATCCAGTGGGGAGGACTTCCAAGGGAAGTTGTCGTTTGAGTCTGACCTTGAAAAATTTAGGCATGAAGGGTAGGCACTTCAAGAAGATGACATGGCCTCAGTGAAGCTGAGGGTTGTGGGGGACAGTGAGTAGATCAGCTTATTTTCTTTATAAGGGAACAGATTGAGACAGATAGGTCACATGGAGCCAGGCTGCCAAAGGCCCAGCATGCCACGCTAGGTAGTAAGGGATTCGTTCAGAGGTTACAGGGAGCTATTGAAAGTTGTTGAGCAGGAATTGGCATGGTCCAGACTCCACTTTCCAAAGGACAATCTAACAGAATGAATGGGGTGGCTGTAAAGATAGCTGTAAGGCTGGAGATAAGAGAGGCCAGAGCTGTTACCCAGTTGTAATGGGGGCTACTGGCCAGCAGGTGGCAGTGGAGATGGAGGGAGAGACACAGAAGAGGAAGAATTAGCAGGATTTGGCAGACAGTTGATTGCTAGTGATAACGATCCTCTAAACAGCAGTTCCTCTTGCCTTCTGTGAAGCTAGCCTTTCCCAGTCTCCTCCTACCTCCTACCTCCCTGGACGCTCCTTCTCAGTCTTGCTTACAGGCCACTTCTCCTGGACACCTCCATCAATTGTAGGGGGTCCTCAGCATACTTCCCTCAATTGCCTTCTCTCATCCAGCACGTTCTCAAGGGCAGAGGCAGGTACCCCAAAGCTTCAGGACCCCTCCCTTACAGGGACCCTTCGTTACTCGAAGTATCTGGGGGTTATAAAACAGTCTAGGTGAGGTGGGAAAGCCAGGTTGCAACCCGAAAGCATTTGCACATAAGCATTTCTGATAATTTGCCTAAAGAGAAGAAAAAGACACTAATCCCTAAGGCTCCAGTAATTTGTCATGATTTCATCATGCAGTCCAATGACCACCTCTTAAGTCAAGGACTCGCAAGGGTTATTCCCACCTTGGAACCTGGTTTCCCATCTAACACGTGGATTCCTCCTGCAGGCATCCCAGGCACTTTGGACACATACATTTAAAACTAACTCTGGTGGTCCAGTGGTTAAGACTTCCAGGCTTCCACTGCAGGCAGCGCGGGTTCGAACCCTGGTTGGGGAGCTAAGCTCCTGCATGCCTCATGGTGCGGCCAAAAATAAATTAATTAATTAATTAAACTGAATTCATGATCTGAACCACAAATCCGCTCTGTAGTCCACCACTATCCACCCAGTTCAAACCAGAATGGAAGGCAACACCTTCCCTTTCCCTCACACCTCACATCAAGCCACCGAGTATTTTCCATTACATCTGAAATATTTCTCTCCAATGGATATTTCTATCCATTTCCCTCCAGTCCCACACCCAGTTCTTAGCCCTTGATGACCTATACCAAGTGACAGTACCAAGAACTGGCTTGTTGGAACTGCAGGGACTTTAGTCCTCCCCTGCCCCACTACCAATATCTCTAACTGCCTCCCCACCCCATTCTTTGATATGGACAATGACTGTTTTCTCAGTCTTATGTAAAGTGATATGCAAATGAAGTTTCTAGGGGAGTCTAGTCCTCTAGCCTTTTGCTCTCTACCAGCCAGACAGCTGTTCCTAACCCTCCTCCAGACAGCTGTTCCTAACCCTCCTAGGGCTTGCGCTGTCTTCACCAGCCTCCTGAGTGGTCTCCCTGTGGCCAGTCTCTCCTCCCGCTAAAGTCCCAGCTCTGGCAGGGTTTCCATTCCAATGGGGGTAAACAGAGAACAGGCATGAGAGAGTGTAGGACAATGTCAGGGCCTCATAACGTGGTAAAGCAGGTGGAGAGGGGCAGAGATGGGGGGTCTGGGAGATGCCATTTTAGACGAGGTAGTCTCTGGTGAGGTGGCAGTTGAACAGAGACTTGAAGGTTTCTCCTCCACACAGCAGCCAGGGAAAACCTCTCTAACTTCAAAGCTGATAAAGTCACTCGACTTCAAATCCTTTCATGGTTCCCATGAAACTCCTTTCTGAGACCCACAAAGCCCTGCTTGGTGGCCTTTGCCAAATCCTCCGGCCTCATCTCTCCCAGCCCTCCACACACCAGCCACGCTGGTCTTCCCACTCGTGTCCCTTTATAGGCTCTTTCTCTACCCTGGGCTTTCTCACACATGGTTCTCTTTCCTTTCTACCCAGTCAAAGCTTACAGAGTAACATCACTGCCTCCAGAATCCTTCTCTGGTTCTCAGACTACATTATATCTCTTATTACATTCTGTGCTTTTTTTTTTTTTTTTTTTTTTCCTCTCAGCACTTTAACACTGGAAATAATTACTCGACTTCCTGAAGGCTCATGGCAAGAGAGGGGTCACATTTGTCTTGTTCACTTATGTGCACATGTCTATACGCATTGTCTGGAAGAGTGACAGGCACATACTAAATATCAATGGATAGGGGTTGGTTGTTGACTCTATGGGTTTTTTTTTGCGGTACGCGGGCCTCTCACTGTCGTGGCCTCTCCTGTTGCAGAGCACAGGCTCCGGACGTGCAGGTTCAGCGGCCATGGCTCACGGGCACAGCCGCTCCGTGGCATGTGGGATCCTCCCGGACCGGGACACGAACCCGCGTCCCCTGCATCGGCAGGCGGACTCTCAACCACTGCGCCACCAGAGAAGCCCGGTTATTGTCTCTATGACCCACATATGTGAGATTCACTCAAAAATTATAACAGTGACAAACACTGTAAGCACCAACCTGTGTTTTTACACAAATTAATTCACTTAATTCTCACAAAACCTTATTGAGTAGATTGTCATCCTCGTTTTTACAGATGGTAAAAAAAAGATGGTTAACTAACTAGTCCCAAGTGACAGAGCTGGGAAGCAGCAGAGCAGGGACTCGAACCCAGAGAGACTGGCTCACGTGTGTGCCCTTACCTGCGGTGCAACACAGCCTAACAAATCCTGGTCTATGAAGCTCCAAGTATTATTCTAGGCACCAGGAAGATAGTATTGGAAAAACAAACCAGTAAAAACTCAACATTCAGGTTTTTATTGAGCTGATATTCCTGATGGAGAAAAACAAAGAACAAATTTATAAGCAAGTAAAAGTATAAAATAACGGTAGGTAATATGTGTTATGAAAAAATAAAGCGGGGCTGGGGAGAGGGAGTGAGGGGCACGGGTGGTGCTGTTTTGGACAAGGTGGTCTGGTAAGGCATCTCTGGTGTGCTGACATTTGAACAGAGAATGCTTTGGGGGAAGAACATTCTAAGCGAAGGTAAGTTAGTACAAAGAGGCTGCCCAGCTTATCCTGACAGGAAACAACCAGAAGGCTCAGGAGGCTGCAGGGGACAGGAGAACAGTAGGAGATGAGGCCGGAGAGGGGGGTCAGACTTGGATCTAGTAGGGTTTTGTAGGAGTTTAGATGGAATTATAAGTGTAGCAGGGGGGCTCTGAGCAGAAGCCAGTGTTGAGAATGGATTATAGAGGTGAGATTAGAAGGCGACTGCTGTAGACTAGGTGAGAGGTGATGGACACCAAAATGTTTACGTAGCATGGGAACCCAGGGATAGGGTTGCCAGATTTAACAAATAATTCCTCCAGGGGTCCTCCCAGAGGAGCCTCCAGAAGTCAGCTGTGCAGTGGGTGAGGTCCCAGGAGCCTAGGAGAGGGTGGCAAGCTGCTAGAATACCTCTCTCCTCTCTGGGAGGACTGGGAACTTGTGAGAACACAGCCAAGCACAGAGACTTTATGGGTTGATTCCAGCACATCTTAAGTTAGCACAGCAATCAAAAGCATCCCCAGCACTAAAAGAGGGAAACTAAAATCATGATGCGTGGTTCTAGGAAGGGTGTGAAAACAGGCACTCACATGCTGCAGGGGGAGTGTACATGGGCACAATCATTTTGATTTGGTTTTTGTTTTTTTTTTTCGGTTGTACCAGGTCTTAGCTGCGGCTCGCTGCCTCCTTAGTTGCGGCTCGTGGGCTCTTTAGTTATAGCACGCGGGCTCCTTAGTTGTGGCATGCAAACTCTTAGTTGCAGCATGCATGTGGGATCTAGTTCCCTGACCGGGGTGGAACCTGGGACCCCTGCATTGGGAGCGCTTAGTCTTATCCACTGTGCCACCAGGGAAGTCCCGATTTGGATTTTTTTAAAAGACTGTTTTTTAAAAAAAGAAAATAAAAGTATTAAATTTAAAAACTATTCTTTGGGAATTCCCTGGTGGTGCAGTGGTTAAGAATCCGCCTGCCAATGCAGGGGACACAGGTTCGAGTCCTGGTCCGGGAAGATCCCACATGATGAGGATCAACTAAGCCCCTGCGCCACAACTACTGAAACCTGTGCGCTTAGAGCCTGTGCTCTGCAACAAGAGAAGCCACCGCTCGCCGCAACTAGAGAAAGCCCGCGTGCAGCAATGAAGACCCAACGCAGCCAAAAGTAAAGAGATAAATAAATTTATTTTAAAAATAAAAAAATACTATTTTTCCCCAGAAATCACACTTTTAGAAATTTATTTAAGGAATCAATCCTAAAAATGAGCAAATATCCATGGACAAAGAAGTCCATCACAGCATTGTTTATAAAGGCAAAAAAATTTGGATATGACATAAAGTTTCAACAAAAGAAAAATAGGGAATTCCCTGGCCGTCCTGTGGTTAGGACTTGGAGCTTTCACTGCTAGGGCCTGGGTTTAATACCTGGTCGGGGAACTAAGATCCCACAAACCACAAGGCGAGGAAAAAAAAAAAAAAAAAAGACAAGTATGTGAAGAAGTAGTTGGGAGACAAGGAAAGTCAAATCACCAATAAATATATTGAAAAGATGGTCACCCTCATGAATAATCAGGGAAATGTAAAAGTGATAACATTACCATTTCACAAAACTAGGAGGACTTCGCCTTTACCTGTAAAGTTGCATTTTATTTAACAATTCTGCAGCCCAGCAATGCACCTTAGCACCCAGATTATGGTCTCTAACTAGGGCTGGTTGCAGAAAAGGCCAAGTCTGTGTCTAGGGCTGAAAGGTACAAGATGAGCCTGGAACATCTTGTAGACCCAGGAAGCAAGGAAATTTTCAAAGATTAACATAAGCTTGTTGGAAAGACAAGAATCTTGACAAAGGGGCTCCCGCTGGCCAACGCTAAGACCATTAAAACCCTAAAAAAAAACCTGTTGGGCTGAGGTCAGTGTTGGGCTTGGCCCACTAAAGTATTCACAGAAGAGTGAACATAAAGTTCTGAACTCTTTAAAAAGGGTGAATAGAATAAAATAATCCTATTTTGTTGTCTTGTTAGTGAAAAAAAATTTTTTTAAATGAAAGCAAAAAAATAACAAAATGTGTGTTTGTTAATTCTAGGAGATGGTACACACGTGCTTGTTTTAGTTTTCTTTTTTTAACTTAATAACAATTTTTAAGTGTGTCTAGGATAGAGGTAACACTAATGTTTGCTTTATAATTACTTCGTAAGAAGTACATGCGCTTTATACATTCTTCTGATGTATGTTGTATTTTACAATTTAAAAGTTTTTGTTAAAAGAATTCAACAGTGAGGGATTGCTTGATTAAATTTCAATGTAGCTGTTACATGGCATAATGTGCAATCATTAGAATGATGTACTGACATGGAACATATTGAAAACAGCAGGGTACAGAGTAGTGCATTTTGTATAATTGCAACTTATAAATTGAGAGGATGAATATATTTGTATAGGCAGACCAGGAAATGTGAGTGTGCTCACCAATGTGTCGACTGGGGTTATCTCTGCGTGGTAGGATTTGGGATAATTTCAATTTTTTGTGAGCTTGTCTGAATTTTAAAATAGTTTGATCACAGGCATGTATCATCATTATAAAAGCAACATGCTATAAAAATCCAAACAACCTCAATCCAATCTCCCATACATAACGACTCTAAACAGAGTTTAATGACTATTCTCCTCGACTGTTCTTTCAGACCTCACACACACGTTTTCTTTTCTCTTTTTTTTAACAAAAATGAGAGGACCCTGTACCTATTGTTCTACAACCTGCATTTCTTATTTAACAACACTGTTATAGAGATATTTTGTTTGTGAATCACACTTGTACAGTCAGAAAAAAGCACAATTATTTATGGTTTTGGAAACAAAATGCTGTAGGTATATATTATTAACATGATAAAATGTGAAAAAAAAGACTAACAACATATGTAATATGATTCTATTTCATAAAAATAACTAAATCTAAATAGGCAAACAAAAACGCAGACAAAAATTTTTAGAATATACCAAACTGTTAAATGTGATCATCTTGTTGAGGATGAGAAGGCAAAGCTGTTGATCTTTTCTGCTTTATATTCTTCTTTATTTTCTTTAAAAACTTTTTTGCAATGAGCATACATTGCTTCTTTTTAATTTATGAACTTTACCCCTCCCCAGGTTTATTGAGATATAATTGACATTGTGTTTTGAACTCTTAAAATCTTTTTTTTTAAATCGCGGTAATAAATGTTTGCTCTTCATCAAACATAAAATCCAGTACTTTGAAGTATAAACCAAAAGGTATGTCTTTCCTTCACCTTCTTAATTCCACTCCCCAGAGGTAATCAGTGTTGTTACTTGTATTTCCTCAGAAATTTTCCATGAGTGTGTCTTTTATACCTAGAAATGATATCATACTGTATATATTGTTCTACATCTTGCCTTTTTACACTTAATATATGTGTAACATCTTTCCACATCAATACATACAGACTTATCTCTTACTTTTTTAAAAATAAATTTATTTATTTTATTTTTATTTTTGGCTGTGTTGGGTGTTCATTGCTGCACACGGGCTTTCGCGAGTTGCAGCGAGCGGGAGCTACTCTTCTTTATGGTGCACAGGCTTCTCATTGCGGTGGCTTCTCTTGCTGCGGAGCACGGGCTCTAGGCGCGTGGGCTTCAGTAGTTGCGGTGTGCGGGCTCAGTAGTCGTGGTGCACGGGCCTAGCTGTTCCTCGGCCTGTGGGGTCTTCGCGGACCAGGGCTCGAACCCGTGTCCCCTACAGTGGCAGGCAGATTCTTACCCACTGCGCCACCAGGGAAGTCCACATCTCTTACTTTTAAATAGCTGCCCGTCAATTGTGTGCATATAACATGATGTCTAGCTAACTTTGTACCATGCTGTGGTGGACAACGTTGTACGTTTATATCCTGAGTTGTACAAGTAAATCTATAAGGTAAATTCTTAAAGTGGAAGAGAATTGCTGGGTCAAAGAATATGTGCATTTAAGATTTCCATAGACACTACTAAATATTGCCCTCCTAAGGTGCTACCCTAATTTCTAGTGCCACCAACAGGGTACGAACGGTGCCCCTTTGCCCCTCCCTCATTAATATCACTAATTAGCAGGCTTTTATTTTTTTAATAAAATTATTTATTTTTGGCTGTGTTGGGTCTATCGTTGCTGCACGTGGGCTTTCTCTAGTTGCGGTTCGCAGGCTTCTCATTGCGGCGGCTTCTCTTGTTGTGGAGCATGGGCTCTTGGCACTCGGGCTTCAGCAGTTGTGGCACGTGGGCTCAGTAGTTGTGGCTCGCGGGCTCTAGAGCGCAGGTTCAGTAGTTGTGGCGCACGGGCTTAGATGCTCCACGGCATGTGGGATCTTCCCTGACCAGGGCTCGAACCCGTGTCCCCGGCATTGGCAGGCAGATTCCCAACCACTGCACCACCAGGAAAGTCCCTAGTAGGCTTTTAAAACATCGCCTGTGAGGGCTTCCCTTCCCTGGTGGCGCAGTGGTTGAGAGTCCGCCTGCCGATGCAAGGTACACGGGCTCGCGACCCGGTCCGGAAAGTCCGGGAAGATCCCACATGCCGCGGAGCGGCTAGGCCCGTGAGCCATGGCCGCTGAGCCTGCGCGTCCGGAGCCTGTGCTCCGCAACGGGAGAGGCCACAACAGTGAGAGGCCCGCGTACCGCAAAAAACAACAACAACAACAAAAAAACATCTCCCGTGAAACATCAACTCTACCGAATAAAAAGCTGGTTTTTATTTTAATTTTTTCATCTTGACACAAACCCTTGTTGAAAAGACATTCTATGCACAAAGTAAAACAAAAATTCCAAACAGTACACAAAGGTATACAGTAAAGAGAAAGTCTCCCTATATGACCCTCCTACCCCATCCAACCCAGATACCCTGTGAAAGGCTGGTGTATAAAAATAAAAAGTTCTGTGGATAGTGAATGAATATTTTCCCCGCTAGTGTTTTTTAGTGTAAGGTACGTGCTTTTTTTTTTAGAAAAGACTTCAGGTACTAAGAATTGGATTAATTAAAATCCTTAATAACACATTGTTATTATCTGTTTATAGCCCTCTTTTATTTCTTTATCCACTTGTTTTATGTTTTTATTTGTTTATTCATCTATTTATATATTTACTTATTAATATTACAATAATATTGACAATAATTCCCATCTTCTGATGGGCTCTACCTTTTACCTGTTCAAGCTGCTTCCCCTTCCCCACACCAGGAAACCACTATCTGGAACTTTGTGTTTATTGTTTTCTTGCCTTTAGTTTTGTAGTTTTGTCCTATCTATGATGATTAAACAATATATTGTTTAGTTTTAGTTATTTCTGAATTTTTTTAAAGGTTATCACCGTGTAGGAGTCCTCAGGTTCTCACTTTCTGTTTTTACACTCAATGGTCTATTAATGAAATTCATTCGTACTGTTATGTGTAGCTGTGGTTGCTTCCAATTCCACTCTTGTGTACTATTTCATTTTGTCAAGATGCCCCAATGCATTTATCCATTCTCCTGTTGAAGGGCTTTTTGGGTTCATTCTGGGTTTTGGCCATTTGTTCACTGCTGTTATGAATATTCATAGACATGTCTCCTGGAGCACTTGAGCAAGACTTGTTCCTGGATACCTGCCCAAGAGTGGAAGTGCTAGGCTTTAAGGTGTGTAAATGTTCAATTTGACAAGAAAGAATGATGAATTGTTTTCCAAAATGGTTGTATGGCTATGTATTCCCACCAGCAATATATAGAAGTTCTTCTCCAGTACTTGGTGTTTTAATTCTTGCCGTAGACTGGATATCTCATTATGATGTTGATTTGTATCTCCTTGAATGATGTTGAACATCTCTCAGTAAGTTTCTTAGCCATGCTTCCTCTTCTTTGAAATGCACGTTCGAGTCTTTTGCCCATTTTTCTGTTGATTTATTATGCTTTGTTGGTTCATAGACGGTCTTTAGATCATCTCAATATATATATCCTTGAATAGTGATATGTGTTTGCAAATATCTTCTTCAAATTTGTAGCTTATAATTTTGTTTTAATTTTAATATAGTTTTATTTATCAATATTTTATTTTATAACTACCTTTTGTGTTTTGAGATTCGTTATTACTCCAAGGTCAGAAAGAAATTCTCTTATATTTTCTCCTAAAACTTTTTAATGTTTTGCCTTTGATAATTAAGTCCTTATATCTGGAGTTGATTTTTGTGTATAGTGTGAGGCAATGATCTAATTTCATTTTTTCCTATAGGGAGGACTTTTTTTCCAGCTCCACTTATTGGATAGACCCTCCTAGCATCTGCCGTGCCACCCCTGTCATTTATCAAAATTTTTTTTATTCATGAGTTGATTTTGGTGAATTTCTATCACTACCAACACCATCTTGTCTTCATTGCAATAGCCTTTTAACAATTCTGGTAGAGCAAGTCTCTTCTCTTTATTCTTCTTCAGAAATATCTACCTGTTCTTAGCTCCTACTTCTCTGTATATATTTTTTAATTGGCTTGTTGAGTTTCATGAAAAACCCTGTTGTAAGCTTTATTAACATTGCATTGACGGTTACAGATCAATTTGGAGAGAACAGTATACTTACAATATTGTCTTCCTATCCATGAACACAAGATAGCCCCATTTGCTTATTAATAATAAATGTTGAAGATTATCCCAGATCTGCATGTTGGGATCTACCTTATATTTTATTTTACCTTATATTTTAAAAGGCCATACTAGACCATTTTGTGAATGTTGAGTGATTTATTTAATCACTCTCCTATTTTGGACAGTTGAACTATTTTCATTCTCTAGCTCTAGGAACAATATTTTTGTGGAAAACCTGTAGTGAATATCTTCACATACATGAAAAACAGTGTTTGATTTTGTTTTCTAAGTCTCTCTTTATTGCTAACTTTAGCCTGTTCTGCACCCAGCACAATGGCTCTAGATGTCCTCCGTCTTTTTTCATCACCGTCTTCCTCCTGCTGTGTCTTCCCCAGGAGACTGGCAACGGCTCTGTGATCCCTAAGTATTGGGGTCAGGGTCCCCTAGAGAGTCTACAATTGCTTCTCCTGAAGCTAGGGGTGGGGTGGGGAGATTTGGAGTAAAATAAAGTGATTTTGTTAGGTAAGAAAAATTGCTTCATTTCTAAGGTGTGTCAAGTGTTTCATACACATTTCATCACAGCCGCCCGGCCCAGCCCTGAGAGGTGAGCATCATTACATCGCTGTTATTCCTACATTAGCCTGAGACACTGAGGCCCCAGTTCACCCAGCGTTTTAGAGACCTCAACTGGATTCCAAGCTGGGGTTGTCCCAGCTGGCCTCAGGAAATGTTTATTGACAGTAAAGCAGGGTGTGAGTATATCAACAAACACTTATTAACCAATCTTTCTCCTTTTTCAAAGTTCCAAACATTTCCATCAAGGGCTCATTGTCTCGTTAATGAAAAGAGTAAACGCTCATTTGCATCACTGAAGACCTCTTCTCCTTCACAGCTTGGGAGGGCAGGGGCTGGTATTAGGGAGAGAGTTAGAGACCATGAGACCTGGTCTCTAGGCACCTAACATAGGCTCTGACACCTGGTTCCGTAAATGTTATAATCATTCAGGACATTTACAGAATAATGACCCTAACAGCTGCTATTTCCTGGGCATTTACTATGTCCCCAGCGCTGTGCGAGGCCTTCTTCTTTTGCTGCAGCTTTTAGTCCTCCAGACTTTTGAGGTCCAAGGTCTTGTCCCTTTTTTGGTAGGTGTGGTTAACTCTCAGGTTCAGAGAGGTAACTAGCCTAAAATCACAAAGCAAACAGCTAGCAAAGCAGGGATTCAAACCCATATTTTGTCTGACCCTAAAGTCTGTCCCTCTTGAATTTTTCACTAAATTTGCATGAGCCTTTTTCATCGTTGCACCTCAGTATACACTGAGGATACTCATCCCAGTCTTACCTGCCTTGCAAGCAAGCCTCGTGGGCATTACATTCTTAGTATTAAATAACCAACTCAAGCAAGCTGGTGCTAGAGGCAGTCTAATATCAGTAACCATCTTAACCATTTTTAGAACACCAGTGATTCTCACAGCAACTCCATTGAGATACGCTGTATTACTATTCTCATTTTGCGGATGAGGGAACTAAGGTTCAGAAAGGTAAAGTCATTGGCTCAAGGTCACTCAGCTCAAGCCTACTCTGGATTTGATGGGTCCTGGAGAAAAGGTGGGAGAAGGGGGGAAGGAAGGCAAGAGAGGACTCCCTCCAAGAGCCAGGGCAGGGCCTCCCACCAGTTGGTGGGAGGGCTTGGGAGGAACTAGCAGCTTGGTGAAGGCATTTGTCAGTCTTACCCACCACTGCCCACGCACAACCCCACAGCGAAATGCCTGGCATGCAGAAAGTGCTCCACAAACACTGCTCCCAGGCTCTTCTTCACTCGGTAGCCGGCAACAGCCCACACGACTCCCCTCGCTGAGGCTCCAGCTCACCCAGCACGCTCCCACCTCAAGGACTGGCTGGGCACTGCTCCCCCTTCTGCCTGAAACATTCCTCTCCCAATTTTTGTATTTTTAATTTTTGTTGTGATAATTAAATTTTATGTTTTTGTAAAAGTTTTACATATAAATATATATGTTTTAAGTAGAAAGAGTAGAACATGATCCGTAAAGGTGAAACCCTATCTCCACTCCCTAGAAGTTCCTATTGAGCAATTCTCAAATATCTTTCTAGAAACACTCTATGCATGCATAGATATATACTTTTCTCACATACATGGTAGCAAACTATACACACAGTTCTTCCCTTAATATTTTTTTTTTTTTTTTGCGGTACGCGGGCCTCTCACTGCCGTGGCCTCTCCCATTGTGGAGCACAGGCTCCGGACGCGCAGGCTCAGCGGCCATGGCTCACGGGCACAGCCGCTCCGCGGCATGTGGGATCCTCCCAGACCGGGGCACGAACCCGCGTCCCCTGCATCGGCAGGCGGACTCTCAACCACTGCGCCACCAGGGAAGCCCTTCCCTTAATTTTTTTAACTTAACACTACGTCACAGGGAGCTTTCCTTATCTGCCACACCAACCAGTACAGACATACCTCATTCTTGTTAACTGTTCCATATTTATCCATTGATGATCCTACAAGTTTAACAGATGCCTGTGGCTAGACATTTGGGTTGTTTCCAGTCTTTCCACGATAACAAACAGGGTTTCCGGGAACATTACTATTATTATTGACTTATAATTCATATACCATAAGTTCACCCTTTTAAAGTATACAATTCAAGGGTCTGGGGTTTTAGTATATTCACAAAGTTATGCAACTACTACCACTATCTAATTCTGGGAACATTCTTTTTTTTAAAAAAAAAATTATTTATTTATTTTTTTAAAAGTTCCAACTCACTTCTTCTTTTAAAAATTAATTAATTAATTTTTGGCTGCGTTGGGTCTTCGTTGCTGCATGCGAGCTTTCTTTAGTTGCGGTGAGCAGGGGCTACTGTTTGTTGTGGTGCATGGGGTTCTCATTGCGGTGGCTTCTCTTGTTGAGGAACACAGGCTCCGGGACGCGTGGGCTTCAGTAGTTGTGGCTCATGGGCTCTAGAGCGCAGGTTCAGTAGTTGTGGCCCACAGGCTTAGCTGCTGCGCGGCATGTGGGATCTTTCCAGAGCAAGGCTGGAACGCGGGTCCCCTGCATTGGCAGGAGGATTCTTAACCACTGCGCCATCAGGGAAGCCCCTTTAATATTTGCTTTATTTATTTATTTTATTTATTTAGTTGCACCAGGTCTTAGTTGTGGCTCTCTGGCTGCTTAGTTGCGGCATGCATGTGGGATCTAGGTCCCTGACCAGGGATCAAACCCAGGCTCCCTGAATTGGGAGCCTGGAGTCTTAACCACTGTGCCACCAGGGAAGTCCCTGGGAACATTCTTTTTTTTTTTTTGGCGGTACGCGGGCCTCTCACTGTTGTGGCCTCTCCCGTTGCGGAGCACAGGCTCCGGACGCGCAGGCTCAGCGACCATGGCTCACGGGCCCAGCCGTTCCGCGGCATGTGGGATCTTCCCGGACCGGGGCACGAACCCGCGTCCCCGGCATCGGTAGGCGAACTCTCAACCACTGCGCCACCAGGGAAGCCCCCTGGGAACATTCTTGAACACAAATTTTTATGACCTTGCCTGAATGTGTCAGCAGGAGGCACCTCTAGAGGTGCGGTGGATAAGCTTTAGGGAGATGATTACTTCCGATGGGAAAAAGGGTGGGGCTTATTTATATGCAGAGAGGCTTGGGATCTCTGCATTACCCTCTCCACACTGAGCACATGCCTATGGCAATGACCACCTTGTCCCTTAGAGAAACTTAGGTCCATCTGGATTTTCACACATTGGATTTGCTTAAAGCAGGCTAGGCCCCTAAATAGTCCAGTTAGAACAGGCTAATGATGGGAAATGCCCCCATCACGTGTGGACTGTAACAACCCCCTTCACAGACCTTACTGTTGTGCCGTTGTGTGGTCCTTTAAAAAACTAAATCAGGTAATGTCTTTCCACTGTTCTGAAATTCTCAAAAAAAAAAAAAAAAAAGTACAGCCTAAATAAACTGTAATGGCTAGCATCTCACTCAGAGTAGAAGCCAAAATCCTCAAGTCCCTACAAAGGCCTGCCAGGTCCTACACGATCTCGTCCCCGCACACCTCTTGGATCTCATCTCCCATCCCTCTCCCTCTCACTCACTCTGCTCTAGCCACACTGGTCCCCTGGCTGATCCTCCAGCTCACCCAGCACATTTCCACCTCAAGGACTTCACCCTGCTCCTCCCTCTGCCTCAAGCATTCCTCTCCCAGGTATTGCATGATTCCTTTCCTCACTTCATTCCCACTCTGCCCTTGGCATCCCTTAGAGAAACCTTCTTTGATCTCTCTATAGAAAATTGCACACCAGGGACTTCCCTGGTGGTCCAGTGTTTAAAACTCCGTCTTGCAATGCAGCGGATGCCAGTTGGACCCCTGGTTAGGGAACTAAGATACCACATGCTGAGGGGCAACTAAGCCTGAGCTCCACAACTAGAGAGAAGCCTGCACACTGCAACAAAAGATCCCAGGTGCCGCAACTAAGACCCAGTGCAGCCAAAAAATAAATGAATAAATAAATGTTGAAAAAAATAAGAGAAAATAGCACCCCAGAACTTTCTAGCCTATATTCTACTCTTTTTCCTTAACAGTTATCGCCAACTGACATATATTTATTTCTTTACTCTTTCTGCCCCCTCTAGAATTTTAATCTCCCAGAGAAAAATACCTTTGTCTTTTTTGTTCACTGCATGTTGCTATAACACCGTAGATAATAAATATTGATGGACTTAATGAATGAGTAGCTTTCACTGAGGCACAAAACAAAGATTAGAAAAAGTCTAAAGGGCAGGGGAGGGGGGAATGGGCAGAGGATCTGAAGAGACAATTCACAGAAAAGGAGAATACAAGTGATTTGTAAACGTCTGACAAGATGTTCAGCTTCACTCATAATAAAAGAAATGCAAATTAAAACTTCAGTGAGTCACCATCTTTCACCTATCAGATTAACAAAGATCAAAAAGCTTATGGGCTTCCCTGGTGGCGCAGTGGTTGAGAGTCCGTCTGCCAGTGCAGGGAACGCGGGTTCGTGCCCCGGTCCGGGAAGATCCCACATGCCGTGGAGCGGCTGGGCCCGTGAGCCATGGCCGCTGAGCCTGCGCGTCCGGAGCCTGTGCTCCGCGACGGGAGAGGCCACAGCAGTGAGAGGCCGCGTACAGAAAAAAAAAAAAAAAATCGCTTGTTACTTCTCCATGTTAGCAAGGGTGTGGAGAAACAGGTCCTCTCATACACTGTTGGTGAGAATGAAAATTGGTGAAAGGTTTGTGGAGGACAATTTAGCAGCATCTAAATCTTGAAAGCACGTACTCTGGCTTAGCAATTCCTTGTCTAGAAACTGATCCTGCAGGTTTATTTGCTCAAGTATGCAAAGATGTGGGTATTCACTGCAGCACTCCTTATTCTAGTAAAACACTAAAAAGAACGTAAATGTGTCCATTGATGGAGACTGGTTAAATACATTATGGTATAGCCTTACAATGGAATACTATGTAGAGACTAAAATAGAAATGGATTTCTATGTGCTTGAAATGGAATAACCCAAAAGAGATTGTTAGTTGAAAACAGCAATGTGCTGAACAGCATGTACTATATGTAAACACTTGTTTAAAAGAAAGAAAAAAAGGAATTGTTCTGCAGAAACAAACAAGAAATCAAATGATGTCTCCGGGGAAGGGGAAATGGAGCAGGGTAGGAGGGTCAGAGGAAGGAAGAAAACTTTTTATTCTACCTTTTTAAATAACCTACAAACTTTAATGTTAATTACCCTAGGCGTAAAAGCAGATAATACATGCACATGAGACAAAAATCCAAAAACATAAAAGGATAATAATAAAAAGTAAGTCTCTGCTAAAAAAACCCAAAACACCCAGAATAAAAAACACAATGGGGCTTCCCTGGTGGCGCAGTGGTTGAGAATCAGCCTGCCAATGCAGGGGACACGGGTTCGAACCCTGGTCTGGGAAGATCCCACAGGCCGCGGAGCAACTAGGCCCGTGAGCCACAACTACTGAGCCTGCGCATCTGGAGCCTGTGCTCCGCAGCAAGAGAGGCCACAACAGTGAGAGGCCCGCGCACCGCGATGAAGAGTGGCCCCCGCTTGCCACAACTAGAGAAAGCCCTCGCACAGAAACGAAGACCCAACACAGCCATAAATAAATAAATAAATTTATTTTAAAAAAAAAACCACAATGATGGGGGTACATCAAAGGGACACAGGAGCCAACTGAAAACTGGAGAGTAATAATTAAAGTAGTACTAGTGTTTAACCTAAAGTATAAAATGAATATCCAGAAAACCATCATAATATAATATAAATAAATGATTGAATAAATAAATTCTTACCATACAGAAGAATTCCAAATAGTTTATGTAGATATTTTTGCCCTCAAGGAGGTGGAGCATAATGTCTCAACTCCTGTAGTCTGGGCTGTGCATAGTGACTTCCTTCCTAAGAGTAGGATAGGGAAAGGAGGAAAAGAGTAATTTTACAGTGGAATCTGACAAGCACTACCTCAGCCAGGTGATTAAAGTTAACATCAACAGTGATAAATCATCTTGGGCCTTCCCTGGTGATCCAGTCATTAGGACTCCGTGCTTCCACTGCAGGGGGCACGGGTTCAATTCCTGGTCAGGGAACTAAGATCCCGCATGCTGTGTGGTGCCAATAAATAAATAAATACAACCTGAAAAAAAAATTGCAAATTAAAAAAAGTGATAAATCATCTTGAAGGCATGTACCCTTGATATGATGAGATGAAAATGGCATTTTACCTCTGCCTACTCCCCAAACCTATAACCTCTAGTCTACTTCTAGGGAAAACAACACACAAATCTCAATTAAGGGACATTTTATAAAATACCTGACCAGTAATCCTCAAAGTTGTCAAGATCATCAAAAACAAGGAAACCTGGGATTTCCCTGGTGGCGCAATGGCTAAGAATCCGCCTGCCAATGCAGGGGACACAGGTTCGAGCCCTGGTCCGGGAAGATCCCACATGCCGCGGAGCAACTAAGCCCGTGCATCACAACTACTGAGCCTGCGCTCTAGAGCCCGTGAGCCACAACTACTGAAGCCCGCGTGCCTAGAGCCGGTGTTCTGCAACAAGAGAAGCCACCGCAATGAGAAAACCGCGCACCGCTGCGGAGTAGCCTCCACTCATCGCAACTAGAGAAAGCCTGCGCGCAGCAACGAAGACCCAACGCAGCCAAAAATAAATTAATTAATTTAAAAAACACACACACAAAAAAAAGGAAACAAGGGGCTTCCCCGGTGGCGCAGTGGTTAAGAATCTGCCTGCCAATGCAGGGGACACGGGTTCAAGCCCTGGTCTGGGAAGATCCCACATGCCGCGGAGCAACTAAGCCCGTGCGCCACAACTACTGAGCCTGCACTCTAGAGCCCGTGCTCCACAACAAGAGAAGCCACTGCAATGAGAAGCCCACACACCACAACAAAGAGTAGCTCCCTCTCGCCACAACTAGAGAAAGCCCGTACACAGCAACGAAGACCCAGCACAGCCAAAAATAAGTAAATAAATAAATAAAATAAAATAAAATAAAATCACTACATTATGCCAAAAAAAAAGAAAAAAGAAAAGAAAACAAGGAAACCTGGAAAACTCACAGTCAAGAGAAGCCTAAGGAGACATGATGACACTGGGACAGACAAAGGGCATTAGATAAAAACTAAGGAAATCTGAAAAAAGTATAGACTTAATAATAATAATGTATCAGTACTGATTCATTAATTGTAACAAACGTGAGATGTTAATAGAGGACTGAGTGGGGGGACATACAGGAACCCTCAGTACAATCTTTTCAATTTTTCTATAAATCTAAAATTTCTGAATAATGAAGTTTATTTTTTTAACATCTCCACATAAGAATGTCTCCTTTCTTCTCCTGAATCCGTAAGTCATATAACTTTTCTGAACTTCAATTTCCCCATCTTGAAATAGGGAAATTATTTTGAATCCTTCCAACTACAATCAATAACAACACTCTCATTTAGTGAATGAATGTTCACTGTGTACTAAATTCTATGCTAGGCACCCTTTACATGCATTATTCCCCTGTAACCATCACAGTGAAACTGTGGGCTAAGATTGTCATTTTTCTTCTTTGTCCAACCATGGAAAGAGGCTGCAACTACACCAAGACACAGAGCTTTGGTTGGTGGAAACCAAATTCAAACCCCGTTATATCTGATGTAAAAGGCTCTAAACCTGTGTTCTCCACTGGCTCAGATCCCTCCTTCCCTCTTCTATGCTCATTGGTAGATGCTTCCCACCCCAAAGCCCATTTTGAAAGATGTGCTTCCCCAGCAAACTGCTCGTAACTAAGCATTCTCTTTCATCAATCTCTAAAAATCTCTTTCTTAAGGTTTCTTTCTTTTTTTCTTTAAATTTTTATTGGAGTATAGTTGATTTACAATATTGTGTTAGTTTCAGGTGTACAGCAAAGTGAATCAGTTATACATATACATATATGCACTCTTTTTTAGATTCTTTTCCCATATAGGCCATTACAAAGTATTGAGTAGAGTTCCCTGTGCTATACAGTAGGTCCTTATTAGTTATCTATTTTAGATATAGTAGTGTGTATATGTCCACCCCAATCTCCCAACTTATCCCTCCACACACCCCCCCACCCCCTTATCCCCTGGTAACCATAAGTTTGTTTTCTACATCTGTAACTCTATTTCTGTTTTGTAGATACATTCATCTGGACCCTTTTTTTAGATTCCACATATAAGTGATATCATACGATATTTGTCTTCCTCTGTCTGACTTACTTCACTCAGTATGACAGTCTCTAGGTCCATCCATGTTGCTGCAAAATAGCATTATTTCATTCTTTTTTATGGCTGAGTAATATTCCATTGTATATGTGTACCACATCTTCTTTATCCATTCTTCTGTTGATGGACATTTAGTTTGCTTCCATGTCCTAGCTATTGTAAATAGTGCTGCGATGAACACTGAGGTGCATGCATCTTTTTGAATTATGGTTTTCTCTGGATATATGCCCAGGAGTGGGATTGCTGAATCATATGGTAGCCCTAGTTTTAGTTTTTTAAGGAAGCTCCATACTGTTCTCCATAGTGGCTGTACCAATTTACATTCCCACCAACAGTGTAGGAGGTTTCCCTTTTCTCCACACCCTCTCCAGCATTTATTGTTTGTAATTTTTTGGGTGATGGCAATTCTGACCGGTGTGAGGTGATACCTCATTGTAGTTTTTATTTGCATTTCTCTAATAATTATTGATGTTGAGCATCTTTTTAGTCGTCTGTATGTTGTCTTTGGAGAAATGTCTGTTTAGGTCTTCTGCCCATTTTTTTGATTGGGTTATTTGTTTTTTTGATATTGAGCTGCATGAGCTGCTTGCATATTTTGGAGATTAATCCCTTGTCGGTTGCTTCATTTTCAAATATTTTCTCCCATTCTGAGGGTTGTCTTTTCATTTTATTTATGGTTTCCTTTGCTGTGCAAAAGCTTTTAAGTTCTTTTTTACGGTTTCTGATCAGAAAGGCATCACCAGCAATGACAGCAGTCGTTCTTGGAGCATGTACCCTGTGCCAGACACAGTTCTAAGAACTTTATGCTTACTAACGTAGCAAATTCATGCAGTAATGGTAGAAGAAACCATTAAAACTCCAGGTTCATATATTGTTGGTGGGAATGTAAAATAGTTCAGCCACTTTGGAAACTAGTTTGGCCATTCCCCAAAATACTAAATGTAGAGCCACCATATGACCCAGCAATTCCGCTCCAAAGTATATACCTAAGAAAATTGAAAACATGCATTCATACAAAAACTTGCACACAGATATTCACAGCCGCATTATTCGTAATAGTCAAAAGAAACAACCCAAATGTTCATCAACTGAAGAATGGATAAACACAATGTGGCATATCCATAAAATGGAGAATGTTACTTGGCAATAAAACAGAAAGAAGTACTGATGCAAGCTACGACAGGGATGAACCTTGAGACCATAATGCTAAGTGAAAGAAGCCAGTCATAAAAGACAGGTTGAATTGTACGGTATGTGAATTATATATCAGTAAATTTGTTTTTAAAACCCTCCATTTTGCAAATAAGGAAACCATGGCACAGAAATGAGCACACTGCTTAAGATTACACAGCTACTCTGCTGAGCTCATTCAGAACAAAGAAACACATTTCCAAATAGCAGCCTGATGGTGAATGATTTGGGTTTTGTTTTGTATTTCCCCAATGTTGACAGTCGTTTCTGGACTGTCCTTTTACCTCTGCCTAAGGAGCTGCATAAGTTAGGGTCAGAACCAGAGATGGGTCAATGGAAGACAATGGTTATTGAGGATAGGCCCTAACAAGGTATAGCCCTTGGGATTCTTTCCCTTCACTCTTTCTTCTCGTATGAGTTTATTGCTCCTCTCTCACAGTAGCATGTAAGCTCCAGGAAAGCTGGACTTTTGTTTTGTTTACCTCTGTATCCCCAGTCACTAGTTCAGCGCCTGGCATGATAGATGAAGCGAACAGCAGTTGAAAGAATAAGAGGCAGTGCAGACAGGGAATCAGACAGAGGGAGGTTTCTGACTTTGGTGCTGGTGAAACTCTCAGAGGTGGAAATGGAGTAGGGGTGGGGTGGTGTGCAGCATCAGAGATCTGAGGTACTTGCGGGAGAGATCTAGGAGAGGTTGGATATATGTATCTAGAAAATATTTCACTGAGAATACCATACCCAAATGCTTACAGGGACCAGGGAAGTGCCCTGAATCATGCCAATGCCCCATTCCTAGACAATAGAGTGGAAAGGACAGTGACAATCTGGAGAGAATACGCCCCATCTCAAGTGACAGTCATAGGGAGAGCAGGTACAATGTTAACAGATCTTTGGATTTTTCAAGAGAAGCTGAAAACAAGGACTGCCAGGTGAAATATTGTCTGCAAGCCAAGTTTCTCCTGGTCAACCCGTTTCTGACTTGTTGGAGCAAGATAGACCTGAGTCCTCCCTAGAAGTCTTGGGCGTGTGTGGTGGTAGCAGAGAGTGTTGGATGCATCTTTCCTAAGGTGATGGGTATACTCGGAACAAGTCAATTCTGGGTGGCTCGGGTGGGAGCCAGCTTCTCTAGCTCAGTTTAGTCGTCACTTGGTTTTTATGATTACATCAAAGAATGATGTTAAGTGTAAAAAGACAGTTGTAAAATAGTACATTTCACAGGATCCCATTTTTTTCATTACATTTTGAGCATACAGTTAGTAAAATAACTGGAAGAATATGCCCAACAGTTAACAGTGGCATCTCTGAGGAATGGGATCATGAGGCACTTTCTCATGTATTTCTGTGTATTTGAACTGTTTTATAATGACCATGTATAAAAGAAAAACCAATACTGATTTTTTAAAAATTATAGATCTTTTATCTTTTCTAACATTAACTACTATCCATGTTCATATATATGTGCAGGTAAACACAAATACCAAATGACTGACAGTGGTTACCTTGGGAAGGGTGCAGGGCTGGGGTATGTTGACACGTGAACGGGAGATCTAGTTTTGCTGTCTTTATTGCTTGAATCTTTCTTTTTTATAAAGTATTTTTTAAATTAATTAATTTATTTATTTTTGGCTGTGTTGGGTCTTCGTTTCTGTGCGAGGGCTTTCTCTAGTTGCGGCAAGCGAGAGCCACTCTTCATCACGGTGCACGGGCCTCTATTGCGGCCTCTCTCGTTGCGGAGCACAGCACAGGCTCCAGACGCACAGGTTTAGTAGCTGTGGCTCACGGGCCCAGTTGCTCCGTGGCATGTGGGATCTTCCCAGACCAGGGTTCGAACCCGTGTCCCCTGCATTGGCAGGCAGATTCTCAACCACTGCACCACCAGGGAAGCCCTATTGCTTGAATCTTACACACAGTTGACCCTGGGGTATTGATTCCAGGACCTGCCATGGATACCAAAATCCTCAGATGCTCAAGTCCCATAGTTGGCTCTCCATATCTGTGGTCCCACATCCACAGATTCAACCAACCATTGATCATGTGGTACTGTATGAAGTATTTATTGGGAATAAAACCACGTGTAAGTGGACCTGTGCAGTTCAAACCCGTGTTCAAGGGTCAACTGGAATATGTACTCCTGGACTGCAGAAAAATGTGAAAAACTTCAGTGCCCAACACTCCAATCCATCCATCCAGAAGTAGAACAAATTGCCCAGGTGGGAAGGAGGGGAAAACCTTCATCAGGACATGGACAATATTGTCCTCATCCCTCCCCAACCCCAGGACCCAGCCCAATCCCCCCCAGGTGACCCACACACAAAGAGGAGCCAAGGGGCCTCATTGTAACACTCATTTTTATATAAATATCCGCAAGTCATGTTACAGAATAAGTCCCACTGGGGAAAAAAGTCAATGTTATGTTTTTGTTAAACCAACCCCTGCCTTCTAGGTTGGGCCCCAGCCTGGGGGCACCTGCTGCTTTGGGAAGGCTGGGGCTGCTGCCAAGAGGCTGCTGAAGAAGCTGCCTGTGTTGCCCACCCCCGGGCCAACCCCCTTCTTTGGTGTGTGGTACATGGTGACCTTCTCTGGCCCCCCTTAAGGAGCCTGCGGCAGGGTTCTGGGGAACAGGGTTCTGGAGAGCAAGGTCCAGGAATCCTGGGGGCACTTGGAAATAGAGTGGGGGGGACCAAGCCACTAAGGTGGAGTCTGAGGCTTAGAGGTTGCGCCTTTGGGGATGGGGGCACACAGAGGTAACAGGAACAGGTGGGGGGAACCTGGGCTGACAGCCAAGCAGGAAGCACTTGCCCTTCTCTCTAGCCTAGGTACCCAGGTCCCTTTTCCTGTTGGTCCGCCTCCTGCTGGGCCCCAGATTTCCAGGGATAAGCCCTGGGTTCCTGCCTGTTCCCTCCCAGCTCTCCCCACTGCAATCCCCCCTCCCCCCACAGAGAGGCCAGAGGCTAGGAACACAGCACCAGTCTTAGGATTTAATTAACCAGGAAGGGGGATTATTGGGAGGGGCACCCCTGTAAAAATGTACAAAAGGTCTGGGGGGCTATGTGGAAGAGGAGATAAATATGTACATGGAACCCCCCTTCCTTTAGCCCCTCCTCCCCCAGCCCTGAGAGGGCATGAGGACTTGGGTGGTAGGTGAAGAGGAGGGGGGCACTTTGGCCTCTGGCTTAGTGAGCCCTTGGGGAGGCAGGCCAAGGGCCTAGGGGCCCTCAGAAGGGGCGATGGTGCACCTCAGGAGATCACGAGCTATGACCTCTGAAATGACCCCCACTCTCATGTACACACACACCTCTCTAAAGGCTTGTGACCTCTGCCCTCCCAGTGACCCCAAGATCCAACTGATGCTTGATCCAGTGGGGGTTGGGGCTTACTGCTCCCAGATTCCACGACCTCAGAGGTGGCTGGTGAGGTCATGACCTCTGCCCTCCAGCCCCGGCTTGAAACCTCAGCTCTAGGACCTTGTCAAAAGAAAAGGGGGATGGAGCTATGCCCCTGCCCCTCCCCTTCCCTCACCTGTCAGCCCGGGTTGGGCCAGGGGCCCGAGGTGGGGAACTAGGCCGAGGGGCGGGCACAAGCGGAGGTGGTGCCCCCAAAAGGGCTCCTGGCGGGGTCTTGCTGAGAAGGTGAGGGGTTCCCGGGGCCGCAGCTGGTGGCGGCGGTGGAGCCAAGCGGCTGTATAGCAGGGGATGGGCAGGCTCTAGACCGTAGAGGCGGGCAGCAGCCACAGCCCCTGGTCCAGTCAGCTCCTCACCCGCCTCATAGAAGCGGGGTGGCCTAGAGAGGCGAGGGGGCCCTGCCAACCAGGCTGGCTCCAGGAAGCCAGCACAGCGCTCTGGAGGACTAGGGCCCAGAAAGGGGGGTGGCCGGGGCCTCTCAAACAGCAGGTGAAGGCCTTGAGGCCCGGTGGTGGTGGCAGCGGCAGCGGCGGCGGCGGCGGCGGCGGCAGCAGCAGCGGCGGCGGCGGCAGCAGCAGCCTCCTCCTTCCGCTCTTCCTTTACCCGCACCGATTCCTTGGCTGGCCTGGCCCCTTCCTCGCCAGCCCGCGCCTTGGGAGTAGCAGGAGAAACTCGGAGCTGGGGCCGTGAGAAGGGGAGGTCCCTGGGGGCAGGGAGGAGAGGATGAAGGTACTCCGGAGGTTGGACTGAGGTAAGGGAGGGAGGAGGGCAGGGCAGGTGGGGGCTGGCAGGGAAGCACACCTGTCTTTCTCCTCCTTAGTGAGAGAGGGCTCCCTCCGCTCCACAGGCCGCTCCTTGTCTGAGCCTGGTGTCCGGGCGGCCTCAGGGGGCCGGACCCAGGCAGGAAAGGCCAGAGGACTGCGGTGCAGGCGGCCCCATGGGTCTGGCGGGGAGGCGAAGGCTGGTGGGGCCCCTGGGCTTTCTTTCTGGGCAAAGACGGCGCCGGAGTCTAGACAGAAGACAAAGTAGAAAGTGATGGGAGCCAGGAGTGGGAGGTCCCACTCAGGCATCCTCCCAGTCCCCTGCCTGAGCACAGGAGCCCACTGCCCCCACCCCACCCCGCCCAGCACTCACTGAATGTGGGGCTGCCCAGGCCTCCAAAGGCCCCGTTGGAGAGGGCAGCCAAGGAGGCGAAGCTTGTGGGACGCCCAAAGGGATCTGTAGGAGAAAAGGGGGATGGTCAGAGCATTGGGCGGCCGGCTCTGAGCAGGCATCAAGGACTGGCAGGGAAGAGGCTGATCACCAAGCAGGCCCCAGAAAAGCACTGAGCTTTAAGGTGCAACGTGTTGTTTAACCTCACAAGCTCCATGAGGCAGACGGGAGCATTCCCACTTAAAGATGATTAAACAGGCTCAGAGAGGTGAAGTAACTTGCCAATCAATGGTCATCTAACCAGTGAGTGGAACCCCCAATCCAGGGCCTCTGACTCCAGAGGTCAGGCTCTTACCCCACAGCCCCCGACACCAGCCACCCAGACCAGCTCTACAGCAAGCCACTCGCCTGAAGGCCTCAGCTAGCTTCCTCCCACCTGCATGCAGGGCTGCTCCCAACCTGACCCTAACTTCATATATATGTCACATAGCCAGTCAGAACATGTAACTAGCAAGCTGCGGGAACCTCACAATTCCTCTTCTAGGAACACCTTTTCCTAGGCCAGCCGGCTCAACTCCTCCTCGTCCATCCAAACCCAGGATAAATCTCCCCAAGAAGCCTGCCAAGATCACTGGGAGCCAGTGACCATGCTCTCCGCTGGGCCTGCACAGCCTTCCTCCACCCCACTCTCCCAGGTGGCACACTCCCCACTACCACTGGCTAGTTTCAGAGACAGTGACTGAGCTGTCAGGGATTGGCGATTACTCTGCCCTTCCCTATCCCATTTTACAGAGGATGAGATCAAGGCTCAGAGGGGGTAGAGTAACCTGCCCAAGGTCACAAAGCAAGTGGAACCAGGTCTACCCTCCATTCCAGCTGCCTCTCAGGTCTAACTTCTATCCCCAGCTTAACACCTCCTGGAACTCAGGGACAAGGCTTAGGTTGCCCAACATGCCTTTGGCTCTTACCAATGTGGGTGCTGGGGCTCAGAAAGGGTCCGTGGGCCCCGGGAGCTGCCGTGAAAGGGTTGGCTGCAGCGTGGACGGCACCTGGGGCGGAGAGGCGGGAGATTCTGATGAGGCTGAGTGGACGCAAGGTGGGCCTCGGGCTACAGGTGGGCAACCTCAGGCCCAGAGAGGGCTGGCCAGACTCACCAGTCGCAGTGAAGAGGGAGGCGGCCGGGTGGGAGAGCTCCTGCCCAGGGGGCAGGGCCCCATAGGGCCCCGGAAGGCAGGGCAGGAGGTCGTTCCGAAAGTCAAGCTTGTGGGAGTCGCCCTGCGTGGGACAGGGAGAGGGGCAGTGAGTGAGGAGCCAGGTGTGGTCCCGCTCTTGCTCTTCCACCCCGAGGCCCCCTCCGAGGGCTGCCTGGCGCCAAGACAGGGCTTGGGTGGGCCTCTGCCTCTCTCAGAGCCTTCTCTGACCACCCCCCAGTTAGCAAGAGAACCTAGTGCTAACTGTGGACTTGCTCAGGCAGTGACCAGGGACAGGAGGGAACATTTCTGGCCAAGATTCTGCCAAGCTCTGCTGAAGGTAGACGCCCAGAGCTCAGGCAGGCCCACTCTCCCCAGCCCTCCAGCCCCAGTACCTTCATCTTTTCCTGGTGTCTCAGGATCATGTAAGCCACGCGCACGTGCATGGCACACCACTTCCCTGGTTTCTGCCGCCCCAGAAGGATGACCAAAGGGAAAGGGAAGGAAAGAATGTTCACTCATCACCCACTCCAGACCTGGCCCTGGGCCCAGCCTTGCCACACAACGTCCCCACTCATCACCCCTACACCTGAGGGATGACTAGGTTCATTTCACAGCCTAGGAAACTGAGGCTCAGAGAGATAAACTGTCTTGCCCAAGGTCCCACGGCCAGCTGTGTCTGAACCCAGGTCTGCGGTTTGCAAGCCTTTCGCTTCCTGCTGTTCCACATCTGGCTGCCTCCACGTCTTGGGCTTCTTGCTTATTCCCAAGCAAGACCCTCCCCTCACACAAACACCCTGACGCCAGCCCCCAGCCTCATGCAGCCTGAGGTCCTCACCAAACTCACCCTCAAAGGTGGCCGGAAATGGTCAGGGATCTGGGAATAGCAAAGCAGAGATTGGCAGCAGTTCAGACCTGTTTACTGACCTGGGCACCTCATCTCCACAGTCCCCAATGCCCCCCCAAACACCTCCCTGAGACCGTGTGCGGCTCCCTCAAACCTTTCCTTTCCCCATCTCTCCCACTCCAGGCACCTCCCCTCCAGCACCAAGTTACTGAACCTGGCTCCAAGGAGGTGCCCTGCTTGGAAGGCTGTGGAGTGGGTTAGTGGGCAGGCAGGACAGGTTTCTCAGAGAAGAAGAGTAGCTATCTGATAAACAGCTTTATATAATGAAGATCTGCTTAAGATTTCTTTAGAAAAAAGCCTTTACTATTGTTAAAAGAAGCTGGAAAACCTCTGGTCTAGTCTCTCCTTTAGGAAACAGATCCTGTGCTTTTCAAGATGTTCCCAAAGCCCTGGGCTTTAAGGCTGCTCCCCACGTCACTTCACAAAGAAGCAGCTTATCTTTTCATTGTTTTATGGACAGAACTTCCTGGTATGATATCATTTGAAAAAATGAGTGCTGTGACTTAAAAAATTTGAAAACCCCTACAAAAACCACCATCCTAGGAATCTTATTTCTGGGGCAACTTCATGAAATTCCTATCCCTCATGCCTGAGAAATCCTTCATTTATAGAAATTCCCTCTTCTCAGGTCCTCAGAGACACCCCTGACCATATATTAAAGGGAGGAATCAGTGGTTCACTCTCAAGTCAACCCTGCTCTCCCTCAACAGATCTTCCAGCTGCCCGAGGACCTGCCTTGGCCCCCCTCACCTGTGTCCCCTTTTGGGGAAGCCCGCTCGGCACTGGCCCCAGTCGTGGTGGCAGCTCGGGGTTCGTGCTCTGGGAAAGGGGAGTGGAGGGATCAGTCAGGAGAGCTGACACCAGGCATAAGAGGGATCTAAAACCAAGCTGGGGGCTGGGACAGGGAGGGAGCATGGCTTTGGAGAAACCTGGGTCCACAAGGGGAGGGCAGGAGGATGGGCATGGTTTTGGGGAATGGGAAGGTAAATGGATCCAGGGGTATCCGGGTTTGTAAGGGGTGGGAGGTGGTGGTGTCGTCTGGATTGGGAGCTCACCTTGGGCTGGAAGGCCCCCTGCAGGGAGCCAAAGGAGACAGCCGGCGGGAGGCCCGGAGGTAGGCCGGGCACTGCGGGAGGGAAGGCCGTGTACGGCTGTGGAGAGAAGGGGACTAGTCCAAGCTGGGGGTGGAGGTGCAGCCCATCTGCGGTCTGCCCATCAGTCCTCTGGCCTCCACCCTAAATCCCCCCCAGGGAGCTCTCCCAGGCTCAAAGCTCTTGCTTTTGAAGCTGAAGACTGGACCCCAACAATCAGGGCCACAAGCATTGATGCATCCATGCCCACACACCACACACACCACACACCCACACCACACACCCACCCACACACCCACACACCCACACACCCACACACACACTCTCACACACTCACATTATGCCGGAAAAGGCCTTCCATCTTTCCTGGATATTTCTCAAACTAGGGAAGAGAAGGGAAGAGTAAGCTGCCAGCCAGGAACCCAGGGCCTTCCCCTGGAAGCCATACCCTCCCCCCAGGTCTCTGAGCCTCATCACCGGCCCAATGAGGAGCTCACCATGTGGGGGCCGTGGGGTGGCAGCAGGCCCGGGGGGTAAGGGGTGAAGTGCTGGTGGGTGTGCTGGTGGGTGTGCTGGTGCTGGTGGTTGTGCTGGTGGAACTGGAAGGCCAGGGGCCGGGCAGAGCCCCCTGCCCCCACCACCTCGGGGCCACCCTGGGCATTCAGGTAGCGAGAGTTCAGGTCCTGGCCGATCAGGTCCTGCTCTGTGGGAGGGGAGGGGGAGAAGGCTTTAACATCTGTAGCCACCGTGTCAGCCTCCTTGGGCCCGGGTGACTGGCCTTCCCTTCTGGCTTTGGGCCGCTCCCTCCTCACGCCCTGCTGCTTGCTAAGGTCCAGATGCCCCGAAGCCAACTGGGCCCAAGCCCGGGGCCATGGCCCCCCACCCCCCGGCCAGGACCCCAAACTCACCAGAAAGGGCGTTAGCGGCTGAGGCCCCAGGGTGCCCTGGCACCTGCAGCAGGGGAGGGGGCGGGGGCAGGGCGGGGCCAGGGGAGAATAAGGAGGGGTGGGGGGGTGGGGGTGCGGGCCGCAGCCCGGGTGGGGGGAAGCTGTGGGTGGACAAAGGCAGGGGCAGTGAGGGCGTCGGGGGCCGGTGGGTGAGCTGCGCGGACGAGGAGGAGGCAGATGAGGAGGAAGAGGACGAAGAGGATGATGAGGGGGGAGGCTGAGCCACGGGAGGGGCCGGGGCCTTGGGGGGCGGCCGTGAAGAGCTGGGGAGAGAAGTGGGGAGATGAGTGAGGGGTTGGGAGGTGCCAGCTCTGACGGGAGGGGGTCAGAAGCCTGGGCGATACCTTGACCCTGGTTCTCCAACATGGAAGGTGGTAGAACCTGGCCCCCAGGACCCCCACCCGCCGACCCGGAGAACCCAGCCTCAGACTGAGGTACCTCCCACACCCAACAGCCCCCTCTCTCCATCTCTAGGTCTCTTTTTCCACACAGCTGCCTCTGACGCCTCTGGCCACGTGACTTTCCCTTTTCTGACTCGACCACAGCACAAAACGTATCGTTCACTTTGACGCTTAATTACGACAGGCCACCTGGGTTCCCACCCTAAGACAGTGGAAGCAGCACCGCCCTGGCCTGGCCTAGGAGTCAGGAGACCTGAATTCTAGGCCCATCTTGCCATTAACACCCTGGGTGACCTTGAGCAAGTCACTGCCCCTCTCTGAGCCTTAGTTTTCCCAATAATAAGAGAATGATAATGATGATAACAATAATAACAAAGACAGCATCGATGATAATAACAGTGTCAGTGATTCTTACCCTTTAGTGAGCACTTACTGTAGGCCAAGTGCTGTCACCTGCTTTATATGCTAATCCAAGTCTCCAACATTCCACATCACCTTCCCAATTGCTGCCGCATCCATGGAACCCCCTGTACCGTTTACTTCTTTAACTTAACTCAGTTTGTTTTTACTTAGTCTCACCAAGCAGTAACACGTGAAATAAAGGGATTGAGGAACTATTTATATTTTTTTAAAGCACATCAGAGCTGAAAAAATTTTACTCGCATAACATCTAAAATGCACTTACATACCACTAACAAAGAGCGTACACACTTTGGGAAACACTGCATTAATTCGTAATTAATCCTCACAACAGCTTTACAATGAAGGTACTATTATTTCACTTTACAGAAAGAAGAAATCAAGGCTCAGAGAGGTTAAGTGACTTGTCGAAAATCACACAGCCATTAAGTGGCAGAACAAGAATTTGAATCCAGGTCTGACTGACACCAAAGCCAGCACTCTTAATCATGATGTCAGCATTTCCCAAAGTATGTTCCAAAGAACACTATACCTAGCAGATGTGCCTTGCGAAAATGTCTCACCAGCAAATAAGATTGGGAAACGACACAAACTGGATTCCCCTCTATGTGAATATATAAGGGTTCTGATAAGTCCTGTAGTAATCTCTTCAGATTTGTTCCACCCAGCATCTCTCAAACTTTTTAGCCTCCGAATCCCTTTTCAAGTCATATCCCACAGGTACCATCCCATATCCCAGCCACAGAATGCAGGGGCTGACACCAAAATGACCAGGCCTTTCCAGACCAGGCCAAACCCCTGGACCACTCACCTGCCAGTGCTGAGGTCCAGGCTGCTGCCATAGGGGGAAGTGCGGAGGCCGAAAGGCGAGACCCGAAGCTGCAGCTGGGGCTGGGGTGGGGGTGGCAGACTGGGGGCGGCCGGCAAGGGTGCAGGGGGTGAGATAGGAGGCCGAGGGGCCGGTGGAGGCGGTGGTTCCTTCGGGGGGAAAGGCACTAGCAGCGGGTCGGGCCCTGGGGGCTGTTCCTGGCTCCGCTCCAGGCCCGACACTTTAGGGACTACGGAGAGTTTTGCTTCACAGTTCCCATTGAAGGCGCCATGGGGGCCCGAGGCTGTGAAGGCAGGACAGCAGATATATTCAGTTGAGGTCCACGCTCACCCAATTTCCCTCCCTTGTCTCCAACCCCAGCCCTTGGGACCAACCTTTGCTGGTTGAGACAGTAAAGGACGGGTCAAGGTCATCATCGGAGACCTGGGGAAGAAGGACAGGGACAGGGTCAGGTTCTGGTCAGGTCGGGCCCTCACTCAGGAAGGCCAACAGCCTCTGGAGTCTGCTAGGAACTGGTAGTGGTGACAAGTCTATTCCATCAACTTAGCTGAAATCCACCAAAGATTGTGGGCTCTAGGGGGCCCTATGCTTGGGGAAAAGGGTAGAGCAACTGAGCCTGAGAATCTGATAGGTTGGGAGGACTGAACTGAGGCAGCATGGAAGTAGCAGAGAAACAAGCAAATCAAAAATGTCAGATATCACTAACTGCTGGCTCAGATGCCTACCTGGCTTATAGATTTGTTTGGTCCATAAACGTTAGCAAAATTCTTAAACTAATTGCTTATATTTAGAAATCTGGAGATTCCTCATTAAAAACTCAGACTTGCAGGTTCTCTTGAGAATGGGCCGCTATTCTTCCAATAGTGGCTGCCCCGTTTGGATAGACAAGTACTATTTGTTTCACCACAGTTCCTGTCCAGCCAACTTTTTAAACTACAGCAAGACACACATCAGGGAGTACAAATTTAGTTAGTTACAGGAGTACAGCACCAACCGTTAGAACACACTGTTTCAAAATTAGCACATCAGCCCTAAGGATAAAATGAAATATACCTTTACAGGATATATTCTTAAACTGACTACAATGGTTTAGTGTTCTCACTGCCATGACCATCGTCTCAGCTCAGACTCTAATCTACAGGAACAGACTAATGGCTAGCAGGAAGGACCAACTGGATTCCACAGCCACTCCAGGTTTCCGTGGAGAACACTGGTATCTCCAAGGGCTTTGGAAAGGATGGCAGAGCAAGGCATGGGCCTTTGATTCTTTGGTCAACTGGCTCTAGTTACCAAATATAATTTGTCACTTACTTTCTCAATCCCCTGCTCCATACTTCCTCCCTAAAAATCTAATTCTGGCTCAACCTAACACACGTTCCCCACTTAAGGGGAGACTCTGTCTGCTGCACAAGGAAACTTTTAAGCTGCAGTTCATTTTACAAGCTGTAATACTGCCCACCCAACAAGTTCTAGCCCCACTCACCCTCTCGTCCAGATCGCTTTCCGCGTCACACTGGGGAGAAGGAAAGACAGAGGTGTCACAAGAGGGAAGAGGAGTGGGGGCAAAGGTTGAGAGGGGAATTTCAGACAGGGAGCGAAAGGGGAGGGGCTGGTACAGGTGGAGAGCACTTACTATGTATCCAGCTTCCGGAGAATGACGGGAGGAGGCCTGAGAAAGACCAGAGTCCAGAGGTAAGGGAGGCTGACTGGCGAGGCCTTTGGATAAAGTCTAAACTGCCCGGCAAGGCACTCAAGGCCCCTCATGACCTATTCTCAATCCCTTTCTACTGCCCACCCTTGTTCTCAATGCTCTGGCAATTTTTCAAATATACCAGATTCTCACATCTCTGTGTTTTCGCCCAAAACAACTTAGCCCTGTTTCTCTTCTTAGCAAACTTATGACTATCCTTCAAGGCCTGACTAAGACATCCCAGGGGGCTTTCCCTAACCACAACCCTCCTCCCATCCCCCAGACAGAATGAGTGGCTTCCTCATGTGGGCTTCTGCAGCATCTCTCCCAGATCTCTGCCTTCTGTTGCTTCTCAGGTTTTCGTCTAGGTAATTGCTCAAAGGCTGCTTCTTTCCTGCTATACTGACACCGACTTGAAAAGGTGTGCAGACACCCTATCTAACTTATGATTCAACTAAGTCCCTCTGCTATATTTCTGAATTATCAATATGTTTTGAGGCAGACATAGTGTTGGCCAAAAGCAGGCAAGTCTGACTGCGGACATGTCTTTGTCAGACCTGGATGGGGCAGTGGAAGCTCAAATTTGCTCTGCCTTTCTCTTTGCCCTTAGAGACTGGGGTCACTGTTTACCATTAGCAGCACTGCTGACGGAAAATGGATCTATGTGAAGAACATTCTGCAGAGAGTTTTAAAGGACAGGGATTTGGGACAAGCTCACCTCTTTCCTTCTCCGCTTATTGGGCCATTTTCGGGCCCGATCCCCAGAGGGCCGGCCAGGCTCTCGATCAGAGCTGTCCCCTGGTTCCCCAGTTGCCCCACTGGAGCCCCCCCTCTTCCGCTTCCCAGAATGCTTCAGCCGATGCTCCAGTCGCTCTGGGGGCTGAAGAGACGCATCCTTCTGTAGAGGAGAAGGTGGAACTACAGTAGATGGAGAAAGGAAAGCTCCGACCTCTCTAGGGGTGACCAGGCTACCAAAGTGGCTCTCAGGCCAGGTAACCTGGTTGGTCCCTGGAGACTAGCTCTACCTCCTCCCACCCCAGGGTGGGGCAGCAGCCTGGCCAGAGGAGCCGGTTGCTCTGGTTTGGGGTGCCAGCATTCCCCCCTCAACTCCACCCCCTCCAGGCACCGTACTCTTCTCTCTGGCCCTCTGAAAAGGTCCCCGGCCCCATCAGGCCCCACCTGCAAGGCCTCGAGGCTGGCGAAGCTGGCGATGGCGAAGCCATCGATCAAGTCCTCCTCTTCTTCTTCTTCCTCCTCAGGCTCCTCCTCAGCCTCCCCATCGTCTGCGCCCCCCTCCTCCTCCTCCTCCTCTTCCTCCCCGCGGCTGCCCGAGCCAGCAGGCCGCTTCCGAGCTCGGGGTCGCGGGGGCCGAGGCCTAGGACGCGGCCGCCGCCGTCTCGGGCCTCCGGGCCGCTCTCCAGACGAAGCTGACGACCAGGGCCTGGCGGGCGGCGGCGGCGACGACGACGACGAGGAGCCGCGCGGGGCGGCCAACAGGGCCCGGGGCGCGTCGCCGCCGGGACCTCGGCGGCGCCGCTGCTCCCGGTCTCGGTCTCGGCGCGAGCAGCGCCGCCGCCGCCGCTCCCCCTCAGCGGCCCAGCCCGGGCCCGGAGCCGCGGCCGCTGCCGTCTCCATGGCGACCGCCCTCAGCGCCGCATCCGGAGGCGGCGGGCCCCGAAACGGCCTGTCCGGAGGCCCGGGGTCGCAGGCGCGGCGCTGGCGGCTGCACAGGGACGAGAGGGCCACGGCTTCCCCTTTAAAGCAGGATCTGCTGGCCCCGAGCTTGCCCCAAGGCCAAGGCCCGGGGAGCCGGCGCCGCCCCCGGGGCGACAAGCCTGAGAGCCCCCCCTGCGGGGCCGGCGGGGCCGAGACGGCGAAAACGGGGCGGTCGTCCCTTTAAGGCAAGGCCTCAAGCTGTCCAGCCCCTGGCCCCTTTAAGACGACCCAACGGTGTCCGACCGGCCTAGTTCGGTGGCCGCCCCCTGCCAGGGGTCGAGACAACTCTCCCCGAGGAAGAGGAAGGGCCACCCCTTTACCAGGGGCCGAAAGCTCGCCCCGAAACGCAGACCTCCCCTTTAAAAGTGCCTCAAGTCCGCCGGCTAAAAGAGGCCACCCCTTTAAAGAGTCCAGGGTTCTCCAAACACCAGGCCACCCCTTTAAGGGCTCGGAAGTTAGTTTCTAGTCCTCCACAAGCGGCCACTTCCCCTTTAAGTTGAATTTAAAGGACTTCTTGCGTGGAGGAGAAGTGGCGGTGAGAATTCCCACTAGCTCCACTTCTCCCAACAGTACAGTTCTCAATTTGTCAGCATCTGGTTCGGTGCCTTCCCCTTTAAAGGCTGGCGTTGTAGTCCGCCGAGATCAGTGGCCACCCCTTTAAGGAGATTTAAAGGGGCCTCTTCCAGGCCCAGCTCTTCCAGCCTCCGCCTCCGGTCGCCATGAAAGGCGCGAGGGGGGGGGCGGGGCCGCGGGGGCCAGCCCTCCAAAGCCCCGGATGTGAGGCAACGGTGACGGGTAAAGCTTGTCTGTCTGCCGACATAAAAGTCTCTTCCTCCTTTCCTCCGTCTCTGTCTGACTTGCGTCTTAAGGGATCCGAAACGGCTGTTGGGCAGCGAGGGAACTCCAGCTCACCCTCCTGTCGTCTCCCTTGGAGTCTTGGGCCTCTTCTCCGCCAGGACTTCCCTGCCCCTCCTCCCTCTTCCTTCTCAGCCTACGCCTCCTTCCTCTCTCGGCCTCCTCCCACTCTCCGCCCCCTTCCCCCTCACCCCTCTACAGCCTTAGTCGTTGATAGGTTGAGAAGTGTACGTCAAGACGAAGGGCGGAGTCAAACTAGGGGGCGTGAGTAATATGTAACCGCCCTCAAATCTTGGATTGGGTATGTCAGATTAGCTCCGCCCTTCATCAAGTCTTGTGACTCGACTGGTTAGAAGTAGGTGCTTGGGGCGGTTCTCCAGATGACCCCGCCTCTTCCTGCTCTTCGTTCATTGGCCCGTCTCCTGACGGCGTCAAGGCGAGGATCTGGATGTAGTGCGCGAGGCCTAGGGGACGGTTGGCCGCTGGGCGGCGCGCGGTCGCGGAAGGTCCCAGTCGACAGCCAGCAACGGCTTCTCTCCCTTTCCGCTGCTTGGCTTAGCCCACAGGCAGCCTGGCTTCTCGCGCACGCGCTTGGTGATACCACCATCCGGCTGGCAGCTCAGTAGGATCCCCCGCCGTGCGTGGTGGCTAGAGCACGCGGCGTGCTTTGAGAGCGCCAGCCGCGCGGGAAGGAAACCGCATCCCATTTATCGCTCGGTGCAGTGGGAGAGTGCTGGCCTGTGGTCTCCGCGTGCTAACAAGAAAGAAACAGTGCCGGGCACCTCCTCACATATTAACTCATTTGACAATGAGGAGTATCTTAGGAAAGTACTGCTATCGGCCCCATTTTACAGATGGAGAAGGGAATTGATGCACATTTAGTTTCCTAACCAAGATTTGGACTCAAGAAGCTTAGCTCCAGGCTGTGCTCTTTACCACTGCTCTGTTCTGCCTCTAAGTTATGAAAGATGTACAGTGCCGCTTGTGTCCTCTGGTTGCCTGGGTTACCCTTTTAATGTGGACATTACACTGAGAGTCAACTTGCTTTTCTTATGTATAAAATGAGTATAATTCTCACAGGGCTATGTGTAGGTCAATTACCTGTGACAGGTTGTTGTAGGTGCTTAATTACAGCTGATTACTCTTAGCTCTTGAATCCAGCAGCAGGTTCCTGGCCTGCGTGTTAGGAGGAACTCAGGACCATCTTGAACAAGGCCTTAGTCCACTCTGGGACTTTCAGTCTCCTGTTTTTTGCCGCGCTGCGCAGCTTGCGGGATATTAGTCCCCCGACCAGGGATCAAACCCGTGCCCCCTGCAGTGGAAGCACGAAGTCCTAACCACTGGACTTCCAGGAAATTCCCTCGGTCTCCTCCTTGATGTAAGTGAACTGAGAGAACCCTGACCAGGGTCACATTAGCTTCTGGAGCATACTCAGAAGTATCCCTCCACATAGGAAAATTCTCAAATCAAGAGGGTATCTCCAATGACCATTCCTCTACCCTCTCCCTATATCCAACCTTCATCATCTTCCCTGGTCCCTCCCGTTTCCCAGTTTCGGGTGCCAAAGTAGAAACATCAGCCAGTACTGCCAGTTAATCTCAAACTCAGCTAGAGACATACAAAAGAATCAGAAACATATCGAAAACTTTACTAGAAACACAGAGAAAAAAATATAACTGTCTCAGAGACTTCCCCTCCCTCCAGGACGGATGGACAAACAGATGGAGCTTCTAAGTCCGATGGGGCCGCTCTCGATCCCCTTCCTCCTCCTCCAGGAGCAAGGCATCCAGCTCCTGCAGTCGCTGCTGCAGCAGGGGTCCTACATCTGGGCTGGGGGCCAGATTGGGAGTAAGGGTCCTGCCAGCTGCAGCCCGGGCCCCGCGAGATGGCCGCCGGGATCGAGGAAGACTACTGTCCCGAAACTCTACAGTTCGCCGGAGCTTCCTTGAGCTGGTGAAAATCAGAGTCCCGTTGCGCTCCCGGGGTTCCTCAAAGATGGTCTCAAAGGTCCTGGACCAGGCAGGGAGGAGTGCTGGTTACCAGCACGCCCCCTGGTTCCAGATTTCCCTCTGTCACCCCCAAGCCTTCAAAGTTTCTCACCTCCTGGTTGTGGGTGACTGGTAATTCTTGTTGGTGTAAATTTCTTCTAAGCTGAACTCCTTCTTGTTCAACCTGTGAGCAAAGAGGAGCAGAGGCCTCTGAGAAACCTGGGGCCAGTGGGCCTGGAGAAGGGATAATTAAGGCCTGGTCTGTATTTCAGTTTCTAGGACGTGCCAGGAGTGCTGCCTGAAGCAGACAAATGGTTCTAAGCATAAACCATGTCCAGACCAAATTGACTCCTCCAAGCTGGACTGTGCTCCCTGAGAGGAGATGAAGCCACACTCAGGGGATCTGAGCCTACACCTGTTTGGCCAAGGCAGCTCTGTGCACAAGAAGCCTCTCACCTGATTGGTCGAGGCAGCCCCATTGGTGTAAGGTTTGGTTGAGAACGGGCCGGTGTCCTGCGTATTCTGAATCGAGAAACCTTTCCCATGGTCTGCAAAAACGGGGCAGAGTGTAAAAGTGCAGCATGGGCTCAGGCTCCCACTTGTCTCCTCCCCCTTCATCTGTACCTCTACCTTGGTCTTGGGGTCTGAAAGCACCTGGTCTTCTGAGGCCCTTGGCTCCTTCCTCTTGGTTGAGCTCAACCTGCAGAGAAGGTCAAAGCTCAGGGCCAAACAGCATTCACAGCAACATCCCCATCTCCTGCCCACTGGATACTAGGGAAGGAGGCTGGGCCCAGACTATGGCCAGAGCTTTAAGGAGGGTTTATCAAGAGCACTACCTGGGTTCTGCAGGTTCAGAGAAGGAAGAAGTGGACGTGGTAGACGAGCAAGATGTGACGAGGGGAGGAGAGCCTCCCACTCCTCCAAGAGGGAAGACCTCTTTCCGGAGACAGGGCCGAGGGGGTGGCGGGGCTCGGGCCATCTCTCCACCACCCACAGTGTGCCGCCGAGGCCGTGGCCGGCTTGGGTGGGGTGGAGCAGGGGGCCAGCTGCAGGTATCTGGGCCGGGGGGCCCCAGATCAGGGCAGGAGTGGCTTCGGCCCAGAGAGGGCTTAGGGAGAGGTGCTGGGGGATTCTGGTCTTGGGCCCGCCATTGGCGGATAGGGGGCCGGGGACTGACAGATGCAGTGCCCTCAGCAGCCCCAGACTGCTCGGCCTCTGAGATGGCAATCTTCAACTCCAACTTCATGGGGGGTGATGGGGGCGGGGGCCGTGGGGCTTTGTTGGGTGTGAGGAAGATGTCAGCAAAGCTCTCCAGCTTGGAGCGGACGGAATGGAAGAGGGGGGCCAAGCCCCAGGGACTGAGGCGGGGGCGTAAAAGGCTGGATGGCGGTGGGGTCGATGGGAGCTCCAGAACAGGATCTGGGGCTGAGGAAAGGAGAGGGTCAGGTGGGTATTCCTCAGCTGCAGGTGTCTAAGCCCCACTTCAGTAGCCTTAGTCCCTCCCCAAACACTAATCTTTGCCCACAGAGGAATAAGCCCATCCCTAAAATACCAAGCCCTAAATTTAGAAGTTAAGCTTCAGGTCTCTGAAGTCTAAACCCCATCTTCATACACCAAGCTCTGCCCCAGGAGGGGGTTAAGCCCCATCCCCAACTCGTCACCTCACACTTCTAAGCTCAGCTAGAATGTTCCAGAACCCCAAGTCTCATCCATCTGAGTCCTTACCTGGTGGTGGGCTCTCCAGAGGGTTTGCAGACAGGGCAGATGGCTGGAATGAGGGTTCCACATCCCTGGGTGGAGGCTTTGGCTGGTGAACCATCATCCTTGGCTCAGTTCTGGGGTGAAGGGGCAAGTTAAAGGCTGAGGAAGCTTCCAGATTCAGATCCCACCTGAGCCAGCACATCCCCTGTCCCTTAAGGCTTCTGAAAGTGCTACAAGGAAGGACTGGACATGTAAATTCTGATGCCCCTAGCTCTGGCTGCCTGGATAATGGCTGTTGCCTGCACATCTTGATAATCCCTTCCCCAGCCCTCTCACCTTCTCGCTGGGACGGTGAAGTTGGGAGTCTCATCGGCAAAGCCCTGGATATAAACAGGGGATGGTTGTGAGGAGGCAGGGAAGCCCCCTGTGGTCTCCGTAGCTTCCCACATCCCGACTCTCTCGGTCTCCAGATTCCTGCCTGGGTTCACACTAAAGACTTTTTCATATAGGTCTTTGCTCAGACAGTGTCTTCTGCCCTAAAACGCTGTCCTCCTTGCTCTGAGCAAAATCCACCCCAGACTCAGCCCTCCTACCCCTGTCTTCTATGCCCACTGGCATGCCTGCCCCCAGCTGAACTCCTGACATCTTTCCCTGAAGTTTCCATACCTCCGCTGGGGGTCTGGAGCTGGCAATGTCCTCTAGCATCACCACCAGAGTGGGCTGGGGGGCCTGGTCCACCTTTTGTGAAGGGCCCTCCTCTGGGCCAGGTGTTGTCCTTGATCGCCGCCTCAGTGTGGAATGGGGCCGATGCACACGGCTCAAGGGCTCTCGGCATAAGTGCAGTGGGTCGGGAGGCCTAGAGAGGGACCAGGAATATCAGTGGGGCTCAGCTGTGTTCCCAGCTTACCCCCCATCCTGCCATGCTCACCTGGCTTGTGGGGACCACGTGGCCTGTCGGGGTGGTGAGGCAGGTGGATGGCTGTGGACAGAATCCCGACGGTTGCTGCAGTGCCGTGGGGTGGAGATCTCCTCTTGGGGCACCAGGGGGACCTATGGGAGGAGGAAGTGTCAAGAGCAAGGTGACTGAATGAGGCTGGACAGGACCTCCCTGTGCCTAACAGTGCCCTATGCCACAAAAATGACACAAATCGTGGCTAGAATTCATTCAAGATCCCCAAAGAAGAGGTCAGTGATGGCCCTCAATTAAGGGCCAGATATGACAGTGTCCTGAGCTGCTGGTGTGGGAGCTGGATGTCACCCAGGCTATTTGAAGAAATGAAAAGGAGAGGGTGACCTGGAGTGAGTCACTGCCCTATTTGGGGCCTCAGTTTTTCTAATCTGTGCAATGGAGCCAAAGTCCTCAGCCTGCTTCCCAAGGATTGCCTAGAAGTTGGGCTGGGAAGAAAGCAGAAGGGTTTCTCATACTTAAGAGTTGTAGGGATGTGGTTTCAGCCCAACAGAGTTGGTAGTGGGGAATGGGCACTGGAGACACTGCCCAATTCCAGGCTGGAGTGAGAGCCAAGGAAAAACAAAAGACAAAAAAAAAAAAATCTAGCATTAGGGAGGCTGCCTGATGGACGCGTGTGAGTGTGAGGTGTTTGGACCTCAGTTATCCTCACTAGTGATCTAGTTTGACTTTGGTACTGAGGGGACCTGAGGGAGAAGGGGGCCTCTCAGTTCAAGGGGCTCACCATGTGGGCAGCCATGACATCTTCCAGGACCACGGCCAGGACCCGCCGAGAGGCTTTTTCCAACGGCGAAGGGGCCCCGAGGGGCTGCAGCTTCGGCCGTTTGGGGCTCCTGGCTCCCCATAACGCTCGAGCCAGGGGCTGGCGGCACAGACCCTGCCGGCCAGGCGGGCTGGAGGATGAGAGAAGCAGAGGACGGTCGCCTGAGCCTGTTGTTGGCTCTGTGGTTTCCCCGGTACGGCCACCAGGCTCCCCGTTTCCCGGGCTCAAGACAGGCGGGCGGGGTGCGCTCTCACCTGGAGTCCCCGGGCAAGTCCATGGGGGAAGCGGCGGCTCCGGGGAGTCCCTGGGGGATCCCAGGCTCCAGCCTGGGGTGGGGGGGGAGCGGGGGAGCCGGGAGTGAAGGCCAGCCCCTCCCGTGGGGCTCCGCCCTTCATGGTCCGCCCGCGGCTCCCGGTAGCTCACGGGCCGGAGCCCTGGGGCGCGTAAGGGCGCCCCCGCCTGGCTGCCAGGAACGGGTGTCTTCCCGCTGCCGCCGCAGCGACCAGCGGATCACTCGCGCCCTGTCTGGGCCGCGAAAACCTGGATTGCTGCGGCCCCCGTTCTCCCCCGGCCCGAGCCTCCTGGGGCCTTTGTCCCTGCAGATTCCGCCCGGAGATTCCCCCGGGATCAGCTGGGATCCCAGTCCTCGGAGGCTCAGTTTCCGCCGGAACCCTCTTCAATTCTCATCCACCCCCAGCGAGTGGCCGAGGACTCCGAAGCAATACTCCCACACGCCGACGGTTCCCCACTCCCACTAGATCCCCTAGACTAGACCCCCGCGGAAAGAATCCTACAGCGCGGTTCCTCCAAACAGACGCCGCGCGAGGATCCTCCTCTCCCTGTGAGCTTCGGCTCCGCAAAGCTCCACTCAGACAGGGGCGGCCCGAGCTTGAGCATCAGGAACTCAGTCCGGATCCCTGGGGATCCACTGTCAAGCAGATACCCCCCCTTCACTCCAATCCCGGGAGGTCCCGCCCACAGACCCCCTCCCTCCGCCCTCCCCTGATCCCCGCCCAGCTCTCTCCCCAGCCGGGGACCAGATGGTTCAAAAGTTTCTTTCCCTCCCTCCTCCCGCCCTCTCTGCAGCCGTTCGGTGCCCTCCCCCACGCGCCGCTCACCGCCGCCTCCCGCGGATCCCGGGTCTTCGACGGCTGCCACCTCCGGCTCCTTTAAAACTAGCCTTACCCAGCACTGCCCAACCGCCGAGGGCCTTCTTCTCGAAGCCTTGGGGCACCGCCCAATCGCCGGTCCCCGTCTTCCGGGGTGGTGAGAAACTAAGTGAAGCCGCCTGGCGGCCATCATCCCTAGGGGCAAGAAGCCAAATTTGGCAGCGCCGCCATTATAATTGAGGGCAGATTACGCTAAACCAGATGAACCGAAGTAGACCGGACGGCGTCATCTTCTCCGGTCAGTGAGTGGCCGAAGGCTATGGCAAGTTTCTTGAGCTATTGAGGCAACTGTCCTGAAGCTAGGTTGCCGCCACGTTTTTTAAGGGCATCTTCCGGTTCTTTCGTTTTTAGGCCAATAAACGTGAACTGAGTGCTAACGATATGTGAAATTCCCAATTTCCTAGAGAGGCCCCATTGAGCCCGTTTCCAGTACCATCGAAGGCTCCTGAACCGGGTTCTCACGTTGCAGGGAAGAGTTTGGCTAGGGCTGGTGCCGCCTCAGGCTCCTTTGCTCGCACGGTGGCCTGGAGAGACTGGGCTCGGTCAAAGTGGGGAAGAGGGTGGGGCATTGAGCTTCACTTTACCCGAGTGTTCTATAGAGGGCTCAGTACAGAGGCGTCATTGCAGGAGACCAGTAACCACCTTGGCGTGCTTGATGGGTCCGCTTTTCTCTGGGGCTCCCACGAGCCCTCTTTCAAGAGGGGCCTGGCTGATGGGGTGTGTAGATAGTCCTTAGTAGTAGGGGATCGGGGATGGAATCCTGCTGCTTAGAGAGGCTGCGTCACGGAAATTTTATACCAGCAGCCTGCTGTTGGTGGGGAGGTAGTGGGCATGTACTGGCTTCTTGTACTGTGAAGGCGCCCTCACTGCCTAACCAAAGCCCATGCCTCCACTAGTTCTCCTTCCCCAGGATTCCCTGGTCCAAACTAGTACTCTTCTTTTTTTTCTTTTTTTAAAAAAAATTATTTATTTTTGGCCGCGCTCCCAGGGCATGCGGGATCTTAATTCCCCGACCAGGGATCGAGCCCCTGCCCCCTACAGTGGAAGCTGGGAGTCCTAACCACTAGACCGCCAGGGGATTCCCTAGTATTTATTTTCTTGATAGAACAAAAAAGCCTGGAGCCTAGAATCCTGGGTCTGAGATGAAGGTGCGGAGTGACCTACTCAGCCCAGCATAATTCTCTTTTATGGGATTGAGTGATAAGAGTAATGATCCAGAAAGGAAGATATGGAAAGAACAGCATCGGTAAGAGTTGGTGTGGAAAATGAAGACTCCCGACTCTAACCAAGGACTCATCCAGATAGGTCTCTGGGACTACAGTGACTCTCTGTAGCACAAGGCCTGCTGGGGCCTCTGGAAATGCATGGTGAGACTTCTGGTGCGAATAAGCAACAGCTCTTCCAACCAGAAGTGTTCTCTCTCCCCGCTGGAGCAGGGCCGGCTACACAGGTGCCTGAGGATGTTCCCTGCTGGTATGGTGATGCTTCCAGCTGTGAGTAGAGATCCCTCTCAACTTTGATGAGTTGAGAGGGCCCCTGTAGGCTTTCACTTTCCTGCTTAAATACACAGGTGTTTCCCAGACTCCAGGGCAATGAAAACATTTCAAGGGCCGAGCAAGCCTGATCTGAGTTTTGAGGGCAAAGGAAGTAGCCTAAAGAAAGGGCCTGAGAATCTGGCGGGGAGGGCCCAGCCCTATGATCCTAACTTGGGTTGCTGGAGTTCATCAAATTGAATAAGGTGGACTGCGGTTTCTTGGCCCTCAGCCCAGGCCAGCAGTGACGAGCCTTCACACCCTCACGGCCTTGCCTCTGGAAATAACTCTAGAGGGAGGATTTCCAGTCACCTCTTTGTGACTACCATTTCAAAAACTCTTACTTTATCCACCACCTGTGTACACACCCCAGGTGTGGCCAGTGTGTGCTGATCCAGTGGCAAGAGGCCTCACCCAGCCTCCTACGGGACAGGTGATGTGGCTGGAGATTGGCACATCCGTGTATCTATTCTTAAGAAACTCTGGACCCCTTTAGGCTCTGGGCTCACATCTGCTTAACTGTTCCTGGCCTTAGTGGTCTCATTTGTAAAATGGGAACAATAAACCCTGTCGTGCCTGCCTCAAAATAGACTTAGCAGATCAAGTGAGAAGGCACATCTGAAAGTGCCTGATAAGTAAGTTAAGTCTCAGGCTGCAGGTAAAAAGAGGATGATAAAAACTGCCTCTTTCCCTCAGAGTGCTCTATCCCTTCTGGTCCTCAAGCCAGCTACTCTGCTCAGTATCTTTCTCTGTAGAAGCCTCTAGCCTGAGCTCTAGATCAGCCAGGGAGGATTGGGTTGGGTTGTGGCTGCAGGGTGTTGAGATGGAGGGATGTTCAGTTATAGCCCTTTGCCAAGAACCACCCCAGAGAAATGACAGGAAGTCTTGGGTTTGGGTTGCTACTCTGGTTCGCATCAACCATTCAACAAAATTTCATTACCTGTGTGCCATGCTGTGGGAACAGACAGGTGCCTGTCCCTAGGAGTTTGGAGTTTATATGCCTGTGACAAGGTGGCCGTTGCCTCTGCTGCTTCCCTCAGCCTCAGTCCCCTCCACCCTGAAGTATTTAGTCCACCAGGTGCCAGCACACTCCTGTCCAATTTAGTTCCCCTGGTGAGGAGCTTTCAAGACCACCTCTGGGGGCTCTTCCACTCTGGTCAGCTACTTGCTAGAATTTTTATTTATCTGGGGAAAGTGGTCCTGCCCATCGTCTAACTCGTCTTCCCCAGTCTAGAACCATCTGCCACCACTACTATCCTCACCTCCTTTTATTATTTATTTATTTATTTATTTAAGTGGGTATGATAGGCAGGTGTCAAGTTTGGAGGAACTGAATGGTAAAGTGATAGGGCCTGGACTTCCCTGGCGGTCCAGTGGTTAAGACTCCACACTTCCCCTGCAGGGGGCACGGGTTCAATCCTTGGTCAGGGAACTAAGATGCCACTTATCCCACAGTGCGGCCAGAAAAAAAGTGATAGGGCTTATGGTGAGGATGTCAGGGGAAGGAAGAACATTGGGAGGATTAGAGAGAGAGTCAAGAAGTGTAAAGGGAGCTACCTATTAGTATCTGAAACAGATGTATGTCACTGTGCCAGTTATTCATTTATTACCTCTTGGAAAAAAATTCATTCTTTTTGCATGCTCTGTGAAAATGGATCTGGGCCCTTTAACTACTTTTTCTTTCCCAGCTGGCACAATTAATGTTTTGTCAGTAGAGAGTTGGGGAGACATTGCAGGAAGGAAGGGCTTTGCTTCCTGGTTCCCATGAGCCCTATTGGCAGGCTCCTGAAGTACGTAGTGGCCAGCGGCACCCAAATGCCAGCAGCTTCCCCTGGTACACCCCTTGGACAGTTTAATGGTACAGTGCCTCTGGTGAGACACCTTCCCATGAACAGTTTTCCCTGGCACCCTAGAGGGAAGATTTCCAGCATGTTCCACCAGAGTGACACTCCAGTGACTTCTGTGTTCTCCCCCCAAAATTCTGGATCTCAGCTCCAGGGAGGCCCAGGTAGAGGCTCTTTCTTAGGTGCAGTATCTCCAGCTGAGGGGTAGTGGCTGCTCTTATAGCTGCTATTCCTGCATTCTTTAGAATTCTCTTTCCTTCTTACTATCTATAGCAGGCAGAATTGTGTCCCTCAGAATTGTGTCCCAGTTCCTGTGACTGTGACCTTATTTGGAAATAGAGTCTTTGCAGACATAATCATTGAAATCATACTGTATTTGGTTGGGCCTCAATCCAATTACTGGTGTCCTTGTAAGAAGAAGGAAGTTTGGACACAGACTCATGGAAAGGAGAAGGCCATGTGAAGACACACAAAGAGACATGCAAGAAGAATGCCATGTGGTAACAGAGGCAGAGATTAGAGTGATGCATGTACAAATCTAAGGAATGCCAGAGATCACCAGCAAACCACCAGAAGCTAGGAAGAGGCACGGAAAGATTCCCCCTAGGGTCTCAAAGGGAGTATGGCCCTGCTGATGCCTTGATTTCAGGATTCTAGTCTCCAGAACTATGAGAGAATAGATTTATGTTGTCTTAAGGCACCCAATTTGTGGTAATTTGTCACGGCAGCCCTAGGAAACTAATACATAATCCAATCCCTCATTTCTCTAATTCCCGTTTTTAGTTGATCATTCTTTTTTTATAAAGTATTTTAAAATTTTATTTATTTATTTATTTGGCTGAATCAGGTCCTAGTCATGGCACACAGGATCTTCGTTGCAGTGCGTGGGCTTTTCTCTAGTTGTGGTGCACGAGCTCCAGAGCGCAGAGGCTTGGTTGCTCCAGAGTGCGGGGGCTTAGTTGCCCCGTGGCATGTGGGATCCCAGTTCCCCATCCAGAGGCTGAACCCATGTCCCCTGCATTGGGAGGGACCACTGGACCACCCGGAAAGTCCCCATGATTTTTTTTTTTTGGCTGCGCCGCATGGCTTGCGGGATCTCAGTTCCCTGACCAGGGATTGAACCTGGGCCACAGCAGTGAAAGCCCAGAATCCTAACCACTAAGCCACCCCAATTATTGGGAACTCCCAATAATTCTGTTTAATAAACTTCTGCTTGTTGAAATTGCTATGTGGATTCTCCCAATTGCACCCACACTTATACCATCACCAACAAAAATACTAGTGTTTTAGCACTAAAGAAAATGGAATATACGAATCTTGAAAGTTCCTACTGCAATTACTATGCAGATATTTCAGAGAGTAGGCCATTTTTGAGAGAGGTTTAAAATCTGCATTGCAGACATATTCCTTAAATGCATTTTGAATGCTCCTATCGCACCTGAGAAAAAAATAATAAATGAGAGCAGATGGTGCCTGTGAGGACAGCTGGCTCAACTGAAGTGGAGAAAGTTGGACTAGACAGCTGCCATGTTATCTAAAGGCCATTCCTGACATCCTGTGGTTTCAGGTGGAGGCCAGCTCTAGACAACACTCAGAAAACAAGTCCAGGTAGAGGTTTCTAGAAATGACTGTACCTGATACTATAGGCTGAGAAGGCAGAGGGGCAGTGGTATCAGTGGCAATGCTGAGGCAGGGAGGTCCACGACACACACAAAATACATTCACCTGGCTATGACCTTTCCTCCAGAGAAAGAGGCCTAGACATGGGAGGCAAGGGCCCTGGCTGGTCAAGAAGGCTCTAGGGCTTCCCTGGTGGCGCAATGGTTAAGAACCCGCCTGCCAAGGCAGGGGACATGGGTTCGAGCCCTGGCCCGGGAGGATCCCACATGCTGCAGAGCAACGGGGCCCATGCGCCACAACTGCTAAGCCTGCACTCTAGAACCCACGAGCCACAACTACTGAAGCCTGTGCTTCTAGAGCCCGTGTTCCACAACAAGAGAAGCCACCGCAATGAGAAGCCCGCGCACCACAACGAAGAGTAGCCCCCGCTCACCGCAACTAGAGAAAACCTGTGCGCAGCAAAGAAGACCCAACACAGCCAAAAATAAATAAATCAATAAAAAAAAGAAGGCTATAAATATGGGATGACATGTCCATTTATTTGCTCAACACACTTTTAAAACTCAAACCACATGCCAGACACAAAAAATACTGTGGTGAGCAAGACAGTGAGAGTCCTTGTCCACAGACAGACAAGTAAACAGACCAGGGCCTAGTGAGATAAATGCTAAACTCAGCTTATATGCAGGTTCCCAAAAGTGCACATAAGCAGAGCTAGAGAAACCTCAGAGAAGGTGATGAATCATCTAAGAACTGAGGGAAAGGGGGTCGGTGGGGAGACTGTGCATGGGTCATCCCAACTGTGCAAAGGACCAGAGGACAAAACTCGGGAGGCTGCAAATAATTGGGTGTCAGCCTCTCAGAACTAATGCATGCCTTTTAGAATAAATATGTTGGGGCTTCCCTGATGGCGCAGTGGTTAAGAATCCGCCTGCCGATGCTGGGGACACGGGTTTGAGCCCTGGTCGAGGAAGATCCCACATGCTGCAGAGCAGCTGGGCCCATTCGCCACAGCTACTGAGCCTGCGCTATAGAGCCTGTGAGCCACAACTACTGAGGCCCGTGCGCCTAGAGCCCGTGCTCCACAGCAAGAGAAGCCACCGCCATGAGAAGCCCGTGCGCCACAACGAAGAGTAGCCCCTGCTCACCGCAACTAAAGAAAGCCCATGCGCAGCAACGAACACCCAATGCAGCCAAAAATAAATAAAATAAATTAAAAAAAAAAAACATTTTCCCAAGGTTCAGGCATCCAACCTCTTTTCCTTGGTTCCAACTGTCATTATATCCTCTAGGCCAGTGATTCCCCACTTGGGGGGGTGACTCCCCACTACCCCACCCCTCAGGGGGTGTTTGGCAATGTATAGAGACATTTTTTGGTTGTCCAGCATGGGGGTGGGGGTGGGGGGTAACGGAAGGTCCAGGGAGGGCTATGTGTGCGCTACTGACATCTAGTGGGTAGAGGCTAGGGATGCTTCCACTAAACATCCTACCATGCACAGGACAGCGCCTCATAACCAAGAATTCTCTGACTCAAAATATTAATAGTGCTGCGATTGAGAAATCCTCCTCTAGGCCTGCACATCTAATTGGCTGCTAAACATTTTCACATGGTTGATGAGCCGAGAGCTTATTTTTTTCTAGATATTTTAGTTGACTATTCAACTACACATTACTCCTGTTGCTAGCATATGACCTAAAATCCTGTTACCCGAGTCCTTCCTTCTCATGGTTTTCCCATGCCAGTCCCGAGTCTATTGTGTACCTGTAGTTTAGGACAAATCCATGGGGGAAAAAAACAGGCAAAGTTTCTCTCCTCAAGGAGCTTACCTTCCAAAGCGGGAGAATGGACAATTTCTAATCGACATAGATAAGGGATCCTTCCTTATCTATGGATAATGGGTGGGCCCAGGGGTATCAGCTGTCTTGCTCAAAACCAGCCAGCCCTGCTCAGTGAAAAAGTGTCCCTTGTCCTCTACCATGCTCAGAATGCCCCGTGGACATGCGTGTAGGTGAAAACAGGTTTGTAATTATCTGAGTACAGAACCTATATTTATTTTATATAGAAGCACAAACTTACAAGTACAGTTTTAATCCTGACTTTTCCAGAAAGGCCTGTATAAATGGAGGAAAGACTGTATTTTGTTTTGTTTGGAACTTTGCCAAGAATTATTTGCCATTTTGGAAAATCATTGCACAGATGGCCACACTTGAATTTGAATCAGCAGCACAACCCATCTGTGACAGCCTGAGTTTGTAGCTGCTGTGTTCATAGAAATCCTATATGTAGTGCAAGCATATTTCCATATGATTGCTTCACTAAATCCTTTGGCAAAGCCCTGCCCAAGCATTTACATATTGAGATATACATTACTTTTTTTTTTAAAGAATAATATAATACACAAAAGTGCACAAATCTTAATGAATCTCAATGTTCTTATTCTTAAATAGAGACCACAGTCCCTACCCTCACATGGAGCGTTGATCAAGGTTAGATGATTCTAAGAAGGTTGTTGTGCACCTGGGGCAATGTAGAAATTCCACAAAGGTGCTCAGCTCCCTACTGGCTTCTCTCAGGACAGGAACCCAGTTAATTTTGCGGCCAGGACGCACTCTCCGAGGCCTTGTGGGTCAGCAGAACAGAAGGAGCTGAGGTGGAATAGCCCAGAGGACGCTGACCAATGCGGGCTCGCTACATGGTAACCTCCGGAGACTCCTGATCCTGTTCTTGCGAACCCGGCCTCCTGTCAGGCGTTACCTAGCAACAGCGTCCTAGAGTCTGGCCCAAGAGGCCAATCAGCACGTACTTAGTTATTTCAGTGATGGGAACAGTCCAGTCACCGGGCGCTGTCAACAGCAACCTCCTCAAGCTAATCTCCGCAAGCACCAATGAGGGGTTAGGAATTTTAAGAGCTGGAGCTGAGTATTCGGAGCTGGCTCTTATTTGATAAGACCACCTAGGGGGAGGGAATGACCAGCTTCCGACTGCATCTGAATGATGGTTGTGAAGGCAGGTCGCCGCCATATTCTCTTAGGGCGTTTTCCGGTACCATTGTCCACTCTGAGTACCAGAGTGACCCATGACGTTGTGATTGCTCTGTTTGGGCCGCAGCTTGGCCCCACGCAAAGCCAAATCCGGGCTGGCTCAGACACCGGGTCTAGCAGGGCAGTGTCTCCTCGGTCCGGAAAAGAGAGTAGCTCTTGGATTGGGGCATCTAGGACCTGGGGACTGGAAGAATTCAAGCGCCGCCCTAGTCCCGTTCCCCATCTGCAGCCCAGAGCCTGGATCCGAGCCGAGGAGGCTGTGAGCTGTGTAACTTTGCCGCGCGGCGGAGTATTTCTTCTTGGAGAAGTGGTGAAATCCGAGGCGCAGAAGGCCCTTTACCGAAAGTGATACTAGAACCCTATGGCCACCTGAGGGCGCTCCGTGAGGCCCTTTAGTGGTCTCCCTTTGCTCATTTTTGCTCACTCTTTATTCATCTATTCACGATGTACGTAAGCCAGTTCTTGGGCTAGAACTGCAGATGCGGACTACTCAGGGCAAAATGCCTGGAGCTGAGGGGAACAGAGGGGATAGTGGGCTGAGGCTTGGGGAGGGACTGTCCTAGAGTGCCTCTTGAAAGCCTTTTTTTTTTTTTTAAATAATTTACTATGACCATCTTGCTGTGTCTATGACTACAGCATAGTTTTTTTTTTTAAACGGCTTTATTGAAATGTTATTCACATACCATGTAATTCACCCATTTAAAGTGTAAAATTCAGTGTTCTTTAGTATATTTAGAGTTATGAAACCATCACCACAATCAACTAAACACATTGTCATCACTCCAGAAAGGAACTCCCCAGCCATCACTCCCCATTCTCCTCTCCTCCAGCCCCGGGCAACCACTGATCTACTTTATCTCTCTGTAGATTTGCCTTTTCTGGACATTTCATGTAAATGGAATCATAAGACATGTGGTCTTTTTTAATCCGGCTTATTTCACTTGGCATGTTTTTAAAGTTCATCCGTGTTATAACATGAATCATTATTTAGAATTTTTTTAATAGATTTTAGTTTTAGAGTAGTTTAGAGTTCGCAGTAGAATTGAGCTGAATGTACAGAGTTCCCATATTCCTCTGCCCTCCCCCCAGCCTCCCCCACTATCAACAACCCATACCAGAGTGGCACATTTGTTACAATCTATGAACCTACGTTGACTCATCATTATCACTCAAAGTCCATAGTTTACATTAAGATTCACAAAACTCTAACAGGAAACCTGATGGCTTCTTCCAGATTAACAGGAATTACATGGGACTGAATGAACTGATAAATATGATTTATAATTTTATGACTTTTTGTCTAAAATATTACTGGCTGGCTTTTAATCTCTGTTTTCCAGAAAACCTTTCCTCTTATGCTATGACCTACAAAAAGTTGATAAAGTATACCTCTGTATTGTAAATGAAGATGATACATTGCTCTTTTTCTCTGCCTGATCCCTCCAGAATTTGGCTTCTCTAGCTAGCTCCCCTCTGGACTTGATGGCTTCTTGCGACCAGGTTACAACTAGTTATACTAATCATTGAAATTTGTTCTCTTTATGTTGTTCTCCAATTGCTTATGCCTTGTGTCTCTCTCTGCTGTACTATGACCTTATTAATGTTACTAGCTATATTACTTATATCCTGTCTATTTTATAAGATTGTTACCTCTTGCATTACCTAATGTATCATCAGGCCTCCAACAAAATTAATGATGGCTAAATGTCTTGAGGCAATTGATCATATACATAACCCTATGTAAAATAATTTTAACAGTGAGACTCTAGATATGGAGAAGCAACAAGGGAAAACATTTCCTGGATTATAGGAATAGACTAGTAAAACACACGATCCAGAGAATTTTAGGTTATTAATAGGGCCCAATCCAAAAATAATACATTGGGGGACTTCCCTGGTGGCACAGTGGTTAAGACTCCATGTTCCCAATGCAGGGAGCCTGGGTTCAACCCCTGGTCAGGGAACTAAGGTCCCACATGCATGTCGCAACAAAGAGTTCGCATGCCACAACTAAGGAGCCGGTGAGCCGCAACTAAGGAGCACATCTGCCCCAACTGGCACAACCAAATAAAAATTTAAAAAATTAAAAAAAAAAAAAACAGAAGCAGCACATTGGGTGGCTGATCAATGAAATCTTCCTCTGACCTAGGAATAAGAATTCCATGACAAATTGACCATGAAAAGCCTCCCAAACCTTGGTCGAATTTATGACCAAGAGGGGACCCTGTGCAGGAGCTCCCTGGTGGCCTAGTGGTTAGGATTCCGGGCTTTCACTGCCATGGCTTGGGTTCGATCCTTGGTCAGGGAAATGAGATCACACAAGCCGCTGGGCATGGCCAAAAAAAAAAAAAAAAGGCGGGGCCCTGTGGAAAGGGAACCTTGCCTGCCATTTGGTAAACAACAAATGCTGCCGGCCATCAAGTTATCAGCCACTGCAGCCACCAGGCCCTCCTACTCCCTACCAAGGTGTGCCTTGAGGGAAATTCAAGATGGAAAAATACAGGAAACATTCTGTGCCCTGGATACTGTTCGATAGTTAAGTTGCATATCTAAAGAACAATTTCAACAAGCCCAGACTCTTGCATCTTCCCATATATAGAAAAGCCCTAAAATCACTAACTTGAAATGTCTGTTTTTTTGTGATTAGCAATAATGTTTTGATGTTCAAATATATATATTTTTTTTTTCCAGCAAAAACTGCTATATATCCTGGCTCCTCCCTTACCTCTTTGGAGCAGTTCCTCAGAGCTGAGAGGATAGTCCTCAGTAAGCTCCTGGAATAAAACTCAACTCGGAACTTTTAGGTTGTACGTTTTCTTCAGTTGGACAAAATCTTTGTTCTTCTCCTTACTAGCAAGTGCCCTCTGAGATTTTCCTCATCAGTAGAACCAGGATGATAATCATCATTTCACACATGGTAGCAAAAAATAAATACGTTGAACGTGTAATATGTTGGGCATGGTACCTGCGCACAGGAAACGCTAACGTTAATTCCCTTCCCCAAAGGGCAAGGAGGGAGTTACCCACTATCGCAAGAGAAGGCTCCTCTGAGAAAGCCAGGAAAGGAGACCCAGGGATATTCCAGCCCCGGGTTGGCCAGAGTGGCTCCGTCGCTCAAATCCTTCCCTCCCTCGGCTAGGCTGCGCCTCCAAGAAACAGGGACCATTACTGATCCCACGCGGGGTCGCCCCTTCCCGCCTCCAGACTCCCGGGCAGTCACCCGACATCGAGGGTCCAACTTTCTGCCCTTACGCTTCCGTTGGCTTCGTTCAAACAGGCCGCTTTTGGCAATACCCAATCAGAATACTCGATCTTAGGCCACCGCCCAATGACCGCGTGGAATAGGGGGGGAAAAGGGCGTGAAGCCCAATCGCAGCGCCATCACACTTGAGGGCAAAGAGGTTAGGGAGCCGGCATGGCGCTCCGGTCAATAAAATCGATAGCTGGAAGCTGCTTGTGTTTCAGGCAAAGGCGGTGCAGTAGCGGGGCCGCCATTTTCCCTGAAGGCATCTTCCGGTGCCTTTCACCCAAGTTCGGGCAGGAGTTTCCTGAATAACAGCGAAAGGTTTCCGTTAACCCCGCCGGCGGCCGATTCCTGTTCCCTCCTGGTCTCCCCAGGCACGCTCCGCCCGGATCCGGCTTGGGCTCCCAAGTCCCGGCGCCCGCCAGCGCCCAGCGGCCAAGGCCGGGACAGCCGTGGCGCCGGCTTGTCGGGTCCAATGGCGCGGCCTTCGGCTCCGCTCCCCGCGCGGGGACCAGGAGAGGCCGGACCCGGCCGGAGAAGGGGAAGGAGGCCGAGGGCGGTGAAGTTCGGGGACGTGGCCGTGTACTTCTCCCCGGAGGAGTGGGAGTGTCTGTGGCCCGCCCAGAGGGCCCTGTACCGGGACGTGATGCAGGAGACCTACGGCCACCTGGGCGCGCTCGGTAAGGCCCGCCCCAATCCGCTTCCGCGGGACCTGAAGGGATGGAGGAACTGGGGGTGGGAGTCCAGAGTGTCCATGGTCCTGGCCTGCGAAGAGGTTGTGTCGGGCGGGAGGACAGGGGCTTGGCAGGAGATGCCACCGGGTAGATAAGTCTACCCAGCGTTATGTACGAGCTGGGCCTCTGACTGATTCTTCTTCCCCAGGGTGCGCAGGTCCCAAACCAACCCTCATCTCCTGGTTGGAACGAAATACCGATGATTGGGAACCGGCTGCTCTGGATCCACAGGAGTGCCCAAGGAGGGTAACAGTCCAAAGAAGTAAGTGAAAAATGCCTCGGAGGGCTTGCAGCCTCTAATGACTCAGTCCAGAGTTTCCGTGGCTAGGGGTACCTATGACCCACGCTCCATTTACCGTGTTCGTTTTTACAACTTCAGAGTTCCTGTCTCTTTCATGGTGTCGAGTCCTTCTACCAAAGATTCACTTGTCAGTTTGTAAACTGACTATCTGCAGTTGTCTGTTGTGTAAATGGATCAGTGAGCTTTTCAAAAGAGCTACAACCCTCCTTCCTCCTTCCCAGGACTCTGTCTCCAGCATGCTTTGAATTGGGCTCTGACTGAGAGAGCCTATACCTCTGACTTTTCCAGGTTTTGGTTGAAGGGATCTTATGGGGAACAGTGGCCTGGGGTGCAGGGGCCTCTGTTTGCCCTTCTGGCAGAATGACCCCGATCAGTGCAGGAATCTGCACGTCTCCTCAGGATCAAGCAAGGCTCTGATTAAGGCCATTCAGGTAGAAGGTCCCCCCAGATCCACCTACAGGGGCAGATGCAACTGTCTGGGCTGGAGTTTCTGTGCCAGATTCTCTAAGAGCAGGGCTATCTTTCTAAGATTCAGATCGGACATGATATTTCCTTGCTTAAAACCTTTCAGCTTGGCTTCCCTGGTGGCACAGTGGTTGAGAGTCCGCCTGGCAATGCAGGGGACACGGGTTCGTGCCCTGGTCCGGGAAGATCCCACATGCCGCGGAGCGGCTAGGCCCGTGAGCCATGGCCGCTGAGCCTGCGCGTCCAGAGCCTGTGCTCTGCAACGGGAGAGGCCAGAACAGTGAGAGGCCCGCGTACCAGAAAAAAAAAACAAAAAAAAAACCTTTCAGTTTTTGCCAAGGCAGGTTGTCAAATGGCTGTCAGTTATATCTAAGACACTTGGGGAACTTGGTGAAAATACAGATTCCTGGACCCCATCCCAGAACGACTCATTTACTCTTATGGATATCTATGAACATATACATATTTTAATAGCCTCAGTTGATTTGGATGTACGTTTAGGTTTGGTTCTCACAGTGTGGCCGTCAGACCAGCAGCAGCAGCAGCAGCAGCAGCAGCATCAGTCGGAAATGTATTAGAAAATGCAAATTCCTGGACCCCGTTCTAGACATGTTGAATCTAAAACTGGGGGTAGGGCCCAGCAATCTGTTTCATTAAACCCTCCAAATGATTCGGATCACGATAAAATTTGAGAAGCATTGGCTTAAAGGGCCTTATGACCTAGTCAATGCCAAATCATACCTCATTTGTTTCCACTTCCTGCCTTATATTTACCTCTTCAAAAACTGAAAAAAAAATTATTATTTTATTTTATTCATTTGTTTATTTTTGGCCACGTTATGCGGCATGCGGGATCTTAGTTCCTGGACCAGGGATCGAACCCATACCCCCTGCAGTGGAAGCGCTGACCTCCAGGGAAGTCCCCAAAACTTTTTTTTTTAATTTATTTATTTATTTATTTATTTTTGGCTGAGTTGGGTCTTTTGCTGCACGCAGGCTTTCTCTGGTTGTGGCGAACGGGGCTACTCTTCCTTGCAGTGCATGGGCTTCTCATTGCAGTGGCTTCTCTTGTTGCAGAGCTGGGGCTCTAGACGTGCGGGCTTCAGTAGTTGAGGCTCATGGGCTCTAGAACGCAGGCTCAGTAGTTGTGGCGCACGGGCTTAGTTGCTCCGCAGCATGGGGGGTCTTCCCGGTGCAGGACTCGAATCCGTGTCCCCTGCATTGGCAGGAGGATTCTTAACCACTGCGCCACGGGGGAAGCCCCCAAAACCTTTTTAAAGTCAGCTTAACCTCCTCCAAGAAACCTTCCCTGATTTCTCCAAGCTGGATTAGGGGCTCCTGTAATACCCTCCATATTTCCATAGCCGTATGTCACACTTGGTTGGTTGTCTTTGTCACTAACATTCCTTGAAGACGAGCTGAATCTGTTTTATAACCTGTAACACTATAATAGGAAAGAGTAGGAGCCCAGTGTTTGTTAAATTAATTTCTCCTTTGTGTTCCTGTAGAAACCAGAACCAGAAAGAAGAATGAAGAGAAGGAAGTATTCCCGCCTAAGGAGGCACCCCGAAAGGGGAAGCGAGGCCGCCGGCCCAGCAAACCCCGCCTGATCCCCAGGCAAACATCCGGAGGTCCCATCTGCCCTGACTGTGGTTGTACCTTTCCCGATCACCCGGCCCTGCAGAGCCACAAGTGTGCCCAGAATCTGAAAAAGCCTTACCCTTGCCCAGACTGTGGGCGCCGCTTTTCCTACCCGTCCCTGCTGGTCAGTCACCGGCGGGCACACTCTGGGGAGTGTCCCTACGTTTGTGACCAGTGTGGCAAGCGGTTCTCCCAGCGCAAGAACCTCTCCCAGCACCAGGTTATCCACACAGGCGAGAAGCCCTACCACTGTCCTGACTGTGGCCGCTGTTTCCGGAGGAGCAGGTCCTTGGCCAATCATCGGACCACACACACGGGTGAAAAACCCCACCAGTGCCCCAGCTGCGGGCGTCGCTTCGCCTACCCCTCCCTGCTCGCCATCCACCAGCGCACACACACCGGAGAGAAGCCCTACACCTGCCTGGAATGCAGCCGGCGCTTCCGCCAGCGCACCGCCCTGGTCATCCACCAGCGCATCCACACGGGCGAGAAGCCCTACCCATGCCCGGACTGCGAGCGGCGCTTCTCCTCCTCCTCTCGCCTGGTCAGTCACCGGCGGGTGCACTCCGGAGAGCGTCCCTACGCCTGCGAGCACTGCGAGGCCCGCTTCTCCCAGCGCAGCACGCTGCTCCAGCACCAGCTCTTGCACACGGGAGAGAAGCCCTATCCCTGCCCGGACTGCGGACGTGCCTTCCGGCGGAGCGGTTCCCTCGCCATACACCGCAGCACGCACACCGAGGAGAAACTGCACGCATGTGACGACTGTGGCCGCCGCTTCGCCTACCCCTCACTGCTGGCCAGTCACCGGCGCGTCCACTCGGGCGAGCGGCCCTATGCCTGCGACCTGTGCTCCAAGCGGTTCGCCCAGTGGAGCCACCTGGCTCAGCACCAGCTCCTGCACACTGGGGAGAAGCCCTTCCCCTGCCTCGAGTGTGGCCGTTGCTTCCGCCAGAGGTGGTCTCTGGCCGTCCACAAGTGTAGCCCTGGGGTCCAGAACTGTAGCCCTAGATCTGCTATAGGGGTGCCTAGCCAGAAAGGCAACGCCCTTTAGAATGGGAAGGACTGTGTAAGTTCATTTCTTTTTGCGGAGGGGCCCAGAAAAGGGAAGGAGCCCCCGGTTATACAGGGCAGAGTCAGAACTAAAACCCAGGTCTCTTGCTACAGAGCTGAACTTTATTCTACCACGCTGGCTGCCTTAATACATGTGTCTAGAACAGACAGTCCCAGTAGGACAAGTGACATTATTTGGTTAAAGTTTTCCAACCTACTCTATCCTAAAAGAGTTTCTGTGTGTGGATATTGGGCTAAAAGTTCTCCCCATCTAATTTACGGGCTTTGTGTTTTCTAGTTTGTGCACGCAGGGATTACCTGTCCCCTTGCATGCAGTCAGGAGGACCCCATTTATGGGGAGCAAGATCTTCTCCTCCTCTGCCTCTTCCTCCATGCCAGGTTTAAACAAACCTGGTTTAGCCCCCTTTTGATGATATTCCTGCCAAGTGGTCTTCTACCCTTTAAAACCTCCCTTGACAGGGAGCTCACTACCTCACAACGCAGGTCATTTCACTGTGGGACAGCTCTGACAATTTAGAAGGCCCTTAAGAACAACATTCTCCTTCCCTGGAAGCCTTGCCCAGAATATGTTTAAAACTTGATCTACATGGCAGCCCTTCAGAAAACTTAACCACAGATACTCTGCCCCCATGTTTTCAGGTTAATTAGCATTAATTTGGTCAGTCATTCCTTAAAGATAGGTATTCAAGTCCCACACATGATCTCTCCCCAAACAGGTGCTGGTTTTTCAATGTCCTTTTTAAAGGATCCTACAAAGTAAGCCAGCATCACAGTATACGCTGTACCTCCTTGGTCTGTACTTGTTTTAACAGCTCTAGATTGCATTGGATTTGGGGGTGGTAGCAGTGTACCAGGAATTTATTGGGTTTCAGACACCTAAATACCTAAGCTTTTTCTTTTGTTCTAAAACCACATGCTGTGAAGTAAGTCGTCTGCATCCTGTGTTTGGAAAGTTGGTTCAAGATGGGTCTGGGACATAAGCACAGTGAGCTTTGGGAGAAGATTAATTTTAAGGAAAAACAGGGGAGCTGTGGTCTAGGCAGCAAGAAGTAGAACCAGGACCAGCTTGTTGTACTTTATCTGGTGGATTTGGATTAGTTCCGGGCAGCCAGTAGCTGGAAAATTCTTGAGAACTGGGTCTCACTCCTCCCCGAGTCTCATCAGAATCAGGACACTAGCACAAAACCTTCCAATGAGTCCTCTGTGAACATTTTTCATGAAATGAAGTGAGGCCATTCAAGGAGGTTAAAGAGTTAGATAACTGAATACAAAGCAGGAAGAGTCTGTAGTCATCAAGTTGTGTTCATGCCCTGCCTCCCTAATAAAAGCTCCAGTCAGCAGCAGCAGCAGCAGCAATGTGTTTTAATTTTGACATGCCTCCGTGGCACCCATTCCTAAGTAGGTGTGCAGTAAAGCTTTACTGAATTAAGTAAACAAGGCCTACCACTTTGCCTTGGGTAGCTGTACCAAACTGAATTTCTAAACATGACATATCGCATATTCCAATAGCTGGTGTGGGTCATCCTCCTACCCCTGTTGCTTCTTCCCTCAGTCCGCCTGGTATCAGCCCCAGGGGGGTGTAGCTGGGGCACAGGGTATTTGTAATTACCTGTTCTGGTATTTAGCAAGTTGTGTTGTAACTGTTTGTTTCTCCTTGGATTGATGGGCTACCCCAAAAGCAGGGGTCATACCAGATTGGGTTTCATTAAAATGTCTGATGAATGATTATGTTCTCTGTGGAATTACTGTTTATAAAATGTAAATCTAGTTCCTTGACTAAGTAGACATTTTTACAGTTCTGATGGAAACCTGCCCTTTCCTAGCAGAAACCTATTAGAATTCTGCCTAGCCTCCTGTTTCAGAACTGCCTCTTTTCCCTACCTCTATCACCAGGCTGACCCAACTACTTCCTTACCTAGGAATTTTAGAAATTTCTTTGGGCCTGGATTGTAACTCATGAACTTGGGAGCCGTTGGTAGGCAAGTCCCAGTATGTGGTCTGTGGAGGGCCGAGATGACAGACAAGTTCTTAGGTTTCCTAATGCACTTCAGTCCCAGGATCCCTTTGACAATTAACTGTAGTCAGTGGGAGATCCCAGTATTCTTCCAAGTAATTCTCTCTTCTGCTTCAGGTAGTTTAAGTTGAGTTTCTGTTACTTGCAACCAAAAGAATTAACTAATCCACAGCCCCAATATGGGTATATCTCCCATCTGTCCTCATGCCTATATGTGAGCTATGAAGAAAAAAAAATTCACAGTGCTGCTGAGAGGGGCCAGCCTTTCCACTCCATCCTCAGCTGAACCTTCAACATTGTTTATGTCTTTTATAGCCCCAAACCAGTGACTGCCTTCCCCTTCACCAAGAAAACACAGGATGTCAAACAGGAACTCCCTTAACATTCCATTCCCTGCTGTGACTCCATATTTACCAGTGTGACCACTGGTACTTGCTTCCCCACCTCATGGGAAGTCCCTCATACGCAGAGCTTGTCTGTATAGGTGTGCCTGGATTTCATCTCCTTGTGCCCTCTCAGGGACTTTGCTCCGTCTATTATTCTCTCTTAGTTTTATGGTTTCAGAGTCCCTCTTTTGCCTGGAATATATACATGCCAACCTATAAACATGGAAAAATCTGTCTTTGAAAACAAAGAAATTTCCCTTTGGCTTCCGTCCCCATCTCCTATTTTCAGCTAAGTTTTTTAAAACAACAGTAGCCTACATTCACTACATCCACTCTGTTTATTCTTTGGCCTACTGCAATAGTATTCTAGCTATTTTGTTGAGCCTTTATGATGTGCCATGTACCGTGGCATTAAGCATTTTATATACATGCCAATCTATAGTTGGTACGAGAACCCCATAAAGTCAGTGTTAGGAGATGCCCCTCCATGGGTCTCTCATGTTGCTACACATCTTGCTGAGTATGCCAAAAAACACAAGGCTCTACCCTCAGCAAATTCTCAGACTTGAGCCAATTCCAGACCTAGAGCCCCTTGAATAAGGGAAGGCTGGGTCCCCTTGATGAAGGACCATGTTACATTGGCAAAACACTGTAAAACTTCTTCCTACCCTTTTCCAAATGTACCTACAGCCATCTACCAGGGTGGCTGGGCATGGGAGAAGGGAAGTAACTAGAGTTTTCAGGGATTCTAATTCTTCGAGATCCAAATGAGAGAAATGTATTAAATAAGACAAAATGTTCTTCCAGAAATAAACCCTTATATTTATGATCAACTGATTTGCAGCAAAGGTGCCAGACACTGCAAGGAAAGAAAGTCTTTTCAACAGGTGGTGCTGGGACATGAAAAAGAATGAAGTTGGGGGACTTCCCTGGTGGTCCAGTCTGAACCTGCCTTAAGAATCTGCCTTCCAATGCAGGGGACGTGGGTTCGATCCCTGCTTGGGGAACTAAGATCTCACATGCCACGCGGCCAAAAAAACAAGTAAAAAAAGTAAAATAACTCAGGAAGGACATAAGAAACTGGTAACAGAAATTGCCTCTAGGGAGGGGAAAGGGACTAGAGGAGAGACTTTTTGTAAAAAATTGAAGCATAATACAAAAATAAGTTCACATATCACAAGTGCATGGCTCAATTTTCACAAACTGAACACATCTGAGTAACCAGCACCTAGAACAGGAATCAGAATCTCATCAGCACCCTAGAAACAAAAAAGGTAACCCTCTATCCCGATTCTTAACAGCTTGCATTAGTTTTGCCTGTTTTTATACTTTATATGAATAGAATCATGTATACTATTTTGTCTGGCATCTTTTGCTCAATATTTGCCTATAAGATTCATCCATATTATGCATGTGGTTGGAGATGATTCATTCTCATTCCTGAATGGTATTCCATGTAGTGAATATCCCACTTTGTTTATTCATTCTACTGTTGTGGATAGTTTCCAGTTTTGAGCTATTGCAACTTATGTTGCTGTGAGCACATGTCTTTCAGTAAACATATGTATTCATTTCTGTTGGGTATACACCTAGGAATACACCTAGGAATGAAATTACTAGGTCATAGGGTATGGCATATTTTCAGCTTTAGTATATACTGCCAGCTTTCCAGAGTGACTGTACCAAATGACACTCCACCAGTAGTATGAGAGTTCAACACTTGTGAAACTTACTTTTGACTATACATTCTTTTGCATTTGGTTATTTTATGAAATAAAATGCAGGGACTTCCCTGGTGGCGCAGTGGTTAAGAATCCACCTGCCAATGCAGGGGACATGGGTTCGAGCCCTGGTCCAGGAAGATCCCACATGCCGTGGAGCAACTAAGCCTGTGCACCACAACTACTGAGCTTACGCTCTAGAGCCTGTGAGCCACAACTACTGAGCCCGCATGCCACAACTACTGAAGCCTGCACTCCTAGAGCCCGTGCTCCGCGACAAGAGAAGCCACCGCAATGAGAAGCCCGTGCACCACAAGGAAGAGTAGCCCCTGCTCGCCACAACTAGAGAAAGGCCGCGTGCAGCAGCGAAGACCCAACACAGCCAAAAAATAAATTAAATAAATAAATTTTTAAAAATTCATGTGAATTTGCATTTTCTTTCTTTTTAAAAAAATTTTATTTATTTTATTTATTTTTTGGCTGCTTGTGGGACCCTACAATGCAAATGTTAGTCTGCGTGATGTCCTCTCAGTGGCCCCTTAAACTATCTTCATTTTTGTTTTCTTTTCTTTTCTTTCATAATTGAGATTTTATTAGTTGTTTCGAGAATCAGTACACAGGCATTTCAATTTGTACACAATTCATTTTTTAAAATAAATTTATTTATTTTTGGCTGTGTTGGGTCTTCGTTGCTGTGCGCGGGCTTTCTCTAGTTGCGGCAAACGGGGGCTACTCTTTGTTGCAGTGCACGGGCTTCTCACTGCGGAGGCTTCTCTCATTGTGGAGCACGGGCTCCAGGCACACAGGCTTCAGTAGTTGCGGCACGTGGGCTCAGTAGTTGTGGCTCATGGGCTCTAGAGCACAGGCTCAGTAGTTGTGGTGCACGGGCTTAGTTGCTCCACGGCATGTGGGATCTTCCCGGCCCACGGATCGAACCCGTGTCCCCTGCACTGGCAGGCGGATTCTCAACCACTGCGCCACCAGGGAGGCTCTGTACACAATTCTTAACATACATACCAAAAACCTAAAAAATTATGTAGTTGTGATTCTTTTTTTTTTTTTTTTTTTGGCTGCACTGCGCAGCTTGTGGGATCTTAGTTCCCTAGCCAGGGATCGAACCTGTGCCCCCTACAGTGGAAAGACAGAGTCCTAACCGACTGGACAGCCAGGAAATTCCCATGATTCTTTTCTTTTCTTTTTTTAAATTTATTAATTAATTTACTTAGGCTGTGCCAGGGCTTAGTTGAGGCATGTGGACTCTTAGTTGTGGCATGAGGACTTCTTAGTTGCAGCATGTATGCAGGATCTAGTTCCCCCACCAGGAATCGAACCCAGGCCCCCTGCATTGGGAGCGCAGTCTTACCCACTGGAACACCAGGGAAGTCCCCCATGATTCTTTTCTGAACAGTTATTCCAGTGCCTTTCCAGCTTAAAATTTGGAGGCAAATTCCCTTAACAGGATATCAAGTACCCATATCTTCAAATGTTGATATGCTGTTACATCCTAAGTCCCACTAAATTCACAATTTAATATCGTATACACTACATACTCAAGTTTTCAATCATTCATAGCACATCAACAAAGTTATTAGGAAAACTGGACTACCAGGACCAACGATGTTACAGAGTGCACAAAATTCTGACCAGGAGAGCCAAGATCAAGGAGTGGTTTGCTTTAGGAAACAATTCTACCAAAAACAACAAGGGAAGAGAAGTAATTTAAAGTGTTCAAGGGACCTCTCTGGTGGTCCAGTGGTAAATAATCCGCCTTCCAACGCAGGGGATGCGGGTTCGATCCCTGGTCGGGGAACTAAGATCCCATATGCCATGGGGCAAATAAGCCCACATGCCACAACTACTGAGCTCTTGCGCCTCAACTAGAGAGCTTGCGTGCCGCAAACTACAGGGCCCACGTGCCCTGGAGCCCATCCTCCACAACTAGAGAGAGAAAATCCACATGCCACAACTAGAGAGAAGCCCAAGTAGACCGCACGCTGTAATGAGAAAGATCCTGCATGCCTCAACAAAGATCCTGTGTGCCACAACTAAGACCCAACGCAGCCAATTTAAAAAAAAAGGAAAATAAATAAAATAAATATATAAAAAGTGTTCAAGACATTAAATGTACAATTGACTCCAACTGCCATTTAGTATGCTTTGTATTATAGGATAGAAAAGCTACCCCATCTATGGAATGTTAAGCTGACACCCAAGACAATCAGAACGTCCCATATTCAATATCCCACTACTTTCTGATTGTACCAAAAAATAAACAACCAGCAAATGACTTCACCTCTTAAAAAAAAGCATTTACAGCAGCAACATGGATGGACCTACAGACTGTCATACTGAGTGAAGTAAATCAGACAGAGAAACACAAATATCATATGATAGCGCTTATATATGGAATCTAAAAAAATGGTACAAATGAACTTATTTACAAAACAGAAATAGAGTCACAGATGTAGAAAACAAACTTATGGTTACCAGGGGGATTGGGGGGGAGGGATAAATTGGGAGATTGGGATGGACATATACATACTATTATATATAAAATAGGTAACTAATAAGGACCTACTGTATAGCACAGGGAACTCTACTCAATACTCTGTAATGGCCTATATGGGAAAAGGATCTAAAAGAGAGTAAATAGGGACTTCCCTGGTGTGCCAGCCAGACTGCCAAGAGCCTTCTCGAAGCTGGGCTGTCTGGCTGCTGCCACTCTCCCCCACACTGGAGCTGCTGGGACCCGCGGTGGGGACCCTATTCTTGTTTTTTGGGGATTCCTTTTTTTTTTTTAATATTTATTTATTTGGCTGCTCCGGGTCTTAGTTGCAGCATGCAGGATCTAGCTCCCTGACCAGGGATTGAACCTGGGCCCCCTACATTGGGAGCACAGAGTCTTAACCAGCGAAGTCCCCCTTTTTGCTGTTCTGATTGGGCAACTTCCATTTGTCTTCCAGATCACTGGTCTGTTTTGGTTTTTTTGCATTCTCTGATTTCCTGCTGCTTTCCACGAGTGTATTTTTCATTTCAGTTAATAAATTCAAAAGTTTTAAATCTTCGTTTTTCAGATCTTCTAGCCCTTTGATGATTTCCTCACAGATTACCTCTCCGGATTCATCCACTTTTCTCCTGAGTTCGATGCGCATTTTTATGACAGTTACTTTGAATTCTTTATCTGATAAACTGCTTGTCTCCACTTTGTTTAGTTCTTTTTCTGAGGTTTTGTCTTGTTCTTCCCTTCTGAAGATATTCTGTAGTTTCTTCATTTTGCCTAACCCTCTGTGTTCATTTCTATGTAAATCAGCTTCATCTCCCAGTCTTGAAAGAGTGGCCTTACATAGGAGGTGTCCTGTGGGCTCAGTGGTGCAATCTCCCCCGATCAACAGAGCCAGGTGCTCCAGGGGTATCCCCTGTGTGGGCTGCATGTGCCCTCCTGTTGCGGTTGGGCAGCAAATGTTGCAGGTGTGCTGGTGGGTGAGGTTGGTCCCCTGGGTCCTCAGGGGAAAGCAGGGGCAGGGCGCGTGGTGTTAGCTAGGTTGATGGAGAGTGATAGAAATAGTGCTCACCAGCACCAGGCCAGCTACGTGGAAAGAAAGTAAAAACAAATGACGTCTGCCAGTGCTTCCATCCCCAGAGAAAATTCCACCAGATCCCTGCCCCTCCGGTGCATGCCCTGAAATTAGTCAATGAATCTCCTTCTTGTATGACCCGGGCGCTTTTCAAGCTGCTGCCTCTGTGCTAGGACTTGGAGCAAGTGAGTTTCTGCGAGAGTCCTTTAATAATTGAGTGTCTTCCCTTTCCCACGGCCCTCGGGCTCTCCCAGATGTAAGCCCTGCTGGTTTTCAAAGCCAGATGTTATGGGGGCTTGGCTTCCCGGTGCAGGTCTCCCAGGCTGGGGAGCCTGATGTGGGACATGGACCCCTTGCTCCTCAGGGGGGACCTTTGCGGTTGTGATATCCCTCCTGCTTGTGGGTTGTCCCACGGGAGTGGGGGAGGTTCTCACTAGACCAGGACTCTGCCCTTCCTACCTTTCTCGATGTGGCCTTTTCCTTATATCCTTAGTTGTAGAAAATCTGTTGTGCTAGTCTTCAGGTCAGTTCTCAGAGATAGTTGTTCTATATGTAGTTGTAGTTTTGGTGTGTCCTGGAAGGAGGTGAGCTCAGGACCTTCCCACTCCACCACCTTGATCCAGAATTGAAATAAATCTTAAGAGATGATCTGACTCATTCCTCAGTGTTATTATTCATTTATGAGTTGTAATTTGACACAGGTTTTCTGATTGAGGCAGGGTCTAGATAGTGTTATAATTACAATAACAACTATAAGCTCCTATTTATTGAGTACTTTGTGCAAGGCGCTACCCTAAGCACTTAATTGAACCTAAGTTCAACCGAAACGGGAGCCAGATGACTCTGAATCCGGCTCTGCTGCCCCGTGAGCTGTCACCTGCCCCGTCACTCAGTTTCATTGTCTGTAAAAGGGGAGACATCTGTGACCTTGGAGCACGGGCCAGATCAAATACTGGGTAGGAACGCATTTCCACAGCCCACGGGCTAGCCCTGCCCGAGTACCAGAGCTCACTCCCTTACCTCCAGAACCCGCCTCAGTCTTGCCCTTGGGCTTTTACTCACCTCCAAGCCCCGGACCTGCCCATAAGAGGTCTCATGAGAGTAGCAGAAATGAGTACCTTTACTCCGTTGGAACCTCTCTCTTACATGCCGACCCAGAAAAGCCAGATCAAGAGAAATCCTGCACCGCCGGCCACCTTCGGATCTGCCGCTACTTCACTCTCGGCCTTTCAAACAGACCGCTCCGGAAAGACCAATCAGAGCCTTCCTTCTTCCCCTAGCGACCGGCGCTGTCCAATCAACGCACGCTATCTCTCTACGGTTACGCCGTGGAGTCCAACCTCCCTTCCGATTTGCCCCTTGGCATGGAAGGGCAGATAAGAAAGGCGAGGGATGTTGAGGCCGGAGGGGCACCATCTTAGTTAAGGGCAGGACTGTGGGCTTTCAGGACGTTTTCCAAGGAAGGCCGGAAACAGGTAATTGCGTTTCCACATTTTCCGGAAGCCTCTCTGCGAAGCACAGAAGGGTTTCCCATGGCGTCGTCCCCGGTCCGGTTCCCGGTGGCGGATGTGCCTGGGGAGGCCGGGACCGGGCGGACGAGGGAAAGCAGCCCAGGGGCCGTGAGGTTTGTCGGATGAGGCCGTGTCTGCGGCCCGCGCAGAAGGCCCTGAACCGGGACGTGACGCGGGAGACCTATGGCTTCCTGGGCGCGCTCGGTGAGGTCCGGCGGCCCAGCCAGGACCCAGTAATCTGTGGGAAGCGGGGACTGATGCGCCCAGGGGTGATGGGCTGGAAGTGTGGAGCACCGAGCAAGCGCCCTCAGTTCTCTTCTCGGGTTCTCAGCCGAGCCCAGTGTTTGTGAGGATTTTCAGGCCCCAAACCCAATTTTATCTTTTAGGTGGAAAGAGAGGTGGAGGCGTGGAGCCCAGAGGCCCAGGATCCAGATCTCTGCAGCTGTGAGCAGAAACGAGGGAAAGGTCCTTCACTTCAAACCCCAGGTTGTGACCTTGGAGAACCTCCTCCCGCACTCGGAGCCTCAGCACACACTGCCCACTCCAGAGCCCCTCCGTGTTTCCCTGCACCTGATCTGCACAAAGGGCTCAACAGAACAGCTAAATTGAGACTGGTAGCACTCTTGGGGCCACGTTGCTACCATCTCTTAGGAAGGCACGTTCCAGTTCTGGTTCTGGTGCACCTTCAGCCACCCGCGACTAGTGTTCAGTTCTTGGGCTGAGGCTCCTGGTCCCTCTTCCAAGTCCCACTTGAGGTTACTTCACTGAAAACCATTCACCTAACTGGCTTTTCTTTCTGGATTATTTTCTCCCTTAGTGCATTCTGCTTTCTGGACTGTATCTCTCCCGCTCCTCAGAGACGGAGTACCCTAGATATAAGAGCCTATTAAAGGAGCTGGTGCTTCCTGGAATAGAGGGCACGCTTCGGGCCTGTCCGCACTGGGGAAGCTCATCCAAGGATTCTGTCTTTTACCCAGAGCAGGTCAAGTAGCTAGCAAGGACACACATGTGGTGTCAAGCCTCTGTTGGCATTGTTTGGTCTTGAAGACTTAGAGGTGGCCGTAAAGAGGACAGTGGCTTCAGGTGAGGAACTCTCCTGCCCCACACTTGCTCTGCACATAGTGCACAAAGGTATCAAACTTAGCGAGCTTAAAGGGTTTTTTCTCCAAATTTTTATGAACTAGTAATTGCAATGTGCTTTTTTTTCCCCAGATATTTGCATGTTTCCTGGATTTTGCATCTTTTGAGTAAAGATGTATTCTTGGGCCACAGCAGCTGGAAATATGATGCTGGGGAATTTTTTTTTTTTTTAAAGAAGGAGTATATTACTTGTGATTAGAGTTGAAATCAAGGCATAGTTATCTTCCGACTTAATTTTTACTGTAAGGTTTGTATTTGTCAACAGTTGAGAGGTCTTTCTGACCTATTTAGATTTGCTAGCCCTACTTTAGAACAGGAAACTCTTGAAGGGATAAAAGCAAGGAGGTGGGGGGGGACTAAGCATGTCTATGTCAGGAGTGGTGCTAGGTGGCTCAAATATCTCTTGACCAAAAGACTGCTTCTCCAAATACCTGGGTTCCAAAGATGATTATTAATGGGAACTGAGGGTTATTTTTACTTCATTACGTAGCCTCTCCTGAATTGGTAGACCTGGATTCCAGGTTCAGCTCAGTCCCCACTAGCTGTGTGGCCTTAAGCATATTATATTATTACATTATTCAGATGTAAACTGACAAGTAAAATTTATGAACTATAATGACCTCCTGCGTGTTTCCTAATTTCTCATAATTATCTGATCAAGATTCTTCAACAAACATTTACAGTTTGTTGGGCAATAAAACAATTTGAAAGCATCATTTTTGTATTTTTATAATGATTGGCAGGAAAAACATGACACCAACCACTTATGAGCAAACAGTTTTAGTCTTGAACGTTGCAATCTGATGGTTAACAGCCAAGTGTACTTAGCTCCATCTTCTTATGTTTTCTCCATCCCTAGTGCAAAGAGAAATGATTTACAACATAGTACCTGAATAAACAGAAGTATTTTTTGGTCCAAGTGAAATGCTTTATAGCTTCTCTTTACATAAAGTTCATTCCCTGTTTTGTTTTGTTTTTTAAATTTATTTATTTTTGTCTGCATTGGGTCTTTGTTGCTGTGCACGGGCTTTCTCGTTGCAGCGAGCAGGGGCTACTCTTCATTGCAGTGCGCAGGCTTATCATCGCGGTGGCTTCTCGTTGCAGAGCACGGGCTCTAGGCACGCGGCTCAGTAGTTGTGCACAAGCTTAGTTGCTCCGCGGCATGTGGGATCTTCCCGGACCAGGGCTCAAACCCGTGTGCCCTGCATTGGCAGGCGGATTCTTAACCACTGCACCACCAGGGAAGCCCCTGATTCCCTGTTTAAAAGGATACTTATTTCTGAGGATCTGTTTTTTTCCTTACTCCCATTTCTACACTGTTCACACAGTGAATTACCTCCAGAACTCAAAATGTTTTAAAATAAGCACATAATTGTTGAGGCAAAATCAGCAGAAGTCACACTTAAAGCCAGAAAGTATTTCCGGTGAAAAACAGCAAGGACAAGGCCAGAAAATATAAAGACTGAAAAGGCACTAGCATGATCAGCAAAGAACATTTCTGAACACAAAGGGGAGATTCGGCATGTAGGGCAGGCAGGAGGGCAAGCAAGGAATTGTTCCAAGACCAGACTGTGGGCTGCTGCCAACAGACACCTGGTAGATCTCATCCGTCTGTTATCTCCAGTGACCGGCCCCACGCTTAGCAACTAGAGTCTGCATCCTGCCTGACTGCAGAAATATTCCAAAGGTGGGAGTGAAAACATCTAGCACCTGTAGTCAGTCCAATGCAAGCCATTGAGATGACCCCTCTCAACTCAAAAATAGGAAGACACTGAGTCTAGGAAGCAGAGGATACAACCCAAGGGCAGGGAGGGAAGACCCTGGATGACAGCTGAGGCCCAGTCTGTTTTGGAGAGAGGGCTGAGGGCCCAAGGAGGGAGATTTCCCAGGGAAAAAAATGGGGATTTGAGATTTGATGCTCCCCTTGGTAATTTGCAACAACTTAAAGAAGCAGAGCAGATAACACAAGGAGAAAAGACAATTATAAAATTGAAGAAAAGCAAACAGTTGACAAGAAAGGAAGTATAATAATAGCATATATTAGGAAATGCTATTTACAATAATGTATTGCAATGGGCTTTCCTGGTGGCGCAGTGGTTAAGAATCTGCCTGCCAATGCAGGGAACACGGGTTCGAGCCCTGGTCTGGGAAGATTCCCACATGCCGCGGAGCAACTAAGCCCGTGCGCCACAACTACTGAGCCTGCACTCTAGAGCCCGTGCTCCACAACAAGAGAAGCCACTGCAATGAGAAGCCCATGCACCGCAATGAAGAGTAGCACCTGCTCACCACAACTAGAGAAAGCCCGCATGCAGCAACAAAGACCCAATACAGCCATAAATAAATAAATAATTTATTGCATTAAGTATGTTGTAAAGAGGTCAAGGGAATGGGGCTAGAAATTAAGTATCAAGTATCATAGCAGGGTGCCCATAGTGTCTAAAATGAGTATACCAAGAAAAAGCAATTTTAAAAAAAAGTGTAAAATGAAAGCTCCAGAAGAAATGGCTAAGAGTGAAGTGTATTGAATCAGTTTAGGAAGATGAAAAATTTCTGGAGTGGATGGTGGTGATGGTTGCATAACACTGTGAATGTACTTAATACCACTGAACTTAAAAATGGTTAAAATGATTTTTTAAAAGAGGTTAAAATGGGGCTTCCCTGGTGGCGCAGTGGTTGAGAGTCCGCCTGCCGATGCAGGGGACACGGGTTCGTGCCCCGGTCGGGGAGGATCCCACATGCCGCGGAGCGGCTGGGCCCGTGAGCCATGGCCGCTGAGCCTGCGCGTCCGGAGCCTGTGCTCAGCAACGGGAGAGGCCACAACAGTGAGAGGCCCGCGTACCGCAAAAAAAAAAAAAAGAGGTTAAAATGATAACTTTTATGTTATGTACATTTTATCACAATTTTTAAGAAAAGGGGGCTTCCCTGGTGGCGCAGTGGTTGAGATTCCGCCTGCCGATGCAGGGGGACACGGGTTCGTGCCCCGGTCTGGGAGGATCCCACATGCCGCGGAGCGGCTGGGCCCACGAGCCATGGCCGCTGGGCCTGCGCGTCCGGAGCCTGTGCTCCGCAACGGGAGAGGCCACAACACTGAGAGACCCGCGTACCGCAAAAAAAAAAAAAAAAAAAAAATCCAAGAGAAAAAGTAGATTGGAAGTTACCAGGGGTGGAGAGGGGGCTGGGGGGGGGGGGAGGAAAGGAATGGGGAAGGACTGTTTAACGGGTTCCAGGTTTTCTTTTGTGAGGATGAAAATCATGTTTTGAAAAATGACACTAGTGATGGTCGCACAACATTGTGAATGTAATTAATGCTACTGAATTAAAAACTTAAAAATGGTTAAAATTTTATGCAATATATCACAATAGAAAAGTATGTATTGATTGGAAAGGAAACATGGGTGATACCAATGTCCTACATCTTGTTTTGGGTGATGGCATACATTTGTCAAAGCTCGACGGATTTCACACTGAAGATCCGTGCATTTTACTGTATGTACAATATAATTCAAGTTAATAAAAAGTTTAAAGTAGTTGCCTCTAGGGAACAGGGTGAATGGGTAGGGAGGCTGCCTTTTTCATTACAAACCTTTTGTATTACTTTTTTAAAAACCACGTAAGTTAATTATTTTGGAAAAACTTAAAAAGTAATTTAAAACTTCTCCATTCCAATTCCAGCCTCACCAAGCACCTTCCTTCGCCGGCGGCTCCAGTCCAGAAAATGAGCGAGCGGAACTGCCGGTGCAAGGAGTCGTGTCGGCTCCGCAGCTGTGCACCCAAGTGTAAACGTGTACCTGATCTCTACCTCGGCTGCCCCCAGGGTTTGGCCAGGTGTGTGCGTCTTCCCGCAGGGGCCAGAGACCGGCTTGCGGATCCCGCTGCCGGGACGCGCAGAAGGAGACCATCGAGTTCAAAGTCCCGAGCTCCACAAACACCGAGATCGTTGCTGGGTTCCAGATCCCGCCTACAGAGAGTTCCGCGTGAAAACGCCCCGCCAGTCCCGCGTCGCGGCACAGCCGCTTCCTGCTGTCGCGGCCAATCACCGGCGTGCAACGCGGCCAGCGGGAGTGCTGGAAGCCGCGGGCACGTCCATCTTTCTTGATGGCAGGAAAGCTCCCCTCAGCTCCCACCCGTTAAAACTCACCTGCACGGCCATTGTATTTAAGGTCAAGTGGGCAATGAAAAGCCAGACCAGCGCCATGTTTGATACGGTCAAGGGACGGCGCCCTTAAGAGCAGCCAGTGACAACTGAAGCCTGGATGTCGCCATATTTTCTGAAGGCACCTTACGGATCCCTTAACCCGGGTGTGTGTGTCCAAGCTGCCAGGAAGTGACTAAACACCGAGGGTGTTTATTTGTCCCCATCAGAATCCCGAATCCCAAACAGCCAACCCTGCTACTTCGGTTCCCTTCGGCTGAGTTCGGAGGCGAAGACTGGGCGGGGCCCCGGGCTCGGGAGCCCTTCCTGTGGACGACGAGAGCTGAGGCCAGGCGCGGGGAGCAGGCGGCCGCTGCTCTGGGCTGGAGGCCACATGGCGCCGCCCCCGGCCCCGCTCCTGGTGCTGAGACCGGGGGAGACCGGGCCTAGTTGCAAGAAGTCTGCGGCCATGAGCTTCGCGGATGTGGCCGTGTACTTCTCCCCGGAGGAGTGGGGGTGTCTGCGGCCCGCGCAGAGGGCCCTGTACCGGGACGTGATGCGGGAGACCTACGGCCACCTGGACGCGCTCGGTGAGGCTCCGGGTCAGAGTTCGCCTGCTCCTTCACTGGGGTTCACAGGGGAGATGACATGAGGACCCGGAGGATTGTGAGGCCTAATCCCGCACTATTCCACCAACGACACCAGCCACCTCCCATCCCCAGCGCTTAAGGTACCCTCTCGAGAGTCCTTCCATCTCGCATCCGCTTGCTTCAGGCAGGAGCACTGCAGACCCTGTCCAGGTTGATCCTAAATTCTGAGGAGGTGACCTCACCCTGACAGGGGGATGCCATCTTCCCAGGGCAGCCTCTCAGGCCAGCACTGTGATCCCTGTTCTCTCCCAGGATTCCCAGGCCCCAAACCAGCCCTCATCTCTTGGATGGAACAGGAGAGTGAGGCTTGGAGCCCCGCCGCCCAGGATCCTGAGGAGGGGGAAAGCCTGGGAGGAGCTCTGAGAGGTGAGGGATGGTCCCAAGTTTCCCCCAACCCCAGTATTCCAGGGCTTCCTGTCTAGCAGTGTTTTCTTTCAGATCGCCACCTCCAGCATCCCTAAAGGAATGAAAGAGTCAACAGATGTTGGATACGGGAGAAGGAAAAGAGGCAGACCTGATAACAAATTTTTCAGAATTTGGTACAGTAGTCAAGTTGAGACCAGAGTAAGATAATCAGGAGCCCAAGTCTGAGACTCTCTCTGGGAGAAGCGCTGTTCATTCTCCCCTTTTCAGGGACAACTAAAATCCCCTAAGAATGAAAGCAGCTTCAGGTCTGCCTTTCACATTCTCAAACAAGGCAAAGCAGTAATTGGCCAGTAATTGACAACTTGGCTCTTCTTCTTTCACCATCCCTCAGCAGAGTGATCTTAAGCAAATATCTTTACTCCTCTGTAAATGTCTTAACCCTGCAAAAAAATGAGAAACCACCATAATAATAGCTACTGCTTATTTATTTATTTAGGCTGCATTGGGTTTTAATTGCTGCGCGCGGGCTTCCTCTATTTGCAGCAAGCGGGGGGCTACTTTTCCTTGCGGTGTGTGGGCTTCTCATCGCTGTGGCTTCTCTTGTTGCGGAGCAGGGGCTCTAGGTGTGCGGGCTTCAGTAGCTGGGGCACGTGGGCTCAGTAGTTGTAGCACACGGGCTCAGTAGTTGCGGCGTGCAGGCTTTAGAGCGCAGGCTTGGTAGTTGTAGCGCACAGGCTTAGTTGCTCCGGCATGTGGGATCTTCCCTGACCAGGGATGGAACCCGTGTCCCATGCATTGGCAGGCGGATTCTTAACTACTGCGCCACCAGGGAAGTACTGCTATTGCTTACTGAGCATTTACTAAGTACTTAAGATGCTTTTACTCATTTAATCCTCCCAACAAACTTGTGAACTAAAGAAACCATTATGATTCCCGTTTGACACATGAGGAAGCAAGGCCCAGATAAGTCACTCTTAAGAGATTTGACCCCTGTTTACCATCCTTTAGAGCCTGTGTGTTAATCACTGGGCAGTACTTTTCTGGCACTTCCTTAAGTAAAAGCATCCTATAGACTGAAACGATATAAGCGAATGTGTTTTAAAATGTAACTTGATTCCTGTTTCCTAGGAGATGCCCCAAACAAAAAGGAAGAGGAACCCAAGACAGGGCCAGGAGCCAAAGGATCCGAAAAGACTCCTAGGAAGGAGAGGCCTGAAGAGCTGGTTAAAAACAGCCTTGACTCAACCATCAGCAAAACCTCGGCAAGAGCAGAGCCACCCAGCAAAGCTGCCTGTGACCAGAGTGCAGGTGCGCAGCCCCCGGCCCTGGTGCCCAGTGTAGATGCTCAGACCAGCCAGCGGCGCCACGTGTGTGCAGACTGCGGCCGCCGCTTCACCTATCCCTCGCTGCTGGTCAGCCACCGGCGCATGCATTCGGGTGAGCGGCCCTTCCCCTGCCCCGAGTGTGGCATGCGCTTCAAGAGGAAGTTTGCCGTGGAAGCGCACCAGTGGATCCACCGCTCCTGCTCTGGGGGCCGGCGGGGCCGGAGGCCCGGAATCCGGGCTGTGCCTCGGGCCCCAGTCCGAGGTGACCGGGACCCGCCGGTGCTGTTCCGGCACTACCCGGACATCTTTAAAGAGTGCGGGTGAGCGGCTCCCCCTGGCTGGGCTTGAGCCTGACCTCAGCGCTAAGGACTAACTGGGCCCTGAGGGAGGCTCCTGAGTCAGGAATTTGGGACCCAAAATTCATCCCTTGGTTTTCCCTCAAGGATCCCTCTAGTTTCCAAACCTGTAAAAATAAAAGTGCCTGTAAAGATTCAGAGATTAAACTTGACACCTCCTCTCCCTAGTCTTTCTTAAAAAATGAAGAGAGTGACATGCTGGATTTTTCTCAAAGTGTTATCTCAGTAGCAGGTGCAGCCAAGATCATGTGCAAACACTGTCTCCAAAAAAAATCCCCGCTGCTTATCTGCAGCAGAGGTAAATGCTCTGGGGGACTAAGGCCGAGGAGGAGGCCTCAGATGTAGGGCATGGTCTAGTCGCGGGTAACTGACACCAACAGGAGGCTCAGGCAGTGGAGTGGGTGGAAAGAATACAGAAACACCGGGTGCAGACCTAGTCTCTGCAACTTGCCCCCAAGGCGTAGCTGTTAAGTCACATGCTTTCCCTGAGCCTCAGCTCCTTCATCTGTAAAATGAGGATCAATAATATCTACCTCGGGCTTCCCTGGTGGTGCAGTGGTTGAGAGTCCGCCTGCCGATGCAGAGGACATGGGTTCGTGCCCCGGTCCGGGAAGATCCCACATGCCGCGGAGCGGCTGGGCCCGTGAGCCATGGCCGCTGAGCCTGCGCGTCCGGAGCCTGTGCTCTGCAACGGGAGAGGCCACAGCAGTGAGAGGCCCGCGTACCACAAAAAATAATAATAATAATAATATCTACCTCAAAGGGTTAGTGTGAAGACTGAAATTGTAACAATATGTATGACACAGTAAATGTGCAATAAACGTTTGTTGAAACACAATTGAAAATGCTTGTCGATATGTTACACTTCAGACCATGAAAAGAAGTCTGCTAAGGAGGCAGGGATGGATAGCAACAGCTGTGTTTCACAGATGAGTAAACTGAGGATCAAAGTTTCACCGCTACAAAGCAGGAAAGCTGGAAACTGGCACTGTGCCCACACATATCTACCACTTCCTATGAGCAGTCAGATCTGGGCAGAACAGGGGTCAGGGGCTCAGGTGAGGGTGAAGTGAAGGAGCCAGTCTCACCTGTCTGGGGGAGTCTCAGCAGGAAAATGAGAGCCCCGCCAAGGCCAGAGACCTTTGGCAGTCAACATTCAGTGACCATATATTGAGTGGCTTCTGTTGGAGAGACTGCCAGGTGATGAGGGAATCCCAAGATGAGGAAGGCTAATTTCCTTTATTCAGCAAACACCGTCTGAAGACGGGTTTTGTGCAGGGCGCCAGGGACACTGACTCAAGTCCAATGTTCAAAACAGTGATTTGGGCTGTGATGGAGGAAGTCCAGAGGCACCACTTAACCCATCCTGGTTGGTGATATGCCAGGAAGTGTAGCTTGGAGAAGGAGGTGGTTGTGCTTCCCATAGCATTAAGAGGAATTGGTATGTAGTGAGATTTTTAGGCAGAGGAAGCAGCGAAGGAGCCTTATTTCCTAAAAAGGATAAAAGAGGGACACAGCATGGAGTAAAGGTTAAGGACATGGGTTCTGGAGTCAGACTGTCTGGGTTCAGGTCCTGACTCAATTGCTTTATAGCTCTGCAGTCGTGGGCAAATGACTTCTTGCTCCAAGTTACCTCTCCCTGCCTTAGTTTCTTCATCTATAAAACCTGGATAATAATAGCACCTACCTCATAAGACTGACATAACGATTAAATGAGATAACACAGAATGGTGCCTTGAATATTAGTGTTTAATAAACATCGGTTATTGTTATTATTCAAATACAACACAAAATAATATGTGAGGAGGACCAAGAGGAGACCGAGGAAGGTTTTCTGGAGGAGGTGGTTCAAACTAGCCTTGAAGGATGAGAAAGATTTCAACCAGGATGGGCATGTATGGGGAATGGTTGGCAGTTCCACTTGATTGAAACATAAAGATTGAAAGTAAAGAATAATGGATGACAGATGCAGCCGGAGAAGTGGGACCAATCTGGGAAGACCAAGGATCCCAGCGGGGACCTTGGAGTTCACCCTGTAGGCACTGAGGAGCCATAGAAAATCCCCGAGCAGTAGCAAGGCTGTTTGACAGGTCCCATCAGATGTCTTTGCCGGGACTTCCCTGGTGGTCCAGTGGTTAAGAATCCATCTTGCAATGCAGGGGACGCCGGTTTGATCCTTGGCCAGGGAACTAAGATCCTGCAAGCTGCGGGGCAGCTAAGCCCATGCACCACAACTAGAGAGCCTGTGCACCACAAGGAAGAGCCCGCGTGCCGCAACTAAGACCTAATGAAGCCAATAAATAAATATTAAAAAAAATAAATATTCTTAAAAAAAAAATGATGTCTTTGTCAAACAGTGTGGAGTGTGTTCCGTGGGAAGAGCCTGCACATGAGAGATCTGTTTGGCGTTTGTCCCCAGGTAGAAGCGATCAGGAGTGGGACAAAGCTAGAGAGCAAGACTCTTTCTTTCAGTTGCTCTTGTTTGCTGACCTTGGAATTGGGAAGAAAGATACTCCTGAGAGGCTTCTGCCATAGAATTTGCATGGCTCAGTGAATGAACAACATGAGCTGTGAACAGGTAAGCAAGGGAGCCTGGGCGCTGGACAAGGGGCAATCAGGAGTGGGAGGGTGTGAAGGTCCAGGGGTGACCAGTACTGGAGGGGGCGAGTCAAAGAGGAGGGGGAGCTGGAGAGTGGAGGAGCCACCGAGGAGGGGGGAGCAGAACCAGGCACAGTGTGTCAAGCAGAGCTGTCTCAGCACAGAGCAAGTGCTGTCTGCTCTTTCTCGTTTATCCAGTTAACAAATATCTACAGGGACTTCCCTGGTGGCACAGTGGTTAAGAATCTGCCTGCCAATGCAGGGGACATGGGTTCCATCCCGGTTCAGGAAGATCCCACATGCTGTGGAGCAACTAAGCCCGTGCGCCACAACTACTGAAGCCCGTGTGCCCTAGAGCCCGTGCACCGCAGCTACTGAACCCACATGCTGCAGCTACTGAAGCCCGCGTGCCTAGAGCCTGTGCTCCGCGACGAAGAGTAGCCCCTGCTCGCCGCAACTAGAGAAAGCTGCACCCAGCAACGAAGACCCAACGCAGCCAAAAAAAAAAAGAAAAGAAAAGAAAAACCAACGAACCAAACAAAAAACAACAAGAAAATATCTACTAAGCATTTACCATGTACTAGGTACTATTCTAAGTGCCAAGGTATAGCAAGGAAAACAGACATAGGCATCCTCTTGGACTTTACATTCGGGTAGGGTGGGGAGAGACAAGTGATAAGCCGGCACATAAATAAGACAAGGTACTGTAATTGCAAATAACAAGCACTACAAAGGAACTAAAACAGAGGACATACTGGAAGTGCCTGTTGCGGGGGGGATACCTAGGCCGGGCCTTGGTGAGGAGAAGCTTGAGATGAGATCCAAAGGATGAGAAGGAACCAAAGGGCCGCTCAGTGTGGTCAGGAAAAAAAAAAAAGGAGCCAAGGGGAACCGGGTAGGGTCGCAGGATGTGGGAGTGGGGGAGGGCAGGGTTTCAGAGGCGGGGGTGGGTGGGTGCTGGGGTAAGGGGGTTGCTGGGGACAGGGTGTGGGAGAGAGGGGCTTCTAAACAGGGGCCGGCAAGTGCCAAGTTCTGAGGTAGGGATGAGTTTGGGTGAGGTGCTGAAAATGAGTTTGGAGGCAGGGGAAGGAGTGTGGGGAGTGGGAAAGGGGCAGGTCACAGAGCTCTTGCTTGCCATGATGTGAAGTTTGGATCTGATTCTAAATATACTGGGAAGCCACTGTATCATTTCTGTTTTTGTTTTGTGGTAAAATATATGTAACAAAATTTACCATTTTAAATATTTTTAAGTGTTCAGTTTAGTGGCATTAACATTGCCCAACATTGCTCAACATTCACGATGTTGGGCAACCATCACCCCTATCCCTCTCCAGAACTTTTTCATCTTCCCCAACTGAAACTTTGTACCCCTTAAACAATAATGCTCTATTCCCCCTTCCCCCAGCCCCTGGCAACCACCATTCTACTTTCTGTCTTTGTGAATTTGACTACTTTAGGGATTAAACCACTAGGGGGTTTTAAGCAGAGTGTCAAGGGTCAAGGTAATCCGATTTGCATTTTAAAAACCCACTCTGGCTGCTCTGAGAGTGGACTGCAGGGGGGCGATAGAGTGGAAATGGAGAGTAGTTGAAGGGCTGGAGGTAAACACTGGAAGATGAAGGGACAGGGCCTGTCCAGGGCTGCACATGGGGGCTGGGTCATTGGAGGGGCACCAGGACCGTGATAAGGTTTCTGGCTGAGTGAGGAGGATGGAGGAGCAGTTCCTGGGGTGGACCTGGAGGTGATGACAGGGTGGACTGTGGCATCTTGGAGCTGGTGGGGAGCTCTTGGAGCTGTCTGGTCCAATGTTTGAAGCAGGGTTTGGGAAACCGAGGGTGGGAGGGGACTCTCTGGGGCACGGGGAAGAACACTTGTTCCTATCTCATGGGAAAACTGTTCCACAGAATACACCCTGAGAAAGGCTGAGGCCCGGAGAGGGGAAGGGCCTGGCTTAGACCACACAGTTGAGTTAGTGGCAGAGGCAAGCCTGGAACCTAAAGCTCCCGATTTCTCAGCTGATGCTCTTGATCTTTTCACTACACCAGGCTGCGGTGCCGGATGGCTGGGAAAGGCAAAGGGCTGGATGCCCAGAGACCAGGTAGGAGACCCCAGGCCTAAATCAGCAATGGACTGAGCAAGAGCTGCTACAGGGTGCCTTTTGTGAAGCCTGTCACCCTCCTGCAGGGCAATTCCACATACCTCCCAAGCACTCGAGTGATATATTTTTTTCCCCGTGACTTGACCCCTAAACACAATCCTTTTAATGCTTAGAGCACATCATTTTAATTTTTTCTCTTTACATTTAATACAACAGTATGGAATTGCATAGGTGACCAAAAGCAGTTCTTCTGACTTCCTACGTCCCTGCTTCTTGCCCTACCCCACATTACAACTGCATACCTGGCCTAAAATCCCACCTGTCTCTGGTTGCTGACATTGTGCCTTCAATAATTGGAGACATCATGGCATGGGTTCTGGAGTCAGAACCCTCACTAGCTGTGTGGCCTGGGGCAAGGTCATTCCTCTGCGCCTCAGCTTCCTGATCCAGAAGGGTACCTATCTCTGAAGTGTTGTGAGGGTTGAGTTAACAGGCAAAAGCACTTAGAACAGAGTTTGGCATGCAGTAAGTGATCGATCAAGATAAGCTAATATTATTAATGTCTTAGTCACATCACAGAACCAACTGCAGCTCTTGCATAGTCGGCCACTGTTCTGTTAGGGGAGCTTGGAAATGGAAGCACATTCAGATGGAGCATGAAAGCAAATGAGTCCTGTCATCCAGTAACTCATCTAACTTTTTTCTTTTTTTTAACATTTTATTTTGGCCACGCCCAACAGCATGTGGAACTTCCCCAACCAGGGCTCGAACCTGTGCCCCCTGAATTGGAAGGTGAAGTCTTAACCACTGGGCCATGAGGGAAGTCCCTAACCTTTTTGTTTTTAAAATAAGTTTATTTTTAAATTTTTATTTAGTTTTCGCTGCGTTGGGTCTTCGTTGCTGTGCGCGGGTTTTCTCTAGTTGCGGCAAGCTGGAGCTACACTTCGTTGCGGTACGCGGGCTTCTCATTGTCGTGGCTTCTCTTGTTGCAGAGCACACGCTCCAGGCACCCGGGCTTCAGTAGTTGTGGCACGTGGGCTCAGAAGTTGTGGCTCGTGGGCTCTAGAGCGCAGGCTCAGTAGTTGTGGCGCACGGGCTTATTTGCTCCGCGGCATGTGGGATCTTCCTGGACCAGGGATTGAACCCATGTCCCCTGCATTGGCAGGCGGATTCTTAAGCACTGCACCACCAGGGAAGTCCCTCGTCTAACTTTTTATACAACAATAATGACAATAACGAGAATCCAGTTTGTTTCACAATGTCAGCAAGGGCCAGTAAATTTGAAGCATTCATGTTACTTTTCTGGGAGCCTGGAGGAGGCAGCGCCAGGAGGCGGTGGAAAGGCTCGCATTAGGAGTCTGAAAACCCTGAGTCACTAATGGCCTCCTGACCTTGGGTCCTAACTGGGTTTCAGTTCCCTTCTATAAAATGACTGAACTCTAAGGGACTGAGAGGCATTCGGCCCGGTGTCCTCAGTAAGAGCTAGTAAATGTGTGGAAGTACTATAGACAAACAGACTGACTATCTCTATAAGGCACAATCACTGTAGGGATAGTTAAGAAACTATTAGAGGAATGGTGGGGGGCTGGGGGAGAGGACATTCACTGAATATTCTTATGTACCTTGTAAATGAAAAAACAAAACCCAAAAACCTGAGAAATGAATTAGTTTGCCAATAATAAAAAAATATATTTTAATGACCGGGTCACTGAGTGGGCCTTCTTGCGGGGATTGGGAAGAGGACATTTGGCCGGACAGCCCCTCCACTCCTAGCCCAGCGTCCCCGTCTCCCAAACCCCTCGCCGCCGCCAGCCCTCCCGCACCCGCGCCTGCACCCGCGCCTGCACCCGCGCCTGCACCCGCGCCTGCACCCGCGCCTGCACCCGCGCCTGCACCCGCGCCTGCACCCGCGCCTGCACCCGCGCCTCACCTTTCACCCACCCGACCTGAGCGCGGGCGCCGAAGCGGCTGCGGCCATCTTAACTACGGGCAACAGGCCCTTGCAAAGCCACTAGCGGAACAGTAAGAGAAGACAACTCGAGGGGGGAGTATACCAGATCATCAACGCCAGGCCGACACTGAAGCTGTTACATGCCTTTCGCTAAAGTAGAAGGACGGTAGAGTGCCACCATCTCTTCTGAGGGCTTCTTCATTTCCCGGCCCTGGGACCAACGAGTTCGCGTAACGAGCCGTTTCCCGCCATCCTAGAGTGGCCCCAACCAAAGCTACTTCCGGTCGTCTGGGCGCGGAGGGACCCACGCCCGCCCAGCACCGCAGGCCGAATCACCAGCGTCCCAACCCGGGGATATGGGGGTGAGCCCAAGACTCCGTCCCCGGCCCTGCTCTGGGCTCCCTGCGCAGGTGCCGGTGAAGGCCGGGGGGGAAGGAGCTGGGAGAAGGCTGAGGGCCACGGGCTTCGTGAAGGTGGCCCTGTATTTCTTCCCCGAGGAGTGGGGATGTCTGCGGTGGCGTACGTTAACCTGACCGTGCTCGGTGAGATCCAGTGTCCCGGATCTCTGAAAAGGGAAGCGGGTGGGTGGGACGAACAGGGCCAGGTGCCTGAATCCACTGAGCCTGACTCCAACAGAGAGGGACTCTGTTTCCCGGCATCCTCGCCAGATCAGCCTAAATTCATAAGTGACCCTCTCCGGTTAGATTTCAACACTGCAAAAACTTCTAAAAAAAGTTCAGAACCTGTACCGGCCTTAAAGGCGCATGGCACACTAACCTCCACGGACTCAAACCAGATCTTTCCCTACAGACAAGCCATCTCCTTGACTGCAGCTAAGTAGAATCTTTGTTCTTTGGACATGCTTCTAGCTTAATGAGCCTTTGTTCTTGCTATTCGGCTGTGTTATACACTGACCTCCAACTCTAACACCCTTCAATGCCCTTCTCAAATGCCATCTTCAAGAAATTCCTTGGGGGGGAGGGATAAATTGGGAAATTGAGATTGACATATATACACTACTATATATAAAATAGATAACTAATAAGGACCTAGTATATAGCACAGGGAACTCTACTCAATACTCTGTAATGGCCTATATGGGAGAAGAATCTAAAAAAGAGTGGATATATGTATATGTGTAACTGATTCACTGTACACCTGAAACTAACACAACATTGGAAATCAACTATACTCTAATAAAAATTAGAAAGAAAGAAAAGAGAGAGAGGGAGGAAGGAAGGAAGAAAGAAAGAAAGAAAGAAAAGAAATGAAATTCCTCCTGGAGCTCTTCTGCCCTGTGCTGGAAGTCTCCTCTAAGCTGCAGCTCTGTGTCCATCTCTGTAGCCCTGAGTACAATCTGCCCAAAGGTCCTCTCTGCACCTGTGCCAGCAAAGCTCCTACCTGGTATCTCTCTTAGAGCAGGTACTTTATCTTGGTTCACCAATGTCTCTAATACCTGGAACATCTAGAACAATGCCTGGCACACGTGAGATGCCCAATACATTTTCATTAAATGCATGCGTAGGTAGTCTTAAGAACTGTTTATTGGATGATGAGGGTTCTTCCCCAGTTTTGCCAGACCCCAAACCAGCCCTCATCAAATGGGTGGAGCAGGAGACCCAGCTGTGGGGTACAGGTGCTCAGGATCCTCTGGAGGAGGAAGCCTGAGAAAAAGCCAGAAAGATGGGAAGTGGAGGTGATGTCCCAGTGTCAACTGTAAGGGAAAACGTTTGTTGAGCAATAAACACCATCTATATGCTCTTTACTGCTGGCATTACTAATTTTCACTGACCTGAATTTATGACACCCACTGGAGATTGCAATCTTGACCTTCTCTTTCTCACTTAATTGGCTTTGAGGCATCCAAGTGGTCACATGATTAGGTCACACTGTATGAATCATCCAGACCGTAGGTTAGTGGCAGTGTGTGAATTCAAGTTTAGGATGGAGGCAGTTCATCTGTCTTCCAGGTCCCTGGTTCCTATAACAGCTGCCCTTCTGGTTGAGAGTATCTCTTCTGGTTGGCCCTGGAGTGGGTGGGAATGTCCCTGACTTGGGAGCCCTCAACTGGCCAATACAGTGTAGAAGGGGGCTTCCAGGGCTGGGTACCCATCTGAATGCTTCTGTCATTGTGAAGGTTGATTCTATTACCTGAACATACGTAGGCCTTGGAGAGTTAACAGGAAAAATGGTAAGTTTTGAATCTGCTGTTTCCCAGCACTCACTCAGAAAAATGATACGTTTGGAAGGGGTGAGCAGAAGTCTATCTGGGAGTTGTCGTGAGGCTCTGGGGTCAGAGACACTGACGTGGCCTTGGAGCCTGTGGCCAAGGCTCCCTGTAGTCAGGACTTTCCCAGGCCCTCAGTCTGTGCCCAGCTTCAACACCTGGCACTCACACCACACCCTCATCCCCACACCAAGTGCAGTCATGCTTTACTTTACCTTCAACTTGGCCCAGTGCGCTCTGTTTTGTGTCGTTTTCTTTGACCACACCATGCAGCTTGCAGGATCCTAGTTCCCCAACCAGGGATCGAACCTGTACCCGCTGCAGTGGAAGCACAGAGACCCAACCACTGGACCTCCAGGGAAGTCCCGGCGCAGTGCACTCTGGAGAGGGACCCTTTACTTGCAGCTAGTGCAGTACCTCTCATGCTACTTGCTGACTTACACAGGCAAGCAGGCCTACTACTGTCCCCACAGTGGCAGGTGCTTCAGCCAGAGGCCACTAATAGACCCACCAGCTTGGTACCATGGCCCTCAGGGTCTGACCCAGGAGTGCAGACTCTGCCCAGGGTTCTTCTCCAGGAGAGTCCAGACCCCTCTGCGAGCTTTCAGCACTACCCAGGGCTCTTCCAGTGTGTGATAGGGATGGGCATGACAGGTGACAAAAAGCCATTACTCTTAATGGAAATTTTCTAATTTCTTTTGTGTCCTTCAGGGGGCTTGAGAGGCTAAGAGAACTTGCTGGGGTTGAGCCCCTGGGCAACTCTGCACCCTTAGTCCTTACGCTCCACGGACCACCCTGCAACAAGCCTCTCTCCTTGGCCAGGCTGACCCCTCCCAAGTTTTAAGTCTTCCCCTTCCCTCCTGCTGAGATCAACTCTTTACTTGCCCAGCTCCCCTAGGGAGAAGCAGCCACTGGGTACAGGATGTCAGGTGGAAGCCTCAGGGGGGCCTTTGGAAGGAGGCAAACAGACAAGAGCTCCAGAGCAGACACCAGAGCTGCTGAAGATGTGAAGTGCATGTCCATGAAGTGTGTGAAATGCTGTGACTGATTTAAGTGGCCAAAGGAAAAATATCAAGGCTTCTTAGGGCAGGGTATTTATGAAGGCTTGTGGGAAGCACAGACTAGACAGTCAATAAATGTGTCCGGTGAGAGAGAGGGTTTGGAGGTAGAGATGATGGAGAGAGTTGGTGCCATTTGCTAAGACAAAGACCCCAGGAGGGGCAGGTTATGGGAAGAAAGGGATGAGTTCAGTTTGAGCCACGCAGAGTCCGAGGTGCTTGTGGGCCATCCATGCCGGGGCAAGGTGGCAGGTGGCTCTGTGATCAGGAGCTCAGGAGCCAAGCTTGAGCTAGAGGTAAAGAGATGTTCGGGAGACGTCCTGTAGGGCATGTCGGGGGAGCGTAAGCTTACAGAAAGAGGGTCCTTCCGACCTTTTTAGACCTCACCCTACTCTTCCCCAGTCGCCCCCACGATCTCCTGAAACAGAAGCTCCCATAATTTCAGGCTTATCAAGCTTCCAGTAGAGAAGGTTCTTTTACTCGCTCCATTTTTTTTTTTACCCTCAACATTGGGGGAAGCCTGCTGTCACCCAGTGATGGCCAGCGGCGAAATTGAACGTCTGAATTAACAGCGCGGAGCGGCCTGGGGTCTGGGCTGGAGGTCGCTGTTCCAAACCTGGGCGGGGCCGCGGCTGCGCCTCCAGCGCGACGGGCGCGGGGACCCGGCGGGGAAGCCGGGCCGCCGCGCCTCCGGAGCCGGGCGCCAAGCTCTGGGGAACGCCGCCTCCGGGCTGGTGGCAGCGCCTCCTCGGGCGCCTGTAGCCGCTGCAGCCATGTTGGCTGAGGGCTCGAAGACAAAGCCACCTGGAGACACCGGGGCGGCGTCATCTGGGCACGATGGCGCGGGAGCGAAGTTCGCGGGGCCGCGTTGCCGCCATCTCTTAGGAAGGCATCTTCCAGTTCTGGTTCTCGGTGCACCTTCAGCCACCCGCTCTTAGTGTTCAGCCTTCCCCGTGGGCCCTCGAGGGGCCGTCCCTGGTCTCCCGGCCTCACGACGGCGCCCCGACCCTCGGGCCGGGCCACGGAGCGTTCTGGATCGCGGAGGCTCCGCGGACCCCGGCGGGTAGGGTTGGCGCTGGCCCGCCGCCGGGGTGGCACTTACGATGGCGCCGCCCCCGGCCCCGCTCCCCGCGCGGGAACCTAACGGGGCCGGGCGCCAGTGGGGGACACCCGAGTCCCTGAGCTTCGCGGATGTGGCCGTGTACTTCTCCCCGGAGGAGTGGGGGTGTCTGCGGCCCGCGCAGAGGGCCCTGTACCGGGACGTGATGCGGGAGACCTACGGCCACCTGGGCGCGCTCGGTGAGGCTCCACCTGCTCGCCTGCGCCCACAACCCCGTCCACCCCGCCCAACCTCTGGGTCCTGCACGTGGAGTGTGAGGCCCCAGAAAGTCGCGACCCTGGGCGGCGGCTTCCCCCGCAGCGTGGGCTTTGCGTTCTTCTCCCCTAGGCTTCCGAGGCACCAAGCCAGCCCTCATCTCCTGGGTGGAGGAAGAGGCCGAACTGTGGGGTCCAGATGCCCGGGATCCTGAGACGGGAGAGTGTCTTAGAGAAGCAGACACAGGTGAAGTAGTGGGTACTTTGTCCCGTGGGGACTTCCTCTGGGTCTGACCCATCCTGCTACCCTCTGCCAACTCCTTACCTGCTCATCAGTTTCCTCCCTGAATTGCTTTCCCAGCTAAGGTTGTTATGCCTGGTCCCTGCCTAGCTCTGGATTCAGCCTAGAAAGGGGCTGTGAGTGTGACCCAGGCATACCTGCCTCTCCACTCCCAGCTCCGCGGTATCTGAGCCCCTCACATCTAGTTGGTCTCTAAGCTCCTTGGAGCTCCGCGTCACCTCGTCTGCTGTTTGCCTGCTCTCTAGCTCCTCTGCCACCTCCTCTGTTTTAGTTTACTTCCTTTTTGTTGTATTTTTGTAGCAGCCTCCTTTCTCTTGGCTTGCACGGCTTTCTTCCTCCACTTATCCTGTCCACCTGTTGCACAGTGCCCAGCCCCTCTGAACTTGTCAATGCCAGTCACCTTCATGCCTCTCTTTGTGCTGCATCCTTACCATCCACTCATCCTCCGTGATCAAGCTAAATTGTTATCCCTCTGACCTTCATTTCCCCAGCCCTGAGGTAGAATGTACTGTGCCTCTGTTCCTTCCCTCTCTCTCTGTCTCTGCAGCTTTTCTTACCATCCTGTGCAGCTGAGGAAAATGTGTCACTCCTAGCTTCCCTGCCTGTACCAAGCTGAGGCCCAGAGGCAGCTGTGGGTCCAGAAGGTGCTTGTATCTAAGAGGCTTCTCTGTCCCCATGTGGGCTGTGGGAATCAGGGACCAGGATAAGCCAGGGTCTGAGCTCTCCCCTTATCTCCCAGCAGGTTCCAGAGACAAGGAAGAGAAAGGACAAAGAGAAGGGACCGAGGCACTGGGGAAGATCCTTTCTGTGGACGCTCAGCCTCCCGGGCTGACGGCTCTCAAACCCTTTTCTGCTGGGTTTTCTTATGGTTGGGAGCAGCCATCGAAGGTGCCTCGCCGGGGTCGCCCACCACTCTGTGCCCATCCCCCGGTCCCCAGGGCAGACCAGAGGCACGGTTGCTACATGTGCGGGAAGAGTTTCGCTTGGCGGTCCACCCTGGTGGAGCATCTGTACACCCACACGGGCGAGAAGCCCTTCAGTTGCCCTGACTGTGGCAAGGGCTTCAGCCAGGCCTCCTCTCTGAGCAAGCACCGGGCCATCCACCGAGGGGAGCGGCCCCACCGCTGCCCAGACTGTGACCGGGCCTTCACCCAGCGCTCCGCCCTCACCACCCACCTCCGGGTCCACACGGGCGAGAAGCCCTACAGCTGTGCTGACTGCGGCCGCTGCTTCAGCCAGAGCTCCGCCCTGTACCAGCACCAGCGGGTCCATAGCGGCGAGACCCCCTTCCCGTGCCCCGACTGTGGCCGCGCCTTCGCCCACGCCTCAGACCTCCGGCGCCACGTGCGCACCCACACGGGCGAGAAGCCCTATCCATGCCCAGATTGCGGGCGCTGCTTCCGGCAGAGCTCCGAGATGGCAGCCCACCGGCGCACCCACAGTGGCGAGCGCCCCTACGCCTGCCCGCAATGCGGCAGGTGCTTCGGCCAGAAGTCAGCCATGGCCAAGCACCAGTGGGTCCATCGGCCCGGGGCGGGGCGGCGCAGGGGCCGGGGTGCCAGTGGGTTGCCTGTACCCCTGGCCTCTGGCCGAGGGGACCTGGACCCACCCGTGGGCTTCCAGCACTACCCAGAGATATTCCAGGAGTGTGGGTGATGGCCTCAACAGTGACAAGGCAAAGGGTGAAGATCTAGACATTGTTTGAGGCCCAGGGTGGCCTCAGGGGCCTGAAACTCTGGCAGCCCCGGGGAGGCCACAGAATTCCCAGCCAGAGTTGGACCTGGGGGAGGAGGACTGTTTCATCTTAGGCCCTCACGAGCTTCATCTGCTGATACCTTGTTCCCTACTGTCCCAGACTCTAGAAGCCCCCTTTGCTGAGTTAGGGCTGAGGTTAGAACCCCCACTAGACTTTCACTGTGGGGAGGCTGTTTCTAAGAGGATTGAGGTGGAGAACTTTGTTTTACCCACTGACTTTACTGCAGAAGTTAAAAACTGATGGCTGGGTACTGAATGTGGTCTGTAGCAGCCTTTAATTTTTTTTTTTTAGCCCAGCCAGCATTTTTAAATGTTATGAATTATTGGTTAAGATTTAAAAATCAGGATATTTCACACAGAAAACCAGGTTTCTGGCCTCTCTTGAAAAATCCGAAGATTTGCCAACTCCACCTGAGCTCCCACAAAACCACAATTGGTGAGAGCTGAGGGGCAGTTGTCCCTTTGGATGGAGACCAGGCTCTCCAGTTCAGCATGCCTGCCACTCCTTGTCACCTCCTGACCAGTGTCAGCTGGCACTCATCATGGCTCGCCAACATCTCTGGCAAAGCAGGCCCTCTCCATCTGGCATTTTTCTACTCATTTACATGACCTGTTGGGTTCCTGTAGTCATTTGAGTTTGCAAACTGTAGTCTACAGCATTCAATTGTTCTTGAATCAGGGATTCAGGTAGAGAGCACATTTGTAAAAGGGTGGCAGGAGAGAAGTAAAAGGAGGCTTTATGTTAGATCTTGGCTCGTATTGCATTTTATGGTTTACAAAGTACTGTCTTGTCCATCAACTCATTTCACCCTCATAATTGCATATGGAAGGAAGCATCTTGCTTGGAGAGGACAGCCCATCAGGAAGAGGCAGTCAGGACTGAATGTTTTGCCCCAAATGGAGTGGTGTCTCCACCTCAGCACCACTCAGCTGACCTGCACTTCCTGTTTTTGAAGGGCAGGGGCCTGAGAGACCCCTCTAGTACTCCTTGGGCCTCCCTCGGAGAGCCCTATGGCTCAGGCTTTGCTATTCTAGGCCCAGCCAGGAGGGCCTCATCACATTTTTGAACTGGAAGAGATCTTAGCTTTTCCATCCTTTTGCATCTGGGGACACTGAGACTAGGGAAAGCTGAGCAACCTGTCCAAGGTCACACACAGAGTGAGATGCTAGGATTCTTTGTTTCCTGCTGTCTTTACCATACCACTCCTGAGTTCCTTGTCAGTGTCTCAGCCAGGGTTCTGGAAGCATCTCCCCCCTCCCTGAGATGACACCCAGGCACTGACCTAGACTAGGGACAGAGCAGCCCAGTGTTAGTGAAGCCCAGGTACAAGATGAGTGACAAAACAGCCACATAGCCAACAAGGCAAGGGAGAAAGCAGCCTTAGATGAGAGTTCCAGGGCCAACAAAAGCAGAGCTCGCATCTTCACTCTCTTCAGGACCTCCATCACCAGCAGAGGGGGACAAGGCCAGGAACATTTGGGGTTAGTAGCCAGAGGGAACTGTACTATTCTATATTCCCAAGCTCTGCACAGAATCCCTCCCCCATCACCCTATGACTCCATCATCCATCTACCACTCATTCCTTTGTGGTCAGAGTCCAGCCTTGTCCAGGTGATGGAAGCAGCCAGCCATGTGCAGACCCTTTCTTGCCTCTGGTCAGGATGACCCTTCCCCTCAAGTAGAAGTAGCAAAGACTTATGTCCTCGGTGGCCTGTGTGCACTTCCCTTCTGAGAACTCAGCCCTGTGTCTGGCCTTAGGAAGAAACCAGATTTGTCAACCTAAAGAAACTTCTATAGGAAGAGGTACAAAACTTGGGGAAAAGACACTTCAGGTAAAGTGATGGACTGACTTGATTCCAACCTAATCTTCCAATCTGACCCCACCAAGATCTCTCTTAGACTAAACTTCACCAGGAGGATTGGCTCATATGCCACCTGTCACAGGGGGAATGTGGGAGTAAGGAGAGGCACCTTGGCAGTAGTAGCTACCTTTGTACCAGCTTTTATTCCCCTAGAGAAGCCAGTGTCCAACCCATCCTTCCCCTGCCCCTCAGCACTGCCTGGGGGAAACTCAGCCTGCAATACCACTTCTCAGGTCAGCCTCAAAGCCAGATCTGGACCCTGTCTGAGCTTGCCAATTAAAGGTATAATTACTACTTTCTCTGAGTGCGCTTAAGTTTTCAAGACTTGCGTAGGGCCCCCAAACCAGAACCAACTCCTCTGCTTCCTGCCCTCGTGACCCAATTTCCCCCTCACTTAATATTTGAGTATCATGGAACGCTTAAGCCTCAGCCTCACCCCCTTCTTGGCTCCTCACTCCTTGGCACGGATACTTCCCCTAAAGGTAAGGCTCCCTTTTCTCTCCACTACCACAGGTTTTTGAGGCTCAGCCCTTGAAGCAATTTAAGCCAGGAAGAGGGTTTTCCTAGGGCTTCATTGGTGCATCAGGAGAAATGCTTGTCTGCATCAGTGAAAACATGAGCCCCATCCACATGGCCAGAGTGAGAGGTCAAGGCCATGACCACATGGCCCCTTCCTAGTTTGTCCAAGCCATGTAAAGGATAAGTATTGATCTGAGCTCCAAAGACCCCTAAATTTGGGGGGAATATTTGTTTATGTGTATCTTTCTAGGAACAGTGCATGCAAAGACGTTTATGACTCAGAAGCTAAAACCTGCTCTAGGCCAATATTTTTCAAAGTAAGGCCTTTCTGCCACAGAATCACATGCAGTTATCTCTTCAAAATGCAGCTAGCTCCCTGGGCCCTGTCCCTAGTTTATTGTATCTCCAGCAATGGAATCTTATGGCTGCTAAAGTTTGAGAGAACCACTGCTCTGAACGTAAAAATGTTATTTTCTAGCTGCTCTTAACGTTAGAAGAGTAGGGGTTGGTGTCAGGGCCTGTTCCAAATGTGTCAGGCCAGCTGATGACTTCGCCATACACAAAGACTCCCATTTCCTTTGTTCTTCGCAAAGGGGCCTGTGTCATGATTGGTCTCTTTCTGGGTACCTCAAAGCTTCTTGAATATACCTGGGCATCTCTTGTAGCATCTGACAGAAGCCCTCTTAGAGGGCTTGTCCTTTGCATGCAGGGAGGAAGCAGATCACACAGAAGCCCCTCTCACACAGAGCCTTTGTCGGGACTCTCTTGGGTGTGGGCCAAGTTGGTTGGACCATGAACTGTGGCTGCACACTGCCCCAGTGCTGCTGCACATTGAGGGATGATGCTGTGGACAAAGTGGCTGCCCAACTCAGGACATGCACTTGGTCAAGTTGGAAGCCTCATCAGAGTCTTCCCTGTGCTTAGAGCCTATCCCTGCTATGGGCATGTGGCCGGCAGAGGCTGGCTGCCTCTCGAAGGTCCATTGCATAGAGAGGATAGGTGCTGGAGGAGGCTGCCTGGAAGTCAGCCAGGTACTAGTGAGACTGAATTTCCACATGGAAATACTGGTGCCAGAGCAGACTGAAGCCCTGGCCCAACTTCTGCTATTCGTGGGGCTTGTGGCCCACGCTATGAAGAGTGCAGGCAGGGACCATGTCAGAGCTGGGGCTGGAGGACTCGCCACATACTTTGCAGGGGACGGCTGCTCTCCTGTGGGAATTTTCTGGTGGGTAAGCAGGTAGGAGGTCAGAGAAAAGTGTCTCATGAAGGAGACTTTTGTCTCTCATTTGTGTGCTTTGGGGATGACCAGGAGGTGGCCCAGGTCCAGCTCTGCCCATAATCACTGCAGTTGTAGGGTGTTCTGCCTGTGTGGGCCCTCTAGTGCTGGACCCTGTGAGCCATTCTTCATGAAGGTTTTAGGACAGACAGTGGGATGGGAGAGAGGCATGGAGCTGGAAGCTGATCCTCTGGAGGGCAGAAAAGGACTCCTGCTTTATTTGTAGGAAGGTATCTCTATCTGTCATTCTGTCTGTAAGCCTCTACTGAGAACTGAGATCGCGTCTCTCCAGCCTTTTCTCCTTTGGAATTCTCCAAATTCTTGTTCTCATCTCCTTTCAGGAGAATGGAAGATGCCATCTTTCCTCCTAAGTAGTTTCCTCCTTTCCTTTGTCTGGTAAGGCAACAAGAAAACACAATCTATGGTTCCTGCATCACTCCCACAGAGAGAATTTGGTTCATTAATTGTCAAGAACACTACCAGGGCTTCCCTGGTGGCGCAGTGGTTGAGAGTCCACCTGCCGATGCAGGGGACACGGGTTCGTGCCCCGGTCCGGGAGGATCACACATGCCGCGGAGCGGCGGGACCCGTGAGCCATGGTCGCTGGGCCTGCGCGTCCGGAGCCTGTGCTCCGCAACGGGAGAGGCCACAACAGTAAGAGGCCCGCGTACCGGGAAAAAAAAAGAAGAAAGAACACTACCAACTAGTTTCAGCAGCAAGGGTAGTAGAAGGACAAGAACTGGATCCTATTAAATTGTCTTTCCAGGGTCACTTTTCCTTTGATTCAAAGCTGCACCTAGGGCAGTGTTTCTCAGGTTCCCTTCCTCTACAAGCCTCTATCCAAGTCAGACAGGACTGGAGAGTGGTTCTCTCCTATCCACTTCCACTCCTGAGAAAATCCAGGAACCAGGGACAAAGGCTCCAAGGGATTGAGTTAAACTCAGTCTTTGGGGAAGGTGGAGGGGAGAGGCAGGGTAACAGAAGAGGAAACAACCTTCTTTCTGCGGCAGGATCCCCCCCGACTGGCCACTTCGGCACCTGGAACCTGTGGGAAGAAGGAAAGTGCTGGGAAAGAGAGTGCGAGAAGAGACTGGGGAGTCAAGGGTGTCTTCCTCAGATGCCTTGTCTTTCATTCTTCAGAAAGATAAAACCTAATGAAGGGTAAATGAGGGCGGGAAAATGTCTGAAAGCACAGGCTCGACAAGAAGGGAGACGCCAGGGACGTCCCTCCCACTCCTCCCGCTAGCACTTCTGAAGCACAGAAGAGGTGGAACCGGCCTGCGCACCCTGCAACCAATCAGAAAGGTGCCTCGCGTTCCCTGGCGACCATTAACGCCTAGCAGTTGGTGTAGTGGGAGGAGGCGGGACGGTGAAAGCACGCGCTGCACCGACCAATCGGTGAGTTCCCTGGGAGGGAGGGGCGGTGCCTCTGGAAACTGGAGGCAGGCCTGTTTCCTTGGCAACGATCCTAGCCCGCCCAGAAGGGGGAAGGGTGAGATTAGGAGAAACAGCGAGCGGAGGGGGCCAGGAGGACTGGGGGTGGGCGCGCCGGTGTGGGGGAGTGGAGTTCGAGGTGGGGGGTTCGAGACTCAGGAGCCTCGATGAGCCTAAGGGGCGGGGCGGGGTCCCGAGGCGCGGCCAGAGCTGACCCCAAGGCCCGGGAGGGGAGGGGAGCTAGACACCGCCCCCGCTGGCACCGGGAAGCGTCGCTCCTTCTCGCTGACCTTGGTCTCGCTTGTTGCCTCGCCCTTGGCCACAGGCACTGACGGACGCAGGGCCGGGAGACGGACGTATAGGCCCCCGGGAGGACAGGACCTAGGACATAGGCATACAAACTGCCCCAGCTTCTCCCGCCGGCTCCAGGGCGCCCAGTCCTCTCCTACCTCGACGCCGGGGCCATCCAGCCCAGGGTTAATGCCAACGAGTTTCCACCTCCAGTCGCTCCTAGAGAGGCCGCGGCGCTAGCCAGCGGGGGGAACTGGCCGCGGACGGACACTTCCTGTGCGGAGGGAGGGGGACGGCCAGCCGCAGCCCACCCGGGGGCTGGGAGGCCAGACGTCGGGGTCCCGGGCGGGGAGCGGTATCCGGGGGCGGCAAGGGGAGTCGTGAAGTCTCTCATCTCCGAGGTCACGACGTGTGGGGGCCTGTGAGGACCCCAGGGCAAGCCGAGACCTTGTGGGTGGGGGCGGGGCCGCGGATAGGGGAGGGGCCCAGCGGGCCGGAGAGGCCCAGGGTCAAGACGTCCGGCCTCAGGGGCCAGGGCTGGACAGCCGGGTCCCCTGGGTGGCGCTAAGCGGGCGGGCGGCGAGGGCCCGGGTCTCGGGGCACTCAGACCGGGTCTCAGGATCGTCCGCCATCGCCACTGCCGCCGCACTGGGAGCCGGCGGGGATGGAACGGGAGGCGTCGCCGTGGGGCCTCGAGCCCCGGGATGTGCAAAGTCCTGACGAAATGGGGAGCCCCGAAGGGTCTCTCAAAGGTGAGGGAGGGAGCGCCCCTCCGAGGAGCGTGACTGGGAGCGGGAGAGGGGGTTGTAGTGGGTGGGAGGGGAAGAGAGCCGGGGGCTTGGACACCTGGGACTTGGAGGGGGCGGGGGCGAGGACCCGGTGTCCTGGGTTTGCTGAGGGGGAGGTGGGAATTTCAGCACTTGCCCGAGGGCCAGCGACCCTGCTTGAGGAGGAGGGAAAGGTTTGTGGCAACTAATGGTGGGACCCAGTGACCTTCCAGGCCCCACACAATCTGGGTTTTCTGTAATTCTCTGATCCTGCAGGCAACATGAGTGAGAATGAGGAAGAGGAAATTTCTCAGCAAGAAGGCACTGGGGACTATGAGGTGGAAGAGATACCTTTTGGGCTTGAACCCCAGAGCCCTGGGTTTGGGCTACAAAGCCCAGAGTTTGAACCCCAAAGCCCCAGGTTTGAGCCTGAGAGTCCAGGTTTTGAGTCCCGAAGCCCTGGTTTTGTACCCCCAAGCCCTGAGTTTGCACCCAGAAGCCCTGAATCAGATTCTCAGAGCCCTGAGTTTGAACCCCAAAGCCCTAGGTATGAGCCCCAAAGCCCTGGATATGAACCCAAGAGCCCTGGATATGAACCCCGGAGCCCTGGGTATGAACCCCGGAGCCCTGGATATGAATCTCAGAGCTCCAGGTATGAATCCCAGAGCCCGGGGTATGAACCGCAGAACCCTGGATTTGAACCCCAGAATCCTGAGTTCAAAACCCAGAGCCCTGAATTTGAAGCTCAAAGTTCCAAATTCCAGGAAGGTGCAGAGATTCTTCTGAATCCTGAGGAAAAGAATCCCTTGAGCATCCCCTTGGGAGTCCACCCTTTGGACTCTTTCACCCAGGGGTTTGGGGAGCAACCCACGGGGGGCCTGCCCCTAGGGCCCCCTTTTGAGATGCCCACAGGGGCCCTGCTGGCTACACCCCAGTTTGAGATGCTCCAGAATCCCCTGGGCCTGACGGGGACCCTTCGTGGTCCAGGCCGACGGGGTGGCCGGGCCAGGGGTGGGCAGGGCCCGAGGCCTAACATCTGCGGCATCTGTGGGAAGAGTTTTGGGCGGGGCTCCACCCTGATCCAGCACCAGCGCATCCACACAGGTGAAAAACCCTATAAATGTGAGGTCTGTAGCAAGGCCTTCTCCCAGAGCTCTGACCTCATCAAACACCAGCGCACGCACACGGGCGAGCGGCCCTACAAGTGTCCCCGTTGCGGCAAGGCCTTCGCTGACAGCTCTTACCTGCTTCGCCACCAGCGCACGCACTCTGGTCAGAAGCCCTACAAGTGCCCACACTGCGGCAAGGCCTTCGGCGACAGCTCCTACCTCCTGCGGCACCAGCGCACCCACAGCCATGAGCGGCCCTACAGCTGCCCCGAGTGTGGCAAGTGCTACAGCCAGAACTCATCCCTGCGTAGTCACCAGAGGGTGCACACCGGGCAGAGGCCCTTCAGCTGTGGCATCTGTGGCAAGAGCTTCTCCCAGCGCTCGGCGCTTATCCCCCACGCCCGCAGCCATGCCCGCGAGAAGCCCTTCAAGTGCCCTGAGTGCGGCAAGCGCTTTGGCCAGAGCTCGGTGCTGGCCATCCACGCCCGTACCCACCTGCCGGGTCGCACCTACAGCTGCCCCGACTGCGGCAAGACCTTCAATCGCTCCTCCACGCTGATTCAGCACCAGCGCTCCCACACGGGCGAGCGGCCCTACAGGTGCGCCGTGTGTGGCAAGGGCTTCTGCCGCTCCTCCACGCTGCTGCAGCATCACCGGGTCCACAGCGGGGAGCGGCCCTACAAGTGCGATGACTGTGGAAAGGCCTTCTCTCAGAGCTCCGACCTCATCCGCCACCAGCGGACCCACGCGGCCGGCCGGCGCTGACCCGTCGGGGTGGGGAGGTGGTGGGCAGAAGAGAAGGGGACAGGGAGCTAGAGAAACCTTGAGAGAGAATAGGGGAAACGCTGGAGGAGGGAGGAGTCGAGGGTTCTAGGAGAGGGGGCCGGGATGGAGGAAGCGACATGACACGGAGACTTATGGGAAATGGGCTATGAAGAGGGGTTGGAGGGAGGCCAAGCTGGTAGCCGGAGGCTCTGGGAGAGATCCAGAAAGGTCAGCAGAGAGCTGGCCTCAGCAGCAGCATGCCCCTTGGTGGGAGCCTGGCTTGGCAAAGTGCTAGGTGGGGGTGGGGGGAGGGGGTTTGGGTTACTTAATTAGAATGGGTAGCTTAGATTGGTAGCTACTGAGACCCTCGTTGAGTCAGGAAGGGGTGAGGGTAGGCGGGGCGGGGAGTGGGGCCCCGAAGCTTGGCCTGGCTTCTGAGTGCAAACCCCAGCCTCCCTTGTCTTCCTCAGGCTTTGGAGCCCCTGAATTTGAGTTCAATAAAAACCTTTATGTGGTAAAAGAGACTCGTCCTTAAAATGTGTGCACGGATAGTGCCCTGGGCAGTGGGAGGTACTAGGTCATCACTACAGCCAGTGAAGCTGTAAGCCCTTTTCTGGGAAGTGCTTTTATATTAAGTGTTTCACTTGAATCTTATAAACTGAGGCTCAGGAGACATGACTTACCCATATCTGTGCAAGTTCACGTCCTGTGCTTTGAATGCTGCACAAACACAAAGGGAGTCCAGTGTAGGTGTGAGAAAACCCTCAGCCTTGTGGAGGTCCCTATTCCCAAACACGGAGGGTCTGTCCTTGGGCCAGAAAACAGACCCTGATTCTCATATCCAGACCTAGTGCCTGCATTCCAGCTCTCTCAGGCTCCCAGCAGCCAGCTGGGCTGTCCCCTCCCCGCTGCCAGCTGGAACCTCTAGCCACCCCTCTGTGCACACTGACTGACCGGAATTACAGGGATTGTCTGCAGTTCCAACCCCACCCATAGGGGGAGCATACTGGACCCAGTACGAAGGTTGGACAACTTCAGCCTTTAAGACCCACTAGGCTGGTCCTTTTTAGGACCATGTTGTTACTACCCCATCTCTATCCTACTTTCACATCTGAGCCTCAGCCTCCTAACACTTGGCTCCTCAGGAAATGATGGGGAGTTGGTGCCCGCAGCGAGTCTGGGGGAATTCTGGAGTGTGCCCTGTCGTGAACTTAGCTAAGGAGGACAGGCCACACCTCAGGGAATTACTCAGCTGCAGGGCACATCTTGAGATGAACATCTGCTAAGTTCCCTATGAAGGAGACGTTCAGACCATGTCTGCCTGGCTCCACCTGCCCCCAGCAGCTCAGCCTCACAGGCGGGTGGGGAGTCATCGCTCCACAGGCCTCTTGGGCCTCAGGATCCTGACATCACCCTCGGCCCCGCGCCCATCCTCAGGCCTTATAACTTGTCAGGGGCAAATAACCTCTCTAAGCACATTTCAATCCAGCCTCTCATGATCTAGCAACTCTGGAAAGGTGCCCTAGAGATCATGTAGTTCAGTACGGTTTGGTGTGTTTAGTGGTTTTCAAAGATTAAATTATTTTGGATGTAGAACATTACTTTTCAAGGGAAATCTCACAGTCTTTTAAAGACCTTTGTAAACTTTATGCACATTTTTGTACAGCCACCCTACCACACATAATTTCAAATATTAAAAAACTCCAACTCCCGCATTTAATATAGTTCATATATGTAACTATATATGACGAACAGAACTGCACTTGACTACCTGACATATTACATTTGTAGACATTTACTACAACATTTATTTCAATTATACAATTTAATCTCCTTATTTTGTTTTTTTAAATTTATTTATTTATTTATTTTTGGCTGCGTTGGGTCTTCACTGCTGTGTGTGGGCTTTTTTAGTTGCAGCGAGCAAGGGCTAGGCTTCCTTGCAGTGCGTGGGCTTCTCACTGCGGTGGCTTCTCTTGTTGCGGAGCACAGGCTCTAGGTGCGTGGGCTTCAGTAGCTGTGGCTCTTGGGCTCTAGATCACAGACTCAGTAGTTGTGGTGCATGGGCTTAGTTGCTCCGAGGCACATGAGATCTTCCCGGACCAGGGCTCGAACCCGTGTCCCCTGCATTAGCAGGTGGATTCTTAACCAGTGGGCCACCAGGGACGCCCTAATCTCCTTATTTTGGAGTTGAAATTTTCTTCGGCTCTCAACTGTAGGCACTTGAAAGCTAGAAGGACCTGGGTACAGTGCCTGTGGTGCTTAATTGATAAAGTAGCCTTGGTATTTGGGGTTTTTTGGCCACACCATGTGGCTTGCAGGATCTTAGTTCCCTGACCAGGGATTGAACCCACGTTCTCAGCAGCGAAAGCACAGAGTCCTAACCACTGGACCGCCAGGGAATCCCAGTAACCTTGGTATTTAATATTGGTTCAAATGAGGGTGGGAACTTAGCTGCTCAGCCTCTACCCCTCTCTTCATGACAGCTCCTTAGGTACCTTCAGGTGCCAGGTGGAGCAGACCAAACCCAGAAAGGACATGTGTGTTCCCCAAGGTTGAGGTGGAAGGGCTAATGGAAGAGCTCCAGCACCAAGTCTCTTGACTTGTGGTCAGCCTGCTGCTTTTACTACACCCTTCTCCTGCACAATAGACCAACCATTTCTGTCTACCACCATTAGCACTTATACGCTAGGAACAGTGCTAAGCAGTTTACACGTGTTATTTAACGCTCAGAGCGACTCTGAGGTATAGACTGCTATTATTCCTGTTTAACAGATGAAGAAATGAATCCCAGAGAGGTTAAGGAAATTGCCCCACATGACACAGCTAGGAAGCAGCAGAGCCTGGTTTCCATCCTAGGGCTGACTGGGTTTTGACCATTTTCCTAACGATACTAAGATGTTATTTACTTTTTTTTTTTTCGGTATGCGGGCCTCTCACTGCTGTGGCCTCTCCCGTTGCGGAGCACAGGCTCCGGACGCTCAGGCTCAGCGGCCATGGCTCACGGGCCCAGCCGCTCCGTGGCATGTGGGATCTTCCCGGACTGGGGCACGAACCCATGTCCCCTGCATCGGCAGGCGGACTCTCAACCACTGTGCCACCAGGGAAGCCCTTATAGCTTTTTGTTTTGTTTTGTTTTGTTATTTACTTTTTTTCACTCTGTTTCTCCCATAAAGAACTGTTTTCTAGAAGCTGCACGACATGTGATGACATATGTCATCACTCTGATGGCTTGCGTGGAATGTAGGCATGGATGTTCTTATGTTTTAAGTTTTTCTCCGGTTTAATTTCTAATTGGGTAAAACCAATAGGTTTAACCCATATACATTTAGGGCCACTGAATCAAACATTTATTGAACAATACCTTTGTGCCAGCCCTGGTGAGGGGTCGGTGTTGGTAATGCACGTGAGGCCTGAGTCCTGCCTTCCAGAATCTCCTAGTCTTGAGAGAGGGGCCCACAGAGTCAGCATCACGTGCCCCGATGAGCCATAAACAAAGTGGTGATGAATTGGGTCCTTTGTCCAGGAACCAAGGGGATGAGAAAAGCTTGGAAGTATCAATACTTTGAAGTAGAAAGATTTTAAAGGATGGAAAACAGGTGGAAACAACAAGGACCTACTGTATAGCATAGGGAACTATATTTGATATCCTGTAATAAACCATAATGGAGAAGAGTTCAAAAGAAAAGGAAACAGGTGGAGGTGGACAGGCTGGCAAGGGGAACAGCACGTGTGAAGGCACAGAGGCAGGAAGGATGCATAGGTGTTTGAAGACAGTGCTCTTTTTTTTTTTTCTTCTTTGTTTTTCCTTTTTTGGCTGCACAGCACGGCATGCAGGATCTTAGTTCCCCGACCAGGATCGAACCCGTGCCCCCTGCAGTGAAAGCATGGAGTCCTAACCACTAGACTGCCAGGGAACTACCACAAAGACAGTACTCTTGAGCGAGTTGGAAGAGAGATTCCTTGGCGTGATGATAGCAGGTCTGTTCCTGAAATGAACCTCCCAGATTTTCTGTGTTTTGTTGCCAGCCTTGATGAAAATATTCGCTTTTTCCTCGTGTCACAGAATCTCGCTTCCTCAGAGAGACTTTCCCGCCCACCTATGTAAAAGGGCCCTCTCCATCACCCCCTACCCCTTGTCCCTCTTCACTTTCTTTACGGCCCTATCACTACCTGGAATCACATTTCTACTTTTTCGCTCTGTTTTCCCACTGAAGTGAAGCTTCCCGAGGCCAGGGACTTGTCTGTCATGTTCACAAGCAGGTCCTCAGACACAGCACAGGGCCTGACACAGAGTGCTCAAGAAATCCTGCAGGAATGAATAACTTATGAATGAATAACTTATGCTTCATGAGGCTTACAGATCATTTCATGTACTTTTAGCAGTTCAGTGATACTCCTGATGGTCAAAACATTTTTTTCCCCTCTCTAGGAAAATAAGCCTCACTTCTTCCTTCCTGATGTCTTGCTTTGGAGCCAGCCCCATGGTTCCTTGGAGGCTGGACCAGAAGTGGGTGATGAGGTTGGAGAGGCCGGTAGGCTTTGAAAGCCTGTGTGCCCAGCTCAGGAATGTCCACTTACTCCGCTGTAGGCAGAAGGGAGCCATCAAAGGTCACTGCTTGGGGGACCAAATGTTGCTTCTCACCTCCCACTGCTGGACAGGAGCTGACCTTAGAGTTACTCAATACTCCCCTGGTGTCCTACTGACCACAAGAGGGCAGCAGTGACTAGTCCCCTCTGTTCCTTCTAAGGCAGGGGTGGGGGGGTGGGGGGAGGTGGTTTCAGGGTCAAGGCCCAACAACCATTTCTTTAAAAAAAGGGGGAGGGCATAAATCGACTATACCTCAATTAAAAAAAAAATTTAAAGCGGGGGTATCAGAGAAGGTCTATTCTCACAGCTTAATAAATTGTCAATGCCTCCCTAACCTTTCCTCATTTTCTGTGTCTCTCTCGCTGCTTCCTTTGAATGAACTGACAACGTCCTGCACATGTCAGTTTCTGAGGGTCATCACGGCAAATAGAAAAAGGAGAAGGAGAAGGAGAAGGGAGAAAGGAAAGAAAAAAAGATTTGACTGTTTTGGTCCCACTTAGTGGGAGGGTTGAGAAGGAAATGTTCTTTTTTCTTTGGCCACGCCAGGTGGCTTGTGGGATCCTAGCTCCCCGCTCAGGGATCGAACCCGGCTCCTTGGCAGTGAAAACTCCAAGTTCTGACCACTGGAATTCCCATTTAATTCCAGGAAATTTTCATTTAATTGAGCCAGGCTGGAATGTCGCACCAGCACAAAAACATCACAAAATTGGGCAGAATTCTTAATTTATTTGGTAAATATGTACAGGTGCTGTGCTTGGCACTGGGAGCCAGGTAAACGGACATAGTTTCCATCCTTGATGGTGGGGGCCACAGTGGGATGTGATGGAGTACCGGGGTGGGGCTGTGGAGGGAGGGGGCAGGCGCCTGGGGCAGACTGAGCCTTGTTGGATGGGGTTGCCCTGGGGCCCATCCAAGCTTTTTTCTCTATCTTCCCACAGGCACCCTCACAGTTCAGTGAAATTGTCTCAAGTACCTACTATGTGTCTGGTTCTGTGATACCACCAGGGGTCCCAAGGTGAACAAGAAATATGATCCTTACCCCGCTGGAGTCCACTGTTTAATTTAAGTAAATCACTTAACAATTAACGAATATAAGCAGTGCTATGCAGGACAAGTGCGGGCTAGTGTAAGCGTGTATAATATGGGAACCAAACTGAGTTGGGGTTGGGGGGTTGCCCTGCGGAAGTTATGTGTGAACTGAGATCTGAAGGCTGAGAGAGGGTTAGGCAGGAAAAGGAGGCAGGAGGAATGTTCCAGGAAGTGAGAAGAGTCTGGGTGAAGGAAGGAGCTGGGCAAGTGAAAAGGCTGGTTAACTGGCGCTTAGAAAGGGAGGCGGGCTGTCTCGAGAAGAGGCTGGGAAGGGAACAGCCCAGTTTTGCAGACGTTGGAAGGCCTATTAAGGAAACTGACTGTTAGCCAAAGGGCAAGGGGTTTCCAGGAGCAATGTAGTGACACAGATGAGATTTGCTCTCTGGTAGGAGAATTGAAAGCTGACTGCATTCCAGGCAGGAGAGGATGCAACGCAAGGTTCTGGGGGCTTGAGGCCTCTGCGGACATCCAAGGGCAGGTGGGTATGAGGGCCTGGAGTGTCGCTAGGTCCTGAGATGACTGTTTCTCCAAAATTTAGATCAGATGTTCTCTTCCAGGGAAGGAAACTCACAGGGGCCGGTGGGAGCCAGGACCACATGATAATTACAAGGCCTCACCTCTGTGGCCTTCCTGGCCCATCCCTCAAAGGATCCTCACCATAAGCCTGCAAAGGAGGCAGGCAGGAATGGGCCCATGTTCAAGATAGGGAAAGTGAGGCTCACGGAGGGGCAGTGACTTGCCCAACGACACATGGTGAAATTCAGGTAGAGGCAGGCTGGCACCAGGCATCCCGAGTCCAGTCCTGGGCCTTCTGCATCCAGCCTGCACCTCAGTCCCTGCCACCTCCATCCTGGGCCTCCTTCTCGTGGAGGGGCTCCAGGCAGCCCGGGTCCTTGGCTTCTTCCCCAGACGCCGGCTGCCCAGCGTCTTCTCCAGTGGTTTCATTTGAAGCATCTACGGTCGCCTCCATCCTCTCCTTCAGGTTCCGTTTGAAGAAACCAACCTGTAGGAAGACAAGACTTGAGTAAACAAAGAGTCCACAGAGCCCTTTGGACCCTTCGGCCCCTGCAAAACATGAAAGTACCGTTTATAGGGATAAGTCACACATGCCACAGACAGGTGGCATCTGCTCTGGGGATGGGGCGAGGGGATCTGCCACACCTGCTTCTTGGCAGTATGTTAAAAAGCTGTACGTTTAATAGTTCATTCCTGAGGCTCATCAAAATGTCATGTACCATTATTGCGGGTGGGTGATTTGACAATATCTAGTAATACTAACAGCAAAAGCCTGCACTTATATAGGGCTTATTAGTAGGGGCCATGCACTCTCTGGTGAAAGCTCAAAAGATATATATTCTTTGGCTCAGTAATACCAGCTCTAGGAATTGATTCTAAAAAACATCTGGACAAGTGTGCAGAGATGTTGGTAACAAGAGCCTTTTGGGACTTCCCTGGTGGCACAGTGGTTAAGAATCCGCCTGTCAATGCAGGGGACACGGGTTCGAGCCCTGGTCCGGGAAGATCCCACATGCTGCAGAGCAACTAAACCCGTGCGCCACAACTACTGAAGCCCGTGTGCCTAGAGCCCGTGGTCCACAAGAGAAGCCACCGCAATGAGAAGCCCGTGCACCGCAACGAAGAGTAGCCCCCGCTCACCGCAACTAGAGAAAGCCTGCGCGCAGCAACGAAGACACAACGCAGCCAAAAAAAAACTAAATAAATAATAATAATAAAAAAAGCGCCTTTTGGCACACAGTTTGAAAAAAAGGTCAATTCCAAACAATCTAAACGTTCGTCAATAAGGATCTTGTTAAATAAAAGGTGAGGCATCCAGACAGTAGAAAACCACCCGGGTTAAAAAGCAAGAGGCAGGGACTTCCCTGGTGGTGCAGTGGTTAAGAATCTGTCTGCCAATGCAGGGGACATGGGTTTGAGCCCTGGTCCAGGAAGATCCCACATGCCGTGGAGCAACTAAGCCCGTGCGCCACAACTACTGAGCCTTTGCGCCTAGAGCCCGTGCTCTGCAACAAGAGAAGCCACTGCAATGAGAAGCACGCCCACCACAACAGAGTAACCCCAGCTCGCCGCAACTAGAGAAAGCCCATGCGCAGCAATGAAGACCCAACGCAGCCAAGAAAATAAATAAGTTTTTTAAAAAAATTATAAAAACAAAACTAAAGAGCAAGAGGCAAATCTGTTTGTGCTCAGACAGAAAAACATCAAGATATAACATCCAGGGGGAAGTACAAGCTCCCAAGCAGTATATACAGTAATGTTTTGTATACATCCACACATCCACTGGCTTTTCTCTCTCTCTCATGCTCACACATTCACATATACGTTAACAATAAAATTAGAACATGGAGGAATATAAACAAAATGGTTGTTAATGACAACCCTCTGGGGTTGCAATAGGGAGAAACTTTGATTTTCTATGTTTTCTTTTCTGGAATATTTGAGTTTTTCACGTGGAACAGCTGCCCTCCAGCACTCTTTATCTGGCTAACTTCTACTCATCCTTCAAATCCCAACTCAAAGGCCACCTCTCTTGAGATTCCTTTCTGGACTCCCCCCAACCTCAGTTAGGTCCCTGTATCATAGGCCCAGAGCACATAGTATAGCCCCCATCATGTTCATGTCTGTGTCCCCCACGGACTGTGAGCATCTCAAAGCCATGGACCATGTGTGTGTTCTGTGCCCCTGTATCCCAGTGCCTGGCCCTCGATATGTGGGACAGTCCTTCTCCTTCCTCTCCCTGGGTACCCAGGTCTGGCTCTGCCAGTGCTTGTTGAGGGATGCCGGTAAAGTCTTGCTTGCCCTTTGGGTCTCAGTAGCCTTATCTGTAGAAGGAGGAGTAGGCTGAGGCCCCTTCTGGCTTTAAAGCCCCCTCATCTTGGTATTCTGCTCCCTGACTCCTGCCAATTCCACTCTCCCCAGCCTGGCTGGGTGCCCGTTCCTCGCAGAAGCTCCTACCTTGTACAGAGCTAAGAAAATCAGTAGCAGCAACAAGAGTCCCCCGATGCTGCTCAGCACGTAGAGATAGACCATTTCCTTCTCATATACAACATCGACCTTCATGATGACCTGTGGGGAGAGGAGAGGTGGGGAGTGCAGGGAAGAAGCCGTTCCCACCCCTGACATTTCTTGTGAATCTGGCCTCAATCCCTAGGTCTCCGCATTTCCCATCTGGACTGTGTCACGCACGACATGGGGCTTGGGCCAGACCCCCTCTCCAGTACACCTTGCATTGCAGCCACCAGAATGAACAGGCAAATATGCACCACGGCCCCCTTAAACCCTTAAGAGTCTTCCCTTAGCCCCGGGATGAAATGCCAGAACCCCAGCTCAGCACGCAGTGCCTTTCAGAATCTAGCTTCTGCTTACTTTTTCAGCTGCCCCTTCCCTTCTCCTGCTCTGAGCTTCCTGCTCTTAAACCCATCTCGCCCACTCTCTCAACGCCAGGCTCTGCACGTGCTGGGTCCCTCCCATCACGCCCTGCGTGTGGGGTGGGGGCCCCTTGGCTGAGTTGCCATCAAACCCATCTTGACCTTGTGGTCTGCTTGTGCCAAGGCTGATGGCTCTGGCTGTGGGGAGGTTCTTTTTGTTTCTTTTTAATTTATTTATTTTTGGCTGCACTGTGCCTTCGTGGCTGCGCACGGGCTTTCTCTAGTTGCAACCAACGGGGGCTACTCTTCGTTGCGGTGCGCGGGCTTCTCATTGTGGTAGCTTCTCTTGTTGCGGAGCACGGGCTCTAGGTGCATGGGCTTCAGTAGTTGTGGCTCACGGGCTCTAGAGCGCAGGCTCAATAGTCGTGGCGCACGGGCTTAGTTGCTCCGCGGCATGTGGGATCTTCCCGGACCAGGGCTCGAACCCGTGTGCCCTGCATTGGCAGGCGGATTCTTAACCACTGTGCCGCCAGGGAAGCCCTGTGGGGAGGTTCTTACAGCACTAAAGCCCAAACCTCCTCTGTGGCTGCCCACACTCCCAGCTCCAGCTCTCCTAGCTCTGCCCTGGGTTCCTCCCATTCCTCTGCTGCCCTCTGTTCCCGGGTCTCCTGAGGAGGTAGAGAGATACCTGGGCCAGGGAGGCGTTGCTGCCGTAGAGGTGAAAGTGCTTGCTGCTGCTGAAGGAGATGGAGAGGGAGCTGCAGAGGCTGAACATGGAGGAGGCCTGTGGGAGGGAGGGGCGGGGGTGGGGCGTCAGGCCAGAGGGAACAAGGACCCAGACCCCACTGACTTCTGCCCCCCAGTGCAACTCAAGGGGCAGAGGCAGAGGAAAATGGGTCCTAGTGGGTGCGCCATCTCTACCCCATTCTCTCCTGGAGCATTCTAACGTGCCGTTTGCCATTGTTGGGAGGACATTTTTCCTATAAAGAACACCTAGGAATTATCTGTAGGCCCCTGAAAACTGTCCTGCGAATTTTAAACAAATCGTGGTGGTCCTCTTTCATCTGCAACTGTGTAAACATTGGGGCTATTTCCTCAGGACAGAACAAAAACTGCAAGGAGGCTCTCTGGGGGGGAAGCCCACGCCTCACCCCTCGAGGCCCCCCCAGAACCACTTGGAGTCTGTTGCCAGCTACCTTGATCTCCCCCACCAGCTCCACCGTCCCGATCACTTGGACGAGGATCTCCTGCCTGAAGACCACTGGGCAGCGGAACTCGGCTCCAAGTGAGCAAGGCTGCGGGAAGGACAGCGGGGGGTCAGGGAGGTTTCCTCCCACCTGCCCCCTGGCCAGCCCCCACCCCAGTTTCTGAGGTCACGGCCCACACCTCAGCCACATCAGATGGACTCTCCAGTTCCTCACGGTGGCAGGTGACAGGAGGCTCCTGGGAAGGATGAGGCGAGGTCTTCAGTTAGTCCAGAGCTGAGAGGGGAGGCCCGCCCCTTGAGGCCAGACCTGCATTCTTCCCCACTCTCAGATACCACCTTGCATCCCAGTTCTTCCCCACCGGCCCCTGGCAGATTCAATCATGCTCACTCTTGTCCCCACACATCTCCCCCCACCCCCACATCATGAGCTCACCCCCAGAGACCTGCACACCCTTCCCTCTGAGGCCCACACTCACCGTCTGCACGCTCCACTTGTGCGTGATGGGCCCCTCGCCATGAGGCTGTGGTACCCTAACCAAGGCCTCCAGGGCGGGCACATTGTGGTCATAGACAGAAGGCTGGATCCTCACCTGGTACAGAGGACAAGGGGCTGCAGAGCCCTGAATGCCACCCCAATGGCCACCCCAGATCCAATCCTCCTTGGCTGGGACCCAAGGGCCCGCTCTTCATTAGGCAGTGGGCAATGGTCAACCATAACCTTACAGCATGGGTTCCACGCGCTTCTCTGCTTCCTCCATGTGGCTAACCCTTGCCCATCCTGCAAGGTACTGCTCAAACATCATCCTGAAGGTTTGGCTGACTCTCCCACAGCACCCTCGTTCCCCAGCAAGATGGCAAAGCATCTGCTTGTGTGCGTTTATCCCCCCTAGACTGTGAGCTGTGAGAGGGCAGGAGCTGTGGCTCATTTCACCTGCAATTCCCTACGGCCTTGACACACTACCCAGCACATAACCAGCCTCGCAAAAAGTAGTTTTTTGAATGAGTGAAAGAAGGAAGGACATTTAACAAGGATAGATGCAAAAATTATTTGGGAAAAACATTTTGGCATTTTGGAATTTATTTAAGAAACATTTCCTGGGGGTTCCCTGGTAGCTTACTGGTTAGGATTCCAGGCTTTCACTGCTGTGACCTGGGTTCAATCCCTGGTCGGGGAACTGAAATCACACAAGCTGTGCGGCGCAGCCAAGATTTTCTTTAAAAAAGCATTTCCTAAGTGCCTTTTATAAAAAAGATCTGTCTGTGCTAGGGCTGGAAGACCCAGAAATGTAGAAGGTGACACAGGAGTAGCACCAATGAATCACAGGTCAAGCAGGGAAATACATATCCAGTTTGTGGGGTTCTATCATTTATTCATTCAACAAACACTTGTGGACACTTTAAAAGCATCAGTTAAGTTAAATTTAAATGGCCTAATGTTAAAGGCAGCATTTGAATTTAGCTGTAAAAGGTAGAGAGGGGATTAACAGATGAAGATGGGGGAAGCCAGCGGGAAGAGAAAATGCAGGGAATTAGGAGAGCACCAGGTGAGTGTGATGTGGCGGAGGGTAGGGTGCCTGGGAAGGAGAGATAGGAGATAAAACTGGGAAGGAGACTTGGGATGAGATTCTGGTGTCCAGAGGCTGGAGGGCCAGAAGTTAGGGACCAACGACTAAGCAATGGGCAGTCCTGGAAGGCAGCCAAGGGGAAGATGGCTCCAGGGGGTTGCACCCACTGCAGGCATGGAATGGAAAGAAGTTGGGAGCCTGTGCCATAGTCCAGCTGCAAGAAGGTGAGGAACTCAGTCCGAGCAGTAGTGAGGTCAGAAGAGAGAAGAGGATATAGACAACAGGACCTGAGGAGACAGTGGAACCAAGTACAGAGGAAGGAGACGTTCACCCAGACTTGGAAGTTTTGCTTGAGGAAAAGGTGGTGCTTTTAAAGGATTCTAAGCAAACCAAAGGAGATGCTGGCTTACAGGAAGATGACAAATTTGGTTTCGAACATCCTGAGACCAAAGCTTCAAGAGGAGCAACTGTACTCCTAGTTACATATCCAGGAGAAACAAAACATATGTCCACACAAAAACCTGTACAGGAATGTTCTAGCAGCATTATCCATAATAGCCCAAAATGGAAATAACCCAAATGTCCATAGACTGAAGAATGGATAAATCAAGTATGGCCCGTCTTACAAAGGAATATTATTTCGCAAAGAAAAAAGAGAATGAAATACTGACACATGCTACAACATGGATGAACCTTGAAAATACTATGCTAACTGAAAGAATCCAGTAACAAAAGACCACATGTTGTAGGATTCCTTTTATATGTAATGTCTGGGATAGGCAAATCTATAGAGACAAAAGTAGTGGCTGCCAGGTGCTGGGGGAGGGAGGAAGGGGGTGTGACTGCAAACAGGTACTGGGTTTCTTTCTGGAGTAATAAAAACGTTCTAAAATTAGATTATGGTGATGCACAGCTTTGTGAATATACTAAAAGCCATTGAATTGTATACTTTAAATGGGTAAATTGGTATGTGAATTCTACCTCAATGAAGCCATTAAAAGACAACAACAACAACAAAAGATGCTAGGAAGACATCCCAGAGGAGATCAGTGACCAGCTGCAGGCACAGGTGCATTGGAGGAGCAAGAGGGACACAATTCCAAGTTGTCATTTGGAAGGGGAACACTTACCCTGGAAGTGAGACACACCTAGTGTAGACAGACACAACAGAACAATCAGTAGCGCAAGCCCAGAGCCCTGAATCTGCTAGGAAGCAATAGCAATGGTGACAAAGCAGAGGACGGAGGGTTAGAACACGTAGGTGGTAACAATCCCCACTAGATGAACACTTAGCATGCTAGGCCTCGTCTGAGTCCCACTAAATGCATGATCTCATTTAGTTCTTTCAATATTCCTATGTGGTGGGCAGTACTATCATCCCCATTTTACAGATGAGAGAACTGAGGCTCAGGGAGATTCACTAATTTGTCTGAAGCTATCAAGTAGTAGAGCTGGCATTTTAACCCAGGCTGTGACTCCAGAGACTGGAACCACTCTGTTCTATCACCTTCCTTGGATGATGGAGAAAACAACAATGCTAAAAACAGCCAATATTGACAGATACCGTTTGTGTCAGCACTGTGCTAAGTTCTTAAACTGCATTTTCTGGGAATTTCCTGGTGGTCCAGTGGTTAGGACTCTGCGCTTTCACTGTCGAGGGCGCGGGTGCATGGCCAAAAAAAAAAAAAATTAAATTAAATTGCATTTTCTCATTTGTGCCTCCTGACAACCCCATAAGGTAGGTGTTATTATCCCCGTTTTACCGAGGCTCAGAGAGGTTAAGTAAGCTGCCTAAGGTCACACAGCTTTAAGTGGCAGAGCTTCAAAAAGATCTCGGGTCTGGCTGAAGCCTATGTTCCTAACCAGCCATGGGAGCAGAAGACCACGAGGAAGGAGATCCGGTGGCCCAGCTGGCCAGCTCTCACTGGGTTTCCATGCCTATTTAGCCCACAGTAAACCTTAGTTATTAGAGCTGACCTCCTTGAGGCAAACAGGGCCTGACTAATGGGACAGCTTCAGGAAGGAGGGACAGGATCACCCATGACCCATGCCGTGTTGGGTTTAGCTAAAACGGAGACCATTAGGGCCTTTAGCAAGAGTGGCTACTTGGCAAGCCAGGCAGTAGTGAGACAAATGCACGGCTGAAGATGCTGGAGGCATCTAGCCCTGGTGACTATTCAGAGGCGGAGAGAGAGAGAGAGAGAGAGAGAGCGTGCTCAAGGGGTTGAGCTGGTTCCAGGCAGAGTGAGGCAAGAATGTAAGGTTTCCAGGTAGCTGGGAAGGCCAGGGCTGCAGCACGACACCCACGTCACCCCTGTGGCGACCTCCACGTCCCCAGGCACTGCGCCAAGCACTCTAGAGGAAGCAGGTGACCCATTTAAACCTCACGACCACCTGTGAAGTTCTTATCCCAAACCTCACTTGTCACAGTGGGGAACTGTGGCATGGACAGGTGAATCCTTGGCCCAAGGTCATACAGAGCGCAGGCGACAGAGCTGGGGTTTGTCGGACTCTTTCCGCTCTTCTGGTGGTAAAAGGACCGGCCTGGTCGACCCAGTAGGGAGCCCAGATCCATCCCAGTGAAAGACACTGGAAGCCAACTCCACTGGTCACTCAGAACGTTCTATTTCAATGCAAATGGGCATCTGACCTTCCCAAAGGTCCCTCCTCTCCTGACATCGAGGTGTCAAAGTGAGATGGCTCCCACCTTTGTTCCGCAGGGAATTGAACTGCCCCGGGTCCTTCCCCGCTAACTACTGCCCAGTCGGCCCTGACTTCAGTGCGGCCTTGGGGAAGATGGTGCCTCTTTGGGGCCTCAGTTTCCCCCACGGTAAAATGAAAATGCTCTTGGCTTGTTCAGAGCCTGCTCCTCTCTGAGGTTACCTCAAGAAAGCCCTAGACGCCTCAAGGTTTAGACTCAGGGGGCGGCCTCCCTCTTCTGAGTTCCCATAATGATGACTCTACTACAGCACCGAGCATTGCAGGAGAAACGAGGACCATTAACTTAAACACATGGATTTTGTATACAAGTAAGTGTTTGAATCTGACCTGTTCCCCTTACTAGCTGGGTAACCAGGGCAAGTTACTTGACCTGTCTATGCCTCAGATTGCTCATCTGTAAAATGGGAACGACACTGCCTGTCTTACAAGCTCTCACGGTTGGGTGTGAATTGCGGGGCTTGCATGTATAAAGGTCCAGGCTCAGAACTTGGGTTTGGTGAGTGGTTGCAGACCCTGTTTTATTTATTGATGCCCTACCACCTAAGAAAGTACCTAAACTGGAATGGTAGCTCATTAAATGTTTGAATAAAAACTAGGTTCTCAGGAATGCCCTGGCAGTCCAGTGGTTAGGACTTGGCACTTTCACTGCTGGCCCAAGTTCGATCCCTGGTTGGGGAACTAAGATCCCAAAAGCCTCACAGTGCAGCAAAAAAAACCAAACTAGGTTCTCTCCGGAAAACATGAATCTGATTCTGTACCTAACTGAGAACGCAATTAGGAGATCAAATGTCTATATAATTGAATCCTAAAATAAATGGGAACTTTCTACTTCAAAAAACAAAAACACCCCACGACACTGTAAATCAACTATACTTCAATAAAATAAATTAAAACAACAACAACCCCAAAACTAGGTTCTCCCTCAGAGCCCTTCTGGCTCTCAAGTTCTGTGATTCCAGAAATAATTTATCCAGAGTTGGAAAGGAGCTGGTGAGTATGCGCCACTGGGAGCATTTCAGGGAAAGGATCACAGAACGAGGTGGAGGACTGGGCCCGTTGAGGATGGGACTGAGTCTAGTTGGTCTCTGCATCCTTGGGCCTCAGGATGGGGCTGAACGTGAAACCTCTAAGGACCCTTTCACACTGAGGTTCATACCTGGTAGATGTGCTTGACATGGTGGATCTTGGGACCCTTGGGGGTGAAACTGATATAGAGCGTGGAGTTTTCCTGGCTGTGGAGAGAGAGGAGCAGCTGTAGAAGCCAGAGAAGACAGCAACCCAGTCACCCAGGGGGCCCCGGGCCAGAGGAAGCCTCGGAGTTGCCAGCCACTGTGCTAGAGACGGCGCAGGCACGATCTCATGTCATCCTGACACTGCTCTGCTCTTGCCCTTTGGAAACTAGGGCTCACTGAAGGGGTCAGTCTTGCCCAAAGTCCTGCAGTGGGGGACAAGGACTGGAACACAAGTGGATGGCTTTTGGAGCTGTGTTCTCCCCACTAGACGCCACCTCGCCGGAGCCTCCACTGTCCTTGGGCCCCATTGCTCATCTCCTCGAGAAGTGCACCAGCCTCTGGCTCGCTCTCCCACCCCATCCGTCTAATGACCTTCCTAATATCACTCTCTGATCCTGCCACGCTCCTCCTCCGAATCCATCAATGGCTCCCTGCTGTCCCCAAGGGTCAGGTCCAAAGCTCCCCGACATCCAGACCTGCCCGCTTCCGAGTCTGCCTGCCTACTGCTCCCCACAGATACCTACCATCCTCTGGGCCTGCACACCCCCTGCTCCCCGGATCTGCCCCACTGTTTGCCGCCCCCATGCCTTTCCCTTTGCTAGTCTCTCTGATGAGAATGGCTGCCTTTCTTCCTAGCCCTTATCTGAACCTCCTCATTCTCCAGACCCCAGTTCAAGCCCCTATTCTGCATGACTCCTTTCAAGTCTCCTCCAACTCACATCATCTTTCCTGGCTCTAATTTCATATCACACCTCAGACAATATTGTGTTTGGCATTTATGTTCAAAAGCACCGGGGACCCCGGCTCAGACATGGTCCCGCCCTTATCTCACTGAGCCGACTTAAAAATGCCACTTCCCTTTTCTGGCTTCATCCTCTTTTCTGTAAATGAGAAAACCGAGCTAGTGATCCCCATGGGTCCTTCCTGCCACAGCATTCTAAGACACTCACTCTGTGTGTCTGGGTTCTCCAACCTGACCATAAACTCTCTGTGGGCAAGAGTCACTGTCAAAACTTTTCTATCTCTTCCAGCACTCTTGGCCCCGGGGAAGAGGGAATCTAGCACGGCTGGAAATGTTCAAGAGCTTGGCTGGAGTTTGGAGTAAGACAGATTTAAGTTCAGATGCTGGTGTCAGTACTTCCTAGCTGTACTACTCTGGGCAGATTCCTCCCTTCTCTGAGCCTCGTTGTTCATCAGTAAATCAGAGAGGCAAGGTGCCTCGCGAGGTGTCAAAAGCTCCAGGGGAAGCCCTCAGCTGCGCAGTGCAGCTGGAGCAGAAGCTCACATCAGCTCAGCATTCAGTCACATTTTCTTCTACCATAAGTATCGATCTGACTCAGAGATCGATAGCCCCGGGAGGAAGGCTGGGGCCCTGGGTGGGGAGGCTGAGGTGGGAGGAGAGGGGGGACGGCCGCTCAGGACTCACTCCTTGGTGAGGATGTTGATGGGGTACATGACTGGGATGCTGGTGGTGGCCGAGTTGTCCCCCAGGAGGCCTGAGTCCTCATTGTTGCTGCAGGGGGCAAGGTAGAGGGCAGTGTTAGGAGACAGTCTGGCCAGGACTGTGTGACAGTCTGAGGCCAGGGTGGGAGGAGATGCTGGCAGGGGCCTGCCTGGGACCTGCTCACCAGCTCACATTGGCGTGCACCTCAACAAAGTCCCCCCAGGAGCCGTTCAGCAGCGTATGAAACATCACCTGGATATCAACCTGTCAGGGGAGGAGACGGGAATGAAGAAGGAAGGCGCCTGGCCCTCAGGGGGCCGCCTTAGCCCCTCACAGCCCCCATGGCCCCACTGCCATAGTCACAGTGACAGCTTATCTCAAGCCCTGGGCTGGGTGTTTTATCCCCATTGTAGAGATGAGGATACTGAGGTTCCGAGTGGTTAAGTCATGTGTGTAAGGTCACAAAATGAATGACCTAACCCTGGGTTTCTCTGATTCCAAAGTCCAGGCTCTCAAACACGACACAGGACACCTCTGCACACATTCTCCTGGGGTAGGGATAAGCCCTGCCTTTCCAATCACCTTCACCTTCCCCAGAGCCAGGAGCTCCCTCCCCTCCTGAGCTTACAGCCCCTTGGCTGCTTGACTCCTGGGGGCTGGAAGCACTCACCAAGCTGCCTGCTTTGAAGATGGGAGAGCTCACGTTGCAAGAGAGGGCCCTGCTCTGAAGCTTGGTCTCCTCAGGAAGCTCCTCGCAGCTCACAGGTATCTGGCTGTGGGGCTGGGGGTGAGAAGAGAGAGAAGGAGCGTTTTAGTGGGCAAGGCTAAGAGTTCCCCAGAGGCCACCAACCCTCAGGTCCCCTCCCCCTGGCCAGGGCACATTTGCAGAAAGGTGGGGCCGAAGAGTCAGGGGTACAGCCAGGGGTTCAGTACAAAGATGTTCACTGCAATCCTGTTTCTCACAGGGAAAAACTGGAAGTGATCAAACAATCCAAAGAGGTGGGAATGGTTCAGTGAATTGTGGTACAATCACAGGAGAGAGTTAAAATGCTGCTACGTCCACACATTCAGCAACCATTTACAAAATGAACTTGATCCTGGGCTAAAGAGGACAAAACCCTTCATCTTCATCGCTGTCTGGAAGCCACAGATTTCAGTTCAGATTGGGAAGAAAATCAGATAAGGAAATAGAGGCTCAGAGCAGTCGAGAGACTTTCCCCCAGTCTCACAGCTGGGTAACCCGGCAGGGATCTGGTAGGAACTTGAATCCAGGTCTGTTTGACCCCAGATCTCAAGTTCTCAATCACTTTACTAGATACCCCTTAAGAAAGCATTTAGTGTTGCTGTATAAGAATAATTCAAGGATCCATCCACAGATGAACGGATAAGCAAAATGTGGTCTATCCATGTGATGGAATATTAGCCTTAAAAAGGAATGAAATTCATACCTGCTATCACAGGGATGAATCTCAAAAACATAACGCTAAGGTGAAGAACATCTTGCTAAGCGATGTAAGACAGACACAAAAAGACAAATATTGTATGGCTCAACATTTTTGTTTTAAATTTCAAAATTCAAAATTTTTTTAAAAACATGGAGGAGGGGCTTCCCTGGTGGCGCAGTGGTTGAGAGTCCACCTGCTGATGCAGGGGACACAGGTTCGTGCCCCGGTCCGGGAGGATCCCACATGCCACGGAGCGGCTGGGCCTGTGAGCCGTGGCCGCTGGGCCTGCGCGTCCGGAGCCTGTGCTCCACGATGGGAGAGGCCACAACAGTGAGAGGCCCGCGTACCGCAAAAAAAAAAAAAAAAAAACAAAAAACATGGAGGAAAAATAACCATATGGAGAGCAAAATGCCAATTAGTTAAAATATAGAATAAATATACAATGTATCAATAATTTGTACCTATGTGTATAGATAAACAGAAGGATAAACACCAAAATATTAAAAGTCATAATTGTGGGTTGTATAAGTACGGGTGTTTGTCTTCTTTAAACTTCTCTGTAATTTCCAAGTTTCTGCGGTGATTATGTATTACTTTAGTAACAATAATTTAAAAAATAAAAGTTGTACTTAAAATAACCCAGCTCGAGAGAGTAAATCCTAGGAGTTCTCATCACACACAAAAATGTTTTTTCTGTTTCTTTAATTTTGTATCCATACGAGATGATGCATATGCATTAAACTTATTGTGATGATCATTTCATGATGTATGTAAGTCAAATCATTATGCTGTACACCTTCCACTTATACAGTGCTGTATGTCAATTATATCTCAATAAAATTAGAAGAAAAAAATAATGAAATAATAAAACAACCCAGGCCATCCCTCAAAGACAAGTTGGTCACCTTTAGGAGGAAGGTAGCTCAGTCTCCCTGAACCTGTGCACAACTTCTTGGTCACCAGGTCCATGAGCCTCTGTCACACTCTCCATTTCATGCAACCCTCTAACCCTGTGATGTCCCCAGCCTCTTTCTTGGTCCGAATCCGAGGCTCACAGAGGATGAACCTTGTATCTCAGCTCACACAGCTCGAGGGTGGCCATCAGGCTGAGAACCCAGAGGTGGTCCGAAGACCTCCGCCCACATCTTCAGGCTGTCCTGACCTCCTGGGGCTCCAAGAGGCAGGACAAGCCTGGCACGTGGTCTGCGGGCAGACCCCACCCTCTCCCTCACCTTGAGTGTCTCCACTTTGCGGAAGGAGAGTCCCCGAGGGAAGCTCAGGCTGAGGTGGACCCAGTAAGCGTCTTCTCCCAAGTTACTCAGTGTCAGCCCCACAGAGAGGCTGGCGGAGGGGGTCAGACGCAGGACTCTGGATCTGGGGGGAGGATCAGGGCAAAGTTATGGGGGCCAACAAAGGAAGCAGGATCAGAGGTGGGGACTTTCAGAACTGAGGGATCCGGTAGGCCAGAAGAAAGAAATACACAAAAATAAGCTCTTGTGCACAGGCTTTAAGTTTTGCGATCTCGTCTATTCCTGATAGGAGAGCTGCAAGGCACCAGCATTTCTCAGAGGGGGAAACTAAGGCCCAGACGACAAACGGAGTCAGTGGCCGTGGGGGTCTTCCGACCTGAAGTCCTATGTTCTTTTTATACACAGGAGCTGCCTCAGGAAAACATCGAGTGAAATAGGAGGCCGTACAGACCTTGCAGTGGAGGTCAGCCCCAGGTTAGCCTCACACTTCTTGTCCTCTCCGCAGTTCTTCTCAAAAGGGATCTGGAAGGCCAAGAAGAAAGGACCAGGAGGCTCAGATCCCCACACCCAGGAGGACTGGACCTTGGCCTCTCTGTCTGCCCCTCTTCCCCTCTTACCTCCTTGGTCTCCGAGTGTGGTGAGGGCCTCAGGATGGGCTGGATGTCCTTGCCCTGCTGAGCACGGAGCAGGGGGAGACAGGAGAGAATAGTTGAGGCAGCAGAACTGATGGAGGAGAGCTGGAGGGGCTCAGAGCTTGGTGCTCAGCTGGGCTGGCTGTGGTCGGGCCCTCTCAGGAGCCAACGCCTTCCCGGGGCAGGCCCCAACCTCCCGACTCAGCCCAAGGCTGTCTGTGCCACACTCCTCTGGTGGCAGTTCCTTGAGGGAGGCTCAGGGTGTCCACTTCCTGTCCTGGCCATGAGATCTGGGCCTTGACAGAGCAGCTCCCCCAGGTTCTCCCAGCCTTTGCTGGGAGCAGCACCTGGCCGCGCAGCCTCTAGACTCCCCTGCCTGGGACTAGCTCCTCCTGTGGTTCTCCTCTGTGAACCCCAGCTCTCCATCTCTTATCAGATCAAGGCCAGTTTTTTCAACATTTCCAGAATTTCTGCTCTGGGCCAGACCCCCCCCCCCCCAGCAGAGATCAAAACAGACACATTGCCCATCCTCCCAGGCTGGTGGGAGAAACAGCCTGGCCTCCTCAAGTGTGAGGATGGGATAGGTACAGGGTATGTTTACAGGATGTAGAAGGGGATCCTATCCTACGCTTGGAGATCAGGGAAGCTTCCTGAAGGGATGGCATCTCAACTGAAATCCACAGGGTGAGGAGGAGGGAGCCAGGTGAAGAGAATGGAAAGAGGCGAAGAAAGAACAGTTTACGTGAAGGCCAAGGCAAGAGAGATTGTGCCCGTGTAAGGCGCAGGAAGATGCTCGGACTGGCGGGAGTGCCGCGTATCAGGAGGGGCAGGAGAGGGAAGCAGGGTGCAGATTCCCCCCAGCCTTGCAAGCCATATTCGGCAGTTGAGGGTAATGGTGACACAGGAGTGTTTTATGGGTGATCAACGGTATGTTCTCAAGAGACTCCAGCCCCCTCCACTTCCAGGCCATCTGCCAAGCAGCCTCCAGACCCTCCCCTAAGGGCGGGGCTCCTGGCAGCTTCTGCTGACTGCTTGCAGCCACCCCAACATTCCCGCACAGATTTCCCACCACCCACCAGACCACAGCCTGTCCCCAAAGGGGCATCCAGGGCCTCTGTCTTGTTCAGTTGTCCTGCCAGAAGCTAAGCCCACCTCCCCATTTCCCCCGAACTTAAAATCGTGCCTCTTCTCTCTCAACCTACGCAAAATCTACTCATTCTGCGAGATCCGGAACAAAGGACACTTCCCCCAGGAAGACTTTTTGACAACTGTGACCTCAGGTCTCTCTCTCTCTTTTTTTTAAATTAGCCTTTAATTTGTTTATTATTATTATTATTATTTTTGGCCCGGCGACACACCTTTCGGGATCTTAGCTCCCCAAACAGGGATCGAATTCGTGCCCCTTGTAGTGGAAGCTTGGAGTCCTAACCACTGGACCACCAGGGAATTCCCAGGTCTCCTTTGAAGCCTGAGTTGCTGCACCACACAGTTTGACTTTTTTATTTTATTCTTTTAATTAGTGCCGATGGGAGAAGCTGCTGGCTGTCCCTATACATCCTGAGTGGGTGGCAGGTTGCGGGGCAGGGCACTCAGCGCAAGCTGCCAAAAACCACAAGAAGGAGTGTGTTTATCAGTCACGGAGCTCCGGCCCTGAAAGCGACCTCAGAATGCAGAGATGCAGAAACCGTCCCAAAGAAAGACAGACCTGCTTGTGCCAGAAAAAAACAAATCTGCATCTTCAGGCTTCCAGGCCCAGGTTCTTTCCATCAGACCCTGCCGCCTTCCGACAGAAGCCAAACCACCAGCTGAGTGTCAAGGATTTCAGAAGAGGAAATTAGGCTTTTGGCACTGGGTAGGGAGCGTGGGATCCAGGAGACTAGGATAGAGAGTGCTTTCCTCTTCTTTTACATAACAAGGGCACCCCAATTAGGCTTTGAGGGAACTACCTGCCCTCAACGGAATACCCTTGGGCGAGAAGGCTAATTAGGATACCCTGTCCTTCCACAGATAAGGGATGGTCCTAGGCTTTCTGGTGTTCTCTCCCTGTAATTTGCATCTGTTAGTATTCGCCCAGGTTAGAAGCCTAATGAGGTCTGAAGCTGATGCACAGAGGGACGCGTGGAAGGGGCCGTGCCCTGGGAAGTCCATCCATTATTTCTTCCTCTTGAGAGCCCCCAGAGCCTCCACCTACCCTGGTCCTCCATCTTCCCAATCCCAGTTTTCCAAATTTCTCTTAAATACAAACTCCCATAGACTCCTTTCTGCTTAAGTAAGCATATTTCATTTCTATTGCTTGAAGCCAATGTAATACAGTCCTGACAAATTGAATTTCTATTCTCTCTTATTTCCTATCAGTCTCTCCAGCTGATCTCTTCTTACCGTGCTTTGGTCCCTCGGTGTCCCTTCTTCCTCCCAGAGAGAGTAATTTAGGGAGACATTGATGGGAGAGATGAGGTCTTGAGTGCACACCTGAGGGCAATAAGAATACACCCTATGTCATGAGTTTAACCTTTACCACACTTCCAGTTAAAGGCACAACTTGTCCATACTTTATAAAGGATGGAATTCCAGTAGCTAGTTGTCTGAGACCTTACCAGGAGTGGAGGGATGTTTACTATACATCAGGTGTTTATGATATGCCCAGCTTGCTTCTCAGTACGAGTGTTATCCCTCAGCCCCAATCCCAAGGCAGACATCAGTCATCAACCACAGCACTTTTCTCCACTGAGTCCTAACAGAAGTCCCCGAATCTTTGTCAAACTCCTCTAGGCAACCATTATCAAAGTTTGCACAAGAAAAGAATACTCTAGAATAAGTAGAATATCCCAGTTCCTTGACAACAGGGGTGGATCTCAGTCTTTTATGTTATTACCAGTGCCTGACACTTTGGAGACGCTCACTTGGAGGACTTTTTGTCCTCACCTAAAGGTTCCCCCAATTCGAAGAGGTCGGCATTATTATCCCCACATCAGAGACGAGGAAAGTGAGGTGTACAAAGGTGACACAATTTTCCTAAGGGCTAGAACTGGGAAGCGAACCCAGATCTGTCCAACTCCCAAGTCTAAAGTCTTTACATCATGTCACAGTGCCTCTTCTCTGGCAAATTTATGTTTAAAATTTCCAAATCTTGTAATGCGGGTTACGGGTATGAGGAGGCAGAGAGGCTCTGAACGAAATGAGATCGTGAGCTGATCGTTGTTGAAAATGGGTGATGGCTGTTTGGCGGTTCATTAAACTCTTTTTCTACTTTTGTATGTCTGAAATTTCCCATAATAAAAACTTGAAAATAAACTTCAAAATCTTATACTGAGTATACCAATCACGTATTCAGTCTCTTATGAAATATTTGAGGCCAGAATAAAATTTAATATCAATCTTATTTCATATAGAACAGGTATAAGCAAACGGAATTTGGGTATTTTGGCAGTTATCTAAACTAACAAGAACTTAAAAAAATTCTTTCTGGGGTGCATTTTTTTTTAATACATTTAGTTATTTATTTCTGGCTGCATTGGATCCTTGTGGCTGCGTGCAGGCTTTCTCTAGCTGTGGCGAGCGGGGGGCTACTCTTTGTGTGGTGCGCGGGCTTCTCATTGCAGTGGCTTCTCTTGTTGCGGAGCATAGGCTCTAGGCACTCAGGCTTCAGTAGTTGTGGCACTCGGGCTCAGTAGTTGTGGCACACGGGCTTAGTTGCTCCGCGGCATGTGGGATCTTCCTGGACCAGGGCTTGAACCCATGTCCCCTGCATTGGCAGGTGGATTCTTAACCACTGCGCCACCAGGGAAGCCCTGGGATGGATGTTAATAATAAAACACCCACACGGCAAACGAAGATACCGAGTGCCGCAACTAAGGCCTGGTGCAGCCAAATAAATGAATAAATAAATATTTCAATAATAATAATGAAAAATGACCACGTGTACCTGGCAAATAGTGACACACCACCGTGCCTGAATATTCCATAGGACCGAATATTCTGTGGCCATTAAAAATAATCTGAAAGCTGGGCTGCAGCATTAATATATGATGTGTGAAAAGAGTAGGGAAAAAATGGTAAGTACTTTACAATTGTAATCATGTTTAAAATGCCTATGGATGTGGATTAAGGACTAGAAGAAAATATGCTGAAGGTATTGTTACTACTGTGATACAGAAGAGGAAACGGTAGGACCAGGAGATCAAGGTGACCTGTGACCTGTGCTGGACAGCGATGGAGCCGAGCCTGGCACTGGGGCTGCCTCCCGCTGCGGTCAGCTCGTCCGCCCCTTCCCTCCCCTGAGCAGACTTGCTGGCTCCTTACCGGGAAGTGGAACCAGAACCCAGTGCAGGACTTGACTGAGGTGACAGCTGTGTTCCTGCTGAGCTCATGTTTCCCTTCTGGGAACAACCCCCGGCTTCTGGTCCGATGGCCATCCAGCTGCAGAGTGTAAGTGAGGTTGGCAACCAGGTGCCCTGGGCAGGGTGGAAAGGCAAGAGTTGAATGATGGCGGATCCTGGGGCCGTGAGCCTGGATTTGGGGCAGGCAGCTGCGCTGGGAAGCAGGAAGGTAGCACTGACCTTTGAACTGGGAGATGAGAGACTTGACCTGGAAACAGACTGTGATGTTAACGCCTTCCTTCTTCTTGTCGCTGGAGGAATGCGAGCACTCGACTTCATGCACTGGGATCTCGGCCGGGGAGAAGGACATGGTTGTGATGATATCCACCACAGGCCGGGAGCTTCAGGGAAGGAAACAACCGACGCTCTCTCTCGGCCTCAGCTGCCATCCCCAGCCAGACCTGGGGCTCCAGCTAGCAGAGGCCAGAGGACTCCCCTTCCCTAAAGCAGACCTCAGTGTCACTGTCTCTTTGCAATGAAAATAATAATGATAATTCATTAGGGCTCCCCATAATGATAATTCTTCCTAGCAGCCTTCTGACCCATTTCTCACACAGAAGAATGAGCTTTTAAAAAGAAAAGTCGGGACTTCCCTGGTGGTGCAGTGGTTAAGAATCCGCCTGCCAATGCAGGGGACACGGGTTCGAGCCCTGGTCTGGGAAGATCCCACATGCTGCGGAGCAACTAAGCCCGTGCGCCACAACTACTGAGCCCACGCGCCACAACTACTGAGCCCGCACGCTTAGACCCTGTGCTCCGCAACAAGAGAAGCCACCGCAATGAGAAGCCCGCGTGCCTCAACGAAGAGCAGCCCCCGCTTGTCACAACTAAAGAAAGCCGGCACACAGCAACAACACAGCTAAAAATAAAAATGAATGAATGAATGAATGAATTTATAAAAAGAGAAGTCAGGGAATTCCCTGGTGGTCTAGTGGTTAGGACTCCGAGCTTTCACTGCCAAGGGCCCAGGTTCGATCCCTGGTCAGGGAACAAAGATATTGAGCTTCCATGCCAGTAACCTTTCAAGGATGCCCCATGGTATTCAGAATAAAATCTAAACTTTTCACTGTCTGTGCCATACCATCTGCCTCTCCAGTCTTCTTTTTTTTTTGGGCTGCACTGGTTCTTAGTTGTGGCACGTGGGATCTTCAGTGCCGCATGCGGGGGGATCTTTAGTTGAGGCATGTGGGGTCTAGTTCCCTGCCAGGGATTGAAACCAGGCCCCTTGCATTGGGAGCATGGAGTCTTACCCACTGGACCACCAGGGAAGTCCCTCCTCTCCAGTCTCACCTCCTACCACACTGACCCTATTTCCGTGCCTTGAACACGTCACACTTTTGCCTGCCTTACGGCCTTGGCACCTCCTGGGCTTTCGACATGGAAAGCTCTTACCCCAGATTTCTGCAAGCCTGGCTCTTTCTCATCTTTCAAGTCCCAGTTCCTCAGAAAGGCCTTTCTTGGCCACCAGCCTATAGTAGGTCTCCCCTGCTATTCTCTCTCACAGAACACTGCTCATGTCCCTCATGGCACTTATCACAATTGTAATGATCTATTTATTTGCTTTACTTTTTTATTATGTTTCCCCACACATACACTGTAGCCAATGACTTGTTCCGTATTGAAGACAGTATCTAGTCACTAGATGACGTTACATGAGGCTTCCAGTGACTCTAAGATCTGGGTCAGGCAGGAAATGCCATCACCATTTCAAAGATGAAGAAACTGAGGTCTTGAGAAGCAAAGTGACTGGGGTAAGATCACCCAAGAAGTCAGCGGCAGAGCTTCGACTTGAATACAGGTCACCAGGTTCTAAAGCCATCCCACATCTCTCTAGGAGGTTTTAGTGTTAGACAGGCCTGGGTTCAAATTCTAGTCTGTCACTGAATAGCAGCTGTTTAACCTGGAGCCAGACACAAAGCCGGTATAAAAGGAGAACCAGGGCTTCCCTGGTGGCGCAGTGGTTGAGAGTCCGCCTGCCGATGCAGGGGACACGGGTTCGTGCCCCGGTCCGGGAAGATCCCACATGCCGCGGAGCGGCTGGGCCCATGAGCCATGGCCACTGAGTCTGCGCGTCCGGAGCCTGTGCTCCGCAACGGGAGAGGCCACAACAGTGAGAGGCCCGCGTACCGCAAAAAAAGAAAAAAAAAAAAAGGAGAACCAAACTCACAGGGTTGAGCCGAGGAGCAAATGCGCCGAAGTCGATAAGCATTTAGCACGATGCCTAGTGCATCGTAACTGCTGAAACGATGAGGACTGGAATCATCCCCAGGTAGGACTCAGGAGTCCCATCTTACCTCAGCACGATCACCTGGCTCTCAGCCCCTACAGCCACATCTACCAGGCCGTCCCCGCCAAGGTCCTTCACCCCGTGGATGGAACGTCCAAACCATCGAATTCCAGGGAGCATCCGGGTCCCTTCTATCCGCTGAGACCAAGAGAGAGATTCATGCTAAGCTGGGGAGAGGACGGGTGGAAGGGCGGGAAGAGTCGGGCTGAGGAGTGGGGTTGGGGCTTGGTGGCTGCCAGCTGCCTGGGAATGGGTTCTGATTGGCAGGCGGGGTACCTCACCTGACTGGGCCAGGGGCTCAGCCCCGCTTGCTGCCCATTGAAGATGTACACAGCCCCCTGCTCTTCCAGAGGGGCTCCCACGGCCACGTCCGTCAGCTCATCCCCATTGATGTCCGTCAGGGCAGCGATGACTGCTCCAAATCGCCCAAGGGGGTAGCCGGGATCCCCGTGCAGCTCTGACACCATGGCGAACCCCAGCTGGGAAGGAGCAAGGCAACAGGTCCCACCTCAGTCACTCAGCACTAACCACTGGACCGCCAGGGAACTCCCCACCTTTGTTATCTGTGTGACTTTGTGCCTTTGGAAAGTTGCCCAGCCTTGCTGAGCTGCGATATTCCCATTTGTAAAATAAAGCTCATAGTATCCCAGAAGGTGATTACGAGAATCAAACGAGGTATCCTATATATAAAAAGTTTGGCACTGGGCCTTGCACACATTTTTAACCACCTCTGCATATTTGCTAACGTTTGTCGTTGTTCTAAAGGTCTGATTAACACAGGATCAGGCAGGGAAAGGCTTTCAGAATAACTGAGACCAGAGAAGGCACGGGAGTCTCTTTCTCCCACAGCCTCCACGCATTGTCCTGGTCCCCACCTTTTTTCTCTGGTAGATAAACACCCGGCCTCCTCTCTGCTCGCCATAGAACAGGGGGGCTCCAACCAGCAGCAGCTCTGTCTCCCCATCTTGGTCCATGTCAACGCCACACAGCTCGCCGCCAAAATAAGAGCCAATCTGCAGGGAGAGGAAGACGTTTGAGGAAGAAACCTAGAGCAGGACACCTCCCTCCCCATCAAGGGCACCTATCCGTCCTACTCTAAGCCCTCAAATGAAGGTCCAAGTCCTGGGTCCCACTCAGAGCCCGTATGAATTCAGACAAGCTGGGATCTTAAGTTGGCAAGTGGGGATGACAAGGCTAACCTCAGAGGCTTTGCAGGGGAACATATGCGACAGTGCGCGGCACAGGGCGAGTGCTCAGCAAGTGCATGCGTGTTCGGAAGACAGCAGGAAGCATAACTGGCGTCACTCCAACCCCCTCTTGGGCGGACGCCCCTGCAATCACGCTCACCTGGATCCCATCTATTTTCTGGATTTGGCTCCAACGTTCTCCGCCCTTTGGCTCTTGGAACAGCAACACCCGCCCCACGTGCTGGTATCGGGGGGCTCCAGCTGCCAGCAGCGACGTGGTCCGTCGGGAGGGCAGCCAGGTCACCGTGTAGCCTGAGGAGAGAGCGAGCGTGGGCCTTGGAGTTAGGAACACAATGGCTGCTGGACGAAGGTAAAACCCAGGGGGAAAGGCGGCAGAGACCCTGAGAAGCTGGGTTAGTAGCAAAGACACATTGAGACGGCCAGAAGACCTTCTCCCGAGAAGAGCAGCCACGTGCTCCGAGGAGTACAAATCCTGCCGTCAGGGTCTAAGACTGCATTTCTCGAACTGTGGACAACACGCATACGCAGGACTAAGCGGCCGCGTACTGCAGGGTAAACATCTTCCTGAGGTTCAGTTCACCTAAGGGTTTATAAAGGAGACTACCTTCTTCTTCTTCTTTTTTTTTTTTTTGCGATACGTGGGCCTCTCACTGTTGTGGCCTCTCCCGCTGCGGAGCACAGGCTACGGACGCTCAGGCCCAGCGGCCATGGCTCACGGGCCCAGCCGCTCCGCGGCACGTGGGATCCTCCCAGAACGGGGCACGAACCCTCGTCCCCTGCATCGGCAGGCGGACTCTCAACCACTGCGCCACCAGGGAAGCCCCTACCTTCTTTTTAAAGAGTAAAATGAAATGGAATATATTAGTAAGAAGAAGGCAAAGTTTGCATGAAGATTAAAAATAAAGCAGCAGATGCCTCAAGACTGCCAGCCTGCCCTGTTTCAGACTTGGCAGCCCCTACATTGCATGACCCAACTTCTTAAAACCAATCTCTTTATAGGTGATAGATAGATAGATAGGAAAAGAGAGAAGAAGAATTATGTATCTATATAGAGATACAGATACAGATATACATATAGATATATCCTATGGGCTTTGTTTCTCTGGAGAATCCTGACTGATAAAATAATATATACATATGTATGTTATTCTTTACATATATATGTGTATATATAAAGAGAGATAAACAAATGTGGCAAATGTTAACAACTGATAAATCTAGGTGAAGTGTATATGGATATTCATTGTACTATTAACTTTTCTCAAAGTGTGAAAATTTTTGCAGAAAAATTTGGTAGAAAAGATTAAAGATGCATTTCAGTGAAAAAGTTTGGTAAGGTAGTACAACTCAGTCAGCATGGAGACACAGCCTAATAAAAATACTGAAATTTAAACATAAGGAGTGGTGGACTTCCCTGGTGGCGCGGTGGTTAAGAATCCACCTGCCAATGTAGGAAACACGGATGGGTTCGAGTCCTGGTCCAGGAAGATCCCACATGCTGAGGAGCAACTAAGCCCATGCACCACAACTACTGAGCCCGTGCACCTGGAGCCCATGCTCCGCAACAAGGGAAGCCACCGCAATGAGAAGCCCGCACACCACAACGAAGAGTAGACCCCGCTCGCCGCAACTAGAGAAAGCCTGTGTGCAGCAACGAAGACCCAACGCAGCCAAAAATTAATTAATTAATTAATTTTAAAAAAACCCATAAGGAGTGGTGATTGTACAGCACAGAGAATATAGCCAATATTTTATAATAACTATAAATGGAGCATAATATATAAAACTTTTGAACCACTATCTTGCATACCTGAAACAAATATGTTATTGTAAATCAACTATACCTCAAGAAAAAAAAAAAAGCAGGAGACTTGAAAACATCTCTGCTTCAAGGTATCACTGAGGTTATCTACATACTTCACAACTCCTGTGGTTTAGGTTCCCTGCCCTCTGTTCCTACACCGATGAAATGCTGGAGGAAATGCCGCAGGAAATTGGACCAGGGATTGGGCGGGAGCCAGGAGCCACCTCCCAGGAATGCTCTGAAGATGACCCAATTTGAACTTCTTTGTTTATTTTTTTTGAATTACTTTTTATTGGAGTACAGTTGATTTGCAATGTTAGGTTAGTTTCTACTGTACAGCAAAATGAATCAGTTATACATATACATATATCCACTTTTTTAGATTCTTTTCCCATACAGGTCATTACAGAGTACTGAGTAGAGTTCCCTGTGCTATACAATAGGTTCTTATTAGTTACCTATTTTATTTATAGTAGTGTGTATATGTCAGTCCCAGTCTCCCAATGTATCCCTCCTCCGCGTGACCTTCTTTGCTCAGAGCAGTTGGAAGTGAATGAGAAAAACAGATGTCTGGGACTCTATAGCCCATGAGGGGAAGGGTGAAGAGGCTGAATCACTCTCCTGCTTCTTCATGTATATTCCTGAAGTACAAGGGTTAAGAAATTGCCCTTTGAAATCAGAGAGACAAGGTTTTAATCCGAGTATTACTTCTTCCTGGCCGTATAATCTTGAGTAAATGACTTCATGTGTCTGAGCCCCAGTCTTCTCGTCTAAAAAAAAAAACTGGGACAATATCAACCTTATAGGGGGTTTCTAAGGATTAAATAAGACCGTGGATGTAAAATGCTTAACACCATGTTAGTGAGATCTAAACTAAGATCAAGATTATATTTACTTCTACACGTACACAGCACACATACATCTGTGTGTGTGTATATAGTGGTATGGCTGCCTAACTAGATTCAACTTTGGGTTATTTCTTCTTATTCAGTGAGCAAATTTGCCAGCTATTTTGCAGTACAGTCATCTCTACGTATCCGCAGGGGATTGGTTCCAGGACCTGCCCCGATACCAAAATCCACCACAGACGCTCAAAGTCCCACAATTGGCCTTTGGTATCCCCGGCTTCCAAATCTGGGGATTCAACCAACCATGGATCATAAACGTGGAACCCGCAGCTGCAGAGGGCCAACTGGATACTGAAGAACAGAAAACCACCTTGAAGGCAGTAGTGTAGGTGCTGCAGTGTAAGTGCAGTGGTTACTAAGCACAGATTTGGGGCTGGGACTACCTACTAGTCTATGACCCTGGGGAAGTTATTTAAAGTCTCCTGGGCTCAGTTTCTTCATCTGTAAAATACAGATGATAAAAATACCTACTTACAGGGTTGTTGGGAGGATACAATGAGATAAAAATAAGTTAATATGTGCCATGCGCTTAGAACAGTGCCTGGCACATAATACTTGCTCAGTAAAGAAAAAGAAAAGGAAAACAAGGAAAAAATCAGAGGGCAGTCTCCCTTAGAAGGGTAAGAGTAGATGCACGATGAATAGCACCAATTTTCCCGAGGAAAGTATTTAATAAGATCTTGTGTTTTGAAAGTTTAATAATAATCTTTGTGTACTGAGCCCACCCCCAGCCAAGGGTCATGGGTGAGGCAGGGTGGAGGGTGGTGGTTCTAGATCTATGAGGAGGTAGAACCTGGAAGCACTCCTATCCCAGGGCTCTTGGAGTCAGTTCGTGCCTTGAGACAGGCTGACTCTTTGAATGTGAACTAGAAGAGCTATAACCCCAAGCGCAAGGGTGAGGCCGTTCTGCTCCTGAGACTGGCATCGGCTTGGATGGACAGCATCCCCAGGACTGTGCAGGACAAGACACCATGAGGCAGAGAGAAGCAACAGCAGTTGGTGGATTGACCAGCCTCGTTTCCTCTGTGCTTGGTATCTGAGAACTCTTGAGACTGAACCAACCCTGGAGTTCCTGGACAATTCAAGGGGAGGAAGCCTCACGGAGGAGGGGCTGGTCCTCCCACCGATGAGGCAGGTTGTTTTAAAGTGGACTCGGGATTTAATTTATAGGTATAACTGAGTAACGACACAGAGAAGTCACTGCCATTGAAAAAAGTTTATCACTCACAGCTCCCCAAAGCAGGTGTCACAGCAGGCCATGCAGGGCCACATGGGAGAAGCCCCAGGGTGGAAGGAGCAAGGGGAGAATGGCCCAGAGCTGTTACTGCAGTTTCGGTGGGAAGGAATGAGGGAGGCAAGGCAAGTTGGAACAAGCTTAGGACTGGACGGTTTGAATGATGTTGGCAGGCTCTGGGCTATAGAGGTGGTCTTCAGTTATCTAGTACCTGGGCCTGGGGTGATTTACGTCAGGGTGGATACTGGCCTGGTGTGTGAAAGTTAGATAAAAGGGTGGTTGGGATGCAGTGTCTGGATTGGCCAGTTGGCCTATGGAAGCCCTGCTCCCAGGCAAGTTGTTTTCTACTGGTAGGAATTAGCTGGCCCTGGGAGGAGCAGTCTCTCCAGGATTAGCAAGGCCACACGATGTCAAAGCCTCATAAGGTATAGAAAATAAAAACATGATTAATACACAGGTGAAGGGTTAGTAAGGGAAAAATGAAGACTATTATAACCATATTTAAACTGAGTTTGTTCATGTTGTTGCTTAATTGCTTTCATTATTATTTTGAAAGTCAATCTGAGTGACTCCCTGGTTCCCCAAAGCTGAAAGAACCCAGCAGAAAAGAGAAGTACTCACCCAAATATCCTGCCCTCACTTCTGGTGTCAATGGTTCATTCCCAACAAACGTATCACCCTGCAGGTCTGTCTTCAGATCGAGAAAGCCCCCAGCCCAGTCCTTGGCTCCAGCGGCCCCTACAATGCCATGGTCCTGCCCAGGGAGGGAGATGAGTGTGGGTCAGCTGCGTTCCCACCACATCCCTCAGCCGGTAGTGTCAGGCCCGCCACTCACCCTGCTGAGATCCGCGCTGATCCCGCTGGAGGACAGCTCCATGTTGAAGGATGTCAGGTCCTGTTTGCTTGTGCCTGAGGGACGAGGTAGGGAGAATGGGCCGAGACCCAAGGAGCCGTGAAAACAGTGTTGCTCAAGAAAGGACTGAGGAAAAAACACAGCATCCACCCGTAGGCAAGGTAGAAAGAGCATGAACTGTTTTTTTTAGGCAGCTCTGTGCAGCTTATGGGATTTTAGTTCCCCGACCAGGGATCGAACCCGGGGCCCTGGCAGTGAGAGTGCCAAGTCCTAACAACTGGACTGCCAGGGAATTCCCAAGAGCATGAACCTTAGTGTCAGACGGGGAAGCGACTTATGCCCTGAGTCTCCCGCGACTCTCCACGCGCCCCAGGTATGGATATTCCGTTCCCCGACTCAGCACGTCTAAGAGGCAGATCTTGATTTCTGCTTCTACTCAGGCTTCCCCTCTACAATGAATAGCACCCCACACCCACCTAGTGACACGCTAAAAGCCCCGGAAACAACCTTGATTCTTCCCTTTTCCCTCCATTCTACCTCCAACACATGACCAAATCATGATAGTTCTACCTGCAAAACACATCTGCCCACTTCTGTGAACCGTCTGTATCACCGCCACACTGGCCCAAGCCATCCTCCTCTTATGCCTGACGAAGGCAGGAGCTTGTTAATTTGGTCTCTTTGACTTCATTCTTTTCTTTTTTTTTTTTTTAAATTAAATGTATTATTTTTTTGGCCGTGCTGCACAGCACATGGGTTATTAGTTCCCTGACCAGGGATCAAACCCGTGCCTGCTACAGTGGAAGTGCAGAGTCCTAACCACCGGACCGCCAGGGAAGCCCCTTTGACTTCATTCTTCCTCTTTCTATGCCTTTTTTCACAGAGCAAGTTGTGTACTCTTTTTTAAAAATGTACATCAGACCTCATCTTTCCCTTTCTTAAAACCCTTCGTAACTTCTCATTGGTCTGAAGACTAAAATCCAAACTCATGAGGAGCTGGGAGGCCCCTGCCTTCCTCTCCAAACTTCTGTCTCCTTTACTCCCCACACTGCTATTACACTGACCTTTTTTCCTGTTCCTCCAGCACACCGAGCCCTGCCCCATCTCCTGGCCTTTGCACATGATCTGCTCTCTGACTATAATGCCCTTTGCCCACACTTCTCCCATGGCTGTCTGATTCTCATCTTTCATGCCTCAGCTCAAAAGTTATCTCAGTGAATTTTCCCTCACTTTAAAAAAAAGCACCTCACGGGATTTCCCTGGTGGTCTAGTGGTTAGGATTCTGGGCTTTCACTGCTGGCTCAGGTTCAATCCCTGGTCAGGGAACTGAGATCCCGCAAGCTGCGCGGCGTGGCCCCCAAAAAATTGCATCTCAGAAAGGCCTTCCTTGAAAAGCTTATTTAAAGTGGCTTCTTCCAATTAAATCTATCTTACCACTTTACTCATTTTCTTTATAGCACTTACCACAAGCTTGAATCATCCTGTTTGTTTACTGACTTTCTTTATCCAACCTGAATATGAGTTCTATGTTGGCAATATCCCTGAGAGTCTGAGTCACAGCGCCTGCTCCATGGTTGTTGCCAGCATGAATAAATAAAATGAAAATAATACCACCAGCCTTGCAAGGATACTGAGAAGAACCGATTCAAGGACATAGATAAAGTGCCTGTTACCTGTAAGCTTTCAAGAACCGTAGCAATTATTATGAAGATTTGTTCATCCAATCAAAGATTTGTTCAACAAATCTCATGAGTGAGATTTGTTCACTCATTTAGAGTCACTAAATATTTGGTGCCAGGGATACAGGGGTGGGAAAGCAGGCACAATACTTGTCACTAAACCTCTCAGTTTAGTGTGGGAGACAGACACCTAATAGAGAGCTCTTTTTTTTTTTTTTTAATTTATTTTTTTGACTGCGTCAGGTCTTAGCTGTGGCATGTGGGATTTTCCGTTGCCGTGCTCTGGCTTAGTTGCCCTGCGGCATGTGGGTTCTTAGTTCCCTGACCAGGGATCAAAACCACGTCCCCTGCATTAGAAGGTGGAGTCTTAACCACTGGACCACCAGGGAAGTCCCCTAATAGAGAGTTCTAATACAATGTATGTCACAGGGGCTGTGACAGGGAATGTACAGTGGTTAAAGCAGCACGTGGGAACCCAGATCAGCGAGAACTTATCAGAGGGAATGACATCTAAACTGTGATCTGAAGGATGAGTAAGGGCAGGGAAGGATAGAGGATAAGAGCTATGATTTATCAAGAGTCTACAAGGTACCAAGCACTTTGCTAAGCAGTCATTAGGGCTTGAATTGTGTCCCCTGAAGAAAAGATGTCTAAGTCCTAACCCCTAGTGCCTCAGAATGTGACCTTATTTGGAAATAGGGTCTTCTCAGAGGTAATCAAGTTAAAATGAGGTCATTAGGGTGGGCCCTGATCCAATCTGACTGGTGTCCTTATTAAAAGGGGCAATTTGGACACAGAGGGACAGACACAGAGAGAAGATGATGGGTAAACACACAGGGAGAAGACGGCCAGGCGACCAGAGTGATGCAGCTACAAGTCCAGGAACACCAAGGACTGTTAGCGAACACCAGAAATTAGAAGAGGCAGGGAAGGATTCTCTCCGAAACCATCACAAGGAGCATGGCCCTGTCAAACCTTTAATTTCTAACTTCTAGCCTCCAGAACTGCAAGACAACACATTTCTCTTGCTTTTTAAAATTTTTTAATTTTCATTTCTCTTGATTTAAGCCACCTAGTTTTTGGTACTTTGTTACAGCAGCCCTAGGAAATGAATACAGCAGTTAAACCTTACAACCCTCTGAGACTGGTATCACTACCCCCCTTTAACAGAGAACAATGAGGCTCGGAGAGGGAAAGTGACCTGGCTGAGGTCACACAGCACAGGCAGAGTGAATTCTTGAGCAGGTCTGCCTGGTCCCATTAAATATAATCCATTGCCTCTTCAAGTGAACTGAACACCAAGGCTGTGTCCTAGTGAAGGGGCTTCCTGGGGGAATCAGGTATCTTTCAGCAGACTAAGCTACCTGGGGAAATACTCTCCCATAGGCAGTCCTCCATCTGGCGACTACAATCAGACCTCTTATTCTGGGCCAAAGAAGAGGGCCTGTGGGCTCCTTGCACTTGGCCCCTGCCTGCTTGCCTGTCTTAAATAATTTGAGGCCCAGGACAAGTGACAATGAGGGAGCTGAGTGAGGAGAGGAAGGGATTATAGTCATTCTACAGGGCTCAGCTGATGCCTACAAGATATAGGTCAGCTCGGGGACCCATCCTGGACCAGGCTGAGCTTCAAGAGGAAGACAGACTTTCAGAGGGAAATAGAGGCTGCTCCTAAATTACCCTCCCTTAAATTCCTACCTGAGGGCTTTTAACTGGAGAGCTCTTAACACAGTGACAGACGCTCTGTAAGCTCCAGTGATTATTATTCCGCGTGTCCTTAGTCTGATGTCCCAGGTGAGGTTCTGTATACATCCCCCTGAACCCTCTCTTCCAGGGTCTGCCACTCACCTTCAATGACATAGATCTTTTTTTGCAGCTCGGTGAATAGATCTTTCAGCTTCTCAAACGTGTCCAGAATCTTTACAAACTCCTCCGCAGGTTTTGAGGCAAATTCATGGAGTGTCTCCTGACTTTCCTTGGTCTTAAAATACTTTCCAATCTGGAAGAAATGGAGAGTGAAGAGCTAGCATCCCCAGAATGGCAGACCAATTTTCTGTTATTTTCACAAGACCCTGGCCCCAGGGAGAAAAGGAGTGGGGTTCAGGAATAGGAGAGGGAAGATGGGTGGTAAGAAGAGGCAGGGACCTGGAGCCCGTACCCCAATGATGTAGCGGATGATGTCTTTGGCCGCGTCAATGTTGGCTTTGTCAGTGGCTTCCCCGTCAGTGATGATGATAAGCACTTTGGTGGCATCTGGCCGGGCCCCCAGCTCTTGCCGGAACACCTTGGTCCTGTGTCCAGGAAGGAGGGGATGTGAGAGACTCCCCGCAAATCACCTAAGGTCTCCCTCTTACCCTGCTCATTAAGTCACTGTCCTGCTGATTATGCCAAATCCCTTCTCACAATTCCCAGACAGCTATTCCCAGCCTTCAAAGCTCTCCTCTGAAGCTCCTTCCTCACCCTGGTTGCCATATCCCTCCTTCTGGACCAGTGGTCTTCAACTGAATCCTGGGCAGCCACGAGGCTGTCCCAGAGTCTGTGGGCAGTGAGGGGAAACTCTGGGCTTCCTACTTTTCATTTCAACCACGTGGCAACTACCCTTTAATCAGTTAGATATGCTGGTGATCTAGGTGAGATTCCAGTGGAAGGATGGGCTCCATGGCAGAAGGAAATTGGAAAGCCACTCTTCTAGAGAAAGCTCATATAACACCCCCTTCTGCCTCCCCTACCATTGCCAGACTACTTGTACATCTCTGCTGCAGCAAATCTCCTAGGTAATCAAAGAGACTTGTTTCTGTGTCGATTTTTCCCCAAACCAGATTTGCTGCTGTATCTCTGGCTCCTGACTCAGAGTAGGTGCTCAGTGCACGTGACAGAAGAGAAAGAAGGAAGGAGTGAATTCTGGACAGGCCGAGGCTCCAAATTCCTGCCCTGCCCACAGCCTCCTTCTGAAGCAAGACAGGCTGCCCACAGCTTCCACTGGGACAGCCGCTCTATTTGAACATCCTCCCCTCCTCACCCCACAGCTAACCAAAGATGGACAATTAATCCAAGAGCAGCCAGTCCACAACCCCTGACTTATGGCATGACCTGTACTGGGAACAGAAGCTGAAAGTCACCTGGAGAGGCCACAGTGGGAGGTGAACAGATACAGAGAAGAGGGCGGGCGAGCTACTTGGAAGCTGCCACAGACAGAGGAACCTGATGGGCGGGGTCAAAACCACATCTTGTTCTATCTCGGATGCAAATGTTTCCCCAACTTCCATCCACCTGGACATGGCCTATCATGGATCCTCCTCATGGATTTCCACCCTGGTTTAAACCACTATCATCTCTCACCTGGATTTTTCAGTGTCTGCGAACTGGCATCCCTGTTTCCACCCTTGCCCCTTCCACAGTCTAATATCAACCCTGCAGCCAGGGGGATCCTTTTAAAAACATAAATCAGATTATCACTCCTTTGATCAAAACCACCAATGGGGCTTCCCTGGTGGCGCAGTGGTTGGGAGTCAGCCTGCCGATGCAGGGGACACGGGTTCATGCCCCGGTCCAGGAGGATCCCACATGCCGCAGAGCGGCTGGGCCCGTGAGCCATGGCCGCTGAGCCTGCGCGTCCGGAGCCTGTGCTCCGCAACGGGAGAGGCTACAACAGTGAGAGGTCCGTGTACAGCAAAAAAAAAAAAAAAAAAAAAAACCACCAATGATTTTCATCTCACTCAGAGGAAAAGCCAAAGTCCTCACTAGAGCCTCATCCAGACTTCGATGGTCTCTCTGACTTCATCTCCTACTACTTGAACTCATCACTTACTTCTCTCTAGCCACACTGGTGTCCTGGTTCTTCTGTGAACATCCCAAGCATGGGATCAGGGCCTCTGCTGTTCCCTCTACCTGGAATGGTCTTCCTTCAGGTATCCACATGGCCTGCTTCCTCACCTCCAACAAGTCTTTGCTCAGATGTAACCTTCCCTGATCTTCCCATTGAACATTGCTTTATTTTTCTTTGTAAAACTTACATCTTCTACTATATGATCCAATTTACTTATTTATCCTATTTATTACATTTCTCTCCCCTACTAGAATGTTAAGCTCCAGGAGGGCAGAGACTTTTCTTTGTTTCGTTCACTGTTAATTCCTAGCACCTAGAAAATGGCAAACAAAAACCTGCAGACCAGAGCCAGCCCACAGCTTGTTTTTGTATGGTCTCTGGGCTAAAAATGGTTTTTATATTTTTGTTTTTAAAGAGTTACAAAAACAAAGAAGAATATGCAACAGATAACTGTTATGTGGCCACAAAAGTCTAAAATAGTACTATCTGGCCCCTTATAGAAAAAAATCTGCCAAGTCCTGACCTGGAACACTGTCTGGCACACAGCCAGATGGTCAAGAATTATTTATGAAATACATTTCCATGACCACTTCTTTTTGTTCCCACAGTTGACACCTTTTGGGGTATCTTCCCATCCTGTGGGGACCCAGTTCTCTAAGAACTGCCCCCTTCCCAATGGAGGTGGGACCCCTGAATCCATGTTACTCTACGTCATGAAGTAGAACAAGGTCTTAGCTGGGTTGACCCATGGACACACAGTCTAGGCTCAGCCAATCAGATTTCCTCTCTCCTGGAGGCTAGAATTCAGGTTGTTCACCTGAATTGAGGAACTGAGGCTGCCATTTTTTCAATGGACATTGTTTGATCATGTACCCACCAGAGCCATCTACAGAGAGAAGAACGAAGTAGACACGACAGGTCAAGTAAGCCCCAGAAGAAAAGAACTGGAAACACATGCAGAGTCTTGAGATACATCACATGCATGTTTAACTTATGCAAATCCAACTATACATGCTTGGCAAAGAAATATAAATGAAAAATACAAGTGTAATAGTACAGGAGATCCTTTCTGCTATTTCACTCAATCTGAGCGTATGCCCCGGGGGAGCATGAGATAGGAGATGTAATTCTCTTATTCCCCAAAGTGGTCTCAGTTTCCATGGCCACTCTAATGTTTAAATACAGGTATTTAAAAAATACACAATATGGCCCTTTAACACAGTCCAACTACATTCATCTAGGTCTCAATTTAAACACAGTAATCTGATCCAACTCTGGGTTAGTAGGTTTAGAAAATCAGGATATGCTAGTTTCCAATATGGGACTTGGATATATTGACTCTGATGAAAAATTCAAAGAATAATTCAAAAGTAACTTGACTCTCTGAGATTTGTATTCATACACTGACTTCAAAAGCTGATCCCCAACTAACATGTGACTCTACCGTGGCTGCCATCATTCACAATCTCTTTTCAAGTTCTGGTTCTAATCCCTCACGAGGCCTGGAAATATTCTCTGTCCCAAAGGTTCATGAGCTATCCCTGCATCCTCTCACGAATTCCCCTTTGGGATTTAGCTGGTGTAGAGTCCTGTTATAATCAAAAGAACCCCGGAATTCCCTAGCGGTCCAGTGGTTAGGAGTCTGTGCTTTCACTGCCCAGGGCCCGGCTTCAATCCCTGGTTGGGGAACTAAGATCCCACAAGCCACATGGCGTGGCCAAAAATAAATATAAAAATAAACAATAATCAAAAGAACCTGGACTATAACACAATATTGTAAATCAACTATATACTTCAATAATAATAATAATAAAGAACCTGGAATAAAATTGCTCCAGTAGAATGCTTACAATAACCTGCCCCTTGCTGAGCCCACCTGTTGAGTTCCTACAGCCTGCAACTTGAAGAAGCTAGTGCTCACAGAACAACCGACGGATGGGCTCTCTCACACAAGGGAACTCACGCGACATAGTTGATGGCACCGAAGGTGTTGGTCAACAGGCGCATGTGTTTGACTTTGGCAAGAAGAATATCAGGGTCCTTCCAGTTAACATAATCCAAGAAAGTAAATTCTGTTTTGTAGTTTGAGGAAAACTGAACAGCTGCAAACTAGAAAAAGGAAAGAAGACAAAAAATGACGTTACATAGTCCTTCCCACTTGTTTGCTCCAATCTCTACATTTTTTTTATAAGTTTATTTTATTTTATAAATTTATTTATTTATTTTTGCTGCGTTGGGTCTTCATTGCTGCGCTTAGGCTTTCTCTACTTGTGGCAAGCGGGGACTACTCTTCGTTGTGGTGCGCGGGCTTCTCATTGTGGTGGCTTCTCCTGTTGCAGAGCACGGGCTCTAGGCACACAGGCTTCAGTAGTCGTGGTGCGTGGGCTTGGTTGCTCCGCAGCATGTGAGATCTTCCCGGACCAGGGCTTGAACCCGTGTCCCCTGCATTGACAGGCGGATTCTTAACCACTGCACCACCAGGGAAGTCCCACCCATCTCTACTTCTTTTGTTTTTTTTTTTTTTTTTTGCGATATGCGGGCCTCTCACTGTCGCGGCCTCTCCCGTTGCGGAGCACAGGCTCCGGACGCACAGGCCCAGCGGCCAGGGCTCACGGGCCCAGCTGCTCCACGGCATGTGGGATCCTCCTGGACCGGGGCACGAACCCGTGTCCCCTGCATTGGCAGGCGGACTCTCAACCACTGCGCCACCAGGGAAGCCGTCTACTTCTTATCCAGGACCTGGGCAACCCAACTCCACATTCCTGCCTTGAATCGTTCTTTTGTTTTATTTTTTCGGTCACACCTCTCAGCATTCGGGATCTTGGTTCCCTGACCAGGGATAGAACACATGCCCCCTGCAGTGGAAGCATGGATTCACCAGGGAAGTCCCTCGAATCATTCTTTTGAAAGTGAGGCTGTATATAAACAAACACAGAAATAAATCAACCTGGAACCCGTTATGGAGTGCTGTCTGCTGGGCTCCGGTTCTCTGGGTTCTGCCTACCTCACCAATAGAGGTGGTTCCCAGCAACCATATTTCTGCTGAGTGACCCTGCTAAACAAGATACAGTTGGCTGGGACTGAGGTGAGGCCAGTCAGAATCTCTCCTCTGAGAAACTGGAATTTGCAGAGGGAGGGGTTGCTTGAGAGGAAGATTGGAAAAAAAACAACAACAAAAAACAAAAAAACACCTCCTGAAACTTTAACATGTGAACTTGGGAGCTTTCCACAGGCCCATGTGATCCAAAGAAGCTGAGAGCCAGTCTACAGAGAGAAAGAGAAAGAGAGAAGGAAGCAAAAGCCAAAAAGAAACAGAAATGAGAATTAGGGAGAATTCTGGAAGCAGAGGTCCAGTAATAGCCATGCCCTTAGGTTCTAGAGAAAACTTGTACTAAATTTTCCCTTTATGCCCTTAGCTAGCTCAGGTAGGCATCTATTGCTTACAACCAGGAATCCTAACTGATATATTTACCTGGTAGGAAGAGTTGCTGAGTTTCTTCATCACATCCTTCATGAAGTCCAGAATTTTCTGAAATTCATCTTGTTGCAAGCTCATTGAGCCATCAAACAGAAATACCAAGTCTACGTTGCCCTTTATACATTCTACAGAGGCCAGACACAGAGGGACTTGGTAAAGAGTCTCTGGGGGTTGGCCTGCCCATGCCAGTTCCCATGTATGGGCAACCACTTGGAGGTATTTTTACCCACTGGATCCCCCGTTCCTTACCCTGATAACCAGGGTGCCCTTGCAGCACCGGACCACTCAGATTCTGGTGGAAGAGGTAACACAGGCCACTTAGATAGATGTTCTGGTCACATGTCCGAGACAGCCCAGGGTCACAGGCCTGAAGGAATCAAAGATTTTTTAAAAGGTTGGGGCTTCCTCTTGCTGTGTGTCTTTAGGGCATCATCAACCAAGAACAAAAGCCTTCAGGGTCATCATCCCCCGACCTCATTCCCATCATCCAACTGGTTGCTAAGGCAAGGTAATTCGGCCTCCAGGTATCTTGTATCAGTCACTCCATCCCCACTACCAATGTTATATGCCAACGGATGCTCGCTGCCTATAGGACAAAGTCTAAACTCCTTAGTTTGGCATTCATATAGTTCACAGTAGGCACTATCCTACATTTCCAAACCCATCCCCTTCTATTTCCAATTACACATTCTGTGTTTAAGCCAAATCAAATGACTCCCTATTCCCAGAATATACAATGATGTTTCTTTCATTTATGACTATCTTTCCTGCCAGACTGTAATTTCTTGAAAGTCAGGGCTCACGTCATGGTCATCTTTGCATCTCACTCCCCTTCCCCCATCAGAACCCAGCACAATGCCAGGCATGTAAGAGTAGCTAAGTAATCAAGCTCCAATTAAATACTGGATAACTATTTCACTCGCTTAGCCTTCTATTTCTTATATACCTGTGTCAGAAGGATGCTGCTGGGATGAACTGTAAAGAGTAATGGACTTGTAATCAAATAGGAATTATATTCAAATCCTGGCTCTACCTCTTTAAAACCATGTGACCTTGACCAGGTCTTTTAACCCCTTTGGTTCTGTTTCCTCATGTGTAAAATCTGTATACTGATCCCTATCTCACCTGAGTGTCTTGAGGATTAAAAGAGATAAGGCAGTGTTTCCCAAACTTTAGGCGTTTGTGTACCAGTTCACAATTTCTGTCATATGGGCATATCATCCACACTATTATTAATATTTTATTTAACTAAAATTTACTTTTTTTAAAAAATTGAAGTATGGTTGATTTACAATGTTGTGTTAGTTTTTGGAGTACAGCAAAGTGATTCAGCTATATATATATATATATATATATATATATATATATATACACATTCTTTTTCATATTTTCTTTTCCATTATGGTTTACGACAGGATATTAAATATAGTCCCCTGTGTTGTACTGTAGGACCTTATTGGGGGAGGGAGGATGGAGGAGGGAAGGATTGGGAGTTTGGAATTAGCAGATGCAAACTATCATATATAGGATGGATAAACAAGGTCATACTGTACGGCACAGGAAACTATATTCAATATCCTGTGATAAACCATAATGCAAAAGAATGTGAAAAAGAACATATGTATAACTGGGTCACTATGCTGTATAGCGGAAATTGACACAACGTTGTAAATCAATTATACTTCAAGAAAATTAAAAACAAAAACAAGAAACAAAAAACAAAACCCAAGAGGAACTTGTTTAAAATTTACTGTTTTAAACTTTAGCCTCATCCTATGCAATGTGAGGCAAGAAATCATGAATTTAACGTACCTGGTGAATATTTTTCTAATAAGCCATTAAATAAATATATGACTATTAAAACATTAAAAGTTGTGTACCACCACAAATCACCTTGTATGTTAACGGTCACAGATATTGTACATTTGGAAAAAACACTGAGATAACTAAGGTCTCAAAAATAGCTGACTGATAGATGGCTCTCAATAAACACTGACTGAATCTGAACCTTTCTGATGCCTATAATCTTCTATAGCACGGGTCCCCACCCCCTCGGTCCGCTACCCTTCTGGGGCCTGTTAAGAACTGGGCCTCACAGCAGGAGGCGAGCGGTGGCGAGCAAGCAAGCAAACCTTCATCCGCCTCTCCCCATGGCTTCCCTTCACCGCCTGTACCATCCCCCACCCCCACCCCCAAGCCCGGTCAGTGGAAAAACTGTCTTGCACGAAACCAGTCCCTGGTGCCAAAAAGGTTGGGGACCGCTGTTCTATAGGATCTTTAATCCATTTTTTTCTTTTCTTTGTCTCCCTTTCCTAGCATCAATCTTCACAGGCGCTGATATCACACTGTACAGAACTCTTACCAAAAGGCTGTCACTTGTGGGGTCTGTCGCCAAGGTCATTCCCAAGTACTTGGAGGTATAGTTGGAACCTGCAGGCACCAGAAGATTGGTCTGGAGGAACTTAGGCAATCCAGGTGTGATGGGGTCAGCCTCAATTTCCCGATACCATTCCTCCCAGCTCCCAAATCAGTTACTCACTACTCAGTCTGACTGGCAAGCAGTGTCCAGTGCCTGGGTGGCACTGATAGAGGTTTCCCATGTTGTTCCCCTCACCTGGAGCTCCCACAACAACCCTGATGAGAAATCGCATCTGTGAGATGGAGTTGCCCAGGCCTTTACCCCCCCCTCCCAACTCCTACCTATTAAGGGGGTTTGGACCCCCCACAAGATATCTCAAAGCAATTCAGCCACTCCTCTTCTGGGTGACTCCTCAGCCCCCATCTCGTCCCTATTGAATCCCAGATAAATAATCCGATGTGACAGAATTCTAGAAAGTTAAGGATCTTTTCCATTTACAGTCCAGAAAAACAGAGGCCCAGAGAATGGTCTGCTGGAACGTCACAATACGAGTTCATTTAATCAGCCAACAATTCAAAAGTCGTTTATGGCTTACCTGCTATGTGCTAGGCTGTGGTATGTACTAGGGAGGGGTGGGGATTAGAGAGAAAAACCAAATCTCTGCCATCGAGGAGCTCACTGTCTAGTCTGGGAAAGAGTCTGGAATCTAGGAAGTATGGCCAAGTGTTTTAGGGGTTGTGATACATATTCCCTTCTATTAGGCACTTATAAGGTGCTTTAATGATGGATGGTCCACATCGTACTATCTGATGGCCTTGCTCCTGTTGCTTGGGTCCCACCACGGACTCCTCAAAACCGGAAGGTCCTGGCCAGGGCAGGGAGGACCTGCGGCGACAGCTCACCCATTTCCAACCTGCAAGACGCGGTACCCAAAATGCCTCCCGGCGTCTGGGATGGAGAAGTTTTGCACGTGTCGCACATCCAGGTTGTAGCTCCAGGCTGGGGCTGAGGGAGACCAGGACCAGGTCAGCCACTTCCGACCAGGGACCCCCCACGACCACCTCAGAGCGGCGGGCGTTGATTGGCCTCAACCCACGTGCCCGCAGTGGGCGGCCTCACCCGCAAAGACCTCGCTTCCTTCTCCCCAGGCCACCCACACCCCGGGCAGGGCTGGCAGCCCATTTCCTGGACTCCAGGAAATGTGAAAGCAATTCCCTACTACCCAGAGCTCTGGCAGCGCCAGGGCCTGGGGAGGACACACAACTTCCCGATTGGCCCATCAGCAAAGAAGGAAGGATGAGAAGGCAGAGGCCCCTAAGAAAGGAGCAGTCCGAAGGGCCCCCCCCCCAACCCGAGGCGGTGGGGATGCCCCAAGGCAGGGTGTATCTCCCCACACACACCCACTTCTCCCCTGGGCTTGGGGCCCCGTCGCCCTGAAAACTCAGATAATTAGCCTCAGGCTCCCTCCCCGTGAAAGTTCAAGATCCCCTGATCCTGTGAAGCTGCCTCCTCACTCTTGTACTGCTCCCTGCCTCCCCACCCCACCATGGACCAGTCTCTGCCATAACCATTAGATCTCAAATTCCCCCATCACATCCCCCACCTAAGCCCCAAACTGTTCTTTTTGGCCTTGCTTTCCTTCCAGGCCTCAGGCTCATTTCACATCTTAAGATGTCATTTCTTTCCCCCCTTCTCCCTCCAGAATTCCTGGGCCCCACGTTACCTATGGCCAATCCCACACTTAAAACAGCTGCTCATTTACTCTGGTTCCACAAAGCCCTGCAGTTTCCCTGGTCACAGACACATGTCCCCTCCCCTCCCCACCTCTCTTGCCTACCAAAGAGAAAAGGCCCAGACAGCAGCAGCCTCATCACCATGATGCAGGAATTCATCTTTCAAGGGGCTGGAGGGACCCGACCTAGGTGCAGTCTCAGAGGGCTCTTGGGATTTACTGGCAACCTAGACAGGGTGAAAGAGGGAAATGATAATGCCTCAGGGCCGCTTGCAGTGGAAATTTCTCACAGAGGCGCCAGGCTGGTGACACTGCACTGGGGGAGAGAGGGTTGTGCCTGGAGGGGTTGTGAAACCGCATGGGTTCAGAGAGGAAGTGTAAGCAGGTTAAAGACACTTCCTGTGCCTGCTTGCATTTTCTTATCATCCAGCGGCAGGCAGCACAGTAGTGCTGCCCGAGAGCTGCTGTGTCTCAATCCTTCACCAGCACACAAACTTAAGATTCGTTAAAGCTCAGTGGAGGACTGGTCAGATGAACTGTGGTACAACCGTAATGGAATGCTATGTAGCCACAAAAAAGGAGGATTGAAAAAAAATAAGATGGGGGGGAAGAATGATGTAGCTTTCTCTTGATGTTGAAAGATGCCCATGATACACTCACCATCGAAGAAAAAAAACAAGTTACAGAACAGTATATTTAATAATTCGTTTTGAGTCTAAAACACAAACAAAAAATAATAATTTCCACAGAATGGGAGATATATGATTTGCAAGTCATCTGATACAGGACTTGTATCCAGAATATATAAAGAACTCTTGTGGGACTTCCCTGGTGGTCCAGTGGTTAAGACTCTGCACTTCCCCTATAACGGTCGCGGGTTCCAACCCTGGTCAGGGAACTAAGATCCCACATGCTGTGCAGCACTGCCAAAAAAGGAAAAAAACAACAATGACAAAACAAAACAGAATATATAAAGAACTCCTGTAACTCAATGGTAAAAAGACAACCCAGTTTTCAAGTGGGCAAAGAATTTGAATAGACGTTTCTCCAAAGACAGTATATAAAATGGCCACTCCGTACACGAAAATGTTCAACATTATTAGTCATTAGAGGAATACAAATCAAAACCAAAAGATACCACTTCACACCAAAGAGGGTGGCTAGAGTAAAAAAGAAAGAAACTAAGTGTTCGTGAGAACGTGGAGAAATGGGAACTCTTGTGCTTTGCCGGTGGGAATTTAAGCTGGTGCAGCTACTGTGGAAAACAGTTTGACAGTTCCTCAAAAAAGTTAAACATAGTTTCCATGTGACCTAGCGATTCCTAGGTCTAGACCCAAAAGAATTGAAAATATGTTCACCAAAAAACTTATACATGAGTGCTCATAACAGAATTATTCATATTAGCCAAAGACTGGAAACAATGCAAATGTCTACCCACTGATGAATGGATAAACAAAATGTGGTCTATTCATACAGTGGAATATTATTCAGTCATTAAAAAAAGAATGGAGTATTGGTACATTCTACAGTGTTTGTCCATGTAGAATGTTTGTACATTCTACAAACATTCTACAATGTTTGTCCATGGACAAACCTTGAAAATCATGCTAAGTGAAACAAGTCAGGCACAAAAGGTCAGATATGGTATGCTTGCATTTACATGAAATGTCCAGAATAGGCAAATCTATAGAGACAGAAAATAGATGAGTGGTTGTCAGGGCGGGGGGAGTGGAGAATGTGGAGTGACTGCTCTTGGGTATAGAGATTTTTTTTGGAGTGATGAAATGTTCTGGAATTAGATAGTGGTGATGGTTGCACAACTTTCTGAATATATTTTTAAAAAACACTAAATGGTATGTGATTTATATCTGGAAAAAAAAGAAAGATAAATGGAAGTTGAAATTATGGGTGTGTTTGTAAAAAAAAAATCTGAAACGACACACAACCAAACTCTAAACAGTGATTACCTCTGCAGAATACGGATTACACATTTCTGCATTATCTGGAAGAGGATGTATAACTTGGGTAATTAAAAAAAATAAAAATATTAAAAACACAACAGAATAGAGGAAGTGTATTTGTTTATGGGAAAACAATACTGATACACTTCTTATTCTCTCTGTTGTGAGGAAATCCTGCTCAACCAGCAAGGCCACTTCCAGTGTCACTGCCCTGCAGAAGGCTTTTGCAGTCAGATTACCCATAATCTACCGCCAGGCAGTTACAACTTGACGAGCTGGCTCTTGTTAATTAGATGATATTAAACAGTCTTTTTCAAATTCAGTTAAAATCAGATAAGTCAGACTGATTTCTTTGATTCTCTGTACAGCAGTTTCAATTTACAGCTAACCAAATTCTTTTGTTTTGTTCTGAAATTACAAAAAGAATATACATTTTAAAATTCAAACATCACAGAAGTGTATAAAGTAAAAGGATAAAAACTCTAGAATAACCATGGTTACCAGTTTGGAGCCCTACGTTCTTCATGACAAAAAATTATTAGTTCTAGTAGTTAACCATACAGGTTTGATCTGTTTGGAAAAACTATAATTCTCCTCTCACCACGGAACATCTAATCCAGAATTAATAGTCAAATTAGCCATCTCCAGTGTGAAGGTTTTCCTTTACACCAGCTTCAAATTTTAGTTGCTTGAGTTAGGGCTTAAGTTTATAGAAACTTTAAGTGTATCAGTAGCAACGAATAGAACACCTGGGATGAAAGGATTCAGGAAACACTCTCAGAGTCTCCATTGCTTGGATTATATTAGTTTATGTGTATGTTTCAGCAGGTGGGTATACTCATTTGTGTATTTATCATGTTCAGGTTTTCAGTTTAAAAAAACAAAAGAATTATACATATATATATAATATATATATTTTTCCCCCCACTTCTTTTCAAGGTTTATAAGGCTGAGGAACTATAAAGTACAAGTAAGCCCCAAAGATTCTAGGAAGTCAGGGGCCCAATGCAGGAGAGAGCAGGTGATTCCCCTGAAGAGCTGGGCTGCAAGGATCTCAGGCTGAGACCACATGGGGAAGGCCTGAGGGGCAGGATACACCTTACACACACACACAGACACACACACAGACACACATACACAACTTCTTCCCTAGTCATGTTCGCCAGCTGTCTTCATCATAACTGAGACTGTCAGTTCTCTGAGGGCCCAGATCCTCTGAACTGTCTCTCCATTCCATCCCTTCTGTTAGAACCTCCATCAGTTTTCACCTGAACAATTTATTGCCACTGCAGCTCTTCTTTCCCTCAGTCCCCTCCCCCTAGAGAAGGTTCTACTTCCCAGCTACTCGCCCAGTAGCCTTGAGAAACCTGAGCATGTCTCTCTCACGCTTTAAAACCCCTGATGATTCCCCTTTTGCCCACACAAGATTGAGTCTGAGCTCCTTGGTATGGCTTTCAGGGGCCTTGTTGCCTCTCTGTGCCCCATGGTCTAACCTACTGAATGTCTCCTCAGTGGGCAAACAGACCGAGCATCTAGAGAAAAGTTTATGAAACACAAAGTGTTGGCCATACTCGCACCCCTTTCTGAGGAAAGCAGCTTCAATAGGTGGTCTCTGTATGATGTCATATTGACTGCATCAGATGAACAGTGTGGAACGGATTCTGTTGGCGTGGTGATGGCTGAATGGACCTGAGGTGATGCCTGGGGCAAAGATGGCCACGGATAGACTGGACCCAACACATGCAGCTCTCTCCAGGATGACTTGGTTTTTCCACTTATGAATTGTTCCCCACAGGGTCGTGAAAATGGACTCAAACATATCACGTCACAGAGGAGTGACAAATGAGATCTCAGATTGGGAAGTTCCAGGTTACACAGAATCCATGCAACTAAGACTGAGCCAGTGGGCTGGATGCCTCAAGTCTGTGTGTCCTCTGTGGGGTAAAATGATCTCAATGATGTCTTATTTTTCTGTAGGTTCATCTGAAAACGATGAGAGAGAATTTTTTCTTGCTCCACTCAAGAGAGCAAACAGGACTTTGTATCATGCTCTTTTGTATCTTCATCACTGCTCATTCCATGGTCCAAGCCATCACCATCTTGTGCCCAGATTTTTTTTTTTTGCAACAGATTATTTTATATTTTTTGATAAATATATCAAGGCAAATAATACTGTAATCCATGTTCCCTTCTCCTCATGCCCTAGAAGCAATAATTACAATTGTTTGAGGGTAATGATGCTTTTATATTTTAGTATGTATAAGTATCACAATATATATCTATGTATGTGTGATATTTATGACTTTTAATTGACATAAAATGATTTCAAAACTGTATAAAATGTTCTGCACTTTGGTAACTCATTATTATGTCTATGAGATCAATCAAAGTGAATATATATAATTCTGGTTTATTCATTTTGATAGCTGTATAATATTCCATTGTTTTGATATGCTCATATGCAGTCTTCCTTTTCTGATAGATGTTGAGTTGCAATGTTTCAGTAAAAATCCTAGTATATGTCTTTTTGTATATTTTTATAAATTCCCTTATGGTATACCCCCAAGGATAAATTTTAAGTCATAAGGCATACACATCTTCAAAGACAATGTATAATAATACCTGATAATAAATTGTCTTTCAGAGTAGTTACGGCAATTCTACCAATTCTCCTTTTCTTTATTTGTCAATATCTCACTTTTTTCCCCTTGATGTTGTTGTTGACTAAAAAAACACTGCACACCGTAAAAGCAGTGAGTTTCAGTTTTTGGTTTTTTTTAAATTTATTTATTTATTTAGGCTGTGTTGGGTCTTCGTTTCTTCGTTTCTGCATGGGCTTTCTCTAGTTGCGGCGAGCGGGGGCCACTCTTCATCGCGGTGCGCGGGCCTCTCACTGTCGCGGCCTCTCTTGTTGCAGAGCACAGGCTCCAGACGTGCAGGCTCAGTAGTTGTGGCACACGGGCTTAGTAGCTCCGTGGCATGTGGGATCTTCCCAGACCAGGGCTCGTGTCCCCTGCATTGGAAGGCAGATTCTCAACCACTGTGCCACCAGGGAAGCCCAAGTTTCAGTTTTATTGGGGGACCTTATTGAGAACTATAGCCCGGGAGACAGCCTCTCAGATTGCTCTGAAGAGGTAGGGGAGGACCCAGTATATATGTGATTTTTTTGGCTGGGAAAGACATGTAGTCAAGCATATATCTTGGTAAAAGATTACTAATCTAATCATAAAACCCAGCTATCTCAAGTTAATGATCTTAGTATTTTCTATGTCTGGGAAGATGCAAGAATCTAGGGTCATTGACATTCTCCCTTAGATATGCATCTTAATTATATATCCAAAACAAAGCTCCATCTTACTGTTCTCCTTCCGGAATTCCCTTCCAGGTGCACTGTCGGTGGGCAACTGCAGTGGGTTGCAACTTAATCCTTATAGAACTGAAATGGTGGGGGGCAACATTCTTTGTTTACCTTGTAATGTCCAGTTTTGTCTATTAAGCCATATATGTAAATATATATATGTATCTTATTAACTTAATTTCCCTTCTCTGATAGACCTAGTGGCAGGGCAGGAATAAAGACGCAGATGTAGAGAATGGACTTGAGGACAAGGGGTGAAAGGGGAGGCCGGGACATAGTGAGAGAGTGGCATGGACATACATACACTACTAAATATAAAATAGATAGATAGTGGGAAGCAGCCGCAAAGCACAGAGAGATCAGCTCGATGCATTGTGACCACCTAGAGGGGTGGGATAGGGAGGGTGGGAGGGAGGTTCAAGAAGGAGAGGATATGGGGATATATGTATATGTATAGCTGATTCACTTTGTTGTACAGCAGAAACTAACACAACATTGTAAATCAATTATACTCCAATAAAGATGTATAAAAAATTTCCCTTCTTTTACAAAGTTATAACAGATGATAAAGTAGGAGATTTAGATCACTGGCTTATTATAAAAAGCTATAGTTCAGGAACAGTCAGATGGAAAAATTGCACAGGGCAGGGTGTGAGGAGTTTCCCTGCCCTCTCCAGGCACCTCCACATGCTCACCAACCCAGAAGCTCCTTGTGCCCAGATTTTGTGGCAGTTTCCTAACTAATGGGTCCTGCTTCCAGCCTTGCCTCTGCTGCAGTCAGAGGGGTCCTTTAAAAATATGTCAGATCACGTCACTTTCTTGCTCAAAACCTTCCAGTGGTTCCTCATGTCACTCAAAATACCAGCCAAAGTTCTCACCATGTCCCACAAAGGCTTAACTCATCAGACATCTCATCATCTGTTTGAGCTCGTCCCCCTCCAGCTTACTCCTTTCCAGCCTCACTGCTGTCCCGGCCCTTTGATCATCATCCATCACTCCTTGGCCTCAGGGCACTTGTTCTCCTGCAGGCTCCTTCCCTGTCTCCTCGAGGTCTTTGTTCCTTAGCACTTATAAACTGCTTCTACTATCTAATTTCCTTATTCATCTAGTTTATTGTCCATCTTCCCTACTGGAATGTAAACTCCACTTGGACAGTTGTTATTCACTGCTGTACACCCAGTACCTAGAACAGTGCTTGGAACAGAGTGGATAAATACTGAATCAGTAAATGTTTACTAAATGAATGAATACTCGGGGCTGCCCTTGTCCCTAAGGATAGTTAAAAGGCTTTTGCTTTCCAAGGTCTAGGCTCTCAGAAGCAAAAATCTGTATCATTTAAAACGGAGAGGTTGAAGGAGTTGAAAGAAGAGGGCTGGGGGCTTCCCTGGTGGCACAGTAGTTAAGAATCTGCCTGCCAATGCAGGGGACACGGGTTTGTGCCCCGGTCCGGGAAGATCCCACATGCTGCAGAGCGGCTGGGCCGGTGAGCCATGGCCACTGAGCCTGTGCGTCCAGAGCCTGTGCTCCGCAGTGGGAGGGGCCACAGCAGTGAGAGGCCTGTGTACCACAAACAACAACAACAAACAAAAACAAACAAACAAACAAAAAAGAGGGCTGAGTTCCCAGAGCCAGGAATTTATTTAATGACTATATAAAATGACATAATACACTGGGGGCAGGTAAGCAATCTGTTGGCTCCTTCCAGACTGTGAATTGGAGAATAGAGAGAGGACTGGCCAGTTACAAGAGAGGAGAGGGCAGTTCAGACATTCATAGAAATATGTGTCATGAGAGGTATAAATATGAGCTCCGTGAATGAGGAACAGCGATAACTTGGGGGGCGGCGTCCATTCCTAATGGCCTCTCTAGCCCCAGTTCACATGGACCCTCATGCTGAAACTTTTCTCTCCTGTGGCTCTTGGATGAATAAAATATTGACTAGGCAAGGGTGTGGCAGCAGGAAGCTTCTGGGCGCTCAGGGACCAGTGGGCCTCTGGCTGATGTAGTTGGCATCAGGAAACACAGGCTGGGGCCTCCCAGCCTCCCACATGAAACCACCAGGCCCAACTGCCTCGAAACCCAAGACAAATCAGGGCAAAGGTCTCTTTTCAGATTCACACAGAAGATCCGCTTGTGCAAATGCTGCTGGCTGCCATCAGCTGCTGTCTCTCGGCCCAGGCTCTTCACCCACGACTTCCTCTTGGGTGTATCAACACAAGCTGCTTTGGTCAGGATGGTTCTGACACAAGTATCTGGGTCACCACAGGGCTCTTTCCCCTTCTTCCCACCTGCCAGGAGGTTAGAAGGAGAAACTCCCCAGAGGAGGAGTTGGAGCCTCAGGGCAGAGGAGGTCACTAAGGCCACCACCCTATTCCAAGGCCCTTATGATCTCATGGCTAGGTGGACCGTGCATTCTAAGGTTCTAGAAACTCTACCTGGGTTTTCCCTTTACCTGGAGGGAGGGTTGAGCTGAACACACCACAGGTAGGGATCTTCTAAGGATGGCAGCCCTTGGGCATTCACCTGTAGTCCATGGGGCCCCCCGTTGTCCCTGATTGACCTCACTTCGAGGGCTCCATTTCCAGCATCTGCGTGTGGGGTTCATTTTTGTGGCCACAGAGCATACAGTTCAGGGCCAGCAATCTGGGAATCAGTTCTGGGCCGTATTGTCTGGCTATATTGTGCCAGTGAATCTCTTCACCTCTCTGGGCCTTGGTTCCTTCTTCTGTACATCGCCCAGACTTCCATGGGACTCACTAATCTGTGAGCTCTGATAGGATCGTATTCATCTTCATACCCCCATATTGTTGCTTTATGACCCCCACCTGCTAGTACAAGATCTCCAGCTTCCTGCAAATCTTCTGTGCTATTTCAGGAAGTCTCACATACCATTCCCTGGTGTGTAAGCTGCTCCGGACTTCATACCTTGGCTGCTCTAGCCTAGGTAATAGCCACTGTGTATAAGAAGGATCTCTACTCCCCTCTGACAGCTAAGACTTCATTCCTGGGTCAAGCTCATTGTCATATGAGTCTCCCCCACCTTCAGGAAGCTCCTCTGCTCCCTCTTGAAAAGGTCTTCTATAGGGTCACCTTGGAAGTTTTCCAGGCATGCCCAGGCATTCTTGAACTTCCAAAGTGGCCACAACCCAAGTTTGGCCTGCTTTGTGTACAATGAAGATATCAGTAATGCCCGCCTGATAAAATTTTTTCCAACAAGGAAAAATTTGTTAAAACAAGGAAAATGACTCCCTGCCATCACTATACTTCAGTGAGAAAAAAGAAAACATTTCCCGTCTTCTCACTGGGTAGCTTGAGTCCATCTAGAAAATAGGTCAAGAGAATTCCCTGGTGGTACAGTCGTTAGGACTCCGTGCCTTCACTCCTGTGGGTCCAGGTTTGATCTCTGGTCCGGGAACTAAGATCCCACAAGCCGTGCCGCATGGCCAAAAAAAAAAAAAAAAGAAAAACAGAACCTGGAAGACTGGTTATTGTAGGATGTGTTTGCACTGTCTGAAGTGTTTGGGGGAATACCTAAATCATTAGGAAGGCCTCCTCCCAGGTCTCACGACCAATCAGACTCTCCTCAACCCTTTCTGCCGCCCCTCTTCCAGCTGAATATTCCTGAAACTCCTTCAGGAACTATGGGCGACTCCCTTCAAGGCCTCGGATGACTCCCTATGAATTTGGAGGGTCTTGGCCAAATCTCACATTGAGGTAAGTAATAGGAGCCCATTTGAACTGGCTAAAATTAAAAGAATAAATTTGTTTGAAGAATATCACAAAACCCTTAGGGGAACCCCAAAACAACTGGGTCTTCTGGGTGGCTGGAGAGGGCACCCCATCTTCCCCCATTCTTCCCTTCCTCTCTGCAGGCCACCATTCTCCGCATCTTCAACAAAGCTCAAAAAAGTTTGCCCTTTATTGACCACCTCATCCCAACTTTATATATACTTAATCGAGGGGGCTAAGATCTCTGAATTTCCACACCCTTAGGAGGGAGAATCTGATTGACCAGCTAGAGTCAAATGTCAACCCCACAGTAACCAGCTGAGGCCAAGGGAACAGAGTCACATCCTAAATACAAACCAGCATCTGGCCACCTCGTCCTCAATCTCTGGGTGGGGAAGTAGTCCTCAAGCAGAGGTTGTGGGGCTAGGGCGAGGCAGAAGCGCCAGAAGTTATTTGTTTCGTGGGGTAAATTTCAGTCTTACAACATAACTTGGCTCAAACTTTCTTTAGCCTCACGTCCCACTTTTTCTTCCTCAATCTCTCATCAGCTTGTCCCACTTGCCTAAAATGTGCATTCCCCATCACCACGTGTCAAAATCTGCCCAAGATCTTCTCTAAGGCTTTAAAATAAATAAATAAATAAATTTGGGCTTCCCTGGTGGCGCAGTGGTTGAGAGTCCACCTGCCAATGCAGGGGACACGGGTTCGTGCCCCGGTCCGGGAAGATCCCACATGCTGCGGAGCGGCTGGGCCCGTGAGCCTTTCTCTGAGGCTTCATGCCAACTTCTCCATGCCATCCTTTATGATAGTTTCCACTAGAAGTGTAGTAAAAACAATTTCAGATATGAAAGATCTCCTGAATTCTCCTGAATTCAACCCTTCCTCGTCTCACACAAGTCCCTTATGTATTACCTCCCACTAAATCTTCAACCAGGCCCCGCTCACACACCTCCAGAGCTGGGATGCTCATGACTTCTCAAAGAGATCCATTGTGTCTCTGGTGTCTCTGCCTGTAGGAAAATGCTTTCTCGTATTACATGCCAATTTGCCTTCCTGTGACTTCCATGCTTTAGACTTGGTTCTGCCCTGTGGAAATGCCTAGGACTAATCTTTTCACCTTCCCACCAGGAAACCCCTCAGCAATTTGGATATGGCTCATGTCAACCCTTAGTCTTCTCTCTTCCAGGCTGAACATCCTCAGTTATGTCTAATATTCCCCATAAAACAGTCTCAAGTCCTCTGACCATCCTAGGAGGAACACGTGTCAACTACCCTCCTAAAATCTGGTGCCTCAAAATAAATACAACAGGGATAGTCAAGGAAACCTTTAAATTTTTTTTTTAAAAAAGGAAGAAAATAAATTAAATCTCCAACATAATAAGAATTTGGTTATATCGATTAAACAAATCGATTTTATACAATACTATTCAGCCTTTATCAAAATACGGTAGATTTACATATACTAGCATAGAAAGATTGTCATGGTAGAAAAAAAGCAAGTTACAGAGCAGTGTGTGTTACATCTTATTTGTCTGCTAGGCAGGAAGTCTGTCTTTCTCAGCTTCTCTCTCTCCCATCTCTCCGTCTCTTAAACATTTCGTTTTTTCGTGTATATATAAAACAAATTGGGGGGAGGATAAGGACTGAACTCTGCATAGTTATTTCTAAATTCTAGAGATGTCTTGAGTTATTTCTAGAATATAGAGGATAAGGTTTGGGGGATCTTTCACGCTATGATTGTTATGTCTGTAATTTTTTTTTTTTTTGTAAAGAGCACGTATTACTTTCATAATCAGAGAACAACAACAACACTAATAAAGGATTTGCAATGCTTTGGTGAGCTCCGAATATCAGGGTGTTGATCTATTTCCTCCTTCACATTCTTTTCATTTATTCATTCAACCAACGCTCTCTAAGGCCTTCTCTGTGCCAGACCTGGTGCTGGGCCTCGGGCTTCTAGAGGCTAGTGAAGTGTGATTCCACCTGTGAGAAGCTCACAGATGTCAGAAAAAACCTAGCATGATAAATGCTAGGACAGAGGAAATCACAGAGTTGAGGGATCACAGTGGGGGGACTTCCTGGCGTCTTGAAGATAATAGTGTTTGTTGGCCATAAAGGGCTTTTGGGTGATTGAGAGCAGCCTTGCAAAGGCCTGGAGGCAGGGAGAGCTGTGCTGTCCTCCGTCCAACCCCTCTACCTTCTTCCCTCTAGTCCAAGCCACCACCATCCCTCACCATCCTCTGCAGCATTCTTCCCCTCCAGTCTATTTTCAACCTAGCAGCCAGAGTGATCTCTCAAAAACACAAAGGCAACCATGTCATCCCCCTGCTCAAAACTAATCTTGTGACTTCCTCCTTCTATTAGGAGAAAAAGTCCAAAAATCCTCCACATGACCCATCAGATCTTGCACTCAAGCCATCAGGAAATCTTTTGGTTTCAAAAAATACCCTGACTCTGACTGCCTCTTACCAGCTTCACTGTAGCCACTGGTGCAAACCACCATTGTCTCTCTCCTGGGTTTTTGCAGGAGCCTTCTCACTGTCCCTCTGATTCCACCTCCCGAGCCCATCTGCCCTTACCGTGGGCAGAGTCATCATGTCAGTCCTCCAGTCTAAACCCTCCAATGGCTCCTATCTCACCCAGAGCCAGAGCTGAAGTCCTTATAGTGGCCCACAGGCCCTGCATATCAGGCCTTTCATTGCCCCTCTGACATCACCTCTTCCTGCCCTTCTCTTGCCCAGCCACTGGCCTACTTACTCTTTCGCCATCGCATCAGGCTTGCTGTGTCTTGGGGCCTTTGCTCTGGGTGTTTCTCTGTTTGGAATGCCGTTCCCCCAGATGATCACATGACTCCCTCCCTCCTCATCTTCAAAGCCGCTCTGGTGATCTCTATCTCTGTCTCAACATCCTCCATTACCCGAGTTCTGCCCTAACCCCGAGTCTCTTTCTCTCTGTGGGTCTTATGGCAGGAGTTCACTCACTAGGGTTTCTCACATTTGCCCCAGACACAAAGATGAAACTTCCTGGCATTTGGGATGGTGGAAGGTGGTTAACAATGTGAGAGTTGTGGCCATGAGTGTCATTTCTCAAGTCTTCTGAGGCAGAGCCTGTTGCTAAAAATCCCATGAGGCAAGTCCAGGAGAGGTGGGAGTTGGGAACTAGGGCTGAACCTGGCCTGGGTCAGGTCCAAGGCAGGGACCACCAATGGGGACACTGACCTGGGTGTCAGGCCAGAGCGGTGGGGCCTCAGGCCGATGGGAAAAGTTTGGACCTTTGGGGTTTGACTGCAGACTAAAAACCATAACAAAGTTAGATTATGTCAATCCTACAATGACCTGTGAAGCACTATGTCCTGTGCTACCTCCTCCCTACCCTGTGCCACATCTGCCTGACTTCATTTCCTTTAACACTCCCTACTTACGATGCAGCAGTCACCCTGACCTCCTTGTTGTTCCTAGACCACCCCAGGCACACTCCTTCCTGCCCCAGGACCTTTGAACTTGCCAGTCTCTCTGCCTGAAACACTCTTTCCCAAATATCTGCATCCTTATTCCTCTCTTCAGTCAGGCCTTTATTTCAAAGTCACCTTCTCAGTGAGGCCTTCCCTGACCACAATCATACAATACACACTCACATACAAGAATTCTTACCTCCTTCTCTCCAGACTTTATTTTTTCTCCTTAATATCTATCCCTAACCAACAAAGGATGGCTCTTATCTAGTGCTATCCCTCTCTTCATTAACATGTCAGCTCCATGAGGACAGGGATTGCTGTCTGTTGTATCCACTGATATAGCTCCAATATCCAGTGCAGTGGCTAGCACAAAGGAGGTCTTCTATACATATTTGTGAATGAACCCAGGGAGAGTCTCCAGCATCTATTTCATGCCAGATATTTTTCAGCCATTATTTTATTTCTTACTAGAAATAAATAGGATGATCCCATTTTTGTTTAAAAAAAAAAGGTCTATATAATGCACAGAGCACACACTATGTCACTCCGTACAGCCTGGAGGGAATGGCTGGGCGCCCCCTGGGGCCCATTGTGAGGTGGTGGCCCTCTATAGAGCATGGGAAGAAAAATGTCTAAACTTAGTTCTGCTCCACTAAGGTTCAATAGCAATTCTCTCCGGGAGGAGGGATTTCAAGTGATTTTAACTTTTTTCCTTTTTACTAAGTTGCATTTTGTGATTTTTCTACAATGACAAGACAGTGATTTTGTAACAAGAAAAAATTTTGATGGAGAGTGTACTGAGCCTACTGAAGTATTTTCAGTGTACTGAAAATGCACTGAATGTATATTTTCAGGAATTCCCTGGTGGTCCAGTTGTTAGGACTCCGTGCTTCCACTGCTGGGGGCGCAGGTTCTTTCCCTGGTCGGGGAACTAAGATCCCACATGCCTCGAGGTGCGGGGCAGGCCCCCTCCCCAAAAAAGTGTACTGAACCCTAAAGTGTAGTGTCATAATTCTGAATGATTATCATAATGGAAAAAAGCCCCAAGGCTCTTATTGTATGTGAAAATCAAATGGGGGTGGGTGAGGGGTGAGATAGGAGTAGGGGATTAAGAGGTACAAACTACTATGTATAAAATAAGTAAGCTACAGGATGTATTGTACAGCACGGGGAATACAGCCAATATTTTATAATAACGTTATTTTTTAAAATATTTATTTATTTTGGCTGCACCGGGTCTTAGTTGTGGCACACTGGATATTTGTAGTGGCGTGCAGGATCTTTAGTTGCGGCATGTGGACTCTTAGTTGCGGCATGCATGAAGGATCTAGTTCATCGACCAGGGATTGAACCTGGGGCCCCTGCGTTGAGAGCACCGAGTCTTAGCCACTGCACCACCAAGGAAGTCCATAAAATAACTTTAAATGGAGTAAATCTATGAAAGTTTTGAATCACAATGCTGTACACTTGAAACTAATATATTGTAAATCAACTATACCTCAGATTCTCTTATTCTTTAAAACCCCTCTTTCTTCTCCTTTGCCTGCTCTCCCAACCCCACCTCCAGGTTTTTATCTTTGCAGTCTTTGACCCAAATGATAAATGTGGTTCAATGAATCTCTCAGTGAAAAAATAAGTAAAAGATAAAAAGGATGCTTTCGAAAGCTCATGATGCGGTCACAAGGATCCACCCGGGTGGATGGCCTGCACAAAGGCACGTCAACCTGTCGTTCTGGCCCAGTAGGTTGGTCACTGGCCAAGGCAAATTCATGACTTTTTTTGCACTGGTCCGGGTGAACATTGCTCCCAGGTAGAAGTGACAGGGAGGGATATGGATGCAAATCTTCCCCCAAAAGAGTCCTGCTTCCTTGAGGGGCGTGGTAAGGGTTGTTAGTATTATCAAGGGGACCCCCGGAATGAGGGGTAGAGCACCAGCCTTCCGGTCAGACAGACTTGGGTTTACAATTCTCACTAGGTTGATTCCCAGCTGGTGACTCTGTGCAAGACTCCTCACCTATCAGGGACCTCAGTTTCTGCATCTGTAAAATGGAGTTAAGAAAGCCAATTTCCTGGGGCTGCTCTGAGGAGGAAATGAGGAGATAAATAAATGCAAAATGCTCAGCACCATCGTATGGCTCATTATATGTGCTCAGCAAACTGTATTGTATAAAATGATGTATTCATTCAACAAATGTTATTGCCATGTAAAGTGCTAGGGTGGACGAAACAGAGCAGCCCCTGCTCTGTGGAGCTTACAGACTAGTGGAACAGATAGTCATGGTGTAATCACATGAATAAAGAATTACAATTGCACTAAATACTGAGAAGGAAAAGTCCAAAGAACTAAGAGAGCATATAACCAGGGGCACCTGATCTAGCCACTTTTTAACCCGGAAGAGGTGACTACAGATGAAATAGAATGCTTTTGTTTTTCCCTTAATGATAAGAGAATCCTTCACATGTACAATATGCTGAACGTTTTGCAAAGAACTTTTCGTGGATGAGATTTTCATATGATCCAAAGCAGAGATGATGACCCTCATTTTACAGAAGTGGAAACTAGGGTGTAGAGAGGTTATATAACTTCCTTAAGGCCAGACAGCTCATTGATAGCACACCCAGAGATCAGACAAAACCCAGAAGTCCTTTGCTTCCACATCTATTGCTTTTACAGTATATCATTTTTTTAAAATTCTGAAATACAGCATACTTCCTTCTTTTTAAAATGTTGAAATATAGTTTACTTACAAAAAGCATGGGGAAATATATGTGTATGGTTTAAGGAGTACCTATGTAACTACCACCCAGCCCAAGGAACAGAATTTAACATAGCTCAGAAGTCCCCTTATATACACTTCCCCAGAAGTAACTCCTATGCTAAATTTTGTTAATCATTCATTCTCTTACCTTTTAAAAGAGTTTTTATCATTTATGCATCTCAGCGATATATTATTGCTTATTTATAAATGGCATCTTAGTTTATGTTTCCTATAGCTCGCTTCTTACTGCCAACATTTTGTTTTTGAGATTATTCATGTTGATGATGCCTATATCTCATTTTTACAAATAAATAATATTCCATTGTGTGATGCACTCCCATTTGTGCACTCCCCTGCTAACAGACATTTGGATCATTTCCAGTGTTTTACCATTATAGCTCTTCTTTTTCCTTTGGGAGATAAATGAATTTGTTTTTATAAAAAACTTTTGAAGATGTTATAAGTTTTGTGAATTTAAAGTCCAGTCCCAAAAAAAAAAAAAAAAAAAAAAAAAAAAAAGTCCAGTCCCTACACCCACATTATCAGTACTGTATGATAGTAGGTTCTATCATTCATTTTGAGCTTACCATCAGCCAGGAACTGTGTTAGGAGATTTACACACATTTAAAAAATTTAATTCTCTTAACATTCTTATTTGATATGTATCATTATCTTCAGGTGAAAGGACTATTTTTTTTAGGCAATGAAACTGAGGTCCCTAGAGGTTAGACAATTAGCCTAAGGTCATTAGGAGAGCCAAGATTGCAACTCGGTCTAATTCTAACGTTCTGGTTCCTTCCAATTCACTCCAGGACTTAATACCGTATTGTGCAGTAATAAAAACCAAATGTAATGATGAACTATACTATCTATAATTATCTACTCTATTTTTTATATTTGTGATTGTGGTAAAACACACATAACATAAAATTTACCATCTTAACCACTTTTAAGTGTACAGTTCAGTAGTGTTAAGTACATTTACATTGTCGTGCAAACATCTCCAGAGCTCTTACAGCCATTCTTGAACATATCATCTGGGGCACACGTGCAGGAGTTTTCTCCAGGACATGTCCTATGGGTGGAATTCCATGGGTTTGCATGTGCCCAACTTTATCAGTTAAGGCCAAACTTTTTTCCAAAACGTTTGCACCAATTTATACTCCCATAGGCAGTTACTTATTTTTCAAGTATGCATTACATTCAAATGTTTAAAAAAATTATTTTGAGTTCCAATGTTAAAAGAACAAAAAGGCAATACAATGAAAAAATCTCCTGTCCCCTAACCACCTCATTCTCTCCCCAGAGGCAATCAAAATTACTTATTACTTATAGAATTATTAGTATAAGGTCTTTATGAGAATTAAATTAGTTAATATATGTAAAGTATTTAGAATCCTGCCTATTAGAACTGTAACTACTATCAGGATAATCACATCGATGTTTTCTCATTCTTTTTTTTTTTTTTTGCGGTACGCGGGCCTCTCACTGTCGTGGCCTCTCCCGTTGCGGAGCACAGGCTCCGGACTTGCAGGCTCAGCGGCCGTGGCTCATGGGCCCAGCCGCTCCGCGGCATGTGGGATCTTCCCAGACCGGGGCACGAACCTGTGTCCCCTGCATCGGCAGGCGGACTCTCAACCACTGCGCCACCAAGGAAGCCCTCATTCTTTTTTACAGTTGCCTGATAGTCTATTATATAAATGTATCACTATTTTAATCATAATTGATAAACATTTAAGTTGTTCCTGTATGTTTATAGCACAGCAGTAAATAACTATTATTTCCCACTCACATAGGTGAGTACATCTAAAGGATAAAGTTCTGGAACTGGAACTGCTGGGTCAAAGGTATTTAACACAGTTATAATTTTAATGGATATTGGCAAACTGCCCTTCATGAATACATCACAGATTCTCATATATATTAACTTAAAGAGGTAGAAACTTTGGAATAGAATAGACCTAGGTAAGCTACTTTGTTGTTCAGATGAGTCAGCTGATGCACGGGAGAGGGAAAATGACTGGCACAGGCAGTTAGTAGTGGAAACAGCACCAGAACCCATGCAGATGTCTGGACTTGGAGTCTTAAATGCTTTAAAGTCCATGTTAACATTTCATTATTTTGATGCTGCGGCTTGCTTATATAATGGTAGTAACTTAATAATTAATTTCTCACTATTCTTTCCGATTTTTCCCTGGGCTATTTTCCTACCCTGGATTGATCATGCGCGCTATCTTGGACAATTCTGACCGGCTTGAGGTTTGCCAAGTGACCCATCTGCCCTCGTCTTAGAAAATGCTGGATTTGGTAAACTGCCTCTAGGGAAACAGAGCTCCGCCAGCCACTCCCAAGAGATCATTTAAATTACATCAAGGGAAATGAACCAAGGTATTTGTTCTGTAATCTCTCCGAGGTCAATTTCCCAAGCTGGTGGTTGATTAGTTAGTAATACATCTTTTAGACCAAAGGAAGCCCGCCTCTCGAGGGCAAAGTGATCATTGGCTGGTATGGCTGTCAATCACAAGGGGTATAAATAAGGGATGCCGGCGACTCCTCCCCCCGGACGGCCAGGAGCGCGTGGGGTGGCGGCAGTCAGGCTGCGCGAGTCGTGCCGGGGAGGCGCTGTGCGGTAATATCTGACTGTTACTCCTTAATAACTGGAGTGGAAAGTAAAAAGGACCTCTGCTCCTCACTCCTCTTTTCCCCTCCCTGCCGGGCAGGCGTGATGGCGGAAGCCGCGGCGACGGGCGCCGGCGGAGAGGCGATGGCGGCGGTGGCGGCGGGGGAAGGCTCCTCGGGCCCGACAGGCTTGCCTCTAGGCCGGGGCTTCTCGAGCTACCGGCCCTTCGAGCCCCAGGCGTTGGGCCTCAGCCCGAGCTGGCGGCTCACCGGCTTCTCCGGCATGAAGGGCTGAGGCTGCAAGGTCCCGCAGGAGACGCTGCTCAAACTCCTGGCGGGACTGACGCGGCCAGAGGTGCGGCCTCCGCTGGGCCGGGGCCTGGTCGGAGGCCGTGAAGAGACGGCCCAGGAAGCCGGCCTGCCGGTTAGGGCGGAACCCAGCCCAACCTTACCAACCCTCGGCATTGGGATGGACTCGTGCGTCATACCCCTGAGGCACGGGGGCCTGTCCCTGGTGCAGACTACCGACTTCTTTTACCCCTTGGTGGAAGATCCCTACATGATGGGGCGCATAGCTTGTGCCAACGTGCTGAGTGATCTCTACGCCATGGGCATTACTGAATGTGACAACATGTTGATGCTACTCAGCGTCAGCCAGAGTATGACTGAGGAGGAACGAGAAAAGATAACACCACTCATGATCAAAGGCTTTCGGGATGCTGCAGAGGAAGGAGGAACTGCAGTGACTGGTGGGCAAACGGTGGTAAACCCTTGGATTATCGTCGGTGGAGTTGCCACTGTGGTGTGTCAACCAAATGAATTCATAATGCCTGACAGTGCTGTTGTTGGGGATGTGCTTGTGTTAACCAAACCCTTAGGAACCCAAGTTGCTGTCAATGCCCACCAATGGCTGGATAATCCTGAAAGATGGAATAAAATAAAGATGGTGGTCTCCAGAGAAGAGGTAGAGCTGGCCTATCAGGAAGCCATGTTCAACATGGCTACCCTAAATAGAATTGCTGCTGGATTAATGCACACGTTTAATGCCCATGCAGCCACAGATATCACAGGCTTTGGCATTCTGGGTCACTCTCAGAACCTTGCAAAACAGCAAAGAAATGAGGTGTCCTTTGTCATTCATAATCTGCCAATCATTGCCAAGATGGCTGCCATCAGCAAGGCCAGTGGGCGCTTTGGGCTCCTTCAAGGAACCTCAGCAGAAACTTCTGGGGGGTTACTGATTTGTCTGCCAAGAGAACAGGCAGCTCGCTTTTGTTCGGAAATCAAATCTTCAAAGTATGGAGAGGGCCACCAAGCCTGGATCGTCGGCATCGTGGAAAAGGGAAACCGGACAGCCCGGATCATTGACAAGCCTCGAGTTATCGAGGTCCTGCCTCGAGGAGCCTCTGCTACCGCTCTTGCTCCTGAGAATTCCAGTACCTCCTCTGAGCCTAGCTTGTGAGATGGAATAGGGGAAGTTGTTTGGACTGTAGAGCCTTTGTACAGAATCATGGACAATTCTCAAGAGTTGATTTTAGGAAATTTCCAAAGAAGGCTGCCTGCGTAATAGTTCCAGCTGCCCTTTGTAGGTGATTTGAATCAGCCCATCAAAAGCTGCACATTCCAAGGCCAGAAGTAACATTTTGGACTTTCGGGGGGTAGGTTTGCTAATCTCTCGAGTGGAAAAAGAGCAGAAAACCCTCTGTTTCCTCTTTCCAAGAGCAAGATGAGGCTACTCAGGTTTGAGAGATTTTTCTCAGCACAGGGTTCATTGATTTCTGCCCAGGGAGTGAGATTATTTAAAATTACATAGACACCAAAAATAAGTTGCAAAAAGAAAAACATTTAGATCAGAAGCAAATAAGTTTGGACCAGTACTGTTGATAAATCTAAATTGTTAAGGGAGATTAAAATGCAATGTCAAATTCTTATTAGATTACTCTGAAATACTGGCTCTTTCCTACTCTGGACAAGAATTGAGCAGCTTGTCCAATGACTGGGAAAGGAGGACCTCCAACCACCTTACTTGGTCTCTGTTAATGACGTCTCTCCCTCTAAACCCCTTTAAGGACTGGGAGAGGCAGAGCAAGCCCCAGAGCCCAGGCCTTGGTGGACATTAAGATGTTAAATTCTTGTGTTGAAAATTCCTGGTGATTTAATCAATAAAGTGATTTCTAATGAAATAAAGAGGATTTTGTTGAAAAATTCTTCTGGCTAATGTTTGTATCCTTGGAATTCTGATTCTTTAACAGTCTTATACATTTAGCGTTGACAGTAAAGGACTCGAGAACAGGCATAAATCCCAAGGACTAGAGGGTGGGAGAGGAAATAGGTAAAGAAAGGTGTCAACAGATCTTGGAACATGGCAAGTGGGTGGAAGAGGGGTAACTGACTTAGAAGAACAGAGGAAGGCGAAGTATAAATGCCTTCAGAGTTGGGGAACACTAACAGGAAGCAAGGAAGTACGCTCCGAATGTACTAAGGAAGGTGGGGTCAAAGGGTGGGGATGAGAACGGAGATACTGGTTAAAAATTTATGCACAGGGCAATTAGATCTTTGCAGTTCTCAATCTTCTCCCCTGTGTCATACAACCAGGTGACTGCCTCTCACCTGTGTAGGTAAATGGAGGTTTGTTTTCTGGAAAATGTGAATTTAAAAAATATTGTAAAGTCAGGGGCACCAGGCAGAGCAGAGGACAGGGAGCCTCACCAAAAACAAGAATAAAGACAAAAATGAGATTGTCCAGCCCCCTCCCTCAGCTTAGCTATTAGAAACACTCTCCAGGAAGCTTATACCGCCCCTGCCTGGCGCAGGTGGAATAGACTCCTCTGGAGAATATAAACCTGCCCAGAAAAAAGACCTATAAATACAAACATTTAGGGAGTCCCTGGTGAAAATCCCTGTACTGGGAAGCCTCCCAGTTGAAAAGCTTCACTCAAGCACATTCTTTTTAATGCCTCATTCTCAAATATGAGCAGGCAAGGATCACCAGATATTTGAGGCAAGCCTCCAACTTGAAAGAAGTCAAAGCAAACAAACAAACTCAAGAAGGAGACAATACAGGGAGCAAAAGAAAAAAAAGAGCAGAAATAAAAGAAGATAAAGTATCCATTAAAAGATAATAAGAGAGCAAAGCACTTAGAATATAAAAATATAGCTACAATCTTAAAGTTCAGTAGAAGATTTAGACGGTAAAGTTGACATCAGAAAGGAGACAAACAAAGAGATGCACGATAGAAGGAAAAAAAAGTAGGAAAATCAGAGATGAGCCAGGAGGTTCAACGTCTAAGAGTCCCAGAAAGAGGTAATAAAGCAGATGGAAGAAAGAAAACGATCAAAAAATAATACAAGAAAGTTTTCTAAAGTTTAAAATTGCAACTGTCACATGCCTTTTGAATTCCCAGCATTGTGAGTGGAAAAAGGCCTACACTCATTTTACTGTTAAATTTTAAAATGCCAGGGATAAAGAGGCCCTAATAATAACAATAGCAATTTCTTACCTGGTACATACTCTTTGCCAGGCACTGTTCTAAGTGCTTTTATATGTATTAACTCCTGTAAACTTCCAACCACCCCATTTCGCAAATGAGGAAGCTGAGGTGCAGGGAGATTGAGAAATTTGTCCAAGGTTGCCCTGGCAGTCTCCTAAACAGCCTGGTTCCAAAGTCCATGCTTCTAATCATTGTGCTCTCCTAAATCTTCTGGGGGGAGGGGAAGATCACAAACAAAGGTTTGGTATCAGACTTCTCAGCAGTGAATTGGAAGCTAAAAGACAAAAAAGCAATGCTTTCAAAATTTTGAGGGTAAATGATCTCTGTGTAATTCTATATTTAGCTACGTTTTTCAAACAAATAGTATAAGGATATTTTTTAGACATGGAAGGTATCAAAGTGGTTTCATCCCATTCACTCTTTCTCAAGAAACTACTGGAAGATGTGCTCCAGAAAAACAAGGGAGCAAACAGAGAAAGAGAAAAACATGGGGTCCGGGAAACCCAACCCAGCATAGGTGGAAGGTGAAGGGAGCTCTCAAGGTAATAGCGGTCCAGCAGGCATAGAGAAGAACCAGCCCATGCTGGAGCAGAAGCCTGGAAGGCTTCCAGGAAAAGGAAAATGGAACTGATAGAGGATTGGTATGTTTAATTGTGTGATAAATTGTATTGGAAGGTTATCAGAAGATGTAAATAGAATTAGTGACAATTACCAATTATGTAGAAAATTAGCCAAAAAAAAGAATGAGGCAGTTATCAACTCCAGCCAAAAAGAAAACCTTGAAAAATAAACAAAATGTAATCTAACAACAACAACAAATAAATAATAAATAGATAAATTCAATCGGGTTTTCTCCTGCTCAGAGCTCAAAGCTCTCAAATAGCTTTCCACAAAATCCCTGCTTCATCTTGTGACCCTTCATCTCACAGCACTCTCCCTACCTCTCTCACTAAACTCTAGCCCATTAGCCTTTCCATGGTGCTTCAAACAAATCAAGATCCTTTGTTCTCCGCCTGGAACCTCACCTCTTTGCAGCTGGCTCACTCTTAGTCCTAATTCAGCTCAAATAAAACCTCTTCATAAAAGCCCTCTCTGACCTCACCCAACACCCAGCTACTCTCCCAACTCATCACTGTATTTATTGGCTTCATAGCTTTTATCCTAATCTGTAATTATCTTGAAAATTTCTTAGTTTACTTTATAATTGTCCCTTTCTGCTTGTATGTAAGCTCCAGGATGGCAGAGGACGTTCTGTATCCCAGCACTGGAACAGTGTCTGGCCCCCAGTTAGTGTTCAGAATAGTCTGGCCCACAGTTAGTGTTCGGAATATACTGAATCAATGATTGAGTGAGGTATACACTGGGGACCCCAGCACCCTCTGTTTTCACACTTTCCTTGCTCTTGGTGTCTCCTAGTGGTGGAAGTTGGTACCACCAATCTCTTAAGACAAGGCTTTGGAGAAGAAATTTGGGCCTTGGTTCTGCTTATCAATTTACACAGCTCTCTAACTGGTTTATTTTCTTGCTTGGGGTGGGCAGTAGAAAAGGGCAGGAAAATGACTGGATGCTTCCCTGGCCTGGGTCCTCTTAGTTAACCTAGAAAGGGTTAGGGGTTGGAAGCAAGGTAGGCACCCAACTATTCCTTGGGGAGGGGCTGGGCAGCAAAATGGAGGTAGCAGGTAGTGGAGGTGACAGGCCTCGGGTGGAAATCAGAACAGAATCACAGGTATAAACAGAGGTAAGAAAGGTGATGGAGGAAAAGAAAGAGGAAGAAAAGGAAAAGGGAGCCAAAGGAAGAAAAGAAAAAGGAGAGGAAATTGAAGGTAGAGAAAGAGAGAGAGGAAGATGAAAAGAAAGGACAGAAGGGCAGAAGGAAAGGCAGTGGCAAGGTGACCTCAGCAGATACCCAAGCACATGTGAGCTGCCTCCTTTACTCCTTTGTGGGGAGACGTCTTTCAGTTGCTGAAGAGCACTGGGGAGTGCTGGTGAGCTTCAGCCTTCGCCTTTCTGGGTGATGTCAGACAAGTCTCCTGACCTCTCTGGGTCTCAGTTTCCTCATCTGTAAAATAGGTGCAGCCATACCCACCTATGGCAGGCGAGTTATGGAGAGGATCCCATGAGACCTGCTCCTCTGAATTAATATTTATTAGATCGACTCAAGTACCAGGTCCCGGGGAAACAAAAGCCGGACACTGCTTTTGTTCTCCAGGAGACCCGGTCTAGGGGGAGATCTAGAACAGGAACACCAAACAGCCCCAAATTAAGGCAAGAAGTGGTAAGCGCCACGAGAGTGAGAGTGGATGAAGTGCTTTATAAAACCAAATTATGTCCTGGGAATTCCCTGGCGGTCCAGTGGTTAGGACTCTGTGCTTTCACTGACGAGGGCGTGGGTTCAATCCCTGGTCGGGAACTAATGTGGCCAAAAATAAATAAATAATAAAATAAAATAAAACCAAATTATGTCCTTTTGGAGGAAGTTTAGGAAGGCTTCCCAGAGGAGGTGGCTTTGAAGCAGGGCTCTACAGGATGGGTGGAATTTGGATTTGGCTACACAGAGAAGGGGGATGGGCATTGCAGATGGAGGGAACTATGTGAGCAAAGGCAGGGAGAGTGGGGAACACCTGCTCAGCATGTGTGTAGGGGGATACAGCTGGGTAAGTAGGTTGGGGAAGGACTTCTAAGGGTGTTGGGGACTCCCTGGCCTGACTGAGCTAGGCTAGAGGTTCCTAAAAGCCTCTGTCATGACTCCTCCTGAAAAATTTAAGAAGAAATATTTTTTCTTTTTTTTTTTTCAAGAAGAAATATTTTTAATTATAGCAGCACCCTTTCTCCTGTCCTCCAGTTCAAAACCAACAAGGCCTATGGATCTACCTCGAATAAGAACAGCACTGCAGTAGATTCTCGGGATCCAGCCATGAACAAAATACATATTGTCCTGGTCCTCCTAGCACACTTGTGGAGGGTCCTTGGAGGCCACCTAGGCCAGACCCCCATTATATAGAGAAATTGAGGCTCAGAGAAGAGAAACAATCTTCCCAAGAGCATTGGTAGATAGGTTCCCAATCACCTGACTCCTAGTTTCCCATCACACTCTGCTGTCTCTGGGACCTCCGACTGGCTTAGGTTCCCCCACCCTGATACCACCTACCCAGCTTATGGGCTTCTGTTATTTTGTTCTCCAGCTGCTGTTGACACTTCTACTCCAGGGTTTCCCAAAGAGCCTTACTGGAAACAGCTGCATCTGTTTGGCTGTAGTGGGGAAGATGGCCAAACTCTTGAGTACCAGAAGGGCATATGTGTGCATTGACACATTTGCCTGTTCCAGCCCGTCCACCCTGTCATTAAACATTTATTAGCCTGCACTGGGGAAACACCTTTGGTTTGAAAAGACTAGGGCACCTAGTCTCTGGGGGGATAGGCTTCTAAAGGGCTAATCACAAATGTGGACCAAAAAGCAAGACCAAGTACACTGAGGCCCTGACTAAAGAAGTCTGGCTGCCTAGATGTGACTGAGGAGAATGGAGAAAACTAACAGGATGTGGGGTGAAGGTTCAGGAAGAGCCTGGAACAAGAAGTCCAGATGATGGGGCCAATCATATATTCATGCCTGTTCCTTCTCCCTCGTGAGGGTCTCCCCCGCCCCCACCCCCAACTCCATGCCGTGCTGATGCTGAGTTTGGTTGGTCTTTAGAGGATGATGCCGTTGGAGCAAAGAACTTGGATGTCCCTGCAGGATGCTTTGCAGGAGCTTCACAACTCAGCCAGGGAATCTCCTAGGGGAGATGGGCAGAGGCAGTCTCAGAGAGAGCGCCTCCTCCTTCGGGTCCGTCTCCAAGGACCATCTGACCTGGGAACTCTAGAAGTCCTGGAAACCTGACTGTTCAAAAATCTGAGATGCAGAGGACTCCTGAGAAAACTGCTCTCCAAGGGGTGTTTTACATTCCAGTAAGAGTTTGGGTTCTGGTCTGGAGAAGCTTAGCAAACACCAGGGAAGGTGCTAGGGGTGGCACTTGGCTCCTGAAACTTTCAGTACCCAGATCCATAAGGCAGTTCAATGCTCTGAACTTCAGACCTGTCTGTCCACCTGCCTGCTGGACATCATCTGGATGTTCTACAGTCATCTCGGACCCAACGTGTTCCAAACTAAAATTCGTTATCTTCCCTCCTACCCCAACTCCCAGGTCTTCTGTGTCCTCATTTCAGCAAATGACAAAACTATCCATCCATTTACTCAAGCCAGAAACCAAGGAGTTACTCAGGACTCCCTCTTATCTCCCACACCCTATATCCAACTTCCATGTTGCCTAATCTAGCAAATTCTGTGCTCTCATTTTACCCAGCAGCTCAGCCGCATCAGATGTCCGCTCGTTCTGGAACACTTTCCTCCCTTAGGCTCCGAAATTTCACACTCCGTCAATTTTTCTCCTATCTCACCTTTCTCTTCTGCTCAACTGCCAAATGTTGGAGTAGCCCAAATCTTGGTCTCGTCTACCTAGATTCTGGTACTAGTTATTCTTCTCCAATTCCCTGACTTTAGGTACTGTTTAAATGACTAAGACTACCAAATCTGAATCTCTAGCCCTGATCTCTCCTCTAAAACTTAGGCTCATAAATCCACCTGCCAATTCGATACGCGTCTTCAACTTGCTTTGTCCTAAAACACGCTTCTGATGCCTCATGTGTTCAATCCTGAACCTCATCTTCCACATCCCAGTATGAGTCACCATCCATCCACCAAGTTGCTCAACACTCAAAACCTGTAGGCCATGCTTGATTCTACCCTTTCTCCCATCTCACTAGTTCAAAACCACCAAAGCCTATAGATCTGTCTCCAAAATATGCATCCACCTCTCTTCATCTTCACCCGCCATCAGCAGTCCAAGGCAGCAACATCTGTTGCTGGAAAACTGCAGTAACTCATCTCTCTGCTTCTACTCTTGCCCTCTTCAGTTCATCCGTTTTTTTTTTTTTAAATATAAGGTCAAATTACATAGAATGCTACTCTTTTTTTAAAAATATTTATTTATTTGGCTGCACCAGGTCTTAGTTGTGGCAGGTGGGCTCCTTAGTTGCAGCACGTGGGATGGAACCCGGGCCCCCTGCATTGGGAGCGTGGAGTCTTATCCACTACGCCACCAGGGAAGTCCCCTCTTCAGTTCACTCTTAACACAGCAGTCAGAGGGCTCAGAAATACAACACATGATCATACTGCTCCCCTGCCTAAAATCCTCCAAAGGGTTCCCGTAATAGTTAAAATCCAAAATAAAATAAAATATGAAATAAAATCCGTGGTTGATTGATCTGATCTAGCCTCTTTTTCCTTCTCCAACACCATATCCCACCATTCTCCCCCTTGCTCACTGCATTCCTGCCATCCTGGAATTCTTTTTGCCTTTAGAACATGCCAAGCCTTTCCTGCTTTAAGCACTCTTGTTCTCTCTACCTAGTACTCTTGATTTTTCCCCTTGACTTTTACTCAGCTTAAATATCACTTTCTCAAAGACGAGTAACAACAACAACAAAAACCCAAAACAAACAAACAAAAAACCCTAAAAGTGGCTTGACCAACAAAGCAATTTTTTAAAAAATATTTTATTTATTTATTTGGCTGTGCCAGGTCTTAGTTGTGGCACGCAGGATCTTCAGTTGCAGCATGTGGGATCTAGTTCCCTGACCAGGGATTGAAGCCGGGCCCCCTGCACTGGGAGCATGGAGTCTTAACCACTGGACCACCAGGGAAGTCCTTCGATAAAGGGATTTATTATATTATATAACCAGAGTCCTAAATCAGGGCATCTCTGTAACTTGTAAAAGTAAGTGGCTCAGCAATGTTATCAAGGATCCCGGTCCTTTCTGTCTTGCTACCTACCAGTCCCAGATTCTTTTTTCATCGTACTTATCACCATTTGAGACAATATGACATAGGGGTTAACAGACTCTGAAGCCAAACTGCCTGAATTTGAAACCTGGCTACCACTTTACTAGGTGTTGAGTTAAACTACTCAGTCTCTCATTTTCCGTATCTCTAAAATGTGGATGATTATTATAGTATTACCTACCTCAGAGGGCTGACTTGAGGATTGAATGAGTTGCTGTGAGGATTAAAAAAAAATATGTAAAATGCTTAAGCAACCTAAATGCCCATTGACAAGACAAATGGATAAGGAAGATGTGGTACATATACACAATGGAATATTACCCAGCCATAAAAAGGAAAGAAATTGGGTCATTTGTAGAGACCTGGATGGACCTAGAGACTGTCATACAGAGTGAAGTAAGTCAGAAAGAGAAAAACAAATATCGTATGTTAACGCATATATGTGGAATCTAGAAAAATGGTACAGACGAACTGGTTTGCAAGGCAGAAATAGAGACACAGATGTAGAGAACAAACGTATGGACACCAAGGGGGGAAAGCGGCACAGGGTGGGGGGTATGAATTGGGAGATTGGGATTGACACATATACACTAATATGTAAAAAATAGATAAGTAATAAGAACTTGCTGTATAAAAAATAAAAATAAAAAGAAACTATAGATTTAGCAGGGCCTCCAAAAAATAAATAAATATGTAAAATACTTGAAACAGCTACCTTACTTCTAGTTCACTCTCAGGCTCACCTGTATCCTGGAGACATTCCTGTATCCTTTTGATAAATTCCCCTTTCTCGTTTAAACCCTTCATTGCTGGGGTTCTCCACGGGGCTTCCCGCCATCATTTTGCTTTGGCGCCATCTGGCGCCCAAAAGGGAAGTGATGCGCCTGCGCTCTCTACTCTCTGCCTTTTGTTTCTTCCCTTGGTCGAATCTGGTACCTATACCTTTAAGATGCTTGGTCAAGACTGAAGAATTCGGGGGCCGGCGCCAAAGAACGCAAGTCCTCTTAGGTTGGTCCTGTCCGGGTAAGGGGCGGGCTGTAGCAAACTCCACGTAAGAAATTGGTCTTTCTTTTGGTTCCGCCCCCGTGAAGCAATCATGGACGCCTGTGATTGGTCAGGCGCTCTGGAGGCGGGGGCTCCGAGCTTGGCTCCAGGTTCTTCAGCAAGTCAGGGCTGCGGCGGGGTGGGCGGTATGTCCGCGGGTGGGGAGACGCGTGGGGATGCAGGAGGAGAGGGCACTGCTGCTGCCGCCCCCTTCAGCTTCAGCTCGGAACCAACGCTCGAGGACATGTAAGCCGTCCTTGCCCAGGCTGGGCTGGGGGAGATCGCCCCCTTTCTCCCTCCGTTTGGGGAGGGCCCCTCCACGTGGTCGGGAAGAAGGCTAGCAGCTGTGCTCAGGTCCTAGCTCTGCTGGCTGACCCCCGCAGGCGAGCCTTCTAACCTCCTCCTCTGTAAAATGGGCTTAATGCACACCTGAGGCAGGGGATATACCGGAGTACGATGCTGCTTCTGCCCTGTCTCTGCCCTCCAGGAGCCGGAGGTAGGACGGTGGTAAATGTAGTGTTGAGAGGTGGGAGGCATTTCTTGCTGGAGGAAATCAAAGAGGGCTTCTTAGGGGAAGTGTCCTGGAGCTGTATTCTGTAAAATCAATAGGATTTAGATATACAGAGATAGGGATATTCCAGATGGAGGAAAACTGCAGAAGCAGCAGCAGGAGGTGGAAAAATGAAAAAGAAGGTATTATTAGATTTCGACAATTTAGGGTCTGTGTAAGGTCCCACCCATTTTATAGATGAGGAAACCAAGTTCCCTAAAGAGGAAACGACTTGCTTAGGCCACCCAAGGAATTGGTTGCAGAATCCCCCCGATACCCATGCCCCCATTACATATCACTGAGGTACCTGCCAGGGCCCTGTATCTCCTCCCCCATCCCCTAACCTTGGGACCTGGACTTCCACCCCTTTCTCCTATTCCAGCCGCCGCCTCCATGCCGAGTTTGCTGCTGAACGAGACTGGGACCAGTTCCACCAACCTCGGAACCTCCTCCTGGCCTTGGTAGGGGAAGTAGGGGAGCTGGCAGAGCTCTTGTGAGTAGATGACAGGCTTCTGGAAGAGTCTGTGTGTTGGGGAGGGGAGGGGAGGATTTATTTGACCATTAGATATCCCTGGATCCAATTTCCCCTCCTCACTACCAAGCTCTGTACATGGTTGCTGGGCATACAAAGATGACTTCTGGGTCCCTGCCCTCTAGGGGTGCCCAGTCTCCTGGGAGAGGAAGGTGTGAAAACAGCAAGGCAGGTCCAGGTCTAAGAGGGGACAGTGGTAACTGTCCTTTACCTCTGCCTCTGGGGTGGAAAGGCAGGTATTCTATAGAAGACCTGCCTATGGCATTCCAGACAGGGGGAGTTTACATTTGCAAAGGTAGTGAGGTGGGAAAGGGCAAGTTAAATTCAGGGAGAATATAAGATTCCTTCAGTGTAAGCTTCTTGAGGAAGAGCAAGGATTTTGTCTGTTTTGGTCTCTGGTGTGTCCCAAGTGGCTGGGACACAATAGGCACTCAATATACTGTGGCTGTGGAGGACAGGCGTAGGATAGGAACACAGAATGATAGAATCAGGGCTGGGAAGTAATGGAGTTTGGACAGAACACCTGACCAGATTTGAATGGTAGAAAGGTCACTGTGTCTGCAGGGTGGATTGGATCCCCAAGAGAATTGGGTCAGGGGAGACCGGTGAGGAAGCTGGTGTAGATGAGGCAAAAGGTGGTGAGACCTAAGTCAGGGCAGTCACTGTGGGATGGACAAATGAGGGCACTGATGTGTGTGAGGGCAAGCCATTCGTTCATTACAGATTCATGACCACCATCTGTGTGCTATGTCCTCTAGAATCGAGATATGGCCTTGAACAAGATAGACACAGTTCCTACCATCACAGTGCAAGGAGACTGACAATAGATAAGTGAACTAATTTTAAAAGATGTGGAATTGTCACAAGTTCTATGAGGAAAGTAACACAAGGTGATGAGAAAGAAGGTAACAGAAGGGAGAAGGCTTTTCTGAGGAGGTGACATCTGAGCTGAGACCTGAGTAACAGCCAGCCATGTGAAGGATGGGGGGAAGAGCATTCAAGGCAGAGGGAGCAGTAAGTGCAAAGGCCCTGTGACAGTTTGGCCCATTTGCAAGGCAGAAAAGGCCAGAGTGGCTTTAGGTGGGGAGTGAGAGGGAGCATGGTGGATGATGACACTGGAAGAAGGAGTCAGTTCATGCAGGACCTGGAGGGCATGGCAGGAGTTTGGATGTTATTCCAAGCACACTTGGGGGAGTTTTAAGCAGGGGAGGGACAAAATGTAATTTGTGCTTTTAAAAGATGGTGCAGGGTAAGAAGATGAGTTAGAGGCTTCTGCTGTGGTCCAGGTCTAAGGTTTAGTCTGGGTTGGCAGTGGCTAAGGCCGGCAGGGGAGGAGTAGAATTGTGTCTTTTGGCTACTCCTTGGCTCAGGTAGGGACACAGAGGTCTGGGTGAATCATCTGATGGGGTCTCTTCCCCACCATGAAGATTCCAGGGCCTAGCTGGGTTGACTTGTCTTTGGAGGAACTTCCTAGGAGGTGGGAGTTCATTGCTGCAAGGCCTGGGGTGTGCCCCTGAGAGGTGGAACCCACTGGCCTAGCTAGCATCTATGTGTGTGTGCCTGTCTTTGTGTCCTGTCCCCAGTCAGTGGAAGCCGGATGAGGAGCCTGGGCCCCAAGCCTGGCCCCCCAGGGAACGAGCAGCCCTTCAAGAGGAGCTCAGTGACGTCCTCATCTACCTGGTAGCATTGGCAGCCCGCTGCCGTGTAGATCTGCCCCGAGCAGTGCTCTCCAAGATGGACACCAACCGGCGACGCTACCCAGTGCATCTGTCCCGCGGCTCTGCCCGCAAGTACACAGACTTGCCCCATGGGGCCACCTCTGAAAACCAGGCTGTGGGGCCTGCAGACCTTGCCTGTGAGTCCACAGGTCAGGCCTCAACCTAGAAACATGGGCACAGAACCTGCAACTCAGCACGGCATCTGAGGAGCAGAGGGTGCTCCAGCCATGCTACCTCATTCTAGTCCTTTCCTAACAGATCATGGGCCTGGGCGCTACCCTTCTTGAGGTCTGAGGCCCAAGAACCTCCAGCAGGTAGCCTCCTGTTTTTTTCTCTCTCAATAAAAGTTTTGGTTAGCAACTTCTGGATTCTTCCTGGGGCAGCTGGGGAGGCTCTCTGTCTCAGCACATGCTGGAGAGGGGTACCAGGGATACCTGTGAGCCCAAAGCCCATGTTTCTCTATTATACTGCCCACCTGCAGAGCAGAGAGATCTGATTTCTAGTAAGTTCTCTGTCTGACCTCATGCAAGTAAGTCCCTTCCCCTTCTCTAAACAAGACTGGAGGCTTTATGTAGTGTTGGATAAGAGCCCAGGTTCTGGAGCCAGGCTGTATGGGTTCAAATGCCATCTTTGATACTGGATGATGTTCTGGATTATATTGGCATCTTTCTGTGCCTCCATTTCCTCATCTAAAATGAAAATAAGGGACTTCCCTGATGGTCCAGTGGTTAAGACTCTGCGCTTCCACCGCAGGGGGCGTGGGTTCCATCCCTGGTCGGGGAACTAAGATCCCACGTGCCGCGCAGCCAAAAATAAATAAACAAATACATTAAATGAAATGAAAATAATGTTATCTACCTAATAGGGTTGTAAGGTTTGAGTAAGTTATTCTAAGTAGAGTGTTTAGGACAGTGTAAGTTTGCAGTTGTCATTATCTGTTTGCTTTTTCAACTCAAAACTTTCAGGGGCACAGAGCAGGAAATTTCAACAGTTAAGGCAGGCGTGGGCCTTGTCCCTGAGAGAGCTCTCTGCCCCTCTCCCTTGGCCCCCAGCACAAATCAGGGTCAGGTCTGTCTGATATGAAGCAGAACAGGGCTTCCTCTCTTTTGGGGCTTGGACCCCTTAGCCCCCTCCTTCTCTCCCAAGGCCAATTTGCTTGTTCCACTTCTACACCTAAAGATAGTGTTGGGTGTGTATGAGTCACCCGTTGTGTGACCCCAGGCACATCACTTTCTTTTCAGAGCTACCCAGGGAACTAGCAGCCTGCCGCCTTCACAGGGTGAAACGATTCCACATCAGTAAAATAAAGCATTTCCCTTTACTGGCCTCACTCTTATTAATGACGTCACTTCCTCCTAACCAGTGACCTCTCTTACTCCCTAGGTAAAAGAGAATCCATCAGATTGGAACTGCTTTAGCTTTAACTTCCCAAACCCTCCTTTCCTCTGCCCACCAGTGATAGCAGGAGCCTTAGCTTATTGATCTCTTATTTCATCTGTCTCCTTGATCAGTTATCTCCTCTCTCCTCCATATAATCAAAGTCTTTTCCTTTCCATTAGCCCATCCCATTAGCACATAAAGCATACTTGAGGGCTTCCCTGGTGGTGCAGTGGTTGAGGGTCCGCCTGACGATGCAGGGGACACAGGTTCGTGCCCCGGTCTGGGAGGGTCCCACATGCTGCAGAGTGGCTGGGCCCGTGAGCCATGGCCGCTGAGCCTGCATGACCGGAGCCTGTGCTCCACAACAGGAGAGGCCACAACAGTGAGAGGCCCGCGTACCGCAAAAAAAAAAAGAAAAAAGCATACTTGACTCTCTTTCGTATTGACAAGACAAAACCAACAAAACTCTAGCTACTTCCCTCATGCTTTTCACAGCCAAACCTCTTGAAATAGATCTATACCCATCCACTCTGCTTCTTCATTGTCTCATTTCTACCCTAACCCATTCAACGCTGGCTTTCACCCCCCACCCCTCCACTGAAACCGTTCTCATCACTTTCCCCGAATTCACACACAGTGGACACCACAGCGGCATCTGACTGAGCTGTTTCCTCCATAAAACACTTTCCTCTAGATTTCCCAGACAAGACACTTCTGCTTTTCTACCTCTGGCTGTTCTGTCACAGACTCAAGTTCTCTACTACCCTCTTCTGGATGTGGTGCCATGCCCTCCAGACCTGATATCCCCAAGGTGTTACTTCCAATCGCCTCCCTGACCCGTCCACATTTACTTCACACTCAATGTGTCCAGGTTGGGGTGTAACAATTGCTGCCACTTCAACTCCTGCTCCTGCTCCTCATCCTGTGTCCCCATCTCAATGACACTGCCTGCGGTCACCCAAGCTAAGAAATGAAATCAGCCCCATCTCTCCTTTCCGCACGTCCACTTTAACTCCTATTAATTCTAGCTCAATAATATGCCATATGCCTCCCTCCCCTCTAATCCCTCAAGGCTTCTTTGTGGCCTTGGAACATTTAACCTGGCTTCCAGGGTCCTTAGTGGTCTGTCTCCTGCCAACGTCCTTGCTTGTTGTCCCTGCCTTCCACCCCAGAGGACATCTGCAAGCTCTAACAAGTCTGGCATGCAGGTTCAGGGGTTCTCTCCATACGTCCCCAACCCCAACTCTCTTGACCTTAAGACCAGCTTAAATGCCACCTCTGAGAAGAGCCTCTCTAAACTCCAAGACTGCACTGAAGACCTCTCCTATCCAGCAACTCCCCCAACAGAGTTCCAATGACAAGGGACTGCACTTGCCTGTGTACTCGTCCTCACTGTGCCATTCACTGGCTGTCGGTACCTATTTACTCATCTGCAGAAATGGAGGTAAAAGAGTTACCTCACTTTGGGATGCTTTGAGGATGAAAATGAGCTAATAATAATGTAGCAGTGAAGTCCTTTAACCTCGTGCTAAAGTTTCCACTATTGCTTCTCTTTACTAGACCAAGTTCCATGAGGTTCATGCCGGCTCACTCAAAGCTCTGCAGAATGCAGTGCCTGTTGATCACAAATGCGCTAAATTTATGGACCCTTCTAGGTCTGAGGTCATGAAGACATAACCAAGGGCCAAGCGTGGAATGACTCCACACACACACAAAACCAGTTCCTGGAACACTTTTGGGCTTATAGCCCCACTTGACTCCATGACAATTCACCTAAATCACCTAAGCCTGGAGAGACCCCCAACTTTCCTCCTAATTCACACCCCACCCACCTCATTCACAGGCACGGGTGGGGTGAGGATATAATACTTTATTCACTCTAACACGGGCCGAGGGGATGTAATGAGGGGGAGGTGGGCGCGTTTCCAGGGACCCCCGGTAGGGGATCCTCCCTGTCTCCCAGTTCCAGGGCAGCCAGGCCCGCCGTCCCACCCCATCTGAGACGCAGGAGGCGGGGCGGGGAGTTGTCCAGGTTAACGCAGCCCCAGGTCGGGATACTAGCGTGCCCCTCCCCAGCTCGCACCCCGCGGAGACAAGAATGGCGGTTCAACTGCCCTCACAATCTGGGCAGCGCTCAGTGGCAGTGGCTCCGGCGGGTAGCTTGAAGTCCCGGCCGCAGCCCGCGCAGATGTAGAGACGGCGCCGCATGTGCGCGCGACGGTGGCGGATGAAGTGTGAGCTGAGGCGGAAGCGCCGGCCGCACTCGGCACATGGGTAGGGCCGCTCGCCTGTGTGCGTGCGCGCATGCTCCGCCAGGTTGGAGCGGTGGCCGAAGCCGCGGCCGCACACGGCGCAGCGGTGCGGCTTCTCGCCCGTGTGCACGCGCCGGTGCTTGGCCAGCGCCGAGCTCTGAGCGAAGCGCGTGCCGCAGTCGGCGCATGCGTACGGCCGCTCGCCCGTGTGCGTGCGTCGGTGGCGCGCCAGACACGAACTGCCGCCGAAGGCGCGTCCGCAGTCCGGGCACGAGTACGGCTTCTCGCCCGTGTGCACGCGCAGGTGCTGTGCATAGTTGGAGCTCTGCGCGAAGCGGCGGCCGCATTGTGCGCATGCGTACGGCTTCTCGCCCGTGTGGCGCCGCCGGTGCTGCCGCAGGTTCGAGGCGGCCGAGAAGCGCTTGTCGCATTCTGGGCATTCGTAAGGCCGCTCGCCCGTATGCGTGCGGCTGTGTTTGGTCAGCGCTGACTTCTGCGAGAAGCGCCGGCCGCACTCGGTGCACGCAAAGGGCCGCTCGCCCGTGTGTATGCGGACGTGCTTGGCCAATGTGGAGCGGCGTGCAAAGGCGCGGCCGCAGTCCCGGCACGCGTGTGGGCGCGCCGGGTCCGCCGACGGCGCTGGCGCCTCGCTCGGGACCTGCGGGGAGAGGGGACAGGGGACAGGTCAGCCCTGACCGAGAGGCTCGGGAGCCAGAGACCTGGGGCTCTGCCGGCTGCAGCCTCTCCGTCCCCCGTTTGTACAGTAGGAAAAGCCACGGGGTGCGCCTCTCAGGACGGTTGTGCGCTTTAAATGAGATTAACATAAACGCACATAGCACAATGCCTAGTGTAATTCTAGCTATTCTTTATTAATTCATACAGTATTTATTGAACGCGTACAATGTGCCAGACTCTGTTCTAGGAACTGGGGATTCAACATTAAATTTTTTTTTTAATTCCTAGTTTCAGGAAGAATGGATAAGGAGTGCTGGTATTGGAGGGGGTGCTGCAAATTTAAATAGGGTTGAGGAATCTCGCTGATGTCACATGAGCGAAGACCTAAGGAGGTGAGAGAGCAGGTTCCAGGGGGAAAAGCAAGGCCCTGAGACAGCAGTTTTCCTGTTCTAGGAATGGCCAGAAACAGTGCTTAGGGCGGACGGCAGGAGGGGAAGAGTAATCCATGGAGTGGTCCTGAAGGGGATATCTTAGCATAGGGCCTTGCATGTGAATGAGGTGAGGACTCAATAGAGATGTTAGACGGTTTTGAGCAAGGAGGGGAACAGATTAGACTCATATTTTAAAAGGTTTCAGGGGCTTCCCTGGTGGTGCAGTGGTTAAGAATCCGCCTGCCAATGCAGGGGACAAGGGTTCAAGCCCTGGTCCGTGAAGATCCCACATGCTGCAGAGCAATTAAGCCTGTGAGCCACAGCTACTGAGCCCACATGCCTGGAGCCTGTGCTCCGCAACAAGAGAAGCCCCCGCTCGCCGCAACTAGAGAAAGTCCATGCGCAGCAACAAAGAACCAACGCAGCCAAAAAAAAAAAAATTAATTAAAAAAAAAAAGAATAAAGGAGGGGAGGGGGCAGGAACCCAGGGAGGAAGCTACTGTACTGCAAGCCAGAGAAGACAGTGGCTTGGACCCAGTGACAAAGTTGGGAAGTGAAGGTGGTGAGAAGTGGTCTGCTTCTGGACATATTCTGCAGTTTGAGACAGCAAATTTGATAGTAGATTAGACATGAGGTGTAAAGAAAGGAGTAAAAATGACTCCAAGGATTTTGAGCTTAGCAACTACAAAGGCGGAATTGCCATCTACAGAGCTGAGGGTGGAGGGAGGCGCAAGTTGGTACCTACTATCCGTTTCTGATCTTATCTGCAGTTCTCCTTGACACATCTGGAGCTCAGGAGAGAGGCCTAGGCTGGAGATGTTAATTGGGAAGGCATCAGCGTGGAGGTGGTTTTTAAAGCCTTGAGACTGGATGAGTTCGCCCAAGGAATAGGCAGAGAGAAATGGGGGTGGCAAGACAAAAAGCAGCCAGCAAAGGAGACTGAGCAGAAGCAGCCAGTGAGGTAAGAGACCCAGGAGAGCACGGTGTCTTAGAAACCAGGCCACCATCAAGTCCAGGCTCTCTAATAAACTTTCAAGAGCAAGCACCTATCATTTTTTAAGCTGCAAAAAAGGCAGCCAGGGTGAAACCCAAATACTATTCTGAGGCCTGAAATGAAAAAAATTCAAAAATAAGCCAGTTTCATGAGGTCTGGGCCTCTGGAGATAAAATCAGAAAAAGAAATGCTTTATAAGAGGCAGATGAAGGGAAAACAGTTTGTACTAACAGTAAAGAGGAATACTGAGGAAACATTGCTTCCTTCTTAGAAAAGAGAAGGCTCATCCTAGCAAAAGTGGTGTTAAATCTCTCCTATGGACTAAGCAAATAGGATATTAATTCATGACCAAATGAAAAACCAGGCACATATTAAGCATAAGACAGTGTTAGCTTCTTTCTCCCCATATTCCATCTCCACCAAGTGATTATCACTATTCTTCTTCTATAGATAAGGAAACAGGTTAAGAGAGGGTAAATGACAAACTAGGGAGTGGCGAGGCCTCTTCTTTCTGAAGTTGTAAGGAGGGCACCTTCAGGGCCTTCAAGATCCTTTGTTAAAAAGACAGTAGCTTTTTGGTAACCACCTCAGAAATTTGAAAACAAGGCAGTTTGGGAAACTGGTCACCAGCCAAGGGAACTCTGGCTTAAATACTATTATCATGATAATAATAACATTACAGTGTAAAGATCTGACAGTGCTATGTTATGTACATTATTGTATTAAATCTTCCTGTCACTCCCCCTTGAGTCAGGCATTATCTTTTGAGAAAACTGAGCTCAGAGAGATTAAATTCACATAGCCAGTGGGAGTCAGGACTGACCTTAAGAGTTCTCACCCTTAACCAGTAGGCTACACTGCTTCCCTGCACACACAGCATGAAGATGTGACAGCCGCTGGACTCCAAGTGCCTGGCACTCTCTAAGAGGGATTCAAGGTTAAAATACAACTTGATACTTTAAATCGAGAAACTCCCCACAGCAAATTCGGCAGTCTGAATTCAAGGTCATGCTTTCCAGTCTTGCCCCGGTTTTGACATCTATTGGGTTTATTTCATCACGTCAGCCATCGTGGAGAGAATTTTTCTCATTATATCTGTATTTTTCTGGCCTGTTTTTCTTTGGCACCCTTCTTTAAGGTGACTTTGACCAGCCTGAGGACTTCCTTATGCTGGATTCACTGTCTTGTGAAAAAGAAATTCTTCACACAAGTACCCTTGGTATCTCCAGCTCCAGGAGGAGGGGCCTTGGGTGCCCTAGGAAGAATCTTCGTAAGAGGGGCTGAGTCTAGCTCATAAAGACCCCAGGCAAGTCCCTCCCTTCCCCTGCCTCAGTGAACCAAGGAAGGCAAGGTAGGCTAGGTGAGATCAATATTTCCCGACTTGAGGTATGCACATCACAGAATGCAAGAGGATTCTAAGTGTTATGTAGGCTAACTCTTATCTTACTATGATCATTATGTATTTATTTTCATGGATATTAGAAAAACAACAGATCACATGAAACCCACAATTTCATCAGTATTATTGCTCAGATGAGGGTAAATTTATTTAACAAAACAATGTGAATCTATCTGAAGAAGAGCATTAAATAAATGAGCAAACAGGTAAGTGACTGAAGCCTGGCAAATACCAGACTTACATGCCTTTTAAGTTCTACAGCTGTTAGATTTAAAAATTAGAATACAGGGTATCTGCACTATAACATGAGGGTACTAGGGGGATACATGTAGTATAAGAATATGACAATCCAAGTATTTAAAGTTAGTGATTTTGGAACTTCCCTGGTGGCGCAGTGGTTAAGAATCTGCCTGCCAATGCAGGGGACACAGGTTTGAGCCCTGGTCCGGGAAGATCCCACATGCCATGGAGCAACTAAGCCCGTGCGCCACAACTACTGAGCCAGCGCTCTAGAGCCCAGAAGCCACAACTATTGAAGCCCGCGTGCCTAGAGCCCGTGCTCCACAACAAGGAAGACACCACAATGAGAAGCCCTGCTCACCACAACTAAAGAAAGCCTGAGTGTAGCAACAAAGACCCAATGCAGCCAAAAATAAATAAATAAATAAATAAATTTATTTTAAAAATAAATAAATAAAAAATAAAGTTAGTGATTTTGTCTTCCTGCTTAAGGTGTTTTTGTTTTTGTTTTAAACCAGAGCAAACATTCCAGTTTTTTCCTCAGCCATTACTTTTCTAATTAATAACAATAACTACCACTTACTGAGCACTCACTGTGTGCCAGGAAGTGTGGTAAGTGCTTTCCACCCATGTTCTTATTTTAAATTCTCACAACCCTTTGGGTTAGGCTGTATTAGCACCATTTTAAAATAAGGATATAAGACTCAGAAGTAAGTGACTACCAAGGTCCTACAGCTAATCCATCGGCAGGGTCAGGGTTTACACCGGAAGTCTGTCATTATCTAAAACACCTCTTCTCTCATAGAATGATGCAATTCTATCTCACTGACAAGTTTAAGGTTACCTACACAGTTTGTCTCCCTCACCTGGGCTTTTTTAGCTGTCAGAATCTCCCTTCTTTTGAGTACAGAGTATAAAATACAATCCCTATCCTCTCGCTCATTGCTAAATCAAGTGTGGTCCACAGACCAGCAGCGTCAGCATCACTGGAAACTTGTTAGAAATACAGAATCTCAAGTCCCCCCCATACCTACTGGATCAAACTCTTCAGTTTAACAAGATCCCCAGGTGATATGTACGCATGTCAAAAATGAAGAAGCCTGATCTAGGAGATGCACTACTCCTAGGGAAAGCAGGTGGGAAAGGTGAAGAGGGTTCTACAGGTTGAAAGACCACATGGGCAAAGTCTTCGAGGTAAGAAGGGTCAGGTGTGTTTGAAGCTGGGGCATGGGATGGGTGCTGAGTGACTAGAGATGAAGCCATGAGGTCAGACGATGAAGACCTTTGAATGCCAGGCGCAGGAGCTGAGGGAAACAGAATACCACTCAAGGGTTCAATTTTAAGCAGGGAGAGACAGGACTGGATGTATATAGAGCCCTCTGACAAAACCCTTCTATTCATTAAATATAGTTTGGATTTTACTAGGCAGTGAGAGAATACTCCAGCTACTGAGTGCAGCATAATTAAGGCCTGTTCTGGACAATGACCGGCCATGGGACTGGGTGAGAGCTGAGAGTCACAGAATGTTGACACTAGAAGGAGCTTTGGAGACCACTATTTCATAGAAACCGAGACTCAGGGAGACCACACAGCAAGTTGATGAGCTATCTTGTGGGATGTGTGTGTGTAACTCTCATTTCCACCCTCCTCCAAATCCAGTCACCCACGTGATACTTAGACTGGATTTCAAGGATCTTACTTTCATTATCTCATTTTATAGATGAAAAGGCTGTCGAGGCAAAACTGGTAAACAGTGGTTAGGATTTGAGCCAATGCTTTTAACAGCTACATGATACCATTCAGAGTCTAGCTCTACAGCCTTTTCATGACTAGCCATGCCTACACCCACCCTTCCCATCCTTAGCTCCATCCAGTCCAATCAATGTTCCCCAAAACCCCCTTATTTCCATCTTCTCTCCCCTGCTGCCACTACCTTAGAGCAGGCTACCAGCCGTACCTGACCTGGTCTCCCCACAGCAGCCCACGATTCTTCTAAATAGAAAATCTGATCATGTCTCTCCTCTGATTTGAGGCTTCTGATGGCACCGCATAACCTAACAGAGTACGTCCAAACTCCTAAGCTGCCTTTCAACACCTTTTACTCTCTGGCCCCGCCTACTTCTCTGGCCTTATCTTCCCTGAGCATTTGCTTTTGCTGTTTCCTCATCCTGAAATGCCCTTCCTCCTCCTCCATTTGCCAAATTCCCACTAAGTTTTCAAGGCCCACGTCAAAGTCATTTCCATGAAGCCTTCCCCACTGCCTTGAGTTATTTGCCCTCAATTCTCTAGGCCTCCATGTTCTAGGTTTCCCTGTTCACTCCCAAGCCTCAGGATTCAGCCCAGAAAGGCCTTGATAAAAATGAGTAGAAAAATCTCCAGAAGGATGACCTAGCCCAAGGTCCTGAACTTTAGGGAGAAAAATGAATAATAGCAGCAAATACTTACATAGTGTTTATTATGTGCCAGACACAGTTCTAACTCTTTACATGTATTAACTCATTTAATCCTCCCAACCCCAAGAAGTCGGTGCTATTATGATTTCCCTTGTACCAGTGAGGAAACTGAGCCACAAAGAGGTTAAACTTGCCTAAGGTGACACAGCTGGTAAGTGACAGAGTTGGAAGTCCACCCTAAACTCTGGAGTCTGAGTTCTTAACTTGTAGGACAAAGGTGGAGACCAGGGGATTCACAGGGCCGGAAGAGGCAGGCTGAGCTAGGAGGATGGGCCAAGGAAGCCTGAGAAAACAGAACTAAACGGGCCACCGCAGTGAAAGCGCAGAGTCCTAACCACTGGACCGCCTGGGAATTCCCTAAATAGTTATTTTGACTGGAAGAGGAGGCCACAGCAGCCAGCCCCCTCCCCCTAGGGCCCACCACACCCACTAGGGGGCAGCAGAACTTTCTTTTTCTGGGAACTGGCGCCTGTGCAGGAAGAAATCAGAGGGAGCCTGGGCCCACAAATCTGGCCCAGGAGTCTTCCAGCTGGACTCAGGGCTGCTCTGGCTGTGGGTGGGAGTCCTGTAGGGTTTTGGGAAGTAGAACTATACCTAGTGGCAGTTAGGGTCTCTAATGGGTAAATCTAACTCATATTTTGATCTCCTTAAAACTCCTCTCTTTAAACCTTCAACACCCTTGTCAGTCTAACCCTGCTAGACATCACCTCGAGGAACCGAGGAGAGCGTTTACTCTCCAGCACCCAGCACAGAGCCTGGCACAGTAGGCGTGACATCTGTATGATGGCAGCATGGACTGTGGGACAGAAGGATGGGTGGCCAACCCTGAGAGTCAAGGGAAAGTAGGGACAGGATCCCTGGATTCTGTGTGAGGGAGGCTGGACCTGCACCAGGTTTAGGGGCGAAGGGACCCCAGGGTGTGGAACACGTACCTCCTTGTTGTCCATGGGGATCTTGAGTTTCACCACTTCATACTTCTCTTCACCCTCATCCTCCTCACCCTTCACCAGCAGCACCATCTCTTCTTGCATCTCTTCCTCCTCCTCCTCCTCTGTCTGCTGTTCACCGGGCATCTTGGTGTCCTGGGGCAGGGAGCTGAGTCAGAAGCTCAGGACCCGCCCCCCCACCATGGCTCTGGCCCACACAAGGCGGTGCAGCCGTGGCTTCTCCTGTGATCTTTGTGTCTGACCTTCTTCCCTCTATCCCAGCCCGGCCCTAGGCCCCAGCCCTATCCCGGGACCAGCTCGGAAGACTCTCGTTCACCCCACTCATCCCGGCATTCAAGGCCCTGAACACTTCGAATCTCTAGCCCCAGTGAGTCACCACCCTCCCCGCGCTGAGTCACTCCCCGGTGCCTGGGTCCGCGGCCCGGAGCTCTAGGGCACGGGCTGGAGGCAGGATCGGGACGGAGACCCTGAGGGGGTGCGCACTCACCAGCCACAGGTTCGGGCGCTCGAGCTGCCCCAGGCCAGGGCGCCGGGCGGTTGGGCACTCTGCGACGCCGCGACTCCGGGGGCGGGGAGTAGGCGGGGCCTCGGTGACGACTGGTCATTGGTCGGAATACCTAACCCCGCCCCCTAGGGGAGGGGCCAGAGGACCCAGGCGTCCGGCCCAAACTGCCCCGGGAGGGTGGCGAGCCCACACCCAGTACCTTCCGCTCAACTCCGACTCCCAAAGACCCCGGGCTGCCCTAGTCGGTGTTCAAGGTCCTCACAGTCCTGTAGTGACCTACCTTAAAGGCTCGTCTCCTGCGGCCGGCTCGGAGGTCTCAGCTGCGGCCAAGCGCGTCTGCTCCGCCCGAAATAGGCCACGTGCGCTCCCGCCCCTGCCTGGGCCTCTCGCTGGCGCCCCGCCTGGAGGGCGGACCCTGTTGCCTCCTCACCTCTTCCCTTCCCTCTTTTTGCCTCTTCCCTCTTTTTGCCTCTTCTCCCATCTTTTCTCCTTTCGCAGCGTCGCCTTCACGGTCTCCTGGTCTCTGGGATATCTTGCTCCTTGAATACATACTTACCAACAGCCACCCAAGCAACCGCTGCTGTTTGTTGCGTGGTGTGCCTCTTATGCGCCATCGTTATGCTAAGCCTTTTGCACATCTGATCTCGATCCGCACAAAGGTGGGTCCATTTCACAGATGAGCTAATTGAAATTCACAGATGAGCTAATTGAAGCTAACTGACTTGCCTAAGTTACACAGTAAGTACTGTCACAGCATCCCAGTAGCCTAGGTGGAAAATTATAGCACACGGACCAGATCCAGTCCACAGAAGTATCTTGTTTGGCTCTCAGGTTTAAAAGTTAACTTCAAAAGAAGCACGAGAGGTCTTTTACAAAATTTAATTTCCAACATTTAAAAATTGAGATATTTCATGTAAAGATCTGTATTTTCCCACTTCTCTTGAAAAAGATACCTAATTCTCCCAATTTATGAATGGGGCAACGAAGATTCAGAAATGATGAAAGAGAAATTACATTCAGTAAGTGCTTACAATCCCTAGTTGTCTCTTTACAACAACCCTGTGGGGATCAATCATATTACCTTCCTTTGACAAATGACGGAACTAAAAACTTAAGTAATTTGCTCAAAGTCACATAGCGGTAAGTAGCCAATTCCAAACCTCATGCTCTTCCTGTTGCACCAAATTCTCTCTCAGAAATGAGGTTACATGAGGAAATTGGTAGCAGAGCCAGGACTCAAGCCTGATCCTCAGTCTGCAGAGCCCATAACATAATTTGGATGTTGGGATTACATCTGGTCAAAGTTTTGCTCTTCCTCAGAGCTGGGAAAAGGGGGTAAATGAATGTGATACTCACCCTCAGGATCCCAAAAGCCACTTTGATTGTGTTAATTCTCTCATCAAATATTTATTGAACCCTACTATGTACCTGGCACTATTCTAGATATTGGAGATGCAGTAGTGAACAAAAGAGAGAAAAATCTTAGCTACCATGGCACTTCTCAAGGTGTAAAAAATGTCAACAAGTAAATAAGATAATTTCAGGTAAGGACGGGTGTAAGAAGGAAATAGGGCCAGATGATGCAACAAGGAGTGGCTATGGTTGGGAGCTTCTTTAATGTGAGCAGGGAAGGCATCTCTTAGGATATAATATATGAGATGAAACTTGAATGATGAGAAAAAGTTAGCCATTTGAAAATCTAGATGAAGAATGTTCTAGACAGAACTACAGAGACTTTAAGGTGAGATTAAGCTTGGTATGTTTGAGGAAAAGAAAGAAGGCTTGTATGGCTGGAGCCAAGTGAGTTAATGGAAATGTAGTGTGGGAGCTGGAGAAGAGGCAGGCAGGGCCAGATTATGGCAGGAACTCTAGCGAAAGGCAAGGCGTGCTTCCCCTAATTCAGAGAATCAGTGAGGAGGCTCAGCTGGGAGCAGCGAAAGTCCCTACTGGAAGGTCCTCCTACTGTGGGAGGACTTTGGAACAGATGCTTGCAAAAGGAGGAACATGTACAAGTATCTATCTGGAATCAGAGCTAGTTCTTGTTCTTGAGAATCTCACAGTCTAGTAAAGAAGGTGATTTAAAAATATATATGTATATGATATATATATATTATATACATATGAAAAGGAAACAATAGGTGTTCTGACAGCCCCGTGGAAGGGAGTGGATATTGGGTGCAGGCCTCACCAAAGAGATAAATGTAAAGGACCTTCAAAGATGAGTGGGAGTTTGCCAGATGGACAAAGAGGTAGCAGTTTGTGGGACTGTAAACTCTCGTGAAGAGAACATCATGTCCCAAGGACATCGTTCACCAAAGTATTGAGTGAGCCTTATTGTGTGCCAGGCCCCTTTTAGGACTGGGAGGTAGAAAGTTGAATTTGGAAGTCTTTATCTCACTTTTCACTATTCTGCATTTCACTATTTGCCTTCAGCCTCACTAGAAGTTTACTTGAGTTCTTGAATCCCAAGGACTTGGTGCATAGAACACACCATTCGCCATCTCATCTCCCACCTCCTCCTTTCTCGGCTTGTTCCAAGTCATTCTTTACGTCTTAACATAATTGCCTCTTTGGAGAGGCATTGAACCATGTGGGAGTCTCTCCTGCATGCCTGCTTCCTGCATAGTCTTTACCACACTTGAAAATATTTGTTCAATGTCTAGCTTCTGCGTAGAAACTGAGGGCAGAAACTTTGTCTTATTCATCTTTCTATGCCCAGTACCCAGCACACAGTAGGTAATGCTGTTGAGTATCTCTTTATCCTAAAGAAGCTCTCGATGTGTTAAGGGAGCTTAACACATCAGATGAAGGGGGTTCTAACCAGGCTGGAGGTTTAGGGAAGGCTTCTGGGAGGAAGTAACACTTGAGGTGTTTGGATAGGTTAACACGTTGGGAAGGGGGGCATTCCAAGTTACAAAAACAGAATATTTAAGAGGCACGGGTCTGAAACCACACAAGTGGAAGGCCTTGAATGCCATCTAGGAGTTAAGTTTTATAGAGAGGACATGCGCACATACGGCAGGGTTTTTAATAGGGGAGTGAAGTGGTCAGATTTTACAAAGTTCACTGCAGGCTACGTTGGAGGCCAACCTGGTAGGGAGGTGAGACACGGCAACCAGCAGGGAGGATCTTCCCAAAGCCCCAAAGGCTTCCATTCAGGTCTATGGGTGTTTGTGTGCACTTAGGACAGAAGCCGCTGAGCACTCCAGACCTGAACTCAAAATTCTGGGATTTCGAATCTGTTTAACAACTTGGCAGGGGTGGGAGGACTGGGAGGAGCCGCGCTGCAGCAAGCTTTCATTGGTTTCTAAGGAAGCCCGGCCGACGGTTAAGATGTCGCGAGAGCTTCTACCCGGGGACCGTTCCCGCACGCAAATTAGCTGAGACGACAAGCCTGCGAAGTTGTAGGGAGTCTTGTACTTCATTTCTTAGATGGGTGAACCGCCCTAGTCTTTTTTGTCCCTGGCCAATCAGGTCAGTTCCTTTTTCCCCTTCCTCCCTATTGGCGCCCTCCTCGGAAAAAGCTAGGAGTTGGAGTCCTGCACCTAATGACGCATGGATGGCTGGGAAATACGGTTGCCTTTCCTGGGGGATAGAGACATCCCCTTGGCCCTGCCTTTGGGCTATGCAGACGAATGACCTGTTTCTCGACAAATAAAAAAAGGGTCGCAGGGAGGTGGGGTTTCCCAGAAAGCAGAACATCAGTGTCGGGGTCTTCTGAGCTGGTACCAATTCCTGCCAGCCACTTTTCTCCCGGTACCTGTCGCCATAGCAACAGCGCTCGCAAAACACCCGCCCACCCCCACCCCCCACGCTCCCACCGAGTGTTTTTCCTTTTAAGGGTCGCGCTCGAGCCTGTGGCGTAGGTGGCTCCTGTGGGCAGCCAGAACTCAGGTCTGAGGCATCAGCTGACAGGCCTGGTGGCCGTTTTCTTAACCCGTTGTCAGAGCTAAAAAGCAGCTATGACAACCCAACTTCTTTATTTGACAGGGCTCAAAGAGAGCAAGTTTACAACATGGCTTATGGGTTTTGCCTGTGGCGACCCTTCGGCACCTTTTTCACCCCTCACCACGCACACACGCACACAAGAGTCCAAGCCTCAGACAAGAAGCAGTTTATTGGCGAGACACATGGAGATGTGGCTGTCAGGCCTTGGTGCTTCCCTGGCTTCTCCTCACCCCTGTACTGCCCTTCTGCCAGTGTATCTCTGCTGCCGTCCACCAGGACCTGGGCTTAGCACCCAGGGCAGATGACTGCTCTTTCTGCTGTCTCTGACCTGTTCTGCCGTGTCCAGGTGTCAGGGCAGTTTGGGCTTCTCCAGGGCAGATAGGTCTGGCCTCTCCAAGTGTCCTCTTCCTGGCTAAGACCACATCCAGCGGCCTGAGGCTGGGTACTGCCTGCCTCACAACAATACTCTCACCATCAGTAGGGTGGTCAAGATGGCCTTGCCTCACTCTGTCACCCTAAACCTCAGAAGTCTCATTGTTGAAGCTCATAGGTCTAACAAACCCTGGTTCAGGGTGCTGGTCTCCCAGGGGCAAGGTTGGGAGGGGTCAATTTACAGGTTAAGAGGCAGCAGGAATTTAGAGTTCTTTAAGGGCCCTCAGGCTAAGGTCAGTTTGTTCATCAACAAATATTTATTGCCTACTGTATACTAGGCAGTGTTCTAGAAGCTGGGGGTATAAACCACACTGGCAAGGTCCTGACTGAGCCCAGCCAGGAGTTTCCTGAGCTTCAAGGTCATTGTCTCCAAATCTCTATTGCTATCTATCCACTCCTTTCTCCCATTTGTTTCTTCCCCTCCTTCTCCCTCCCACTGCCTCCCAGGCCCTTTCTTCTCTGCTTAAGCGGCAGATACCCTCCCCTTTGGTCTCCTGGGCCTCCACCCACCCTGGACCCCATCATTCCAGTCCCGTTGGTGGCTCCTCTTTGAGGGGCCTTGCCTGACCATCCCCTGTCCCAAAGGGCCTCAAGACCAGGTGCCCACGCTGGTGCTTGATGCGGGCAGAACTGTCACCAAAACCCTTGCCACACTCTGCACACTTGTATGGCTTCTCCCCGGTGTGTGTACGCCTATGTTTGACTAGATCCGAGCTCCGGGGAAACTCCTTCCCACAAAAGCCACACACGTGGGGCTGGCTGGGCCCAGAGGGCTGAGCCCGGACTCGGGATCGAGGGGCCGTGGGTGCTGAGCCAGGGGGGTTGTGTGGCCTCAGGAGAGTGGATGGTGGTGGTGGCCGAGCCCGTTCACCGCGGTGGGTGCGGAGATGCTTGACCCGGGCAGAGCTGTCGGCAAAACCCTTGCCGCATTCAGGGCAGAGGTAGGGTTTTTCCCCCGTGTGTACACGATGGTGTTTCACCAGGTCCGAGCTTCGGCGGAAACCCTTGCCACACTCAGGGCACTTGTGGGGCTTGTCACCCGCCAGCGGTGGAGGCGGCTCCCCAGCCTGTGGGCCCCCAGGCTCCGGCTCCAAGCCAGGCAGGCCGAAAGGGCCATCACCTGAGTGCGAAGGGCTTCGAGGCGTCAGCGGGGGGCTGGTGCCAAGGGGAGGTGGGGGTGGGCTTGAGCTGGGGGGTGGGCTGGGGATCAGGGGGGCGAGGGGGTAGCCTGGGAAGCTGAAGTCCTGGGGCTCCGCGTGAGTGAGGCGGTGGCGGAAAAGGGTGGAGCTGAGGCTGAAGGTGCGGGCACACTCCGGACAGGCATGAGGCCTCTCGCCACTGTGGGTGCGGAGGTGCTTGACCCGGGCGGAGCTGTCAGCGAAGCCCTTGCCACACTCGGGGCAGAGGTAAGGCTTCTCTCCTGTGTGCACCCGCAGGTGCTTCACCAGATCTGAGCCCCGGGCAAACTCCTTTCCACACACATCACAGCCAAAAGGCTTGGGCCCCAGGTGACTGCGCTGGTGGCTCAGGAGGCTGCAGCTGAGTACAAATCTTTTGCCACAGTCAGTGCAGATGTATGGCTTATCCTGGGCCTTAGGTCCCTGTGCGGCTGCCGTGGCTACTCGAGATGGCAGCCGTCGGGGCACCACGGGCCGGGGGGGCTGCTCCCCCCGGTGTGTCCGCTGGTGCTTTATGCGGGCAGAACTGTCGCCAAAGCCCTTGCCACAGACCCCGCACTTGTAGGGCTTCTCGCCCGTGTGTGTCCGCTGGTGTTTCACCAGGTCAGAGCTCTGCCGGAAGCTCTTGCCGCACTCACCGCAGATGGTGGGGCGCTCACCAGCAGGGATCCTGGATCGAGGAATCTTTGGGGGGCCCTGGGCTGGTGGCCGGGCTCTGTAGGGCTTTTCACCACTATGAGTTCGCTGGTGTTTGATACGGGCAGAGCTATCCCCAAAGCCCTTGCCACAGACCCCACACTTGTAGGGCTTCTCCCCTGTGTGGGTTCGCTGGTGTTTCACCAGATCTGACATCTGCCGAAAGCTCTTGCCACACTCGCCGCACACGGCAGCCCGATCACTAGCCTGGCCCCAGCGTGGTTCTCCCAGGAGCCGAGGGCCTCTGTCCCGGGCCTGTGGTTTCCCAGGTCCCACTCTCTGGACCCACAAGTCATCCCAGGTCTGAATGCCTTCGGGTTTGAGAGAGGCATTTCCTACTTCATGACCTGGGGCCAAATCTTCCTCTTCCTTGAACCCCAAGTCATCCTCCTGTGGGGCATGTTCAAACTCATCTGGCTGAGAAATCTCCACGTTCTCACTCCCTAGACCTGGGGAAAGAAAAAGGAGTTGTAGACCCTGCCCTTTGGCTCAGCCCCTATCTTTGATAGCAACCTCCCCAGAAAGGCGTCCTTGACCATCTGTGGTTGCAAGGATCTCTCTTGCTCTCTCTCCTCTGAATTTCTGAAGCACTTATTATTGTCTGTGCCTCTCAGTAACAGTAACTTCCTTTTACCGTGCCCTTCATATGTGCCAATAACTTAACCAAGCATTACTGAATCCTTGCAAACAATCCTATGAGGTAATACTGTTAACTACCCCCATTTTACCCAACATGGAGACTCCGAGAATTTAAGTCACTTGCTCAAAGTGAGTTATAAAGTAGCAAAACCAGGTTTCTAACTCAGGTCTGTCTGATTCTCAAGCCTGTGTTAACCCCTACATTATATTGCCTGGTATTTGCTAATTACATTATATCTTTTTTATATTAGCCCAGTCTGTAACTTATTACTTCAATCATCTTGTGTGTACCTGAGAGGACCCAGACACACACCTGTCCCTCAGGATGGGTAAGAGAGATAGGCACAAAAAATTATAATTGCAGGCTCAGAATAACTGTGCTGTCACGAGAGAGAGGAAATAAAGAGACAGGGCTGGGCTTTCACAGCAGAGAAAAGAGTAAACCATGGAAAGGGATGCTGAGACTAGATTAAGCATGTAAGATCTGGATTGAACACTAGGCTAAGGCTTTTAATTAGTAGCAGAAGGGAGCTAGGGAAGGTTTTTGTGAAGGGAGACAGGATTAGATCTGGACTTAGATCAATGTGGCTGCACAGTGCATCACTGGAGAGAAAAGGGCTGAGGGGAGGCTGCTGCAATTGCCGGGATGAGACAGAATGAGGCCTGAAGTAGGGCAGAGGCAGCAAGCCTGCTGATCACTGTCGGGGACGGAGAGGGAGTCCTTGAAATGATGCCCCTCAAGGCCTGGCGCATAGTAGGTGCTCAGAAACACTGGCTCCATCCCTTGGCTTTTGCTCTCCTCCTCCCCGCCCACCCCCCGGAAGCACAGTTCATGTCCGATTTTTCTGGGTCTGGGCCAGGCAGAGCCCAGCACCGGGGTCCTCACCCGGCCATTACCTGCCCACGGCGGTGCACCGCTTTGGCCCTCACCTGTGCGGGTGCCTCTCAGCTGCTCCCTGTCCTCTGAGCCATGGAGATCCGCGCCCCAGGGCCCCACCGAGCGCTCCATCGCCGGCACGCCGCCCTGAGCAAGGGGACAGACACAATTTCACGGTCACACAGCCATGTGCGGACGGCGGCGCCCTGCCCTCTGCTGGCCGGCACGGGGACCGGGCAGCGTTCGGGTCCGAGGTACGGGGCGCGGCTCCCGGTGATCCCCGCCCGCGCCGCCAGCCGCCCCTGCACCTGCTGCTCCTTCCGGAGCGCAGCCGCTCCCCTTCTCCTCCCGCCGCCGCCGCTGCAGCAGCCGCCTCCGCCACCCCGGCGCCCTCCGGAGCTCCTCGGCGGGGCTCCGGTGCCCGCGCCGCCAACGGCTCGGGGATGTGGGCTCGGCGCCAAACGGGGAGGGGGCTCCGTCCCAGGCGTTCCCCTGGGGCGGCCGCCGGGGGCGGGGACGGGAAGCGGAAGCGCCGGGTGGCACCCGGCCGCTCTAGGACCTTGGAGGAGCTGCACGCTTGTGGGGGCAGCCCTCGTCCTCCAGAGCTCTGTGGCCGGCGGGCAGCCGCGTGCCGCGGAGAGGGCTACTCTGAGCCGAGGACAGTTGCCCGAACTCGGTGGTATTAACCGTGTGCCTCCTGGTCTGGAGCTGGATGTGGTGGGCCGAAGACTTCCTAATTGTCGCTGTGTCGGGCCACCCGCGCCGAACTCCGGAGCTGGCCAACAGCGCCAGCCACCCCGGCCCGGAGAGACAAAGAGAGATCCAAAGGCAGACCCAGGGAAAGGGGTGGGGGAAAGACCAAGGCAGACAAAGGGCGGCAGAGGGCGGCGGAGACCCCAGATGGGGCGGGGGCGGGGCGCCGAGACACGGGAAACAAAGCGGGACCGGTCGGCGAGGCAGAGGGCCGCGCGTGGGGGCTGGGCTGGGCTGGGGGAGACAGGCAGTAGCGGGAGCTAGTGGCAGACGCCAGATAAATGCTGAGGAGAGGCAGGCCGATGGACACAGACCTGGATCCGGAGTCGTAACCTAAGAGCCCTGAATCAGAGAGGATGCAAAGGCAGAGAGTCAGAGACTGCAGCAGACCAAAAACACAAGAGCAAATGATTGGCCGCCAGAAACAAACACATGTAGAAACAGATAAGAGAGACATAAAGTCGTTGAAGCAAAGTCGGAAGAACTACAAGAAAAGGCAGGGAACCTGGAGAGAAACAGAGGCAGAGGAACGAAGAAACAGGCAGAGACAAAGAGAGACAGGGACACAAAGAAAGAGGCCATGGGGAGACTAGGGACAGGTCTACAGCCCTACCAAGGGAGCCCAGGGAGAGGCTAAAACATTAAACCCTGTTTCCCAGCTTGGTGGGACCCTGGCTGGGGCTGTGTTCCAGTGGTCCCAGGGGTGTGATCCCCAGTATCTGTACTCTGGGCAAGGTTGCCTTTGGGGAGGGGGTGGGGTGCCTGTAAGTGTCTGCAGCCCATCTAATGATGGAGAGGGGTAACCAAGGTTTGTATATCAATTAACATTTATTAGTACCTCAGTGCTATGTCAAGAGTTTGGTAAAGAGATGAAACACGTGTAAGAGTTGTCCTTGGGGTGCTACCAGTTTAAAGGGGCAAGCAAACAAATCATGATAAATAAGAACTCTAAGGGCGTGAGAGAGTTACGTTCACCGATTCAAGATAGTAGGAAGAGTTCTTATTTGTGGGAATGAATCTGTATGGTTTTGTGTACCTGGTATGCATGAATGTTAGACACGGGTAAACATGGAGCACAAGTCAATCAACACATACTTATGGATCATCAACCGTAAGTCTAGACCCTGGAAATACAAAGAAATCCCTCAGGGAGCTCTCTCTGCTCAGTAGAACATGGAGACATACAGATGATATGACAGATTGTATACCGACCTAATAAACAAAGATGTGATAGGAATGCAGTACAGAGAGAGAGAGACCTGTAAGAGTTTAGTGGCTGTAGACACTGTCTTTAAGTTCATTCATGCAGAGTTTGATTCCTGACCTTGTCATTTGCTCCCATTTAACCTTGGGTGGGGAAGTTACTTCTGTTTCCTGAACTGTAAAATGGGGATAATACTTAATTTGAATGGTTGAGGTGTAAAGTACTTAGTAAAAAATATCAGTTATTACACTTTGGGCTGAAGTAACCAAGGAAGAAGGTGGCATTTTTGAGCTGATCCTTTCAGGACAGGTAAGATTTCAGCCAAGTCCAGAGCCTGGCTGAAGTGGGCCTAAAATGAAGAACTCCAGGCAGAGGGAATGAAATGAACAATGGCCCACATACTAATTGCAAACCTACTATGTGCTAGAAGCTTGGGATCCAAAGATGATTAAGATCTATCCTCAAAGAGGAAGATAGATAATAGTTCTGTTTTAATGTGTCAAAAGTTTACATAATAGGAAAGTAGTGGAAGCTGCAGATGAGATGGTAAGTTAATCATCTGTTCCACAAACATTTCCCGGGGGTCCAATATGTGCCAGGCACATGTGCTGGGAAACAGAGGTAAGAGGGTACCAAAATGGCAAAGAGCCAGCCCCTCTTGGAGGAAACCCGCAAAGGCTGGCCAGCCCACATGCCATACTCACTTGGAGAGCTAGCTCTGACTTTGAGAAGACAAAGCCTGGAGTTATTGGGTCTGAACCTGAACTCAGGTCTAAAGACATAGAAACCCTTTCAGGGATGTCTGGTAGGGCCATAGGTAGCTATGAAGATATGATGGAGAGATGAAAAAGAACTAATCCAGATGATTATTAAATGGGAAGACTGCTGTCTACAATTCACTGCCCCATAGGAAACTCAAGGGGGGGATCTTCCTTTCTACAAACAGGCCCCAAACCTTATCACAGGAATAATTGGGCATAATTTGTTGGTGTTAATAAGCATGTAAATGGAATATTGTGTCACTGCTAATTCATATCATCTCTGCACTTAACCAAGCCAAGAGCCTTTTCTGAGGGCATTTATTAGTATGCACAAATGCCTTAAATATGTGACTTCCTTTGACTCAGTAATTCCCCTTATAGAAATGAGGCCCAAGGAAATGGTTGGACAAGTGCACAATGATAGCACCACAAACACAGTCATCTCAGCTCAGCGTTGTTTATCACAGGGAAGAATGGGAATCAGCCTGAATACTAAGCATCTAGAAAAATGATAATGTAGATGTGTATTTATGATCATAGATATATAAGGTGATGAAAACAGGTTTCCAAAGTTATGATCCTAGTTTTGTGAATATATATTTATTCATATGTACAGGCATATGAGATAATCTAGAAGGATGAAAATCAAAATGAGGATATATCATGGAATGATATTAGATGTAAATTTTTCTAACCATTTGCATTTGCTAATTTTTCCATGAGAATATGTATTGGTTATACAGTAAATAAATGAATATAAATGCCATTTTTTCTCTTTTTTTCTTTTTTTTATTGAGGTATAGTTGATTTACAATATTATGTAAGTTTCAGGTGTACAACATAGTGATTCACAATTTTTTTTGTAAATATTTATTTTATTTATTTTCCTTCTTTTTGGCTGCATCGGGTCTTAGTTGCGGCACACGGGATCTTCGTTGAGACATGTGGGATCTTTCATTGCGGCGTGCCGTCTCCTCTTTGTGGCCCTTAGGCTTCTCTCTAGTTGTGGCGTGCGGGTTTTCTCTCTCTAGTTATGGCGCACAGGCTCCAGAGCGCGTGGGCTCTGTAGTTTGTGGCACGCAGGCTCTCTCGTTGAGGCACGAGGGCTCAATAGTTGTGGCGCGCGGGCCTAGTTCCCCCGAGACATGTGGGATCTTAGCTCCCCGACCAGGGATCAAACTCACGTCCCCTGCTTTGGAAGGCGGATTCGTTACCACTGGACCACCAGGGAAGTCCCAGTGATTCACAATTTTTAAAGATTATACTGCATTTATAGTTATTATAAATTGGCTGTATTTCCTGTGCTGTACAATATATCCTTGTAGCTTATTTTAGTTTGTACCTCTTAATCTCTCAGCCCTATCTTGCCCTTCTCCTTTCCCTCTCCCCACTAGTTTATTCTCTAGATGTGTGAGTCTGTTTCTGTTTTGTTGTATTCGATAGTTTTTTTTTTTGTTTTTTATATTCCATATATAAGCGATAATATATAGTGTTTGTCTTTGTCTGACTTATTTCACTAAACATAATACCCTCCAAGTTCATCCATATTGTTGCAAATGGCAAAATTTCATTCATTTTTATGGCTGAGTAGGTAGTATTTCATTACGTGTGTGTGTGTTTGTGTATGTATATATATATATGTATATATATTTTATATATGTATATATAATACCATATCTTCTTTATCCATTCATCTGTTGATGGACACTTAGGTTGCTTCCATATCTTGGCTATTGTAAACACTGCTGCTATGAACATTGGGGTGCACGTATCTTTTTGAATTAGTGTTTTCGTTTTCTTCTGATATATACCCAGGAGTGCTATTGCTGGATCATATGGTAGTTCTATTTTTAGTTGTTTGCAGAACCTCCATACTGTTTTCCACATTGGCTACACCAATTTACATTCCCATCAACAGTGTACAATGGTTCCCTTTTCTCCACATCTTGCCAACATTTGTTATTTGTGGTCTTTTTGAATGATAGCCATTCTGACAGGTGTGTACATGTTATTTTCTTAAATATTATTTGAATAATTCAGGGAAGAGCTGATTAGAGTCTGAACACAGGGCAGGGGCAAGACGGTGAAGGGTGTAGAGAGGAGGGGCCAATTTTTCTCATGGATAGAAAGGACTTGGAAACCAATTGGATATACTTGTGGAGAGCAAAGGAGGGAGGAGTTCAGAGTTTTAACTAGGATGGTAGGGCTGCTCAGCCTGGTGAGAAATGCAGGGGGAAGGGTTGTGGTGCAGGGGGAAGGGTATAATTATCCCTTCCCTTGGCTTCTCAAAGTACTCTGTTTATCTCATTATTACACTACATTTTTAGCACCAGTGCTGTGTGTCACTCTTGCTTGTGGCTGTCTCTGTCTCCCCAGAGGGCGGCAACCCTGGCTGATTCACTCTCTCTGGATTCTCAGCAACTAATGCAGAAGAGCAGTCGCTAGATTGGAGCTAGCGGCACTGTTGCACCCCTCAGCTCATGTAATAGCAATAACTAGCGTCATGTGTGAGCTCATCTTTTATGCCAGGCACTGCTAAGAACTTTATATGTGTTAGGTATATAATCCTCGTCATGCCCCTATGAAGTGAAATTATTAATGGCATTATTTAACAGATACAGAAACGAAGTCACTGAAAGGTTAAAGATGCCCAAGGTCACACAGCTCTTAATTATTCTATGTCTTTATAATCATGAAACTTGAACAACTTCTGTGAATTCAGTGTGGTGGGAGCGTCCAATCCCACATGGTAGATGAGGAAAGTAAGGCCCAGAGAGGTGATTTTTCCAAGGTTACATGAAAGGAGCAGTACTAGAAATGAGGTTGAAGTAAGGAAAATGTGGTAGCGTAGATGGATCTTAAAAGATAGCGCTGATTGAAAAAAATTAACAAACAGAAATACATATTAGTATGTACATATATAGCTATTTGTGTAAACATGTACTATGCACTGCACATTTTTCAAAATATGTACAAACTAAAAAATTACACATTAAGCACATTAGAGTGGTTGCCTTAGGCTGAGGAGAGGAAATGAGTGAGCTCTGAGGTGGCATAACAGGGCACCACAGACTAGGAGTCTTAATCAACAGATGTTTATTTTCTCATAGTTCTGGAGACTGGAAGTCCAAGATCAAAATGCCAGCAGGGTTGGTTTCTGGTGTGGCCTCTTTTCTTGGGTTGCAGACAGCCACCTTCTCACTGTGTCCTCACATGGCCTTTCCTTTGTGCATGTGCAGAGAGAGATTGCTGGTGTCCCTTCTTATAAGGACACCAGACCTATAGAATCAGGGCCCCACCCTTCTGACCTCACTTAACCTTATTTCCTCCTTAAAGGTCTTACCTCCAAATATAGTCACATTGGGGGTTAGGGCTCCAACACATGAAGTGGGGGGTAGGGGGACACAATTCAGTCTATAACAGGGGCTAAATGGGAAATAATAAATAGAACCATGAAGAATAGAGAAAGAAAATGGGGTTGGAGCAATAGGCAGGATCCAGATTGAGCAAGGCCTTATAGGTCATACTAAGGGGACTCGCTTTAAAGTTTCAGAGAGGTCACTCAGTTCATAAATGCTAAAGCTAGGGTATGTGTGTGTGTGTGTGTGTGTGTGTGTGTGTGTGTGTGTGTGTATATATATATATAGTATATTGTATACATAACTGATTAACTCCAAAGCCCATGTCATCCGAAACCACTCTGAGTCCTGATAACAAAATATAAATGTGTGTATTTCATCTTACTATGAAAAAAATGGAGTTCAGAGAGGGCAAATCATTTGCCCAAGGTCACACAGTAAGTGGGAGAGCTGAGGTTTGGGAAGTTCTTTCTGACTCCAAAGCCAAGCTCCTTTTACAAGTTCTGCAGCCTGCCAGCCTTTGTCCCGGACCAATTTCAATCACTCACTCTTTCGTGCATTCATTTATCTAGTATATTATTTATTGGCACCTTCTTTATTTTTTCTTTCTTTCTTTTTTTTTGGTGGTACGCGGGCCTCTCACTGTTGTGGTCTCTCCCATTGCAGAGCACAGGCTCTGGACGCACAGGCTCAGCGGCCATGACTCACGGGCCCAGTCGCTCCGCGGCATGTGGGATCTTCCCGAACCGGGGCACGAACCCGTGTCCCCTGCATCGGCAGGCGGACTCTTAACCACTGCGCCACCAGGGAAGCCCTATTGGCACCTTCTTTGTGCCAGGCCCTGTGCAAGACACCAGGGATATAGAAATTAGAAGACATGGTCCCTGTCCTCAGAAAACTCAGCGGGGAGTAGAAGAGATATCCAGATAAGCAAAGGTGGGCAATGGAGGGGCCTGTGAAAGGTGCTGGGGAGTCTAGAGGATGGAAAATGACTCTGCCTGGGGTGGATGGGGAAGGTTTCATAGAGGAGGAAGAAGAGCCCTTTGAATCAAACCCTAGAAGGATAAAGAGCAGTTCACCTGGTGCAGAAGAAGGTAAAGGTCAACATACACAGAGCCTAGGATATGGGCACTCACTAAGGGTGAGTGAAAGATGGGGTGATGAGGTCAGATGGGAGAGGCTTTGGCTGCCAAGTCAGGACTCAGAATTGATTCTGAGATCACTGGGAAGCCCATGAAGGGTTTCAAGCAGGGGAGTGCCTTGGCCAGGATTCTGAAGGACAGTCTCTCTAGAAGAGGTGTCCAAAGACCTGAAGTTCTTTTAAGAATCCAGCGCAAAAGCTGGCGAGGAAAATTGATTGCCCCTCCCACCCTCAATCTTTGTTATGGCTTTTGGTCCACTCAGACCCTTGGAACATTTTTTTTTAACCACCTCTGTCAAAGCCTTCATCTCACTTGCTAGAGAGACCAACCCACTTCCTTCCTCTCTGCTTACACCCTACCTCCCACCAGGGTGATGGGGTTACAATGGGGCTTGGAATAAAGGTGTACAGAGAACAGGGGGGTTGAAGCTTCCTATTGGGGTTATGGGCAAAGGTATCCAGGAATTGAGGACCACAGCTCTTCTTGGTCTCAGCTTTTCCCACCTGTCTGGGCCAGTTTGAGCATCTCAGCTTCCTACATTGCCCGCCCCCTTGTTTGCCGCCCTCAACTTCCTGCCCCACCAGAGGAAGTGGGGAGAGACAGCAGGTGCAGCGACAGCTATCGGGGCCATGGTGAGTCTTTATGCCCAGGAATCCAGGCATCTCTGCCCCCAGTCCCCTACCCCCAGGTTAACCAGGTCAACCCACAATAGGCTGACTTCTCCTAGCCTCTGAGATCAGGTTATCCTGGGGGCCCTGCCTGCTGCCCCCAGCAGCCTCATATTGTCCACCCCCTGCCAACAGGACAAGGAGTATGTGGGTTTCGCCGCCCTCCCCAACCAGCTGCATCGCAAGTCCGTCAAGAAGGGGTTTGACTTCACACTCATGGTGGCAGGTCTGGAGGTTTTGGAGAGGGGCCTGGCAAGGGGTCCTCAAGAGACCTTGGCTGTCCCCTCACCTGACCAGCTGGGGCTGTCTTGTCCACAGGGGAGTCAGGCCTGGGAAAATCTACCCTCATCAACAGCCTATTTCTCACCAACCTCTATGAGGATCGGCAAGTCCCAGAGGCCAGGGGTAAGACCCCCTCCTCACCGTGCTCTCCAGGCACTCTGACCCCCTCCTCCCATGTCCCTAGACTGCACTCTCTTCCTTTCCAACTGGGTTTCCCATGACATTCTGGGGGACTCAGGCAGCTCACTGCTTTTCTCCGAGACTCGCTCTCCTCCCCTGAAAAATGGGTGGAGGCAACTGTGAGTCTGAGAAAGGAAATTAGTCCTGCCTCAGGCCCCTACCCAGCTCCCTGACCTCTCCCCATCCTCATAGCTCGCTTGACACAGACACTGACCATCGAGCGCCGGGGCGTGGAGATCGAGGAGGGGGGTATTAAGGTGAAGCTGACCCTGGTGGACACACCTGGCTTTGGGGACTCAGTGGACTGTTCAGACTGGTGAGGAATGGGGGAGGACCTGGGGCTCAGCTTCCCAATGTGGCTACTCTGTGGAGACTGAGGGGTCAGATTCTGGGCTGGTCTGCCCTGCCCTACCCCCCGCCCCCAGCCAAAGGTGGGGCCTGTTTCTGGTGGCCTTGTGGCCCAAATTGCCCTGTACTTCCCGACATCTCACCTGCCAGTTTCCTCTTATGTCTTTGTTTGGAGCCAAAGAAACTACTTCCCACACCCACAGTCCTGGCTAGCCTTTTCCCCTTCCCTGTGCTGTGGTCCCTGTTCTCTGACTTGCCGCTCTCTCCCCACACCCCAGCTGGCTGCCCGTGGTGCGCTTCATTGAGGAGCAATTTGAGCAGTATCTTCGGGATGAGAGTGGCCTGAACAGGAAGAACATCCAGGATTCCCGTGTCCACTGCTGCCTCTACTTCATCTCACCCTTTGGCCGGGGGTCCGAGGGGCACCCTGGGGAGTTGGGACATTTGGGGAGGGCTGGAGGGGGAGTGTCTCTGTGCCCTGAAACTGAGCCCTGACCAATCCCTGGGTGCAGGCTCCGGCCCCTAGATGTGGCCTTCCTCCGGGCGGTGCATGAGAAGGTCAACATCATCCCAGTCATTGGCAAAGCAGATGCCCTGATGCCTAAGGAAACACAGGCCCTCAAGCAGAAGGTGTGTGCGGTGGCCTCTGACATTTGGCCTCACATGAAGCCAAAAGTCAGGATCAAAATCGAACTCAGCCTTGACTTCTTTGATCTTGGGGTAGCCCTTTTGGAGCGTGATGTGTCAGGCTAGACTGTGGAAGAAAGTTTCTGAGGAAGGTGGGTCATAAGCTGCCTAAGGAAGCCATGTCTCTGGAGGTTCGGAATAGAATCCCTGGGCTGGATGCTTGGCTAAGGCCTGTCTGAGGCCAGGGGTGTAGACATAATGACCAATATTATCCTTCTGGCCCCAGGATGCTGACTGCCCCACCCCCCCACCTTCCCACGCCCCTGTGTCTTCAGAGCCCTTTCCCACTGTTTCCACTTATGCCTCTCTCTCCTGATCTTTCGGTGTCTGCTCAGCTTCAAAACTTCCCAGGCATCAGTCTTCCCATTAGGGTAACTGTCTCAGTTTTTCACCATCTACGTCTCTGTCTCTCGTTGTTTGAGATTTTGTTTTCAGTCATCCCATATGTCCATCTTTCACCATCTCTGTCTTTCATGTCTTCCTCTCTGTCTCTTCCACCCCGTGTCTGCATCTATATCTCACTGTCTCTGGTCATGCAATGTCTGTGGTTCACAGTCTCTGTGTTTCTCACCGTCTCTGCATCTGTCTCCTCCAAGATCCGGGAACAGTTGCAGGAGGAGGAGATCAATATCTACCAGTTCCCCGACTGTGACTCTGATGAGGATGAAGACTTCAAGAGGCAGGATGCGGAGATGAAGGTGCAGAGGCAAAGGAGGAAGGGGCAGAGAAGCCAGGGAGGGCGGATGTGGAGGTGGGAGCTGAGAAAGAGGTTTCTGCCCAAAGGGGGCCAACGGTGATCGCTGACTCCTGCCCTCTAGGAAAGCATCCCTTTTGCTGTCGTCGGTTCCTGCGAAGTAGTGAGGGACGGCGGGACCCGACCGGTGAGGGGACGCTGCTACTCCTGGGGCACCGTGGAGGGTGAGTAAGGCCAGGAACGCATTCTGAGGCCAGCAGGGAGCCCAGGACGCCTCCGAGTCAACCGCACCCAACAGGTGAAGTTGGGGAGAGTTCTGGTCCCGGGGGTCCTAAAAGTCAAAAGAGGGGTCCTTGGGCAGCAGACCCGACCCAAGCTCCCCGACTCTTGCCGGTCCGCCCCCCAGTGGAGAACCCACATCACTGCGATTTCCTGAACCTGCGACGGATGCTAGTGCAGACACACCTGCAGGACCTGAAGGAGGTGACGCATGATCTGCTCTATGAGGGCTACCGGGCGCGCTGCCTACAGAGCCTGGCCCGGCCTGGGGCGCGTGATCGAGCCAGCCGTAGGTGAGAGCCAGGGCTGACTCCTAGGTGCTTCCAAGGCTCTGCGCTCACCATCCATGACCCCGGCCTTCACCTTCTAGACCTCTCTCCCGGAGCCTTTCTTTCCCCACCCACTTTGCGTATGGCCCTAACCTGAAGGACATGGTCCCGCCAAACCCCAGGCCCTGCCTCGCGGCAGTGACTCACAACCACGGTTCTCGACTTTGATTCCTGCCCCTTTCCTCCACCCCCTAGCAAGCTCTCCCGCCAGAGCGCCACAGAGATCCCGCTGCCCATGCTGCCTCTGGCCGACACGGAGAAGTTGATCCGCGAGAAAGACGAAGAGGTGAGCAAGCACCTCTCTTTCCCCCAGATCAAGGCCCCAAATCCTCTTCGAAGTCCCTTTCTGGCCTTGCCCGCCCAGTCCCACTGCCTGCAATCTTGCCCCGCACAGCTGCGCCGCATGCAAGAGATGCTGGAGAAGATGCAGGCCCAGATGCAGCAGAACCAGGCTCAGGGCGAGCAGTCGGACGCTCTCTGAGACCCCCGCCCGGACCCTACTTTACCTTGCCTCCGCCTTCAGTTCGTCTCTTGTCCAATCCTCGAGCCCTAGGCTGCCCGGCGCTTAATCCCGGAGCCCCAGCCTGTAAGGCCCGCCCTTGCAAGGGGTTAGCGGGCTAGCAGGTTCTCCCAATCCTGGAGTGTGTAGCCCCGCCTTTGGCTCCGCCCCGACCCCGCCTTGGCTCCGCCCCAATCCGCCTCGGCCCACCTAGCGAGCCAGAGCTTCCCTCCCATTCCCTAACTCTCCCAGCCCCTAACTCTCCCACCCCGCCCCACTTCACCCAAACGGCGACTTCAATAAAAACTGAATTTCCCTGAGGCCACGCAAGTCTTTTCTTTCCCAGCGGGAATAAGCGGCGGGCGTAGCGGGTGAAACCGTTCCACCCAGGCCTCTGGGCCACTATTTATTCATTCATTTGCTGGGCACTCGTTTCGTGCCAGCCGGTGTTTCAGCGCAGCCTCCCACCTGAGCCCTGCTCACACAAACGCACTGAAGCCGTCGCGGATAAGAAACGAGACCAGTTTAATTTATTAGGAGTCAAGGTGGGGTGGTCGCACTGGCAGGAAGGCGTTGCCCAGCAGAGGCCTAAGAGGGTCCGCTACTCCTGGTCCTTGGCGTCGCCATGCGTGATGACGTAGCATATGTTCTTGTAGTCTACGTTGCCGCCCACGTCGGGGGGGAAGGCCGCCCACATATTCGTGATCTGGGGAAAAAACGCAGGGGTATCTCCAACCGGTTCCTTACGTTCCCCTTCCCCCAGCCCTCTGCTTCTCCTAGGCCCTTTCCCCACTCACCTCTTCGCGGGTGAAGCGGTCACACTGCGTGGTAAGCAGCTCCTCCAGGCTGGAGAGAGGTGACAGAGGTTGGGCTTCGTGATTCCTTTCCACTCCCTCCCACCTCGTGCCCGTTGCCATTCCCAGTCTTGCCTTGAAAACCAGGGTTACTCTGGATTCCTCTTTGGTCTCCCAAACACTCTGGCCTCCCCCCTTTTGCCCTTCCCCCTGTGTGCTGTGAAAATTTAATCCCATCGCCACAGTCCTAATTTTTCCCTTATCTCTGGCAGTGCCTAACTCTTGGTAGGAATTTAAGGAGGCTTTCTGTGTGGGAGCAGCTGGAGGGTGTCACTTACAACTGCTTCTTGATGGTGCCCTTCCCCTCAGGGTCCAGGACCTTGAAGGCTCCAGTGATCACATCCTCAGGGTCGGCACCTGGGGGGGTCAGAGGGCACATGAAGCTGAAGGGTTGCTAAAGGGTCAGTCCCTGAAAGGTCTGGAGAGAGGCATCTGGGGGTTTGGACCCAGGACACTTCATTCACCTTTGAGCTTCTCCCCAAACATGGTCAGGAAGACAGTGAAGTTGATGGGCCCACTGGCTTCCTTCATCATGTCATCTAGCTCCTCATTCTTCACATTGAGACGCCCTGGAACAGGGTGGGGGAAGCATGGAGTGGAGTGGGGTCTAGGGGCCAGGGAATAATGCTTCCCATAAATTCACATCATCCCATCCATTTTTTATCTGGGTAGACTGAGGCCCAGGGTGGACCTGGCAGGGCTGGAACCTAAGGCTGCTGAATTCCCAGGACTCTGCAGCCTTGAATCTTTACAGGTGGAGTAGGCTCACCCATGGCTGCGAAGGTGTCCCGCAGGTCCTCCTTGTCGATAATTCCATCACGATTCTGGTCAATTACTGTGAAGGCCTGTGGAGGGCCAGGGTAGGGAGAGGTTAGGTCCCCCATGGCCAGGCTTCAGCATCCTTACTCTAGGCAGATCAGATTCTGAGATTCTGGCCCCCAGCCAGCCGTCCACTTCCACTCCAAGCAGGGAGGAGTACAAGGAATTCTAAACCCTTCCCCTTCCGCCAACAGGTGCACATTCCAGGGAGGGGTTGGGGGAGGGGCAGCAAGGGGAGTCTTTGGTCAGCCTTCAGTCTCCCTTCTCCCCGCCCTTACCTCCTTGAACTCCTGGATCTGGGTCTGATCGAACATGGAGAAGACATTGGAGCTTCCGCCCTCTGCCACTGCCTTTCTCCTGGCCTTCTTGGGTGCCTGAGGGATGAGGGTTGGGCAGAGGGGTTCATGGACCAATCCCTACTCCTCTCTAGAGGCGATGGATTAGATTCAGGCTTCTTTGAGTCCATTCCTCTAAAGCAACTTTTCTGGCTCTAGGCTTCCTCTTCCTTATGCTGAGGAGACCTGCTGCAGTTGTACCCCCGAATTCCTCTGGGTAGCCCTCAAGTCCCCATCCTTCCGTCCTACCCAACAAGTGGAGTGTACCTCCCCTTCTCAGTGCCCTGACCCTGCCTCCTCTGAGTCCCAGACTTGCTGCGTGACCCTGATCACTCACTCACCTGAACCTCTACTTTCTCATTTATGAAATGGGAGTGGGAACACTTGTCTGGCTGGTCCCGGGGGTTTTAGGAAGATGGAGTGCAGGATGGCATGGAGCATGCTTTGAGAGGGACTGGGCTCCTGCGAGTGGAGTGTCTAGGCAGATTATCCTTGGTTGGATCCTCTAGGGCATCATTCTGTACATTCCCCATTAGTGATATCAAGAAAGGGAAGATTCATCTTTTTTCCTCTTGCCAGACTGGGAACCAGCTACTTTCTTTCAAAGGATGAGGCTGCCCTGAGGTCTGAGGGATCTGGGCAGGGGCTGGGGGATTCTCACTCACCATATCTTAGGTCTCCTGGGGGCCAGGCAGTGGCTCTGGCTGGAAAGGAGCAGAGAGTCAGCCTGGGGCGGTCCCTCTGGAGTTATATAGTCCTGCCCCAGGGAGTCATTAACATACCAGGGTAACCTTAGCCCTGTGGGTGCCCACCCCAGATACCAAAATAGCCCAGCTCAGGGCCTCTCCTTTCTTGGGCTGGCAACAGCTGGAGCCCAGGGAGGGAGGGAGGAGGGAGTGAGTCTTGGGATGCAGGTATCACTAGGACCTGGGCAGGAAGGAATGTTCTTTCTCCCCAAAGGAGGCTGGAATGTGCCAGGGTTCAAAGAGGGCCCAGGCTGAGACACAGGACTAGGAAAGAGATGCACCAGGCTCCTGTACCCCTGTGTGGGGTGGGCCCAGATTTAAACCCAGTAAATTTATTGAGTACCTACAGTGTGCTAGGCACTGGTCCATGCTTTGCAGGTGCACTTTGACAAACACAGTCCCCCCCACTGTGGAGTTCACACTCAAGGGTATGTATATGTGGGGGTAGTGACAGAGGTTACAGGTGGGAGAGAGCTGCCTGGGGAAGCTGAAGGATCAGGAAGTCTTCTACATCCCCTTCAAGAAGAGGGGGGATTTTGTGAGGAAAGATGTGGGGCATGGAATCACTAGGTATGAAGAGACTAGACAGCCTGGAGCAGAGAGCCTGCTCTGTGACCCTGGGCTTTGCGCTCCAACTCCCTGGGCCTTGGTTTCCCCCTCTATAAAATGGGCACGTAATTCCCATCCCACAGAACTTCTGGATGTGAACACTATTTGGAAACAGTTAGTGAAGTATAATCATTATTTTTATTTTTATTTTTTGGCTGCACCACATGGCTTGTGGGATCTTAGTTCCCCAACCAAGGATCGAGTCCGGGCCCTTGTCAGTGAAAACCTGGAGTCCTAACCACTGGACTGCCAGGGAATTCCCATAATCATTATAATTAATATTCAGGCCCTGCCTTGGTAGAACTTACAGTCTAGCTGTGGAGACAGGGTAAATGCAGAAAATGACAAACCAGCTGGTCAGGAGTACAGAAGTAGAGGTCATAGCAGCCCTATCTAGGAGTATGGGAATGACGTTATAAAGGCTGGTAGAAGTGAGTCAGGTGAAAGTGGAGGAACAGCCATGCTAAGTGGTGGGCACAGATGGGCAAAGGCCTGGCGAAGTGAAAGATCAGAAGTGTTCAGTTTGCCAGAATTGGGATGGGGCTCGAGCAGAGGATACAAGGGGCTGGACATCAGACACTGGAGGGTCTTCAAATGCCATGCTGAGGGCTGAGACCTTGGGAGCCTTGGAAAGGTTTGAAACAGGAGAAGGACATGGTCTAGTGTGAGTCTATAATCACTTTTTTGGATACTGGTGTGAAAGTTGGAACTCAGAGGAGGGGAGTCAAGGACACCAAGAGGGAAGCTAATTGGTCACCTCCTCCTCGGTGGCTGGGATGGCCAATGGCTTCTCTCTCCAATCTGGGCTAGAACCAGCTAGGCTGACTGTGTGACTTTGAGGTACGCTCTCCCACCCCTCTGGGCCTCGGTGCCCCAGTCCATTCCGTACAGTGGAGGTCTGCGGAAATTGTGGGTGAGGAAGCCCCAGGAGGCCCAAGGTTGGCAAGGACACCCGTGTCTCCTCCTCCTCCTGTTCCCTCTCCTCCTCCTCCTGTTCCCTCTAGGACCTGATGTCCTAAGGAAGTCTCCTCCTTCCCTCCCCCTCCTCCAGCCTCATACCAATGCCTCTAAGACATTTGCTTTTCTGGTCACTGGGGTCCAGGCACCTGTTGTCTCTAAGAAGAGAGACAGAGCCACCCTAAACTTAGCAGCTGCCCTTGGCCTCCTGCACTGGCCCCTCCCTGCCTCAGTTGACAGCTGCCTCACCTTATACGGTTACCATGGGGGTCCAGGCCCAGGGAGGAGCCCACTTATTACTGGGTTCTGGGAGGGGAGGAGAACTCCAAAGAGGGGGATGGGGGTAGTGCTTAGGAAGCTTGGGCCAAATGGAAAGTGGAGAAGTTGAGGAGGAGGAGATCGGGAGTGGCATAGCTCAGACACTGGTTCACGGGATCTGAGTCTGAGCTGGGAGTAAGGAGCCTCAGAGAACTCAGCAACCAAGTAACTGGGAAGCTGGGAGCTAGGCCTGACTGAAATTTCAGGATGGTGGACTTTGTATGGAAATTGGAGCCCTCCTGGTGCTGAATCCTGAATCCTGGACCTCAGGGGAATGAGAGCCAGAGAGAGAAGGGGCTGGTAAAGTCAGGGCTTTGTGTTTGTGGTCTAGGGTAGCCTGGAGGGCTCATGAGATTGGGGTCTGATTTCTTAGCAGAGAATGAGGAGCACAGAGGGGTGTATCAATGAGGAGAGAGGAGTTGATGGCATGGGTCCTGGATCCCCAAAAGAACACAGATATGGGAATTCATGGTATTGGGAATTCATGATTTGGGGTCTGGGATCCCCACTAGAATGGAGGGGGCACTCAGAGGATGAGTTCCAAGGAACTGGAGCCCAGATCCTGGGGAAGAGCTCAGATAGAAGGGGCTGAGGAGAGGGACTTGGGGATTGGGATACCCACAGGAAATGGTGGATCCAGAGAGATGAGTCACTTATAGGATTTTGGGGCTCTGGTTATAGTCGCCTGGGATTTGTTGCGGGCTGGAATGAGAATTAGAGGCTAAGTGAAGGGCAAGAGTACCTGATCAGAGCACTGGATCAAGTGCCCTGTGGTGGGCTTGGGAGCTGAATAGAGAATGGGGCCCACGAGAGGACTCAGGCAGGGCAGCGTGGCGCTCTTATTGGCTAACGGTTGCACCCGGTCCCCGCCCCCTCTCCGCGCTGTCCCCAACTGTCACCCCCACCTCCCGCGCTTGTCTCCGGTTGTCACCGACATCCCTGGCTTGGCACTGCCTGCTGGCAGCACCCCTTCCCTTTGGATGCTGCATTGGCTGAGACAGCTGTCTATCTTCCTCCTTTTGCTAAAGTGAGAGAATGCATTCATTGGCTGACGAGGCAAATTAATCGCAAATTTGACCCTCCCCTCCCAGCTGTCATTTCTTCCTGACCTTCTTGGGAGACCCAAAGAATCCCTCAGCTCCTATCGACTGCGGATGCTGTCTGTCACCGCCCAAATAGACATCACTGTCTGTCAATTTGACCTCCGCCTACTCCCCTTTTCATTGGCTCCCTTTTAACCATTCCTATTAGGCAGGCCCGCCTCTTCTCGCACAGCACCCGCCTCCTTCTACAGTCGTTCACTCTTCAGCCATCTTTATTGGCCAGGAGGTTCATCTTCCTGCTTTTCTATTAGTTACTCCCTTCGTCCCGCCTCCTCCTGCCTTCACTCGCCCTCTCATTGGTTTTATAACCTCCGCCTTGTCTGTTTCTTCTTCCCAAATTACCCACCCCCTTCCCACCTCCAGCCCCACCCACACTTCCAACGATTGGCAGAAACCCAGTTCTCTCTCTCCTATTATTCGTCCAAGCCCTCTGACGAGGAGGGAGAAAAAAGGAGCGCGATGGGGCCGCCCGCGCGCAGGCGTGAAGCGCCGAAACGCTGGCCTCTTGGCCGGCACCGGGGCTTGTGCGCAGGCGCGAGGTGGGCCGCTCGCCCGAAGCGGGAGGGAGGGGGAGGCGGCGAGAGTGCGAAAGGGGGGAGAGGGCGCGAGCGAGACCCCGGCGCCTGGCGCCCCGGGACCCGTGCCCCGGCTCCGCGCGCCGGGTGGCCCCCCGCGCGCCAGCAACGACCCCGGCGCGCGCCGGGCCGCGCCCTTCGCCCTTTCCCCTTCCTCGGCGGGCGGTGGGGAGCGGCCTGAGGGGCGGCGCCTTTTGCGGCCGCCGCGGCGGGGGGATGTGAGGGGCGGCCCGCGGTCATGGAGACGGGCCCGGCGCCCCTGGTGGCCCCGCCGCGCCGTCATGGCGCCCCCGCGGCCCCGTCGCCGCCGCCCCGCGGCTCCCGGGCCGGGCCCGTCGTGGTGGTAGCTCCGGGGCCGCCAGTGACCACGGCCACTTCGGCCCCGGTCACCCTGGTGGCCCCCGGGGAGGCGCGGCCCGCATGGGTACCGGGTCCAGCCCAGACCTCGGACTCGGCCCTGGCCCCCGCCCCGACAGTCACCGGCAGCACGGAGGTGGGGCTGACCCTGGAGGCCTCACCCGAAGCCCTGAGGGCGCAGGTCTCCGAGCCAGAGCCCTTGGTGCCTGAGGCTGTGGCAGGAGCCGAGAGGTCCATGGCTCTGGCCCCAGGGGCAGACTCTCCGAAGACGGAGGAGGCCAGAACCTCACCCGATCCTGGGCCAGGTACCCTCACCGGGACCTGCACCAGGACCCCTTCAAGAACGGCTCCTGGGGCCCTGACCGCCAAACCCCCGCTTGCCCCCAAGCCGGGAACCACTGTGGCCTCAGGAGTGACTGCACGGGTTGCAGCAGTGACAGCAGGACAGGTGACAAGTGGACATGGAGCTGCAGCATCAGCATCAACAGGACAGGCACCAGAGGACCCCTCAGGGCCTGGCACAGGCCCTTCAGGGACATGTGAGGCCCCGGTAGCTGTCGTGACGGTGACCCCAGCTCTGGAGCCTGCTGAAAACTCTCAGGACCTAGGCTCCACGTCCAGCCTGGGACCTGGAATCTCTGGGCCTCGAGGGCAGGCTCCAGACACTCTGAGCTACTTGGACTCCGTGAGCCTCATGTCTGGGACCTTAGAGTCCTTGGCGGATGATGTGAGCTCCATGGGCTCAGACTCGGAGATAAATGGGCTGGCCCTGCGCAAGACGGACAAGTACGGCTTCCTTGGGGGCAGCCAGTATTCGGGCAGCCTGTGAGTACCCAGCGGGCACCCAGCGGGCCTGCTTCATGGAAGTAGAGGTTGCAGGGTGGGGGGGATGATACGCCTTGCCCACGCTCTCGCTGCCCATCCTCCTCTGAGGATCCACGGGGTGATTAGTGGGAATGGGAATGCTTAACAATCCTTATCACGCCTAGTTTCCTGAGGTTTCTGTGGCACCAGCGTGTTAGGGTTTGAGACCAGGTGTCGGGAGTCCTGGGTTTGAGCCTAAGCCTTGCCTTTGGTGTGTGTGTGCCCTTGAGTTAGTGCCTTCCACATTTGAGTTAGTGCCTCACTTTCCTCCTCTGTGAAGTGAAAGGTTGAATGAGATTGTACCTCAGGTTGTCCCAGCTCCTTGGTGGGAAACTCCAGCTACAGGTCAGATATTCTGGAGGGTTGGCTGGACAGGGGTTCTGGTAGAGATGTCTGGTTCCTTAGGGAGAAAGTCTGGAGGGATGCAGGCAGCTCCCTTCCCCCATAGCCTTAGGTCTGATGTGGTGGTGAGGTGGGGAAGTCTGTTTGATGGAGGAGAGACTCTGAAGGTAGGGCCCGTCTGTGAAACAGAAGAGCAGTCTTGTGTTTTCACTGAAGGAAAGGGGGTGGAGGAGGCCTCTTCCCCATTTCCTCATCTCCCCAGGCGGGCTTACTCTTTCCTAGTTCCCTCCAGGGGCCTGAGTCACTTCTGAGGTGAGGGTGTGATTGCTTCTGACTTCTTCCTTCCCTCTCTTTGGATCATTGTTCCTGTACCCCTTTAACCTGCTGGTCAGTTCAGTTTACAGCACTGCCTGAGAACCCCCAGTGCCAGGCCCTGTGCTGGGTACTAAGGATAAAATAATCATTTCAAGGTGCTCATCATCTAGAGGAGAGACAAATACTTAAAACAGTTGGTTTCAATATAATACGTTAGGTTTAGCCTGGAGATCATCACAGGGTTTTGTGAGCAGCTAGGGAAGGGATCTTTTGCCCAGTCTGGGCATTCAGCTGGACTGATCTGAATTGTGAAGAATGAGTAGGATTTAGTCATGGCTGTGCGTGTTGGGGTGAGGGGGACCTGCCATGTGTTGGGGGAAGCCCTGTGGGAGGGATTGTAATCCAACAAAAAAATCAGAAAATCTTTGAATACCAACGTTCTCGGTCCTGTGTGGGGAGGGCAACTTAAGTTTGACCCTGGTGCTTTCCCATGCATGAGGGATGCATTGCTGTACCTAATTTATAGATGAAGAAACAGGATTAGAGCAGTTGAGTGACTTGCCCCACTCAAACAATTTGGATCTGTGTGACCAATGGCACTCTCCTCAATACCCTGCTGCCCTGAGGAACTTGGATTGAATTGGGTTTTAGTGAGCCCCTCTTGTGTACCAGGCACGGTGCGGGGTGCTAATTCTCTGCTTTTTTTTTTTTTTTTTTTTTTTTTTGCGGTACGTGGACCTCTCACTGTTGTGGCCTCTCCCGTTGCGGAGCACAGGCTCCGGACGTGCAGGCCCAGCGGGCATGGCTCACGGGCCCAGCCGCTTCGCGGCATGTGGGATCTTCCCGGACCGGGGCACGAACCCGTGTCCCCTGCATCGGCAGGCGGACTCTCAACCACTGCGCCACCAGGGAAGCCCTAATTCTCTGCTTTTAATTTTGTCCCTCTAAAATCCATCTTCCATGCTGGCAGAATCAACTTCTGAGGCAAGGCTGACTGTGGCACACGTTACCTTAAAAGCTGTTAGCAGCTCAGCACTGTCCACAGGATAAAGTCCAAGCGCTTTAGCCTGCGCACAGGGTCCTTATGTTCTGGCTCTGCCAGCCTCTCTGGTCTTCTTTTCCACCGCCTTCTCACCATGCACTGTGTGCTGTGGTCCTGTTGAAGTGATTGTAGTCTTTCTCCCTTCATACTCAGGCTGTACCATCAGCCAGGAATGCCCTTCTCCCGGTCTTTCCCTGCCATGTTCTACTCAGTCCTTCATGGCTTACCTCAGATGTCCCTTCCTCCAGGAAACCTTCCCTGATATCCATTGCCCCTACTCCGATTAGGTGCCTCTTCTGTGCATCTTTGTAATTGCATTTCCCTCACATATTGCAATTATCTCCCCTGCTAGCTTGTGACCTTTTGAGGGCAGGAAAGGTATCTTACTCTTCCTGGCCTTTAGTAGAGTTTGGAATTGCCTTATGATAGAGATGAATGAGAAATCACCTTTTTTTTTTTTTTCTTTTTTGGCGGTACGCGGGCCTCTCACTGTTGTGGCCTCTCCCGTTGCGGAGCACAGGCTCCAGACGCGCAGGCTCAGCGGCCGTGGCTCACGGGCCCAGCCGCTCCGCGGCATGTGGGATCCTCCCGGACCGGGGCACGAACCCGTGTCCCCTGCATCGGCAGGCAGACTCTTAACCACTGCGCCACCAGGGAAGCCCGAGAAATCACCTTTTAGTTTAAGGAGTTTCTGGGACAAAGGAAACTAAGTTTAAACCTCCCATTTAACAGTCCTTTATATACAGTTTCTCAATAGTCCTCTCATAACTTTGTGATGTAGGTGGTGGCATTCCTTTTTACATTTATAAGGAAGAGACTTAGGTTATCACTTGCCGAGACTCCCCAACTTCTAAGGGACAACTGGGCTTTGAGCTCAGGTCTATCTGGAAACCCAAGCTCTTTCTTCCATTCCACTCACCTGGTACTGGCTCCTACAACTAACTGTTTCAAGACTGATGGGGTATCTTGAGTGCGAAGCTCTGAAAGAACAGTGAGCAAACAGTGCAAGGAGAGCTTCATTTGCTTGGGAATGTGGGGTGATTTCAGGGAGGAGGAGGTAGCGGAAATTGCAGATGGTGCAAGGGATCTTGAGTTTTGTAGAAGGAAACTCAGACAGTTGCTTCTAAGGGGACAGGGAAGTATGTTTGTTATGTATTTTATTTTATGGATAATAATTGCTGTTACTGAGTCACTGCTATGTGTTAGCTCATATAACCTCTTAGGTAGATACTATTTTTCTCTCCATCTTACACATGAGGAAATTGAGGCTTAGAGAGTGACTTGCCCAAGGCCACACAGTGAATAGGTGGCAAACCTAGAACTTGGATCCAGGTCTAATGCAAAGTGTAGCTTTTCAGTATTCCGTGCTCTCTCCCCAAACTTGTATATGTCTTAAGTGGGATTTGAACACAGCCTCTGTATAGTGATCCAACATGAGAATGTGATCTCTGTTCAGAGATTCCAAGGAAATTCCATTTAGTGTGGTGAACTAGGACCTTGGATGGCCAGAATGACCAGACATCCTAATGTTTGGTATTGGTAGCTCACAAAATGCTCTTATGGTCTGATCTCTCATGTTTGAGCTTGGGGAAGTGGCTTGCCTCAGTCCCCCCAGCAATCTGGATTTTATACTACTGCTACTGACCTCTTCCATACTCCCCATATCCTCAGAGAGAGCTCCATTCCTGTGGATGTGGCTCGGCAGCGGGAGCTCAAATGGCTGGAGATGTTCAGTCACTGGGATAAATGGCTTTCACGGCGTTTCCAGAAGGTTTGAGAAGGCTGTGGTGGGCAGGGCAATGGACATGGTGGGGGTGGGGAGGACAGGGTGGGCCCTTGTGCTCTGGGGAAGCCCAGGAACCTGATAGTATCTGCTCTCCGGACCATGTTGGGGGTAGGTGGTACTTGGGCCTTGGGGGAGGAGTAGCTTTAAAGATAGAAGGCCAGGCGGGGTCCAGTGGAGTGAAGCCTATGGGATGTGGTACGAGTGTCCCAGGGAGCCCAAGGACTGCTGGGGAAAGCTTGGAGGCTGTGCCTGCCACTGAAGCCGTTCCCCTGCCTGCCACTCTGCCTTAGGTGAAGCTGCGCTGCCGGAAGGGGATCCCATCCTCCCTCAGAGCCAAGGCCTGGCAGTACTTGTCCAATAGCAAGGAACTCCTGGAGCAGAACCCGGGCAAGTTTGAGGTGCGCACAGCTCCAGGGTGTGGGGACGTGTGACAGTGTCTGTGTGAAGGGTATCATCAGTTCCCCCAGATCCTGAGATAATCTCAGCTGTCCCACTGCAGGAGTTGGAACGGGCTCCTGGGGACCCTAAGTGGCTGGATGTGATTGAGAAGGACCTGCACCGTCAGTTCCCTTTCCATGAGATGTTTGCTGCTCGAGGCGGGCATGGGTAAGGCGACCTGACTATATGAGTCAGTGGTGGATACAGGGCTGGGTTGAAAGCAGTCTTGCCTTCCAGAACTTCTACAGGAGTGGTCCTTAATGGATTGAGTGTCTAGCCATGTTGAAGGAGGTCTCCTGGGAGGGAGACTGTGATTCAGGGTGGTGGGGGTGGGGTGGGGTGCTGGTGAGGGGAAGGGGAGGCACATCAAGGGCTCATTGAAGAGGTTGCATTTGAACTAGGTTTTAAAGGATAGATGGGAGCAGAGCAAGGGGCAGGTTTTTCCTGGCTTGGGGGTTATGTAAGCTGTGTCTGGGCAGTGGGGTTGGGTAGAGCTGAGGCTGGAAAAGCAATTAAGGGCCCTTAAATGCTGTGCCCAGGCCCTTCGATCTTTGTTCTGTTTGCCCGGCTTCCTCACGAAGGCTATAGATCGCTTCCTAGTAGTGTGCGATGTTTTTAGGTGGTTCTCAACTCCTTGTGGGAGCATGTGGATGGACATTTAACAGTAGGTTCATCCTTTCAGCAAATATTAGTCAAGCGTCTGCTATCTGCCAGGTACTGTTTTAGCTACAGATGACAGCTGCCCCCTCAGGGCTTATATTTTAGTAAGGATAGACAATAAATAAAAGAATGAAAGTATGTTGTATGTACAATGGTGGTAAATAGAAGAGTTTAAAGCAAGAAAGGGGAAAAGAGAATGTGAGCCGAGATTTGGTTACAAGTGACCTGATCTGACTTGTGTTTTAAAAAGATCATTCTGGGACTTCCCTGGCCGTCTAGTGGTTAAGACTCTGTGCTTCCACTGCGGGGGGCATGGGTTTGATCCCTGGTTGGGGAACTAAGATCCCACATGCTGCGCAGCACGGCTGGAAGAAAAAAAAAAGGATCATTTCTGGCTGCTGTGCTGACAATAGACTATAGGAGACAAGGGCAGAAGCAGAGAGACCAGGTAGACTATTTCCATAATCCAGGAAAGAGATGATGATAGATAGACCAGGATGGTAGCTGTGAAACTGGATATATTTTGAAGGTAAAGCCAAAAGAATTTGCCAGTGGATTAGATGTGGAGAGAGGGAGAGAGAGAGAGAGAGAGAGAGAGAGAGAGAGAGAGAGAGAGAGAGAGAGAGAGAGAGAGAGTGTGTGTGAGTGAGAGAGAGAGAGAGAGAGAGAGATAGTAGTTAAGGAAGACTCTCAAGGTTTTTGGTCTTAGAAACTAGAATGAATGGAGTTGCAGTATACTGATATGGATGGGAAAACTGGGGGGAACATAGGCTTGAAGGGTATATCAGGAGCTCATTTTTGGAATGTGAAGTTTGAAATACTCACTGGATATCCAGATGGAGATGCCAAGTAAGCTGGATGTACAGTGGACACAACATCCAGGGCGAGGTTTAAACTGGAGACAGATTGGAAATTGAGAGTTGTCAGGCTCTACACGGGACCAGATCTCACCCATGGGACTAGATGAGGTCATCAAGGCAGCAAGTGTAGATATGAAAGGAAGCTGTTCAAAGATTGAGCCCTGCAGCTCCAACATTTCAAGAATGGGAAGATGAGAAAGAACCTGTAAAGGAGCCTGGAAGAAGCTGGTGAGGTATAACGAAAACCAGGAGAGTGTGATTCCTGGAAGCAAAGTGAAGAGGGGTTTCGGGATCAGCTGTATGAAATGCTGCTGATGGGTCAAGTAAAGTGAAGTCTGCAAATCGACCTCTGGATTTAGCAATGTGGAGGTCATTGGTGACCTTGATAAAAGCAGTTTTGTGTGGAGCAGTGGGCTAAAGCCTGACTGGAGGATGGGAGGAAAGAACTTGAAGATAGCAAGTCTGTACTCTAGGTGGGTTTGGCTGAATAGGTAGGAAAGAAACGATGTGGTATTCAGAGGGGAAGGCTGGGTAGAGAGAGGTTTTTGTTTGTTTTTTGGCCATGCCCTGTGGCATGCGGGGTCTTATTTTCCCGACCAGGGCTCGAACCCGCACCCCCTGCAGTGGAAGCATGGAGTCTTAACCATTGGGCCGCCAGGGAAGTCACGAGGTGTTTTTTTTTTTAAGCTAGAAGAAATGACATGTTGGTATGCCAGCCTCTGTAGTTAGAGAAAAATGGATGACGCACAAACAATGGGAAGGTTGCTGGAGGGATGGCCTGTGTAGGCGAGAGGGGATGGGACCCAGTGTCCAAGTGGAAAGGCTGTGGTTGGCCAGGATCACAGATAGTTCACCCATAGCAACAGGGGAGAAGGCAGGGGCACAGAAGCAGGCAGGTGGGTGAATGTAGCATGGGAGCTTAGGGAAGTTACATGTTTATTTTAATATATATTAGATGAAATAACTAGTATATCAAACCTGTCATTTCATGGACGTTATTACAAAGTGGAGAAAAAATAAATAATAGTGGGGTGGTGTGCAGATAAAGCACAAATGAAGATCACACTCCAGTGACTGAATTTTGAGAAACACTATGTAAGCAGTGGTCAGGTGTGTGTGACTGGAGGCAGGGAGAGGATCTGGGAGGTTATTACATCGTCCTGGTTAAGAGATGAAGGTCTGAGCTGCTCAGTGGCTGTGGCGGCGGAGAGAGGGAATAGACGTGCGGAGAGAGGGAATAGACGTGAATAAAATTCAGAAGGTAGTGTTGATACGACTTGATAATTAGCTGTGGGGAGTGATGGAAGGCTCGCTGTTTTCTGATGTGGGGCTGAGGGGATGGGATTCCCACACACAGAGATGGGGCACCCTCAGGGAAGAGGAACAGATCTAGGGCAGAGAGTTTATTCTTTTGGATGCAGAGACAAGAGAAAGGTCTGAGGCACAGCTGGCTTCCCAAGCCTACACCGAGAACCAGGGCGCTGCCCGGCGGGACTGATGAATTCCAGACAGATAAGGCAGGGCCTGCCCTGGGAGAGTGCCTGCTCTGGGGCAGTAAAAGCATTCAGACAGTGCCAGAGGAGGGCTGACGCTGTTGAAAAGCTTCCTGAAGAAGATGACCTTGAAGGTTTACGGGATGGGGGCAGACAGAGAGAGAGCACAGCCCGTGTGGGGACACGGGTGGGGAGCACGTGGGTGTGCAGGCAAGGGCGGAAGCCTAGAGCCTGGAACAAAGCTTAGGTTACGGTCTGAGTCTTTGGCTTAAGCTTGATAGGCAGGATTAGGAAGGTGGATAGAGGTTGTGGTGGTAAAGCTCTGGGGTTGATCTGCCACGGGATATAGGGGGGCTCTCGGGGGGTGCGGGTTAGTTTGGGGGCGAGAGCTCCCAACTCCTGTGACTTTCCTCATGGTCTTTCCCCATACCCACAGGCAACAGGACCTGTATCGAATCCTGAAGGCCTACACTATCTACCGGCCTGACGAGGGCTACTGCCAGGCCCAGGCCCCCGTGGCCGCAGTGCTGCTCATGCACATGCCTGCTGAGGTCAGCAGACGCTGGGCCTGGTTGGGGAGGGGCTGGGAGGATCTTGGCCTACAGTGGTGATGGGGGAGCTCCCTCCTCCCTGTTTCTCAGGCCCCATCCCTCCCTCCTTGTTCTTGCCCTTCTCAGCAAGCCTTTTGGTGCCTGGTGCAGATCTGCGACAAGTACCTCCCCGGTTACTATAGTGCAGGGCTGGTGAGTGTCTGGAGGCTGGGTGCAACTGGGGCTGTGACTTTTCCCCAAGACTGCAGGGTGGTCCTTGTCCTGCCCCACGCTGTACCATTCTGTCCCTCTGTTCTGGGCCTCTCCTACTGAGGTGAGGATCCCACTTTGTGGATGGGTACTGACTACCAGGGCCGGTTCTACCCCAAGGGTCCTCAGCAGGCCTCTTCTCATGGTTTGTCCCACTTTCAGGAGGCCATTCAACTGGATGGAGAAATCTTTTTTGCGCTGTTGCGCCGGGCCTCCCCACTGGCACATCGGCACCTGCGACGGCAGCGCATTGACCCCGTGCTGTACATGACAGAATGGTTCATGTGCATCTTTGCCCGCACTCTTCCCTGGGCTTCAGTGCTACGTGTCTGGGATATGTTCTTCTGTGAAGGTACTTCTGTAGCCATTTCAGGCCATGACGGGGCTGCGGTTTCCGTGGTGGCTGCCAGAGGGTGGCCTGCTGACATAAGGCTTCACTGGAAGATGTCTTGGGGCTGGAGAAACTGAGGCCTGATCTTGTTGGCTCTGCCACCAGCCCACAGCTTGCTTTACCTCCCAGGAACCTAAAACCCATGGCAGCTTGTTTCCCTTCTTAGGGCCTCAGTTTCCTCATTTGTAAGGTTGGCAGTAGACAGGGATGGGGGCTGTGAGTCCCTCCTAAATGGGACAGGCTGAGATCCTGGGCTGATCATCCAGCCTCTCTTCCTTGGACCCTGCAGGCGTCAAGATCATCTTCCGGGTGGCCCTGGTGCTGCTGCGGCACACGCTGGGCTCTGTGGAGAAGCTGCGCTCCTGCCAAGGCATGTATGAAACCATGGAGCAGCTGCGCAATCTGCCCCAGCAGTGCATGCAGGAGGACTTCCTGGTGCATGAGGTAGGCCCTAGCCTTAGCATACCTCACACCTGCTTTGGCCCATCCCCATCCCCAATCTTATTCTGGTACCTGTTTCTTCTCCATCTAGGTGACCAACCTCCCAGTGACAGAAGCACTGATTGAGCGAGAGAACTCGGCCCAGCTCAAGAAGTGGCGGGAAACCCGGGGCGAGCTGCAGTATCGGCCCTCACGGAGACTACACGGTTCCCGGGCGATCCATGAGGAGCGTCGGCGGCAGCAGCCACCCCTGGGCCCCTCCTCCAGCCTCCTCAGCCTCCCTGGCCTCAAGAGCCGAGGCTCTCGGGCAGCTGGAGGGGCCCCCTCTCCACCCCCTCCTGTCCGCAGGGCCAGTGCTGGGCCTGCCCCAGGGCCTCTGGTCACCGCTGAGGGACTGCATCCATCCCTTCCTTCGCCTACTGGCAACAGCACCCCACTGGCTCCCAGCAAGGAGGCCCGGAGGCAGGAGAAGGAGCGGCAGAAACAGGAAAAGGAACGTGAGAAGGAGCGGCAGAAGCAGGAGAAGGAGCGGCAGAAGCAGGAGAAGAAGGCTCAGGGCAGGAAGCTCTCGCTGCGTCGGAAGGCAGATGGACCCCCAGCCCCCCAGGATGGCGGGGACAGGTCCTCAGCATCAGAGGCCCGGCAGGATGCTTACTTCTGACCTCTGCCCTGGGGCTGGACTGCAGGGCCCTCTCTTCTTCCCTCAGCCAAGAGCAGGCCTTGGCCTGGGGTGCTGCTCCCGGCCCCCTTGGCAGGCTGTCCCTCCTTCTGAGGAAAGTGGCTTGATTCCCCGTCTCCTTGCCAGCTGCTGATCCCTACACGGCCAGGACAGTCAGAGTACGTGGGGCAGCTGCATTTCCCTGGGGCAGCAGCGAACAAGTCTGGAGCCCTCCAGTTAGGCCCAGCTGGGGTCTCTGTCACTCCTGCCCCGATTCCCTCTGGGATCCCTTCCCAGGTGCTGTCCTGATTGGCCTTTTGTCACCACAGGGGTGACTTTTGGCAATGGGAGTCAGCGGTTTTCAGATTCTTACACTCCAGTCACTCCCCTTACCCATGAAGTGGAGCTGGGTTCCTTTTCCCTTCTTCAGTCCTGCCTGTCTCCCCCCACTTCCTGGTGGGGGGCCCAGGCTCTTCGTGTTCTCCTTCTGGACATCTCTGTGTTGTAATTATGTACGGAGGGCCCGGTTGGCCCAGGGTGGGGGTGTTCACTCTCTTCTGTCCTTTGGTTTTCCTCCACCATGTTCTTGCACGCTGGTTTAATTAAGGGGACATGCACTGGAGCAGGAAATGTCCCCCACTTCCCCACCACCACCCTCCTTGCTCTCCTTCCTCTTCACCTACCTTTCTCTGTATTCTCAGGCCTCCCCTGCTTTGTCTCACCAGGGCTCCCACCTTTCACCTTGTTCCCTTCCAACTCTCCAGCCCCTACCTGGGTAAGGGGTCTTCCCTTGAGCACCAGGGGGTGAAACCCAATGTTTACATTTTCTTCTGTCTCTGCCCCCACCCTGTGCGGCGCTTTGAGGAACCGGAAAAGAACCTGCTGTTGTACCTGGGCCTGTCTCCTGCATTGTTATTTGATGAAGGGGGTTAGAATAAGGACAAGGAGGGAGGAAGTGACGGAGCTAGTCAGGATGTGGGTGTCTCTTGAAGCAATCGGCTGGTCTCCTGGTCTCGGCAGGTAGGTACCTTTTGGCCTTTGGTCTATTAGTCACTCATCAACAGACAGTGGTTGAGCTCCCACTCCACCTCTGCCTGGGATCCACTGCCTCCGTTGTCACTGGCCTCCTGGAGCTGTCTGTGCGCCGCCTGCAGCACCCGGATCTCCTTCCCAGAGTGCTCGTGCATCTCCTGCAAGCTGGAGAGGGTACTGCCCTCTCTGTACTGTGGGGAGCCACAGTCCTCTGGGGGTGAGCTGGTCTCTTGTCCAGCTGCCTGGCACAGCTCCTGGTGCTGGGCCTCCAGAGAGCGTAGCAGCACAGCCAGGCTCCCAGCTTCTCCTGATTTTCTGCTGCCGGCTTGTAGGCCTGCCCACCTTCTACCCCTGGGGTCAGGATGGTAAAGGCGTAGGGTTCTGTGGCCCCAAGGCGTGGCTTCACTGGCAGTTCTCTAAAAGGATGAGGCTCAGGGGTGTGTGGGTCAGCCTGGTACCAGTTCCAGGTAGAAGAGGAGGTTTCCCCGGAGGATGAACCAGCGGTGCTGGTAGCTGGTATTTCTGGCCCCCTTCTTTAGCAGGATGCCTTCCCGGTCCAGAGCCTGTGTTCTGTAGCCACGGAAGAAACTGAGCACGGACTTGTGCAGTTTCATGGTAGTCCATCCTGGGAGGAAACCCTAGGGGCAGGAGAAAGGAGGGGTGGACCATCTGGTATCCTAGGGACCCCAGCTGCCCCCAGTGCCCTCCTCTGGCTCCAGTAGGCTCTTTCTGGGCCCAGCCTTGGCCTCCTGGGATTCAGACTCTGAGTATCCTCAAGAGGTAGAGGTCTTATACCCTGAGCACTGGGACCTACTCCCACTTTCCAACCCCAGCTCTGCCCCTTGGGACAGAGTACAAAACCTGGGCAGGGGCTGCTGGGCTGGGGTCCTGTTTTGGCGGGGGTGGGGGGCACGGGTATCCACTACTGCCCTTTTCCAGGCGTACCTGAGATGAGGGCACAAGGGACCTCTGGCCTCGGTACTGGGCACAGGTGCCACTGCCACCTCTCCTATTATGGCTTTTCCCACCTCAGAAACCAGGAAATTGCCCAGGTGGTAGGCGTGGGGTAAATGACTTCCCCTGGGTCCTAAAAGGAGCTGGGCTGGGAAAATGCCCCAGGAGAACCGAGCAACCCCTCTGGGACAAGAGCAAGGCCGCACCTCGAACTAGGAGAGGGCGGACAACGGAACGCTGAGAGTAGGAAGGCAGGATCTCTAATGAGATGATGAAAGGCGCAGAGCCAGCCCTGGAGAAAACGAGACCCAACCGGGGAAAGGGAAACAAGGGCAGGGACCCAGCGGCCCTGCTGGGATTTTGCCCCTCCATCCTGACTCTGGGCGCCCCTTTAGGTAAAGCGCGCTCCGCTTTCTCCCCAGAGCCTCTACTGCTGTAGGAGGGAATTGAGACCACTTCCGGCCATCCCTCTCGTCCGATCAGGGTCTAGGCGTTCATACGTGCCCTCTGCTCGCCATCGTCGCCCCACACGTCTCACGTCACTTCTGGGAGGGGGTGTCTTTCCCCGCTCAGCGCGTACTTCCGCCCTCTCCTTCAGTTAGTCCTCTAACACGAGTGAAGCCACTTCCGGCCTTCCCCGGCGCCTTCCGCAGTTCTCTTCCGGGTGGTGGCGGGCGGGTGACCCGGATGTAGTCCTGGCGAAAACCAGTCTCCCTGGATTCCCCCGCCTTTCCTGGGTCTTTAGGTGAGCGCGCGCCGGCGGGGTTGCTGGAGTCCTCGTGGCTCTGCTGCCACTCTGATTTGTACACAGCCCAGGACAGTTGGGGGTCACCCCACGGAGTCGGGAGTTCGGCGCAGGGAGGAGCGGGGCTGCCAGGGTGCCAGGTCCTGGGTTCGCCGAGGCCCCGCTGGCTGCGAGGAAGCTGGAGGTGGTTGAGCGGGTGTCTGCTCGCAGAGCAACGTCGCGCCCAGGACTGCGGGGGCCGGGAATGGTGGTGGTCACGCGGGGGAGCCCGTCTCAAGGGGGGGTGCCCGTGGGGAGCTCCTCCGCGCGTCCACCTCTCCATCCCCGCTCCAGCAGCTCTTTCGGATGCCAGACCAAGTCCTGGGGGCCTCTTGGCTGCCAGCTCCCCTTTCGGCCCCTGATTCTGTGCTCCCTCCCCTCCCAAACTGGATCCAGTACCGACTAAGGGAAAGATATGTCGTGCGGGGGATCCTCTCGCGGTGAGTATTCTCCTCACCCAGTTCCTTTAATCTGCACCCTTTTCCTCGGCTCAGCTTGAGAAAGGCTCCTCTGTCCAGTCATGCCAAAGAGGAAAGTGACCTTCCAAGGCGTGGGAGATGAGGATGATGAGGATGAAATCAGTCCCCCCAAGAAAAAGGTGAGGGGGCCAGATTCCTGCATTCTGGGGAGGAGTGATGGGAGGAAAAAAAGCTAGAAGCCAAGAGAGAAATCTGGAGGGATAAAGAAAAGGTGGAAAGGGCTAGCTTTTCTATGTGCTCTGAGAAATGGGTTTGCAGGATTTTCAGTTTGAGTCTAGATCCTAGAGTATTTTGAGTAATAGCCAGTAACCTGCATCTCTCTCGATTTCTGACTGCTGCCCACAGTTGGTGGACCCTGTGGCTGGGGCAGGAGGTCCTGGGAGCCGCTTCAAAGGCAAACACTCTTTGGACAGCGATGAGGAGGATGATGATGAAGGGTCCAGCAAATATGACATCCTGGCCTCAGAAGATGTAGAAGGTGAGCTATAGCCAAGAACTGACTTTCTGCTGGAGGACCAAATAGGGGTTTCTGAGGTCACAGAGCACAGGAGGCTCCTGTCTCATTTTTGCATTCCTAGCATGGGACGCCTGTGTCTTTGGTGCAGGTCAGGAAGCAGCCACACTCCCCAGTGAGGGAGGTGTGCGGATCACACCCTTCAACCTGCAGGAAGAGATGGAGGAAGGCCACTTTGATGCTGATGGCAACTATTTCCTGAACCGGGAAGCTCAGATCCGAGACAGCTGGCTGGACAACATTGATTGGGTGAGGGCCAGAGGTGGACGTGGCTGGGCCTGGGCCTTGCTGGCAGTTTGTCAGAAACAAAACCTTCCCATTTTCACGTTGCAGGTAAAGATCAGGGAGCGGCCGCCCAATCAGCGGCCGCCGTCAGACTCAGAGGAGGAGGACAGCTTGGGCCAGACACCAATGAGCGCCCAGGCCCTCCTGGAGGGCCTTCTGGAGCTGATGTTGCCAAGAGAGACAGTGGCTGGGGCACTGAGGCGCCTGGGAGCCCGAGGAGGAGGCAAAGGGGGCAGCAAGGGGCCTGGGCGGCCCAGTTCCCCCCAGCGCCTGGACCGGCTCTCCGGGTTGGCTGACCAGATGGTGGCTCGGGGCAACCTCGGAGTGTATCAGGAGACAAGGGAACGATTGGCCATGCGGCTGAAGGGGTTGGGGTGCCAGACCCAGGGACCCCGTGACCCCACAGCCCCACCCTCCCTGGACATGTTTGCTGAGGAAGTGGCGGAGGGGGAGCTGGAGACCCCAACCCCTGCCCAGAGAGGAGGTAAGATTGAAGGGCAGAGGAGGGATGTTGTGGGCAGGGGCAGGCCCCTTGAGGTCCAGATGGCTCTGCCTGTTATTTTAGACGCAGAGTCGCCCGGAGATGGTCTGGCCGACGTGATGTGGGAATATAAGTGGGAGAACACAGGGGATGCTGAGCTGTATGGACCCTTCTCCAGCACCCAGATGCAGGTAAAATCCTTTCTTCTTCACTTTGCCTCTTCTCTCTCTCCCCCCACCCCATTAGTCCTCCCCCAGCTCTGCCCTCTCTTCTTGCAGACCTGGGTGAATGAAGGCTATTTCCCGGACGGTGTGTATTGCCGGAAGATGGACACCCCCGGCGGACAGTTCTACAATTCCAAACGGATTGATTTTGACCTCTACACCTGAGCCTACTGAGGGCCGAGTTTGGTGGCCCCTTCTTTCCTGGATTCTGCGGAGGAGGCCCCAGCTGCCTTAGGCAGTGAGGATATCGGGGGCCACTTTTCAGTCAACTTCCTTTCCCCAATAAAAGCCTTTAGTTGTGTATTAGGGCCTTGGCTGGGCTGATGGCCAGAAGTTGGGAACGTTTTCCAGACCCCTTTGGACTTGCTTTGGCCCTTGAGTGTTTCCTTTCATGAAGTTCCTCCTTGGGAGTTTGTCTCTGGTCCCTTGAACCACTTCGCCTTTGTTTACCAGTCCTCGGGGCAGAGCTGGGCCTGTCAGGTGTCTTGTGGCCTCCCAACCTGACTTTGTTCACCATCTAAAAATCTCTCCACTCACATGCCGTTCTCCAGAGTTCTCTGGCAATTCTTGTTTTGCTGTTTTTAGGTCTTTGGCTTTTAGGACCTAAGATGCTCTGCTTTTCAGCCAGTGCAGGACAGAGCCCCAGAAGTGGAGACTTTAGGCCTGGAAAGGCTGGGACATCTGTTGGGAGTGAGCAGGAAAGCTGATACTCACTGGCTCCCCACTGCCTCAGACTTCTTAGAAGTGGATAGAAACGGCCTCTTAGGTAAAGTCTAGACTCAATGTTGGCACTTGAAGGACCTTTCAAGGCCACCTGGGCCAGTCATGCTTTGTACAGGCACAGAGGTGGGCAGTGTCTCACTGGAGGTTACACAGCACATCAGAGGGCGGGCCCAGACCCAGTGGGCTCCCTTCGAAGACCTTTCCTGGCACCAGGGCTTTTCTGTCTGGCCTTGGAAGCCCTGTGGCTTACGTTTTCTGGGCTTCCACAATGTGTCTGACACTGGTTAGTGCCTTGAGGGAACTGAGAGAACTGGGCTGGTCACCTCCCAGGAATTCAGAGTCAGGGGGAGGGATTGGGAGGAAGACTGATATGCATAATTGTATAGTCTGAACCAAACACCTTCCACCTCCCACCGGTGCTGCCTTATGCCTCTTCTCACTCACACCAGTTAGTTCTCTACCTTGGCTCTCTGTTGGAGTTTTATGGGGAGCTGTAACATCACTCTGCAGAGATTCTGAATGAATCGATCTAGGTAATGGCCTGGTGTTTGGGGCTTTAAAAAGCTCCCAGGTGTTTCCCACATGCAGCCAGGTGGAAAACCACTGGGCCTGACTCCAGGACTGAGGTTACACCTGGGGAAAGGGGCCGTTTCGTGGACCCTGCTGTGGTGGAGCTGAGCATGGGTGTGGCCGGGGCTCTGGTGGAGTCTGTTACCTACGGGAGAGTCAAGCACCAGAGCCGTGGGGGCAGATGGGAGGGTGGAAGGAGTCAGGCTTGGAACCAGGAAAGGCTGGAGGGGCGGCATGGGGATACTTGATGCTCTAGTGAGGCACCCAACTTATATAATAATTAACTACTATAATAACTAGGCCCATTCTAGTGCTAGCCCAGACCTGGATTTCATTGACTTTAAGATGCCTTCAATTGTAAGATGTCTTACTTTATGTGTCAGTTAGAAAGAAAAGCCTGCGCATTGCAGTTGTAAGATGTCATTGGTTCAGAGCTGCCTCCTGATTTCAGAAATGTTCCAAAGTGAAAAACAGATGTCTTAGGACCAGTGAAATACAGTGTTCACGTTTATATCCCCAGTGACCGACTCATGGGAGGTACTTAGTGTTTGGTGAATAGATGGAAGCTATGGGGGGCAGTTCCCCTGGATGTCCCAAAGGCACCCCGGGCTCCACAATCCAAAGCTGATCTCACCTTCCCCACCCGTACAGCCTCCTGTGTTCACCTCCCTGAAGACATCATGTGTAGGCAGAATAATGGCCCCCAGAGATGGCCACTTGTGAATATATGACTATATGGCAAAAGGGACCTTGAAATGTGCTTATGTTAATGACTGAGATGGGGAGATTATTCTGGATTATTGAGGTGGGCCTAGTGTAACCACAAGGGTCCTATTACATGAAAGGGACTGAGGCGGGTCAAAGTGAGAGGGAGATGAAGATGTTATACCCACGGCTGGGTTTGAAGATGGAAGAAGGGGCCATGTACCGAGGAATGCAGCAGCCTATAGAAGCTGGAAGAGGCAAGAAAACGGGTTCTTCCCAGAGTCTCCACAAAGAAATGCAGCCCCACTGTGGGTTTTAGCCCAGTGAAAACCATTTTGGACTTTTGACCTCTTCTAGAACTAATAAAATCGTGTTGTTTTAAGTTGTTAAGTTTGGGGTCACTTGTTATAGCCTCAATAGGAAACTAACACTCCATCCAGCTGAATGCCTCTCCTTCATGAGCATCAGTAAATTCTCTCTACCTCCACCATGTCCCTGTTTCAAGCCCCTATCAACACTTAACTCCCTTGCCTTTAAAAAAACAAACTGTGTACATATTTATGTGTGTGTACATATATAAAAATGTATATAAAAATACATACATATTTTTATATAAGCTTTGTATATCTTACAGTAGTTTTGTAGATTAACAAAATTTCCAAAAATAGTACAGAGTTCACCCAGCTTCCCCTATTGTTAACATCTTTCAGTAGTACGTTTGTTACAGCCAAGGTACCAATGACCTTGCTATTTTTAAACAGCTTTATTGAGATAGAATCCACCCGTTTAAAGTACCATTGTTTTTAGTACATTCACAGGGTTGTGCAACCATTGCTACAATCTCATTTTAGAACATTTTTCTCTAAAAGAAACCCCACCTGTCAGCAGTTCCTCCCTATTCTTCTCCATCCCCCCTCACCCTCCAGTCCCTGCCAACCTCTAATCTACTTCCTGTCCCGGTAGATTTGCCTATTCTGGACATTTCCTACAAATGGAATCATACCGTACATGGTCTGTGTTTTCTGTGTCTGCTGCTTCTACTTAGCATGTTTTCAAGATTCACCCATGTAATGTGTAACAGTACTTTATTCTTTTTTATTGTTGACTAACATTCAATTGTATGGACAGATTACCGCTCACTAAATCTCACACTTTATTTATATTTTACTAGCTTTTCCCTAATGCCTCTCTTCTGTTTCAGTGTCCCAATCTGGGACACTGCAGGACATTTAGCTGTCATGTCTCCTTAGCTTCCTCTGTCCTCAGACTTGTTTTCACTGACCTTGACCAGTTTGAGGAGTGCTGGCTAGGTATTTTGTCAAATTCCTAAAGTTTGGGCTTGTCTGGTATTACCCCCATGATTAGATTTGGGTTATGGGTTTGGGGGAGGAAGACAACAGAAGTGAAGTCCCTTGCCTTTCACCGAAACTTTTTTTTTTTTTACAGGCATCACTTTTTTTTTTAAATTTATCTTTGGCTGTGTTGGGTCTTCGTTGCTGTGCGCGGGCTTTCTCTAGATGCGGCGAGCGGGGGCTCCTCTTGGTTGTGCGCGGGCTTCTCGTTGCGGTGGCTTCTCTTGTGGAGCATGGGCTCTAGGCACATGGGCTTCAGTAGTTGTGGCTCGTGGGCTCTAGAGCGCAGGTTCAGTAGTTGTGGCTCACGGGCTTAGTTGCTCCACGGCATGTGGGATCTTCCCGGACCAGGGCTCGAACCCGTGTTCCCTGCATTGGCAGGTGGGTCCTTAACCACGGCGCCACCAGGGAAGCCCCTCACTGAAACTTTTAAAGGCTCCGCATTGCCCTCAAAGTTCGAAAGCTTGAAGCTGATAGGTTTTCCGTGGCCTGGCCTAAGCCAGCCCCTCCGCCTCCACAGCTGCCTTTGCTTTCCTTCCTCCCGGCCTCCCCTGACACCAGGCTGTAGGCTCCGGCCTGCTCCCAGAACAGGACAAATAACTCACTTCTCCAGGCCTGGCCAGTGATGCCCTTCTCTCTTCTCAGACTCTCCAGGGAGACCAGTGACTATGTCTGTCGTGCCTTAGCTCTAGGCCTCCTTTTCCTAAAGGCTTCCTGACTCCCACTCCCACTTCCCAGGTTGGTCAGCATTTCTTCCACAGCGCCCAGTAGCACAGACGTCTGATGCAACACCCAGAGCGGCTTTTCCTGGCCTGTCTTCACCAGTTAGCCTGAGACAGGGAATCAGTGCTGATGAATGAATAAGGAATGAGCCATTTCTTTCCCCCTCCTGTGTGTCAGGGGGACAGCGCCTTCCTGAGCCAGACTGGGGAAGTGGGAACCTGTGGGGCTGTTTGTTGCCCCAGAGGGGGTGAGGTGTGACCTGGATGGGCAGTGTACAGGTGTCTAGACCCAAGCGTCCCCCAGAGGGGCAGGATGGAGGGGTCTTTAGGGTCATTCTAACTCCTGGGGGTGTCACTGACCCATGGGCAAATTTATAGGAGGGGTTCAAGGTCAAACCCTTGACACCTGCAGGTGTCATCACTGCATCTGGGACACCAGACCCTCTGAAATGCAGCCTCTTGGCTTTGGCAGGCCATTTTCCAGAAGAGTAGCGAGAGTGGGGGAGGGTGAGTCTAGACACTCCTGGTGGAGGGCTGGGGTATCACTCTGCCCTGGGCATCTGGTGGGGCTCTGGGGGAGACAAGGACTGGGAAAGAGCCCAAAAGGGGTTAAGATTAATGAAGAATCAGCATCCACAAAGCCTGAGGAGTTTGGGCACCTTCACACCTTTGACACACCTGCCACCCCTTCCAGACCCGCCTGGCTGGCTGGAAGTCTCACTGCACAGTCACTGAACCCCAAGCTCCCAGGCAGTGGGGAGACCTGAACCTGGCAGCTTGCCTTCCACTCTGCTTCCAGCCAGAACCAAGCTGGAGCCCTGGAGATGCCAAGCTCTTTCTGGTGCTGAGACCCGAGAGGAATTCCTCTCAAGGGTGGATTGATTGATTGATTGATTGATTGATTTATACATACATACATACATACATACATACCTTGCGGCTTGCAGGATCTTAGCTCCCTGACGAGGAACTGAACCCATGTCCTCATCAGTGGAAAACGTGGAGTCCTAACCACTGGACCGCCAGGGAATTCCCTCAAGGGTGGATTTAGTAGCAGATGTTTTGCGCAGGATTCCAGGGTGGATAATGTTCCTTCAAGTCAGTAGCCATTTCTGAACTCCCTGTGGAGGCTGGGCTGTCCCTGGTCCTTTTCGGCCATTCCCCAAGTTCAATGATACACTTTCATTGTGGTGGGTTCACCACTTCCCAGACCAGCTTCAACCTCCTCCCGGGGGAGCTTCCCAGCACACATCTCCAGCTGGCTGGCTGGGGGCTGCTGCTGCCCTGTCCTCTAGGAGGCTTGTTTGGCTCAGCCTGCCCTGTAGGTAAGACCCCACCTCCCTGTGTAAATACTGCTCGTGACAAGTGTGTAAAACCTAGCTGCAGACGCTGATGCTGAGATTTGCTTGGGCAGCTTCTGGTTTTCCTGTTCTGATGCTATCATCCTTGTTGTTACTTTCCTGTTCTCCACCCACTACCCCACATATCTCTACCCAGAGTATCTCTGAAGCTCTCGGTGGCATCAGGCCCTGTGGCTCCCACGCCCTATTTTGGACACATTTCTCTGTCTCAGCCTCTTCACACTCCCTTGGACACAATGTGGGCTTTTGCCCTCTGGCCTAAGGGCGCTGCTGCCTCTTACCTGACCCAGACTTCTGAGGCTAAACCCATCTCTACTTGATAAGAGAAGAGGAGGGTGTTTGACATTTCTTTTTTTTTCCCTGGTCCTGTGGGGTGAGATAGGGGTAGAGGATTAAGAGGTACAAACTACCATGTATAAAATAAGTAAGCTAGTGGTTAAGAATCTGCCTGCCAATGCAGGCGACACAGGTTCGAGCCCTGGTCCGGGAAGATCCCACATGCCACAGAGCAACTAAGCCCGTGCGCCACAACTACTGAAGCCCGCGTGCCACAAGTACTGAAGCCCGCGCCTAGAGCCCGTGCTCTGCAACAAGAGAAGCCACCACAATGAGAAGCCTGCGCACCGCAACGAAGAGTAGCCCCCGCTGACTGCAACTAGAGAAAGCTGCGCGCAGCAACAAAGACCCAACGCAGTCAAAAATAAATAAATAAATTTTAAAAAATAAGTAAGCTGCAGGATGTATTGTACAGCACAGGGAATATAGCCAATATTTTATAATAACTTTAAATGGAGTAAATCTATAAAAGTTTTGAATCACTATAAGGTACGCCTGAAACTAATATCATATTGTAAATCAACTATACCCCAATTAAAAAAATAAAGTGACAGGCTGGTACTCAGATCCTCTTATTCTATTTTTTTTTTTTTTTTTTTGGCCATGCTGCGAGGCTTGTAGGATCTTAGTTCCCCAACCAGGGATTGAATCCAGGCCCTCGGCAGTGAGAGTGTGGCGTCCTAACCACTGCACCGCCAGGGAATTCCTGACATTCCTTAAGTATCTAAATAAGTTAGGAATATTATGTTTAATCTTCCCGACTACCTACTATTTAGTTACATATTTTCCCCATCTTGCTGATGCGAAAAATGAGGCTTAGAGAGATGAAGTAAACTGACCTGCCCAATATGGCAAAGTCTGAAAATGGTAGAGCCAGGATTTGAACCCAGGCCTGTGTGATCCTAAAGTCCAGACAGAATTTTTGGTGAGCTGTCTGTTCCAATTTATGGCCTATTTTTAAATTGGGTCTTCTTCTTGAGTTGTGAGACCTTCATATATCTCAGATACAAGGGCTTTGTCAGATACATATTTTGCAAATATTATCTCTCAGTCCATAGCTTTTCATTTCATTTTTAAAAATCAGTATCTTTTGAAGAACAACAAATTTTTAATTTTGATGAGTTCAATTTGTAATTTTTTTTCTTTTATAGTTTGTGCTTTTTGTGTCCTATTTAAGAAATCTTCATCAAACCCGGGGTAACTAAGATTTTCTATGTTTTCCTCTAGAAGCTTTATAGTTTTAGCTTTAACATTTGGGTTTATGATACATTCGACTTAGCTTTTGTATTTGAGTCATTTCGGTTTTTTTTTTTGCATATGGCTATCCAATTGTTTCAGCACCATTTATTGAGAATATTCTCCTTTCCCCCATCGTATTGCCCTGCCACCTTTGCTAAACATCAACTGACCACATATGTGTTCATCTTTTTCTGAATTATTTATTTAATTTCATTAATTTATATGTTTATCTCTACACCAAAACCATGTCTTGTTAACTGTAGCTGTATAGTGAGTCTTGACATCATGTAATGTACTTCCTCTTTTTTCTTTTTAAAAATTGTTTTGGCTAGTCTATGTCTTTGGCTTTCTATATAAATTTTAGAATCAGCTTGTCAGTTTCTCAAAAACCTTGTTGGGATTAGACTGGGATAGTGTTAAGTCATGTAGAATTGATATCTATTTCTTCCTAATAATATTTATTGATATTATTGAGTTCTTCCTTAAATATTTGGTAGAATTTACCAGTGGAGCCATCTGTGCCTGGAGTTTTCTTTGTAGGAAAGTTTTTTTCCTTTCCTGAATATTTCCATTTATTACCTTCAGTTTATGGGGAATGTGAAGGAATTCAACTGACTTTACAATGTCACCAGGAGAGAAATGCTGGAAACCTGAGGGTGAATCCTTTATGCTTCCAAATATTTTGAAAGTTGGCTCATGTAGAGACAAAAACAACAACAACAACAGCAAAACCACACCCCAAAACCCTCCAAACCAATAAATTTTGTATGATGAAAGAGTATTTCTGGGAATGAAAAAGAAAAAACTCTGCCTTTCAATGCCTAGAGGTCTGTGCTAGTTTTTGTTGTTGGTGTTGTTTTGCGGTACGCGGGCCTCTCACTGTTGTGGCCTCTCCCGTTGCAGAGCACAAGCTCCAGACGCGCAGGCTCAGCGGCCATGGCTCACGGGCCCAGCCGCTCCGCGGCATGTGGGATCTTCCCAGACCAGGGCACGAACCCGTGTCCCTTACATTGGCAGGCGGACTCTCAGCCACCGCGCCACCAGGGAAGCCCAGTCTGTGAAGTTTTGAAGATAAAGCTTTTATTTTAGGCACAGTGCTCAAATTGATTTCATAGGAAGGTTTAACTACAAATTGTTTCATTAATTATGTAAGTCTAATTCAAGTTTTCTTTTTTTTTTTATATGTATTTATTTATTTAGGCTGCGCCGGACCTTAGTTGCGGCATGCAAACTCTTAGTTGCAGCATGCGTGTGGGATCTAGTTCCCTGACGAGGGATCGAACCCAGGCCCCCTGCAATGGGAGCACAGAGTCTTACCCACTGGATCACCAGGGCAGTCCCCAAGTTTTCTATTCTTGAGTGAGCTTTGGTAGTTTATTATTTTTAAGGAATGTTTCCATTTCATCTATGTGGTTGAATTTACTGGCACAAAGTCATGTATGGAATTGCTTTCTTTCTTTCTTTTTCTTTTTTCTTTTTTTTGCTGTGCCTCTTGTGGGATCTTAGTTACCTGACCAGAGATTGAACCCAGGCCCTCGGCAGTGAGAGAGTAGAGTCCTAACCAATGGACCACCAGGGAATTCCCTGGAATTGCTTTCTTAATTTCATTTTTGAATTGTTTGTTGCACTTTGCATAAGTCATTCTACTACCTTCTGATCTCCATTGTTTCAGATGCAAAGTCGGCGTATATCAGTATTGATGCTTCCCTACACATGATGAGTCTTTTGTATTTGCTGCTTTTATGATTTTTCTTGTTGTCTTCCAACAGTTTGGCTATAATGTGTCTGGCCGTGGATCTTTTTGTATGTATCCTACATGGTATTCATTGAGTTTCTCAGATGTGTAGATTATTTTTTCATCACATTTGGGAAGTTTTTGGCTATCGTGTCTTTTTTTCCCCTTTTCCCTGGTAAAGTACTTAATATTACTAGTTTCTATGAAGACATATTCCATGAGCAAAGTGATTAAGATTTTGGTTTCTTAGTCAGATAGTCCTGGGTTTGAATTCCAGCTTTGCTACTTATTAGTGGAAGACAAGTCACTTCATTGCTCTGTGTCTAGGTTTTTGTTTACCGGTTTATTATACAGAATACTATAGAGGATATAGATGAACACCCAGATGAAGAAGTACATAGGGCAGCGTCTGGAAGGGTCCTGAGCACAGGAGATTCTGTCCCCATGAAACTGGATGTGCCACCCTCCCAGTATGTAGATATGTTCACCAACTGGGAATCTCTGCCATTGTTTCTTCAAATATTTTTTCCCGCCCTTTTCTCTTTTTCCTTTCCTGTTGGGACTCCTACTATGCTTATGTTGGGACACCTGTTGTTCCATAGATAACTGAGCAAAGACTTATTTTTTCAAAAATATATTTATTGGGCTTCCCTGGTGGTGCAGTGGTTGGGAGTCCGCCTGTGGATACAGGGGGCATGGATTCGTGCCCCGGTCCGGGGGGAATCCCACGTGCCGCAGAGCGGCTGGGCCTGTGGGCCATGGCCGCTGGGCCTGTGCATCCGGAGCCTGTGCTCCACAGTGGGAGAGGCCACAGCAGTGAGAGGCCCACGTACCACACACACACACTATATATATATATATATATATATATATATATATATATATATATATATATATATATATATTTAATTTATTTATTTTGTCTGCTCCAGATCTTCATTGTGGTGCACAGGATCTTTAGTTGCGGCATGCGGACTTCTTAGTTGTGGCATGCAGGTGGGATCTAGTTCCCCGACCAGGGATAAAACCAGGGCCCCCTGCATTGGGAACACAGCGTCCTACGCACTGGACCACCAGGGAAGTCCCACGACTCATTTTTATTTGCCTTTTCCCTCTATGTTCTTCAGATTGAATAGTTTCTACTGACCCATCTTCAAGTTCACTGATTCTATTATCTGTCATCTTAAATCTGCTGCTGAGTCCCTTTAGTGAATATTTCACTTCAGTTATTATTGTTACTCTCAACTCCAGAATTCCTTTTTTTTTTTAAATGATGGGAGTATGGTTTATTGAGCTGCACCTTAGTACAAGCGCTGGGGCTCGCCCGTGGTGCTCTTAATGTACAAAGCCCGGCTGTTCTGCCAAGTTTTCTTGAGCAATGACACCGGGAAGTTGACAGCGGATTGTATGTTGTACACAAGCTCATCATCTTTCACCTTCATGTGGCCAACAGCCACGGCCAGACACAGTACCTTCTTTATCTGGAACTTGATCATGGACTTCACTTCATCAACTTTGGCCACCATGTTCTCATTGTGGGTCAGTTAGGAAGGGAACTTGCCAGACTTATTCAGGCCTGGGCCCAGGATTCATGGGATCCGCTTGATCAGAGACTCTGAAGCCAAAAACGCATCATACTTTTTGGCCAGCTTCTTGGCCAGTTTCTTATTCTTGTTGAGTTTCTTCGGCACCTTGATGTCCATTTCCAGAAGTTTTTCATCATTCCAACAGACATTCTGTACCCTAACTAATAAACTCCCCATTCCTTTCTCCCTCCAGTCCCTGATAATCTCTATTTTTTCTGTTTCTATGAATTTGCCTATTCTAGGTACCTCATATAAGTGGAATCATACAATATTTGTCCTTTTGTGTCCAGTTTATTTCACTTAACATACTATTTTGAAGGTTCATCCATGTTGTAGCATGTATCAGAACTTTTCTGTAAAAAAAAAACACATGATTTCTACCCCCTTATCAAGATGATCTATTTTTGATTCATTGTTGTTACACTTTTCTTTGAATCTTTGTTTTGCTGTCACACTTCTTTGTTTAGTTCTTTGAACATATTTATAATAGCTACTTCAAAGCCTTGGTCTATTAAATACAACATCTGGGGGCATTCAGAGACAACGTCTACTGATTACTTTTTTCCCCTGAGTTTAGACTGGATTCTGATGCCCCCTAAAGGTTATTGTTGTCATGGTATGTTTGTTTGTTTAATAATTGGCCTAGGCAAAATCTGTGAAATCTGCCTCCTTCATGGTGTGTGGTCACTGACCTTTCTACCCTGTTTTTATTGTTTTAATTAATTAATTACTTATTTTTGGCTGCGTTGGGTCTTCATTGTGGCACGCGGGCTTTTCATTGCAGTGGCTTCTCTTGTTGCGGAGCACAGGCTCTAGGCACGTGGGCTTCAGTAGTTGTGGCACATGGGCTTAGTTGCTCCACAGCATGTGGGATCTTCCTGGACCAGGGCTCGAACCTGTGTCCCCTGCATCGGCAGGCGGATTCTTAGCCACTGCACTACCAGGGAAGTCCCTACCATGTTTTAAAAAATCCTTTTTTTTTTTTTAATTTTAAAGTTTGGGTTCCTAGGTAGACCTCTGTGTCAGTGTAGCTTAATGGTCAGCCAATTATTGGATGGAGGTTGTACTCAGTTACTTTGCGTCAGTGAGAATTCTGCCTCTGCCAATGGATCTGTGTGTGGGTAGGAGAGCACAAAGTTCCCGTTGTTTTCAAGTTGGCCCCAGCCTTACTTTCCACTGAGCCCTTCTGAGTCTTCTCTGTACATGTAGCCTCAGGGTTAGCCAAGCGTGTAAGGGTGGAGCGGGCCCTCTGCCCTCTGCGGCAAAGCACACAGCCTCAGCTAGGAGCATGCTTGCCTCGTCCACAGCCACAGCGCCAGGCTCTTCACTTGCACGCCACACATTTAGCTACTTATATCGGCAACGTCGCTTGGCATGGGCATCGTCTGGGTCTCTAAATCCAATGAGTCCCCTTCAGCAGTGAAGCCACTGGTCCTCAAGACCCGCCCCACCTTGGCAGAACCTATCAAGCTGGGAAGGGGGCACGATGGAGCAACCCCAAGCAAGAACACCACAGACTCTCACTGTTCTAACTCAGAGTTGAACAGTTTTCAACCCAATTTGCTTCTTGGATTGGGGTATGCCTTTGGTCGATCTCAGAGCCCTGAAGTAGCTGTTTTGTCTAGTTTGCCCAGATTTACAGTTACTTTTGGAGAGAGGATTTGCTGACCTCCTCACTCAACCATAGGTGGAAATCTCCTCCTTATTTTGGGGCAGGGGTAGCTGTGCCACACAGCATGCGGGATCTTAGTTCCCTGAACGAACCCGTGCCCCCTGCAGTAGAAGCGCGGAGTCCTAACCACTGGACCACCGGGAATTCCCGGAAATCTCCTCCTTTAAATATTTTGAACTTTGTTGTGGTAAACAGTTATGTTACTTGGCCAAGCAGTTCCGGGGAGTCTTAATGCCTTGGAAACAGTTTGATTCTTTCAAGACTTGCTTTTACAATTTGTTAGGACCAGAATAGCCTTTAGTCTAGGGTTAATTTGGCCCCCATGCTGAGGCAATGCCCTTCTGAATCCTCTACAAGATGCCCATGTGTTTGGAGGTCTTTTCACTCTCCCCAGTGGGACCAGCAGCTACTCCCACTCCGCATGAGCCCTGGGGATTTTCTCCCCTGCTCAGTACTCAGCTGAAGTCTCATGGCAACCCTCTGCCAGGGTCCAGAGTTCCCTCTTGGTACAGTTCCCTCCTCCATTACTCTGCCCTGTGAATTCTGATGGCCATGGCCTCCGCAAATTCTCAATGTCTCCTCCTCAACTCAGGGAGACTGCTGGAGTCTATCTGGGTTCTCTCTTCCTGTGCTTTCTGGGAATTCTCTCCCAGAGAAGAATAAACTAGGGCACAGAGCTCACCGTCCTGCACTGCCTGTTGTCCAGTGTCTGAAAATCCTAGATTTTGGGTGGCTCTTTACTTGTTTAAGATAGGTAGGTATATCCAGCCCCCACTACTCCATTGTGGTCAGAGCCCCAGTCAGGCTCTCTTATTACACTATGCTGCACCCCAGCCCAGCCCCACCTTGTGCCCCAGTATTAGTGGCAGAAGAGGCAGTAAACAGCAGCTTCTGGTTTTCTACAAATGTCTCCAAAGTTCTCCATGGAAGTCAGCAGGAGGGCCCATTCTCTGTGTTCATGAGCACCCATGCAATGTGGGTGAGAGGCAGACATGGGGGAGCAGGGTGGTGGAAGGACCCAGGCCTTGAATGTCATGACCATGGGCTTTTCACTGAATTCAGGTAAGGCTGCTCATTGCTCAAGAGTCCAATACTTAGAGACAAGTGTTGCGTAAAAGGAAAGATAGCTTTATTGAGGAAGCCAACAATCCTGGGGAGAAGGTGGACTCATGTCCCAAAGAACCACTCCCCATTCCCCAAGTTTTGCTTGGAGAGTATATAGGGAAATGAGGAAGGGTCTACATGCTGAGGAGAGGGTTGCAGGGTGCATGATCAGTTCGTGGACATTTTTCTGATTTGTTGATGGTGAGGTAACCAGGAGTCAACATCATCAACCTTCTGCTTCCAACCGGTCTGGGGTCAAATTTCTTGGGGCAACATACAGTTAGCTTCTTCCACCTGGTATCTGCAAAAGAGCTCAAAATATTATCTATAGCCCTTGAGGAGGAACTAAAGGTCCTTGACTTTGTTTAATGCCTAAACTATTATTATTTTGTCTTGCTTGACTATTTTCCTTTGTTTCTGCATTTTCTCATTTCTCTGACTAAATTTATTCTTTGGAGCTTGGGGAAGGCCAGAAGGCTAAAGTTTTTCTATAGGAAAAAGGCAGGCACAGGATGGGCAAGGGGCAGGGAGCTGTCCTGGGAAGACCCCATAGGGTCCTGCTCAGTTACAGGCTCCCTGCGGTCCTTCTGCCACCAGCTATTCTGGGATTCATGAGGAGGCAGGACATGTAACATCTACCTGAAACCCACAGGAGGTTTGTCTTCTGGGGAGCAGACTTTGCTCTGAAGTTGTCTTGGTGATAATAATAATAGCCTACATTCATTAAGTACTAATAATGTGCATTTAGGCTCTAGGCTTAATTGTACATACATTAGTCCTCATGATAACACGGGGGCAGGGTGTACTATTGCTCTTCAGGTGTGCAGACCTATCAGTAGCAGGAATGTGGGCCCTTCTGGAGTTTCCTGAAGGAGTAGCCAGAGTGCCTGGTGTGGGGGTTACTGGAGGGATTTCTTGGGCCACTGGCTCTTTTTTAATTTTTCTTTTTTGGCCACGCCGTGCAGCATGCAGGATCTTATTTCCCCAGCCAGGGATCAAACCCGCGCCCTCCTGCAGTGGAAGCATGGAGTCTCAACCACTGGACCACCAGGGAAGTCCTGGCCCAGTGGCTCTTTACGTAGAGGTACAGAACTATTCCAGTATCTTAACAATTGGAGAGCTGCACCAGTGTGTGCCGACTCAACTTTTGTGGGGAATCTCAGGAAGACACTGGTGTTTGCAAGTTCTAACATGAGCAGTAAATGGCAGGGCACCAGCGTGACACTGCCTGGGGTGCCATTACTGTCAAGGCTGCCTGTGGATCCCAGGCCTGCCACAGAGTAGGAAGCTTGGCAGGTTTGTTATCGCCTGTCCTAACAAGGCCCTCAGGCCTGTGTTTACTGCTCACAGCACATCCCCCGCCCCACATGCCAGTCACAGTGAGTTGTTTCCAGCAGCTTCTACACCACAGGCTCCTTATTGCCTCCAGGCCTTTGCTAAAGCTCTTACCTCTTCTTGGAGTTCTCTACCCTCTTCTCTCTGTCTGGTTCACTTCTACTATTCATCCTTCAGGTACAGTGAATGTATCACTTCCTCCAGGACGCCTTCCTTGATCCTCAGGTTTGAGTAGGGGCTTCTGTTATGTGGTCTCATAGGTCTGTGCTTCCCCTTCGTAACTCTTGTCAATGGCTGCAGTAAGTTCCATGAAAGCCAGAAACCCTGCAGAGCCCGTGTACCTCCAGCACTGAGTGCCATGCCTGGCACACAGTAGGTGCTCAATCAATATTCATTGAAAAGGGTTTTGAAGAGTGGTCTGAGATGGAGGCCAGGCCGGCTTATAACCCAACAGTCTCAGCAGATAGATAACAGCCCAAGGGAGGAAACTGAGACCTGGGGGTCCAAGGGACCATGAAAAATTGAGAATTGGGATTTTGTTTATCCATGCGTTAGTTGATGGACATGTAGGTTGTTTCCACTTTTTGGCAATTAGAAATAATACACATTGTGAACAAGTTTTTGCATACGTATAGGTTTTTATGTTTTCAGTTCTCTTGGGTATATACCCCAAAGTGGGATTGTTGGGTCATATGCTTATAAACGTTTAGTATGTAAAGGAACTGCCAAATTTTTCCAAGGTGGCTGCACTGTTGCATGTTCCCGCCCTCAGTGTACGAGGGTTAAACATTATGTCTTCTTTTTTTTTTAGGAATTCATTTATTGGACTTCCCAGATGGTGCAGTGGTTAAGAATCTGCCTGCCAGTGCAGGGGACATGGGTTCGAGCCCTGGTCCGGGAGGATCCCACATGCCGCAGAGCAACTGAGCCCATGCGCCACAACTACTGAGCCCGCACGCCTAGAGCCCATGCTCTGCAGCAAGAGAATCCACAACAATGAAAAGGCCGCGCACCGCAGCAAAGAGTAGCTTCTGCTCACCACAACTAGTGAAAGCCCGCGTGCAGCAACGAAGACCCAACAGAGCCAAAAATAAATAAGTTAATAAATTAAATTTTAAAAGAAAGTACATATGCCAAAAAAAAAAAAAAGAATTTATTTATTTATTTGGTCGTGCCATGCAGCATGTGGGACCTTAGTTCCCTGACCAGGGATCGAACCCATGCCCCCTGCAGTGGAAGTGTGGAGTCTAAACCACTGAACCACCACGTAAGTCCCTAAACATTATGTCTTGAATATCTGTTAGAATAGTTGAAATCAAATGACAGTTTAAACTGGATTCCCAAATATATAAACCAGATAAAAGTGCCTTCGGGGCTTCCCTGGTGGCGCAGTGGTTAAGAATCTGCCTGCCAATGCAGGGGACACGGGTTCGAGCCCTGGTCTGGGAAGATCCCACATGCCGCGGAGCAACTAAGCCCGTGAGCCACAACTACTGAGCCTGCGCGTCTGGAGCCTGTGCTCCACAACAAGAGAGGCCACGACAGTGAGAGGCCCGCGCATCGCGATGAAGAGTGGCCCGCGCTCACCGCAACTGGATAAAGCCCTTGCACAGAAACGAAGACCCAACACAGTCAAAAATAAATATAAATAAATTAATTAATTAAAAAAAATGGTCCACATCAAAAAAAAAAAAGAAGTGCCTTGGTTCTGACGGATGTGGGGGAAGGTAGGTACCAGTCCAGCCCAACAGGAAACAGAGTCTAACTCAGCTGGTTCTAGAGCAGTGCTGTCCAATAGAATCATCTGTCATGATCAGATTTCTATATCTGCACTGTTCAAAATGGTAGCCACTATCCACATTGGCTACTGAACACTTGAAATGTGTCTAGTGCAATGGAGGAACTGCATTTTAAATTGTGTTTAATTTAATTATTGTAATTTAAATTCAAATACCTACATGTAGCCAGTGGTTATTATATTGGACAGCACAATTCCAGAGACTTTAATATAGGGACTCCTGGTAGAGATACGTGTATGGTTAAAGGAAGCTACAAAGAGGACTTCCCTGGTGGTGCAGTGGTTAAGAATCCACCTGCCAATGCAGGGGACACAGGTTCGAGCCCTGGTCCGGGAAGATCCCACATGCCATGGAGCAACTAAGCCCATGAGCCACAAATACTGAGCCTGCGCCCTAGAGCCCGCGAGCCACAACTACTGAGCCCACGTGCTGCAACTACTGAAGCCCACGCCTAGAGCCCGTGCTCCACAAGAGAAGCCACCACAATGAGAAGCCCGAGCACCAAAACGAAGAGTAGCCCCCGCTCGCCACAACCAGAGAAAGCCCGTGTGCAGCAACAAAGACCCAACGCTGCCAAAGAAAGGAACCTACAAAGAATGTTGCCCCCAAGGACTAAAGGAGAAGAGGAAGAAATAGTGTCGCTGAACCCCAGTGAAAGCTGGAGACATAGAGGAGGAGGTAAAATTCTGATCATCAATTGCAGTGTGTGTGTGTGTGTGTGTGTGTGTGTGTGTGTGTGTGTGTGTGTGTGGTTTGGGGAGCTCCATGCCAGAAACGGGGACAAAGTTCAAATGTATATTTCTTATTGCAAATCACAATATCACAGGAGGCCAGCTCACAGATGCTATAGACATGGGTAGGGAGATAAAGCCACTGCCAGAGGCGTGATCCGGAGCAGGGAAGAAATGTCTTGACTCTCTTCACTCTCCCTCTGATCTCCAGGCTGTCCTACCTTTAGCTGAACCCAAGTGGGAGCCAGAGGGCAAGGGAGCCTCCAGGGCAGAGAGCAGGGCAGAGAAGGGATCTGGGGAGGGCAGCTGTCAACCAGCCCAGGGTGACAAGCCCCAAAGGACCACCTCTGAACCCCAGGGTGGAACTCTGTCCTAGGTGGGACAAGTCAAACTGAATAAATTCCTGGGGTAGGGGCAGGAGGGAACCCTTGGAAGTCATATGGCTTCCATATTCTTAATGGCTGAGGCATGAGATGAAAAATAAATTAAACTCTGTGCCAGGGCTTGCCGTAAGCTGAGTGACCTCACTGATATTTTCTTGTTTAACCTTATAACAGTCCTGGAGAGATGAGCACCATTACCTTTAATTTAGGATTGGGATGAGGGCAAGTAGTTGGTGACAACTACTGGTGACATTCTTCCAGACTGGAGGAAGGCTGCAGGGCTGTAATACTGAGTGCTCCACTAATTGTTCTGGGGCTGGGATAGATCCGAAATCATGTCTTAATATTCAATATCTCCAACTTTCATAATCGAGTATTTTGAGTCCTATCACCTCTGGCTTTGCAAAGCACACAGATCTGCCCTGTCTCCGTGTGTGGGAATCCCATCAGACCTTCAGGCCCATCCCTGGACTCCTGATTCTCTAGCTGTTTTCAAAGCTCAGTTGAGAAACAACCGAGGGCTTTGGAACCTGAATGAACACCAGTTAAATCCTCTAAGTGTTCTAAATTATAGCCCTGGCTCAAATTAGATCAAAAGAAGCTTATATAGACGACTCTAAAGGAGTGTTGAAAGATTCGAACTGGGACCTGGGTTTGAATGCAGATTCTACCCCCTTACTAGCCGTGTGATCTTGGGCAAGTCACTTAAACTCTCTGAGCCACCATGGCCCTCTCTGTAACTGCAGTAACACCGATCTCACATGTCAGCTCTGGTCCTCTTCTGTTAATCAACACTCACTCTTGAGGTGAGCTCATCCAGACTCACAGCTTTAAACACCAACCAGATGCTGATGGCCCCCAAATTTACACCTTCAATGTGGGTCTCTTCTGGGAGTTCCTCACTTGCTCCTAGAGAATTGCTTACTTGAAACCTCCACTTGGGTGTCTAATAGGCATATCAAACTTAGCATGTTTGATCAATGCTATATCTTCTCCCCCAAACCTGCTCCATCCCCAGCCTTTCCATATCAGAAAACGACAGTTTGGTTCTTACAGTTAGTCAGGCCAGAAACCTTGGTGCTGTCAGATCCCTTCTCTCACACCCCCATATCCAATGTGTTAAGAAATCCCATTGGTTCTACCTCAGATGAGAGTCAGCAGCTGGCCACTTCCCTCTCATCGCCCATCATCCTGGATCCCTAACCCTTAACTTTATAAGTGAGTGTCAGGAAAACACTGACTCCCCTGAGGAACTACTGTGTTTCTTCCTCTTTGACTAGGAAAACTCATCATGTAAATTGTCCCTTTAAGGGCCAGCCCCAGGAGGCTCATAGTCAAATGTGAAGTGGGTTACTCTATTTGCTCTTTCTTAGGCTTGGATTTTTTCCTTTCACTTTTGTTAACTTCACCAGTTTTTTAAAATTTTAATTGAGATATATTGTCTTATAACATGATATTAGTTTGAGGTGTACAACATAATGATTTGATATTTGTATATATTGCAAAATCATCACCACACTGTCTAGTTAACATCCATCACCACACGTAGTTTTGTCTCTTGTGATAAGAAATTTTAAGATTTACTCAGCAACTTTTAAAAAGGCAATACAATATTATGAACTGTAGTCATCATGCTGTATATTATATTCCCAGGACCTATTTATTTTATAACTGGAAGTTTGTATCTTTGACCCCCTTCACCCATTTCACCCACCCCTGACACCCCCGCCTCTGGCAACCACCACTCTCTTCTCTGTATCTATGAGGTTTTTTTGTTTGTTTTTTATTTTTAAGATTCCACATATAAGTGAGATCATCCAGTATTTGTGTTTCTCTATGTTTTGCTTAGCATAATGCCCTCAAGGTCCATCTATGTTGTCACAAATGGCAAGATTTCCTTCTTTTTTAATGGCTTAATAATGTTCCTGTATATAAGTATATACATCTCTCTCTCTCTCTCTCTCTCTCTCTCTCTCTCTCTCTCTCTATATATATATATATATATATGTATATGACACTTAGGTTGCGTCAGTGTCTTGGCTATTATAAATAATATTGCAATGAACATGAGGGTACAATGTAACTTTTTTTTTTTTTTTTTTTACAATGTAACTTTTTGAGTTAGTGTTTTCATTTCCTTTGGGTAAATACCCAGCAGTGGAATTGCTGGATCATATGGTAGTTCTATTTTTAATTGTTTGAGGAACCTCCATACTGTTTTCTATACTAGCTGCAACAGTTTATATTTCCATCAATGGTGCGCAAGGGTTCCATTTTCTCCACATCTTTGTCAACACTTAGTTCTTGTTTTATGATAATAGCTATTCTAACAGGTACGAGGTGATATCTCATTGTGGTTTCGATTTGCATTTCCCTCATGATTAGTGACGTTGAGCATCTTCTCACGTGTCTGTTGACCATCTGTATGTCTTCTTTGGGAAAAAGTGTATTCAGATCCTCTGCCCGTTTTTATTTTATTATTTATTATTTTTTAATTTTTAAAAATATTTATTTGCCTGCGCTGGGTCTTAGTTGCAGCATGAAGGATCTTTAGTTGAGGCATGTGAACGCTTAGTTGCAGCATATGGGGTCTAGTTCTGTGACAAGGGATCGAACCCGGGCCCCGCTGCACTGGGAGCATGAAGTCTTAGCCACTGGACCACCAGGGAATTCCTTATTTAAAATTTTTTTTTGGCCACACTCCATGGCTTGTAGGATCCTAATTCCCCAACCGTGGATTGAACCAATGCCCCCTGCAGTGGGAGCATGGATCCCTAACCACTGGACTGCCAGGGAATTTCCCACCTATTTTTTTTAATTAATTAATTAATGTATTTATTTTTGGCTGCATTGGGTCTTCATTGCTGCATGCGGGCTTTCTCTAGTTGCGGCGAGCGGGGGCTACTCTTCGTTGTGGTGTGTGAGCTTCTCATCGCGGTGGCTTCTCTTGTTGTGGAACATGGGCTCTAGGCGCCCGGGTTTCAGTAGTTGTGGCATACAGGCTCAGTAGCTGTGGCTCGCAGGCCCTAGAGCACAGGCTCAGTAGTTATGGCGCATGGGCTTAGTTGCTCTGCGGCCTGTGGGATCTTCCCAGACCAGGGCTCGAACCTGTGTCCCCTGCATTGGCAGGTGGATTCTAAACCACTGCACCACCAGGGAAGTCCCCCCACCCATTTTTAAACCAGATTTTTTTTTGGTTTTACAATGTGGTTGTATGAATTATTTATATGTTTTGGATATTAAACCCTTATCAGATATATGATTTGCAAATATTTCCTCCCATTCTGTAGGTTGCCTTTTCATTTTGTTGATGGTTTCCTTTGTGCAGAAGCTTTCTAGTTTGATGTAGTCCCACTTATTTATGTTTGTTTTTGGTGTCAAGTCCAAAAAGTCATTGTCAAGACCAATGTCAAGGAGCTTATTGCCTATGTTTTCTTCTAGGAGTTTTATGGTTTCAGGACTTACCTTCAAGCCTTGATCCATTTTGTATTATTTTTTTGTGTATGGTGTAAGAGAGGGGTGCAGGTTAATTATTTTGCATATGGCTGTCCAGTTTTCTTAACACCATTTATTGAAGAGACCTTCCTTTCCCCACTGTATATTCTTAGCTTTGTTGTAGTAAATTAATTGACCATATTTTGTGGATTTATTTCTGGGCTCTCTATTCTGTTCCATTGATCTATGTGCCTTTTTTTATGCCAATGCTATACTGTTTTGATTATTTTACCTTTGTAATATAGTTTTAAATCAGGAAGTGTGATGCCTCCAGCTTTATTCTTCTTTCTCAAGACTGCATTGGCTCTTGGGGTCTTTTGTGGTTCCATGCAAATTTTAGAATTCTTTGTTCTGTTTCTGTGAAAAATGCCACTGGAATTTTGATATGGATTACGTATAATGTAGATTATTTTGGATGGTATGGATATTTTAACAATATTAATTCTTCCAATCCACAAGCATGAAATATCTTTCCATTTTTCTCTTCTTCAGTTTCTTTCATGAATGTTTTACAGTTTTCAGTGTACAGATATTTCACTTCCTTGGTTAAATTTATTCCTAGGTATTTTACTCTTTTTGATGCAGTTGTAAATAAGATTGTTTTCTTAATTTCTTGTTCTGATAGTTTGTTATTAGTGCATATAAACACAACTGATTTTTTAAAATAAATTATTATTTATTTATTTTTGGCTGCGTTGGGTCTTTGTTGCTGCACGCGGGCTTTCTCTAGTTGCGGCGAGCAGGGACTACTCTTCGTTGTGGTGCACAGGCTTCTCATTGCAGTGGTTTCACTTGTTGTGGAGCACGGGCTCTAGGCGCACGGGCTTCAGTAATTGTGGCACGCGGGCTCAGTAGTTGTGGCTCACAGGCTTTAGAGCACAGGCTCAGTAGTTGTGGCACACAGGCTTAGTTGCTCCGCAGCACGTGGAATCTTCCCAGACCAGGGCTTGAACCCATGTGCCCTGCATTGGCAGGCAGATTCTTAACCACTGCGCCACCAGGGAAGCCCTGTTTATCTATTTTATATGTATCAGTGTGTATCTGTTAATCCCAAGCTCCTAATTTATCCCTCCCCCATCTCCTTCCTTTTTGGTAACCATAAGTTTGTTTTCTATGTCTGTGAGTCTATTTCTGTTTTGTAAATAAGTTTATTTGTATCATTTTTTTTAGATTCCACATAAAAGTGATATCATATGATATTTGTCTTTCTCTGTCTGACTTATTTCACTTAGGATGATAATCTCTAGGTCTATCCATGTTGCTGCAAATGGTATTATTTCATTTTTTTTATGGCTGAGTAAGATTCCATTGTATACATATACCACATCTATTTTATCCACTGAATTTTAAATCTTAATGAATTTTAATGAGTTTAAATTAAAATAGTTCCACATGGTTAGTGGCTGCTGTATTGGACAGTGAAGCTCTAGACAATGCAAAGAAGAGAATGCAAGTATTAGCTACTTTAAGCATTATAAAAGTAAACGTAGGGACTTCCCTGGTGGCGCAGTAGTTGAGGGTCCACCTGCCAGCGCAGGGGACACGGGTTCGAGCCCTGGTCTGGGAAGATCCCACATGCCGTGGAGCAACTGAGCCCGTGCGCCACAACTACTGAGCCCTTGCACCACAACTACTGAAGCCACGTGCCTACAATCCAGGCTCCACAGCAAGAGAATCTACCGCAGTGAGAAGCCCACGCACTGTGATGAAGAGTAGCCCCTGCTTGCCTCAATTAGAGAAAACCCACATACAGCAACGAAGACCCAGTGCAGCCAAAAAAAAAAACACAACATTTGAGTACTTAAAAAAAAAAAATGAGGCAACAGGCCCAAATGGAGTCACTTGTGTTAAGCTGAGTCACCAAAACCAAAACTTAATACCTAACCTAATTGCAGTTTCAGCTGCTCCCAGGCATGGAATTTTAAATTAATCAGTCTGGAGCTTCTTTTTTTTTTTCAATTTATTTTATTTATTTATTTTTGGCTGCGTTGGGTCTTCGTTGCTGCACGCGGGCTTTCTCTAGTTGTGGAGAGTGGGGGCTACTCTTTGTTGTGGTGCGCAGGCTTATTGCGGTGGCTTCTCTTGTTGAGGAGCATGGGCTCTAGGTGTGTGGGCTTCAGTAGTTGTGGCGCACGGGCTTAGCTGTTCCGCAGCATGTGGGATCTTCCTGGGACCAGGTCTCGGACCCATGTGCCCCGCATTGGCAGGCGGATTCTTAACTACTGCACCACCAGGGAAGCCCAGTCTGGAACTTCTTGATAAACACTAGTGAGGTAATTTCCTTGAAAAGACCCTTACCTTTCCTGACCGCTGCCTCTAAGGGAAGATGTCCTCGCCTAAAATAATCCTCTTCTTTTGCTGATCACCTCCTCATCTCACCCCACTTCTGCCTATAAAAGCCTTCCATTTGTACAGCCCCTCAGAGAGCCTTTCTACTTGCTAGGTGGGATGCTACCCAATTAATGAGTCGTTTAATAAAGCCAATTAGATCCTCAGTTGAATTGTGTTGTTTAACAGGTCGCTGGCACTGTTCCCAGAGCACCCCGTGTCCTAGCTCACTGAATCCTCAGGACGAGGCTAACCCTTCTCACAGATCAGGAACCTGAGGCACAGGAAGGTGACATTTGTTGCCCAGGGTCACACACTCAGTCAGTGGCTGAGCCTGGGTCTGGCCCCAGGAAGTCTGGCCCCAGAGTTCCCTCCCTTAACCACTGTGCCGCCACACATGACAGCTGATACTGAAAATGACCACGGAGAGTTATTATACTTACAGCAACAAAAACAACTTTAGTTACGGTTACAAAGAGCCTAAAAAGAGGGATGTAGCTGACCCGGGAAGTGGGACAGGGCCAGTGGGTCAAATGCTCTCCTATTGGAGCTAGAAACCAGTAGCTTAATGGCAGGCAGGATGGATACATAAAAAAATAGCAGAATTAGCATATCGTTGAGGGATATGGACCCACCAGAAGAGCTGAGACTAAAACAAATTAAAGGGATTAAAAAATGGTTCCTTTCCAGGACCATGACTTGGGAGGGAAAGGGGAGGAGTATTACCATTCATGATAAACACTCTGTGCTTGTAATATGCGATACTTAGATAAAAATTAAGAAACCATTATGTTCAACCATAGATTAGTACATAAACACCTCTCTGAGCAGAATGAAATTCCCCGGGGTTGGGGGTGGCCAATGGCTGCCTGACTTGTCAGTCCTGTTCCTAGAGAGGGTTGTGGATGGGAGAAAAGGCCCCAGGCCTTGGAGAATCAGATGGGACAACACAACGCACCTCTTTTAACATCAGCTATTGTTTATTTGGCTCTTACTAAGGGATTCCACCCCCGCCCCCTTCACACTATCTAACTTAATCCTCCCAAGAACTTTGAAAAATAGTATTATCATTCTTATTTACAGATGAAGAAACTAAGGCAAAGAGATGACATGACTGACCCAAGGCCACACAGGGGCAGGAAGGTCTGCCCCTCAGAGACCTGCAGGAGGTCAGAGCTGAAAGTCCAGACCCTAGGGAGGGAAGAAACATCTTCATGGAACATGAGTTCGTTGCCCCACTGTTGCACCTGCAGACCTCTGATGACCTCCTTCCTGGAGGTCTGTGGTCTGGGTGAAGCCTTCACAGTTTCAGGCACACCCAGTGCTCGCAGTGCCCCACCCCTACCTGGTCCCTTTCTGGTCCTTGCCTTCAAGGGCACAGTTCGTCACCCGGCGCCCTCTTCCTACTCGCAGCCAGAGAACTCCACGTCAGCCAATATACATCACTGAGTGCCGACTGTTTACCAAGCACTTTCAGTGGTACAGCAGCCAACAGACACACACCCATGCTCTCGTGGGGCTTACGCTCCAGTGGGGGTAGAAAGACAAAACAAAATAAGCAAGTAAATGAGAAGTACCATAGAGAGAAAGCAGAGGTGGGAGCTGGGTAGTGCAGGCCAGGGGGAAGGGGTACAATTTTAAATAGCCAGGCAAAGCCATACTAAGAAGATGAGCCGTTTAGCTATCTGGGTGAAGAGCCTTCCAGGCTACAGACGGCACAAAGCCCCCAGGGCTCAGATTCTCCAGGGATGAGATGGAGGCCTCGGTGGCAGGAGCAGAGGGAATGAGGACAGGAGGGGAGGGTGGGTCAGACTGGGTGTGGTCTTGTGGTCCATTTTGAGCACTTGGGCTCTGAGTGGGGTGGAAGCTGTCTCAGGGTTCAGAGCAGGGGACGGATGGGATCAGATGTTTGATCTGGGTCCCACTGGCCGCTTTGTGGCTAAGAGCCCGAAGTAGGTGAGGAAAGACAAGGCTTAGGGCAGGGGGACAGCAGCGAAGGTGGGGAACAGTAGTCAGATTCCGGATCTTTTTATTTTTTAACATGTTTTTTTTTTTGGCCCCGCCTCACAGCTTGTGGATCTCAGTTCCCTGACCAGGGATGGAACCTGCGCCCTTGACAGTGAAAGTGCAGAGTCCTAACCACTGGACCGCCAGGGAATTCCCAGTATGTTCCTTTATTTTGAAAATTTTCAAACACAGAAAAGTCACAAGAACAATACAGTTAATACCCATAGACACTTCACATGGCTTCACCATTTGTTTTTTTAAACATGCCCTTTAGTTAGATGCCCGAGCACATAATAGACAGGTGATGGAATTACGTTTTCAGTACGGCATCTGGATACATCTTTAAAACTCTGTAGTTCTCAGAAGTGTCTGGGTCCCCTTTGTTCCTGACTTTGGGGAAATATATGACCCCATTCAGCGTTTTTGTTAAAGACCACTAACTAGAAACCTTTTTTTCTCTTCTTTTATGAGCACCTGAGGAGAGATTGGAGATTTGCAAGATATGCATTCTTGCTTTTTCATTTCAAAGTTGAGTGCTTCTCAAATATCAGGTCAGGTGCTAAATAAATAGAGGGAAATGGGGCTCAGGAAAACGTTAAGATATATTAGATTACTGGTTTGTTATAAAAGTATATAACGCAGGAACAGTGAGATGGAAGAGATGTATAAGGCAAGGTCTGGGGGAAAGGGGCGGAGCTTCCACGCTCCCCGCCCCCCCATCTCTCCTGCATCTGTGTGTTCATCAACGTGGAAGCCCCCTCACTTCATCTTATTTTGCCACACATGCGTTTTCTCTTCCAAGTTTTAAATTTTTTGTTGTTATTATTGTGTGTGTGAAACATTTAAGAGGAACTTGCTGCATTATGCACCATCACTCCTACATTCTTCAAACATGTATTTCCTGCAAACTAGGAATATAATCATAACATACTTATCAAAATCAAGAAAGTTAATGTTAATTCAACACTATTATCTACTCTACAGTCTATTCAAATTTTGCCAGTTATCCCCATGGTGTCCTTTATAGCATCTTTTTTTCCAATCCAGGATACAATCCAGGATCCCATATTGCATTTATTTATCTATTTATTATTTACTTATTTATATATATATTTTTAAGGTCAAGTCTTTTTTTAATTTATTTATTTTTTGGCTGCATTGGGTCTTTGTTACTGCGCGTGGGCTTTCTTTAGTTGCGGCGATCGGGGGCTACTCTTCCTTGCAGTGCGCAGGCTTCTCATTGCGGCGGCTTCTCTTTTTTGCAGAGCACAGGCTCTAGGCGCGTGGGCTTCAGTAGTTGTGGCGCATGGGCTCTAGAGCGCAGGATCAGTAGTTGTGGCGAACGGGTTTAGTTGCTCCGCGGCATGTGGGATCTTCCCGGACCAGGGCTTGAACCCGGCTCCCCTGCATTGACAGGCGGATTCTTAACCACTGCGCCACCAAGGAAGCCCCCCATATTGCATTTTTTTAAAATAAATTTATTTATTCATTTATTTATTTTGGTTGTGTTGGGTCTTCGTTTCTGTGCGAGGGCTTTCTCCAGTTGCGGCGAGCAGGGGCCACTCCTCATCGCGGTGCACAGGCCTCTCACCGTCGCGGTCTCTCCCGTTGCGGAGCACAGGCTCCAGACGCGCAGGCTCAGTAGTTGTGGCTCACGGGCCCAGCTGCTCCGCAGCATGTGGGATCCTCCCGGACCGGGGCACGAACCGGTGTCCCCTGCATCGGCAGGCGGACTCTCAAACACTGCGCCACCAGGGAAGCCCTAAATTGGTCATTTTTAAACTCTACATTCCTCTACGATTATATGTTAGGTTTCCAATTATAGAAGAACTTTCCCTACACCCTTTCCTTCCTTCCACCCCCTCCCTTCCTCCTTCACGCTGTGTCTCTCGCTAACATTTTCAGAATCAGTATGAACTCATGGGTTCTTTTTTTATTCAATGCTTTAGTTGATCACAGCCGTTATTCATTCTGATGCTCAAAGTGTCCCTGCTTTGGCCATCAGGAACTCCTTCAAGCTGATTGTCCTTTGACATGTTTCCATCATTCTTTGAGCACTGCCTTACTTTTCTGATGCAACGAGATGTTCCAGGCTCTTCTTTTCTTCCCCCTGCTTATTTATTTATTGAAGTATAATTGACCTACAACACTGTTAGTCCCAGATGCATAACATAGTGATTTTATATTTCTATACAATACAGAATTTATCAACATGATAAGTCTAGTTACCACACAAAGTTATTACAATGTTATTGACTATATTCCCCCATGACTCTTTGATTTTTGTACTGGAAGTTTGTACTTCTTAATGTCCCTCACCTATTTCATGCACCCGCCACCCCTCTGGCAACTACCAATTTGTTCTCTGTATCTATGAGTCTGTTTCTGGTTTGTTATGTTTGTTCATTTGTTTTGTTTTTTAGATTCCACATATAAGTGAAATAATGTGTTATTTGTCTTTCTCTGTCTGACTTATTTCACTAAACGTAACACCCACTAGGTCCATCCATGTTGCCACAATGGCAAGATTTCATTCTTTTTTTGTGGCTGAGTAATATTCCATTGTATGACACTTAGGTTACTTACATATCTTGGCTATTGTAAATAATGCTGCAATGAATATAGGGGTGCACATATCTTTTCTTTCTTTTCTTTTTTGTTTTTGGCTGTGTTAGGTCTTCGCTGCTGCACGCAGGCTTTCTCTAGCTGCAAGTGGGGGCTAATCTTCGTTAAGGTGTGCAGTCTTCTCATTGTAGTGGATTCTCTTGTTGCAGAGCACTGGCTCTAGGCACGTGGGCTTCAGTAGTTGTAGCACGTGGGCTCAGTAGTTGTGGCTCATGGGATCTTGAGCGCAGGCTCAGTAGTTGTGGTGGATGGGCTTAGTTGCTCTGCGGCATGTGGGATTTTCCCGGACCAGGGGTCAAACCCGTGTCCCCTGCATTGGCAGGTGGACTCTTAACCACTGAGCCACCAGGGAAGTCCCCTCATTGCAGTTTTGATTTGATTAGTGATGTTGAACCTCTTTTCATGTGTCTCTTGACCATCTGTATGTCTTCTTTGAAAAAAATGTATATTTGGGTCCTCTGCCTATTTTAAATCAGATTTTTTTTTGTTGTTATTGAGTTGTATGAGCTCTTTATATAGTTTGGATGTTAATTCCTTATCAGATATGATTTGCAAATATTTTCTCCCATTCTGTAGGTTGCCTTTTCATTTTGTTGATGGTTTCCTTTCTGCAGAAGCTTTCTAGTTTGGGGGCTCCGGACGCGCAGGCTCAGCGGCCACGGCTCACGGGCCCAGCCACTCCACAGCATGTGGGATCTTCCCGGACCGGGGCACGAACCCATGTCCCCTGCATCGGCAGGTGGACTCTCAACCACTGCACCACCAGGGAAGCCCCATACTGTTTTGATTACTGTAGTTTTGTAGTATAGTGTGAAATCAGGGAACATGATACCTCTTCAGGTTCATCTTGTTCTTTCCCTGCTCCAGCCCTGGAATCAGCCATTTTCCAAAGAGCCTTGCTTCCTTTCCAAGGAGAGTGGTTTTTAGAAACCAATATTTGGCTGTCAAGCATGGCCCCATTTTGAAGGTAGAAAGAGCAGAATTTACAGATTGGATGTAGGCTATAAGAGAAAGAGAAGCGACCAGATACCCTTCAGCTTTTTAAGACATTTCTTCTCTGGAGTCTTCTTAGACCCTCCCTCAGGCTGAATCTTGCCCCTATTGAAGCAAATATTCTATTATTTGCATTATTTATACACAAGCATGTCTCTAAATGCATCATAGTTATTAAGTATCAGCTTGTGGTACTACCTGGGAGATCCTTATCCTTGGCCCTGATCCCTTAGACAACATGGTTTTGAAGCTCATCTCTAGCACTTGCTGGTTGTCTGAGCCTCAGCGAGTCTCTTAACTGTTTTTTCTCAGTTTCTTCACCTGTAAAGTTAGGGTAATGATATGACTCTCACAGGGTTGTTGTGAAGAGTGAGTGCTATGTGAATGCAATGTGCTGGGCACGCCAGCCTGGCCCATTCTAAATGCCTAGGGCACATTACTTAACCTCTCTGTACCTTGACTTCCTCACCTGTAAAATGGGCTTGCCGTGAGGAATGGCTGGAATCATGCACAGAGAATCTTTTTTTCTGTACTTGGCCAACTGCTACTATAGAGTTTTCTAAGTATTGTTCTTCTGGGATGTCTTGAGGGCAGTGACCACCCCTTGTTCACATTTTCATCATCTCTCCCTGCACCCCAGGGTCTATGCTCTGTGCTGGTCAGACTGTTTTCTTGAGCACTCTGGGCTAGAGCCTGGACCCATCCACATCCTCTCCACTCTCCCCAGAACTGGAGCCTGACATTGAGCCCGGGGAACGTACAACTTTGTCAGCAGCAATTTGGTTGAAATGAAAATTTTGTCAACAATGTGTTTTGCTTCAGTGATTTTTTTTAAAGGTTGAGAAATTGGGAATCTATATAGTCTTTTTATTTATTTAATTTATTTATTTTCGGCTGTGTTGGGTTTTCATTGTTGCACGCGGGCTTTCTCTAGTTGCGGTGAGCGGGGGCTACTCTTCGTTGCGGTGTGCAGGCTTCTCATTGCGGTGGCCCTTCTTGTTGCGGAGCACGGGCTCTAGGTGTCCTGGCTTCAGTAGTTGTGGCGCACGGGCTTTGTTGCTCCGCAGCATGTGGGATCTTCCCGGACCAGGGCTCAAACCCACGTCCCCTGCACTGACAGGTGGATTCGTAACCACTGCGCCACCAGGGAAGTCCTATATGAAGTCTTACAAATATTTTTGTTGATTTTCTTCTTAATTAAAAAAATTTTTTTAACCTCCAATTACTTTGCAGCCAATTATTCCTACTTTTCTGTTTGCAACAGCAAAATGTTGAAACAACCTAATGTCTGACAATGAAATGTTTTCCTTCCTTCCTCCCTCCCTTCCTTCCTTCCTTTTGTTCAGTAAAAAAAAGAAAAGCAAGGAACATTATGTATAATAAAATCTAATACTATAAAAAATACATGTGTATATGCATATATACCCTGTGACCAGGGTCTATCTGGTGGTGTCGGTACGGAGCTTTTTCACTTTATACACTGCTGCCTGGTGGGAGAGGCAATCCACCCCAGCCCCAAGCTTCCCTGCACACTCTTGCTGATATGTCCGCAATACAAGGTCCTGGCCGCTCTACATCCAGGCCGTTTCTCAAGGTTGTGTTTGCAGTGAGTAACGCTGAGGGATGAAGTAATGTCTCCCTTCAGGACAAAGAGCAAGCTTGCTTACCACCGACTCGAAAAGAAGGAAATTCTCCAAGCTCAGTGTTCCTCAGCTGCGGGGCAAGCCTCTCTGTGGTCACCCCTGTGGGGCTCAGGGGGGCAAGTGGAACTGAAGCAGACAGCGCTCCTGCTGAGCAATGAGTTTGCTGAGCAATGAGTAGTGGATTCCTATGTCTGTGATCCAGGAGTCTCACGTCTTTGTCAGACTAACTCGTTAGCTTGTGAGTGGGGTACAATCCCAGGCCCTGACATTGGCCTGTTTCAGTCATCTATCATTATTACTTTTACAACATAAAAATCAGTTTTGATCTTTTTTTAAAGAAAAGCAAAAAACCATACACATACTGAGAGTCAAAGCTTACAAATTAAAGGAAGTAAGAAAACATCAAACACCCAAAGAAGAAAGTAAAGAATTCTCTACTCATACCTACCCAGTGAAACTTGTTAATACCTCAATGAATACCTTTTCAGACAGCCTTCCATGTAGATTCCCACATTTTTATTAGTCTTCTGCAAAAATAAGTTCATAGCATATACAGTGCTTAATAACCACCTTGATTTAGTCAGGCAGTCCACGACTGGGGGCCATTGTAGTGACCTACCCCCGCAAGCTTCTTGAGAAGTCAAGAGCCCACCAGGGATTTCACACAGCCTGCAAAGCCTTCCACTGCCCCAGCCAGAGTCGAGGGCTTCCTCTTGCCCTGGTACTTCCTGGGAGCTCTTGGGGCAGAAGAAGTGTTAGCCTTGGGTGCTGGCCTAACAGCTCGGGGACCACAAAGGCAAAGGAAACCACCTTCCCCTCCCATCTCCTCCTCCGCACCCCCTGGTTCTCAAGCATGCATTTCCACCACCCCTGCTCTGACACATATCCCTCTCCCAGCTTCACGGCTTGCCATCCCATTTTCCAGAGGAGACCCGGGAATCCCCATTCCAGACCCCGCCCACCATCCCCACCTGCTTCAGCTGAGACCCCAGAGCCCCTGTCATCATCTCAGACCCTGAAAGAGTGAGTGATGCCTCTCTCATCACACGGCAATGTAGGAGCAGGGCGGGTGGGGCAGGATGCTGGGGTGGGTGGAGCCAGGGCCACTTCCTTTCCCCTTGAGGCCCCTCCACCAGTCTTGCCCCAGCTTCAGGAGTTGGAGCAGCCTGGTCCCAGCCCTGTGCCCTTATCCACTGAGCTGGTAAGTGGTGTGACCTGGTGGGGCAGGGGCTTCAGTGGACCTGGGAATGTGCCTCTGGCTTGAGAAGACCTTGATAGATAATGGGAAAAGAGGACGAGGAGCCATTGGGGCTGAATGGGGTCAGCGCAGGCCAGGAGGGGGTGGCTGTTGCTGGAGCCGGGGCTGCCAACGCCCAAGGGGGCCTATGGGGTAGATTCGATGGGGGAGCTGCCAGCGTCTTGTTACTTCTGATACTAGTAAAAGCAAGGGTGGAAAAAGCCGTTGAACCGCAGAGTTGGGCCCGGCATTTGGCAGGGAAGTGGGCAGGAGGGAGGGCCTGGCTAGGTCCTGCCCCCCACCCCCAGCTCCTTATGTATTCTATTTCTTCAACTTCCCCACCCTCAGGTCCCAACTCCTGCTCATGCCTATTGCTTTGGAAATGATCCTGCTTCTCCTCCTCTTTGGGAGCGTCTGGGCCCAAAACACGAACTCAGAGTCTCAGGACGGCACAATTACTTTGCGGGAGTTGGAACCCACAGCGTCCTCTGCTTCTTTGGCCTCAAATATCTATGAGACCACAAAATTCAACTCAACGACATCTAATTTTGCAACAACCGAGGTCCCTAAGACAGATGACAGCACTGAGCACAAGATCTTCCCGCCTTCCTCAACTCCCTATACAGCCAATGAGGTTTCCTCTCCTGGGACTTCCATTGCTGCCAGCAGGGGCCCTCCTGTAAATGAGTCAATAATCTCCCAGAAAGATTCGGCCCAAACATTATCAATGCCCCTGGAAATCTCTAATGCAACCAGTATACCTGCTGTCCCAGTAGTGAAATCTGCAGGATTCCATACTACGACTGGTGAAACCATGGCAACTAGCCCTCTGGAGACCTCCAGTGGGACCAGTGGACCCCCTGTCACCACAGCTACTAGCTCTCTGGAGACCTCTGATGGGACCAGTGGACCCCCTATCACCACAGCAATTAGCTCTCTGAAGGCCTCCAATGTGACCAGCGGACCCCCTGTCATCATGGAAACTAGCTCTCTAAAGACCTCCAAGGAGACCAGTGGACTTCCTGTCACCATGGCAACTACGTCTCTGAAGACCCCCCTGGGGACCAGTGGCTCCCCCACCTTTGGAGTAAAAATATCCAGCCCAACGTCCTCCACAAACATAAGCAGTAGGTCCTCCCCAAATTCAGGTTGGGAGACAAATGGCACCTTGCTGGTAGCTGTGCTTGTGGCCCTGCTGGTGGTCATTTTCCTCATGGCATTACTCCTGCTGTGGCACCAGCGGCAGAAGCGGAAGACAGGAGTACTGACACTAAGCAGGAGTGGAAAACACAACGGGGTGGCAAATGCCTGGGCTGGGGTAGCCCAGGTGTCTCATGAGGAGGCTGCGACAATAACAGAGGGAGCGTCCGGGGGTAACAATGACTCTGGGGTCCCCCAGGGGGAGGGGTCTGGCCAGCGGCCCACACTTACCACTTTCTTTGGTAGACGGAAGTCTCGCCAGGGCTCCGTGGCGCTGGAGGAGCTAAAGCCTGGGCCAGCCCCCAGCCTAAAGGGGGAGGAAGAGCCACTGGTGGGCAGCAAGGATGAGGCTGCGGAGACCTCTACTTCTGATGGGCCAGAAGAGAGAGATGTGGAGGCCCCTTAACGTTTGAGAATAATAAGACTGGAGCTCAGAATCGTTCCCGCTTTCATCACCTTCCCTCCTGTCATCACATCCAGCCTCATCATCACCCAGCATTTTCACCCAGCACCCTTTGGATTTTCACCCAGCATCTTCACCCTGAATCCTCATTCAGCTCTTCTAGCCAGCAGCCCACGCAGCACCCACACCCAGCACGCAGGTCAGGGCTGACACCCACTGAACCCTTGTAGATTGAATGAACGAACTCTCCTCATCAACCCCTGCTTCTCCCCATCACATTTTCTCCACATTTCTGTCCTTGAAACCAGCTGTTGAGTCTCCATAAAGGCCAAACTTAACGATTTCTCAGAGGATTCCCCAGGAATACCAGAGTCTGGGAAGAAGAGGAAATGGCAACCCAGCAAACCCCCACCTTAGGATTACTCTGGAAAGTACATTTGGCCCCATGGATTAGGACAGTCCCACCGGCTGAGCCCATGAACTGCCTTTAACTCCAGGCCCCAGTGCTCTGTGCTAGGCCAGCCTGGAGCATGGGCTGGGTGGTGTCACCCAGCAGTGGTCTCAGGTGCGTCTGAGACGGCCCCTGGACCCTAGGCTGGCTCACGGTCCCAGCCACCACATTCTCCCCCAACTCTGGATCGAGGCAGCCAGAGGCTTCAGCTGTTTCTCCTCCCAAGAGCAGAGGTGAGAAGAGCTTCTGTGCAGATGTAGTTCTTAGAAGCCTCGGCACCTGCGTGGGTCCACTCATGCATGTAGTTTGTGTGCAAGAGGCGAGGACTTGGTGACGCTTGTGAAGGGCAGTGGCGAGTACAGCTGGGTGAGGGAGGGGGCAGGAAGGGCTGCAGAGGCTGAGGAGATGCCGCCCTCAGGAGGTGCTGAGAACATAGGCACCCTCGTCTTTGCTCCGATGGGGTGGAGGTGGAAGATTTAATTCCGTCTGTGGCAGGGCCTGACAGAAAGACTGCATGTGTGACCAAGTGTGGTTCTTCAGCTCAGCCGCTATGTCCCTTCCTCAAAGCCCCCCACCACTCCCCCCACCCCCCATCCCCCCGCTCCCCAGTGCACACACGAGAGTCCCAGGTCATGCTGATGCTGTTACAAGTTTAATGTGTTTGTCTGTATCCCCTCTTCCATTCTACAAGGAGGGTCAGTGAGAGAGTGAGCTGTGACAGGCCTCCAGAACCAGGGGCATCCCTGTGGCTCTGGGATGGAGAGGAGGGGACAAGACCCAACTGTGCTGTCTCTGAGACCAGCCCAGGCCAGAACCCAGGGCACCGCATGGACCAGAGGCCGTTGGTATTTCCCCAGGGCAAAGAGGAAATTTGCAAAGAGGAAGTTGTTGAGTCAGAGGAGCAGTGGATGAGAGCAGACACATTGACCTACAAAAGGAGAGGCCACGGGACTCCATGAGAGCGTGACTGCCAGGTGGTTTGGATTGGAGGGGACACCAGAGGCTGGGGAAGGGCCCCCAGGTGGGTCAGTTCATGGGGGTGTGGAAGAGGGATGAGGAGAGAAGCGGCGGAAAGTGGCCACAGATCCGCCCGGAGTTCTGCCACCCATGCCTGGGCTAGCTGGGGTGGAAATCCAGCCTTCACCACGCAAACCTGGGCGCCTTTTCTATTTCTTTCTTGGACGTGCCACACAGGCACAAGGGGTCTTAGTTCCCCGACCAGGGATCGAACCTGCACACCCCCCCTCACCCCAGCCAAAATAAATAAATAATAAAATATTGAAAATACTAATTTTGTCCTGACAGTAAAATAACATTTTTCTTCTTTTGCGAAACTACCAGCACATTCTAGTTTCTTAAATAACAGGATTCTCAGGCTTCCCTGGTGGCGCAGTGGTTGAAAGTCCGCCTGCCGATGCAGGGGACGCGGGTTCGTGCCCCGGTCCGGGAAGATCCCACATGCCGTGGAGCGGCTGGGCCCGTGAGCCATGGCCACTGAGCCTGCGCGTCCGGAGCCTGTGCTCCGCAACGGGAGAGGCCGCAGCAGTGAGAGGCCCGCGTACCGCAAACAAAACGAAACAAAACAAAAAAAAACCCAGGATTTTCTCTCACACACAACCATATACAGTGTATTATTCTTCATCTTATATTTTAAAATGCATGTTTCTATTTTATTTTCAAAAGTACACATTAAGATCACGGTTACAAATACAGCTTTGTCATCCATTGCAAACTCCAGATGGAAGATGGATTTGGATGGGGACGGTCTTGAGAAGTCTATTAATGTAATTCACTTTTGCAGACAGGAAAAGGGCCTCCGAGCACGGTTCTATGGACATTTCATTTCTGAAAATGGACATATACGCCTCATTTTCCTCTGCATCCGTATTTCTGCTCCTGTTCTGGGGAGGTTGGGGGTCGAGCCATTAGCCATCAGAAAACCCAGGGTATTTTGGAGTCCCCAGCAAGGAGCTGCCAATGGGTGCCTGTGTGCCTTAGCCCCTTGGGGTACTTAGCATCTGCCTGCCCAGCTAGTGACTTCAGGACAGCCTAGCTGGACCACGCCCCAGATCCCCAAAGCTGCCGGCCATGGAAAGGGCCACATGCTCACTCCTGCGTTTGCGCACGCTCTTTCAGAAGCCTGCGCACCCCCGTCCTGTCCCACCACACACACATCTTGACTTCCCGCTAAACTCCTCTCAACCATCAAGATGTAGTTCAAATGTCACTGCCTTTGCGAAGCCACCCTTGCTGCCTCCATCCCAGACAGATAGCGTATTTCTCCTCCACTCTTACAGCACCTTGCGTGACAGTACAAACAACTGGACTGTAATCGTGTGAAGGTGTCCCCCATTCATTAGGTTGTAGCCCCTTCAAGTCCACCTGTCATCTTTGTGGCTCCAGAGGCCAGAGCCTGGCATGTCTACCTAATATGTGTTTACTGAATGGAGAGGTGAACGGATTAATGAATGAGCAAACAGTGGTTTTCAAGTAAACCATGGCAAGGTCACATCTGTCCTTTGAATGAAACTGGCATCCAGGAGCATGGCCTGAGGCAGTGGGACCTGAGACGGGAGCATTAGTCTAGTTCAAGTTAGATAGAGTGGGAGTCTGGCCTAAGGTGAAAGAAGAGGTCAGGTTTGAAATATATTTATTCAGAGAATAATTGACTGTTGAGGTGATTGGGGGAAGGTTAGACTCTTAAAGTTTCTGTCTTGGAAAATGGAGGAGGTGCTGACATCACTATGTGGAAATGCAAAGAGGTGAGCAGTTTGGGGGGAAAACATGAGTATTTATTTATTTATTTATTTATTTATATTTTGGCCACGCCACGCACTTTGCAGCATCTTAGTTCCCCGACCAGGGATTGAATCTGGGCCACAGCAGTGAAAACACTGAATCCTAGCCACTCGACAACCAGGGAACTCCCCATGAGGGGTGTTAGAAGTAGAGGCCTGGAAGTTGCAAGGGAAGTCAGAGCTGGAGATATAGATTAAGGAGTTATCTGATGTTAGATAGCAATTTAAATAATGGCATTGGTGGATAAATGCATAAACTGTATAGAATGAGAAAAGGAGAGAGCTGTGGAGAGAAGCTTCATGTGTTAGTCAGGGCAGGCGAAGTGCTGTAACAAACAACCCCCAATTCTCAGGGGTAGAACTCAAGAGAAGCTTTTTCCTTGCTTATGTAACAATTTAATGTTGGCATTTGGAGGGTAACCTTCCATGAGGTCATTCAGGGACCCAGACTCCTTCCATCTTGTGGCTCTGTCATTCCCAGGGAGGATCATGGGAAGACTAGAGCGACACGCATCACTTTTGCTCACATTCCATTGGACAGAATTCAGTCATATGGTGGCCTCCATGCAAAGGAGGCTGGGAAATGTAGTTTAGCTTGTGCCCAAGAGGAAAAGAGGAGCAGTCCCGCCACACTGAGGGGACACCACAGTTTGAGGGCTGCCTGTAGGAAGAAGGACCTGCAGGAAACAGAAAAGAGCCTTTAAGAGAGAAACCAGGAGAAAATGACGTCTGGGGGGGAAAAAGGGAGAAATAGTTTGGAGAAGGGCTGTCAGGAGCTGACCTGGACTAGAGTGAGGCAAGCAAGGCAGTAAGGTGTAAAATGGAGCTTGAGAGTGAGGCCTTCTTCAGTTTTGTGCCCCAGGACCCTTGCTTGCCTCACCCAAGTCCAAGTCCTGGCAGGGTCACATGCTGCAGAGGCAGAAATGGGAGAAGGCTGGGAAGAGGCCAGTGTCTGGCCAACAGTGGTCCCAGAGACTTTAGCAAGTGGTTCTGATGAAGAACTGGAGTCCCCAGCACTTCTGGGACAGGAACTTGCCTGAAGTCACAGTACAATAATTGGCAGTTTCCTGGTTTTCTTGTTCAGAAGCCCGGCTCTGATCTGCTCAGGGCCCTTAAAGTACCTTGGGAAGAAGGAAGAAAAGGAATGTGGCTTTTTGTTGAGTTTCTACTCTGTGTCACCCGCAGAGTTTTTTCGCTTGATTCTCAGTTGAAGCCATGAGGTTGGTATTATCCCATTTTACAGCTAAGGAAATGGAGGCGCAGAAAAAGGTAAAGAAGTATTTGAGATCAAAAAGAAGGGAAGTAGGATTTCCCCAGTGCACCATCAAAAACTCTCTCCAGCCATCAGAGGGAGCACACCCTGGGGCAGGGTTAAGGAGGCTGGGTGAGTGGAGAGAACAGGGCCGAGGCTCAGAGAGGAGAGGACTTCTGAGTTATATGACTGAGTGTCCTGGAGGCCAGAGGGAGCCCCAGAGAACCAGGGCAGGGCCGGTCAGGGATGGTCAGACCGGCCCCTCCCTCTCCCCCTCCCGCCCCACCCCCTCCCCCAGTCTCCGGCCTCTCCAAACACTAGACGGAGCTGTGGGCACACCAGTCGGCCAGCTCCAGGCTGTCATGGACCCTGAAGGTAAAGAAGCCTCCCAGATCTCTCTCCCCTGTATCCCTGCATCACCACCTGCCCCTCTCCTGTCCATCACCCATCCCATCTTATCTCCGTCCCCATCCCCCACCTTCCCCAAGTCTTCGCTGGTCTCTAACTACTCTCTTACCCCTCCCCCATCTCCCTCCAACCTCTCTGAACCCAAGCACTCCTTTCTGCCCTGCAAAGACCTCTTCTCACTCTTCTTTATCCTTCTACAATAGGTTCCCAAGTGAGCTCTGGGGAAGAAAGGGGCTTGAGCCCCAGGAAATTCAGGGGTGGCCTGGAGTAGGCCACGTCTCCTGGGGACTGAAGGGGCCGGGCAGTGGGAGGCTGGACCTGGAGCAGCTCTGGACTTTGCCCCTCACTAGCAGCTCTGGAGGAGTGAGGCAAAGTCCTGTCCCATCCGCTTCGGGGTGGGGGAAGGGAGCCTGAGTCCTGTGATCCCTGTGATTCCTGTGCATGTGGGGAGTGACATTGTGAAGGAGGCTGGATGCAGGATGATACACGCCAGGCTCTGGAGTCAAAAGGCTCCTGTTTGAATCCCAGCTCCACCAGGAACAGACAGTGTGTTCTTGAGCAAGTCACTTGATGTCTCAGAGCCTCACTTCCTTGTATTGCAATATCTGCAAAATGACAATAATAGTTCCCTGCTCACCAGGTTGGGGATATGGGCGAGCGGGAAACGACATGAGCATGGAGGGCTCCCTGCAGTTTCACATTCCCCTCCCTGGGCTTCTCCTTCCCCAGCTCTGACCTTCCTCCCCTGGTCTAGGGCTTCTGCTGGCCCCATACCCAGCCCCTCTGGCTTGGCCGTGGAACCAGCTTTTGGGGGTCCAGACTACTTCTTGGTTTAGAAATGATCTCAGAGTCGGAGCCTGGGTTCAAGTCCCATCCCTGCCACCTGCTAGTTGTGTGACCTCAGACAAGATGCTTAGCCTCGCTGTGCCTCGGTTTCCTCATTGATCAAGTGAAAGCAGTGTCTTCCCTTGGGTTGTGGGGAGGACGAAATGAGATCATACACGCCGAGCACCTGGCACAGAAATCACTCAGCGGCTATGCTGGAGCCACATCCATCACTCCAGTCTGCCTCTGCAGTCCTGAGCCTGCCCCAGGTTCCAGTTCCATTTTGGGGACATGTCCCTGGCGTGTCAAAATCAAAGTCCTCCCCTACACCAGTTCCGTTTCTATTCGTGCCTCACCAGCCTCCTACTCGGACTGGAAACCTCAGGGTCACTCTCCCTTGAACCCCAATATCCAGACAGTTGCTGCATCCTGTGGATTTACCCCCACGTCTTTCTGTTCCCACCTCCCTCTGACGGAGCCTTCCTCTGCCTGGCAGCCTTCACGCACGTGATGACACTGATGTTTAACTCTGGGCCAGGCCAGAAGTGTCGGCTCTGGGATCACTGACCTGCGGGAATTAAACCAGGAGGGAGTAGTCGAGTCAGGGGGTGAGGCAAAGGCTGGGGACATGGGGCAAATGAGGGGCGAGGACAGAGTTGGGGCAGAAGCAGATGGCAGGCCGGGGGCGAGGTGTGAGGGGGCGGGGCCAGGTCTGGAGGCATGGTGTGCAGGGAGCGGTCCCCTTACAGATGCCCTGCCCTTACATTTTACCGGGACTCACTGCTTCCTGGTCCAGGCTGTTGCAACAGCCTTGCAACTTACATCTTTCAAAAATGCTAGGCACAACTTAAACATTTAAACTCACAAGTGCATTTTTGATCAAGTGACTGCTGATCAAAAATCTTACGGATTTTCCACTGCTTATTGAATGAGAACCTCACTGTTTCCTATCATTCAGGGCCTGCTCAGTCTGGCCCCGTCCTACCACTCAGCCCTCTCTCTCGCTACCTTCCACGTGCAACTTCACCGACATATACCCCAGGCCTCCCCCTGCTGGGCCTTTGCTCTCTCCCATTCTCTCTGCTTGGCGGGGCCTTCCTCTCACCTGTCCAATGCCAGCCTAGTCTCAGAGCCAACCTTCCTGAGTCTTCTCTTACTGCTCTTGTATCTTAACGACAGGTCATCTCTCCTTGCTCTGAAACCCTATAGGTCATTTTACCACTTGTGTGACGGGCAATCGCATCTGGCTCTATTTGGAGGTCATTTCTCCTCTCTAGGGAGAGAAGGGGAAAAGGAAAGAACATTTATCTGGAAGCTGGGGTGCTAACCAGCCTCTGTCTCCCTCTGGTGTTTGCCAAATGGATCAACAAATAAATAGATGGGAGAACAAAATTGCCGGGAGTCAGACACCTGGGTTCAAAGGCATCTGGCTGGGCATCGGCTCAGGCACTTGACGTGAATCGCCCATTCCCTCCTCGTTGTAGCCCTGTGACTTCCTCATGAAACTGACTCTCAGAGAGGTTAGGAAATTGCCTAGGGTCACCCAGCATGTAGGTGATGGAGCTGGGATTCAAACCAGGCGTTTCTGAACCCCCAACCCAAGCTCTTCCTACTACACCAAGGACAGAGCCCTGGATTCTTGGGTGTGGCTTGCAGAGCTCTGTGAATAGTGACATAATAAATATATAATAATATAAAGTATAATTTTGTGCTCAGTGTGGTGAGGTTGGGTACATGAGGGGACTCTGGGGCCAGCCCGCCTAGACTTATGATCCTGCCTCCACACTTCCCAGCTGTGTGAACTTTGGGCAAATTACTTGCTTCTTCAGTGCCTCAGTTTCCTTATCTGTAAAATGGAGATAATAATGGTACCTACCTTATGAGGGTTGTTGTGAGGATTAAATGTGTTAATATATAGAATATGCTGGGAACAGTGCTTGGGAAGGACCATAAAAGTGTTAGCTGTTATTATTATTACACACGATGTCACTCCAGATTCTATTATAGACAAGTGGTAGCAGGCACAAGAGTTGTTTTTTTTGTTTGTTTTTTTTTTTTGCGGTACGCGGGCCTCTCACTGTTGTGGCCTCTGCCGTTGCAGAGCACAGGCTCCGGACGCGCAGGCTCAGCGGCCATGGCTCACGGGCCTAGCCGCTCCGTGGCATGTGGGATCTTCCCGGACCGGGGCACGAACCCGTGTCTCTGGCATCGGCAGGCGGACTCTCAACCACTGCGCCACCAGGGAAGCCCAGCACCAGAGTTTTAAGAAAAACTTATAAAGGCAAAACCTTTAAAACTGATGTCTATCTATTTAATTTTTTTTCCTGTAAATTGGGGAAAACAATCATTACTTGGTTTTAGCTGGAACACTTTGTCAGCCTCGTATAACATCACTGTTGCTGCAAGCACAGGCCACATGGTTACACATCAAATTAAGAACAAAAACTTGTGATAATTTGTTTTAGTCCATTTGCAGACCCTGACTTTTTGCCCGTCCATCAAAGGCATGAATGAGTGTTTATTAAATGACTGAAGGAAAGATGCAGGGATGGAAGTTCTGATTCTGGCCCAGTCTCTCCCGGTACAGAGCCACTGGCCAGGTAGGGCAATATAGAAACACAGTAAAAGTCAGTCAACAATCCAGACAAGAATGGCACAAGTGCCAGTGGGGGAAAAAATCTTCAAATATTCTGCCAGAGTCAGTTTATCTATATCTATATCATTTTACATTATTTGTAAAGAGACAAATGCAGGAAATTTCCCCAGATGCTTTGGATCCCCTCAAGAACAGAGGCACCAATTTTAATAAAATTCTGGAATAACCCATTAAGAAAAGATTGCCTTGAGAGATCAAGGTTATACCCCACAGGGTAACACTGTAATCTCTGAAGTCCAGTCATCTTGAGAGAATATTTACATGTAACAACGGCAAGAATAAAAAGGGGACAGGGCGTTACAGCTGTTTCCTCTGTGCAGTCACTTCTCCTCAGGCAGCTGCAAAAACAGCCCCACTCCTCTCTGCAGTTCCTTTCGCGACAGTGGCTAATTAGGAGAGCCCTTATTTTCAAAGCTACCCACAGGAATCCCTTTTGTTGGAAATGCACGGGAGAGTTGGGGCCTAAAGAAAACCAGATGTATTTATTTTTCACGAACATTCTGCATTTACAGTAGGCGATCAGAACAGCTGATCTTGCCTAAGTGGGCAAGAGAGTAACCCGTGGGTGAAGGCTGTGTGGTTCTAAAACCACCTTCTGTGTGTGGACAGGGAAGACCAGGGTCCACGTCAATCATTTTCTTTTCTCTTTTTCTTTAATGTTTTGAATGGTTTGTTGGTTTGTTTGTTTGCCTCGCTGCATGGCCTGTGGGATCTCAGTTCCCCAACCAGGGATCGAACCCGTGCCTCCTGCAGGGAAAGCACAGAGTCCTGGCCACTGGACGGCCAGGGAATTCCCATTTTCTAGCTCTGCTCTTTAGGTAATTTCCCTTTGCATTTCTGAGCCTAGGTTCTCTGCCTACAAATGGCCTTTACCATGAAGAAGGACAGGTAGGATTTGTGACATTGTATATATAGCAAGTGCCCGGCATCTGGTAGGCACCAGTGTATGGTAGCTATTGTTCTCTTCCTGCGGTTCAGAAGCTCTCAACTCTGCGACAAATTAGAATTAAATTACCACATTCCAGACCAGTTATATCAGAATCTCTGTGGGTGGGACCCAGACATTGCATTTGGCAAGGCTCTCCAGATAATTCCATTGTGTAGTCAAGGTGGAGAATCACTGCTCTATTCAGCCTAAAAAAACCTTCCTTGGGACTTCCCTGGTGGTCCAGTGGTTAAGACTCCATGTTTCCAATGCAAGGGGCGTGGGTTCGATCCCTTTTCAAGGAACTAAGATCCCTCATGGCATGTGGTGTGGCTGAAGAAAACAAAACAAAAAACTTTCCTTCACCCTATCTTAAGTGAGGGCCCTCTCTCTCCTTTTCTTATTTACCTATTTATTTTACTTTTTTATTATAGAGATTTCAAACATACACAAAAATAGACAGAAAAGTATGATGAATCCTCACGTACCCATCATCCAGCTTCAACAACCACCAAGTTTTGGCCAAGTCAGTCCCATCCATACCTTTTTCTTTTCTTTTCTTTTCTTTTTGGCTGCGCCACATGGCATGCGGGATCTTAGTTCCTCAACCAGGGATCGAACCTGTGCCCCCTGAAGTGGAAGCATGGATTCTTAACCACTGGACTGTCAGGGATGTCCCCACACCCTTTCTAATTTCTACCTTCCAAGATTACCTTAAAGTAAAACCAGCTGTCAAGTCTCTTCATACATAAACATCTCAGTATTTTAATATTTTTTATTATTTTTAAAAGATAAGGACTTTAAAAAATTAATTAATTATTGGCTGCATTGGGTCTTTTTAAAAAATTTTAATTTAATTTTTATTTATTTCATTTTTGGCTGAGTTGGGTCTTCGTTGTTGCGCGCGGGCTTTCTCTAGTTGCCGCGAGCGGGGGCTACAGGTCGTTGCAGTACGCGGGCTTCTCATTGTGGTGGCTTCTCTTTGTTGTGTAGCACGGGTGTTAGGCGCTCGGGCTCCAGTAGTTGTGGCACGTGGGCTCCGTAGTTGTGGCTCGTGGGCTCTAGAGCACAGGCTCAGTAGTTGTGGCGCACAGGCTTAGTTGCTCCGCGGCATGTGGAATCTTCCCGGGCCAGGGCTCGAATCCATGTCCCCTGCATCGGCAAGCGGATTCTTAACCACCGCGCCACCAGGAAAGGCCCAGGACTTTTCTTTTTATCCCAACCATAACCCACTTCAAAAAAAATTTCCTTAATGTTACCAAATACCCAGTCGGCATTCAGATTTTCAGTTGTTTCATAAAAGTTCTAATTTGGTTTCAATTTGTTTGTTTGAAGTAGTATCCAAATAAGATCCATACATTAGTTTTTCCCCAGCTCTGCCGCTGGTTAGTATGCATTTTCGACTCTTTTAATCTTTTGTTTTCCTTGCAATATATGTGTTGAAGAAATTAGGTTATCTTCTGGAGAGTTTCCTATGGTTGTATCCTCGTGGTATAGTTTAAAATGTTCCTCTGTCTTCTGGTTTTCTTGTAATTGGTGGTTGCGTCTAGAAGTCTGATCTGACTCCGGTTCAGCTGTTTTGGCAAGAGTATTGCATAGGTCGGGAGATGTTCCATCAGGAGCGCCTAGTATCTGGTTGTCTTTCTTCTGATGTTGGCTTTTGATCCAATACCTGGATTCACTGGGTTACTAGGGTTGCAAAATAGTTTCCTGCCTTTTGGCAGAGGATTGGTTCTTGTTCGTTTGTTCAAGTGGACAATTCAAAGCTTTTTAGTAAATTTACTGAGTTTATGCCACCATCATCATAGACCATTTCCATCACCCCAGTAAGATCCCACGTCATTTAATTTCCAGCCCCAGACCACCACTATTCTGATGTCTGTCTCTCTTAATTTGCCTTTTCTGGATGTTTCTTATAAACGGAGGGATACAACATACGGTCTTGTGTGAGCATTGCTTGTTAACCTTTCTGTGCATCTGAATCCCAGGTGGAGCATTTCCAAAACCTGGATGCATGGGAACCACCCCGGAAAGATTCTGATTCAGTTGATCCGGAATGCACCCAAGCAGCAGAGTTCAAAACGCTCCGCAGGTGATTCCAACGTGCAGCCCAGGCGGGGGACCCCTGCTTTCTCGACTTCTGCGGAGAGGAGCTGTCCATACCCCTTCCCCACTTCCTCACCTCCTATCTGTTCCTTGACCATGACAATGTGGCTTCTGCCCCTACCACAAGGCATTAAGACTGCCCTGGCAAAGCCCTCCCAGGGGCTAAGTGCAATGCTCACTTGCAGCCTTCTTTCTTCTTCTTCTTTTTTTTCTCTCAGCCTTTCTTCTGCTTTGCTTCTGCTCACACCCTACTTGCAACCCTCTTCTCCTTCCAGACATCCACTCCCTCCTGGTGGGACTTCTGTTTTTGACAGCCACGCCTCTGTGTGACATTCAAATCCTGGCGTTTCCCACAGCCCTCCTCTTTCACCCTGCCCTGGTGATCTTACCCACTCAGTGACCATCTGCACACGCTGGTGGCTCCAATTTCTCCATTCCTCACCCCCAAATCTCCTCTGAACTCCAGAACATTCTTCTACCTGTCCTCTGTGCACAGCCATCCACGTTTCCTGATGGCATCTCGACCTTAACATCTGCAAGACCAAAGGCATTCTGTTTATTTATTTATTTATTGGCCACACTGCGTGGCTTGCAGGATCTTAGTTCCCCGACCAGGGATCAAACCCGCGCCCCTGGCAGTGGAAGTGTGGAGTCCTAACCACTGGACCTCTGGGAAATTCCCCCAAAGTCATTCTTTTTCCCCAGCTCTGCCGCTCTGTCCTACGCTCTGACCCCCCCGGAGATCCAGTTTGTGTACCTGTAAAATGGGAATGAGCCTCTGTGGTGAGTTCCAAACGAGAGAGCGTCAGGGAGCTGAGGTGCCGTCGACTGGCCATCGCAGGGGCGCAGCCTGTGCGGGTTGCTAATTGCTGCCGAACCCCTCCTCCTCCCCAGCCTACCCTGAACAACTCCTTATGTCAGTTTTCAGCTACCCAGGATGGAAACCCCAGGCTTCTACGTCGTATTAGCTGCCAATTCCAGTAGATTCTACCTTAGAAAAAACTCTCCCATTTGCCCCAGCTTGCTCTTCCTTTGGTTACTGCCCCAATTCGAGCCTTCATCAGTTTCTGTCTGACCAACCGCCCCAGCCTCCTTTTGTCTCCCAGCCCATCTCCATTTGGTGGCTGAAGTGACCTTTCTAGAACAAAATCATAATCATATCATTCCCTCATTTAAAATTCTGTGATGGCTCCCGGGCTCTGTCCACATTCCTCAGGTAATTGGTTTAGTCCCTTTTTCACTCTGGCCTCAGGCCCGAGACATTTCTCCCATGAATCCTACTCAGCACCCCGTTACCTCCTCGCTTTATTTTCTTGCTTTTGAACCTTGAACACGTGCTGTTTCAGTCCGAAATGTCTTGCCCTCCCTCCTCCCCACGCCCCCCACCCCTGCCTGGCAAACATTACTCATCCTTCAAGGCCACTAAAACTTCCCCCTTCCCCAGGGACATTTAGTCATTTCTTCCTCTTTGCTCCCACGACTCTTGGTAAATACTTCAGTCATCTCACCAGCAAACACACCTACAATGTTCCTGAAGGCTTTGCAAATATTAACTCCCTTAATTTTCATAAGAAGCCTATGAGGTGTTATCCCCGTTACAGTTGGGACAACGAAGGCCCCCGATAGGTTGAGTCTCTTGCCCAAGATCACTTAGCTAAAAGTGACAGAGGCAGTATTGAAAGCCAGGCCGAGTGGCCCCGGAGTCTGGGCTGTGATTCCACAGTGCGTCCTCTCTGCTCAGAGAACTATCATCAAACACTTAGTATTAAACTAAACAATATGAAATTGCCAATATTTGACTGTTGACCTATACAAGCAGCACATTTGTCTTTGTCTGGGTCAGCGTGCTAGGCACTTGGGATACAGCAGACAACTCAGTGGACATTTTGGCCCCAGACAGAAAACACCAGCAGAGGATGGCATTGGGGGATGAACAAGGAGCTGGGTGAGCATGTGACCTGATTTAGGAGGTCTGTGAGAGCACCCGGCTGAAGAAGTGATATCTAAGAGAAGGTCTGAAGTTGAGTGAGAGGTGAAGGGGCAGTTTGGGGTGAGGGTGAGGAAAGGGACTTCGAGGAGAAGGCTCAGCCTTGGAACAGCATAAGCGAAGGCCTGAAAGCTAAGAGAAAGAGCTGCTCTCTCTGTCACCTAGCAATGAAGACCTGGCACAGAGCAGGTGCTCAACAAGGATTTGTCCAAAGAATCAACGAAAAATGGAAAGAAGTCAAGAGAGCTGGCGCTAATACAATGAAAGTGAGGCTTTAAGCAGGAGAGTGATGCGCTTAAATTTCCTTTTTTTATGGTTTGATTTTAAAGTCAGGTTTAATAGGTATAACCACAGACAGTAAAATTCACCCTTTTCTGTGTAAAGCTCTATGAGTCTTGACAAAGGCATCAGTGTTATAGCCACCATCACAGACAAGATCTAGACTAGTTCAATCACATCCCAAAACTTGGTGCTGCCCCCTTTGCGGCCAGCCCCTCCGCTCCCCCCTCCCCAGGCAGCCACTGGCCTGTTCTCTGTTGCTATCTTTTTTTTTTTTCCTTTTCCAGAATATAGTCATATAGATGGACACAAATAGCATGTCACCTTTTGAATCTGGCTTCATAGAATAATACATTTGAGATGTGTGCCTATTGGGTGTATCAGTAGTTGGTTCCTTTTTTTTTTATTGCCGAGTAGAATTCCATTGTATACATGCATCACAGTTTGTTTATCCAATACTCACCAGTCCAAGGATTCAAATTAACTTTAAAAGCAAACAGTGAATCTAAAAAAAAAAAAAAAAAAAAGAGTGGATATATGTATATGTATAACTGATTCACTTTGCTGTACACCTGAAACTCACACAACATGTGAATCAAATATACTCCAATAAAAATTTTAAAAAAAAGCAAACATCACGGCACCTGGTCTGAATGGAGTGGGGGCCTTTGCATCCATCTCTGCTGTTCGTTCACTGGCCTTTTGCCTGGCGGGACCGCGAACGGTGGAGGCAGGGACTATATTTTTTCCCTATCACCGACTTTGTTCTTAGCATCTGGCCCACAGCTGGCTCTGAGTGAGAATGAAAGCCACGTGGGGCAGCTGTGGGCGGGAACTTTGGGGAGGAGGGTCAGGTGCGATAACTGAGGTCTGTGGCTGCTGGTGGGGGACAGGCTCTTGTCGTTGGGGAAGAAGGGCTGGACAAGAAGGGCGCTCCTTCTGTGAGTAGAGCAAGCCAGAATGTCTGGCCTTAACCTCAGCTTGGAGCAGAAGTGGGGGAAACAAAACTAAACTAAATAATACCTCTTCACATGCTATCGAATTGTCTACCCCTCCCCCGGGCAGCGAAGCCCACCTATGGCACCGCCCACGAGACTGCAGGTCTTCTCTTGGCCGACAGATGGCGATGTTGCACTGCGCCTGAGCTCGGCCTCTGCGGTCACCCCATTCATTTCAACAGAGGCAGCGGCCCATCAACGTGGAACGCCGACGGGAAGGACCTCAGAGACCACCTTGTCCTTAACACTTATTTTACAGGCAAAGGGCTCACCCACACTCCTGAAGCTCTGTCTCGCAGAGCAGGGGCTCAAACCCAATTTCCCCGTGCTCTTTCCTCCTTATACAACCCCATCTCTAGAGAGGTGACAGTTTTTTTAAACATCAGGTGAAGGAGAGGTTTTCAAGCTAGGGGGCAAAGGTGGAGGAACAGATGGCCATGGCCACAAGGCCTGGCCAGTCTCACTCTGCTGTCAGTATGCTGTGCGACCTCAGCTGACTTGCCTTTCTTCTCTGGTCCTCAGTCTCCACATCTGTAAAAAGCTGAACTTCCAGCTTTAAAATTCTTGGTGCTATAGAGAAGGCAGGGATGGGAAAGACACACAGCTTACATTCTCCTGGGGGCTTCAGCTAGTAAATAACCGATCCTTCTATGCAAGGCAGACGGAAAGTCAAGAGTGGCTTTTTAAATTTATTTTTTATTCGTTTTAAAATAAATTTTATTTATTTATGTATATATGTATGTATGTATTGTCTGCGTCGGGTCTTCCTTGCTGCGCGCGGGCTTTCTCTAGATGTGGCGAGTGGGGGCTACTCTTCGTTGTAGTGCGCAGGCTTCTCATTGCAGTGGCTTCTTTTGTTGTGGAGCATGCGCTCTAGGCGCGCAGGTTCAGTAGTTGTGGCGCATGGGCTCAGTATTTATGGCTCGTGGGCTCTAGAGCTCAGGCTCAGTAGTTGTGGTGCACGGGCTTAGTTGCCCCACAGCATGGGGGATCTTCCCAGACCAGGGCTCGAACCCGTGTCTCCTGCATTGGCAGGCAGATTCTTAACCACTGCGCCATCAGGGAAGCCCAGAATGGCTTTTAGGTGGCTGCATTTCTCTTCCACTGGTGAATAGCTGTTGGTCTAGCACTAGGTTTACCAGATAAATTACAGGGCACTCGGTTAAATTTGAATTTCAGATAACTGACAGATAATTTTAAGAATAAGTATGTTCTAAATATAGCCTAGAATATATTTATGCTAAAAAAGCTTTGATGTTTGTCAGAAATTTAAATTTAACTAGGTGTCCTATATTTTTATTTGGTCAACTGACAACCTTGTTCAGCTCACAAGGCCCACCCAGTGCCTCAGCCCCTCTCCTGGAACCCCCAGGTCTTCACCCTGATTGGCTAGTGCCCAATTCAGCCTGTTGTTAGGTATTTTGACAATCACCCCTGACTACCAGAAAGGCAGCCAAAATGTAACACTGCTCTCTTTTTTTCCCTCCTAGGTCTGGCACTCCTGCTGCCCCCTGCCACTCTAGCCGCCTTGGCAGAAAGCTGGCTTCGAGAGGACTGCCCAGGCCTCAACCACATGGCCTTGGTCACGGGGGCAGCCTCCTCACAGGCGGTGCTGTGGGCCAAGTCCCCCGGGGTGCTGGCTGGGAGGCCCTTCTTTGATGCTATCTTTGCCCAAGTCAACTGCCAGGTCTCCTGGTTCCTCCCTGAGGGATCAAAACTGGTGCCTGTGGCCAAGGTGGCCGAGGTCCGGGGCCCTGTCCACTACCTGCTGCTGGGGGAGCGGGTGGCCCTTAATATGTTGGCCCGCTGCAGTGGAGTTGCCAGCGCTGCCGCTGCTGCTGTGGAGACCGCCAGGGGGACCGGCTGGGCCGGGCATGTGGCAGGCACGAGGAAGACGACGCCAGGCTTCCGGCTGGTGGAGAAGTATGGGCTCCTAGTGGGCGGGGCCGCCTCCCACCGCTACGACTTGGGAGGGCTGGTGATGGTGAAGGACAACCACATCGTGGCAGCTGGTGGTGTGGAAAAGGTGTCTGTCTGTCCAGCTGAGCCCCTGCCCTGGCCCTGCTCCAGCCATCCCGCCAGCATTGCCCTTCCCTCTACCAGGGACCCCCAACCACTCCCTGGCAAATAGTAATGGCCTGGGAGTTGGGGCATGCAAGACTCCTTGACCCCTCAGTGGTTCCATCTGTAAAATGAACGGTTGGACTTGCTTCTTCACCAGCGTTCTTCTGCTGGTCGGTATGATATTCAAGGGAAAAGGACGAACTATTGGGAACCCAGTGTTGGGCAGGTCACTCTAGCTCCCTGGACCTGTTTCCCGTCTATGAAAATGTTCTTGAAGACCCTTTCCAGTCTTAATGTTCTGAGTCAATTGAACTCAGGTCCAAATGCCAAATAGTGCTGGATTTGGCCATTTTCTTAACCCACAGAAGTGGTAATTTCACGTGGTTTCACCTAATATGCGAGAAGCCATTTCGATGCCTGGTTTCCTCATTAACCCCAAGCTCGTTATCCATCTGGAGCCTCTCGAATGCCAGTCCCAGCTCATTTGCCCAGGGCTGGCTGCCACCCGTTCTCACTCTCACCCTTGCCACCTGACAGGCGGTGAGGGGGGCCCGGCAGGCGGCCGACTTCTCCCTGAAGGTGGAGGTCGAGTGCAGCAGCCTGCAGGAGGCTGTGGATGCGGCCGAGGCAGGAGCAGACCTCGTCTTGCTGGACAACTTCAGGCCTGAGGTGAGGTGGCGTCTGCTTCCTGGGAAGAGGAAGGGGCTGGGGCGGGGGCTTTCACCTCTCGCTGGCTTGTGTCCCACAGGAGCTGCACCCCACGGCCGCGGCGCTGAAGGCCCGGTTCCCGAACGTGGGCGTGGAGGCGAGCGGGGGCATCACGCTGGACAGCCTCCCTCAGTTCTGTGGGCCCCATATCGATGTCATCTCTTTGGGGATGCTGACCCAGGCTGCCCCGGCCCTCGATTTCTCCCTCAAGCTGTTTGCCGAAGGGGCCACTCCAGTGCCCTACGCCCGCCGCTCCTAAAGCCAAGGAGGCTACACTGGCCGTGGGATAACACAGTTTCATGCAACTCTCACGATTTCACTTCTTTAAGTCCAGTGGCCAACAGAACACTCTCAAGTTAGCCTGGGCTAAAGTCCCACTCTGTCACATAACTGCTTGTGGGACCTCGAAGGACTGACTTCACCTCTGCTCACCTCAGTTTCCTAATCTGTAAAATGGGTCTAGCCAACCTTATGGATTTCTTTGGATGATAATTAATGCAGAGTAAGTGCTTAGTAAATGTTAGAAATTACCATTATTGGGCTTCCCTGGTGGCACAATGGTTAAGAATCCACCTGCCAACGCAGGGGACACAGGTTTGAGTCCTGGTCCCATATGCCACGGGGCAACTAAGCCCGTGCACCACAACTACTGAGCCTGTGCTCTAGAGCCTGCGAGCCACAACTACTGAGCCCACGTGCCACAACTACTGAAGCCCGCGGGCCTAGAGCCCGTGCTCCACAGCAATAGAAGCCACTGCAATTAGAAGCCCGCGCACCGCAACAAAGAGTAGCCCCCGCTCGCCGCAACTAGAGAAAGCCACGCACAGCAACAAAGAACCAAAGTAGCCAAAAATAAATAAATAAAATAAATAAAGTTATTAAAAAGAAAAGAAATTACCATCATTCATCTGTTCTAAGAAGCACTTTTTTCCCCACACACACTGAAGTCATATTTGGTGTGTGGGAACAAATGGTGTAGTCAAGGGTGTCTAATGGTCACTGTCAGCCAGGCATTGGTTGTCACGTAGCCGTGTGGCCTGTGCCTGTGGCTTGTAGATCCAACATGATAACGATCTATGTGGAAAAGAACTCCTTCAACAAGTATAAAATAGAAATTGTAAGTGATAGGAAAGCACTGGTTTGACAATTTTCCTTTTGAGTAATAATAATATGTGTGTTTTACAATCAATGGCATCTTATATTTGAGGATATGTGATACCCGTTTTGATGCTCAGCTGGAACATTACACTTGGTCGATGCCCATGTTGTACTGGTTACTCAGTATTTCACCTCTTGCCTGTGGCTGCTGTTACCACCTTTTTGGTTGGAGGTGAGAAACCTGCTGATTCCTCACTCCTGTGCTCCCAAACAGACTCCATCACGCATCCCTCCCCAAATGAGACCCCCATTGGGTGCTGAAGGCCCTTTAGGATTTGGTTCCATGGGGATATCATTAGTTGGGAGAGGTACAGGGCAGCTGGGGCCAGAGCCAAGGTCAGTTAGGGAGTAAGGGAGGGTGGTGGGAGTCCGTGTTCAGACGTCAAACTTCCTTCCATGTTGAGTCAGGACTCAGAAGTCTAAGCAGTGGGTCTAAATGCAGTCCCCCAAATATGCATACACACACACACACCCCTGAGGTCTTGCCCACCTGTGTGGCCCCTCCTACCATCACCTCAAGCCTAGGGTTCGCCTCTCTCTAACCCTTCTGGGTGGATCTGGGAGAAACCAGAGCATGAGGGCTCCCAAGGGTGAAGGTGGTCCCCAAGGTGACTCCTCCTGGAAGGGCTCCAGTCTGGAGCTGCCTCTCCCCTCCCAGAACCTACTCTCTCCTCTGCCCTTTGCCAGGAGGAGAGAAAAATGGGTCTCATCCACAGAGGTTCCTTCTTCAGGGAGAGTCTGGGGGTGCCAGTCTGCCCTGAGGGAGCTATTCTACCCCTTTGCTCCTTTCTCAACCTTGGAGACCAGCGATGGGCCAGGGGCAGATGAGCTACCTCAGATGTGAAAGCTCCAGACCGACCAAGACCTTCACCCTTCAAGCACCAAACATGCGGAGGAGCACCCTGGACTCCGTGCTTTCACTGCTGAGGGCCTGGGTTCAATCCCTGGTGCAGCCAAAAACAAAACAAACAAAAACCCCACAACAACACTGGGCAGAAGTGGACACTGCATTTGGTGATGTCCTGAACTGCAGGGGCCATTCTCACAGGACACAGCCCAGAGATGCCACCTGGGCTGTACCTGTGCTCTGTAATACACACCTCCATCTTGGGGCCCTCCTGTCCTTTTTCCAGGGAAAACATGGACACGCTCAGCTAGGCAGCCTTCCCTGCTCCAGGGAATTTAGATCTCTGAGTCCCAGCTCCTCAGATCTGAAGGGGAATTAACTGAACATTCAGAGAACTAGGGGCACTTCTGGGTGTCAGGACAGGACAGGGAAGTGGGGACCCAGGAAGAGCAGGGAACTGAAAGGCAAAACCTTGGGGATCTAGGAGGGAATCAGAGCCTAGTAGAGGCAGAAGGGGAGGTGTGTACCAGGAGTCTCAAACTCAAATGCCTCTAGGACTCAAGCAGATGTGACAGATGGGGGAGGCTAGAATAAGACATAGGGGCCCATGTAGCCAACTGGAGAATGCAGGCTGCATCCACAGCATCCCAATTAAAAAAGGAAAAAGCAAGCTGCCGGGCTGAGTCTCCAGCTCACCCTTGATCACAGAAGTGAACCAGCCCTACAGGAAGATCCCAGATTCGAGCCCTGGGTGGGGATTCCCTCACCAGTGGAAAAGAAAATGGATCCTGGGCAGGCAAAAGCAATCCATGCCCTCCTTGCAGGGGATGGATTTCTAGGCAGAGGAGACTGTGTGGGCAAAGGTTCAGGAGTGGGAAATGGCTAGGATTGTTTGGTGTAAGATTTGAAGCTGGGATCAGGAGAGGCGAGATGACTAGATGCTGGGCTGGGTCCAGACCACAAAATGGTAGGTCAGAGGACTTGGACTCTGTCCCGAGAACAGTCAGATTGAAGCTGGAAAGTGAGATAAGCATATTTGCGGGAAGATCTATTTGCGGGGGCCGGGGTGGCTGCAGGCAGACCAAGAGGAGGCTGATGTGGCCACTCAGAGGGCTTGAATGGGGGTCACGGCAATGGGTTGGCAAGAAGGGAAGGTAGGCAAGGGAAACAGCATCTGCAAAAGCTCAGAGGGCAGATGGAGCCTGATGGGTTCAGCGCAGTGGAAGAGTTGGGTGTGGCTGTGAGGGTGGGGAGACGGGGTGAGTGGCAGGAGAGGAATCTCCCATTTCACCTGGTGTCTATCTGGCTACACTGCCTTCTTGCCTGACCCGCCTAGGACTAGGCTTGGACGATTTCCCCAGGCTGCCCCACATGCAGTATAAAGCCCATGCCCATTAGAGCAAATGTGCCCCTCGAATCAGGTGCAAATCAGGTCAGCATGTAACGCATCATCACCGCCAGCTGGTGGGTGAGAAGGGAACACACATGTGACTGAGGGCTCCTGCTCAGCGCGCGTGGGTCTCTTTCTCAGTTAATGCTGGTGGGGGCAGGGATGTTAGCGTCTCCATTTGACTCATGAGGAAACTGAGGCTTTAGGAAGTTAAGAGTGCTGCTCAGGGTCATAGATCAATAAAATGGTGAAGCAGGATTCAAAAATAAGTATTTGTTGAATGTCTACTACGTGCCAGGCACTATTCTAGACACTGGATATACAACAATGAGTAAACAGTGAAGAAGCCCTGTCCTCATGGAGTTTATATTCTAGCCGGGCTCTGTGGGAGCCTGGGGGTGTGGAGTGGGGGAGGGGAGAACAGACAATGAAAAAAATAGCTAAGAATACTGTCAAATCCCCTATGGCCACCAGAGGACACTTCAGTCACACCACCTTCCAATTCCATCTTCTGATTCCATCTTCCTTCCAGGTTCCAAAGATATTAGCCAAGGAGGCTATGAATGCTGTATAGCATCTGCTCAAGAAGGAAAGCTGAGGAGGGGTGTGCAGCAGTCTCATCTTCCACCCACTTTTCCAGCTTCATCTCCTCATCAGATCCCCACCCAACCGCCCAAGGTATCTCAGTGACTTCAAGGCCCTGTGTACTCCGGAGACGACCAAGACTCATTCACTCACCAGCCCATCCAGCCCCCCACCCTCACCCTCCTGCTAACATTTACCCACCTGCCCACCCCTCTTCCTCCTATCCTCCTGCCCATCCACCCCCGCCTTGCATCTACCCATCCCCCTTCCCACCCCTCCACCCACCCACCTACTGGGGTACTCAGTCTAGAGGGTCAGGGAAGACAAGAGGTCAGACCGGGTTGGCAGAGTCAGTGAACTCAATGGGCACGAGCTTTAGTGAGCCAAGGCCAGTGAAAGCTGAAAGCATTTAAAAACGGCAAGACATTATTAGCAAACCACACTATATCTGAAAAACATTCAACTTTGGACCTTTGAAAAATCCCACTGTGCTATTATGCGATGTGGACACGTATATTAATTTTATCGCTAGCCCTCCAAGACAATACGGTAGGTAAAACTCCATAAATGTTTCAGTACCGCCGTACTTTGTTCTAATCACTTCCTGAGGAACAGAACATTTTGGCAGTTAGTAAGTAACTGCTTTTAAGACCTGCTTTCTGAGGCCCTAAGTAACTCAGCTTGTAAGACCAGACTACAAAGATCTGAAGAGAATCTGATCGTGAAGCTGTGAATAACATCTCGCTGTGCACGTCAGATTTACCCCAGATAATGTGGGCTTTCTTTATTCAGGTAGGTAGTGCTCTTTGGATCCCTGGACCTAGTATAGCACACTTAGAAAATGATCAGAGGCAGAGATCCTCACGTGTACCTCTAGTTTGATGGGTCACTGGGTCACCTATTTCTTCTCCCAGCTCTTGAGCTAGAATTTTTCGAAGACTTAGCACCAACAAAGAACCATCCCATAAGTCACTTGCTTCTTGATGTTTGGCTGTTTTTCACCAAGGGAAAGATTCTTTTTTGGAATACCACATCAGTAGATAAAGAACAATGCTGGTTTCTTAAAGGCTGGATAAAAAGTCATGCTTCCCACATTAAAAAAACAAACAATAAAGGCCCCTGAACTGTAATCTCACCAAGAACCAAAAATATCTTATTTTTACTTTTTGCATGATTTGCTGTGTTTTCTCAGAATATTAGAAGCCAGAAGGGGAATTCATTGAGACTTGGCAGCTTTTTAGGTAAAGGACTGCACTAACGTATGTTTGTGTTATTGGTATAGTAATTACCCAAATACATGGGAGATTTCAAGGGCTAGACTAAGTCTTGCATTTTAAAATTCCAATCTAGTTCATTCCAATGGATGAAAAGTCCGTCAGGGGAAAGATAGAAGATGCAAAAGAACTGTTTCAGTGACCTATCTGAGGCAGCCATTCAGGGATGCTCTGTGTATGATAATTAAAACAGAACCAAAAAAGGTCCATACATCTTTCCTGACACGTCATTGATCCTCTCCTGTGTTTTCACTTGTTAACTATTGCTTGCCGGATGCGGTGAATTTCACCTTGCTCAGCACCAGATAGTCTTCTGTATGATTCGTTAGGCAGATCCAAAGCAGTGCTCAGTCTAGTGGATTATTTTCTACTGCTAAGCCAAGACTTTCCCGAGTGCACTGCCCAAGGCCTTGTGACATTTTCCAGTCTGGCTGGTGGGAAGAGGCCCTGGCTTCGTGTGAGGCCCTGGGCACTGCTGCCTTAGTCCTCTCACATGGCTCTTCTCTGGGCCTCAGGTGGTTTTCTCACACATGTGTGTTGATCAGTTCTTTGCTGAACAGTACGCAAGAAGGACCCACAGCAGATCTTGGGGTTCTCTCTTCTCTGAGCCCGCAGGTTGGAAACTCTCTCAAGCAGTAAGCTGGACAATCTTAAAAGGACAAGTCCCCTTTCCTTCCTCCCTCCCTCCTTCCCTCTCTCTCTCTCTCTCTTTCTTTTTTATATTTTGGCTGTGCCGCATACCTTGTAGGATCTCAGTTCCCTGACCAGGGATTGGACCCGGGCCATGGCAGTGATGGTGCCGGATTTCAACCACTAGGCCCCCAGGGAACTCCCTCCTCTGTTTTCCTTTCCCTCTGGGATTTCGTTGTTTTCATGACTGTCTTTCATTGCTTGGTGTTCAGTGTTTTGAAAACTGTTGTTCCGTGTGTTTTGTCTGGTTTGGTGGTGGCAGTGGAGGTTGTTTCAGGCAGAAGGGTAAACCCAGTCCCTGTTCCTCCACTTGGTGCAAAGGGGAGTCCTGGTGGCACCCGTATTCCTTGATGCTCCTCAGGTGGTGCCAGTGTGAGGCACCTCACAGACCTCTTTCTTCTGCCTGAAATGCTTCTCTCCATTGCATAGAATCTTTCATTATCTCCTCCCCTCTGTTTTCTCTGTTCTCTTTTTCTGGAACTTCTATTAGGTAAATATTGAATGAATTGATCCTTTATCTCTTAATGTTGCTTACCTGTTTTCCATTTCTTTGTCATTTTCCTCTACCTCCTGAGAGATGTTTAAAAACTTTTTCCTCCCACACCTTCCTTTAGAAGGAACTTTTTCATTTGGGCAATCAAATTTGCAATTTCCAAATTATATTAGAATTTCCAATTACAAAAGACATTATGATGCACTGCCTTCCCAGAAGCCTCTGCCGGTTTCCTAGTGTATTATCTTATTTATGTGTTTCCTCCAAGGCTGGTTGTCTTGTCTCTTCACCTTAATCCTTTTTCGGCGCCACTGAAAATTAGTAAGAGGAGGTCCACGTTGTTCTACTTGGCAGCCGAGTGGTTCTAGGTCCCCAGCAGCCCTGTTCCTGGACAGGCTGCAAGCTCTGTGGGCCGGTGTGTTAATTGATTAAAATGCTTCACTTAGAAGCATCAGAGGGTTTTGTCCCCCTCCCTGCCCCCCCCGCAGGTGACATTTGGCAATGCCTGGAAACATCCCTTCACAACTAGCGGTATGCAACTGACACCTAGTTGCTACAGGCCGGAAATGCTGCTAAATATCCCACAATGTACAGGAACACAAAGAATCATCTGGCTCAAATGTCAACAGCGTGAAGGTGGGGAAAACCCTGATTTAAGATCATCTGCGAGCAGGACGTCCCACCTCCAACCACCAAAGTCCAACACAAAGAGGGACCCTCCACACCCACTTCAGGGGCCTTCCCAGGCACTTGCTCAAGTTTGGTTTTCTGTTTTTTGGGTTTTTTAAATATTTATTTATTTATTTTGGTCTTAGTTGCGGCACGCAGGATCTTCCTTGCGGTATGCGGGCTCATGGTTGCAGCATGCGGACTCTTAGTTGCAGCATGCAGGATCTAGTGTCCCGACCAGGGATTGAACCCAGGCCCCCTGCATTGGGAGCGCGGAATCCTACACATTGAATCACCAGGAAAATCCCTCAAGTTTGTTCAGAAGAGATCTCCGACCAGTGTTTCCTGAGCCACATGTGGCCTACAGGCTTGTTTCTTTGGATTTTATAGGTTTATAGATTCATATACATATATATAAAGTGGTCTTAACATTTTGGTTGATTTTACCTAAAAACCCAAATTTCTAGCTTCTGCTGGAAAATCAGAAGGATGGACATGATTGGTGGAGCCGAGTGGCAGCTGCCCTTACAGACAGGTGTGAAGTCTTCTCGCCTCTGTCCCCTGGTCCACATCACTCTTCACCTATATCTCTGACTTGGCCTATTTATGCATGTGAATTCATGACCCCTGTGGTTGTTTGTTTGTTTTTGGGGGGCGGGGCGTGTCGTGTTTTAATACTGGGGCAAATACTGACTCTGTAATCAAGGATGACTGTGGAGAGGTTCTGAGATAATGTTTGTTTTTTTTTAAATAAGTTTATTTGTTTTTGGCTGCATTGGGTCTTCGTTGCTGTGCGCGAGCTTTGTCTAGTTGTGATAAGTGGGGGCTTCTCTTCATTGCGGTACAGGGGCTTCTCATTGTGGTGGCTTCTCCTGTTGCAGAGCACGGGGGCACGGGCTTCAGTAGTTGTAGCACACGGGCTCTAGCGCGCAGGCTCTGTAGTTGTGGTGCACGGGCTTAGATGCTCCGCAGCATGTGGGATCTTCCCAGACCAGGGCTTGAACCCATGTCCCCTGCATTGGCAGACGGACTCTTAACCACTACGTCATCAGGGAACTCCCTGAGATAATCTTTTAGTTAATCATCTTGTTTTCTCTCCCACTGGTACTATTACTTTAGAATAATGGCAGGATGTCTGTAGGAGGACCATATCTGCCACAGTCAGAGGCAGAGACCTGGGGATCATCAGGGAGACCAGGAGCTGAAGCTATGGGTGTCAGTGGGATTGCCCAGGAAGACTGTGTCGAGGGAAAGCAAAGGCTGAAGAAGGCAGAGAGCAAAAGAATCAGAGAAGATGGCAGACAGAGGGAAGGGAATTCAGATGTACGTGGAGTCACAGAAGCCAAGGGAAGAGCACATGTCAAAAAGGGAATCAGGACTTCCCTGGTGGTCCAGTGGTTAAAACTCTGTGCTTCCACTGCAAGGGCCATGGGTTCAATCCCTGGTCGGGAACTAAGATCCCACATGCTGCACGGTGTGGCCAAAAAGTTAAAAAAACAAAAAGAATCAAAACGTCTAATGCTGCCCACAGGAGGCTGAGGATTTTTAATCCTTTGATTAAAATGTGTAGGTCATAATTTGGGGGAAAGCAGTTTCTAGAGAGTGCAGGAAGCGCATAGAAGCCTGTGGCGGGTTGCAGAGTGATGGGAAGATGAGAAAATGTAGACTGCTAGGACAGACAGCTCTTTCCAGAAGTTTGAACTTGGTTCAACTTCAAATGCAAAGATTTGAACTTGGTTATAGAGGAAATCATCTGTTTTTTGTGATATTTTGAACGGTATAACCTGACAAGCACATCCCTGCTGTGAAACATCTAGAAATGCTACATAAAATCAAGTAAACATCCTTTACAAAGCACAGCTGGGTTTCAGGAAACTAAGGGGAATCCCTGGAGCCACACACAAAGAGGTAAATTGAAAACCAAAGCTAAGGGAGCTCATGGGCAGTTGTAGATCTTGGCAAAATGAAGGGTTTGGGTTTTATATCCACGGAGATTTTGGAGGCCTTACCTGGGGCGTTGAAAACTGAGACCCTAATATACAGCTCAGCCCCTTAAAGGGTGGCAATCCTCAGTGGAAAAGCAGATTAGGAAAAAAAAAATCTTTCCATCAGCCCATAAAGCACAAAAGAACCTCGTGGGTCTCACCCTGAGATCTAGAGGCAATAGAAAGTCTCCCCTGAGAATTCATAACCAAAGGTGTGCCCTCATTTAAATTTGGGGTTCAAATTTACACCATTTGCATAGTCTCGGAAGCCCAAATAAAATGAACAAATAATGTGGTCCAGGGTTGGTTATTCCCCTGAGGCATCCTTGGCAGGAGCAAACACAGAAGCTCGCTGGAGAGACACCCTGGAACTAGTCACCGGGATTCTTACTAAGGCCCTGTTGAAGCTGAGTTCACAGCCCCAACTTAGAAAACAAGAGGAAGCCATCTGTCACGAAGGAGAGTGAGCAGACACCCTAGAACTTGGAACTCCAGAATTATTGGGTAAAGGGCCATACAGGAAGTGCGTTTCATTTTATTTTATTTTTAAAATTTATTTATTTATTACTTTTGGCTGCGTTGGGTTTTCGCTGCTGTGTGCAGGCTTTCTCTAGCTCTGGTGAGTGGTGGCTTCTCTTGTTGCAGAGCATGGGCTGTAGATATGCAGGCTTCAGTAGTTGTGGTACGTGGGCTCAGTAGTTGTGGCTCAAGGGCTCTAGAGCTCAGGCTCAGTAGTTGTGGTGCACAGGCTTCATTGCTCCACGGTATGTGAGATCTTCCCGGACCAGGGATCGAACCCATGTCCCCTGCATTGGCAGGCAGATTCTTAACCACTGCTCCACCAGGGAAGCCCAGGAAGTGCGGTTTTTTTTTCAGATGTTGGGGGTAGGAGTTTATTAATTAATTAATTAATTTTTTTGCGGTGTTGGGCCTTCGTTTCTGTGCGAGGGCTTTCTCTAGTTGTGGCAAGCGGGTGCCACTCTTCATCACGGTGCGCGGGCCTCTCACTATCGCGGCCTCTCTTGTTGCGGAGCACAGGCTCCAGACGCGCAGGCTCAGTAGTTGTGGCTCACAGGCCTAGTTGCTCCGCGGCATGTGGGATCCTCCCAGACCAGGGCTCGAACCCGTGTCCCCTGCATTAGCTGGCAGATTCTCAACCACTGCACCACCAGGGAAGCCCCAGGAAGTGCGTTTTAAACGTCAAATAGCATAAAGGAAGAACTCAACATGAGAAAGTGATAAGATGGTGTGTTTTGTTTTTTTTTTTAATTTTTGGCCACACCCCAAGGCACGTGGGATCTTAGTTCCCCAGCCAGGGATTGAACCCACACCCGCTGCAGTGGAAGCATGGAGTCTTAACCACTGGACCACCAGGGAAGTTCCAGTAAGATGGTGTTCAAAATGAAGAGGAGATGTTTAAAATAAAGAGGAGAAACGGTAAAACAAATGTATCTATGAATCCGTCTACTTATTCATTCATTCTCCTTTCTTTGGGCTCCTGCTGTGTTTTAGATCCTGTTCTGGGTCTGGGGCTATAAAGGTGACTTTGGGGACAGCAAGCTGGACTTCGCCTCAGGGAGATCACATTCCTCCATGCATGGGTGTAGGTATCCATCTTTCATTTTACTGTATCCTTAGATGTCACAGCTAGAAAAGTCCCAAGAGAGCATCTGTTCAACTTTCAACTCTCTTGTTGTAAAGAGAAAGAATGTGAGGCCCAGTAATACAAAAAGTACTTTTCTCCAAGAGTGAGTGATAGAACCAGATAGAGAACTGGGGCCTTGTCCCTGGTGTCCCTTCCCCACCATCCTGCGTCTGCTGACCCCTTGGCATGCAGGCCTCTAAGCTCTGAGCGTGGTTTCTCGGTTCTGTGTCCCTGAGGGACAGTTCATGCTTCCTGGGCAGAGTCCCCACAACCCAGTCCTGTCAGCTGATGGTGACCACGAGAAGTGACATAATTACCTGGCTTGTGAGTGACAGAGGTGGGACAGCAGCCCTGATCTTGTATCAGTTATGTCTTCCTGTCTTATCTCACCTCCCTCCACCCCCACCCCTGCCACTAGAGAGACTGAGATCTCCCTGAGGGCGGGGGCCAGGTCTGATTCCTCCCTCCTCAGGGCCTGGCTCAGGGAAGATGCTGGGAACACAGGCTGGATGAGTGCAGCCGGGGGTGGGGGGGTGGATGTCCCTCAGCCAGGGGGCTTCTAAAGCCCTGGCTGCTCGTCCAACTCCTGGCACCCAAGGGGTGAGAAGGGAGGTCCAGGCCCAGGTGCTCTCTGGCCCTCTGAGGAGGAAGAGCAGAGTGTTGGCCTCTGCCTGACAGCATTTCCGGGGTGTGGGTGAACTTGGTGGCAGGGCGGGGGAGTTCCTGGCCAGCATTAAGTAGCACAGGGTGGCTGCTCCCCATGCAGGGCTCTCGTCCATCACAGCACTTCTCAAGGGTGGTCTCAGGGCGGCACCAGAGTGTCTAACACTTTCCTAATACTGGCTGAGCCTTTTGACGAGGAAGAGCAGATCTCAGGGTCGATGCCTCCAGCAGGAAACAAGGTCTACTTAGAACTATACACCTTTGTTTACACTGTATTTATTTCCATGTTTTACCTTCTATTTCTGACAAGTGATACTTGGTTTTCCATTTACAGAAGTGATACAAAACATTCCTTGTAAAATGAATTTATTAAGCAAATGGTAAACCAATTTAAAGAAAAATACAAAGTACAGGTGGTAACTGACATGGCAAGATCCTAACATTCAGGACTGAGGTTTGAGAAGTCAGAGCCCAGCGAACGGAAACTCCTTCGCCTCCCCCCAACACCTGGCTCTGCGCCCAGAGGGGAGGTCAGCTGATACAGATATTGGGGCTCCATTTTTGTGGGGTGGAGCATCATAAGTAAGCCTGTCTTGGGGCAACTCTGTCTCTCTGGACCGCTCCAAGAAGCTGGGAGGGAAGACGGCCAGGGGCCACGTTCTGGGAGAACGTTCCTTTCCACACCGGATCGAACTCAGATCTCCTTGGCTTGGGCTCCCCTCACCGTGGAAGGGTAAGATCCAGAGGGTTGGGTTGCGGCGGCCTCGAGAGGACATGCTGCCCGCCGGCCTTTTGCGGCTCTGGGTCCCAGGTGCAGGCAAGAGATGGCCTCTTGTTGCGGTGGGGGTCAAGGCCACAGTTTATATGTAATAAGATGCTCTTTTGCCTGACCTTGGCCTCTCTGTATGTTTTTCTGGAGGGATGCTGTGGCTCTGGGAAGCTGGATTCCCGTCATCTCCTGCTAGCACGGCTGACCCTTGTCATCACCACACTCTGTTCTTCAGCGTCCTCGGGGCCCTCACTCCGATGTCGGCATCTTAGGCACACACCGAAGGAGGGTGGGAGCCGCGGCGTTGATGCTATTCCCTGTCTGTCTGGTACCTTGAGTTCTTCATCTGGAATGTGATCTTGGCAGTTTCTGGCCCAGAGGTGGCCGCAACTCCAGTTCTCTAAGCCCCCGCCCCGGGCAGCTAAGCAAAGGCACCTCTGAGCTTGCCCCGCAGCGCAGGCTCTGTCCACACCCAGGTTGCCCAGGCCCAGATCCAGGGGAACCGAAACCCAGAAGTTAAAGGCCTGGGGAGGGGCATTCTTTCCCGGGGCCTCAGCTGTCAGCTCAGGTTCTCAGGAGCCTCAGGGTCTTAGGATCCCTCTGAGGTTGGGCCTCCCCCAGGGGTCTCTGGGAGGCCAGTCTTCCAGGCCCTGGGGATTCAGAAACTCACGCTGGTCCGGGCTTCACGCCTCCAGAAAGCTGAGATCTGCTCCAGGGTGACCCGAGGCTGGAGGCCCCACTCAGGATCGGGGCTTCCTGGTCGCAGCCTCCGGGCCTGGGGGCTCCCGGGATACGCACTGGCCTCTGGCCTCTGTTCAGGCTCAGCCCAGCTCACCAGGCCTGGGGTGTGGGGCCTCTCCTCCCAGACCTGGGGCCTCCAGAAGGTGCTACGGGTTGGGGCATTTGGTGGGGTCTGGGGGACCAAGGAGCTGGGAGGGGAGTATGGGGCTGAAGGGGCAGGTGGGGCTGTCACTCGTGCCTCCAAGGCGCCCCCCTGGGTGGGTGGGTCTGGGGCCCGGTCCATCAGCAGGGGGACCGCGGAGCCATACCAATCCTCGGAGCGCTCTCGGGGGGTGCCCGTGGGCTCAATCCATAGCTCTCCTCCCGGGCGCCAGACCAGGGTGGGCGCGCAGATGCTGGGGTCTGGGCGGAGGGAGCGGCGGAACAGGCGTTCGGCCAACACGGCCGTGGTCAGGAGGAAGACAGCAGCCAGGGCGGCCAGGGCCAGCATGATGGGGACACAGGGCCCGCAGGGCAGCGGGGGCCATGAGGAGGCCTCTGATGCAGGGGGCCCCTCCATGTGCCCAGAGGGCTGCTCTGGGGTCGGAGGCATCTGGAGAGATGGGGTCAGGAGAGGAAGCACATGAGACAGGGTTGGCACGATCAGGAGAGAGAGGGGCCGGGGAGCAGGCTCAGCAACATCTGGCTGGAGAAACAGACCCAGGCAGACAGAGGAGCCCGGAGGACCCAGAAACAGCGGGAAGGAGCCAGATGGCCAGAGAGATGGGGCCCACCTCGGTCTGCAGCCAGGCCCTCCTGTTCAGAATCCCCAGGCCCTTTCTGGAAGCTGCATTTTCCTCCCAGACTCCAGGGTGACTCAGACAAAACTGAACTCAAACTCAAAGAACCCAAGGGCTTCTTTCCTCCTGCCTCAGCCCGCTCATGCCTTGCTTAGAAGAAGTGCTGGGTGAGGAAACGAGAGCCTCCGTCCCAGCGCTGCCCCTGCATGTGGGCCCCGCTCCCGGCCACCTTGGCGGCGCCCTGGCTGCTCCTTTGCCCTCACAACTCTCCTTGGAGTTGGTCTTGTTCTCTGCAGGCTCCCCTGAGTTTGCTGTTGTGCCAGGTCTCAGGTGCCACCTCTGCACCTGTCCCCGCCTCTCTGGCTTTGCCCAGTCTCTGTCTGCCTCTGGCTGTCCCCCAGGTCCCCCACCTGCAGGGGCCTCCTGCATTCCTCACCTCACCTCAGTCAGTCTCTGGGCTCCTGGCTCGCCCTCAGAGCCGCTCTTCCCTGTGCGAGCCAAGGGTGCAGGGCAGCTGCCTCAGATGAGGGCGGAAGGGAGGGCACCACCTGTTGCTGGGCAACTGTGCCCTGGATCTCCCAGCCCCCACAGAGTGTTTCCAAGGCAACCTGGGGGGATGTGGTCACTGCGGTGGGGAGGCGTTTCCTGGTGAGAGGTGGGGCCGGAATGGGCAGTGGTTCTGTTGAACTCAATCATGCCCCAGGCCCCAGAACAATTACCTGGAAGCCAAGAGAGAGAGACAGAGCCCATCCAGACCACCAAGGTGGCTTGCTCTACCTGCTTGCAGGTGGTTGCTGTGTCCCTGCCCTGCCCACTGGGCCCCGCCGTACCCACTTCTGCTGTCTGTCCCCACACGCCTTCCTGCTTGCCCACCTTCTCCATGCATTTCACAAACATATATCTTCTTGTCCTCAGACCATTTAGCCCCAATTTTGGTTGGAAACTCTGTGAGGTGAGGCTCAGGTAGCAAAAATGTCAGGCCTCTGGGAAGGATCCAAGGCTAGAAAGTATGCTGAGGCCTCTCTCCAAGACCAAGAACATTTGTCATCTCGGCTCCTTTCTCCTGGTGCTTAGTGTTAAGGAGAGAATCATCAGCTCCTGGACTGGGAGCCTTTCAGAGACTGTCTAGAATCGACTCACTCACTGACAGATGGCAGGTAAGCCCTAAATAAGGGAGGTGTTGTGTTCTAAGTCACACACCTCATGTATATAGGAGGATGGGGGAAGCATAGATATAAATTCCTTCTCTGCCAAACAACGTGTACACAACAGAACTCTTCCTACGTACTCAGATTTTGTTTTGCAAAATGACAGCCATTTAATGTGAAAGGCTACAAAAACTATGTTGAAATGTTAGCGTCTTACCAAAGAAGGTCACAAAGGCAGCCTGACTCAGATTGCTCTGTCCTTGCGGTTTGGAGGGAAGGGCCAGAAGGAGTACAAAGTGTGGCAGGGGTAGGAGTAGGTGGAAAGGAGAGTCCCAAGGCTCTGGCCTTAATATGCATCACCCACCGAGATTAGAATTTGATGAGATTATAAGCCTTAAAATAAAACCTGAGCTTAATACCACTGAACTGGATATGTACAAGTGGTTAAGATGGTAATTTTTGTGTGATATGTATTCATGACGATAAAAAGTTTTCTTTTAAAAGAAATTCCAAATAAATAAAACCTGAAAATTGTTATGTATGTTCTCTTGTAATTAGTCTTTCTTTAAAAAAAAATTAAAGCTCTAGAACAGTAAACATTATTCAGAACCACAGGGCTTCCCTGGTGGCACAGTGGTTAAGAATCCACCTGCCAATGCAGGGGACACGGGTTCCAGCCCTGGTCCGGGAAGATCTCACATGCCACGGAGCAACGAAGCCCGTGTGCCACAACTACTGAGCCTGCGCTCTAGAGCCCGCGAGCCACAACTACTGAGCCCGCGGGCCACAGCTACTGAGCCCGCGCACCTAGAGCCTGTGCTCCGCAACAAGCCACCGCAATGACAAAGAGAAGGCCCCGCTTGCCACAACTAGAGGAAGCCTGCACATAGCAACAAAGACCAAATGCAGCCAAAAATAAATAAATTAAATAAACTAAAAAACAAACAAACAAACCAGAAAGACCAGGTATGATTTTTTGTTGTTGTTGTTCCTAAGGTATCAAACTGGCTGTTTTGATTCTTAACTGTTTTTCATCACTTACAAAAAGGCTTAAAAAATTCTAACTGGTTCCTCAAGAAATTAAACATAGAATTACCATATGTCCAGCAATTATATGTCTACATATGTGCAAAAGAATTGAAAGCAGAGACACAAACAGATATTTTCACACTAATGTTTATAGCAGAGTTATTCACAAAAGCCAAAAGGTGGAAAGAACTCAAATGAACTCAAACGTCCATTGATGGATGAATGGATAAACAAAATGTTTATATTATATATAAAATATTATTTATATCATACATATTATTCAGGCCTAAAAAGGAAGGAACTTCTGAAACATGCTACAACAGGGATGAACCTTGAAAACGTTATGCCAAGTGAAATAAGGCAGACACAAAAGGACAAATACTGTAGGATTCCACTCATATGAGGTCCCTGGAGTGGTCAGGCTCCAAGAAACAGAAAGTAGAATGGTGGTTGCCAGGAGCTGGTGTTTAATGGGTCTAGAATTTCAGTTTGAGGACTTCCCTGGCGGCCCAGAAGTTAAGGCTCCTCGCTCCCAATGCATGGGGCACGGGTTCAATCCCTGTTCGGGGAACTAAGATCCTGCTTGCCGCATGGTGCTGCCGACCTATATGTATATATATACACACATAATTTCAGTTTGATGAGATGAAAAAGTTCTGGAGATGGAAGATGGTGACGGTTGCACAACAATGTGAATGCACTTAATGTTACTGCACTGTGCACTTAAACATTGTTAAAATGGGGGAATTCCCTGGGGGTCCAGTGGTTAGGACTCAGTGCTTCCACTGCAGGCGGCACAGGTTCAATTCCTGGTCGGGGAACTAAGATCCCATAAGCCACGCAGTACGGCCAAAAAATTAAAAAAATAAATAGATAATAAAATAAAAATTGTTAAAATGGTAAATTTTATGGTATATATATTTTACCACCATGAAAACTTTAAATCATAGTATAAAAAATTGAAACATAAAGAGGAAAATGATTCCTTACAATTTCCTCACTCCCAAGTAAACCTGCATTTTATTTACAGGCTTCTGCACGGTAGGGAGCAAAACCCAGGTATTCTGACCCCTAGCTTCCTCCCCCTCCACCATGCAAGAATTTCTGAAAAAAGGAATCAGGAAGTTACTCAAGGAGTGTGTGTAAAAGGGAAGTCTCTGGTCAGGAGTCTGGAAAACAGGCCTTTGTGCAGGAGTCTTCTGGTTGACAGGGTGCTCCTGGATCCAAGTGTTCTGGGATGAGCCTGGCTGTGCTTGGAACCAGTTAAACTTTTTTTTTTTTTCCTTAAAGCTCTTCCACTTTAATCTCCTTTAGGATTTTCTTTGAACTCCATATGCATTTTATTTCCCCCCACCCTTTATTTTCTTTTTTGGCCCACCTCATGCGACATGCGGGATCTTTAGTTCCCCAACCAGGAATCAAACCCGTTCCCCCTGCAGTGGCAGCACGGAGTCTTAACCATTGGACCGCCAGGGAAGTCTTATTTTTATTTTTTAATTGAAATACAGTTGTTTTACAATGTTGTGTTGTAAAACTCTATTTCTCATACACTGTGCAGCTGGCCCATGGGCTGCTGTGTGCAGAGCTCTGCCCTTGGTGCTCTTCACTCCTAAGCGTATGTGGTGGTTTTTTTAATATTTATTTATTTATTTAGGCTGCGCCGGGTCTTAGTTGCGGCATTTGAGATCTAGTTCCCTGACCAGGGATTGAACCCGGGCCCCTGCATTGGGAGCGCAGGATCTTACCCACTGGACCACCAGGGAAGTCCTTATGTGGTGGTTTTAAAACATGTCTCCAAATTCCTTTCCACTCCTCCTGTCAGAGGTAGAATCTCATCCCCTGCCTCGTAAATATGGGCTGGCCGTTGTGACTCACTTCTTTTTTCTTTTTTTTTAAATTTTATGTATTTATTTTTTGGCTGCATTGGGTCATCATTGCGGTGCACGGGCTTCTCACTGCGGTGGCTTCTCTTGTTGTGGAGCACCAGCTCTAGGCACGAGGGCTTCAATAGTTGTGGCTCGCAGACTCTAGTTGTGGCACACGGGCTTAGTTGCTCCACAGCATGTGGACCAGGGATTGAACACATGTCCAGGGATTGAACACATGTCCCTTGCATTGGCAGGCAGATTCTTAACCACTGCGCCACCAGGGAAGTCCCATGACTCACTTCTAATGACTAGAATTCAGCAGAAGTGACAGTATGGCTGCCACGGCTAGGTTAAAAAATAGGGAGAGTGCTGTTCCCATGTGGCTTGGCTCATTCCCACTCTCTACTCATCCTTGAAACCCAGTCACCATGTGTGAGGAAGCCTAAGACACAAGTAGGTGCCCTGGTTAAAGTCCCAGCAAGGGTCCCAACTGACAGCCAACGTCAACTCTCTGACCCGTAAGCAAGCTCCTTTCCAGATGACTCCAGTCCCAGGCTTCCAGCCATGTCAGCGGACGCCGAGTTATCCCCACTCAGCCCTGGCCAAAAAGCAGATTCATGAGAAAAAAAAAATATTGCTGTCTTAGGCCACCAAGTTCAAGGGTGGGTTTGTAGCAGAGAAATAGATAATCTGGAACATTCTACATCAGTGTTTCTCACCAAGTGAGTAAGGACAGTACTTCAGAATAACCTGTGGGGCCTTCTCCAGGGTTCACTCTTTATCCCTATTCTTCCCCCCACCCCCGCCCATTCTATTACACTGTTTTAGGGCCTGAATTGGGGAGGGTGAGGAGGAACATGGTAGCCACGAGAGCACTGAGTTGGTTAAGAAATCCCACAGGACACCATGATCAAGTGGGGTTTATTCCAGGAATGCAAGGATTCTTCAATATACGCAAATCTATCAATGTGATAAACCATATTAAGAAATTGAAGGAGAAAAACCATATGATCATCTCAATAGATGCAGAGAAAGCTTTTGACAAAATTCAACATCCATTTATGATAAAAACCCTGCAGAAAGTAGGCATAGAGGGAACTTTCCTCAACATAATAAAGGCCATATATGACAAGCCCACAGCAAACATCATCCTCAATGGTGAAAAACTGAAAGCATTTCCACTAAGATCAGGAACAAGACAAGGTTGCCCACTCTCACCACTATTATTCAACATTGTTTTGGAAGTTTTAGCCACAGCAATCAGAGAAGAAAAGGAAATAAAAGGAATCCAAATTGGAAAAGAAGAAGTAAAGCTGTCACTGTTTGCAGATGACATGATCCTATACATAGAGAACCCTAAAGATGCTACCAGAAAACTACTAGAGCTAATCAATGAATTTGGTAAAGTGGCAGGATACAAAATTAATGCACAGAAATCTCTGGCATTCCTATATACTAATGATGAAAAATCTGAAAGTGAAATCAAGAAAACACTCCCATTTACCATTGCAACAAAAAGAATAAAATATCTAGGAATAAACCTACCTAAGGAGACAAAAGACCTGTATGCAGAAAATTATAAGACACTGATGAAAGAAATTAAAGATGATATAAATAGATGGAGAGATATACCATGTTCTTGGATTGGAAGAATCAACATTGTGAAAATGACTCTACTACCCAAAGCAATCTATAGATTCAATGCAATCCCTATCAAACTACCACTGGCATTTTTCACAGAACTAGAACAAAAAATTTCACAATTTGTATGGAAACACAAAAGACCCCGAATAGCCAAAGCAATCTTGAGAACGAAAGAAGGAACTGGAGGAATCAGGCTCCCTGACTTCAGACTATACTACAAAGCTACAGTCATCAAGACGGTATGGTACTGGCACAAAAACAGAAAGATAGATCAATGGAACAGGATAGAAAGCCCAGAGATAAACCCATGCACATATGGACACCTTATCTTTGATAAAGGTGGCAGTAATGTACAATGGAGAAAGGACAGCCTCTTCAATAAGTGGTGCTGGGAAAACTGGACAGGTACATGTAAAAGTATGAGATTAGATCACTCCCTAACACCATACACAAAAATAAGCTCAAAATGGATTAAAGACCTAAATGTAAGGCCAGAAACTATCAAACTCTTAGAGGAAAACATAGGCAGAACACTCTATGACATAAATCAAAGCAAGATCCTTTCTGACCCACCTCCTAGAGTAATGGAAATAAAAACAAAAATAAACAAATGGGACCTAATGAAACTTCAAAGCTTTTGCACAGCAAAGGAAACCATAAACAAGACCAAAAGACAACCCTCAGAATGGGAGAAAATATTTGCAAATGAAGCAACCGACAAAGGATTAATCTCCAAAATTTACAAGCAGCTCATGCAGCTCAATAACAAGAAAACAAACAACCCAATCCAAAAATGGGCAGAAGACCTAAATAGACATTTCTCCAAAGAAGATATACAGACTGCCAACAAACACATGAAAGAATGCTCAACATCATTAATCATTAGAGAAATGCAAATCAAAACTACAATGAGATATCATCTCACACCAGTCAGAATGGCCATCATCAAAAAATCTAGAAACAATAAATGCTGGAGAGGGTGTGGAGAAAAGGGAACACTCTTGCACTGCTGGTGGGAATGTGAATTGGTTCAGCCACTATGGAGAACAGTATGGAGGTTCCTTAAAAAACTACAAATAGAACTACCATATGACCCAGCAATCCCACTACTGGGCATATACCCTGAGAAAACCAAAATTCAAAAAGAGTCATGTACCAAAATGTTCATTGCAGCTCTATTTACAATAGCCCGGAGATGGAAACAACCTAAGTGCCCGTCATCGGATGAATGGATAAAGAAGATGTGGCACATATATACAATGGAATATTACTCAGCCATAAAAAGAAACGAAATTGAGCTATTTGTAATGAGGTGGATAGACCTAGAGTCTGTCATACAGAGTGAAGTAAGTCAGAAAGAAAAAGACAAATACCGTATGCTAACACATATATATGGAATTTAAGAAAAAAATGTCATGAAGAACCTAGGGGTAAAGCAGGAATAAAGACGCAGACCTCTTAGAGAACGGACTTGAGGTTATGGGGAGGGGGAAGGGTGAGCTGTGACAGGGCGAGAGAGAGTCATGGGCATATACACACTAACAAACGCAGTAAGGTAGATAGCTAGTGGGAAGCAGCCGCATGGCACAGGGATATTGGCTCGGTGCTTTGTGACAGCCTGGAGGGGTGGGATGGGGAGGGTGGGAGGGAGGGAGACGCAACAGGGAAGACATATGGGAACATATATTTATGTATGACTGATTCACTTTGTTATAAAGCAGAAACTAACACACCATTGTAAAGCAATTATACCCCAATAAAGATGTTAAAAAAAAAAGAAAAAAAGAAATCCCACAGGTGATTCAGATACGCCCTCCCTGTGGATGAAATCCGCTAGACCTGCTCTGTCCAATACGGTAGCCATTAGCTAGGTGTGGTTCTTCAAATTCAAATTCAGTCAAGTAAAACATTCAGCTCTTCAGTCTCACTAATTACATTTCATTTAATTAATCCACTAATTACATTGCAGCTAGTGGCCACTGTATGGACAGTGCAGCTACAGAACATTCCTGCCATCACAGAAAGCACTATTGGGCAGTGCTGCTTTAGAACCTGGCTTCCCAGACGGTCAGCAGCACCCAGAGAGAGCATCAGAATGCACACTCTCAGGCCCCGCCCAGACCTACTGGATCAGAAGCTGTATCTTATCAGGATACCCAAGTGACGTGTGGGCGCATGAGTGTCTGAAAAGCACGGCACTAGCCAGTTCTCAACCTTGGCCGTATGTTAGAAGCACCCCGGGAGCTTTTTAAAAAGATTGAGGCTTGGACTTCCCTGGCGGTCCAGTGGTTAAGACTTCACACTTCCACTGCCGGGTGCACAGGTTCGATCCCTGGTCAGGGAACTAAGATCCTGCGTGCTGTGCGGCGCAGCCAAAAAAAAAAAAAAAAGCCTGAGGCTGAAGCCACACCTCAGACCAAGTAAATCAGAACGTCTGGGGAGGGACCCAGGCAACAGTCTTCAAGGTTTTCCAGGTGATTTCAATGGGCGGCCAAGGTTGAGACCCACTGCTATGGTCTACAACCTCTGGGGGTCCAAAAGCTTCTGCCCTGCAGTGGACACCTGTTGGATTGTTAGACTGACGCCACTATTTGAGGAAGTGTCTTTTCTGAATGGTTACAGTAAGAGCCGTCACATTCCTATAATGTCACCCCCACCACACACACACACTTAACCGTGAGTTGATTGAATGCCTCAGGTAGGCTGGACCAATGAGTTCTTTCCCTTGGAATTTTGGAACTGAGACTGAATGTCTCTGGGTGACTGAATCTGTTAGATGTGAGGGTTGGGAACTCTCAGTGCTCCCTCTCCCATCACGCGGACCAGAGAGAGGAGCACTGGAGAGAAAGAGAGAGATTTCTGATGTTGTTTGAGTCTCTGGTTCCATTTCCCTCCAGATGCCCAGCTATAGTCTTGTCCTTGGCTCATGCGTCCTTATAATACATTTCCCTTTGTGCTTCATAGTTTGGGTTGGGTTTCTGTGACCTGCAACCTGCAAATGCTTATTTAATATAATCCTAGGCCTGTTAACTATGTTCCAGAACAGAATTTATTTTTTTTTAAATTTTGGTCTCATGGCTTGCAGGATCTTAGTTCCCCAACCAGGGATTGAACCCAGGCCCACGGCAGTGAAAGAGTCCTAACCACTGGATCGCCAAGGAACTCCTGGAACAGAATTTCCAACTAGATCCCACAGGTAACTCAAAGTTACTAAGTAAAAAACTGCTTCATTATTATTGTACAGAACATTTCTTTTTTTGTACTTTTCTATATTGTATAATATTTCATAATATTAAGAAGGCTTCCTGGGTAAAACTGCCTGATTTATTTGGGCAGCAGGCAGACAGGGGAGGGGAAGAAGCAAGGTTTCCCAGCAGTGCAGCCTCTCTGAGGAAACATCTGTTTGCAGAACTGGAGTTCTGGGCCATGTCTTCTCCAGTCAGAAGTTCCAGATGATGCCAGGCCCAGTGTATGTGGACCTCAAAGGAACAGAGATGTGGCGGCTTGGTGAGCTACCCACTGGGGTTCTGCTCACTTTTAGACTTGCTAAAGGAATTGCTAACTGACTGCCTGGTGCCCCCTTCACTTCTGCTTGGATCCCACCTGCCTAATCTGGCCATGCCCACACCTTAATAGTTCTCTGTAGCGCTAAACTGAAGCCCCATCTGGAGATAACTGGACCTGATGGATCTTGAGGAAACAATCATTTGAGCTGAGTATGTTGGGGGGGGGGCCCTGCCCACAAGGTGGCTTTTGTGGGTCCTTTTTCTCCACCATGATGCTACTTGAAAAGTTAATGAGGTATATTCCAGACTGAGGCTCTCAGTGGCCAACACCTACACTCTATGTTGCATCGCTGCCCACCTGATGTTTCCAGGAGAAAGGAGGGCCCAAGGGGCTACCACAACTTTCCCCAAGTCCTATGTGTACTGAGCCTGACCATACTCAGGTTCTTAGCCTGATTCTGGCGGAGGTGGATGCTCTCAAGAAAACATCAAGGGACTTCCCTGGTGGCACAGTGGTTAAGAATCCGTCTGCCAACGCAGGGGACACGGGTTCAAGCCCTGGTCCGGGAAGATCCCACATGCCGTGGAGCAACTAAGTCTGTGCACCGCAACTACTGAGCCTGTGCTCTAGTGCCCGTGAGCCACAACTACTGAGCCCGCGTGCCACAACTACTGAATCCCACGCGCCTACAGCCCGTGCTCCACAACAAGAGAAGCCACCGCAATGAGAAGCCTGTGCACCACAACAAAGAGTAGCCCCCGCTCACTGCAGCTAGAGAAAGCCCGCATGCAACAACGAAGACCCAACGCAGCCAGAAAGAAAGAAAGAAAGAAAGAAAGAAAGAAAACATCAAACTTCATGTCCTTTACCACATACCTGACTATCACTGTCTCATTCATCAGAAAGGATTACTACTTCTATGGGTCATTAGTCACCTGAGATCCAGCTGGAGGACTCACTTGAATTCTGGTTCCAGAAAACTCGTCCATCCAAATTCATCCATCCTCTAGCTCTCCCATCCCAATGCCAAGGGGTATCAACTGGATCCTGAATACATCACTCCATTGCTGCACTTTCTACATGTAGCAGCACTGGGTGGCCAGACTTTATTTATTTATTATTGTTTCTATTGAGCCATTATTCACATACTATAAATTTCACCCTTTTCAGGTGTTCCATTCAGTGGTTTTTAGTGTATTCACAAGACTGTGCAACCACCACCACTGTCCAATTTCAGAACATTTTCATCTCCCCAAAAGGAAACTGTATACCCACTAGTAGTCACTCCCATTCCCTCCTCCCCCGCAGTCTCTGGCAACGACTATCTGCTTTTTCTCTATGAATTTGTCTATTCTGGACATTTCATATAAATGCAATCATACAATTTGTGGCCTTTTGTGTCTTATATCCTTCACATCGCATAATGTTTTCAAGGTCCATCCATGCTATAGCATGAATCAGTGCTTCACTCCTGTTTTTTAATCACTGAATAAATAATATTTCATCATATGAATACTTGTCTTTCCCACTACCTGAAAGTAGAGCATTCCTATGAAGCCTTCCATAAACTGAAATGACAAAGCGAAGAAGTAATTATCTTAGGACACATCTTGCTAATGGATGCACAAAATAAACCGAGATAAAGCACAGATGCCCACAGACACAGTTGAAAACTATGGTGGCTGGATGCTGAGATGCTGAGTGTAGTTTCTGGGGAAAGAGCTTGGCTGTGCCACTCCCTTGCTTGGGGTATGTGCTGCCTCTATAACCACTTGCTGCAAAACAGACACTGAATACTACTCTCACCTTTTGGCTTTTACTATTGTAAAAGCGAAAATCCTCTTCAGATTTCTTTTGGCTAGCAAAAACAGGTACTAATGTAGGTTTTCCTAAAAGCAAAGTGGCATAAAGTGAACTTTCAAGAAAAGTGGGGAAGGGACTTCCCTGGCAGTCCAGTGGTTAAGACTCTGCACTTCCACTGCAGGGGGCATGGGTTTGATCCCTGGTTGGGGAACTAAGGTCCTGCAAGCTTCATAGCGTGGCCAGAAAGAGAGAGAGAGAAAGAAAGAAAGAAAGAGAAAGAAAGAAAGAAAGAGAAAGAGGGGCTTCCCTGGTGGCACAGTGGTTAAGAATCCGCCTGCCAAATCAGGGGACATGAACAAAGTTCTAGCCCTGGTCCAGGAAGATCCCACATGCCGCTGAGCAACTAAGCCTGTGCACCACAACTACTGAGCCTGCGCACCACAACTACTGAAGCCCACGTGCCTAGAGCCCATGCTCCGCAACAAGAGTAGCGCCTGCTCCCCGCAACTACAGAAAGCCCGCGTGCATCAACAAAGACCCAATGCAACCAAAAATAAAGTGAAAGAAAGAAAGAAAGGAAGAAAAGTGAGGGATACCTGTACCACATTTTGTTTATCCTTTCCTCGGTTGATGGACATGTGGGTTGTTTCCACTCTTTGCCTATTACAAGTAATGCTGCTAGAAACATTCAGGTCCAGGATTTTGGGTGGACATATGATTTCAGTTCCTTTTCTGTACATACCTAGGAGTAGAATTTCTCATTCATATGGTAATTCTATGTGTAACTTTTTGAGGAACTGTGGGTGGCCAAATTTACAACTGTTAAGTTCATCCACTTCTTACTTTCTGCTCAGAACTCACGTTCCTCCAGCAACGACAGCTCCACACCTTCCCCTTCCACATTGTTGAGGACCTCAATGAACCTGGCTCCTGAGCAAAATGTGGAGGACACCAACCTCAGGCTAGAAGAGCAGCAGCAGCAGGCGCCAGAGGAGACAACCCTTCAGGAAGACGGTGCTGTCTTCCTGCCATGCTTACGCCACCCATCCTGGCTGAAGCCTAAAGACTCCTTCTTAAGCAACGTTACTGCAACCAGAGTTCTGGGTTTCATGCTTCAAGTGGCCTTCATCCACAACCCACAACCCACATCTCACCACTGCCTACTGAGCAAGGTGTGTTTGGACCTTGCCACGCCCACCTGGGATCAAGAGGCAGCAACCAGGAATGGCAGGGACGTGATCAGTGGGGGAGGTTCCTGATTCGTGCTCCAGACCCCACATCAGCACAGCTGAGGGCTCCAAGCAGAACGTTGGTGAAAAGTTGCTTTACACTTCAGAATTTCAGCTTCTGCAGATGAAGGAACGTGCAGTCAACCCTCAGCTTCTCCCAACCAGACGGAATTAAACCGCACTCCCTCTTCGTGTTCTCTGTAAAGTGCAGCCTCAGGTGTGAGAAGCAGAGAAGCGGGCAGCAGACGGGCACATTTTATACTTGGACACTGAGGCTTAGAAGGGTTGAGTAGCCTGTCTGGGGTGACTAACGATCCTATTTTGCCCGGGCCTCTCCTGGTTTTAGCATTGAAAGTTCCATGTCCCAAAATACCCTTAATTTTGGGCAAACTGAGAAAGCTGGTTAGTGTCTTCCAAAGTCACACAACTAGCAAGTGCTGGAGCTGAATCTGAACCCAGATCTCACCATCTCCCATGTCCTCCTCCTGCTGAATGAATGACTTCCTGAGCAGGTCAATCACGTGAAATATATTCAGAGCAACAAGAGATCCAGGTGTTTCCTGATGCTCTTCCTTTCCCTTTTGCCCTCTCTGCAGGGGCGCCCAGACCAGCTGAGAGTTCCATCCCTTACCCAGGGCCATCCTGATGCCTACAGGGAATAAGGACAGGGCCGCTGAGCTCAGGAGAGCTTTATCACTGTCAGGGCCTGCCAGGTCTCACCTACCTGGCTCCCCAAGATCTCAAGAGTCAGAGATTCCAACCTTGAGAGCTGTGAAAAATGATGAGAATGAATTAGAGAGGTCCAAAGTGCCACCTCTTTGGGGAAATCTGGGGAGATGGAAAGAACCTGGGCTTTGGAACCAGTCAGCCCTGGATTTAATCTGAGCTTCCCATCTTTTTTTTCTTTTCTTTTATACTTTAAAAAATTTTAATTTTATTTTGGAGTATAGTTGATTAACAATGTTGTGTTAGTTTCAGGTGTACAGCAAAGTGATTCAGTTATACATATACATGTATCTTTTTTATACATATATCATGTATTCTTTTTCAAATTCTCTTCCCATTTAGGTTGTTACAGAATACAGAGCAGAGGGACTTCCCTGGTGGTCCAGTGGTTAAGACTCCACACTTCCAATGCAGGGGGTGCAGGTTCGGGGAACTAAGATCCCACATGCCATGCGGCATGGCCAAAAAAAGTAAAAAAAGAATATTGAGCAGAGTACTCTGTGCTGAGCTTCCCATCTTAATAGCTCCAAGGGACTTGGCAGTCTTCTTAATTTGTACCTGAATTTCTATTTTTCCCAAATTCCCAACTTGAAGGGCTGTTGAGATAATATTAAATACTTTATATAAAGAACCTCATTTAGCACTTCAGTCCTTGTTTACCTTGACCTAGCATTGCTTCTCATCTCATCTTTCAAGACCATAAAGATCTGCCCCTCCACACTAGGGACCACCTTAGACCTTCTTACCATTCAGGATTGCTCTACATTGACGATCAAATTCCCCAAGCACTGAGCCTCCCCTTCCTCTTGCTCCACCTGATGGTCCATCTTACTGACACTTCTTTTTCCTGGAGCCCACATCCTGGAGGTCATCACTGACTACCCGCCCTCTTTGACCTCACCCCACTTCCTCTATAACCTTGACTTCATTGTGAATCACTTCAACCCCACTCCTTACAGCCTTCCTCATAAACCTTCTGCCTTGAGCCAATACAACCACCTGCTCTTTGTCCTATTGGAGAAAATCACACAACCCACGATAGTCAGTGCCTCTAGTCGCCCTGTAACATGGATCTGGACAACTCTCGTTCCCCTCCCGACAGTTGCTCTTCCAAACATTTCACAGCTCCCCTAAAGAGACCTGCGCAATGCCACCAATTCTCCATCAGCTGATAATCTCTTCCTCTCTCCCCACGAAGAAAGCTGGGGTTTTCGGCAGGAGCCCTAGCTCTCTTCCTTGCTGATTCTCTGCCCTCCAGAATGGGGTTGGCCCCCTTACCCCTTATCCCCACCCTAGCAAGGAGAGATTAGTAATCATAAATATCAAGGTCTGCTCTTGGCTTCATTCATGGCTTGCCTGGGGATTCTCACTGGCTTCTTTCGGTTCTTGCAGCCCTATCTGCTCTGATACTTTCCTCCTGTAGTGAAGGAAGGTGTTTCCCACTTTGTACCCTCCACTGACCGTCCTACCCTGTTAAAATGTCTCTATTCCTCCTATGCCCCTGCTCCCAGCCATAAATGATTGTGTCTTCTATGTACCTCACAATTTACTGAACACATTTTTCTATCTCATTTAATCCTCTAAAATAACCCTTTGAAGTGGATCTTTTTTAAAAATTTTTATTTATTTATTTATATTGAAGTACTGTTGATTTATCATGTTTCAGGTGTACAACAAAGTAATTCTTTTCCATTATAGGTTATTACAAGATATTGAATATCGTTCCCTGCGCTATATAGTAGATTCTTGCTGTTTATCTATTTTACCTATGATAGTGTGTATCTCTTAATCTCAAATTCCTGTTATCCTTCCCCCCCTTTCCCCTTTGGTAACCATAAGTTTGTTTTCTATGTCTGTGAGTCTATTTCTGTTTTGTAAATAAGTTCATTTGTATCTTTTTTTTTTAATGAAGAGAATCTTATTGTTCCTTTATCAATGATGGTTCAGAGACTTTAAGTAATTTGCCCAAGACAAGTGATAGCGCTGGATGGACCTCAGCCTGCTTCTCTCTTTTCACTCTGCAATCCTGGCATCAGTGACCACACTTCGCTGGCCACAGGTGGGATGTGCATTTCCTCCTCTGTGCTTGGCTGAATCCCCATATGCCCACCCGCTGTGCTCATTCACCGCACTCTGAAGATGTATTCCTTTATGTTTGCCCCTCATAAGGCTGTGAGCCCCTCCAGGGTGGGGAACTTCATTTCTGTTTTCCAGGTTCCCTCAGTAAATGCTTTTGATCCCATCAAGTTCAAGCTACCCTGGCCTGTGTGTCAGGTTAGTTGTGGCTAGTTGACCATTTTGCCTTCACACTTTCATAAAATGAGTGGACATGAAAAAGTGACGATACTAGAGAAAAGGTGCGAGATCTCATGGCCTTGGTACAATAGGGACAAAGCTGAGAAGAACTGCGAATGCTAAAATCAATGACGCCGGCCTCAGTTGGACGTGCAATGGGCTTTAGTTGGTCTGCACTGTATTCAATTGGGAAGGAAGAAAACGAAATCGAAGCATATGTATAGAAGGCTAGGAATATATGATTTAGGTGTATAACTAAAACACGAGGGGTAATTAGAAATTTTATGATTTTCTCACTTGCCCTGGACGGAGCCCCTCCTTAGAATGTGAGACTGTGTTGTTTTACTTGTGCACACTTGATTCATATGGAAACAGTCCCTTGGCACTCACCGTGCACTAGGCCATGTTCTGGAGTGAACCCTAAGAGCTGGGTACGGTTACCACCCACCCTTCTTTTTTTTAAGATGAGAAAACAAAAGCAGAGAGAAGTAAAATAACTTGCTACAGGTGCTCACTTCAGCAGCACATATTCTAAAACCGTAGAAACAGAGAAGAGTAGCATGGCCACTGCACAAGGAGGACACAATTTGTAAAGCATTCCATTTTTTAAAAATTTATTTTACTTATTTATTTTTGGCTGCGTTGGGTCTTTGTTGCTGCTCGCGGGCTTTCTCTAGTTGCGGCGAGCAGGGGCTATTCTTCGTTGCGGTGCACAGGCTTCTCATTACGGTGGCTTTTCTTGTTGCGGAGCACGGGCTCTAGGCGCGGCCTTCAGCAGTTGTGGCTCATGGGCTCTAGAGCGCAGGCTCAGTAGCTGTGGTGCACAGGCTTAGTTGCTCCGCGGCGTGTGGGATCTTCCCGGACCAGGGCTCTAACCCGTGTCCTCTGCACTGACAGGTGGATTCTTAACCACTGCGCCACCAGAGAAGTCCAAAGCATTCCATATTTTTATGACCAACTCTCTACAAATTCTTATCCGTGGAGAAGACAATGCTTAGATCTGCATCACAATCACCCTTGTTTACTGTGTGTTTTCCTGCACATCTCCCAGAATGGACTCTCCCCACCCTCAACATCCTCTTCTGTCTTTAGCTGAGGGTGGCATTTAAGATGAGGGCTTCGCCCATTTTGGCGAGTTACTCAATTTTTCTGGGACTCTCCCATGTACACATGTTATTTGATTTTCTCCTGTTTAAAAATAAATAAATAACTTGCCCCAGGCACACGTGTGCCCTCTGTGTAGTGGTGGCTGGATTCCAACACAGTCTGTGCTTTTCACCAGCACATCACACTATCTCTGTCTTAATGCATTTGCAGAACACATCATGCATGAGAGCAGATGACTGTTTGAACTTCACGTGATGTGTAAAGGAAACCAAATCTGCTCCTATTTTTATTTTTATTTTATTTTATTTTTTTTGCTCCTATTTTTAGATGAATTCCTCCTGACACAAAGCAAGAATGACTGCTTCCTGGTGGAGCGACTCCCACTTTGATAGTTTATCCAGCATATATGAGCACTGGATATAGCTGATCCTATCACTCAGATGGAAAAGGATTTCATCCCTTTGAATATTATATTGTCATATGTTCTGGAGAGTGATTATTTTTGTGAGGAGGAGGAAAACAAATTAAAGGAAACGAAGGAAAAATAAACTAAACAAAGGAAAAAAATTAAAAGTTGCAGTTGATAATTCAGTAAGAGGTGTGGAGACTGAAAGCAAAAACAGAGCTTAAAAAAAGTTACCGTGTAATTATATCTCAATAAAAGGAAATAAAAACCAGATTCCCAAGTGACTTTAACTTTAGTTGTTCAAGCCAACTTACACAAAATTCTTTTTCAAGGCTTATGATGCGTTTGACAAGATCTCCAGGATCTAAACTCAAGCTAAACCATAAGATAAAGCTAACTGCAGATGAAAAAGATATGGCTGCCTACACCACCTTTATCTGAAAGAGACCAAAAAGGAAAGCCGTGTTTTGTGAAATTCTCAAGGGAGAAGAGAATAAACATTTACCCAGTACTTACCACATGCCAGGCCTGTCAACAGAAATTGGTTGATCTCCTTATCTCCAATATACAGATGAAGAAGCTGAGGCTCAGTAGGTCATGAAGAGAGTAAGGACTGGACCCAAGCTTTAACCCATGTCTCTTTATAATACAACATTCTGTCCACAAATTCTTGGTACATCGCTATAGGTTTCTGACTTCAAAAATGATTAATATATAATCATTTTGTAATATATACACATATCAAATCATGATGCTATATACTTGAAACTAATTTAATGTTATATGTCAATTATATCTCAATTTAAAGTAATTATTAACAGTGTACACTTATCTACCCAAATCTGGGTCTCCAGAGCCACTCTAGTTACTGCCCTAGATGTGTCCCAATCCACTTCTAGCCTGACAGTTTTGAACAAATAGCATTGGTATATGAAGAAATTGTATTTGAACCTTACCCTTTGAGTTAAAAAACTGCAATTTGTAATAGGAAATAACATTTCATATCGCGACCCACTACACACAGATAGAGTGTTTAAGTGCACTACTTCAAGAAACAATATTGGGACTTCTCTGGCAGTCCAGTGGTTAGGACTCGGCGCTTCCACTGCCAGGGCCCCAGATTCGATGCCTGGTCAGAGAACTAAGGCTCCGCAAGCCGCAGGGCCAAAAAAAAAACACCCAAAAAACAAACAAACAAAAAACCCCAATACTGGGGCTTCCCTGGTGGCGCAGTGGTTGAGAGTCCGCCTGCCGATGCCAGAGACACGGGTTCGTGCCCCGGTCCGGGAAGATCCCACATGCCGCGGAGCGGCTGGGCCTGTGAGCCATGGCCGCTGGGCCTGCACGTCCGGAGCCTGTGCTCCGCAACGGGAGAGGCCACAACAGTGAGAGCCCCACATATCGCAAAAAAAAAACAAACAAAAAACAATATTTAACTTTGTTACATGCACTGCTCTCCTATTTTCTTTTCTATTCCACTTTTAAAATATGCTGATCTTGAGCTGTTAAACTGATTTCATGGCACACCAATGGGTTAAGATCTACCGTTTGAAAAACACTGTCCTTTAGGGTTTTCGTTGATCTTGAGATTTTTTTTTCTTGTTTTGTAAATGCAGAAATATAGGCTCTAAAGAATGAGGTGACTTCCTTAAATTCACACAGCTAAGAAATATTGGATGGAGGACCTCAACACAGAATTCTGTGTTTATGCCCAGTATTCTTCTGAATACAGAATTTCTTCAGGGGAAGTGTAAATGAGAAATTGAAGAAAACCCATATGCAACCCTGTGAGAAGAGAGACATAGCTGTGTGAAGAGTCAAAAGAGGAACATTTCATAGGAGTCTCGCTGCAGCTGACGCATTTGACAGTCATTTCTAGGGGACGCCTGCTCTGGGCCAGGTGAGATGCAGGACCTGGGAATTCAGAGGTGGGGACTACACAGTTCCTGCCTTAGGATGGGCTCCCGTTTCAGTGGAGGAGCCTTCCCTCCACTGAACAGATAAATTGCGGTGCAGGGTAATTAGAACCAGACAGATAAATTGCGGTGCAGGGTAATTAGAACCAGACTAGTGATGGAGGAAGCACAGCTGGAGGCTGTGAGTGGGGGACAGAACCATGAGAGAAAGGAGCCATGAATTCTGTTCAAAGTGAGGGGCTGGGAAGAGAAGGGAGTTGAGGAGAGCAGGCTTGGTGGTGGGCACAGGGGGTGGCCGAGCTGGTGGTATGGGCAGAATATCTTGAGGGTAGAAGGCACTGGGTGGGCAGAGGAGGGGAGCATTTTGGGCAGCCATGTAACCGAGCAGGACCCTAGGAGGCTTTCCCAGAATAGACCCCCACCCATGTCCTCCGCCTGCCTTTTGTCTGTAGAAAAACTTTAGTCAAAGAATAAATTTAATCAGAGAAGTGAGAAAATGCAGAAAGAAAGGGAAACGGTCAAGCAAGACAAAATAATAATACTTTAGCCATTAATCAAAGTCAAGGACCTTTAGTTCCTCCTCAAGGACTATAGATATTATTCTAAGCCACAACCTTTGAGCTATTTTACAGATACTAAAACTCCCACCAGGTGGAAGAAGTTAACTGTACACTGTCTACAAGCGCGTAGACCCCAGACCAGTTGGAACCAGAAGGTTGATGATGCTGACTCCTGATTACCTCACCACCAACCAATCAGAAGAATGTCCACGAGCTGACCACACCCTGCTCCTTGAACACTATAAGACTCCTCACTACCCGCTCCGGGGTGGGGCACACAGTCTTGAGGATGTTAGCCCACTGTGGCCCCCTTTGTCTGGCAAAGCAATAAAAGCTACTCTTTTCTACCTCACCCCAAACTCTGTCTCCTCCTTTCTCTTCGCATTTCTATTTGGCACCGGTGAAGAGGCCGGTTTTTGGGAACAGCTGGAGTAGCAAAACCAAACTGCAGGCCACTGAGGGGCGGGCGTGTGGGGCATGAGGGTCAGGCGGGTAGAACCCCCTTTTTCAACTTAGTGAGGTCACTTCTGCTCTCTAGACTTTATCCATTGGAACAGTGAAGAGTGAGCAGAAAAGCAAGCTCACGTTTGTTTTCATGGTAAAACCCTTTGCTCAAATGAAACCTCCATGGAGGCCCAATGTATAAATGAGGAGGTGGAGGATGTTTTTTTCTTAACAGGAAACAGATCTACCGTTGTTTGGAACTATACTGTGAAAACTCCTTGATGGGGGGAAGGGGCAGATTCTCACCCTGGGGTCTGAACATGCACCAAGACTTGGAGAAGACAGAGCTGCTTTGTCTGAGGGAGGGAGGGTCTCTCGGACAGTCCAGGAGGGCAGGCGAGAGGGACCCAGCAAAATGGGGGGAGGGTCACTCCCCTCTTGCCATGGCCTCCCTTCCCCAGCCTCACCCACCCGCAGTCCATTCTCCACTCTATCAAAATCTGGAGGAACCCTTTTAAAAGGTAAAACCCTTCGATGGCTCCCCTCACTCTCGGAAGGAATCCAAACTCCTGACCATGGCCTCCCAGGCCCTGCGCCCTCCGCCCGCTGGCTGCTGCCCAGACCTTGCCTCCCACTGGCTTCCCTCACTTACCACCAGCCACCCTGCCCTCCTTGCTGTTTCTGAATTCATCCCACGTGCTTCCTGCTCAGGGCTCTGGTACTTATTGTTCCCTCTGCCCGGCCCACTCCTCACCCAAATATCTTATTTCTCTCCATCAGTTCAATCAGGTCTCTTTGCAAATATTACCTGAGCAGAGGACCCTTTAAGCCAGAGCAGCGGCCTCTCCATCCCTCTTCACGTTCTCTCTCTGCTTTGATGATCTCTTCATAGCACATATCATGTAGTAACATTCATTTGATGACTCCCCCTGCTAGAGTGAAAGCTCCTGAGGGTGGGATTTGACTCCCCTCCTCCTTACTATCTCTCCAGCATCTGGGGCGGTGCCTCCAACATAGAGATGCTCCATAAACATGTGCTGAGTTAGTCGCTTTGCTAAAGGGCAGAGGAGTCAGTGAGTGTAAGTTGCCTGTGATAGCAGAAAGCTCGGGAAGGCTTTGGACTTTCCCTGCCTGTAGCACTGGAGCAGGGGTACCTTCCACTGCTTATAGGGACTGGGGCAGGTAGGCACCCAGCTGGCACATGGGTTAAATGTGAACCAGTTTAAATAGGAGCTAATGAGGTAGAAGCAGAGGGGGGCCTGGTGTCCCAGGGCCTTCACCTTCTTCCTTTTGGATCCTCAGGCACAGCATCAGCGCAAACTCTAAGATGTACCAGCATTAGCTACACAGTGGCCTTTCTTGTCTCCAGGACGACAGAGGATGAACCCTGAGACCCCTCCCACTGGAGGAAGCGTATCTCTGTCACTCTGGAAAGGGGACTCAGGAACTTTTGCCCGGAACCCAGGGACCAGTCTGCAGGCATGGAGGGGACTCTGGATCTTGGCATGAAACCGAACCTATGACAAGTGTAGGAGCCTCTATTCTGAGGGTCCCAGATGTGTCAGTCATGGAAATGTGAGGGTGTTTTCCCAAGGTGTTCACCTCAGACCTCCCTGAGCTGCCATCTTTGATTCCCTGTGTTTGGTCACAGACTCTGTGATGTGCTCCTATTAAAGAAGAAGAGACGCATGATAATGAGAGAGGAGAGAGGGGGAGGAGTTAGAGAGAGAGCTTGGGAGAGATGAAGAGACAAAGAAGAGAAGAGGCACCAAGAAAGAGAGAATATAAAGGGAAAACCTCAGGGCAAGAGATGTCAGGGAAAGAGCAAGACATTAAAGGAAGGAGAGAGAATCAGGGAAGAAAGGCAAGCACAAGAAAGGACAAAAGCCATAAGAGAACAAAATGGCTGGAATGAAGTAAAAGTTGTCACCAGGATGTGCTCGTTTTGGACGTGCAGAAGGTTGGAGAGGGGAGATCACACAGTGCCTCCTTGGCTGCCCTCCTAGCTCCCGAAATCTCCCTGCCAGGAGCCCCACCCTACTTCCGGCTCATCAGGGTGGGGCTCCCTGTGTTTCTTGGGATGAGTCCTCAGTCCCAGATGGTGAGCCTATAAGGGGGTGGGGTACTCCAAATGCCACGCTCCTGATCATTACTAACCAAGGCTAAGGGTTCCAGCCCCTCCTTGGGCTTTGTTTTTCTGCCCTGCTGACACAGTGGGTCAGAGGGCCAGTCCTAGAGGGGCCCCAGAAGAGAAGGGCTGGCAAAGAGAAGAAATCGATGACACCAACCCTGGGAAGTTTCAGACCTACAGGAGGGAGCCGTTGCCCTGTGTGGGCTACAGCCCCAGGAAGATTCAGCTATGGCGCCCAGGAGTCCTGAGGGCCCAGAACTGCCCCCAGAGGAGGACCTGTCTGCTTTTACTTCCTCAGCTTCCCACTTGCCCACTGCGCTGACTCTACCTGTTCCAGGGAGGGGGATCTCCAGGTGTCCTGTGGCCTCAAGTCACCGTTCTCAGAGAGAAAAAGTTTGTGAAGAGTCTGACAGATCGAGGATGGATGAATGGAAAAAATAGAAAGTACAGCAAAATATTAAGATAGAATCTACATGGTGGGCATAGGGATGTTCACTGTACAATTCTTTCAACTTTTCTATACTCTGGATTTTTTCAAATAAAATATAAGGGGAGAGAAAAAAAGTGTCTGGCAAATAGTAGGCATTCCTAAGTATAAGGTGTTGGGAGTGTAATCCCTTTCCAGGAGAATCTATATTTCAAATACCTGCAGAGGACAATGTTTATCCTGAAAGATGGCAGATTGCAGGTGAGGGCACCAGCAGAAACCAAATAGGGGAAGGAGAACCTTGGACCACACCCAGAGGTGATTAGGAAGTTTGCCCACACAAAGCAGCTGGCCCTTCGGTTGGTGATCTTTTCTCAAGTTTATTCTGCCTCTCCTGAGATCTGGGCTTTGGTCCAGAGTTGACCCCACCCTGCCACCTGTAACCCTTGGGGCAGGATAAGATGTTCCAGACCCTGCCTGACAACTGACCCTAAGAGTTTGATCATGTTTGCTCAGGAGGTGAGGTTCACGCAATGAAGAGCAGGGGGAGGGCTTGGACGAGGTATAAAAGACCTGGAAGTTTCCAGGGGGTTACTTTGCACTTGAAAGTGCCAGGTGAGGGGTGACAGAGGTATGGTCTGAGGGGTAATAGGGATGCCTGGATTTGAATTAGAGGGGATTCACGCTGAGCTGAAGAAGAGGCTTCCTGGATTGAATGGCTGGGGAGACCTGCGTGTCAGCTAACCAGGGCATCTGGTTGTGAGCTAGTCTTAGGTGTAAGGATATCTGGATCTCAGCTTAAGGACTGGGGACACCCAGGATACACCTACGGCCAGATTTGTGTTAGTGGAGAAGGAGGTATGACAAATAGACCAGGTGCCTGGGATCTGTCTTAAGCCGGTTCCGATTTCTTCTCCAACTCCTCAGTCTATCCCACCTGCACCAGAACTGCTTGGACAGTGCTGTTGGCTGTTTCTTCTATCACCACCTTCACTCTCCAAGTGACCCAGAGACACACCTCTGAAATGCTCCTTTCCTTCTGATTTGAGACTAGGATGAAACTAGGAATTTAAACTATGCCCCAGATGTCCCACAGACTGGGCCAATCTACCACAGGCCTACTTCAGTTAGGTTTTGCTCCGACTCCTGGTTTGATAAACTCAACCATCTCTAGGATTTGGAGATGTCCTCCACTTCTTCTTTAGAAAACTCCTTTCCTGCTTTGTGCCAGGAGGGAACAGGGCTTGACACAGCTTAATCCAGTTAGAAGGTCAGGATTGATCTTCTGGCTTGGGAGGGAAGAGAAGGATCGGCTGTAGCCAGACCGGAGAGAGGCAGAGGGATTGAGGACACATAAGATAGTATTTGTGACAAACAGGACTAGAGAGTGTGGACAGTTCTTTCTAAGACCAAGACTGGGTGGATGAGGTCTGAGTTGAAGGACCAAGAAACCCGAGCCTCAACTGGAGATCAGGGGTGGCTGGGTAAATGATATCTGGGGGGATAAGGGTAAACGTTCACTTTCTCCTTTCTTCCCACTCCAGCCCCAGGATGTTGACCGTTGCTTTTCTTGCCCTTCTTTGTGCATCAGCCTCTGCCAGTAAGCGTAAGTGAGAAACCAGGAGCCCAGCACTAGAGTCAGGGGAAGCAGCTTCCTGTACTGCTGGTGGCCAAGGCTGTCAGTGGCTGACTTGGGGTGGTGGGAACTGAGTTGTGGGGAGAAACTGCGCTCTCAGGGGATTTCTCCCCCAACTCCACCTTTCCCTCCAGTTCAGGCCAGCTCCTCCTCTTTCAGTGGAGAGTATGGAGGCTACGGAGGAAAGCGATTCTCCCATTCTGCAAACCAGCTGGATGGCCCCATCACTGCCATTCGTGTCCGAGTTAACAGCTACTACATCATAGGGTAAGATTCTTTGCGTTTCGGTGGTTTGGGGACCTTCTAGGATCTTACTAAATTGTGTATTTCTCAGTCACTTTGGGTCACATCTGTTTCAATCAAGTCACAGGGATAACAGGATATGGAAAAATTATTAGAGGACTTGGATTTGAGACCTGTGCTGTCGAAACCCCTAACACACCCACACTTGTGATCTTGGGTAAATCATATACCATCAGAGGGACCTGGAAGCTGTCTAGCTTTCCCCCCCCAAGGTTTAGGTCCCCGCTGGCATCCCCCGTCTCTGCTTGGTGGCTCTCCCAAACTGCATCCTTCTGATCCTGGATTTGTATCCTAGCACAGCACGGACAAGTCTCTTCCTTCATCGGAGCCTTTCAGATGTTTGAAAAATCCCTTTTCTTGTTTCAAGTAGGGGGTGGGGGCCTGGTGGGAGTGTAGACTTCAAATTCAAGCTCTGATATTCACTGTCTGGGTGATTCTGGGCAAGTTGTTTTCCCTCTGTGAGCCTGTTTGTCAGCAAAATGAGGAGTTGAAGTTCCATGTATGATCTCCAAGGGCTTACCCAACCCTCACATTCTGTGGGACTGGCAGGGGGTTTGTCATCCCTGTCACTAGTCTGAAGGTCTCAGCCTGTAGGCCAAGAGGTCCTGAATTCTGATCACCTTACTCAGTGTCTCCCTTTCTTCCCTCCTCACCCCTGCCCCTAGTCTCCAGGTGCGCTACGGCAAGGTGTGGAGCGATTACGTGGGTGGCAAGTTGGGAAAGCTGCACGAGATCTCCCTGGACCCTGGGGAATCAGTGGTCCAGGTGTCGGGAAAGTACAGGAACTACCTGAGAAAGCTGGTCTTTGTGACTGACAAGTCCCGCGTCTTGACTTTTGGGAAAAACAGAGGCAAGAATTTCAAAGCTGTCCCCTTGCACCCCAACACTGTGCTACGATTCATCAGTGGCCGATCTGGCCAATCCATTATCAATGCCATTGGCTTCCACTGGGATGTCTACCCCAGTAAACACGAGAACTGCTGAGTTGTCCTGCAACACTGCAGTGGGGGTATGGGAACCCCTCACCACTAACCACCATCCACCTGTCTCAGGGAAAAAGAAATAATAAAAGGGCATGGCTAAAGTGTGTGTATGGGTGCCTGCAGCTGGGGTCCACCTCTTGACTCTGGGTATGGATGTGTGACTCTCATTTCTGGCTATTCGTCAGACGTCAATCTGGGGAAGAGTGGGAGGATGAGGGAGAGAGGTGTAAGAATCCTGGGCTTTTCTTCATAATTTATTAAGAGGAGATAAGATTCTGGCCTGCACCAATTCTTTTTTTCAAGTGTTTACCCAAACTGGAGTTCTAAGGCTGAAGGTAAGACCTAGTTGTGGTTTATTGCGAAAACCCCAGATGTTCCACTCTCCAGCCCTTTTCTCCCCTTTGTCTTCCCCTTGAGATAGTGCCTCTCCACCAAAAGGCTGTCACCTCACTCTCCTGACCTTAACCCACTCACTGTACATGGGTGGCCTGAGCCATCATCCTTTGTTATTTCCCAGAACCCACCTGACTCCCAAAATTTAGCCTAAGTTCCTGCCAAGGGCTTTGCCTATTACCCCAGCCTAGTTCCTCCCCACCTTTACTCATAAGCCCTGGTGTCCTTGCTCAGCTCTCTCAGACCGCAGTTCTTTCCTCAGGAAGCCACCACCTCCTCAACAGCTTCTACTCTGCCAATATTACCCTCAAAACAAGGACATCCCAAGGTGGGGGGGTGGGGGGGTAGAGATTTCCATCATGGGTTTCCATGAAGAGAAGGGGCTGGTTAGAGTCCAGGGGAAGCATTAGGGTGACTGGATAGATTGAGCAAGGATACAAAGTTGCTTTGGAAATAATTCTTAGGACTCTAGCTCCCGGTCCTAAATTTTTGACAGTTTTTTGTTTGTTTTCTTTTGTGTGTGTGTGGTGGTGATTGGGGGTGGGGGAACTTACTCACTGCTCCCAATAAGTTTATACACATCCCAGAGAATCCCAGTCACATTTCTTCACAATTAGACGAAGATAACAGTTATGCACATGTAATTTTACAAAGAAATATTAACATTACACAAACTTATGCCTAGTCTGCTTTTATAAAAATTCCTTTATTTCTCTCAATTCCATGGAATGGAATACTGTGCCACTGTAATTATATTTTTATTGAGATATAAATCACATAATGTAAAATTCACCCTTTTAGAGTGTGCCATTCAGAGGTTTTTAGTATGTTCACAAGTTGGGCAACCATCACCGCTCTCTAATCCCAGAACACTTTTACCGCCTCAAAAGAAACCCCATCCCCATTAAGCAGTCACTCTCCATTCTCCTCTCCCCCAGGCCCTGGTAACCCTCATCTACTTTCTGTCTCTATGGATTTTCCTATTCTGGACATTTCATACAGATCAAATTATACAACAATGTGGCCTTTTATGTCTAGCTTCTTCCATTTAACATAATATTTTCAAGTTTTATCCATGTTATAGCATGTATCAGTACTTCAATCCTTTTTATGGCTGAATCTGACAGACTTTTGACAGATCAGATATCTGGTCAACTGTAGGAAAGCCTCTGTTTTCACACTATGCCCACTTAAGGCACTGGCACCTCAGAGGCAGCATGGCACAAGGGGGCTAAGGGAAGGGATTGCTGGCTCTTATCTAGTCTACACATTAGGTTTTGGCAGGAGATTATGATTGAAGAAAATATCCCCTTACTTAAAAACTTAAGCTTTAAAATTGCTGAATTAAGCTAATCACACATTTACCAAATATCCCCTGCTAGGATCTGGTTCTTTCCCTCTAGTCAAACTGTTTTATTGGTGCCATAACAAAGGTGTTTTTCATAGGATGCTAAAGGAGCCAAAAAGAAGACTAACTTTCTCTGGGAGGTCGGGGAAGACTGTGTGTGTGTGTGTGTGTGTGTGTGTGTGTGTGTGTGTGTGTGTGTGTGTGTGTGTGTGTGTGTGTGTGTGTGTGTGTGTGTGTGTGTGTGTGTGTGTGTGTGTGTGTGTGTGTGTGTGTGTGTGTGTGTGTGTGTGTGTGTGTGTGTGGTGTAGGGGAACAGTACTGGGCCCAGCTTATGCAGAAATGTCAAGATATGAGAACTACAAGTGGTTCAGTACAGGTGAAATGCAAATCACAATTGGGCCAAAGATGAAGCCTCATGGAAAGGCAGGAACCGCGAATATCATACTGAACTATTTAAACTTTATCTTATGAGTTACAGGGAGCCACTGAAAACTTTGCCCAGGGGATTGATAAGATTTAGAAGAATATATAATTTTCCTGGTATAAGTGGGGAAAATGGACTAAAGGTAAAGCAGGATGAGATACGAAAATAGTTAAAAGACTAGTTCTAGATCAGAAATGATGTCTATACAAAGGCAGTAATATGAGGAAAAGAGAAAAGGGAAGAATTTGAGAGATTTGAGGTGGAAGATAGGCTCAGAAGAACTTGATAACTGAATGCACGAGGGTGAGTGAAGGAGAATCTAGGAGAACTACCATGTTAGTAGCTTGGGAAACTGGGAAGACTGTTATTCTCTGAGATGGGGAATACAAAAGAAAAATTAATTAGCTTTTGGACCCATTGAGTTTCGAAATATAGTTGATTTACAATGCTGTGCCAATCTCTTCTGTACCGCAAAGTGACTCAGTTACACACATTCTTTTTTTTATATTCTTTTCCATATGGTTTATCACAGGATATTGAATATAATTCCCTGTGCTATACAGTAGGACCTTGTTGTTTATCCACCCTATATATAATAGTTTGCATCTGCTAACCCCATACTCCCAGTCCTTCTCTCCCCGCCCCCTCCCCCTTGGCAACCACAAGTCTGTTCTCTGTCTGTGAGTCTGTTTTGTAGATAGGTTCATTGGACCCACTGAGGTTTTGTTTTTTTCTTATACATTTATTTTTATTTTTGGATGCGTTGGGTCTTTGTTGCTGCGAGCGGGCTTTCTCTAGTTGCAGCGAGCGGGGGCTACTCTTCATTGCAGTGTGCAGGCTTCTCATTGCGGTGGCTTCTCTTGTTGCGGAGCACAGGCTCTCGGCGTGCGGGCTTCAGCAGTTGTGGCACGCGGGCTCAGTAGTTGTAGCACAGGGGCTCTAGAGAGCAGGCTCAGTAGTTGTGGCACACAGGCTTAGCTGCTCCGCAGCATGTAGGATCTTCCCAGACCAGGGCTTGAACCTGTGTCCCCTGCAATGGCAGGCGTATTCTTAACCACTGCACCACAAGGGAAGTTCCCCCATTGCGTTTTTTGGGTTTTGTTTGTTTGTTTTGCGGTACGCGGGCCCCTCACTGTTGTGGCCTCTCCTGTTGCAGAACACAGGCTCTGGACACGCAGGCTCAGCGGCCATGGCTCACGGGCCCAGCCGCTCCGCGGCATGTGGGATCTTCCCAGTCTGGGGCATGAACCGGTGTCCCCTGCATCGGCAGGCGGACTCTCAGCCACTGCGCCACCAGGGAAGCCCCCCCATTGAGTTTTTTTTTTTTTTTTTTTGCTGTACGCGGGCCTCTCACTCTTGTGGCCTCTCCCGTTGCGGAGCACAGGCTCCAGACGCACAGGCTCAGTAGCCATGGCTCACACGCCCAGCCGCTCCGCGGCATGTGGGATCTTTCCGGACCGGGGCACGAACCCATGTCCCCTGCATCGGCAGGCGGACTCTCAACCACTGCGCCACCAGGGAAGCCTCCCTATTGAGTTTTGATGTATCTGTGGCACATTCTGGAATGGGGACATGTCTGGATCCAACATTGGGCAGAGGGATATTTGGGAATAAAGCTTTGATAAGAGTTTGATATAGGGCTTAGATTCAGGAGTCACCAGCACACAGATAATGAAGTTCAAGTGATGGGTGTGGAAGAAGTCACCCAGGGAAACTGTAGGCATATAAAATGATAAAAGGCTGAAGTCAGAGTGGACTGGGTAACACCAGAGTTTGACAGTTGGTCCGAAGAAGAAGAATCAGTTAAAGAAATAGAGAATGGAGTGGTCTCGGAGGTGAAGGGAAGGAGGAGTGATGCACTCAAAGGCAAGACAGAAATTTCAAGGAGTGGTTAATGCCTCTGAGAAGTCAAGAAAAGGACAGACTTCAGTTTCTTTAGCTTTGGCAATCAGAAGGTCACTTATAATCTTGACAAAGAAAGTTTTGGCTGGAACCTGAAAGTTGGAGCCAGGCTGCAATTGGTTAAGGAATGAATGGGAAGTGAGGAAATACAGCGGCAAGAATTGAATATTTCAAGAAGTCTGGCTCTAGAAAGGCAGAAAATATGTAAGTAATATTTATGGGGAATGTAAGGAAAGAGGTTTTTTTTGTTTTTGTTTTTTCCTAGACAGGGGAGACGTGAGCATGAGTTAGAGTAGAGGCTGAAGATTCAGGAAAGAGGAGATAATCGATGGAGCAAGGTCTCAGAAGAGATTGGCAAGGATGCTTTATGTAGGTGTTGGAGCAGGAAACTTTAAGAGAGAAGAAAATAGAGTGAAGGTATAGGTAAGTTTGTATGTGGAGTAGGTAAAGAGTGAAACTTGAGGGAGTTAACACCTAGCCTTTACTTGTTCAGTTAAATAAGTAAAGTTACTTGCTGTGTCAGTCAGGTTCTACAAGAGAAAGAACCATGAAGAGTTATACGTACATATATACATAAAGAGATTTACTGCAAATAATTGGTTTATGCAGCTGTGGAGGCTGGCTAGGCAAGTCTGAAATCTGTAGGGCAGGGCAGCAATCTGGAAACTTCCAGGCAGGAGGAGATGGTGCAGAGTCTGCAGGTGGAATTTCTTCTTCCTCAGGGAAACCTCACTTTGGGTCTCTTTTCTTCCCTTCAGAATACGTTATTAGGTTATCAAAACCTACACTTTTAGTAACTTCATTTTATTTTTCAAAAAAGTTTTACCGCTTTATTAAAATATAATTGACAAATAAAAATTGTAACATATTTAGTGTACAAAGTGATGATTTGATATACATGGTGAGTCCCCAAGCTCCCACTGCAGAGCGCAACAGGGAGAGCCATGTCAAGGGAACACAGGGCCAGGCCTCTTGAGCAGCCCCAAGAATAGAGAGGCCTCAACCTGCACAAGCTGATGCAGTCATCCAGGAGACAGCTGAGGTCAAATCCCTAAACAACCATCCCGACAGAACCAATTCTCTAGTAACAGAAGACTCCCTTTTAGGCTACAGCTCATGGATTTCAAGAAAGTTTTTGGTCCAAAAAATTCAAGTCTAGCCAATGAAAGTGTGCAATTCTTGGTGTTATCATGAATGTGGACCTGTATGTGCTGGGGAAAGACAGCAAATACAGACCAATTTTTTTTTCCTAAATTTTTGTTTATTTATTTTTGGCCGTGTTGGGTCTTGGTTGCTGTGCATGGGTTTTCTCTAGTTGTGGCGAGGGGGGGGCTACTCTTTGTTGCGGCGCACAGGCTTCTCATTGCGGTGGCTTCTCTTGTTGCGGAGCATGGGCTCTAGGCACGGGGCCTTCAGTAGTTGTGGCTTGCGGGCTCTAGAGAGCAGGGTCAGTAGTTGTGGCACACGGGCTTAGTTGCTCCGCGGCATGTGGGATCATCCCGGACCAGGGCTCGAACCCGTGTCCCCTGCATTGGCAGGCGGATTCTTAAACACTGCGCCACCAGGGAAGCCCAGACCAATTATTAACATAGGCTATATGAGAGAACATTAAGGATGACTTCAGGTAGGAAGACTATATTAATATGTTTACATGTTAACATGTCATACATGTTTATCTATTTCAGGGAAAACAGTAGGGAGAGATGAAAAATGGAAGAGACAACTAACATTTATTGAGCATCCATTTTAAGTTTGGTACTCTTCAAAATTACCTCATTTAATTGTGACTACAATTCTATTGGAAAGTAGTAGCATTGTTCCCATTTTTCAGATGAAGTCACCAAGACAGAAGGCAGTTGATATGTTTGTAGGTGATGAGAGTCACAAGGGGGGATGTCAGAGGTCACTGTGTCCCCTCCCCACAAACTTACACCCTTGCCTATTCCCCATTAGTATTTAATAACTGAGCAAACCCAAGCAAAAAGAAACTTTTTTTTCCAATTCTCTGCTTCAGTTTGCCATCAAAATGAAATTCACCCAGAAACACTATGAATCTTAGTAGAGCAAATGAAAATGAGATCTGTTATCCTTAGTACAAAATTAGAGCTAAGAAAAATTACATTACTTCACTTGGTCATATTACAAGTATTTATTAGGTGCCTGTGATGTACCAGGAACTCTGCTAAATGTTGTTATTATACTTGTTCAAAGTCACAAACATAGTATGTAGCAAAATCAGGATTAAACTCAGGTCTTTCTGATGTTAAAACCTGGGCATTTTTCACATGTCCTTGGTTTTCAAATATCTTAGAAACAAAATCTTACAAGGAATGCCAACATGAGGATCACACAGTTGGGAAATCATGTCATGCTTCCACACACGAGTTTTGACAAATGCATATGCCTGTGTAACCCAAACTACTATCAAGATATAGGACATTACCATCACCCCAGAAAATTCCCTCTGGGCCCTTCCCAGCCACTTCCTGCCCCCAACTCTCAAGAGGCAATCACTTTTCTGACTTTGTCACCACAGACTAGTTCAGCTTGTTCTGCATTCAATCTGTTATTACATATCATGTAGCCTTTGCACTCATGAGAATAAGAGTGAAAAAGCAAACATCTTAGTATTGTTATGAAAATAGTTTTAACTTTATAGAGACCAGGGACCCCCATTTTGAGAATACCTGCTCTAGAGATTACAATATTTTGTTTTGTTTTAAACGCTAATATTCTTTTTTGTCTTCTCAAGGCAACCTCTGCAGAGCAAGCCTCATCATTCCAGTGAGCACAGCAAACTTGCCTATGCACAGCAGCCACCAAAGGTGACCTCAGTGCCTTTAGGACAGGGCCTGTGTACAGCTCGGCCGGACCCCCGGGAGCTCCTCTGGGTAGTGTCCACCCCACCCACTGTGGCTCTTATGTAATTAATTGTACATGAAATGAAGGAAAGGTTGTCCACGTGGGGGAGACTGGCATGGTTTCTTGGACACCCATGGTGCTCTATTATCTGAGGACTCCTTCTCCACCTCGCCCCCCAAGTCTGGTTCTCTCTTTTCCAGCCCGCATTCTCTTCCTCATCACTGTTGCTATGCCTGCTGTCCCAGATGACCCTCATTTAATCTTTCCAGGCTTGAAGGACAGAATTATCTGCTTCATCCACTAGTCTCTTTCCAATTTTTATGGCGTAAGCTCTTGTATTCAACTTGCCTCTGCTCTCCTTTGCTACTTAAGGATCTAGTTTGGAAGTTTTTTAAAAAAATTACTGTTTCTTTCTCTTGGAATATCAGGTGTTTAACAACCCTAATTTCCACCAGGCAGATGCAGATCTTGATACCCTCTCCTTATAATTCTTTGTTTATTGTCTGTCACCATCACCCAGTCCCACACCCATCTCCCCGGCGAAAAAAATTAACTCCAGGAAAATAAGAACCACATTTGTCTTCTTGTTCACCATGGTATCCCCACCACCTAAGACAGTGGCTAGCACACTACAACTGAACACTGTGAATGGAATTACCTTATTCTGTTTGAATATCAGTTGTTTAACAATCCTAATTTCCACCAGGCAGATGCAGATCCCTAGGAAGCAGATCCAACCATTATTCCCTTTCAAGAGCTGAAGAAATGGAGGCACAAAGAGGCTAAATAGCTCTACTCCAGGCGGCCTGGCAACAAAGCCCCGTACATAAGCTATTCTTTCAACCTCAGAAGCCCTGACTCCCTGACCTATGCTCTTTCCACTATTTCTGGCAGGTAATTTACCAAATATCTGGGAACTGGCAACAAATGTGAAAACATGAAGAGCCCCTGTGTAAAGCGGAGGGAAGACCAAACTGCTAGTCATCTAATGGTTCTCGAAGTGTGGTCTTGGAAATTCTGGAGATCCCTGAGACACTTTCAGAGGTCTCCAAGGTCAAAATTATTTTCATAATAAAACTGAGATGCCATTTGACTTTTTCCCTTGCATTCTTCCTTGGGTATACTGCCGAGTTTTCAAGAGGTTATATGATGTGTGATATTACAACAGACTGACTGCAGAAGCAGACATGAGAATCCTGGTGTTTTGTCTTGAATCAGACATTAGATTTGTAAAAATGTAAAAAATGTCACTCTTGTTACTATTTTTTTGCTTTGGAAAATAGTCATTTTTAAAATTAAAATGTTTTCTATGTTCTATGTAATGGGTTTGTTATTGTAATTTTTGGCAATTTTTTTAATGGAGATATAATTCACATAACATAAAACTTACCATTTGGGGCTTCCCTGGTGGCGCAGTGGTTGAGAGTCCGCCTGCCGATGCAGGGGACACCGGTTCATGCCCCGGACTGGGAAGATCCCACATGCCGCGGAGCGGCTAGGCCCGTGAGCCATGGCCGCTGAGCCTGCGCGTCCAGAGCCTGTGCTCAGCAGCGGGAGAGGCCACAACAGTGAGAGGCCCGCGTACCGCAAAAAAAAAAAAAAAAAAAAAAACTTACCATTTGTAAGTGTTCATTTTAGTGGTTTTTAGTACATTCACTATGTTGTGCAACTGTCTAATTCCAGAACACTTCCATCACCCCCAAAAGAAATTCCATACCTATTAGCAACAGTCCCAGTTCATCAACCTCTTACCATCCCTTGGCAATCATTAATCAACTTTCTGTCTCTACATATTTGTTTCTGTAATTTTTAAGTGCATTAATACATGTTTTAAACTTGTATTCATTTCTAACACAGTAAATATGGATAAATAAAGTCCATATAAACATAAGATCTTTGGGGCCTCAGTTTTTAAGAATTCAAAGGGATTCCAAGGGCCCAAAATTTGAGAACCACTGGTCTAATATTTGGTTTTTGATAGGCTGGACATAATGTCTAAATCAGGGCCCTACCAGGAGCTCAAAGATGGGATGATCATCCCTGGTTAGCTTCCAGAAGGTATAGGGAACTACTTAACAGACGACTAAACCCACAGGACATGGGACCAAGGGTGAAGTTGACTAAGTAACACACCGAGCCATGCTTTAACCCTCACTCCAACGTGTTGAGTGCTGAGTTACAAAGTAAAGAACATCCGAACTGGTCTCCTCGGCTCAGACATGCGACATAAGGGGACACAAATGTCACCTGGCCTCTGCACCCCAGAGTGGCTGTGGGCTCAGCAAGAGGTGAGTGCAGCGTGATTGTCCACAATCCAGCCAGCCTGGGCCTGACCTAAATTAGTGACCAGACGTTAAAGCACCGTTGACTTGTCCTGAGGGCAAGTCCCCAAACCCACAAAACAATTCCCGCCTCACAAGCGCGAGAAACAACTTCTGAAGCAAGAAATTGTAAAACCGAAGACCACTACTAGTCGTTTGGAATATTCGCATTTCCGCGAACATCTTCCTTATTCCTATAATGTGTCTAATTATGCCACTAGAATAGCAAAAATTGTATTCAGTTCAGAGAAATTTTGGGATAAATCGATGAAGTGCCTTCGACCACCCTCTGCTTGATTCGTACCAAAATTCGTAATTATTTGAGGGGGTAAAAAAATGAAGCGAAAACTCTACACTTAACGCAAATCTATGCCTCGAAACCCAGAAGGTAAAAGAAACCCAGTGCCGCGCGGCGCTCACCAGCTCCCCCGACGGCCACTGTCGCCAACGCGTCGGGCTCCGGAGTTTGCGCGGGAGCGCCAGTCGGACGTCAACGGCCGCGTAGCCGACGTGCGCGCAAGCATTCTACTCCGGGGGAAACTTTTTCTTGCAAGACTCGGAGGCGAGCCCTAGAGGGCGGAATAGGGGCGAGGCACAAGCTGAGACTTCCGGCGGCAAGTAGCCGTGATTGGTGGAGCCTGGGAAAGAGGGCGGGGCAGCGGGAAATTCGAATGGAGAGGCGGGCCCAAGGAAGGAGTAGGATGGACGCGGGGGTCCCGGCGCGGAGGCGACGCGAGATGGCGACGGCGACCTCGGGTACGCGAGCCCGGGCAGGGTGGGTGCCGCGGTCTGGAGACTTGTGGGGCGATAGGTCGGAGTCCGGTCCCGGCTCCGCGAGTTGTCCGGGAGACCCAGGAATAGCGCGGGGGCGGGGGGCGGGGGGGGGAGCTGGGAGTATGGCAGTCGTGGGCTGCTTCCTCCTCACTGTTTCTTGCTCTCGACGCAGATCAGTAGACCCGGGTTGAGACCTGGTTCCGGCGCACTTTTGAGCCCAGCGCACTTTTCCCTTGTGAGCTTCAGTTTTCTTCGTAAAATGGGGACAATGACCCATCTCAGATTACAAGAGAAAGCGAGCGAAGAGTAGCTAATACTCTAACCATAGGGACAAAAGGGAGCTGGATGCGCGTCTGGGGGAAGGGTTCATGTATGACGTGTTGTTTGGGTGCAGGGAGATGCCTGAGAGAGGTAAGAGTTTCAGACGGGCTGCAGCTGGGTGAGCTGACAGCATAGGATGTGCTGGGATCACAGAAAAGGGAAATAAGGGACTGTTTGTCTCCTTACGCTCTAGCCTTGGCAGTCAGCGCTATTTTAGGGTTGGAAAGGCTGTTAGGACATTCAGAATCTTGTTCTGCTCTCTTCCTGTAGACTGAATTCTGATCAGTGATTATAATGGGCACCATAGTAATTTATTTGAGACCTTAGTGTTTGTCAGCCTCTGTGAAGAAACAGCTATCTAGTAGGATGTCAAACACATGCTGAGCCCTTGCTAGGTGCCAGGCACAGTTGTAAGTACTTTATGGTGATGAATCATTTAATCTCCACACAATGCTATGAGGTGGTTTACTGTTATTGTTCCTGTTTTACAGATGAAGAAACTGAGGCATAGATGGGTTAAAAAGCTTGCCCAAGTTAACATAGCTAGTAAATATTGGGGTCTGAATTCACACCCAAGCCGTCTGATTCCAGAGCCTCTGCCCTTAACCATTATGCCCAAGCACATGATATTCCTGCTGTCTGAGCACAACACCCCCTCACCCTTCTAAGACCCACTGTGTCTGGTACACAGTAGATATCATAAAAATGCTTGAATGAACATTGTCCCTTCCCTAGAGGAGCTTATAGTCTGTTTCAGTAGATAGTCATATAAATCTATAACATGAAAAGCAACGAGAGATATGTATAACCTGCTATAGGGAGTGCAGAAGCTGAAGTAAACCCTTGGGTATTCTGGGAAGACTTCATTAAGGAAGTGATATTTGAAGTGGGTTTCAAAGGTTGGATAGGAGTTTGCCAGGCTTTGGTGGGATGAAAAGACCACCAAATGATTGATTTCTTTTTTATGATGTAAAGAGAGGCCAAAGATGCTCTCTTTGGCTCAATTTCCTCATCAGTAAAAGAAGAGTTAAGTTGAATGAAGCTTGGAAATTGTGGGAGAGGGGAAAATTAGGAGAAATAATTAGAAGTGCTAGCTTTGCCCAACCTTGAAGTTGCTTTTATGATGAAAGGGCTAGACCATTGGCAGATGTGTGCATGTGACTCTCCATCTGTCCTCCCCTGGACTGTGAGCTTTGAGGCAAGAATGGCAGTGGCCACTTTTATGAAGAAAACAGGAAACGAACAAGCCAATGTTTTATGTTAGTCAGTCAGATCTTAATTTGTTCAGCAAATATTCCCTGAGAGCCTAGTCTGTGCCTGGCATTGGGAATATAAAGGTGAGCAGAGTTCACAGTTACTTGGAGAAGACAGACAAATATGCAGTTACAGTGGAGTGTGATGAGTGCTTGGATGGAGAGCCCATGGAGAGCCATGGGCTCACCTAACAGAGCCTTAATTGGGCAGTAATTTTACAAGGGAAGGTTTTTTTTAGAGGAAGTAAGGTGTAAGGATTTACCTCAATTGCTTGGGAGGCGGCAGGAGGTGGTAAGGAAGATATTCCAGGGAGAGAGAATAGCATATGCAAAGGCCCAAAGGTGTGAGAGAACTTGGTGTGTTGTAGGGATTGAAGGAAATTCATTATGACTGAGAGCTTACAATACAAGGAAGGAAGTGGAGGGAGAATGATTGGAAGAGAATGAGACTGGAGGCAAGGAGACCAGCTGGGAGGCTGTTGAGATGAAGACAACCTTGGCAAAGATTGTGCAGTGGGGATGGAGAGAAGTACACTCATTTAAAAAGGTAGACTTGACAGATGTTAATGAAGAACTGGTGTGGGAAATGAGAGAGAAGGTGGAGTTAAGAAAGACTCTCCCATCTTTGGGATTGGTTCCATTTATTTACATTAGAGAGCATAGAAGGAAGATGGGGTTGCAGAGAGATGGGGAAGGATTCAGTTTAAGATGGGTGAAGTTTGAAATACCTGAGAACCATGTAAGAAGAGGTGTCAGGGCAACAGCTGGGAATGCAGATCCGAAGTTCAGGAGAGCCTGTGGTGTGGAGGTGTCAATTAGGAGTCATCAGCTTTGAGGCAGTAACTGAAGCCAAGAGAGCAGGTGACCTTGCCCATGATTAGTCAGTCAGTAGTGGTTCTCAACTAGGGGCAGTTTTGTTCCCCGTGGGGACATTTGTGATGTCTGGAGACATTTTTGGTTGTTACACTGGTGGGACAGGGGGGTATGTGCTACACTTCCTACAGTGCACAGGGGGTCCCACCCCCAAAGAATTGTCCAGCCCCCAATATCATTAGTGCAGAAATTGAGCAACCCTGATCTGGAGAGAGGATAGAAGGAGTTTAGGAAAAACATTTAAGACTGGCAGAAACTGAGAAGGAGTGAATAGAGAGCTGGTGGGTGGCAGGGAAACTAAGGGAAAAGTAGTTTCCCAAAGGAAAGCAGATCAAGGGTGTTGAATACTGCTGCGAAGTCAAACAGGATGGGGACCTAGCTTGCCTATTGTATTTAGCAGTAAGGAGGTCATTGGTGACCCTGCTGAGGGCAGAAGTGAGTTGCTGCCTTGAGGGGAGTGAGTAGCAAGAGAAAGTGCAATAATAACAATAACAATAGCTTACGTTGCTGAGTACTTACTGCCAGCACTGTGCTAAACATTGTATGTACGTTATTTCTCTGACTCCTCACAGTCTTATGAGGGTAGATACTGTCATTTTTATAACAAGCAACTAAGGCTTCAGCTTCCCTGGTGGTTCAGTGGTTAAGAATCCGCCTGCCAATGCAGGGGTCACGGGTTGGAGCCCTGGTCCCGGAAGATCCCACATGCCGCAGAGCAACTAAGCTCCCTGAGCCACAACTACTGAGCCCACGTGCCACAACTACTGAAGCCCACGCGCCTAGAGGCTGTGCTCCGCAACAAGAGAAGCCACCGCAATGAGGAGCCCACGCACTGCAAGGAAGAGTAGCTCCAGCTCGCCACAACTAGAGAAAGCCCGCGCACAGCAACGAAGACCCAACACGACCAAAAATAAATAATTAATTTTTTTAAAAAGGTAACTATCCAAAAACAAACAAACAAACAAAAACTAACGCTTGAAGAGGTTAAGAAGCCTTCCCAAGGTCATACAGCTGGTAGATGGAACTTGTCTCCGACTCTAAGGCCCATGGGGATACAAAGATGAAGGGGCTGAGAAGACCCGAGGAATCACATAATGAACTTTGGAGTTAGACCTTCATCTGAAACTGTCACTAGCTAGCTGTTGACTATGGGCAACCTAGCTAACCTCTCTATACTGACGTTTCCTCATTTGGAAAATGGATGAATATATAATAAAACACTTACTGAGCTTTTATCAAGTACCAGTGCTGTGCTAAGCACTTTTACATGAATTACCTTATTATTGCCTTAACAGCCCAACGAGTAGTTATTTTTATTTATTCCCACTTTTACAGGTGTGGAAATTGAGGCACAGGAATGGAAAATCATTTCCCCAGGTTATTTAGTTAGTTGTAAGTGGCAGAGCTGGGATTAGAACCCAGGCCATCTTACCTTGAATTTTTTCCAACCTTGAATTATTACCAACCTGCTTACTATGTACTAGTTACTCTGTTGACATTTTACTTCTTTCAATCCTTGTTAAGCTCTTCCAAGGCCCTCCCCACCCCATTTTATAGACAAGGAAACTGGGGCATATGGATGTTAAATCACTTGCCCAGGGTCACAAGCTAATAAGTGTTAGAGCTGGAATTTAAATTCAGCTCTGTCTAGCCAGAGTCTCTACTCTTTCTTCAACACCAGACTTCCCCTTCCCTTCGTATTGATCACTGAACTTCCTTAAGTGCTTCTGTATCTGCCATCTTCCTCTGTTCTCACCAAAAAAACCCTGGGAAAGATAGGAAAGGAGAGGCTCCTGCACACATTTTTGACAAGTCAGTGAACCTCTTTGCATCTTAGCTTTCTTAACTGCACAGGTGCATCTGCAGGTTTACTTCTGACTTTTAGGATTGCCATGAAGGTCAAGTGAAAACTAGATGCCAAGTGCTTTGTAAACCTTACAGTGAGAAATGGTGTTACTAGCTTCATTTGTCAGATGAAGGAACAGAGGCCCAGTTTTTGTTTTTTTTTAATATTTATTTATTTGGCTGCGTTGGGTCTTAATTGTGGCATGTGGGATCTTCCTTGCGGCACGCAGAATCTTTTGTTGCGGCATGCGGGGTCTAGAGTGCACGGGCTCAGTAGTTGCAGCACACGGGCTCAGTAGTTGCGGCACGTGGGCTCAGTAGTTGTGACGTGCGGGCTTAGTTGCCCTGCGGCATGTGGGATCTTAGTTCCCCAACCAGGGATCGAACCTGCGTCTGCTGCATTGGAAGGCGGATTCTTAACCACTGGACCACCAAGGAAGTCCGAGGCCCAGTTTTTGGAATGGACTGTCTGCTATGTGTATAACTTACTTATGCATAAGTTTCTTCCCAGGGTTAGTCCACCTTTTTGTCCTGCTGTTTCTGTGTGGCCAGCCTCTTGCCTTATATGAGGCCTGTGGTTCCCAACAACCAGCTGCTACCACCAGCAAAAAAGGAGAGAGTCAGAGCTACCAAGAACTTTCCCATGTACCCAGTTGGTACATCACAGGGAGGCAATACGACATCCTCATTAGAAGCAGATTTTTAGAGATGAGATCTAGGTTTGAATTCTGCTGTTAGCTGTGAGTTACAGCATGGTATCCTCCAATATAAAATAGAGAAATACCCTCCTCGTAAGATTTTTTTCAGCCCATTCAATCCTCACAGAAATAGACTTTTTTTTTTAGTTTTATCTTAACTGTGTTTTCTGATGATAAAAATAATTCATAATCCCCCCCCCAGCCCCCTGCCAAATGACTTAGATTTAATTATGGGAAGCAAACTAAACAGAAATCTTACCATAGATGATTGCATGTTAGCGCCTTTGCAAACTGAGCTGGGACAGAAAGGGACTGGGGTCTGCTTCTTAACCTCATCCCTTCCAAAGATGTCCACAGTGTCATTATTATTATTATTATTTAATGCAAACATTACAGCATTACAGAACTGGGTAACATAGAAAATAAACCCACATAATCCCCCATTGAGAGAAAACCATCATTAACAGGTTGGCGGTGGGCATATGTATGTATGTATGTATTTATATGTATAATAAACCAGGTAAGAAACAAAGGCACAGAAAGGTCAGGCAGTTCATTGACTGATTTTAGATAGGGGCATATGTCAACTCTTTTAATCCTAGAACAACCCCATGAGGTCCTGGTCTGCTACACCTTGACTGATCAAAGTGTGTCCCACCAGCAGTAGCAGCGTCACCTGGGAGTTGCTAGAAATGCAGAACCTTAGGCACCTCCCCAGGGACTGAAGCCAAATTCATATTTTAACTAGATCTTCCAGGTTATTTGCGTATACATTACAGTCTACACCCCACTGGACCTACTTACTAAGTAGGATAGGAACTGAGGCCAAGCTTGGGGACACCCACAGCATGGCCAGGGTGGAAAGAGCTTCCCCCAAAATGAGCTGTGGCCCCCAGCCCTCCCAGTGGTATCCGCAGGACCCCAGCCTCCAGGCCTCCTTCCCTGCCTCTGTTGTCAAGGTTACGGGGGTCTCTAGTCTACTAAGATGCTGGGGTTTTGTTCTGCTTATTCCTCTGAAGAGCAAAAAGACACAATGTAGATTATGGTACAAGATAAAGTAATAGCCGCATGGCTCCAGGCATAAAACACTGAGGTGCTTGGAAGAGCTGCTGTGCCTCTACGAGTGTCTTCACTGGTAAAATGGGACTAACAGAAGCTACCTCTCAGTGACACCATGGAGATTAAAGTGTGCCTAGCATGTAGTCAGTGCTTCATAAATGTTAACGTTTGCTAAGTACGCAATCTGGTTTACAGTCCCAGCCTATAGATAATCTCTCTCCTTCAAACCCCACCGCACCCTGCCCCAGTGCACTCTGCCTGAGACCATGTATTTGATTCATCTTTTTCTTCCATCCTGCCCTTCTGTGCTCGCCGTCACCAAGAGAACACAGTTCTCCTGCCTCACCAGTTCTCCAAGGGGGCCGTGCTTTCACACCTCCAGGCTTTTGCACGTGCCTTTCTTTCTGCCTGGAATGCTTGGCAGTGACCCTACTCATCCTTCAGGGGTCAGCTAAGTTAACTACCTCCTCCTCCAAGACCCCTACCCTTACTTCTCAGCAAAGCTACCACCATACTTCACACCTAAAAATTGTCTTCTTCCAGGAGCCGGTCGCTGTCGGCTAAGCAAGGTGGGAGCTGGCCGGCGCCCACCTCCAGCTCGAGTAAGGGTAGCTGTGCGACTGCGGCCATTTGTGGATGGAGCAGCTGGAGAAAGTGATACCCCCTGTGTACGGGGCCTGGACAGCTGTTCTCTAGAGATTGCCAACTGGAGGAACCACCAGGAGACTCTCAAATACCAGTAGGGTTCAGGCCACTCTCCCTTCTATCCTCTCTCTCGTAGGCCTGCTCACACTATCACTTGCCCAGACAGTTTCTCAGACCTTCCTCCTCAGGATCCTTGCTCCTTCCTTAGCACAGCTTTGTTCGCCACACCTTCGTTTGTTCATTCAGAAAATGTTCATAGGTGCCTACTGTGATAGGTTCTCTGTAGGATACTGTGGGGAAAACTGGGGGCTGAATCAGACACAAGTTACTGTTCATGGTCTTACAGGGGAAATAGGCACAAAGTGGGGAAGGAGCAGCAAAGGTAAGCAGGGGAGCCCCACCTCGGGTCTTGGGGAGGTGTGGGAAGGGTTGGGGGAGCACAGACCAGCTAGCCAACCCAGGCTACAGCTGGGTGGTGTTGGAGACAACCACTTACGTTTGGGGACAGAACTCACAAGGGCAGCTACTTTAAAATTCCTTTGGAGATTTAAAGTTCAGCCTCCTTGGCCTGTTATTCTAGGCCAGAGGGTGGCAAACTACAGTCTGCAGGTCAAATCTGCCGAGAATCTTTTTTTTTTTTTTTTTTTTTTTTTTTTTTTTTTTGCTGTACGCGGGCCTCTCACTGTTGTGGCCTCTCCCGTTGCGGAGCACAGGCTCCGGACGCACAGGCTCAGCGACCATGGCTCACGGGCCCAGCCGCTCCACGGCATGTGGGATCCTCCCAGACCGGGGCGTGAACCCATGTCCCCTGCATCGGCAGGCGGACTGTCAACCACTGCGCCACCAGGGAAGCCCTGCTGAGAATCTTTTTGTAAATAAAGCTTTATTGGAACACAACCACACTCGTTTATTTACATATTATCTGTGGCTGTTTTCTGCCCGAAGGCAGCGGCAGAGTTGAGTAGTTGTGAAAGGAACCATGTGGTCCACAGAGCCCCAAATATTTACTATCTGGCTTTTTATGGAAGAAGTTTGCCAACCCTGTTCTCGGCCCTTGACAATTTGGTTTCAGTTTCTTTCCAGCCTTATTCCCCCTAATATATGCTACACTCCACGTATACTAATCCCTGCTGTGGCCTTAGCCACAGCTTCTCTGCTGGAGTGCAGTGAATGGACTACAGGTGTGTTGAGTCTCATCTAGTCATAAGCAGCATCCTCTCTTTACTCCATTACTGTGTACAAATACTACTTTCTGTATATCCTGTGATATACCCTGCCCTTTCATACCATGTCTTGTTTGTGTGCTATTTTTGATAGAGTATCTTTCTCTTCTCTGGCAAAATCCTCCTTCCCCAGGCAGAGTGCTACTCCTCCTTGTGCGTTCCCACCTTCGTTTCCTGAATTGCAGCAAAGTATGGGTATCTATCTATGCCACCAGGCTGCAGAACTCCCAAGAGCAGGGACATCAAATTCATCTCTGTGTTTCTACGCCAATACAGAGACTGGGATGGAACGGTGTTCAGTGGGTGCTTTCTTAGGTCTTTGTGCAAGAAAAAGGATAGAGACTCTTAAATCTGAGACCAGTTTTATCCTCTTGGTCTGGGCGAGAATGGAACCCTCCACTAATCCCCTCCTTTCTTCCTGCCTGCAGGTTTGATGCTTTCTATGGGGAGAGGAGCTCTCAGCAGGACATCTATGCAGGATCAGTGCAGCCCATCCTAAGGCACCTGTTGGAAGGGCAGAATGCCAGTGTGCTTGCCTATGGGCCCACAGGAGCAGGTGAGGAAGCCAGATACAGAACAGCTATGGGTCAGAAAGGACTCGGGAGTGGGGAAGAAATTCTCACAGCTCTTTCCACTCCTTTTCCAGGGAAGACGCACACAATGCTGGGCAGCCCAGAGCAACCTGGGGTGATTCCCCGGGCTCTCATGGACCTCCTACAGCTCACAAGGGAGGAGAGCGCTGAGGGCCGACCATGGGCCCTCTCTGTCACTATGTCCTATTTAGAGATCTACCAGGAAAAGGTGAGGCCCCTTTCTTATCGGGGAGGGAAGAGACAAAGGGTCAAAATCAGACCCAGTTCTGGAACATGAAGCTCTGCTCTAGCAAGAAGGCGTAAGACCTGGAAAGACAGAGATTGGGGTAGTGGATGGCACAACTCTGAGAATCAGCAGAGAAAAGGAGCCCGATAGCCAGGAAGTAAGCAGCCTGTAACTGGAGGATTGGCCCTACCTCCCACTGCTCAAACAGGTATTAGACCTCTTGGAACCTTCATCAGGAGACCTGGTGATCCGAGAAGACTGCCGAGGAAACATCCTGATTCCGGGCCTCACGCAGAAGCCCATCACTAGCTTTGCTGATTTTGAGCGGCATTTCCTGCCAGCCAGTCGAAATCGGACAGTAGGAGCCACGAGGCTCAACCAGCGCTCCTCCCGCAGTCACGCTGTGCTCCTGGTTAAGGTGAGGCCCACTGACAGGGGTGAGGACCAGGGAAGCCCCTGGAGCCTGAGCTAAACTGGAGCCCTTGCTCTTACCCCCAGGTGGATCAGCGGGAACGTTTGGCCCCATTTCGCCAGCGGGAGGGAAAACTCTACCTGATTGACTTGGCTGGCTCAGAGGACAACCGGCGCACAGGCAACAAGGGCCTGCGGCTGAAGGAGAGTGGAGCCATCAACACCTCCCTCTTTGTACTGGGCAAGGTGGTCGATGCGCTGAACCAGGGCCTCCCTCGGGTGCCCTACCGGGACAGCAAGCTTACTCGCCTGTTGCAGGTCAGGCCTCCCATCTCGGGTAAAAGGAGCTGGAGAAGGGGGTTCTCAGGCCTCCTGGGGTGTTGGGGAACAGCAGTCAGATAAGGGGAAGGTGGGGCTTCTGACCCACCCACCCTGCCCCATCCCCGTCCCTTAGGACTCTCTGGGTGGCTCAGCCCACAGCATCCTGATCGCCAACATTGCCCCTGAGAGACGCTTCTACCTAGACACAGTCTCTGCACTCAACTTTGCAGCCAGGTCCAAGGAGGTGATCAATCGGCCTTTTACCAATGAGAGCTTACAGCTTCATGGTGAGGACTGGGGTTGGTAGGAGTGGAAAGGCCCATTCTGGACAGCTGGGGAGTTTGCTGAGTCCACCAAGCATCAGCATAGAAGTTGACACCCCCTTTTTCCCCTACCCTGCCATCTTCCCCTAGTCTTGGCACCTATTAAACTGTCTAAGAAAGAACTGCTAGGCCCATCAGAAGCAAAGAGAGCCCGAGGCCCTGAGGAAGAGGAGACTGGGAGTCCTGAACCCCCAGCAGCTCCATCTTCTACCTCCCAGAAACTCAGGTGAGCAGAGAGGGAGGGGTCTTGGGCATATTCCCTTTCCTGTTGTGTCTGGGTCGGGTGCAGAGTAGCATTGGGTTTAGCCTGTCAGATCCTTGGGCTGTAATCTTGTTCTTCCACTGGATTCACCCAAAATCCTCTACTGAATTCACTGAAGTGCTAAGATCAACCTCCAGCCTTGACGCTGCAGCTGGGGGCCATAAGGAGGCTCCCCCTTGAGCTCCTAGCCCCGCCTTTCTGTTTTCCAACCCCTTTAGGCAGTCAGCAAAATCTCACATTTTGGCACCGATGTTTCAAGGATGAGTACTTTTGCTTCTGGTTCAAGGAGTAATGAGGACCCGGTCTTTCAGGTCCCAAGGGTAAGAGCAAAGCAAAGGAGATAAGAGATGAAGAGAGATGTCTCATTGAGACTCAGTCTGTATGTTAGAGTCCAACCTTTCTGTCACTTTCCATGGAGTCAGTTGCTGTCCTAACTTTGCCCTGCTTCTACCCTCAATCCAAACAAAGCCTCTCTAACCCAGGGAGGTGTGTGGCCTCCCTCCCTGGTTCTGATAGCCCCACCTCATGGCCCAGTATGCACTAATATTCAGGTCACCCCTGTTTAGTGGTCTTGCTTTCCGTGTCTGGCCACCTAGCCCTTCAAGGAACCAGCTGCAGTTTGAACTTTGTCCTTTTTCTATCCCTAACCCAAATAAAGCTTCTCTAAACTCTATAAGTCCTAAGACTAGAGGCGGCCAAGGATTAGTGTACAGTCTGCCCCAGGGGACTATTGTAGTGAAGGATGGCATACATAAAAAGGTGCCTGGTGCTTGTGTTCACTTGGAACCCCATCTCCAATCCTGTCCTTCTTAAGCCATTTGTCACCAGTCCCCTCTCCTATGTGTACAGACTGAGAGAAACACACACACCCATACATCTGTATTATGTGTGAAACAGGCATGGTCTCTGTCAGATAGGCATCTTGGGTAATCTCAGAGAATGGGGCACATCAGACCTAGACAGACCCTGCCTTCAGGGAGCTCAAGTTTCAGTAGAGGAAGCAAGATGGGAACATCAGTATACGATGCAAGGTCGATAGTACAGAGCACAATAAGGAAGGAGGATCCTCTTGTTCTGTGAGAGCCGGGAAGGAAGAAATGACTTCTGTGTTCACCCATATTTTCTGATCCTGCTCTTCTAGGCACTTATACACAAAGAACAGGACAGTCTCTGTCCTCCAGGAGCTAGTTCACAGTGTAGGAAAGAAGATATACAATCAAGCTGGCATCGTGGGAAAGGGGGCATCAAACTGACTTTGAATGATAATTGAGATCAGGTGTGAGGGGAAAAATTCCAGACAGAAGGAACAAATGTTAGACATTACCATGTTCAGATTAAGTCAGGACTCTGTTTGAATGGGCCTTTCCTACTGCTCACAGGAGAAAGGCTTGGCATTTGAGGTCTTCAGTAGTTTTCAGAGCCCTGCTGAAGATGACCTCCTCTGAATCTTTCACCGACTACCCCTCCAAATGGACAGGCACCTGGCCCTTGCTATCACCTTATCACTGTCTCTTACTTTGTTAGACAGTGAGTGCCTTCAGGGCAGGGTGGTGTCCTAGACCCCATGAATACCTGCCACTCAGGTGTTCATTAAATGCTTCTTCTCATCTGATCTGGCATCCCTGAGAAGTTACTTGGGCAGGTAGAGATCAATCCCCCTTCGCCTGAAGAAGGCACAGCACCCAGAGAGTCTCGATGACTTGTTCAGGGTTGCCTAGCAAGTTAACACCAGGGTTCTGGAACCACAGAAACACCACGTTAAGGCAGGATGAGGGGAATCTGCGGCTGGAGAGGGTGATGAGAGAAGAGGTAAGTGGGGAGTAACCTCTTTGTCTGCTCAGCCCTCTACAGAAGCTAAATAGCATGGACCCAGCTATGGTGGAGCGCCTTCTAAGCTTGGACCGTCTGCTGGGCTCCCAGGGGAGCCAGGGGACCCCTCTGCTGAGCACCCCGAGGCGAGAGCGGATGGTGCTTATGAAGACAGTGGAGGCGAAGGATCTGGAAATTGAGGTAAGTGTTGGGGGGTTGAGGCTGGGATTCCTACTGGCCTTGAGAAGCAGCCTGAGGATCTTCAGATAGGGAAGGACACTGAAAGGCTGGACCAGCATCCAGTTTTCACCCAACACTGGAATCCCTCAGTTCTCCAGCTTCTGCTTGAATGTCCTTAACATGGCTGAACTTTGAAAAATAATTGAGGTCAGATGTGAGGAGGTGAGAGAAAAAAGAATTCCAGGTAAAAGTACAAATGCAAGACACTGCCATTTCCTAAAACTCAGTGCATATTAAGTGAGGACTCTCTGCTTGAACTTCCCTTCAGTATTTCATAAGGAAGCTTGTTCCACCTCTGGACAGCCCTGATTATTAGAAAGCCCTTAATTACATTGGGCTCCAGCTGTCTCCTGGTAATTTCTCCTGTTGGTCCTCGCCCTGCCCTTTTAAGGCCTCAGAGCCCTGCACACTCACTGTCCTAATCTACTGCCCTAAAGTTGGTTCTGGGTCATATCTCTCCCTGATCCTTTCTAACAGAGGCTTAAGATGAAGCAAAAAGAACTGGAAGCCAAGGTGCTGGCCCAGGAGGCTGCAGACCCAAAGGAGAAAGAGAACTACTCTCCCACAATGCTCCGACCCCTTGCCCGCCGCACAGTCACAGTGGCTAAGCCCCTCAAAAAGGCTGTGGTGATGCCCCTACAACTGAGTAAGTTTGGCTCTGGCGGTCAGGAGGGCCCAGATAACAGAGATCTTAGAAGGAAGGAGGTGTTTGGAGCAGCTGTCCTCATGTCACTCATGTCCTCCCACCATGGGAAGGGGGAGGAGGATGTGAAATAAGAGCTGGGTGCACTGCTCCCGGGCATTTAGTACCATGGGGTAGACTGACCAGTGCATGACTGATTATCATGCAAGACCAACTGAGATTAGTTTCAAATACAGGTATAAGAAAGGCCGTGTGGAAACAGAACAAAAGAAGATTAACTCAGGCTGGAGGGGAACTGGGGAATCAATGATGGAAGAACCAAGTGGCTACTGGGGGGCTGAAAAGTGGCCTCTGCTGTGATTCCAGCTCACAATTCTTGCTTTCAGTTCAGGAGCAGGCAGCATACCCAAATGCCGAGATCCATATCTTGAAGAAGAAAGGCCGGAAGAGAAAGGTGAGACTAGCAGAAGGCTTAAGCTATACCTAGAACCCAGGAGAAGTAAGGGGTAGAGAGCTCTAGTGGGAAGAGTACTGGCCAAAGAGTTACATGGCCTGTCAGAACACTTATCAGCTATTTACAACTCCTCCAAGTTGCTTACCCTCTGAATGCAGTGATGTCTCACAGGGCATTTAGGATGACATGCAGTAATATGAATGTACTTAGTGGGCTGGGTGTCCATCACCTGTTACTTTCCTTTCTTCGTGATGGCTCTTACTCTCAGTAGCTACTTACTAGGTACAGTGTGCAGCCTGGGTCCTGTCCTCTACAAACTTCAGAGCCCATTTAGGCAAACAGCCTAAACAGTCAAGAAATGAAACAACACTGAAAGACCTACCTAAAAACTGAGATGACATCGGGAGTGTGTCACTTGTTGAGTACCTTCTATGTGCTTTCCTAGGGGTGAAAGAGCTTATTCTTTCCTTTTAGAAGTGAGGAACCAGATTTAAGAGCTTACTATGTGTTTTACATTCATTAACTCATTTGATCTTCACAGCAACACTATTCTACTCTTTCACAAGTCGGATAAAATGAGAATCAACCCAGAGAGTGACCAGAGGGAAGGGTTTTGGGACAGACACTGTACAGGAGGGAAAAGAAAGAGAGGCTGGGGAGGGCCGGGAGGTAGGTGCTGTTAGGTTCCTATCCTTGGCAGAGGAGTCCAGAGTGGTGAACAGCACCCGGCAGTAAACCACTGCTGTTACTGCTGTTTCTGTCACTCACCTCCTCCTGCCTCATAGCTGGAGTCCCTGGATGCCTCAGAGCCGGAGGAGAAGGGTGAGGACTGCTGGGAGCTACAGATCAGCCCGGAGCTACTGGCCCATGGGCGCCAAAAAATATTAGATCTGCTGAATGAAGGGTCAGCCCGGGATCTGCGCAGCCTGCAGCGCATTGGGCAAAAGAAGGCTCAGCTCATCGTGGGCTGGAGAGAGCTCCACGGGCCCTTCAGCCAGGTAATGGCCCAGGGAGGACAGCCCCGGAATGGAGTTGGGTGGGGGGAGCCTGGCATTCCCTAGACCCCTTCCCCATCGCTGCTGTCCTGCCAGGTGGAGGACCTGGAACGCGTCGAGGGCATATCCGGGAAACAGATGGAGTCGTTCCTGAAGGTGAGCTCACGAGACTCGGGCCCCCTCCTCCCTCTAGCCTGTGCCCTGCCCGGCCCTAACGCCGGTCTCCCTTTCCCTCCTGTGTTGCAGGCGAACATCCTGGGTCTTGCCGCGGGCCAGCGCTGTGGGCCCTCCTGACTGCCGGCTGTCCTCCTCCCTCTGCCTTTTTTTTTTTCTTTTTAAATCCTAGTGTAATTGCTTGTCCTGTAAATACAGTTTTCACTCCGTTGCTTCAGCCTGATTCTTGGGACTGCGAGGGCGGGGCCGGGGTATAATTGCTTTTGGGATGGGCCACAAGCTTTACGGGTTAACTTCTTTGGGCGCCATCTTTGGGAAAACACGAAGCAGCGCAGGATTGTAAATAAACCGCTGGAGTGGGAGGGGGAAGGGACGGTGGCCGAGAGGACACAAAAAGCTACCGCGAGAGTCCGAGGACGACAACCGTTAGGCGGGCGCGCGCTTAGAGTTTAGCCCCGCCCCATCCGTACCCCCGGCGCGCGCTCCCCTACTCTCCCGCTCGGCAACGACAGCGAGCTTGTGCGCGTGCGCGCGAAATAACGGCCGCTGGTGGAGGGAGGCGGGGGGTGGAATCTTTGAGGGGGGAAAGAGAAGCCGCCCCGTCTCCCGCGCGCCCACCACCTGCGCCATCGTCAGCCAATCAGAGGCCGCCTCAGGGGTCTCGCGCTTAGGGCGACTCCAGCTGCTGGGTGGCTCCCCCGTCCCTCCTCCCGCCAGAGTCCCTCTCGTACCTCCCCCCTCCCGCTGGCCTCGCGCGCGCTCGCGCTCGCGCCCGCTCCAGCCTCTTGTGTGTCCTCGCGCCCCCCGCCCTCCCTCCCTCCCCGCGCGCAGTGTGCTCCGCTCCCCCCCACCCTCCTCCTCCTCCTCCTCCCCCCCTCCCGCCCGCCCCGCGCGCCTCCTCCCCGGGTTCCCCCTCCCCCACTGCCGCCTCCTCCTCCTCCTCCTCCCGCCCCAGGGTGAGCGCGAGCCACCTCCCTCCCTCCCTCCGCCATGGATCCAGGCAACTGGAGCAGCTTCATCTTCCAGGTAACAACCCCCTCCCCCGCCCCACCCCCCCCCTTCCCACACCCCCTCCCGCCCCGCCCTCCCTCCCGTCCCACCCCCCCTCCGCGCGCCCGGTGCGCGCGCAGCTGTCCCCCTCCCTCCCCCGCGCCCTCCCCCGCCCTCCCCGAGGCGCCGGCTGGGCGCGCGCGCGGCGGGGGCCGAGGCTGCTCCCTCGCTCCCCCCACCCCGCCCCGCCAGGCTCCAACCGCCGCCGCCGCCGCCGCCGCCCGGGCCCCCGCCCCCGGCCCCCGGCCCCGCGGGGCCTCCCGCCCCCACCCAGGGGGCGTCGCCGCCGCCGTCTCCGCCGCGCTCCGCGGCCCGCCAGGCGCCCTCCTTCCCTCCCTCCCGCCGGCCGGGGTGCGCGGGCGGCGGGGCGGCCCGCGGGCCATGCGTTCGGCGCGGCCCAGCCCGGCCGGCCGGGGGCGGTGCCCCGAGCCCGGGCCCCGCGCGGCCCGCGCCCCCGGCCCCCGCTGAGCCCCGGGGGCCCCGCCGTGGCCGAGGCCATGTTCCCCGTGTTCCCTTGCACGCTGCTGGCCCCCCCCTTCCCCGTGCTGGGCCTGGACTCCCGGGGGGTGGGCGGCCTCATGAACTCCTTCCCGCCACCTCAGGGTCACGCCCAGAACCCCCTGCAGGTCGGGGCTGAGCTCCAGTCCCGCTTCTTTGCCTCCCAGGGCTGCGCCCAGAGTCCATTCCAGGTGAGTAGGGGCCGGCCGTGGCGGGCCGGGCTGGGAGGGCGCCGACCCGCGGCCGCGGCCCACACGGCGCCTTGTTTTCGCAGGCCGCGCCGGCGCCCCCACCCACGCCCCAGGCCCCGGCGGCCGAGCCCCTCCAGGTGGACTTGCTCCCGGTTCTTGCCGCCGCCCAGGAGTCCGCCGCCGCCGCAGCCGCGGCCGCCGCCGCTGCCGCCGCCGCCGCCGTTGCTGCTGCGCCCCCGGCCCCGGCCACCGCCTCCACTGTGGACACAGCGGCTCTGAAGCAGCCCCCGGCGCCCCCTCCGCCGCCCCCTCCGGTGTCGGCGCCCGCCGCTGAGGCCGCGCCCCCTGTCTCTGCCGCCACCATCGCCGCAGCCGCGGCCACCGCCGTCGTTGCCCCAACCTCGACGGTCGCCGTGGCCCCGGTCGCATCTGCCTTGGAGAAGAAGACAAAGAGCAAGGGGCCCTACATCTGTGCCCTGTGCGCCAAGGAGTTCAAGAACGGCTACAACCTCCGGAGGCACGAGGCCATCCACACGGGAGCCAAAGCCGGCCGGGTCCCTTCGGGTGCTATGAAGATGCCCACCATGGTGCCCCTGAGCCTCCTGAGCGTGCCCCAGCTGAGCGGAGCCGGCGGGGGAGGGGGAGAAGCGGGTGCCGGCGGCGGAGCGGCCGCAGTGGCCGCCGGTGGCGTGGTGACCACGACCGCCTCGGGAAAGCGCATCCGGAAGAACCACGCCTGCGAGATGTGCGGCAAGGCTTTCCGCGACGTCTACCACCTGAACCGACACAAGCTGTCGCACTCGGACGAGAAGCCCTACCAGTGCCCGGTGTGCCAGCAGCGCTTCAAGCGCAAGGACCGCATGAGCTACCACGTGCGCTCACATGACGGCGCTGTGCACAAGCCCTACAACTGCTCCCACTGTGGCAAGAGCTTCTCCCGGTGTGCACGGGGCTTCGGCCGCCCACTAGGCGGGTGGGGAGGGAGGGACGGTCGGCGATGGAGGTGGCCTGGCCTTGGCTGGTGGGGAGGGAGGGAGGGAGGTTTCTGAGAATGGGGACAGGGAGCCACTCCCAGGGAGGAGGGCGGACAGCCTCTCCTGGTTACCAGGGAGCAGGGGGTGGTGCTTAGCAAAGGAGGTGGGTTCTTGGGTTGTAGGACAGCCTCAAGTGGGAGGAGGCCGAGGCAGCCCTGCACCAGAAGAGGGATTTCCTGCCTTACCAGGATTCTGAAACCCCGGGTTTGGGAGAAAATGTAGGGACCCAGGGAAAGGCCTGCTGTACAGTGTTAGGCAGACTCGGGGACACCTCCACACTCCAGGGCCCTAACCCCAACCCCAACATATCCCCAGGCCGGATCACCTCAACAGTCACGTCAGACAAGTGCACTCAACAGAACGGCCCTTCAAATGTGAGGTAGGAAGCCCGCCTCCTCCTGTCCTGGTTTTCATGATTTTGATCCTCATTGTAGTTGTCTGAGTTCAGCCTCTCAGACCCCCTTTTTCTCTCTCTTCTTTTTGCTTTTTCACTCCATTTTTTCATCCCTTCTTCAAGGCCTCATCATCTCACTTCCATTTCCTACAGATCAAAGATCCCCAAGGCTCTGATTCCTTTAACCTCTTGCCCCTCTCTTCCTACTCCCCGAAGCTTTAACTCTCCTGACACCCCCCACGCCCCTCCCCCCTCCCCAGAAATGTGAGGCAGCTTTTGCTACGAAGGATCGGCTGCGGGCCCACACAGTACGACACGAGGAGAAGGTGCCATGTCATGTGTGTGGCAAGATGTTGAGCTCGGCTTATATTTCGGACCACATGAAGGTGCACAGCCAGGGCCCTCACCATGTCTGTGAGCTCTGCAACAAAGGTACACGCTGAGAGGTGCCGGGGGTGGGGTGGGGGACAAAGGGTGGGGACAAAACCAGAGGCCCTTCCACAGATGTGGGTTAAAGGTGCTGTAGCCAAGAGCTCGTGGCATCTAGAGCCCTTTCGAAAGCAAATGAAGCAACATTGGGATGACTAAACATCATCACTAAGTTCGAAGAGGTCATGGCTTGAGGAAATGATCTACCAGAAAGAGTTCACCTCTGGGTGTGTGTGGGGAGATGGGAGGGGGACACAACTGCTTTGGGGAAGGAGTGGTCAAGAGAGCCAGTTCCCAAGGGTCAGAAGGCAAGGTTTCAGCTGTGCAGCCACAAGTTCTTGTCTTCAGCTCCTGGGGCAGGTGGAGTACAATGGCAGGGATTTAACAAGTACTCGCCCTGCCTCAGTAGTAGAGAAAGCTGCTTTTAAACAAATTCACTTCTTCACTGAGTAACCGGTCTGAGACTACATGGGGCACTGGAGGGAGGGGACACAGCCGTCTCTGCTGAGGGTCAACTCTTCAAGTGGCTAGGAATCAGTGTCCGGTCACCCCAGGAGAGATCCCCCAGCCACAGAGGATGGGTTCTGTGGATACCAAGGCCCAAAAGCCAACACCACTCAACCAGTTCTCAAGCTCAGGGAGGAGCTATGCCCCACCAGCCCCAGCAGAGTAGTTGGCCCCAGGCTACCAAGGATATGGTGGGAGGAGGACAGGGCCATCTGAGGAGGGTGTCCCCAGCCTAGGAGAACAACCCCGTCTCTGGGGTCTCCGCCTGGCTGACCCCCACCCCCCCATCCCAATCCACCCCCCCCCCATAGGCTTCACCACGGCAGCATACCTGCGCATCCACGCGGTGAAGGACCATGGGCTCCAGGCCCCGCGGGCTGACCGCATCCTGTGCAAGCTGTGCAGCGTGCACTGCAAGACCCCTGCCCAGCTGGCCGGCCACATGCAGACCCATCTGGGGGGGGCCGCCCCCCCTGTCCCGGGAGACGCCCCCCAGCCACAGCCCACCTGCTGAGGGGGACCCCCGCACCCACCAGGCAAGGCGTGGGGCATGGCTGGGGGGGGTGGGATGGGGCGTGTGGGACGAGGGGGCTCAAAGGGCCCAATAGGGGATCTTAGGAAGGCCAGGGATGCCCACCTATCACCCAAGTTAGGGAGACTTCTGGGGACAGGGAGGGCCTTTCAGGAGAACTGGGTAAGGATGCGGGCCAAAATCTCTGGGGACCAAACAGGAAGTGAGCAACGGCTGTGTCCCACGGGAGGCTGTCTGGGAAAGAGTCTGGGGCAAGGGGCAAGATTCTTGACATTCAGATTGCACTGTGATTTGGTGTTTCTCACCTTACAGGTACAGGTGAGGTCTGTCCAATGGCGGCAGCGGCGGCGGCGGCAGCGGCGGCGGCGGCGGCAGTGGCAGCCCCTCCCACAGCTGTGGGCTCCCTCTCGGGGGCCGAGGGGGTGCCTGTGAGCTCTCAGCCACTTCCCTCCCAGCCCTGGTGAGCTCCAAGTTGGTGGGGGGGAGAGGGGAGAATGGAGGAAAGTCCCTTGGTACCATCTCCTCTTCCCCTCTCTCTTCCCACCAATTCCTCACTATTTCCCCCATCAACCAAGGAGCCTCCAGAAGGAAAGGAGGAAGAAGTGTTTTTCTTAGGGGAATTCGCTAGGTTTTAATGATTTGTTTCTCCTGCTCCTCTCTTTTCCCTATCAGCCCTGACCCCACACACACCTGTCCCCTCGGTTGTGTTGAGGCCCCCTGGACAGTGGGCAGGGGTGGCAGAGGACAGGAGTGGCCACTGCCCTCACCCCCTCTCCTCTCTGTAACCCCCTGCCCTGCCCTTCCAGGGATTTGTGAGCCTTTCCCTCGATGGTCCTTCTTGCTCTCCTCCTTCCAGTGTCCCCCTACTGTTTGCTGCCCCTCCCTGGGGAGTTGGTGCTTTTTTTTTTTTTTTTTCCAGGGGGAGGGAGGAGAGGAAGGAGGGAAATCAAAGATTCTGTCCCAGAGAGGGGGAAAGGTGAGATTTGAGGAGGGGCAGAAACAGGGAAGGCAGAGGTTATACTTTCATAAGGTGGGGTGGTTTGGGGTCAGGCCCTAAACATCATCCTGCTTGAGAATCTGTCAGGGGAAAACAAGTCAAGGGGAGCAAAAGAAGGAGCCACTAGGGCCAGAGGCAGGACAAGAGAGATGGAATCTTAGGGGGCCAGGGTCAATGGGGGGATCCAGGGACTAGAGGTGCTTCCTGGGGGTGGGGGGAATGCAGCCACAGTGTCTCCCCCTTCCCTCTTCCACCCCAGCTCCATCCCTGGCCTTTTCTTTTCATCCCTCCCCCCGCGACAGAAGCTGTGGCCCTGGCCATGTCATCGTGTTCCTGTGTCCCCTGCATGTTCCCCACCCTTCACCCCCTCCTTTTGCGCGGACCCCATTACAATAAATTTTAAATAAAAATCTGTCTCTGACTCAGTGAATGAATTGCTCTCACCAAGCCCCCTGTCCCCACCCCTAAGGGGATTCTTAGGCCTGTTGTCTGTCCCAGTCTTGCTCTGCCCTGTGCAGCTCTGGGGCTCTGGCTCCTTCCTCCCCAGAGGCAGTATCAGTGGCTGCAGTCCAGATTCAGGGTGGGGCTGAGGCTCCGGTGACTGTGGAGAGCACGTTCCAGGACTCCGGAGTCTCTGGGGAATACCCAGTCAGCACAGGCCCAGAATAGCCCCTGGAGGTTTGAAGAGGCCTGGGTCAGAAACCCAAACAGTTGTGGGCCATAAATGCTGCTTTCCCCCATCCAGGCCGATTGCCTGCTGCTCAGCCCAATACCTGCACACCCTTCAGGCCCTGGGAGTTGATGGATGATGTAGCTGCGAAAAGACTGGGCAACTCTGAGCCCTGAGACGGGGAACAATGAGGTTGAGAATAAAAACTGCACTTTTCCCCACTTGTTCTCTTCATTCTTGGTGTGGTCCAACCTGCTCTTACTCTGCCGCAGCCCCCTCCTGCTGTTCCAGACTGCCTTGCAGCCTCTACCCTGCCCCCTGCAATTCCCTTCCCAGTCCTTGCTCTGACCCTTACAAGGACCTTTTCTTGAGCCTTCCAGTACCCATTTCTGCTGCTGCTTCCTTGGGGGTAGAGGGACTTCCTGTTCGGCAGGCTCCCTTTTCTTGAAACCCCACCCCGGTCATCCTCTGCAGCCTCCCCAAGTCTTGCCTCATCTCCTCTTTCTGCTTGTAGGGGTGCCTCCACCTGGTCCTGCCTGTCCCACTGGTCCTGTCTCCTCGCAGACCCCTCTCCGTTTCCCCCAACCCCCTGCCTCTGCCAGGACCCCCGGTGACCGTTGGCGGGAGGGGGCTGGGGCATGGGAAGGCGGCACCCCCAGGTGGCGCGCGGGGGAAGGGCCAGGGAGCAGCGCGAGTGGTCCCCCGGCCGGTTGCCCAGGTAACGCGGGGCCTGGCACGCGTGGCTCCCTCCGGCTGGCCGAGAGGGGCGGGAGGCGTGCAAGGGGCGGGGGCGGTGCGCGGCAGCGGAGCGTAGGGGAGGGGACCTGAGAGGAGGGGAGGAGGGGATGAGCAGAGGGGAGGGGAGACCCGCCGCCTCCCTCCCTCGCTCACTGACTTGCTCCCTCCCGGGCTGCGGCTGCTGCAACCGCGGCGGTGGCGGTGGCGGCGGCGGCGGCAGCAGCGGGAGCAGTTTGGAGGCCGGCGTCGAGGTGAGACGGGAATGGACTGAGGCTGCGGGTAGGAGTGGACGGACAGACAGCGGACGCCGGGAGGGCTGTACGGGAATTCGGGCGCCTGGCGGACTGGCTGGTGGTGCTGGGCGCACCACGCCAATGGGAGGAAGCGGCGCCGGTCCCCCGGGGGCGAGGAAGTCCCTGGGAGAGGGGCTGGGAAGGGGCTCAGAGGAGATGCCCAGGTCCCCCAGGGAGGGGCGCGGGCGTCTACGCCCCAAAGGCGCATCAAGCAAACCGCGCTGGGCGCCCAGGGAGGAAGGGAGGATGGATGCAGAGGGAGTGGAATGCGAGTTTCGGGGTTCTCTGCCTAGTCTGCCTATCGGAGTGCATGCGTCTCTGAACAGCTTGTTGATTTTGGGGCGCTGTGGTATCTCCTAGGATCTGAGAGTCTGGATCTTGTTGGGTGGACCCAGGAAGAGACCATGGGGAGGATCCTGTTTACAAAAGGGTTCATCTTCCCAGGGCTCGCTAACCAGAAGACTGAGCAGAGCACTCCTCCCCAGAGATGTCCCACCCCAAAGCAAAGGAAACCCCAACTTTTCTTCCTTTCCCCAGAGGCAGCCCAAGGCTGGCCCTGAGATAGGAGCATTGCCCTCTTGGGCTGCAGTGCTGAGAGCTACCTCTTCCCTCCTCACACTAAGCCTGTCTCCTCCTCTTCCAGGATTTGCTGCTGTCTCTGCTGCTCTATCCTTCCCACAGAGGCCCTCTCCCCTCTCCTATCTCAAGATGGCAGCCAGCAGCTCTGAGGTCTCTGAGATGAAGGGGGTAGAGGAGGGTCCCCAGACCCAGGGAGAAGGGCCTGGCCATTCTGAAGCCGGAACTGGTCCTCCCCAGATCCCAGCTGGGGTCCCAGATGAGCCAGAGACCCTGCAGCCAGGCCTAGACATCACTGGGCCCCCTGTGGACCCAGAGCCCAAGGCTGGGCTGGCTCCAGAAACCACAGAGATCCCAACCGTGGCCCCAGAAACAGCTCAGGCCAGAGACCTCAGCTCAAACCCAGGAGGGGAATCAAAGGCCAACTCCAGCACCGAAGAAACATGCCAAGAGCTAGCATCCAAACCAGAAGTGAGCAAAGAGGCCACTGCAAACCAGGGGTCCAACCTGGAATCCGCAGCCCCACTTGAGCCAGCCTCAGAGCCTGCTCCCCAGCTGGACCCCCAGCCAGCTTCCCAGCCCACCTCCAAGCCAGTCCTTCAGCCGGAGCCCCCTACCCAGGAGGACCCCACCTCTGAGGTCCTGACTGAGAACGTGGGAGAAAAGCAGGAGAATGGGGCAGTGGTTCCCCTGCAGGCTGGTGATGGTGATGGGGAAGAGGGTCCAGTCCTCCAGCCTCACTCACCACCCTCAACAAAAACCCCCCCAGCCAATGGGGCTCCACCCCGTGTGCTACAGCAGCTGGTTGAGGAGGATAGACTAGGAAGGGCTCACAGTGGGCATTCAGGATCTCCCCGAGGTAGCCTGAGCCGCCACCCTAGTTCCCAGCTGGCAGGGTCTGGGGTGGAGGGGGGTGAAGGCACCCAGAAACCTCGGGACTACATCATCCTCGCCATCCTGTCCTGCTTCTGCCCCATGTGGCCTGTCAACATCGTGGCCTTCGCTTATGCCGTCATGGTGAGCCCCAAGGGACCCTGGCCCAGGCCTGCTGTGGCTCCCAGCTTCCTGCCAGTGCTGGGACAGAGCCCCAGGAGTAACCTTGCCTTCCCTCCCCTTTCTGCATGGACCTCACTTCCCAATTACAGGGCCTTTCCTTGCCTCTTCCTAGGATTTCACCTTCTGAGCCCTACCTCTTCAGGTGGGAGGGAAGTTGAGACATTTCACACAGCCTTACTGACCTGTGCCCTCCTCCTGCTGCCTCTCCAATCCTCTTCCTCCCTTAACCACTGCTACCAACTGGCCTGTCTCCTTTGGACGACTCTCACACCTGATCCCGGCTGGGCTGGTGCCCCCACCCCTCACCCTAACCCCAGTCCCGGAACAGCCTGCAGCAGGGGGACGTGGATGGGGCCCAGCGTCTGGGTCGCGTGGCCAAGCTCTTAAGCATCGTGGCGCTGGTAGGGGGGGTCCTCATCATCATCGCCTCCTGCGTCATCAACTTAGGCGGTGAGTGGGGGTCTGGGACAGGCCGGGAGGAATGGAAGGGTTGGCAAGGGCAGCTTTACTAACCCCTGCCCCTGATCTCTCCTGTCTGTCCTCCCTACTTCTTTGTCTCTCCTTGTCTCCCCTCCCCCCCCCCCAACTGTCTCTGTCTGTCCCTCCCTCTCCTCTCCCACAGTGTATAAGTGAGGGGCTCTGCCCTGCATTCCGAGACTTTTTTTCCTGTTGGGAGCTGCCTTGGGCCCATCCTCCCCTGCGGGGAGCCCAATCCATGGCCCAGGCCCGCACCCATAGGGACCAAGGGAGCCTGAGCGGCCTTGTTTACAGCTTCTTTCCTGCTCCTGCATCCTGCCAGGCTCCTCTGCCAACCGTAGGCCTCCCTTCTCCCTGCACTGTTTCCAACTTCCCTGCACTCCTGCCTGCATCCCCTCCAGCCTCTTGGCTTCCCTATCCCTGCACTTCTGGAAACCTCCTTGCACTTCTGGAAACCTCCCTGAACATCTCCCAAACTCTCTTTGCTCTCAGCCTCCCAGCATCTCTCCCCACCTTCCTGCACCACAACCTCCCGAGAATTTCCTGCACCTCAACCCTGGTCTCCCTTTCCCAACTTTCATTGTCTCAGCATCCTCCCTCATTCCTTTCTTCCTTCTCTCCTTATTCATCTCCCTTTCCCTCTCCACATCCTCCACCCCCTTCCTCTTCCTGCCTCCTCATCGCCCCTCAGCATCCTCCCCTCCACCCTCCTCCACCGTTCATTCTGCAAAAACTCCAGCACTTAGATCAGGCTGGGGGAGGGGAGCAGTGTCAGGAGAGGGCTCCCTAGCCCGGGCTCCGACTGTTCTCAGCTGGGACCACCCAGGTCCGGACGCCCCCATGGTGCCTCGGGGTCGCAGCGCTGGCAAGACAGGCCTCGTTTGGAGACTTGTGCAGGGGTGGCCAGTACTGTTCCGAACACGCACCTGAGAGAAGGGAGGGGCGCTGCTGTTGACCCTCCCCGGTCAGCCTGAGTTGACCTTCCCCACCTGGGCTTTTTAACCCAGTCAGAGAACTCGTTGGGGCTGGGGTCATTCACGTGCTTTGTAACGAAAGAACCCAAAAAATAGGACCAAAGCTCCCAGCTGCAGGGAGCAAGGGAGGGGCGGAGAGGTCTATGATTATTTTTTAAGAGGACGAGAGAGGTTTGGGGGGCGGGGACAGAACCACAACGCGGTTCCGAGTTGGCGGGGTCTTTTTTCCCCCTAAAAAAAGAAAAGTGTAGGGAAAAAACCTAAAAGTCTAAAAGCAAAACAAAACAAAAGGATACGCCAAACGGATTCTCCCTTTTTGTATGCCGGATGCTGCATGAGTCTGAAACACCAATAAACGGAGACTGCATGAGACTCGCCTCCAGCCTCAGTTGGTCCGTACGTGCGTGCGCCGCTGGGGCCCGAGGTACTGCCTCCTTTCGGGCAGAACCTATTGGGTGGTTTGCGCATGCGCCGCCCAGGTGGCCATCTTTACTATGGGCCGAAGCCTATCATTCCGGAGCGCCTATCTGCGCATGTGCAAGCCTTCCCTTGCTTTCCTCTTCCAAGTAGCTTTGACTGAAACTGAGCCTCCCGCGCGATCTCTGTGCGCCTGCGTAGTGTGACCGTGCGCAGCCCGGGAGGCGGGTCTTAGCTCCTAGGTGCGTATGGCAGCTGAGGTGGCGAAACTTCGAGGTTTGGGGAGAGGGTGCCGGATCCAGGTGTAGAAAGGGGAGGTATCAAGGCGAGAAGAGCGGGTCCGCTCCTCTCCCGCCTGGAAAGTGGTTTCTGCCGGTCCCTGGGAACACCGGAGTATCGGATCTCGATCCGTGGGGGCGGGGTCCTTGGAGGGGACGGAGCGACCCCTCTTGGGAACAGGCGGTCTATTCGCAGGGACTGCTGTTGGAGTCTGATTGGTTAGAGAGACATTCCCTAAACCCCTGGGGAGCCCAACCCTTGGGGTTGGGGGATCCCCAGTTCAGTACTCCTGCATCTCCTATCATCGCAGGGCCCCTTCCCTAGTGACATATGTCCCTTGTCCGGGGCCATGGAGACATTGCAGCCACCACGGCGGCGCCTCTGTCTGAAGAAGGGGAAGTGACCTCCGGCCTCCAGGCTCTGGCCGTGGAGGATACCGGAGGCCCCTCTGCTTCGGCCGATCAAGCCGAGGAAGAGGGGGAAGGAGGCCGGGAGGAGACTGAGCATGAGGGGTCCGGGGCCGAGGAGGTGCAGGGAGAAGCCCCCAGCACTGAGGGGGAAGAGCATGCCAAGGGAGAATCCGAGGACTGGTGCGTGCCCTGCAGCGATGAAGAGGTGGAGCTGCCCGCGGATGGGCAGTCCTGGATGCCACCCCCCTCGGAAATCCAAAGGCTCTATGAACTGCTGGCTGCCCACGGCACTCTGGAGCTACAGGCTGAGATCCTGCCCCGCCGGCCACCCACACCTGAGGCCCAGAGTGAAGAGGAGAGATCCGATGAGGAGCCAGAGACCAAAGAGGAGGAAGAGGAAAAGTGAGGGCACGCCCTTACACCTTGTCCTTGAGGCTGCTTCCCTGATGCCGGGAGGAAGTAGGGAGGGGAGGTGGGACCCAGGAGCATGGGAAGTGGAGGGAGGGAAGAGAGCTGGAGAGGAAGAGCCAGCAGGCTGTGGAGAAGTGGGGGTGTTTGGGGGGAACCACCCTCACCTTTCACTCTCTGTCCCCCTGTCCCAGACCGCACATGCCCACAGAATTTGACTTTGATGATGAGCCAATGACACCAAAGGACTCCCTGATTGACCGGAGACGCACCCCAGGTACAGACAAGAGGGGAGAATTGGGGTGGTGGTGAAGGGCCTCTGCTTCCACTTACTCAGAAAGTGACTCCCTAAAAGATGCCTTTGCTTGGTGCCTTGCTATCTACAGAACTTGTTTCAGGAGAGAGCATGCCCCCAGTTGTGCCATCCTTCCAGCTGTGGTGGTCCCCTATCTTCCGCAGATAATTCCATCATGCTTCCCATTCCTTTGATCTCAGTCCCCCCCAGAAGGCCAAGTCGTTATCATTATTATCTAGATCCACATCCCTACACTACTGTGTACATCTCCTAATCTGACCCAGTTTCCCATCCCGTGTGCCTTCCTAGAATTTACCCTCGGAGCCATTCTCTTTTTGTTTGCTTGTTTTTTTAATAAATTTATTTATTTATTTATTTTTGGCTGCTTTGTGTCTTTGTTGCTGCGCACGGGCTTTCTCTAGTTGTGGCGAGTGGGGGCTACTCTGTTGCGGTGTGCAGGCTTCTCATTGTGGTGGCTTCTCTTGTTGCAGAGCATGGGCTCTAGGCACACGGGCTTCAGTAATTGTGGCACGTGGGCTGTAGAGCATACGCTCAGTAGTTGTGGCACACGGGCTTATATTGCTCCGCGGCATGTGGGATCTTCCCGGACCAGGGCTCGAACCCAGGCAGATTCTTTTTTTTTTTTTTGTGGTACGCGGGCCTCTCACTGTTCCCGTTGCGGAGCCCAGGCTCCGAACACCCAGGCTCAGCGGCCATGGCTCACGGGCCCCGTGGCACGTGGGATCCTCCCGGACCGGGGCTTGAACCCGTGTCCCCTGCATCGGCAGGCGGACTCTCAACCGCTGCGCCACCAGGGAAGCCCGGCAGGCAGATTCTTAACCACTGTGCCACCAGGGAGGTGCCCCCTCGGAGCCAGTGTTGATTTCTCTTTCTTTTACCCCAGCATTCAAGCCAGCAGCAAGTCTTGTTAGCTCTGCCTGCACCCTTATCCAAGCCACCATCTCTCTTGCCTAGATAGTTGTGGTAGCTCCTAACTGGTCTTCCTGTCGCCAGCCTCAGCAGCCAGAGACGGGTTTATGTTTCAAAACATAAATTGTGTCACTTCTCTGTTTTAAATTCTCCAAAGGATTCCATTTCTGGGGGGCGGGGGTGGGGTGGTGTATGAGTGTGTCAGTTGAGAATCCAACCCCGCCCTCCCCCCAGGGCTTCCATGTAAACTAAAAGATCCAAACCCCTTATCGTGGCCTGTAGGTCATATCTTTCCTGTCTCCCCCAGCTCTACATTTCTCATTGAACAGACCTCCCTGTTCTTGCCCTGGGGCTTTTGCACTTGCTCGTCCCCTACCTGGGATGCTTCTCCCCAGTCTTCATATTTCTAGCCCCTTCTCATAATTCAGATCTTCACTGCCCACCCCATCTGAGGCCCCATCCCTAAACCTCAGAACCTCCAGGACAGGCCTGGAAATCTCTGTTTAATGAGCGCCCCAAGTGATTAGTAAGGTCCAGGCAGGTCTGGTGCACACTGCCTCACTCGCTTCCACATTTCTCTCATTCCCCTTCTCCAGGAAGCTCAGCCCGGAGCCAGAAACGGGAAGCGCGCCTGGACAAGGTCCTCTCAGACATGAAGCGACACAAGAAGCTGGAGGAGCAGATCCTTCGTACTGGCAGGGACCTCTTCAGCCTGGACTCAGAGGATGCCAGCCCCACCAGCCCCCCGCTCCGGTCCTCAGGAAGTAGTCTCTTCCCCCGGCAGCGGAAATACTGAGCGCTGCTGCCCTTAGGGTGCAGAGCCTACCTGCTGGGGCCTTGGCCCTTCTTCCCTGACCCAGGCTGCTGGGAAACTTGGGAAGAGGAGAGACACTCCAAGCTCCCAACACAGCACCTTGCCAGAAAGAGGACATACGTGTATGTGTTTATGTTTTGTATTGAACATCTCTTTGGAGACCTGGGCTAAATTTTCTGAATCTAAAATAAAAAATACCAAGTTATCTTCTCTTAGAGGAGGGACTGCAGCTGGAACCGAAACAGCTGTGGAGAGGCAAAATTGTACGCACCCAGATTGGGAAATTAAAGCCAGATGGGGTAGAAGTGAACTCGGTCAGCACCTGCCCCCTGCCTCGGGCCGAGGACCCTCCCCAGTCTCATGCCAGTGCTGCCAGCTGGCTCTGAGGTGGGAATTCCTGCACTGAGTGAGCTGCAGTGCCTTCAGCTGCAGTAGAAGCAGCCCAGAGGAGAAAAAAACAAAACCAAACAAATGAGAACCAGCTGCAAGGGCCCTTTAAATGCCTAAGCCTCACCCCCTGAGTCTGCCCTGCCCTGCCGGGAAGTCATCTCTAGGGCTGGGTGAAGGAGTTTCCTGATCTGAGGACTCTGTTGCAGCCAGCCACACTTCTGGATGTGAGTACTTCATACAAGCCTCAAAGCCCCAAACCAGTTGGTGGGACCTTGTGTCCTTCAAGACCCTCTCTAGCTCTGTCCTGCCTTCTAGGGCTTGCTTCATCTGGGGCAGGTGGTCTCTGAACCAGAACCGGGAGAAGATGGGTGGAAGCTTAGCCTTGGGAGGCTTTGCTTTCCTTGGAGTTTTTTCTGGCTTCTGAAGTAAAGGTAGATCAACTTGTCATCTTGCCAACACCCTCACCCCTCCTAATCTCAGGCCTCTCTGACCTTAAGCTCCCCCATCAGCAGTAGGGGCAGAGGAAACTTAAGGGGTCCATTTAGATTCCCTCCTGGAGTGAGATTGGTCCCTGCTAGACTCCCCCTGGGGACCTGAGCTCTGGCCTGTCCCTTTGAGCTTTGAAAATGTGACTCGTCCCCGTTGAGATTCCTCAACTCTGCAGACATCGAGGCTTTCCTATTACCCCACTCAGGGCTATGCCAGCTGGTAATAGGCTATGCCACTCAGGGCCTTGCTGATCATTTGAGAAATCATCGGCAGAGTAATCTTAAGGTAGGCTTGATTTCCAGAGGCATGGAGTTTGGTGAGCAAGGCTCTTTTTCTTTTTTTTTCTTTTTGGGACTGGGAAGTGAAAACAGGAAGCTCTCTTGGACCCACTGTGCTTCTAAGATTCTGGGGATCTTAGCAGCATGGAGGGTTGGGGGATAGTAGTAGAGGCAGGTGTGCCCTGTTTTCTCTGCTCCCTGTCTGGGTGGGCTCCTAGATATTATGGGGAGAAAGGCTGGCTGTCACGGGTGCCAACTGACTGCCAGAAACTTCTGCCTGTTTCCACCCTTGGCACACAGTATACTCTGCCTCCCCTGAGGGTGAGGCCTTCTGGACAGGGCAGCTCTCTAAAGCCATGGGCACATAGGGGCAGCCACCTTGAATGGCTGGCCCAGGGAAAGCCAGAGAGCTCTAAGGTTACTCTGGCCTCCTTGTTGGGTGCTGCTCTCCTAGGTTACCGAAAATACCTTTGAACTGCAGTGGCACTATCTCCTGGAGAGTACCCAGCTCCTCCCAGGTCCGTAAGTCCTTGTTCTAGTTTAGAATCTTATTGCCATTTTTGCCGGAGACCACACTACTTCTTGGTTTGGGGGCTCTGCGGTCATGATACCTGAGGTGGAATTCCAGCTCCGTCCTTTGATCATTGTGTGATCCTGAGCAAATTCCTTAATTTGTAGGTTCTTATGGGGATGAAATGAGTTAATTAAAAGCATTTAACACAATACCTGGCACAGATTAAGTTCTTAATAAGTGGGAGCTGTTATGGGGGGGCACTTGCCAAAGATAGAAATTCCAGAGTCGTTCCTGGAAACCTTAGCCTAGTGCGTCTGGGGTGAGGCCTGGGCGTCAATATGACCAGCTGAGTCCTATGATTGGGCGATTTTAGAAAACAGGGGTTCTGCAACCTGGTTCCTGGGTCACTTCCAATCTAGCCAATCTTTGCCTTCAATGACTGGCATTAATTGGCAGCATCTGGAGGTAGGATAGAAATAGGACAAGCATCATCCGGAGCTGGCAGGGCTGTTCTGTCCCCAGAAAAAGCTGCTGCTCCCGAAAAGTGGCCCAGTTGGGCTAGAGCTCAGATAAGATTTTCCTAGGAAGAAAAGGTCCTAAAACTTTGCTGCTACTAAAGAAGTGATTTATGTGAAACAAATTCTCAAGAATTTCCACTATAGTCCCCCAAAGCAGGAAATCATTTCCCTAAATTGGGAAGCTGTCTGGTAAAAACAGCCTCTCTGCAGTCCCTGAGAAATGTGGCTCTTGCATTCTCTAAACAAAGACTAGAATGTTTAAAATCAGTGAAGGGAAACTGCAAAGATGAGTTCCCTGTCTGTGCTGAATTTCCTGTGCATTTTCCTAAACCTAAGTTTGATAGACGTGATGGTGGCAAGGCTGTCTCCAACCTTTCCTCCAACTTCAGGCCTGCTCAGGCCTTGGGACAAGGGGACTTGTGCTGGCTGGGGGTCTACTTGGACCTGAGGGTGAGGAGCTGGGGGAAAATACATGACATTCCCTGCTTTTGAGGAACAGTTTGCCATCTGGGTTCATCTTTGGTCTTCCTCCTCCAGGCCATGGTTGTGCTCCTACTGTGTTTTAGACATGCTCCAGTCTCTAACCCCTTTAACCCCTCCTGCTGTGTATTAGACATGCTCCAGTCTCTAACCCCTTTAACCCCAGGAAACAGTCACTTTTATTCCCACTCCAGTCTAAGAGAGGCTTGGAGGCTAGCACGTGGCCCGAGGTCATATCGGCAGTGACAGAGCTCAGTCTTTGCTATATATTAGAGTCAGTGGAAGAACTTTTCTATATAGCAATGCTAGGACCCCACTCCAGACCAGTTAAATCAATCCCCAGAGATGGGTGGTTTGAAAAGATCTCCAGGTGATTCTGATGTACAGCTAGGCAGGGTTGAGAGGCTCTTATAGACCAGAGCTGCTCATAGTTTAAGGTATGCCCAAATCACTGGGGATCTAGTTAAAATGCTGGCTAATTCAGCAGCTCTGGGGTCGGGGGAACCCAAGGTTCTGCATTATTAACAGGCTTCCAGGTGATGCCGACACTGCAGACCTATACCCAGTGTGGCTGGTCACTTGGGCATCTGCTGTTTAAGATTCACTGTCAGCCACTCACAACTGACACTGAAACTCTGATATGTAATGATATGACTCATTCATTAATTGAATTTTGCTCTAGCAAGTTTACTCTTGAGCCAGAACAGGGCCAGAATTGCCTCTTCACTGGAGGATGAAGCCAGCTTCTCACAGGCTGTTTTGTTCTCTGTTCATCCCTCCATTCTTGGTGTGTGGGATGCAGTGGGGGAGCCACTGGTCTCTGGGACTTCGGGTAAAAGTTGGCTGGTTCTGCCAAGAGCCTCATAACACATGAGGATCAGTGTGATCAGGCAAGGTTGGACGGGTACCAGAGAGCAGACTACGGGGCAGATCTTGGAAGCAGACACTGAAGGGAGGTGTCGGTGAATTTAGGGAGTTGGGGCCAAACTCGGGGCTGGGCAGGACCTTCCAAAGGTCAACATGGTCCTTAGCCGTTGTCTTTTGAGGGCCCTGGTATGTTGGAAGTGAAATGCTCTAACTGTACACGTTATCTGGTAAACCACGGAAGTCTAAATCATGCTGCCTGAGTCGGGTGGTCTCCCTGGTCTGAGAGGCCTCTCGTGAGGCTCACTTCTGGGGACGGCAAGATTGAAAAGGCAAAACCTGTTCTTGGGTGAACTTAGCAGGTGAACTTACATGGAAGGCACAGCTTTAGGGCTGGGTAGGTGGGTGATCAGGGATGTGAGACAGGGTCCTGGTACTGAAACAAGGGTAGCTGGCAAGGGCATGGCCTCGGAATAAGGCAGGAGCCCAGCCTGATTAGCTTTAGGGATGACTCTCAGCTGAGTCAGTGAGCTGGGCGAAGCTCTCGGCCCCCCTGACTGGGCCCAGCTGGGGTGACAGATGGTCGAGAGGCCTCAGCTGTAGGGGGTGAGGGATCGTCCAAAGGAGCCATTGGAGGCTGTTCCCAGAGCCTGCTTCCCAGCCTCGTGTGGCCTTCTAGAGTTTAAATCTTCCCTGTGGGGCTGCACAGACCCTCCTCTTGCAGCCCTAGCCCTTCCTCTCCCCCATCTGGCTTCCTGGCCAGGCTTCCGCCCTGCAGAGAACCAGGAAGAGGCTTCACTGGGCTGTCGGATGCTCCTTTGCTATTCTAGGCCCACAGCTGGGGTGACACAAAAACCTGCCACCTTCCTGATCCGTAAACAAGTGAGGGTTAAGGCCGAGATGCCAGATGGGGTAGGGAGCCTCTGGTGCCAGGTCACATCCTCCAACTGGATAGGGAAGCTGGCCCTCAGCTGTAAGCCACACACACAGTGCTGCTAAGAGCCAGTCTCTGTTCCAAGTGCTTTATGATTAACTCAGTCCTCGTACGTTGGGGTTGATGACCTATCCATCCCCAGTTCACAGGCCAGGAAACGGGTATAGGGAGGGCAAGGGACTTGTCTGAGATCACCCATCCAGTAAGGGTTAGAACCAAGATCCAGGCAGTCCTAGCCCCGGGGTGGGGGTGGGGTGCTCTTGGGGGGCCCTCTCCTGGGGAATGGAAGCACAGCCGGGCAGGATGGGCAGTAGAGAGGAAGGAAAGCCAAGGTCCAGGTAAGAGTGGGGAGAACAGAAAGCAGAAGACTAGCACCTGGATTTTCAAACACTCCCTGAAATCAACAGAAGAGGGAGCTCTGATATTAGAAAAGTTAAGGGAAATTAACTTGACAAACAGGCAACAGAAAAGTATCAAGGTCAAATCCCATACAAAGTTGCAAGAAAAAGAATTGAGGAGCAGAATAATAACCCCCTGATGTAGAAAGTGTACCAAGAAAACAGATCAAAACTGTAACCTCTTTGAAAATGAGGTAAGACATTAGGAAACAATACCAGGCAAAGCAGCAAATCAGAATTGTAAATAAGCCCAGGTAGTCTGGCTGAATCCATGTCCCTCACCATTGTACTGCACTGCCACTGGAGAGAAACAGGACCGGGCATTCCATCGGGATTCTCATCCTGATGGTACCACCAACTTGCTGTGTGGCCTTGCATGACTCATTGTCCCTACCTGGGACTCAACTAATTAGATCCACACTGTCTAATATGGGATCAACCAGCCACATTTGACTAAATTAAAATTAAACACGAGCTCCCGAGCGGTCTTGAGCTCACACCCGGCTTCTCAGCCTTAACCTGCGTGCCGCCATCACTGTTAGGCTAGGCACTGCTGCCTGCCGCGGCACTGCTGCCTGCCGCGGCGCTGCTCGGTAGCAGCAGTCAGTCTCCCGGACCAGCCCCCCGGGTCCCGCCGCTGTTACCCAGTCAATTCGCTGCTACTCCCATGGGTCACATGAGACAGATGGAGGAGTTTGCTGCTCGCTGGGTGACATACTTCAATAAGCCAGATATTGATGCTTGGGAATTGCGTAAAGGGATGAACACGATTGTTGGCTGTGATCTGGTTCCAGAGCCCCAAATCATTGATGTTGCTTTGCAGACATGCAGACGCTTAAATGATTTTGCTAGTGCAGTTCGCATCCTAGAGGTTGTTAAGGACAAAGCAGAACCTCATAAGGAAATCTACCCCTATGTCATCCAGGAACTTAGACCAACTTTAAAAGAACTGAAAATCTCCACTCCAGAGGAACTGGGTCTTGACAAAGTGTAAACCCCATGGATGGGATTCCCGAGAATTTACTGATAGTGCTACTCGATTGTAAACAATCACCTGGAAATATTGATGATAACATATTACCTTATTTGAACAAGTTTTCCTTTAAGTACCAAACCATGTAACATAACTTGGACTTTAATAAAAAGGAAATGAGTTTGAACTGAAAAAAAATTAACTAATTAACATTTTAGTTCCTCAGTGACACTGTCCACATTTCAGGAGTTTGATAGCTGCATGTGGTCAGTCCAAAGACAGCACAGATTAAGAATATTTCCATCATTGTAGAAAGTCCTTTCGGATGATGCTGAGTTGGAAGGTTTTAGAGAGGAGCCACACAGGTGATGTGAGCGCATCAGCGCCAGGGGTAAGACAGCTGGGAGTGGTGGGGACTGTGGTTAAGCAGGAAAGCTTGTGGCCCGTCTAAAGGGCTCGGCTGCTATGTGGCTCTCGTCAGTTTGCCACGTGGGAATGTAAGGCCTGGCTCCTCATTCTTCAAGAGAAGCAGGAATTGGAAGTTTGTGGTAACTCACAATTTCTAAACAAAAGAAATTTTACAGATTGTGTGGATCAAGTAAAACTCTTGGGCCTTGATTCTGTAATTTTGTGGCTCCAGCCGCTTTTTCCTGTGCCAAGCCACTCCCCCTTCTTCCTTCTCACTTCACATTTGTCACCCAGTTTGGAAGCTGTATGGATGGTGGACTAGATGGGGTACCACTCCTTTTTGGTGGTGGCTTCAAAAATGTTGGACCGGGACTTCCCTGGTGGTCCAGTGGTTAAGACTCTGCACTTCCAATGCAGGCGTGGCCAAAAACTTAAAAAAAAAAAAAAAAAAAAAAAGTTTGACCAAAGTCTCGAGGGCAAGGCTTTGAATCACTTAGTAAACTTGGTTCCCTTTGTATGACTCCAGGGGACATGTCCAAAGTCCAAGGCATGCTGGAGGCAGGGATGAGGTTTAAGTAGGTGGTGTGACATTCCTGAACAGGCCAAGCACTGGAGGTAACCAGCCAGGTTTCAGAAGCAGTTAGGGTGGGGGTGGACAGAATGCAGTACTCATTCACTCGCTTTCTCCTTCCCACCCACCTCTACCCATGATGGCAGGGAGTCACAGGTGGCAACAGACCACAGAGAACTGGGGAGGAAAGGACTAGAATACTCCGGTGTTTCTTTTTTTTTTAATTTTTATTTATTTGTTTATTTTTGGCTGCATTGGGTCTTCTTTGCTGCGCGCAGGCTTTCTCTAGTTGTGGCAAGCGGGGGCTACTCTTCGCTGTGGTGCATGGACTTCTCATTGCGGTGGCTTCTCTTGTTGCAGAGCACGGGCTCTAGACGCGCGGGCCTCAGTAGTTGTGGCTCGCGGGCAGTAGAGCGCAGGCTCAGTAGTTGTGGCTCATGGGCTTAGTAGCTCTGCGGCATGTGGAATCTTCCTGGACCAGGGCTCGACCCCGTGTCCCCTGCATTGGCAGGCAGATTCTTAACCACTGCACCACCAGGGAAGTCCCCTTTGAGGTGTTTCTAATCCAGCTGATTCTATGGGAGCATCATTTCCATCAGGGACCCCTTCCTTGAGAGGCGGCCCACATCTAAACAGTTCATCCCAGGATTGCTTAAAGTGCAAGGCGGGAGGGCTGCAAAGATCATGCAAACATTCTTGGGCTATGGGCTAATGTTTGCATACAGCTGGGGCCCTTGGGATCCCCTGAAATAAAGGAGGCTGCCCCTGGAGGAGCCAGGGAGCTCTTCAGAGCCTCTGCCCCCCACCGTGCTGGGGAAGACACACAGCACCGCCAGAGGCTGACCCCCTCTCCTAGCTTGCTGTGCTTCCGCCTCCTACGCTATGGGGGTTGGAGATTGGGGGAGTTTTGATCTTAAGCCCCTCCCAGTACTTCAGGAAGCTTGGGGGAGGTAAAGTAGATGGGAATGAGGGAAAGGAGTTGGCGGAGAACCCTGGGCTTCTGTGGTTAACTGCATCAAGCATCTCTTGGCAGGGATGAGGTCTGGATGGGCTGCCCTGGGTGGGAAGAAAGGAACAGATGGGTGTGGGGACAGTGAAGGATGGCATAATCTGAGCCGGAGGAGGAAGGGCCCATTTCCCCAGCGCCAGCCAGTCTTCATGCCCACCTCATCCCAAGCCCCCTGGACTCATCTTTTGTCTTCTCCCCATCTGTCTTTCACACTCTGTGCTTCCCTGGGCTCAGGAGTCACCATGGCAACTGAAGAGTCCATCATCCGCATCCCGCCATACCACTACATCCATGTGCTGGACCAGAACAGCAACGTGTCCCGCGTGGAGGTCGGGCCAAAGACTTACATCCGGCAGGACAATGAGAGGTTGGTGTTGGGACCGGGCTATGTGGGCACCTGGGGCCAAGGAGGGCCTGGTAGCCTGGCTGCCATGATCGTCCATCTCCTCCTTCCTGTTCTCTGGCTTGGGTGACAGGAAGCTTTCTTTCCCATTCGCCGCCTCCTTCGGGAATAGGAACGGGGGGTCCCCTGGGTCCTCACACTGCTTCTCACCCTCCAACAGGGTCCTGTTTGCCCCCAAGCACATGGTGACGATCCCCCCACGCCACTACTGCACAGTAACCAACCCGGTGGCCCGGGACGCCCAGAACGCCGTGCTGTTCGACGTCACGGGACAAGTACGGCTCCGCCACGCTGACCTAGAGATCCGGCTGGCCCAGGACCCCTTCCCCCTGTATCCAGGGGAGGTGCTGGAAAAGGTACCTGCTCACCTTCCCTGTACCCACTCTACCTGTCCTGCTACCTTGACCTAGGGCTCAGCACTGCTTTCTGGAGGGAAAACAAACTGGGGCCATGGGAGGGGGTGGGAGGTGACATTTGCTGGTTCTCACTGGGACAGAATTGACTTGTTGCCCCTCCACTCACCTTCCCCAAACATCCCCTTCCTCTTCACATGCCCAGGTCAGACCTTTGAGAGCTGTCGGCCCATCTCCGGACCTAATCTTCCAGGCTCCAGAGCCTGCCTGAAGCTCCTGGCCAGTCTGACACTAAATGACTTGTGCCAAGAGTAAGCGTTTCATTCTCTCAAACAGTGCCAGACGCCAGTGGGCGGTGACAGCAGTGGTGGACCAGGTGAGGCCCAGGCTCGGGACGCCTGTGGCCGCTCCCCGGGAAGCCATCGCGGACCTGGAGTGCCAGCCAGGCCCTCGTCCGTGTTGCCCTAAGGCCCTGGGCCGGAGTGAGAGGGCACCCCGCCTTCATTTCTATAACGTTTGTTTACCTTCACCTCCTTGCCGTTTTACACTGTTCACTCTGGGCTCCTCTACTAAGCAGTGCTTCTTGATCCTGGGAGCGCAAGAGCGTGACCCGGGAGCGCAAGAGCGTGACCCGGGAGCGCTGAGGCGTTCCTGGCCACTTAGCTGCAGGCACTTTGGGGAAAATGTGTGTGGAGATACTAAGGGATGAAGAATGATTCGGATGTTAACCCTTAAGGAATCGGGGTGAAGGGGGTAAGAGAATTCTTTGTACTATTCTTGCAACTCTTATGAAGTCCCAACCTGTCACAAATTGAAAATCACCCACATCCAGGTTCTGCCTTAGACAAACTAAATCCCTCTCTTGGAGGGAACTGTGGGGGGTGGTCTGGAACCAGACTTCTTTTTTTCTGGCCACGTGGCATGTGGGATCTTATTTCCCTGACCAGGGATGGAACCGGTGCCCCCTGGAGTGGAAGCATGGAGTCTTAACCACTGGACAGCCAGGGAAAGCACCCCCCCCTTTTTGGGGGATGGGCACCAGCATTTAAAAGCTCCCTAGGGTGGAGAGAACTTCCCTCATCGCTGCCTCTTTAACCTCTGCTTCCACGGCAGCCCCGGCTCACAGCAGCTTATTCTCAGACCCCACGTGCTCCAGGCCAGGAGGGCAGGGCCTTCCCTTCCTCTGAGCCCAGTGCCACCAATATGTTCCTTTTCTACCAGAGAGTCGGCACTCGCCCTCCTTGGAGGCACTGGCCCCTACCCACACCACTTTCTTTCCCTTCACTGAGGCGCCACCTGGCTCGGGCCTCCCTTCCCCGGCCCTCCTGGGAGCCTCACTAATGTCCATGCGATAACCCTGTCAACATCTTGGCCTTCTTGACCTCAAGTCTGACCCTCACATCCTCTGCTTCAGTCCTGCCCAGTGCCGTGTCCACTCTGGACTGGGTGGTTTATTCCCGCACCTGCCCCACCTCTGAAGTTTTTTCTTTAGCTAAAATACTTATATTTTTTGTTGAAGTAAAGTTGATCTACAGTGTCGTGTTAGTTTCAGGTGTACAGCACAGTGATTCAGTTGTACATACGTATATATCTACTCTTTTACAGATTCTTCTCCCTTGTAGGTTATTACAAAATGTTGAGTATAGTTCCCTGTGCTATGCAGTAGGTCCTTGTTGCCCCGCCTCTGAAATTAAGCCCAGCTCCTCCTTAACCATCAGTCTCCCCTTCCTAGTCCTCCTGTGCTGTCATGTTGCCTCCAGGCTTTTGAATCCCACTTCTCTCCTGTCCCTCAGATTCTCTTCCTGGTCTCTCCCTGCCCCAGCGGAACCCTGTTGTTTTAACACACGCTCTTCGTGCACTAGACCTGCGCCCACACCCTGTCCTCGATCGGTATTACCCCCACCTGATCTTTCTGTCCTCTCACTCAGGTAGATACACCCCAACAGTATTATAAGTAGCTAGTGGGATAAGTGGTTCATTCCAGCCCAAGCCCTGCTCATTAATGTTTCCTTCCCAACCAGCTTTCTCTCCTTTCTTTTCCCCCCTGCATGCCTCTAAATATTGATCATTCTCGGCTCTCTTCCTGTTTTCTGCTCTCTCACTCTCAAACAACTTGGTCACCTACTTGGAAATTGAGGCCATCTGGAAGGATCTGGGTCTGTGTCCCCTTTCCTTCCCTGTGTCTCCTTTCTACCTGTTGGAGCCTCTAGGAGGTTCCCCTCCATCCGTGGACCCAGGAAGATGCATCCTTCTATTTCTTGATCTTATCCCCACCTAGAGCTTCTCTCTCCTGCCTTTAACTTTTCTGTTACTGGTGCCTTTCTCTTGGCCAATAAACGTGCTCTGCCTCTTCCATCCTTTTCTGGCCTTGAAGGCTTACTTGTTCACACTTTTCATCTAAAGAATGCATTCATGAGACTGTAAAGTCCTCTCTGACTTCCACCACCAGTATCTGCTCTCCATCCCCAGAGGTATCTACTGTCATCCATTCAGGGTATACACTTCCAGATACGTCTGTGCATCCATGTAAGTGTGTATCCAAAAAAGTATTGGTTGTAACTTATTTGCATAAGAGCTAGCACATTGTCACTTGCCAGTGTATTTTGAATGAACTTCTCATCTTGGTGCGTAAGTCATTTCTTGTTAATTGTTTGTAATTCCATATGATAGAGGTTCAGCCCTTCTCCTGAGTTACCATTTAGGATGTGTCCAATTTATAAGGAAAAACAGTGCTGTGGTGAATATCCTTGTGTGTGTGTGCCCTTGTGCATGCTAGTTTCTTTTTTTTTCTTTTTTTATAAATTTATTTATTTGTTTTTTATTTTTGGCTGTGTTGGGTCTTCATTGCTGCGCTCAGGCTTTCTCTAGTTGCGGCGAGCGGGGACTACTCTTCATTGCGGTGCTCGGGCTTCTCATTGAGGTGGCTTCTGTTGCAGAGAACGGGCTCTAGGCACGCAGGCTTCAGTAGTTGTGGCACGTGGGCTTCAGTAGTTGTGGCTCGCGGGCTCTAGAGTGCAGGCTCAGTAGTTGTGGCGCACGGGCTTAGTTGCTCCACGGCACGTGGGATCTTCCTGGGCCAGGGCTCGAACCCGTGTCCCCTGCATTGGCAGGCGGATTCTTAACCACTGTGCCACCAGGGAAGCCCTAGTTTCTTTTTTGTTTTAAGAGTAGAAACTAATAAGAATTTCTGGGTCCCAGGATATGCACACTAAGTTTGTATGGGCTTTTATGAATGGCCTTGTCAATCTAATTTTTAGCTATCTGCTTTCTCTTTTGTATTTAGTTTTTTTTTTTAATTGGGGTATAGTTGCTTTACAATCTTTCCTATTTACTTTGACAACTTGTACCTGATGTTCTCTGCCCTGTTGCCTCACAAGCGCCTGCATCTGGCCCCCCACCTCCGCTGATCCCACTTTGGCAAAACCCCAAGACATCCTAAGTGCAGACCCAGTGGACTGTCATTCTGTGTCTCACAGACGCTCTCAGCCATGTCCATTGTTGATCTGCCCTCTTACTAAAATTTGTCTGTGTTTTACTCTGTGGATGTCTTTATTTTCCATCTTCTCCCCGTCCCCTCTGCCTTCAGGTTCTGTCCTGAATATCCTGTGCCTTCTTTTTTTTTTTTTTTTCATGGCCTGATCACTTCATCTGTGTTGAAGACACCCAACTCTATACCTTAGCTGGGAACTACAGGCTGTGAGTCCCCTAGCTGCCTATAGGAAGCCCTCTCCTAGATGTCCCACAGTCGCCTCATACTGGCTATCCAAGCCTAACACTTCCCCTTACCCCCAAATCTGTTCTTGTCCCATATTCCCAGTCTCACTTGGTGATACTACTGGACCTAGTCACTCGAGCTGAAAGCCTGTAACAGTGTGCGGGGCAAACTGGAAGGAGACAAAGGAGGCAGCCAGGAGACCAGTTAGGAAGATATTTCCATCATCCAGGCGAGAGGTGTTGGCGGCTTAGGTGAGGGTGTGGCAGAGATAGATAAAGGCAGACCTGGATTTGCAGTGGACAGACAGGAAGTGACGATGGAGTAGATGTGAGAAATGAAAACCATACTGGACTACATGTTCTTCCCAGAATGCTCACACCTTCCTCCTCCTCCTTTTACACCTTTATATCAAAAACCAGCTCTTCCTCTGAGCCCCAGTTCAAATGCTACTCTCTGAGGGCCTTTCCCAACTTCTTCACCTGGACTTCTGCAACCTCTTCCCCTTGACCCGGTCCACAGTCTGCTTGGAGGCATTGGTCTGTGTTTGTCTTATCACCCACTGGAACCTCAACTCCACGAAGATGGGGATATGTCTTGACTCCACCACAACCAGCCGAGTGCACAGAGAAGGTGTCCAGGCAAAGGCTTGCAGGGGCAGGAAACCTCCAGCTCTGCCTCTCCAACCCAGAGTGTGGTCGGTGGATGAAGTAGTTATCTGAGCTTCTCCTCCCAGGGGGCTACTCTAGTTGGAGTAAGGAGTGGCAGGTAACCTTTAATAAGGCTGAGGTTCAAATCCTGATTCTGTTCCTTACTAGTTGTGTGACCTTGATCATGTCCCTTAGCCTCTATGAGCCTCTTTCCTTGCCTTCCTGCTTCCCTCGGATCAAAGATCAAGTGAAATCCTATTTGTAGAAAATATTTGTACAAACCTCTACAAAAGGTTTGGCAGCTTGTGGCTGGGTCCCCCTTCCTGATGGAAGGAGATGTGATGGCTGGAGTACAATGGCTGTCTTGTGACCATGAGGCAACCTTGAAAACAAAGCCTCATGCTTCAAATGTGCCTGTTATAGACGTTTATACCTTCCCACCACCTTATACTTCCTGAGAGCCCCAGTGCACACTGGGCCATGAGATGCTCACTTACTCAGCTTCTCAGATGTTTCTCCCACATCTCCCATCAAGCCCTCTACCCAGTTTCCCACCTGGATTTCTAGTTCATAACAAGATCTGAGCACTTCTGCAGAGGAAGGTGTGTCCTTGGCCCATCAGCAGTGGCAGCCTCTTGCTCTCAACTCCATCTTAGCTCTTCAGACCAGATGGCTTGGGGGCCACACCTACCTTGTACATTCCACTCGGAGTCTTATTTTGGGACATGGAGAGATTGATGCTGTGGACTCTGACCTTCACGGTGTCAGGTTTGACTCCAGGGGTCCCAGCTCTGAATACCTCGCAACCCCCCTTCTTCCCCTATTAGGACATCACCCCACTGCAGGTGGTTCTGCCCAACACCGCCCTCCATCTTAAGGCGCTGCTGGATTTTGAGGATAAGAATGGAGACAAGGTGGTGGCAGGAGATGAGTGGCTATTTGAAGGACCTGGTAAGTACTTCCTCTCCAGCCGGCTCAGGGTCAGAGGTTTCCTGCCCTCCCATTCTAGCACTGATATCTCCTGACCTTCAACACCCATCTCATCTTCCCTTCCCAGGCACGTATATCCCCCGGAAGGAGGTGGAGGTTGTGGAGATCATTCAGGCAACAGTCATCAAGCAGAACCAGGCCCTGCGGCTGAGGGCCCGCAAGGAATGCTGGGACCGGGAGGGGAAAGAGAGAGTGACAGGTGGGGTCTTGAAGGGATGCTGACGGTGGGGGTGGGGGGGTGGGGGTGGGCAGGCTGTGCCTTGACCACAGGGGAAGTGGGGAAGTTTGGGGGTAGCCACTTGTAGCCTGGAGGAAATATTTCCCTGGTATCTCTTGCCAGCTCTTCTGGGCTGCCCCCTGCTGCTTCCCCCCACCCCCTTCAGGAGGCTCTACCCGGATCCTGTGATCATGATCATGCTGACATGGCTCTTCCTTCCCCCCAACCCTTTACCATGAGCTGGGGGCAGCGGCCATGTCTGTTTCTAGGTCAGCAAAGCAGGTGTTCATATACAACTAGCAATTGTGTTTGACAAATGTGATGTATTAACTGAGGTCTTCACAAAGGCCGTGCTTACTGAGCCAGGTGCGGTTCAAATGCTTTACAAACGGCAACTTCTTTAGTCCTCCAACAACCTTGAGGCACCACGACTCCCATTTTCCATATGACATCAGTGAGGCCTGGGTTTATGGCCAGGAAGGGCCAGACTGGAACTTTCCCCCCGGCACTCTTGCTTCTCCAGTAGGCTCAATGACCTCTGCAGCTATAATAGAGGCAGTTCTGCCCATTTTAGGGGAAGGAAAAAAGTCGGTCTTTGGAGCTTAGAGAAGGCCTAGCAGAGTATTGGAATGTAGCAACTTGGGCACTTGGAAGGGCTTTTTTTTTTTTTTTTTTAATCTTTCTGAGGTAGGGATTGGTCTTCCTCTGGCCTCAAAAAAGGAAAACAATGACTCCTGTCAGGCCTTGAGCATAGGGGCAGTGGCATCTCAAAGTGGCCCACAAAATTCTGCAGGTCCCCTGTTGTCTAGGCTGCAGGAGGGGCAGCTGGGGAACAGGCTGGGTGACCTTTGACCCTTGCCTCTCTGCCCCTGGCCCAGGAGAAGAATGGCTGGTCCGTTCCGTGGGTGCGTACCTTCCCGCAGTGTTTGAGGAGGTTCTCGATGTGGTGGATGCTGTGATCCTTACGGAAAAGGTTTGTGCTCTGGAGGACCCTGGGTGGGAGACTCTCAGAGTGGCAGAGAACGGTGTCAGAGAATGTGAAAATAAGATCACCTGAGGAGTGTCCTGGGTCACCTGAAAGGGTTTAAGAAGTCCTCTTGGATTGGTAGACACTGTCACTTAGACCTGGATCATTTAGTGGCCAGTAGGGTTCCCAGATCCCCCAAGGAAGTTAGAGGTGGGTTTATTTAAACCCCCCGACATCTCGCTCTACAGACAGCCCTGCACCTCCGGGCGCGGCAGAACTTCCGAGACTTCAGGGGAGTGACCCGCCGCTCTGGGGAGGAGTGGCTGGTGACCACGCAGGACACAGACGCCCACGTACCAGATGTCTATGAGGAGGTGATGGGGGTCGTGTCCATCACCACCTTGGGTCCCCACAACTACTGTGTGATTCTCGACCCGGTGGGACCAGATGGCAAAAACCAGCTGGGGCAAAAGCGTGTGGTCAAGGTGAGTGTCTCCACGTCACCCAGAGGTGAATGCCTTTGGAGTGGCCTAAGGCCCTTGGACCCCAGTCCCTGCCCTCCTCCCACCCTCGGTACATGTTCTAGAAACACCAAGCTTGTTTTTGCTGCCTCTGTGCACACTTGTCTCTATCCCTTGAGACACTGTCTCATTGATCTTTCTGGCATCCCTGACGTGAGGTCACACATGGCCTCTCTTGTGAGTGCCTCCCTGGCCCTGCACTGTGTCTGTAAACCTGGAAACTCCCTCTAATATTTCACATCCCTCTGTTCTGGAAACTTTGTCATCCTGCGTCAAACAAATCTCTTGGTTTACCCTTCTCCGCATCCTCTACCTCATCCCCTCTCTGAACTATATGTGGGACTAGCAGGGCTGGGCAGACCTTTCCTGTGAAGATCGTAGGTATTTTAGGCTCTGTGAGCCATATGGTCTCTGTTGCAACTACTGAACTCTGCTGTTGTGCCGTGAAAGCAGTGTAGACGGCTTGTAAACGAACCACTGCCGCTGTGTTCCTGTAACATTTTATTTGCAAAAACAGGAGGTAGAATAAATAGGAACAACCCATCAGTCTATCAGCTGATGAATGGATGGAAAATATGGTGTATCCATACCATGGAATATCAGTCAAAAGAATGATGGGTAATCTTTCTGGGGTTGAGGGCACTCATGTTCTTGAGATAATTCAAAAATGTAAAAATCAAAAATGAAGTTCTAATATGTGCTACAACATGGACAAACTTGAAAGCATCATGCTAGGCAATAGAAGCCAGACGTGAAAGACCACATATTGTATGATTCCGTTTACGTGAAATGTCCAGAACAGGTAGTGGGTGGGGTGGGGCTGGGCAGTAGCTGCTACTGTGTATATAGGGTTTCTTTTCAGGACGATAATGTTCTGGGGTTAGGGAGTAGTGATGATGGGCAGCTCTGGATATTCCAAAACAACTGAATTGTATACTTTAAATAGGTGTATTTTATAATATGTGGGTTATATCAAATATATATATATACACATATATGTATTTATATTATATATTAAAACTAGGCAGCGGGCCAGATTTGGCCCAAAGATCAGAGATTACCAACTCTGGACTACACCATCCCAAGGCAACAAAGCATGGGAGAAATAAAGCAATAATAGGTTAATTCTTAACTATTGAGCTTGTGAGAACCCAGACCTTGACAGTTTACAGAACTTTTCAGGGCAGGTTTTTTCTTTGTTTTTTAATTTATCAAGGTATTTATTTATGGCCGCATTGCGTCTTTGTTGCTGCACGCGGGCTTCTCATTGCGGTGTCTTCTCTTGGTTGTGGAGCACGGGCTCTAGGCGCACGGGCTTCAGTAGTTGTGGCTCACAGGCTTAGTTGCTCCGCGGCATGTGGAATCTTCCTGGGCCAGGGCTTGAACTCGTGTCCCCTGCATTGGCAGGCGGATTCTTAACCACTGCACCACCAGGGAAGTCCCAGGACAGGTCTGACCAGATCTACAGGCATTTGTAGAGTGCCTCACAGTCTAGATAATGATTCATTGTATGACATAAGGGTGGGGAGGGTGCTTTTGGGGGCTCCTGTCCTCAGCATATGCCCATGGTCACATGGAGCTGAAGGAGGTACCATCAGAGGCACCCACAGCCCTGGGTGGCGACTGCTCCTGACCCGCTTCTCCCCACTAGGGAGAGAAGTCTTTCTTCCTCCAGCCCGGGGAGAAGCTGGAACGAGGCATCCAGAACGTATATGTGCTGTCGGAACAGCAGGGGCTGCTACTGAGGGCCCTGCGGCCCCTGGAGGAGGGGGAGGGCGAGGAGAAGGTCTCCCACCAGGCGGGGGACCGCTGGCTCATCCGTGGACCCCTGGAGTACGTGCCACCTGCCAAGGTGGAGGTGGTAGAAGAGCGTCAGGCCATCCCGCTGGATGAGAACGAGGGCATCTACGTGCAGGACGTCAAAACCGGAAGGGTAAGCACTGAGGGATGGGCGCCATCCCTGCCATGTGGCCCTGGTGGCGGCTTGGTCCGGGCGAGTGGGTGATGCTGGTGGGGAGATGCATGGTGGAGGTGACAGAAGGGATTCAACAGTGTCGCTAGTAGCATCCAAGCCAGCCGGCTGCTAAATATGAGGGCATTCTCTGGAGTTTTTGCCTTCCCTTTGTCTTAAATATCTAATTTCAAATGTTAGAGCTCTCAAGCAAGAAGATGAACCAGATTTCAGGATGGAAACTTAGTCCCCAGTGCAGATCTGGCTTCCGGCATAAAGGTCTGACTGGGATGTGGCCTAGGAACAGTAAGACCTGACCTCCCTCCCATACCCTTTTCCTGGTGGAATCCCTCCTCTCTGCCTCTCACCTAAACCTTGATCTTGGTCAGACCTAGGACCACATCTCCAACCTCTTTAAGAATCCAACCTACAAGCAGAGCTCAGAATCCTAGGAAATGTTAGTGTGTACTACCTAGTTCCTAGGATTGCATCTGTCCCTGGGATGCCCTCCAGGCTGCCCCATGAAGGAAGATTCCAGAAGAAATAATATCGAGAACTTACTATACGCCAAATTCTTGACACTAGACATGTGAGATGTCATTCATTCCTCTACCCTGTGAGGTTGCCACTATCAGGTCCATTTTGCACACGGGTGAGAGAGCTGCCTAAGGTGAAAGAACTTGCAGAGAGTGACCTTGAACGCAGCCTCCTTCCAGAGACCACATTTAGCCACGATGCTGTCCTACCTCCTGGACCAGTTCCGCCTTAGGGATGCTGGGTAGGACTCTTCCCCTCCTCCCTTTGCCGGTGACATTCCTCCTCGTCTTGCTCTCTCGAGGTGCGTGCTGTGATCGGGAGCACCTACATGCTGACCCAGGATGAAGTCCTGTGGGAGAAGGAGCTGCCTCCGGGGGTGGAGGGGCTGCTGAACAAGGGGCAGGACCCTCTGGCGGACAGGGGTGAGAAAGAGACATGCAAGACTCCTAGGCCCTCCGCTCCCCGGAACAAGACCCATGTGGTCAGCTACCGTGTACCCCACAATGCCGCGGTGCAGGTGTACGACTACCGGGAGAAGAGAGCCCGGTGAGCGGCGGCCTGGGGGCTGCGCCGTGTGGGGCTGTGGCGGGAGGGCCTCTCCGGGCCTCTGACTCCCGGCTCCCTCTGCAGCGTGGTCTTTGGGCCAGAGCTGGTGTCGCTGGGTCCCGAGGAGCAGTTCACGGTGTTGTCCCTCTCGGCTGGGCGACCCAAGTGTCCCCACGCCCGCCGCGTGCTCTGCCTGCTGCTGGGGCCTGACTTCTTCACGGACGTCATCACCATCGAAACCGCAGACCACGCCAGGCTCCAGCTGCAGCTTGCCTACAACTGGTAAGGGGCAGAGGGGAGGGCCAGGGCCCCTGCTGGTGCAGCCCCGGGGGCACCCTGAAGAGAAGAGATGCCGCCTCGAGTGCTGAGCTCACAAGCAGGGCAGAACGCCTGACTCCAAGCCACGGTCAAGGAGGAAACCCAGGGGTTCATGCAAATCCAGTCTGATGCCCAGGGGGAGCGACAGGAAAGATGAGGGCTCACCTGGGGGTAGAATGTGGGGGAAAACGGCAGGAGGACACTCCTCAGCTAAACTCCTAGCGTGACTTCAGCCAAACGTGTAACTACAAGGTTTAAAAAGATGAATCAAACCCAACTGGTGGGAGTGGCCGGGTGGTCAAGAGCAAGTACTCTGAGGCTGATGGGTGTGCATCCCAGCCCTGCCGTTTGCTAGCTGTGGGCCTGGGCAAGTATTGGGTGCTTTCCTCAGTTTCCCAGTCTGTAAAATGACGCTAAGGACATAACCATCAACCTAATGGGGCTGTGGAAAGGATGCTGTGAGAATTAGAACTGTGCCCGGTCCATAGTTAGAGCTCAAATGGCAGTGATGAGGATTGGGGGAGATAAGTCAGGTGCAGAAGCGGTACTCAACAACTCCCAAGCACGCGCTTCTCACCTCTTGCCTGAGTGGCCAGGACTGTGACAAAGGCAGATGGGCGCTGATATCTTTGGGGGCACAGACCCTGGAGCCACACTGCCTGGGTTCAACTTTCTGGCTTGGCACCTGTTGTGTGACTTAGGGTCTGTCGCTTAACCTCTCTGGACCTCTATTTCCTTGTCTATGATGGGGGTAATGCTCATTCCCACCTCATAGGGCGGCTGAGCAAATAAAATGGGAATATGTAAGTTTCTTAGGACTTCACCTGACACATAGCAGATGCTAATTAGCGTTCTCTATCGTGAGACCCTTCCCAACCACAGAAGGTGAAGGTGGGTGTCAGTGTCCTTTTTTTTTTTTTTTTTTTTTTGTGGTACGCGGGCCTCTCACTGTTGTGGCCTCTCCTGTTGCGGAGCACAGGCTCCGGACGCGCAGGCTCAGCGGCCATGGCTCACGGGCCCAGCCGCTCCGCGGCACATGGGATCTTCCCGGACCGGGGCACGGACCCATGTCCCCTGTCCGGCAGGTGGACTCTCAACCACTGCGCCACCAGGGAAGCCCTCAGTGTCCTTTTTGAAGGTGAGAGAGTTGTCTTTGCTCACAGGCACTTTGAGCTGAGTGACCGGAAGGACCCCCAAGAGACGGCCAAGCTCTTCTCAGTGCCCGACTTCGTGGGTGATGCCTGCAAGGCCATCGCGTCCCGGGTGCGAGGGGCCGTGGCCTCTGTCACCTTTGATGACTTCCATAAGAACTCGGCCCGCATCATTCGCACTGCTGTCTTTGGCTTTGAGACACCAGAAACCAAGGGGTCTGACAGCATGGCCCTGCCCCAGCCCCGGGACCGGGCTGTCTTCCCCCAAAATGGGCTGGTGGTCAGCAGTGTGGATGTGCAGTCGGTGGAGCCCGTGGACCAGAGGACCCGGGACGCCCTGCAGCGCAGCGTCCAGCTGGCCATTGAGATCACCACCAACTCCCAGGAGGCAGCTGCCAGGTGAGTGAGGCCTGGGGGCCCGGCTCTCCACGATGCCCACTGGGGGCCCGGCTCTCCACGATGCCCACTGGGGGCCCGGCTCTCCACGATGCCCACTGTGGGCCCGACCTCTCCAGGGTCCCTGTCTCTAGCCTGCTGCCAGGACCTGGGTAACACGGCACCCTGGTGGTCAGCCTGCTGTCCTCCTTACCCAGCAGATAGCCTGGGCTACTTAAGGTGGGAATAGATGCCACCCCTGCTTCTGTGGCTTCTCACCTTGCTTGTGCTGGAACCCAGATTCGTATCTGTGGCCGTCCAGGCACTCTGGGGTCCAGCCTAGCCTCCCCCTCCTCACCTTCCAGCCTTCTCCCCAGGCTCACATGCTCCAGGCCCACCAGCTCCTTTCTGCTCTTCAGGGTGGGAACTCAGCACTGGCTGTTCCCTCTGGCCAGAATGTTCTCCCTGAACGTTCTCCCTGAATGTTCTCCCAGAATGTTCTCTCCTCCTTCTGGCCTCCAAAGGTCACCTCATCGGAGAGCCCTTTTCTTTCTTACCCCAACTGAAGCAGCACCCTCTTTGCCCAGTCATGTTATTGTAGCACCCATTTTTCAAGGAGATTGTCACCGTCTGAAATCATCCCTGTTTACTTGTCCTTTTTTCCCCACTGGAAAGTAACTCGTGTGAAAGCAGGAGTCGCGGTCACAGCCACGTGCCCCTGCACCTAGAATCACACTTGGCTTGCACAGTGCACACGCTGTGCTTTCATTTGCACGTCAAGGGCCTCCCATGGGCCAGTGGTCCCTGCCCTTGGAGCACCTGTTCCAGCTCTGGCCCCATGCCAGTGTCTTACCTAACCCCTCTCCCACCCAGGCACGAGGCTCAGAGACTAGAACAAGCAGCCCGCGGCCGGCTTGAGAGACAGAAGATCTTAGACCAATCAGAAGCTGAAAAAGCTCGCAGGGAGCTCTTGGAGCTGGAGGCTCTGAGGTGGGTGCAGAACTAGAAGAAAAGATGGCAGGGGGTCTTGGAAGAGCAGCTGATGGGAGAGGTGTGCGTGTGTGCGTGCATGCGCGTGTGTGTGTGTGCGTCCGTGCGCAGGTGTCCTCGTGCTGCTGTAGCATAAGTCAAGGGCAGAGGAGGGCAGGGCTGGGCTTTCTCCTGGGTCTCTCTGACTCTGCGCCGTCTCCAGCACCGCAGTGGAGAGCACTGGGACCGCCAAGGCAGAGGCCGAGTCCCGAGCAGAGGCGGCGCGCATTGAGGGAGAAGGCGCCGTGCTCCAGGCCAAGCTCAAGGCAGAGGCCTTGGCCATTGAGACGGTGAGTGGGGGAGATGCCCGTGGAAGGGTGTGGCCTTGGGGTCTGGAAGAAGCCCGATCGCTGCAGTCCCTGAAGCCATGTGGGAAACCAAGTACCCTAACAGAAAGCCCTGTCCAAATATTTTGTGGTTTACAAAGTCTTTTGCCCTATTTCAATTCACTTAATACCTGCTTTGAAGGTAAGGACGATGATTACGCCCATCTTACAGACATGTGCTCCAACACTGGCCCACTTTATGCTAGGTATTGCCTGTGTTTTACATGCAAGATCTTATTTAATGCTTGAAATCCCATTAAGGGTATGAGTTCTCTCCATCTTACAGAGGAGGGAACCGAGGCTTGAATTAAGGGGCTCCAGGGTCACTAGCTAAAAGGTGGCATAGCCGGGGTTCACCCCTAACTGATGGTAAGTTTACCATTCCATCCCCTCCATCTGAATTCCCTCAGGCTTGCTGGCTGGGGCACTTGCTGGACATGTCCAGGGGCCACACGATGAAAAGAATGCTGGGTTTTCCCCTTCCAGGAGGCTGAGCTCCAGCGAGTAAAGAAAGTGCGAGAGCTCGAACTGATCTATGCCCGGGCCCAGCTGGAGCTGGAGGTGAGCAAGGCCCAGCAGCTGGCTGAGGTAGAGGTGAAGAAGTTCAAGCAGATGACGGAGGCCCTGGGTCCCAGCACCATCAGGGACCTTGCTGTGGCAGGACCGGAGATGCAGGTGAGGTGGGGGGAGAGTGCAGGCATGGGTGTGTGTGTATATGTCTTTGTGTGTATGTCTTGGGACCATATTTGGAACCAAGAAGGCAGAGCCGGGGAGGCAAACACAACACCTAGAAAAATGTCGGGGACAGAGGGGCGAGGGGAGGTGGTAACTTGGACTGTCTCTGTATCCCATGTCATTCGAGCATGGTGTCCTATCAGGCACAGCACTAGACTCAGTGAGTGGGAGCTCCTGCGAGAGCAGTAAACTGATGGGACATCAGTCTATGACAAGCCCTTCGAAAGAAGTCAACAGGGTGATATGGTGAAGGGGGAGGTGACATGTCAGGTTAGCTGGGGAAGGAGGGCCCCTCCGAAGAGGGGATACTTAAGTGCTCTGTAGAGTCGACAAGAGCTTCCCAGGAGAGGGTCCAGGTGCAAAGAATGAAACCTGGTGCATTTAAGGAATAGGAAGGACTGGACGGCTGCAACCTGGCTGAAAGCTCCCAGAGCTTTCAGGCCCGCGAGGCCTCGGAGGGGATGCAACCCTCAGGCTCCCCTTATGTTCCTTGCTTGTCACTGACTAGTCCTATGAGGATGGCTTGGGCTACAATGTCAGACCAGAGAGGGGGGCAGCCCACCCTGGAGAGGCGGCCGAGGGGATGATAAGAAGGGACCAGGGTCTGACTATCTTTTCGCCTGCCTCTTGCTCCTTCCAGGTAAAACTGCTCCAGAGCCTGGGCCTGAAATCAGCCCTCATCACCGACGGCTCTGCCCCCATCAACCTCTTCAACACAGCTTTGGGTCTGCTGGGGCTCGGGTCTGAGGCCCAGCCCACAACCAAGAAGGCAGCTTCGGCGCCCAGTGCCCAAGAGGGCTTGCTTCTCCCCTCCGCTGCTGGCCCTCTAACTCTTGGAAGCAACCAGGTCATGCCTTAGCTCCCTACTGCACTGCCAAATAAAACGGACACTTCTGGGCATTTAAACCCTCTTCTGTTGCCATAAGTCCGCATCACAAGGGAGTTTAATGGTGGTGGGGAAGAGATACCCCTGAAATCTTGATAATTACTAGAGGCTACCCTCGTCTGTAAAGTGGAGTGGAAACTGAGGCAGGAAGAAGACTAACCCAGTCAGGCTGATGGGAGTGTGGGCCCCAAATCTGGCTCAACAGCCAGACCATCCTTTCGGCAGTCAGCTTTCCTAGACGCCAGCTGGGGGAGATGATGCCACAGGTGACAGGATGGGCCTGTACCCCTTGGGATGGTTCCTGTGCCATCTCTTCTCACTGCCCTTTCGTCCCAGACCCCAGCTTGGCCTGGGAGTTCTGGAGTCTTAACCCTCTGGCTGTGGGTGTATCCATCCTGGCTTCCCCACCTCCAGCACTTGGGAGGCTTTCTCTGGCGCCACCTGCTGGTTGAATCACACACCTGCACGTGGTGTCTGTGCATGCGTCCCTTCTCGGATGGGGGTGTCAGATCTGAGAGGAAGTTACTGCACCAGGGCCATAGGAACTGGAGCACCTCCCTGGGCTTCTGAATTGGGGTCTTCGGAGCATTGAGGAAGGGGTGCCCCCTTCTCACCCTCCCCCATGACCAGTGAGGAGCCCTTATTTGGGGGACGGATCCAGGTACAATCAGTCTGGGCACACAAATGGAGGCGGCAGGGTGCACCAGCCCTCCCACCCAGGTACAGCTGTAGGTGCCAGGCCTGCCTGGTCTCTGCTGAGGAAGCAAAAAAGTCTCGGGGTAGAGAGAGAAGCTTGGATGTACTAACTGTGCAACGAGAATGCAACCTCCCTGATCTTTTCCTCATCTGTGAAATGGGCCAGCAGTTCCCCCTCCTGAGCAGGGTTGAAGCTTTTTTAGGGTCTTATTCCTTTTCCCCCACTGGGCCCTGGCCCCATGAGCTCTTGTCTCCTTCCAGCTCGAGTTGCATTGGTGACCAGTAGCTCCACTCAAGTCTGAGCTGGTTGGGGCGGGGGGCTGTCTTTAGCCCACAGCACTTGGTGGTGTCATCTCAGTGTGGATAGAATAGGCAAAGGGGTCAGCTCATCCACCCCCGCTCCCTACAAATCCCCTACATCTTCCCTTAGGAGAGGTAACTGATTTAAAGCTCTTCATCTGGCACCTGGCATGTGCTAAGTGCTGTGTTAGCACTGTTTATAGCCAAGGGCCTCTGGGGATAAGTGACAGCAGGTAAGGTTGCCCATGGAGGGTAAGTTCCTTCCTGTCTCAGCCATGGCTCCCGTGGCCATCCTTTGACCTTGTCATTACTAATAACCACGGCACCTCTGAAATCAACTCCTGCCGCCTCATCCTCGCCTTCCAACAAATCTTCCTCCGACTCCAGGCTTCAGTGACCTTGTTCTCAACCACTTTCTCAACGTTGAACCCCACACCTCTTTCCTTTCAATCTTGCCCAGCTTAGATTTTGTCGTCTGTTGTGTAATTCACTCACTCTCAGTCAAAACCTCCCTCAGAAAAGGGAACCCTCCTACGCTGTTGGTGGGAATGTAAGTTGGTGAAGCCACTATGGAAAACAGTTTGGAGGTTCCTCAGAAACTAAAAACAGAATTAACCTATGGTCCAGCAATCCCACTCCTGGGCATATATCCAGACAAAACTATAATTCAAAAAGCTACATGCACCCCTATGTCCCTAGCAGCGCTATGCACAATAGCCAAGACATGGAAGCAACCTGAATGTCCACTGACAGATGATTGGATAAAAAGGTGTGGTCCGTACATACAATGGAATACTACTCAGCTATAAAAAAGAGTGAAATGCCATTTGCAGCAACATGGATGCAACTAGAGATTATCATAAGTGAAGTCAGAAAGAGAAAGACAAATACCATACGATATCACTTATATGTGGAATCTAAAATAGGACACAAATGAACCTATGAAACAGAAACAGACTCATGGACACAGAACAGACTTGTGGTTGCCAAGGGGGAGGGGGTTGGGGAGGGATGGTGTGTGAGGTTGGGGGTAGCAGATGTAAGCTTTTATATACAGGATGTATTAACAAGGTCCTGCTGTTTAGCACAGAGAACTATATTCAATATCCTATGATAAACCATAATGGAGAAGAATTTTTAAAGAATGCATATATATGTATAACTGAATCGCTTTGCTGTACAGCAGAAATTAACATCATATTGATTCAGAGCTGCCCGTGAAGCACAAGCCACAGGGGAGGACTCAGCTGCAGGGAACAGCAGCGCAGCTCTGGGGGCCACGGAAGAAGTGCAGAAACCAGACTTCACGGACTACACAGTTGTGCCTAGATCTGCCCCTACATGGAGCAGCCAGGAATAATTTGAAGACCACATAAGGGCTGAGTTTTGAGTGGTGGCAGATCCCCGCTGACATCCCACTGAGGATGTTTGATTGTCCCCCTGTATTCCAAACCAGATGTCTTTGGATGGCAATCTCCTTTCGCTCACCCTGCGGTGGCCAGAGCGGAAGCTGGATTAGATGTAGGTGGGCAATAGGGTAAAGGTTTAAAAAATTATATCCCATGACTGATTGCCTAAGATTATGTATGAGGAGTGATCATAAGTAATGAGAGCTAAAAAAATTAAAATGAATCAACTATACTTCAATTAAAAAAAAACCTCCCTCACTCCTCGCCTCTTCCCCACCTCACGATGCTCAGTGGAAAAAGCCCCATCCCGACTTGAACCAGCTACTGCCCCCTCCACCCTCCCTGACCAGCTGCGTGTTCCTGGAGGAAGAACACCCCACCTACTGACTGATCTCATTTGAAACTCACGGCAACGAATCTTGAGAGACCTAACGGCTTCTGACTCTGCTTGTCTAGCTTGCGTGAGATCCCCTTCAGAACAGCTGTTCACACCCCCTCTCCTCTCCACCTCCCACACCCCTGCCCACTTTCTCTCACCTCTTTGAGAAAATAGAAGCACATGGGGCAGGAAGGCCCTTTCCAGCACCACATGTAACAAACGACCCCATCTGGACTCTGTCCTCCCTCCTCTTCCCACTGAGGTCGTGTCCCGCTGACCCCAGCTCGCCCCCTTTTCCTCAGGTCCTCAGGGTCCACTCCTCCGTCCCCACCTCCTTTCTCTCCTGCACCGTCTGCTTCTCCCTGTCTCCTGGATCGGTGTTGCCGGTATATGAACATGCTCTGCTCCCTCCCGTGGAGAACCACCTCTCTCAGCCCTACATTCCCTCCAGCTGCCACATGTCCTCCCTCACAGCCGAAGTCCTCAGCTTCCCTGCCTCACCTCTCATTATCTCCTCAAACCACTCCAATTAGCTTGTCTCCACCCCTTGCTTCATGGAAATGGCTCTGTTCGGCATCACCAGTGATGTCCTTGTTGCTAAACCCAGCAGTTAGGTCCTCTCGTTCAGCCTCTCCCATCATTCAGCACAGTTGGCCACCCCAGGCTCCCATGACCTAGCCTGCTGCACTTTTCTATCCACCTCCCTGGCTGTGTCTCAGTCTCCTTGGCCAGCTCTACTTTCTCTGCTCAGCCGCTAAATATGAATCACTCTGAGCCTTGTTTTTTTTCGGCCATGCCGGGAGGCTTGTGAGGTCTTAGTTCCTTGACCAAGGATTGAACTCAGGCCCTCAGCAGTGAAAGCGCGGAGTCCTAACCACTGGACTGCCGGGGAATTCCCAGAGCCTTGTTCTCTTACTCAGCTACATTCTTGGCCAGTCTCATGGCTTTATATTCAAAAATCCATTTCTCCACCCCTGATGTCACCCCTGAGCTCTAAGCTCATTTCCAATTGATGACTTGATGTCTCCACATAGATCTCCAATGGTCATTGGGCTTGGCCACATATATGACCTATTCAGGCCAATGAAATCTAAGACGGACTGACATCACCATACTTTTTCCTTGTCCATGTTAACCAGCAATATTCAAATATTGGCCTGGGTCCCAGAGAAAAATGTCCAAGCAGAGCCACAGTTGACCTGCAATAGACATGCAGCAGGAGGGAGAAATGTTTGCTGTATTAAGTGAGATTTGGCGGGGGAGCAGAGGGGGGGTGTTACCACAGCATAATCTAGCCTATCCTGACTACATGTACCTCATAAAGTTGTGAAATCCAATAAGGTAATAGAAGCTTTTTGCATGAAGACAGGTTTTCACTGTCTCCCCAGCACTTATTGTATAGTGGGGGAGACAAGACATACCTCTGTGGTTGGAAAACAGGCCTTGCTGGAAATATAGTGGAGTTCCAGCTCACACCGGAGCCCAATTCTCAGTCAGTCCCTTGGTACCAAATTTATCCTTGAAGTTCCCTTAAATTGCCCATTAAATACAGAATGGTGTGACCTGTGCTGAAGATCAACACAGCCTGTTTTCCTCCAGCACTGGAGCAAATGGCTTTTCTTTGGTTGAATACCAAATAAATTGATTTGTTGAAGTACGCCTTGTACAAGAAAAGTTTGTCTTTAAACAGCAAAACCACACTCTATATGGTAAGACACTGCCTACCAAATCTATCTGCTCTTCCTCCTAGTCCCACAACTAATCTCTTTCCCAACCTCCCCTGCATGTAGATGTGGCCACGTGACTTGAGTTGCAGCCAATGCAATGGGAGTGGCAGTAGCACGTGCCAATTCCTTGCCTTCCCATCAACCAGCCTCGTGCAGTCCTCCAGGTGCACCTCTGCCTGCATGAGATGAAGGCAAGCAGGGTGCTCTTGGAAGCTGTGTGTTGAAAATCACAGAACCGTAAGTCGGGAGGAGCCTGAGTCCCTGAATCTCTGCTTCAGGAGCTCCCAGTCAGAAGCTCCTGATTAGGCCTTAACATGAGTTAAAAATAATCTATCTTGGGACTTCCCTGGTGGCGCAGTGGTTAAGAATTTGCCTGGCAATGCAGGGGACACGGGTTTGAGCCCTGGTCCCGGAAGATCCCACATGCCGTGGAGCAACTAAGCCCGTGTGCCACAACTACTGAGTTTGCGCTCTACAGCCCACAAGCCACAACTACTGAGCCCGCGCACCTAGAGCCTGTGCTCTGCAACAAGAGAAGCCACCGCAATGAGAAACCCGCGCACTGCAACGAAGAGTAGCACACACCCCCTCCCCCCCCCCCCGCTCGCTGCAACTAGAGAAAAAGCCCACGTGCAGTAAAATAAATAAATTTTTAAAAAAAGATATTGTTACGCCAAGGCTGCACTATTGTCTCTTGACATCTCCTCCCTTGTTTCCCCTTCTGATTAGCAACTGTTTGAACCTGCCCTTTGGAACTCAGGCAAGGTCACGGAGGCTGAATGAAGGCTATTCCCTACAAACAAGAAACAGGAGACACGAAAGGATTTGTACCTGGGAGCCCCACAGGGTCCTGCTGGGTTTCATTAGCGGACCAGCAAATATAAAAAATGAATTTTAAAATACAGAATACGTGTAGACGTGAAGAATTTATTTAGACACTGAATCAGTGAGTAGCAGTGGTTGCCTCTGGGGAGAACTGGGAGCTTAAAGTGGCAGACTTGTCATCCTTCTGTAATGTGTGCAATTTACTATTTTTACATGTGAATAACTTACCTATTATTTTGAAAGATTCCTTCAGCGCCTCCATGTGGCCCTCAGGGTGAAATCCAAAAGCCCTCCTGGGTTCCTCGGACTGCTGCAGGCTTCCACCCCACCTCTCTTCAGCTCTCCAGCCACCAACCCCCAGTGCTCCGCGTTCCAGCAAATCAATCCGCTCCCATTTGGCAACTGCTCAGGGCGCTCTCTGGCCTCCCAGCTCCCTCAGCTGAGAACCAATGCTCTCCTCTGCATTAACCCTTCCCGCCCCAATTCCTATTACCAGTTTTCTACTTAAGACACCCAAAGCACTACAGCACATTCTAACCCTATCCCCCAACAAGCACCTCCCTAACTGCATCATCTCCTTCCTGGCTATCCTGTGGCCTCCTTTCCACTGAATCCCCTGGGCCTAGAGCAGTTGAGGCTCAATACACATCTTTTTTTTTTCTTTGGCAGTGGCACACGGCTTGTGGGATTTGAGTTCCCTGACCAGGGATCAAACCTGTGCCCCCTGCAGCGCAAGCGTGGAGCCCTAACCAATGCACTGCCAGGGAAGTCCCTCAATACACATCAGCCCTCTCAGACATGAGGCCCTCTTGGCTAAACTATTACAAGGATAAAATAAGTACTATCTGCAAAGAAGCCCCAGCACAGGGTCTGGCATATGGTAGGCTCAATGCAGTCTTAAAAAGAAAGCTGATGCCAGACAGCTTTCTGCTCAGATAGCAGGGATAGCTGTCAGGGACAGATGCCTGGAACAGTGTCTCCTATGCTAAGTACCCAAAAAAATGTTTAAGAGGGAACAGTGATTCTCAGTGTAACTGGGAAGAAGAATCAATCAGCTGGAGTTTATTAAAACTTCAGACTTCTGGGGCCATCCCTAGAATTTCCAACTCTGAAAGTCTGGCACAGGGTCCAAGAAGCTGAATTTTCAAGAAATATCCCACAAGTGGTCTAAGGACCACATTCTGAGAAACCAACCGATCTATTTGTGAGTATTTAAGCCGCTACGATATGTCAGGTCAAGGTTAATCTTCTTTGTAGGGATAGAGAAAGAACAAGAAGAGTCTGTGCCCTCATGGAGTTTATATTTTAGTGAGGGTAGAAAATATCAGGTACACAAGTAAAGGTAGACAGCCAGTGACGGTGTCGTAAAGAAAATAAAGCAGGTGGGCGGAGGACATAGAATGCGCTTGGGTGGCAGGGAGGGGATCTCTCTGAGGTCACTGAGGAATGACAGGAAGGAGCCAGCCAGTAAACTACTGCGGCAAAAGTATCCAGATGGATCCTCATTTTCCCCCAAGCTCCCCTCGACCCAGGCCCTGGTCCAAGACTATCTCAAAGGAAACCAAGTCCAGAACAGCGATGCTCCCGCCTTTATAATCAAGGCTTTCGGAGCCAGGACAGAGATTGCAATGGGGATCTCGACAGCACCTTCTCTCTGGGCCATGGAACCCACAGGCTTCCTCTATCTAGCCAGGAGCAGAGGTCTGAACCCCTGCCTTTTGGGAAACCTGGCCCCTGCCCCACCTCCCTCACTCAAGTGTCCCTAAGGTCTCAGCCAAGCCAGATCCCAGGGCTGAGCCAGCAGGGGTGACTATGCCCGATCCTCACACAGCTCTCTTCGGGCCCCGGGAGCACTGCCCGTGTGGGCGGGGCCTCCTGAGCATCCTTCCTGATTTGAAGTCCAGGTCCCTGGAGATCACAGGGGTGGGACTGGTCCCCAGGATTACGGAGAACATGACATCACCAAAGAGGCTGGTCCCCTTCCCAGCAGGCTGGACAACACATTGGGAAGACATGTGCCTGGGACCTCCTAGGAGGGACAGGGGTGCCGCGTGGCACAGTGAGACTCCCAGGGCAGGTGGGTAGCCAGGGGCTGGAGGTTCCAGGATCACTTCTTCTTGGCACGATCTGCTGCGTCCAGGGCAGCCATGTTGCGGGCGGCTGTGATCAGGTGGATGACGCTGATGAGGGACTTGAGCAAGGCAATAGGGGCTGTGATCCAGAGGCCCATTCGGAAAAGACCTACAGAGCCAACTGTGGGAAGGGAGCAGGGGCGATACAGAGAAAACAGGATGCGGGTGAGGGAGGGGCCTTTGACTCCCCAGGCAGGCCCGACCCCCTCCCACCCTCCTGCCCAGCCCCACATCTCCTACCTAAAGGTCCCTCGGAGAAATTGAACAGGTAGAGGAGGCAGTAGAAGAGCTCATTTCCAGCACACAGGGTAAACAGAGCGGGCTGCACAGACAGCAAAAAGGCTGCTTAAGCAAGAGGGTAGGGTAGTGCCCCCGATCCCCCAACTAAGGGCCGGGGGGCCAGGAACTGTACTGGAGAAAGAGGGGTGCAGGGCGGTACAGGTAGGATGTGGGTGGGCATAGGGGGAACAGGGCAGATCAGGGAACCTGCCCAAGGCCCTTCACCCTCCCCTTCCGCAGGAGCTGTGGGCAGCACTCACCACAAGGTTACGAACCAACAGGAAGATATTTTTACCGGGCTGCCCCCTTGAAGCCCTGGGCCTTACCTGGAGGTGTTCCACCCTCGAGGCTCCAGTGTAAAGACTACACTCCTTCTCACAGCCTAAGGCCTTTTGAGAGCTGGTTCTGCACACCTCCCTGGCTTCTTCCTCCCTCCCTCTCCCCTCAAGCCACTCAGTTCCTTCTCCCTGGGCGCACCTGGGCCTCAGGCCCACTTGCTTTCTCCAGCAATTCACAGGGCTCAGCCCAGGAGCCCTTGCCACCAATCCCACCCTGGGCCCAGGGCTCAGCCCAGGACTTGCCCGTAAGCTAAGTGAATAGGGAGGGGCAGCAAATGCTCACTCTGGAGGTGTAGTAGATGCGAAGCACTGGATTTCCAGACAGGTCGATCATCTTGTGACTTTCACTGCCTCGGACCACAGAACTTGGGGAGAAAGTAGGCGGAATCCATGAGCTTTCATTACTACGAATGCCCACCTAATCCACATTTCAACCCACGCAAAGTAGGTACTGGGATTGCCTCTGTTGAACAGAGGAGGGACTGGGGCACAGCTGAGGACCACTGTCTTGCCCGAAGTCACACTACCTAGCTGGGTAGCTGGGGGAAGAATCAGGATTCAAAAGCCTCATGCCCCTTCCCAAGGGATGTTAACTCTTTGGAATCCTCAGAAGGGTTTTAGGGATTACTTAATCCAACCGTAAAACAGGACTGACGCTAATTCAGAGAAGGTTTGCCCAGGGTCCTTCAACAAAGCAGAGCTAAAAAGGAGACGTCCCAAGAAGCCTGAAGACACCTCCCGTATGGTCTCACCCCTCCCCACTGTAGTGTCTTCTTCAACCGGTCAACAACCCCAGAATCACTGACCTGTGGAGGTGCAGCCAGTGGCTGGCAACATCCAAGCTCATGCTGAGCTGGAAAAGAAGGGTGGCGCGAGGGTACAGCAGGGCCAGGTTGACCAGCAGACACATCGTGGAGCACCGGTCTGTCAGCATGTCCAGCATGGCCCCAAATCGGGTTCCTGAAAAATGGCAACTATTTGGTGGATGGGGGCTGTAAGGGGGCAATGCATCTGTGACAGAGGCCATATTTAGTGTATCACTCTAATGCAGAGTCTAAGAGAGAAGAGGCCCACAATCCACTGCCTGGGGAGGAAAGCAGACTGCTATCGTTGGAGTATGAAGGTCAAAAGGCAAGGGTCACCATATCATAAAACAAGGAAGCATGGCAGTGTAGAGAAAACAGTGTAGAAGGGAGTGAGAAAGCTAGCATGGGAAGTCTTAGAGGTGGGTCTGAAGAACAGATTAAAAAAATTAATCATCTCTCCAGAAACCATCTCCCTTCCCTCTCCATCCTCCCTCTAAACATGCTTTCTGGAATCCTTATGGCTTGTGCCTGGCATACAGCAGATGCCCCCAAAACACCTGTTGAATGGATTTTTATTCAGAGAGGCCTCCAGCACTTGCACTGCCATGCTGGGTCTTGGTATCCCACACCCCTCGCTATCAATGAGTTCTTCTCCACAGCGAGCTTAAATCCCTTCTGCTACAAAATCAGGCCATTCTGTTCTGCTTTCTACAGAGATGGGAATGACAGAGCCCTCTGATTCCCGAGTACCCGCCTACCCCGAGGTCCTAAGGAAGCAGGAAAAGGGGGCAGAGAGTTGTTGGGTCTCAAGGCTGGCTGAGAAAAGGTGTCTGTCACCTTGATTAAGGGCTCGAGCAGCGTGTCCATCGAAAGCGTCCAGAAGTCCGCTGAGCAGGTAGAAGGAGGAGGCCGTGAGAGGGCAGCAGGGCATGAAGTAGAAAGAAATGATGGCGAAGACAATCCGGGCATAACCTTGGGATTGAGACGGCAGGGGGAGACAGGGCAGGATCAGGGAGCCTGCCCAAGGTCCCTAGCCCTCCCGTTCGGCCCGGAGCCGCGGGTAGCACTCACCGATGAGGTTAGGCACAAACAGGAAGATATTTTCGCCTGGCATCGCGGAGGTCCCCTGGCCGCCCTGGGCCTTATCTGGAGGTGCCAGCTCTCTCCCAGCTCCGGCGGAAGGCTCACCCTCCAGCCCGGCTCATCGGCCGCGCCCACTGCGCGCAGGTCCCCGCTGCCCCTGCCAGGTCCCAGATGTTAAAGCTCTTTGCCTGCCGTAGCATGGGCCGACACAGCTGTGCGTGGGGCACAGAGGGCGCGCACACCCAGCCCTTCCCCTGAGCAGACGCTGGCCTCCGCCTGCCCCGCCGGCTCTCCTGCCTCCAGCTGCGGCCCCTGCTCCTCCAGCTGTGCTTAGCTTCCGGAACCTACTCTTCAGGGTTCGTCCTTGCAAAATTGGAGAAAGGAAGAAGAGGCTTAAGAAATGGCTGCGTCCCCTTTAAGACCTGCCCTCTTCCTTTTCCTTTTCTTCCCTCCTCCCCTTTCCATCGGTTCGTACCAAAGTAAAGAGGGAGGAGAGGGGGCAAAGAACCATCAACGCTGAGCAAAGGAAGGAACTTAAAAGGAGAGGTCAAAAGAGAAGGAGGCCTAGGTAAATGTCTCTACTTTCCTTTCTGCGGAGGATATGACTCCTGAAGACAAAGATAAGGAAAAAACCTCCCGCCCTCCCGATTCTTTGCACCCCCGAGAGGCCAGGTTATTTGGCACAGCCCACACCTTTTCTTCCCCGCCCCCTCTCTCTGCCCCCATTTGCTCTCACAGGCTCCAGGCAAAAAGATGACAGCCAGAGAGGTTGGAGGGCGGCCTTGGGTGGGGCTGCTTCTCGCGTGCCCCTAGTGGTGGGAGGGTTAGGTGCCAGGCTCCACCTTGATCTTCCCAAGTTTCTCAAGGCCACTGGCGCGGGGGTCACTGCCCCCAAGGAGGGACCTAAAGAGGGTGGAGGAGAGGCCGGAGGAGCGAATGCGACAAGCTGGGAAAATGCCCTCCCAGCTTTGGTTCTAGAATCCCTACGGTGCTGCTGAACCTCCGCAGACGCCAAGGTTTTTATAGCAACGGGTAGCGGCGCCGCTCCCGGTTCCCCTCTTTCCAACCTTCCTCCCCAGCTCCCAAGTCCCCCGTCCCCGGGCCCATAAAAGGGCTCCTTATAGACCTCCCCGTCTCCCCTCCTGCCGAGTAGCCCAAGATTTCGACCCATCTGCCAGGTCGGGGGCGGCAAGTGGTCTGCCTTGTCTTGGGAAAGGTCTTGGGTGGGAAGAAGGGAAGAGAGGCCCCTGCTGGGCGAAATGAGGGCGGCGGGAGGCGGGTGTTGTGGGAGTCCCACCTCCTCCCTCCCCCAGGAAGACTTAAGGCAACGATTTCTTTTCTTTTTTTTTTTTTTCTTTTTTTCAGAGAGAGAACTGACACAGTTCTTCAAGGCCGCGGGGAATGGTGATGTGTTGGGTTTGGGAGAAGTGGGCTGGTTTCTCAGCCTAACCTGAGCTTCCGCTGTCCCCAGGGGGATGGCATCCACTGCTACCAGGAATGTGGAGAAAAAGGGCGGCGGGCAATCCCAAGCCACAGACTCTGCAGCCTGCTTGGGTGGAGGTCCGGTGAGCATTGGAGAGGAGTTCTTGGGGTGGGGGTGAAGTGAAGTGGGGAGCTCCTAGGCTTAGGGCACTGAGACCGCCAGCCTGGAAACTCTAGCCTCAACCCTGAGCCCAGAGCCCCCAGCACTACGCCCCTGAGGTCCCCAAAGGCTGCCCTCCACTTCCAGGACCTTCCAGGCCAAATTGCAAGACCCAGCTGTCCAATACCAGACTCCTTAGACCCAGAGCCCCCAGCCTGGGAGCCTCCAGACCCAGGACTCCCATGTAGGAACTCCCAGGCTGAGCCCCTCTGACTTTCCCTTTTCCAGAAGGTTTCCCATTCTGAGGAATTCCTGACACAGATCAGCGCAGAACTCACTGACGAGGCCTTGTTTGTCGCTGCCTACCACATGAATCCTGTGCCCATCAAAGAAAAACAGACACAAGACCAAGGGACTCAGATATCCAAACACGGTGAACCCCACGCCAGGACCCTTCTGTCCAGAGACCCTCCGATACCACTAGTTCCAGTCCCTGCTTCCAGTTATGCCAGCCTCCTCATTCTTCCTGGGGCGTGGCAGGCACGCTCCCGCCTTTGGACAGATTGTGTGTGAGGGGCCCCTGGGAACTCCAGGTGGAAATGCTCTGTAGACAGTTGGGAATATGGCTTCAGAACTCAGTGGCAAGGTCTGGGCTGGTGATAGAGATCTGATCTAGGAGGAAGTTGGCAGTTGAAGGGTGTGCAGTTGCCCTGGTGGGGGGTGGGGTGGGGGGATGGAGGGTTGTGCAGAGTGAGAAAGACGAGGGGCGCTGAGGATGGAGCCTTGGAGAACCTCTCCAAGTAAGGGGTTGGCAGAGGAGGAGAGAGGGGTTCATGAAGATGGTAGAGAAGGAACTGACAGCAATGTTTATTTTATTTTTTTTAATGACTTTTTAAAGTTTATTTATTTTTGACTGTGTTGGGTCTTCGTTGCTGCACACGGGCTTTCTCTACTTGCGGCGAGCGGGGGCTACTCTTCGTTGTGGTGTGCGGACTTCTCATTTCAGTGGCTTCTCTTGTTGTGGAGCACGGGCTCTAGGTGCGCGGGCTTCAGTAGTTGTGGCACACTGACTCAGTAGTTGCGGCTCGCAGGCTCTAGAGCACAGGCTTAGTTGCTCCGCGGCATGTGGGATCTTCCCGGACCAGGCATCTAACCCGTGTCCCCTGCATTGGTAGGCGGTTTCTCAACCAGTGCACCACCAGGGAAGTCTCAGCAAATGTTTATTGAGTGTCTGTTATGAATAGGGAATGATGGGTAGATTTGTGGATGGATGGAAAGAGAATGGTGGGTGGATGGATAGATGGATAGGTGGGGAATGGTGGATGGATAAATAGATGGATGGGGGATAGGGGTTGGATGGATAGGTGAAGGATGGAAAGATAAAAAGACATGAACCTTGAATCTAAAGTCAAAAGACTCTTATTCTTTTCTAGGGAGCTCTGCCTAGCAACTTGACATCTGGAGGATGATCCCAACTCTGGTGCTGCTCTTGGCCTCTCGTGCCCTCTCCCCACTCTGTTCCTCTAGAACATGCACCAAAGCTCCTCTTTCACAACTCATTCAACAGTTTGGTTTTGGGGTGATTCCTGGTCATGAGCAACATCACCCATGAAGCCTCCAAAGGGTTCTGGAACCATCACACACCTCTCCACCCTCAGCTAGCAAGGACACCACCAGAAATCAAAAACTTTATTAAAGTGACAGAGATCCTTCCCTCCTCTCAGGCTGGGCAGTGCTCTCTGTGGGGTGATGTGGGAGGAGTGCCCCTCCCCCTTTTTGCCAGATATGTGGGCATATTATTTTATTTATTTATTTCCTATTCCTTTTTTTTAAATCATCTTTATTGGAGTATAATTGTTTTACAATATTCCTATTCCTTTTTTTTTTAACATCTATTGGAGTATAATTGCTTTACAATGGGGTGTTAAGTTTCTTGGGCATATTATTGGAATGGCTTTTTTTTCTTTTTGAGTGATTTTTCTTTTTTAATTTTTTTTTTTTTCACAGCACCACGTGGCATGTGGGATCTTACTTCCCAGACCAGGGATCAAACCGACACCCTCTGCAGTGGAAATGCAGAGTCTTAACCACTGGACCACCAGGGAATTCCCCTGGAATGGCTTTTTTTTTTTAAATTAATTAATTAATTTTTTTTATTTATCTACTTATGGCTGCGTTGGGGCTACTCTTCGTTGTGGTATGCAGGCTTCGCATTGCAGTGGCTTCTCTTGTTGTGGAGCACGGGCTCTAGGCGCACGGGCTCAGTAGTTGTGGCGCGCGGGCTCTAGAGCACAGGCTCAGTAGTTGTAGTGCACGGGCTTATTGCTCCACAGCATATGGGATCTTCCTGGACCAGGGCTCGAACCCGTGTCCCCTGCATTGGCAGGTGGATTCTTAACCACTGTGCCACCAGGGAAGCCCCTGGAATGGCTTTAATTCAGGCAGATATCAACCTATTCTCCATCAACCTGTTGGCAGAGATGAGTTCATGGGTCCAGATCCAGCCTCCCAGCCAAACTCCAGCACCTTAAGGTGCCTGTGGCATCTGAGAGGGTCCACCTTTGCTTCTGAGGAGCCCCTCCGGCCACCAGTGTCAGTGTTGAGGTCTCCCCTCCACGTTTTGGAGCCGCAAGGCTATGGAACATATCATGCCTGTTACTAACCAGAAGGCAGTGCAGTAGGCTTTGTGACGTTTGCATTTAAATCCCAGTCTGGCCACTTATTGGAGCCTCGTAAGGAAGTCAGTTCACATCTCCCAGCCTCTATTTCCTTATCTGAAAAATGGGAATAATTGTCCCTGTCTCACAAGGGCCTTGTGAGAGTTAAAAACATAATGCATACATGCTCATCACAATGCCTGGCACAGAATAAATGCCAAAAAAACTTAGGCTGTTATCAAGGTCGGTTTGCCTCGTGTTCTAAAATCCTATCCTCTTTTGAGTGTCCTAAAAATGTTTCATTATATTTAATTATAAAATTTTAATTAAGGAAAATTCAGTTGATTTGGAGAAAGACTTTAAGACAAACAGGCTGAGGCTTCCCTGGTGACACAGTGGTTAAGAATCCGCCTGCCAATGCAGGGGACACGGGTTCGAGCCCTGGTCTGGGAAGATCCCACATGCCGCGGAGCAACTAAGCCCGTGCGCTACAACTACTGAGCCTGCACTCTAGAGCCCTTGAGCCACAACTACTGAGTCCGCGTGCCACAATTACTGAAGCCCGCGCTCCTAGAGCCCATGCTCTGCAACAAGAGAAGCCACTGCAATGAGAGGCCCAAGCACCTCAACGAAGAGTAGCCCCCGCTCGCCACAACTAGAGAGAGCCTGCGCGCAGCAACGAGGACCCAATGCAGAAAAAAAAAAAAAAAAAGACAAACAGGCTGTAAATTCTCTATAACGTTCAAAAGTAAAGTAGAAAAGGACACCCATGGGAAACCAAACAAGCTCATTGTTCATGAAAAGCTGCAAATATAATACTTGGTAGACACATAACAGCAGATATGCTTAAAATGCCAAAAAGGGGGCTTCCCTGGTGGCGCAGTGGTTGAGAGTCTGCCTGCTGATGCAGGGGACACGGGTTCGTGCCCTGGTCCGGGAAGATCCCACATGCCGCGGAGCAGCTGGGCCCGTGAGCCATGGCCGCTGAGCCTGAGCTCTAGAGCCCGCGAGCCACAACTACGGAAGCCCGCGCGCCTAGAGCCCGTGCTCCACAACAAGAGAAGCCACCGCAATGAGAAGCCTGCACACCAAACAAAGAGTAGCCGCTGCTCGCCACAACTAGAGAAAAGCACACGCATAGCAAAGAAGACCCAACGCAGCCAAAAATAAATAAATGCCAAAAAGATTGGGGGGAAAAATGGTACACTTGGATGGGTACAAGATTTCTCAAAAGGGGGTTGACTTTTAGGTCAGCTGGTCATGAAACAAATTGAGCGCTGTTTGTCACCTGCCAAACAGTGAAGGAGGAGAGGCAGCTACTGTCATTTATCACCCAGCTAGAAGAGCCTGGAAACGCCAAGCCCTGTGGAGAGACTGCTGAGGCCAGGAGTGGGCCCAGCTGGTCCTCCTGAGGCTGAGCCCAAAGTCAGGCTTTTTGACCCCAGGCCAGCCCCTTCAACACTGCCCTGTGTGCAATCTTAAATTTCCATCTTTTCCCCCAAGTGTTCCCCTATCCCCAGCCCTCTTTCCAGAGAGGCCACCATCACCATCTCCAGTGCTCTGTGACCCACCTTCCCACACCCCACCAGCCCAGTTACAAATGGAGATTTTCTGTTTATTGCTCAAAAACAAAAATCCAGAAGCAAAGGTGGGGAGACTGTGGGTAGGGGACATGGCAGGAAGGGGGTAGGGGCCTTGTCCCAGCTCTCCCCTTCATCCCTCTTCTTCTGACCCTCCAAGGGTCAGAGGTTAGGCCCGGGGACAGAGCATCTGGGAAGGGCAGAGCCTTCATGACCAAGGGAACAGCAGAGCTCTTGGGTAGTCTTTGTGGGATGCCCTGGGCTGGAGGGGCCCCAGGAGTTGCATCAGGGGCTGAGTTCGCCTCCTAGGGTCCAAAAGGGGGTAGAGTGAGTGGGGGGCAGGCCCCTTGTTTGGCAACTGAGAAGAGGAGGCTTTGGGCACAGGATGCTGGTTTATTTACTGTAGGGTCCCCAGGGCCATCAAAGCCCCCTCGTGGGGCCAGGAGATTATTTACACAGCAGGGAGGAAGGGAGCCAGAGGCCAGGTCCTGTACTCCTTCCTGCCCAGAATGAGGAGAGGAGGGGCGTCCTGGGTCCTGCAGCCTTAGTCTTGGTGTTCAGATGGAAACTTCATACTCTCGTGTATCCTGGAAGCAGAGAGATGGCATCAGTCACTAGAATGGGATGGAGGTGGAGGAGGCATCCACAAGGAAGGGGAAAGACTCTGTGTTTTTAAAATAACAAAGATCATTGGGAGTTTGGGGACCATGGGGTGGGAATGGGGCTGAATCTGGCCAATGGGTGTATTTGGTTCATCCTACAGTATCTTAAAGTCACATAAAAATCTAAATTTCTGGATTGTCTTGAACAGTTGGAAGGTCTGGCAGTTGGGCCTAGGTTTCCTCCATGGACTGGATGGGGTACAAGCTTTCCAGTTGGTCACAGTCCTTACCACTCCTGATTGGCCCACCTGACTTGGCTTTGTTCATTGACGTGGCCTTTGTAGGCAGCTGAGTTTGCAATTCCCAAGACAGATGTTACAAAGACCTTGAGAGAAGGTTATGGAGTCCCAGGGGAGCTGAGGGATGTGGCACTCCAGGGGTAGGGGAAGGGCTCACCCCAGCTTCATACAGTGGATTGCTGAAGTCTGACTCCACCGTGATGGGGCTGTAGGAATGGGAGCCTGAGAAGCCGAAGAGGGATTTTCCCTGTAGCCTGGGAAAGGAAGGAGATAGAGGGGCTTATCGAGAAGTGAGCCCCCAACCCCCCCTCACCCGGGCTTCTGTGCCAGGCAGGCAGGACGTCTGCCCTGGCCAGCAGCTCCCTGAGCTATGTACTTACTTGGTGTAGTATATGTAAACGCCACTGCCGAGGACGATGACCAAGCCTAGGGGCAGCAGAATGGCCAAGGCGAGGTTCCCACCCTCTAGCTGCCGTGACGGGTCGGTGGTCTGGCTCACTGGAAGGAGGAGGAGAGGCCAGTGATCTGGGGCTGGGCCCAGCCCTGACTCTCCCAGCCTCCTGCCCTGGGCCCTGAACCCTGGGCCTCACCCCACCGGGGGCCTGGCCTCCTGCCCCCGGCCTCTGCCTTGCCCTCCCAACTTGGCCAGGCCTGGGTCTCCACCTGTGCCCTCACTGACCTTCCAGTTTTCGGTTGTCCAGGAGCTCCTCATAGGCCACTGCAGGGAGAGGAGGAGGAGGGGACGGGGTCTGAGCCAGGGAGGGAAGGAGGCTGGGTAGAGGGCCGGGAGCCCAGTGGGGCCGGGCTGGACAGCCTGGATTCTCTGCCCTCTGCTCAACCTAAACTTGATCCTTCCCTTGGGGACAGGGGAGGAACAGTCAGAGCAGGGCCTCGGTCCTCCTCCTCCAGACCCCTGGGCAGTCTAAACCAACCAGGTCTGTAGGATTTGTCAAAAATACGGAAACTGAGACCTATTCGGAGGGCAAGGGACTGCCAAACCAAAGCCCGCTCTACTACTTCCCTTAGGATAATTCCATGACCTTGAACTTCTCCAGGGCTTTTGGCTATACCTCTGATGATGAGAGCCCATAGAAAGTGGATGGGGAGCTCGGCAGGGTCTCGAATTTGCTACCTGACTTTCCCAGCCCTGTCACATCCTGGACACTGCTGTGCCCCCTCCTGCCCTGCCTGCCCAGGCACCTTTGCAGAGTGGGGGCTGGCTGGTCCACTGTGAGGGGTGGCCGGGCACACAGGTGATGGTGACCTCGCCAATGAGCTCAAAGCCCTCATAGCAGAAGAAGCGCAGAGACTCGCCCGCCTGGTAGTGATGCTTGTACAACGTCTGATAGCCGTTCTCCGGCACCCCGGGGTTCAGGCACGGCTCGTACTTCACTGCAGGGAAGAGGTCAGTCATGGGCCAGCTGCACCATCGAGCAGGCCACCCAGCCACCCATCCTAGGGTGTCCCCAGACTCACAGGCGCACTTGGGGACCCGGTCGCTCCACTTGGGCGTGCCCGTGTCCCGGCTGTAGCAGGTGAGCACGGCCGCCCCCTCCAGGCTGTACCCCGGCAGACAGCGGTACTGGACGTGGGAGCCAACAGGAAAGCCAGCATCTGAGGTGGTGCGGTGCCCGTTGGTGATCTCACCAGGATCGGCACAAGTCATGACTGTTGGCAGGAGGGCAAAGTCAGGGGGAGCCAGGCCCTTAAAAGATCTGCCAGAAGCTTAGAGCTGGGAGACGCCTGAGTCGTGGGCCATCTCCTCTGGGCAACACTCCGCACACACCTCCCACTCCTTCCTCAGAATGAACAGAGCAGGAGTTGGAAAACTTAAAATTCAATGCATTTTACATAGCAGGTTTCTTCCAGAAAACAGAACGTTTGGGGCAACCTGGGCCCCCATCCTAGGGTGAAATTTGAAATATTGAACCACTCAACCAGAGCAAACCAGCTAAATCCCAACCGTGTCAGCCCTGCATGGCAAATCATCATCAGCAGAGCAGCTGCCCTCTTCAGAGGGGCCCAGACCTCCTGCTCCCCTCATTCCCGTCATCCCCAGCCCCTTCTGCTCACTTGTATTGCCTGCCTGGCCTCTGCGGGCATTTGCTTACAACCTTGCTGTGGAAGAATCCCAATCAAAGCCATTTCTTATATATAGACCTGAGCAAGGCACCTCGCTAAAATGTTTTACAAACATGATATCATATACCCTGATGATCTCAGAGAGGTCAGCGTCACTATCACCTCCCTTGGGGCTCAGGGCTCAGGGCAGTCAAATGACTGGTCTATGGTCACTCAGCCAGGGAGTGGCAAAGCTGGAACTGTTCAGGGTCACAGCCAGGGAGCACTGGGCTGAGATTCAGAGACTTAGGGCTCAGCTCAGCTGAAGGCTCCATGTGCTGCCTTGGGCAGGGTCCCTACTGAGTCTTGGGCAGCTGGGCCACGCCCTATCCCCTCTGGGCCCCGCTTCCATCCCTTCTTGTCCCCGCCCCGTGTGGTCTGGGTTCCAGATTGGACATCCTGTGACTCCTTCCAGGGATGGGGAGCTGTGTCAACTAGAAAGTTTTCCTTGTGTCCAGTCCAAATCTGGCTTCCTGAAACTTATCCTCATTGGTCCCACCGTTGCTCCTAGGGGCCAGGTGAAAGACCTACAATCCTATACCCTGGTGACAGGCTTCCAGAAATTTGGAGGAAGTGACAAGATGCCACCCCTTTCTGCTCTTCTAAAAGATAAATTCTCCCAGCTCCTTTGAATGTCACCTCCTCTGTGAAATCTCCTGCCCTATCCCTGGGACAATTAACCCACCCCTCTTCCTAAAGCCCTTCTTCATACTTATAGCAACTACTACTTACTCACTGTTTACCTGCACCAGGCACTAACGTGAAAAGCTTTTCATTTGCTTTTCACAATCCTCTATTCCTACTTCACTGAGGAAGAAGCCAAAGCCTCAGAGATGTTAAGTACCTTGCCTGAAGTCACCCAGCGGTTACCACTCTAATATCCTGAGTTAAGTATCTGTCCCTGTCCCAGACTGTGAGCTCTGTCAGGGTAGGGAAAGTCCCCAACACCTCCGCATAACTCCAGCCCCAACACATCATGGGACTTTAATAACGGAATTAAAATAAACCGACGGGCTTCCCTGGTGATGCAGTGGTTAAGAATCCGCCTGCCAATGCAGGGGACACGGGTTCGAGCCCTGGTCCGGGAAGATCCCACATGCCGCAGAGCAACTAAGCCCGTGCGCCACAACTACTGAGCCTGTGCTCTAGAGCCCACGAGCCACAACTATGGAAGCCCACACGCCTAGAGCCCATGCTCCGCATCAAGAGAAGCCACCGCAATGAGAAGACTGCGCACCGCAGGATAACGAAGAGTATCCCTCGCTCGCCGCAACTAGAGAAAGTTCTCGTGCAGCAACAAAGACCCAACTCAGCAAAAAATAAATAAATAAATGAATAAATAAATAAATTTATTAAAAAAATAAAAGTAAATAAAATAAAATAAACCGAACTCTCTGACAAGCCTAGGCCCCTGCAAAGTGACTCCTCATAATGTCAAGGGTTGGGGACTGAGAGACTGGAGCAAGGCCTAGAACAAGAAAAGAGATGACGGGGCAGGCGGGGGGCAGGGGGGCAGGGGGGCAGGGGGGCGGGACTCAGACTGGGCAGAGGCAGGGGAGGAACCCAGAAGAACCAGGTTCAGGACCCAGAACAGTGCAAGAGAGAGGGATGCAGCCCTGGGAAGATGAGAGTGGGGACCAGAGGGTACGGTTTCGGAACACCGAGGAACAGAGGAGTGGAACCCACTGGACATATGGTTGGGGCCTGAGGAAGATCTAGGCAGGACCTCGAGCGAAGGGATGGGTCCAGACAGAACAGGGGCGGGAACAAGAAGATACGGAGGCCGGGCGCATAGGGGGTGGGCGGAGCCCAAGCAGAGCCGTGAAACCCAGGTGGGCAGGGGCGGAGCCACGAGAGGATTAGGGCGGGGCCCGGGCTCACTCTTTCGGCAGGCGGGCGGCGCTGCGCTCCAGGACAGGTCCCACTGGCAGGTGAGAATGTCCGACCCAAGCAGCTCATAGCCAGGCTCGCACTGATAAGTAAGCACAGTGCCCCGGATCAGGTCCCCGTGGGAAGCCGTCCTCCAGCCCCATTCCGGGGGCGGCAGCTCGGGGCACGTGTCGTTCCTCGGGACCTCTGCAGGGGAGAGACGGCGAGTTTGGAGGCTGTCCTGTGACCCAGGGCGCCCTTCCAGCCTCGGGGGCCTCTCTGACCTGCGGGACCCCTTCCCACCTCGGGACCCTAGGCCTCGGTACCTTTGAAGTGCAACACGAAACCCTGGCCCAGGCCCGGGTTTGGAGGTCCGGGCGGTGCCTGGAACTGCAGCGTGAGGTCGGGCCCAGAGGAGAGGAGGCGGCGGCGCGGTTGAGGCCCTCGCAGCTGGGCCAGGACTCGGGCACTGGGACCGTCCCCATCGAACAGTGTCAGCATATCCCCTTCGCGCACATTCAAGCTGGAGAGAGTGGGACCAGATATGGGGGCTGGGTTACGATCGGCCCCTCCCATCTGGTTCTGCCCAATCACTAACTCAGCCCATTAGCAACCTTACCTACTCTCCAGTCCCGCCCTACATTCTCCTATCCCAGGCCTCAGTTTGGATCAGTTATGGGCTTCTCCTCCACGCTAGTCGCTCCAGGTTCCATTTGGTCTGTGGCTCCTCCCGGCTCCTGCTTCCCAATCCCCAGCCCTGATCATTGTTGACGCCTCCCACTTCCCAGTCCCTCCTCCATCACCAGGTGACGCACAGCCAGGCTCAACTCCAGCTCTGACCAATCACAGACCATGCTCATTACCACCCAGCCCAACTCTAGGCCCCAACCGAGTACATGCTTTTTGAGCCACGCCCACTTTTGGTTCTGTCCAGGCACATGACCACCTCACACCAAAGTAGCTCACTGGATCTCCCCCACAGCCACGCCCACCTTGTGTGCTGCTGCTGATGCAACAGCTCGGGCCTGGGTCCCTGGAAATCACTCCGGGGGGGCCTCAGAAACAGCCAAAGAGTGAGACTTCAGGCCAGAGCCCCTTTTTCACAATAGTCCCCGAGGAAGGCTGCATTACCCCATTTACTTGTCCAAGGTTGCCTGACCAATAAGTGATTTGTACCTGGGTCTACCTGATGTCCCACACCCCTATCCTGAATCCTTAGCCACTTCTTTCATCCGAACATATATTCACTGAATCTCGTGCAGACACTCGAGCCGGCCAGGCTCATAATGCAGGCCAGTGCATTGTCATACCACACATGGCTACCCATTGCACCCTCTGCAGTACCCAGACGTACATCTCAACTTGAAGCAAGATGCGCTTCTCTTCCTGGACATGCAGACCCCACACGCAGTCTTGGCCGGGGCTATAGCTCTGGGGCCAATCTGGAGAGAGGACCACACCAGCTGGCTCTGACAGCTCCCCTCCACACATGGCTAGGATAGAAAGGGTGTCAGATTCAGGACCCAGGTGGGCATGCAGTCTCTATTTCGCTACGATCCTCACCACTCCCAACTGTGTGCACCAGACTGCCTCCCCGGTTTCCTATTATCTATTACCCACCTGATTCTTGCCACGTCTAGTCCTGTTGGGTCCAATCCCCCGCCCCACTCTTAACTAACCCCGCCCAGTCTCCAGCCTATGCATTACCACCCAATCCATGACTTAGCCCAATCTAGCTCTTGAAGATATTTGGGTTATGACCCCTGAACTCCGTAACAAGCCCATCAACTACTCAGCTAAGAAAACTAAGCCTCTGAAAGGGACAGAGATTGATCCTGAGTTTACTAGGTTCTCCTTCCTGAACGGCCTTCCTAGGATCCCCAGCTCAGGGGGTAGTCTGTGAACTGAAGGATGTTCTGGGGAGGCGGGGAAGGTGGCAGGCTCACCCTTGCAGGCTGGCTCTGTGTCATTCCAGTGGGGTTCTGTGGGATCCACACATTCGATGGCATTGGGGGGGCCAGGGGGCTCCAGGGCATATCCTGGGAGGCACGAGAAGGTGGCCAGCGCCCCTGGGCGGTATTCGGGGTCCGTGGTGGTGACATTGCCATGTGCCAGGAACGGGGCAAAGCAGCGATCTTCCTCGAAGGCTAGAGGAGTCAGTCACAGGAATTAAGCATTAGGACAGGCCTCCAGGGATCTCAGACTGGGGAACCAGGCTGAATTCCAGTGTGGTTTGGCCCCGCAGTGGGCTATTTAAAATGGAAAGCCTTTGGGCTTAGCTTTCACTTTCCAGTTTCCCCCAAACCCTAACATTCCTCATTCACATATTTATGTTAGCTCCCCGGCCTCTGGACAGAAACCCCAAGGTCAGTCAAGTCCCAGCCACTATTCTACAGATGAGGACACTAGGTCCACAGACAAAAAGCCATGTGCTCCATGTCACACAGTAGGGCAGTGGCAGAACCAGGCCTCAAGCCCAGATTCCTTGATTCCCAGCCAGAGACACTTGGCTCTGGAAGCTGCAATGGAGTGGGGGAAAACGGTGCCTTTGGAGACCTGGCTCATGGAGGTGTGTTCGCTCCTCAAAAATAACCGTTGGTTTCTGATCAACCCTGATTATCCATACTGTGGCTAGAATCCAAAAGTGAGGCAAACACAAAAGCTACTCAGTTTTAACTTTGGTCTAAGTCAGCAAAAAAATTAACATTTGTAGAGTGTTTTAGTTTTTGCCCATCTGATCATATCTTAGACTCAGGTAAGGCTCAGGTGCCTGTGATACAGAAAGAGTCTGAAGCCCATGGAGCAGCAGTGGCCCACAACCATGGAGACAGGCCTCAAACCTAGAAATTCTCTTTGCACTCTCAGAATCTAAAATGCAATTTATTTTTCAGATCCACTGTTCTGTTTCACCATTACTTAACCTGATAAGGTGTCATGTCCAAATCTTATGCATCCATCAGGGCCAAGTGCCAATTCCCTTTCTCCTTTGATTCATACCAGAAACTAGCCCCTCCCATCTCTGAGCATTTTACTTTCTTTGTCTCTTTCCTGCTACTGTTTACACAAATCCTCTGCTCCAGCCACAGTGAAACTCTCTGTTTCCCAAACATACAGGCTTTTCTCTACCTCTTTACTGTTGCTCACACTGTTCCTTTCCCCTGAGATGCTCGTTCCCAATCTTCCTCTTTTAAAATTCTCTCTATCCTGTAAGTCCCAGTTCAAATGCCTCCTCCCATGATCACTGACTTCCTTCCTTCCTACCTATCCAGCATCCAGTCCCCTTTGTGTGTTAACAGCACTCCTATTTTCATTTTGGGTCACACGTCCTCCCCACTTCCAGTCCATGAGATTCAGTTGGAGCCAACCAGGGATGGCCATGTGATGTGGATCTGCCAATCATAACACCACCTGCCCCTAGCTACAGTGATTGGCTCAGGCATAGATAGATGACCTAAGCCAGGGCAATGAAAGCCTTTCCTGGCATTTTTGTTAAAGCTCTTAGGAAAGTGGTATGCTTTCTCTCTGATGGGGTTGCTAAAGTTGTTGGTATGTAAATCTGTAACTGCTAGGTACACAACAGACTGAGAGTCTGCCTGAGAATGAAGCCAACCGAGAGGAAAGAATGGAGAGATTTAAGTAACTGGTCTCTTGGCTGTGTACCTGGATCCAGCCACACTTGAAGCTTAAGTAGAAAAGACCACCTCAGGGAATTAGAATGTGTCCTTGTCGATTTGGGATGGGGAGACAAGTCAGTTTTCAGGAATCCAAACGTGGAGATAAGCAGAGATGGATTATGTGCTTGTGACCATGCCTGGGCGTAGGAAGAGGGGAAGGTGCGGCAGGTGGGGCCTCAGGGGAAGGGCAGTTACCTTCAAATCGGAGGCTTAGCAGCAGGGGATTGGCAGGTGTCTCTGAAAGCAGCTCCACATAGAGGGACTGGGCATCACTGATGAGACCCCGCTCTGGGACATCATCCATGTCCGAGTCATAGATCACCGGGGATAGGGGACTGCCCCCTGAGCGCACCATCAGCCTGGGATGGACAGAGGTGGCCAGGAGCTCAGCTTCCCCTCAGAAGCTGCCTCACCTCTTGCCTGCTCTCCTAACTTAATTTCATAGCTATTATTTTCAAACATTAACCATATGCCATGTACTCTTCTAAGCTTTTACACATTTTATCTCACTTAATTCTCACAAGAACCCTTGAGTTAGGTACTATTATTATCCCTCATTTTATAGATGAGAAAATTGAGGCACAGAAAGAGTGAGTAACCTGTCCAGCTACACATAGCAACTAATGTCAGAGCTGGGACACTAGTTTGCTAGATAAAGAGTGAGAATAATGAAGATGACGTTGGCAAACTCATTTATAGTGCTTACTGTGTGCTAGGCACCATTCCAAGCACTTTACATATCTTAATGCATTTGTCCTCACAGAAACCTTAGGAGGGAGGTACTATTATCTCCATTCTACAGATGAGAAAACCGAAGCACAGAGAGGTTAAGTGATTTGTCTCAGTTTGCACAGCTATACTGCCTAAGAAAGGGGAAGGACTAACCCGCATTTGACATAGATCCCAACTGGGATTCCCCCCGCGTCTGTCTGACTGTCTATTGCAGCCTCCCTATTTCCTTGAAGTGAGGACCTCTGACGCAAGGCCCAGACCCTCACCGGTCGTTGTCCTCATCCAGGGAGACTCTCTCAAAGTGTAGGTGCAGCCGGCGTCCCTCAGCTGCTTCGATGACCCAACGGCAGGTGAGGTTGGGCCCTGCAGCTCCCCCAGGCTCAGGGGACACGATGCGGCCAAGTGTAGCGTTGTGGATGGTGCCACCACAGGATGCTGTGGACGGTGCGGGGGGGCAGGTTAAGGTGACTTGTCCTTTTCCCATCTGCAGAGCTATTGCACCCACACATTTGCCTGGGACCTGGCCTTGGGATGACCTCTGCCCTACAGGCTCACCCCAGGACTTTTTTCAGGCCACTACCAGGTGAGGAACCAGCCTTGGAATAGAAAAACCCTAGGATGGACACCCCCCCCCCCCGCAGGATGGAGATTCCATCAAAATGAAGACTCCCCAGATGTGGACACCCTGGGGTAGGGAGTTATGGGGAAGTCCCCCAAACTGAAGCTCTCAGATGGAAAATACTCAGGATAGGATCCCAGGATGAAGACTCTCCAGGATAGACACCCCCAGATATAGACCCCAAGAATGGTTTCCTCTAGGATGAGGAGTCTCCAAAAGCAGGGACCCCCAGAATGGTGACTCCCCAAATGGGAACCCTCCAGGAATTCCCTGTGGTCTATTGGTTAGGACTCTGCGCTTCCACTGCAGGGGGCACAGGTTTGATCCCTGGTCAGGGACCTAAATTCCCACAAACCATGTGGCATGGCCAAAAAAAAAAAAAAAAAAAGGAACCCCCCCCCCCACCCCGAGGTGGTACTTCTCCAGATGGAGAGCCCCCCCCCCCCCAAGGATGGAGACTCCAAGGATTGAGACCCTCAGGGTGAAGAGCTCCAAATGGAGACCTCAGGATAGGGACTCTTCAGGGTAAAAAACCCTTCAAGATGGGTGTTCCCAAAGATAGAGACCCCCAAGGTAGGACCCTCCAGTGGGGCTCCCAGGACAGAAAACCACACCTATTGTGGTAGAGACTCACCCATGCAGCTGGGGGGTTCACTGCTCCAGGCTGGCCGGGTACCATTGAGGCAGATGAGGGTCTCCTCACCCTGCAGCTGGTAGCCCGAATCACAGTGGAAGGTGGCAGTGCCTCCAGGGTGAAGGTCTGTCACACTCACATCCCCATGGGCTGGCCGGGGAGGGAAGCCGCAGCTCAAGAGGTAGGCTGGATCAGGCAGGGCAGGAGAAAGAGGATTCACTCTCCCAGGCCATCCTCTCTCACTGGTTCCCCAGCATTTCCGCCCCTCTTTCCAGGTCCCCCTCACTCTCCAGGGCACAAACTGGCTCCATACTGGAGTCCTTACGTGGACACACTGTCTCATGAAGAGGTAATGTCAACATCTCTTATCTCCCCTAATCTTTGTAATCTACCCACTTCGGCCCCCATTTTACAGATGAGAAACCTGAGCCTCAAAGAAGTTTTGGACCTTAGCACCCATTTACTGTGTGAACTCAGGCAAATCAATTGACCACTCTGAACCCCATTCAGCTCTAATAATAGCAAATAGTATTTGCAGAGCTTGTTCAGCTTCCAAAATGAGTTCACGCAGCGCTTTTGAGGTAGTCAGAGAAAGGCTGTGACCCACTTTCCAGGGGTGGAAATTGAGGCTCCAAGTTATTAAGTGCCTCAGATCATTTTCTCCCCTCCATACACACAGACTTTCTTCCACTGAGGTGTCACTGTGATATTATACCCTCAGCTTTCATCCAGAGGAGTTACAAGAAACTCCTTTAGAAACAGACTATTCTGTCATTAAAGACCTTAATACCCAGTGTCCCCTAAATGAATCCCCCAGTGAAAGTGAAGTGCTGGGGAAAGCTTTGCTTTCCTTAAGGAACTGGTTTGTCTTTTTTCCTGCAATGAGAACTGTGTAATCTCTCTTTTCATACTGGCTGCTAGGAAGCCCAGAACCAGGTTGAGTCTTGTCCCTAGTAACAATGGCTTGTCTATCCACATTCTGTTTTTTTTCAAATTTAATAAGCATTATCTGGTGCCAATATTTCTCTTATTTTTTTTTTTTTTTTTTGGCTGCGCCACATGGTTTGTGGGATTTTAATTCCCCAACCAGGGATTGAACCCCGGCCCTTGGCAGTGAGAGCGTGGAGTCTTAACCACTGGACTGCCAGGGAACTCCCTCTTACTTATTCTATTTAATCTTATTGTTTGCATTCTTTTTTGAAAGCCTCCTGAAATTCTTGTGGAAACATATGAGATGAAACAAACAAATAGAAAGTGACTTGGTAATCAGTGATAGACTCTGAACTTGATCCTGACAGAGCTCTGTGTGTCTGTTTAAGACTAGGCAGAGTTCATTAAGAAGGGCTTCCTGGAGGAAGTACATCGAAGCTGGGTCTTGTACGAGGGGCAGGCTCTGGTTAGCAGAGGGTCCAGCTTGCCTGGGCCTTTGCTTTTTCTGACTCTCCAGTCCTGAGTGATTCTGTAAGAGACCTGGTCTCTCCCTGTTTCAAAATTCAACAAGCATTTCCTTGGCTGGGTCCTAGGGTCAGAGGTGAAAAAGACTGAGGCCTTGCCTTCAGGAGTTCATGGTCTACTAAGATAGACAAAAAAACAGCCTTTTAGAATACAGGGATTTAGGAATTCCCTGGCGGTCCAGTGGTTAGGACTTGGCGATTTCACTGCCGGGCAGGGGTTCAATCCTTGGTCAGGGAGCTAAGATCCTGCAAGCCGAGCAGTGGACAAAACAAACAAATAAACAAAAAACAAACCAAAAAACCGCACAGTGATTTGAATAGACTTTAGCCTCTGTGATGGCTCTCCAAGACCAACAGAATCAAGTCTGAATGCTTTAGATTGACATTCAAGCCCCTTCCACAACCAGTTCCAGCCCAGCCCATCCAGCTTCAGTTCTCAGCACCCACGGCCCATATATCTCACACGATACAGTTCTGTGACTCCTTACAGTCCCACTTCCATATTTTTCCACACAATTTCCCCTACCTGAAAGGCTCTCTTCTCACTGTTTCTCACCTTTCAAGGAGTAACTTAAATACCACCTCCTCCAGGAAGCCTTCCTGACCCCTCCCCTTTCCCAGAGGGTTAGTTTTTTTTTTCTTTTTGCCTAAACACAATCCACATGCATAATTTTATCATCACATTAACACCTGCCTATTGCCACTGTGAGACTGAATCCAATGTTTTTTATTTTGTCTCCTAAAAACCTAGCCTAGCTGATCAGTTGATGCCGCCAAGAGGCAACGTGGAACAGTGCAAAGAGCACTGGATTTGGAGATGGGCAGACCTAAGTTCCAGTTCTACTTTCACAACTTATTAGCTGTATGGCCTTGAGCAGGTGACTTCACCTTTCATCTGTAAATGGCAATAACAATTCCTGTCATTGAGGATTGGCCTTAAAGAAAAGAAACCTGGAATCAAGCCCCTGGAACATAGAAAGTACTCAGAAAATGTTAATCGCCCGCCCCTCAGCTTCAATTAATAAATGACCAGGGGTCAGGGACTTGGAGATCTGACTTCTGACTCTGCAATGAATTTGCTGGTGGCTGAACAATCCATATAAGCTTTGAGGCTTTTTCTTCCTCTTAGAGATGGAGCTGACAATGGCCACCCCCAGGGCTGCTGTGAGAAGCAACCAAAACAAGAGTTGATGAAAGAGTTTTGTAAATGGGAAAGTTTGCTGGACTTGGGGTGAGGGGTGATGGAGCCTTTGACCTTCCAGAGAAGCTAATGAGGCCACTGTGGACTGGAGGGCCCAGCCAGTGCAAATTGGGAAGGGCTTAAACGGGGCCTCCGTCCCAAAGGTGCCTGCGGAAGCCGCAGAGCAGGGAAGACCCAGGCAGGTAATGAAGGCCCATTTATGCAATAGCCCTGCTTCCTCAAATGTTCCAGTTCGTCTAAAGAGTCCTATTTTCAATGCCCTAGGGAAGTGGCTGCTTAAAGGAGCCAGCAGGAAGCCATCCTATAATATCTGAAGCCCAGCCCTCAGCCCTGGGCCTTCAAGGCATGCCCTTGCTCCCCAACAACCGGGCCCTGACCACCAACTACATGTCCCCCGGCTCACTGGTCTCTCCAGGAGTAGGTCTGCTGCTGGGCATCTCCACCGTGCATGCCTTACCTCGTGGGGCAAGTCTAGAGCAGAGGCCTCAGGAGAGGCTGGAGAGTGTGTGAGGAAGGGATACGGGTTGTCTGTGTCCTGGATAAAGTCACAAGGGATCTGGTGTCAGCAGAGCTCACAAGCGGGCAGCAAGGCCATGAGGTGAAGTGAAGGGGACGCTGGCCCAACACACAGTTCCCTCTCTGTTTCTGAGCAAAGGAAGGGACTTTGGAGACGGCAGCAGTGTCTGGAATGGGACCTTGGGCTGGGCCCCTTGCCTCATGTACACGTGTATGCTAGAATGTACATTGCATCGTGGGAAGGTTTCCATACACACAGGCAAATATGGATGTACACGTGTGTGTAGGCTGTCTGTGGGTGGGTGCTTGCAAATGCAAGCATGCGCAGATACATCCCCTCCTTCCTACCCCCAGAAGTCAGCAGGATCTTTTTAGGTCACAAATCTGAGGCTGTCACTATCTTGCTTAAAACATTTCAAAGTGTCTCCTCCTCCCCTGCAGGATAAAGTAGTCCAAGGACTCCTCACTGAAGCTGGTAAGGCCCTTTGTCATCCAAATACAACCTACCTCCCAGTCTAGCCTCTTGGCCTACTTCCCCAGCACTTTCTGTGCTTTACTGTAATAGCAATGATTGACATTTTCGAGCCCTCACTGTGTACCAGACACTATTTTAAGCACTTGACGTGTATTGATTCATTTGATCTTCCTAATAATACCACAAAGTAAGTATTATGATCCCCATTTTTCAGATAAGACAATGAGGCACAGAAAGGTTAAGTAACTCACCCCAGGTCACACAGCTAAGACAATTCTATCTTCCATGCTGAATTACCTCAACTCCTCAAGGGGGTCACATTTTTTTCTCCTCTCTGGGTCTTGGAATGTGTTTTTCCATCCATCTAGACATCTGCCTTCCTCTTTCTCTCCCTCCCACCCTTCCCCTAGCTAACTCATCTTAGGTGTCAGCTTAGTCATCACCTCCTCCAAGGAGGTGTCCCCATATTCCTTATAGGGGAAATTTAGGTCCCTTTGATAGTTGTTCTCTCTGACAGTGGTTCCTCCATCATAGGGATGGGGGTCCTTATCTCACTGAATTATAATTATCCTGATTATTTGTCCATCTCCCTACCTAGATTCTGAGTTCCCTTTACATCTGGCTTGTTTATTCTTCTCTCCAAGGATAACACAGGGCCTGTAGGAAGTGGGCACTCAATAAACATTTGCTGAGTGAATGGATGAATTGTCACTTGGATGTGTGCACACCCAGGCACAGGTCTGTGTGTGTGTGAGATAAGCGTGTATAGGTCTCCTCCGAGGATTCTGCCCCCCATGGTCCTAGTCAGGAGGAAAAGGCCCCAACATTACCCTGTGTTTAGAAGGCTCCTGAAGATGTTCCCTGTGCCCAGTGCGGCCCCTGCCCTCCCACCAGCACTCCGAACTCCTCACCCTGATAGTGGATCCTGAAGCCACCACCCCTTGGGACCCGTGGGCTCTGGAAGTGCAGGAGCAGCCTGTTGGTTGGACTCCGAAGGACCTGTCCTTCTCCCAGCATGGAGGAATTAGCCAGGAGTCGGGGGGCCAGTCCTGGGGACCCCCCACCAGCCAGCACCAGGAGTTCCTCCTCCCGAGACAGGTTCAGCGTCTGCACCTAAAGAAGCCAGACCCAGACCCGCCAGGGAAGTCAGCCGGGGTGTGTGACCCCCTAAGCTCCCCCGCCCCTTGCCTTCCTTTTCCCTGTATGTAGCAGACCAAGAACCACGGTAACGTTGGCCAAGTTGTAGAACTTTAGGAGAGCCTGTGAGATCCTCAGGAAATAGGTCCATCTGAGTCAGAAAACAAGTTCTCTGGCTCCTAGGCCCAACCCGTGCACACCCCTGGGCCCGGAGGGAAGGGCTGGGAGGTTTCACAATCATATGCTTAAGTCCAGTTACCTGGATCTCAATGCCGTAGCCAGGGTAGACATGGATGCTGTACGTGCAGTCCAGGAGCCCCAAGGTTCGGCTGGCCGCGCTCCCTAAATCTGGAGACTCCACATGCCCTTCACCTTCGGAGATGTTGTTATTACACAGAACTAAAGAGATATAAGTGCTGGGGTTGAGAGAATCTCTGTGTTCTTGCCCTCCCAGCCAAGTAACCCTGGGGGTCCTCATCTGTCTTCTCCCCAGCACCCCTCACCATCTTTATCCAATGCTCACTCTCCCATCTGTGCCCAGAACTCCCTTCCTCAACTGTCATAAGACATAAAACACATAGAACAGTGCTGGCACATAGTAAGGGTGTATCAGCGCTAGCCTTTATTATAATTAAGCAGAAGGCCCTCTCCCATCTAGACCCCTTCTTCTTCCACACGTTCCCGGCAGCCTCTCTCCCATCCACACCTTCCTCTTCTCCCACATCCCCTTTCAATCGCCTCACCTGGGCTGGTCACCGTCGTGGTGACAGTTGTCGTGGTGATGATGGTGGTCGTGGTCTCCTCCTCTCCTCCCTCAGGCCCGAGGGGCGGGCCTGGGGAGGCGGGACCGGGAAGGGGCGGGGCCGTAGTTCCTGGGGGCGGGGTCAGCAGCTCCGGCGCGGTGGGGCCTGCCCCCCTGCCCTCCTTAGGGGTTACGGCTGTTGTCAGAGGCCCTGTGCCCGGCTCAGTGGCCCGTGGCAGGGAGGATGCTGCAAGAGTCTGGCCGGCTGGAGGGGTGGCTAGTGTGGGGTCTGGATCAGATCCTGGGACAGTGCGAGGGAAGTCAGGAAACAGGAGGAGCACATTGATGGGCCTCGGTCGGGGATCAGGGCTAAGAGACACTGCGAGGTCCCCACTGAACCCAAAAGACCTCCCCCACGAGGCGCAGGACCCCCACCTCTCCCTTCCCCACCCAAACTTCCCCCCTCCTCCCAAGGCTTCCACAGCCTGCCCCCCAGCCCCTTCTTTTCTTCTCTCTGTCCAGGCCCTTCCACTCTGACAGTCTCCTTGAGCTTCTCCCTCTGTCTCCCCGTTCAGATCTGGCGCTCTCTCCCGGTTACCCCTTTCTCTTTCCTCTTTTTATTTTGCGCTCTCTAGAACTCTTGGTCTATGTTTAGTATTCTTATCCCTCTCTGATTTTATGATTCTAGGTCTACTACTCTCTGCATTTCTCTCTCAGAATTTCTGTGTTTCTTTTCCACTCTATCTCTGATTCTGGCTCTCTGAGTTTCCATCTGTCTTTCTCTCTGTCTGTTTTTCTGTGCTGTTTCTTGATCATTCTACCTCAATTGCTCTGGCTCTCTGACTGTCTATGTCCAGTTTTGACTCTCTCGAACCATCTCTCTCTGTCTCTCTGAATTTCACTGGCCTGGCTCCCCATCTGCCTGAATTAATGTCCCTCCCTCTGCCTCTATGTTGCTCCTGCCACTCTGGGGGCCTCACCCGGCAGGTAGCCCATTTCTGGGCCTCTCCTCAGCAGGGCTCCATGGAGCAGCTCTGCCAAGGCCTCAGAGGCTACGGTGGGGGTCTCATTTCCAGGCTCCGGCAGTGCCTCCTCCTCCTTCAGGGGCAGACCTGGGAGATGAAGTTGTGCGAGCTCTTCCACTGCCCCACACTCCTTCCTTCTCCAGAAAGATCTTTTCCAGAGCTCTTATTCTCTCCTCAGTCAGCTGGGCCAGCAGGAGCTCAGAGGGTCCCAGACTGGGCTGAGAGCCAAGATTGGAGGAGGGGCTCCCAGCTGCCCATCACACTCCTACCCCTTCCTCTCTCCCTTTTCCCCCAGGCTGTGTGGGCCTTCGGTGAGCACCTCGGACAGAGCCAGCAGGGCAGAGAAGAGGCAGGGCGCTACCTTCATTTTCCCCTCAGTGATGCTCTCCCCCCAACCCCGGGCCTCTGCGGAGGGTCTGGCAGCACCTCCCAGCCATTGCTTCTGCAGTGTCCAGCTTTTTCTCTGGGTTTCTGTCTCTGCAGTGTGGTCCTCCCTCTCTTTCTCTGCAGTCTCTGCCCCCTTCCCTGGAGTCTCGCTGGGGGGTCAGAGTTGGGGATTGAATATCTGGCCTCTGCGCACTGCCTCTGTTCATCTGTCTTTGTCCATACGTCCAAGAACATTTGTGTGTGCTGCGCCTGGCATCTCTCCCGGCACCTCCATCTCCCACCCCGGTACCCGGCCTGCTTCTGCCGCCTCCGCAGACATCCCCCCCACCCCGCCCCGCCACAACGTCCCCAGCCCTTCTTCCTGGATTTAACCCCTGAGACGCTGCTAAAAGCTCCCCTCATTAATTTCCCCAACTCCTCAATATATGGGGTTAGAGGCTCCAGGTGCAAGCTGGAAAGCCCTGGCTTGCCCCTTCTCCGTCAGCTGTGCCCCTCCCCTCCCCCAGGAGCTCAGAAGGCGCAGGATGTTCGGAGAAAGGAAGGTATAGGACCCAGCTGGGGGCCTTCCCGGAGGCCCACCCCCACGCACCCAAGTCCTTACCCTGAATCCAGGGACAGCTCAGCAGAATTAGGAACAGCAGCTGGGGAGGTGGCGGATGCTGGGCCCTGGGAGCCCCCATGGCGACTCACACCAATTTCTCTCCTCTGCGCCTCTCCTAAATAATCTAGCTGTCACCTTTCCTCCGTCTTCTTTTATCTTTCCTATTAATTTTTTTTTTTTTTTCCTACTGGCAGTTAGCAAGGGAGACAATGTCTCTGCCTTTGGGACGGAGGGGCAGAACTGGGCTGGGGGTCTCCTGGAGCCCACCCCTCTTTGGCCAGTCTCCTCTGTCCTCTGCTCTCCTGTCTGCGGGAGAGGGGGCGCGGCTCCGGCTGCAGCGGGTGGGGCCAAGAAGGGCGAAGGAGCTGGGTCGCCTGGGTTACCCTCTGGCTCAGGCACCTGGGTCCGCCAGGCTGGCTGGATTCTAAGCTGGGGGAGTGGGTCGAGGCAAAACAGCTTCCGGGGACCTAGGGTGGGGTCGAGGATAGGGAGGGTCCCTACTGTGCTCTAGTGGGGCTTGGCGGGGAGAGGAGGGGGTTGCAGAACCTGGAGAGCCGAGGCTCGGGCACTGGAGCTGCGGGAGGGAGAGCTGAGAAAGGTGTCGAGCCCACGTCAGATCCTGGGGACGGGCGAAGGGAGGGGCTTGGGATTTATTTGGGGGCTGTGGGGGGAGGGAGGAGGAGGAAGTGCAGATGGAAGAAGGAGGGACCACATGAGCCAGGGTCGTAATCCTCACTCCCACGGCCCCTAGGGGAAGCGAAGGCAACTCTGGTCCCAGCAGTAATTATGACCCCTCCCCCAACCATTCCAGCACATTTGGAAACTGAATGTTCTCTTCCCAGGGTGTTGAGGGGCAGCATAGCTGGGTTTGCGCTTGCTCAGCGCCCCCAATATGCCCCCGGCCCTCTTCCAGACCCTTTCAGAGAAGCTCATGTGGAATGCGCTACCTCCTCCTCCAGAAGAATGACAAGTTCCTACGTTTGTGAGAAGTCTAAGGGGTGACAGGCTAGGATCTGGGGAGGGGAGATCCCTCCTCTTACGTACAACATGACCCCAGCCAGCTGCTGGCGGCTTCAACTTTAATTTTTTTCTCCTGGTCTCATCTCGCAAGACCGCTGGAGAGCCCTTTTCAGCACCACCAGAAAGGACAGCTCTTCTCGGCCCCGCCTGAGATGGCCCGGCCCGCGGCGCTGCAGGCGATTGGCTGAAGCCGCCTTCATTATCAATCGGGCTCCCGCCGGGGGTTGGCTCTTGTGAAGGCGATTGGGGGAGGTGGAGTCACAGGCCGACTGGGAGAAGGATCGGCTGACCCACGGACCGGCCGCAGCGTCCCTGTCCGCAGTCTGCGAGCGCCGGTCTTGTCCATCAGTTCGCGCGCTCGCCCCGCCCCTTACTTGCCACGCCCCTCTCAGGCCCCGCCCTTTCGTTTCGCATTGCGGGGCGCTGGAGGTTGGCGCTGTGCCCCCTGAGCCCCACGTGGCGCCCCGTCGGGGCCGGGGGAGGCAAATCCGGAGACGACACCCCCTACCCGGCTGAGTTGCGGTGGCCACTGGGCGAGGGCGGGGGTAGCTAAGCTGAGAGGACTGTGGGGAGGGTGACGTCAGGGTGAGTGGGGGACAAGGAAGGAGCGAGTGGGGGAGGGGGGAGAGAGAGCGAGAGAACCCGTGGGTCGGGTCGAGAGAGAAGCGAGGGCAGGAAGGAGAGGGGGAGGAAGGAGAGAGAAGTCGCTGCAGAGGACTGCTGGTTGCGGTTCCCAGGGCTGCGGGTCCAGGTGGGGTAGGAACTGCTGTCCGGGGAAGCTAGGAGGAAAGGCAGAGCGGGGAGGGAAAGAGAGAGCGAAAAGAGGGGCGGGGGGGGGGAGCGGTGGTGGAGGGAGGAGAGAAGAAAGGAGACGGGGAGACAGAGGGTGGGGAAAGGAGAGACTGACGGGAGAGGCAGGAAACTGGAGAGAGAGGAAACTGCCCTAAGGAGAAAGAAGAGGAGGAAAGAGGTGAAAGAGGAGGAGGAGAGAGTTGGAAGGAGAAAGAAGTAGAGGAGAGAGGAGAGAGAGGCAGAAGGAGAGGAAGGAAAGGAGAGTTAGAGGTGCATGAAGGAAGCGAGAAAGCAGGAGGTACAAGGTGGAGAGAGGACCTCGGAAGGAGAGAGAACCAAGAGTAGGAATGTGGAAGGGAAACAGCCCAGGGTGTAACCAGGGAGCAGCCATGGAAGGAACCGGTGGAGAACTGGGGGGACAAGGGAACTGGGGTCTGGAAGATGCCCCAGGCCTCTTGGCCAGGGCCTCCCTGCCCATCATGCCTGCATGGCCATTGCCTCTGGCCTCATCTGCCCTTACCCTGCTCCTTGGAGCTCTCACTTCCCTCTTCCTCTGGTACTGCTACCGCCTGGGCTCCCAAGATATGCAGGCCCTAGGGGCTGGGAGTCGGGCTGGGGCTGTCAGTGGTAGGCCTGGAGGGTGCTCTGAGGCTGGCAGACCAAGCCCACGGAGCTCTGGGGAGTCTGTGGAAGGACCTAGGACAGAAGGCCTAGTGAGCCGTCGCCTTCGGGCCTACGCCAGGCGCTACTCTTGGGCAGGGATGGGTAGGGTGAGGCGGGCGGCTCAGGGTAGCCCAGGCCCTGGGGGAGAGCCAGGGGTCCTGGGCATTCAGCGCCCAGGCCTGCTTTTCCTGCCAGACCTGCCCTCAGCCCCCTTCGTGCCACGGGATGCCCAGCGGCATGATGTGGAGCTCCTGGAGAGCAGCTTCCCTGCCATTTTGAGGGACTTCGGGGCTGTGAGCTGGGACTTCTCAGGGACTACCCCTCTGCCTCGGGGCTGGTCCCCACCACTGGCCCCTGGGTGCTACCAGCTCCTGCTATACCAAGCAGGCCGGTGCCAACCCAGCAACTGCCGCCGGTGCCCGGGGGCCTATCGGGCACTGAGGGGGCTGCGAAGCTTTATGAGTGCCAACACCTTCGGCAATGCTGGCTTTTCCGTCCTCCTGCCTGGGGCCCGGCTCGAGGGCCGCTGTGGGCCCACCAATGCCCGAGTCAGATGCCACCTGGGTAAGTGGATGCTACTTACAGACAGCCTCCTCGCCTCCACGATTCCCCCTCCAGACTCTCTTCTCTGCCATCATAGCTTTCTACACTGTGACTCTGATCATGCCTTTCTTCTCGGAAATCTTCCTTGACTCCCTGTCGCCCACAGCAGCATTTCCTGAGCTTCAATGATCTGCAAACCATCTTCATAAGCTTTTCCATAGTCATTTACCACCTGTACTGTTTCTTCATATTGACTCCCCACAATGTTTTGTTTTACTTATTTAAAAGGAATCTTTATAGAAAAATGATAATCAGTATTACTTGACCTAAATAGGAATTATTCATAAAAATAAGTTTAAACTTAAAAAAAGAAAGCTTTAAAAATTCTAGCGAAGTATCCTAGTCTGTGGCTGAAGCCTACACTCTCCTCCTTTAAAAAGGAGCAATGTTGGGAATTGCCTGGTGGTCCAGTGGTTAGGACTCTGTGCTTTCACTGCTGAGGGCCTGGGTTCGATCCCTGGTCCGGGAACTAAGATCCCACAAGACGCAGGACATGGCCCCAAAGGAAAAATAAACATAAAAAGGGCAATGTTAGGGGGGATGTTAAAGTTATGGTAGCACCAAACTGAGATTTTCTTTTCAGTGTTTTAGAGAATGAAAGAAAATGGGGAGAAAAAAAGACTTGTCTTCTGATCGTTGTTTAATGCCATGACTTTGTTTTGCCTATAATCATCTCCTGTGCTACCAGTGGAATGTGTTCTACACTTCAGAGCACACTGGCTTTGAAGAGATCTGGAGCAAGGCCAGATCTTTTCTCCTTATCTCCTACCTGTTCCCTTCTTCCCCTTCTCTCCCACCATGCCCTAAATCATGAACGCCTTCTGGCTGATCCTGGCAGATGCCACACACATGCTCTTAGCCTAGAATGTCTTTCCCCCTTATCACCTCCTGGAAAACTCCTACGTAGCCTTCACGACTCACACTTTCAAATGCCCACCTCCTCTGGAATGTCTTCCTCTTCCCCATCGTTTAAGTTGGCTCCTCAGTTTTCTGCACCCCAGTGCGTGGTCCTTGGCAGGATGGAGCCATGTTTTATACCTTTGGGGGAGAGAGGGCCTAACACACAGTAGGTTCTTGAGTTAAACTGTCAGAAGCCCAAGAGGAGATGCTGCTTCTTTTAGGAAGCTTTCCCTCTTCTCTGAAACAGAATACATTGTGCTTTGCACTGCATTTTCTGTCTCCTAGCATTTCTTTCATCCAGTACTGTATTGTAATTTTACGTGGGTCACCTTCCAGAGAACGAGGAGGGACCACCATAGAACCTAGCATTTAAGACTCTCGGATCTGCTTTTTGACTGAATGGGGTGGGCCCCTTCGATGGAGGCAGGAATGTTGGAGGCCCGGATCTCTTTCTACAGGCCTGAAGATCCCCCCTGGCTGTGAGCTGGTGGTCGGGGGTGAGCCCCAGTGCTGGGCTGAGGGACACTGTCTACTGGTGGACGACTCCTTCCTGCATACAGTGGCTCATAATGGTAATGGGGCTCCCATTCTGCTAGGAGGGATGAGTGACTAAAGAGTTAAGGGGAATAGACTAGAGGCTGCAGAATCGGGCCCAACTGGCTTCCTGTCCTACACCACCATTTTCTAATTGCATGCCCTTGAACAAGTCACATGATTTCTCCAATCACCCGTGAGATAGGGCAACCGCCTTCTTTTACCAAGTGACTGCAAGGATTAAATAAGTTAATGTAAGTGCACAGCAAAGTGGTTCATAGCACGAGACCCTGGGCCTGGACCCCCTGGGTTCCTGTCCTACCTCTGGCATTAGCAGTGTGACCTTGGGCAAGTTATTTAACCTCTTTGTGCCTCAGTTACTTTGCATAAAATGAGAACACTTATGGTACTACCTCACAGTTTGTTCTGATGATTAAGAGTTAATACACATAAAGGATTAGGACACTGGCACTTATTTATAAAGTGTTTGCGTTTATGAGTATTTGGTGAGTGCTCTGGCTTGTAAGTACTTAATGTCAGCTGCTCTGCTGTCTCCATCCCCACGTGCCCTAGGCTCTCCCGAAGATGGGCCTCGAGTGGTCTTCATCGTGGACCTTTGGCATCCCAATGTGGCTGGGGCCGAACGCCAGGCCCTCGACTTTGTCTTCGCACCAGACCCTTGAAGGAAGGTGCTCCCTTCAGACATCTGGGCTGGAGAGATGCTGCGCTCGGGGATGGCCTGAGTGGTAGCCAGGACCACCTCTCCATTGCAGGGGGTGGGGTGGGGCTGAGGGTGGGAACTGGCCAGTGAACACCGAAATATAGATTTTAAAATCCTCTCCTAACTCCTGACTACTTTCTTCCCAGCTACCAGCCCAGGGAAAGGCTGGGGGCAGGGGTCTGTGTCTTCTCCCATCCAACTAGCCAGGTACCTCCCTAACAAGCCATATACCTGGCCCTTTCTCTGGGAGCCAGCACCAGACCCTCAACTCAACTTTATTCCAATAATTTAATAGAAAATTATAATAATAAATAATATGAAAAAATTGAGAAGATGCTGACCTGGTACAGGCCCAGGCCCACCTAGTACAAAGTTAAGGAGGTAGGGAGGATGTTGGGGAAGCAGGAGGGAGGCAAACTGCCCTGCACAATGGTGAGGAGGCGGCTCAGAATGTGGTGGGTGTTATTAAGGGCTGGCTTGACACTTTGGTGTGTACAATGTCCTAAAAAAAGACAAAGGGAATTCTAAATCCTTCTAAACCAGCTGGTGAGGGAAGAGGGCAGGACAAGGATGGGGAGGAGGCAACCAATGTAGGCCTTCTGAAGGCCTCTGAAGGGAGGGGCTGGAATGTACTCTGTGGTTAGCAATGAGGTGGGAATGGATGGAAAAGGGCCAAAGTGAACTGTACCATGCAATGAAGGGATGGAAGAAGGACCCACGACTTGGCCAGCAAAGCCGGGGCAAAGGTCTGGGAAGGGGAGGAAGAGAGAGACGGACTGGGTCCCAGCGGCCAGAGGAAGACTCGGGGCAAAGCTCAGTCCTTGAAGACAATCTGTTGGCCGTGAGGACGCTCGTCGTGGGTGATGTGGCGCCGGACATGGATTCTGCGGACACGGTGCTCTCGGTTCTCCTCGTCCTCCCCTCGGCCTGCCCCGCCACCTCCAGCTGCACCTCCTGTGGCCTCCAAGAGGGCTGGGTCTGGGCCTCGGGGAGTCTCGTAGATCAGGATGTTCAGGGTCTCCTCAAAGATCCTGGCCTCTGGGAATTCCACCTGCAAAAGGCCAGCAACCCCCAGCTCCCTCCCTCTGGCTCCACTCTTACGCAGCCATCCCCTCCCCCAGGCTGCTCCTGCACTGTCTCGCCACTCCTATAGCCTCTGCAGTCACAGGTTCCTTTAGCCTGGACTGTCCTCTTTGCAACTTCTTTGCTCAGCTAAGTCACACTTATACTTCAACGTCCAGCTCTGAAGTCAGGCAGAGAGTTATTTGTTTTCTGTCCTTTGTTGCCAAGTCTCTTGGTATATCTTTTTTTTTTTTTTTTCTTGGTATATCTTTTCCTTTGACAAATATTTACTGAGTGACTGCACTGTACCAGGTGTTGTTCTGGGCAATGGGAATATAGCAGTGAACAAAACAGGCAAAGTTCCTGTCCGCAGGAAGTTTACATTCTAGGGCGAGGACCCAGACATATATGTAATAAGATATAAAGTGTCAGATGACGATAAATGTTACGGAAAAATTATAGCAGGAAAAGGGTGTGGAGATGGCCACCGCCAGGAATGTTACAACTTTAAAGAGGGAGCTCAGAGAAGGCCTCACTGAGAAGGTGACATCTGACCAATAGCCAAAGGAAAGGAGGGAAGGAACCAGATGGAGAGCTAGAGACAGATCAGTCTGGGAAGGGAACAGCTCTGGGGTCAGGAACTCGCTTAGTGTATCTGAAGATCAGTGCAAGGCCAAAGCAACAAGGCAGGGTGAAGGAGAGTAGTACGGGATGAAGAGGTGGTTAGGGGTTCCCCTTGTGTGGCTTGGAGGGATATAAACAAAAAAACTTTAACAAGCTGCATTCTCATTACTGGTTTATCTTCCTGTCTTCCCAATTACAGAGGAAGCTACTTGGAAACTGGATTATTCACTCATTCACGCATTCAATAAATGTTTCCTAGCTTCTGCGGCGTGATAAAGGCCTGGCTAGTGCTACAGAGATGGGGGGGGAAAAAAAGATTCAGCTCTACTCTCAAGAAGCTAACTCCTTGCTGCTGAAGTAAACACTCCTACTCCCCCATCCCCAGCAGACTACAATCAACATTGTGTTTGGCTGACAGGGGGGTATGACCAACTTTGTCTGGGGTTGTTGGGCTGAAAGTTCATGAGTGGTGTCCCAGAGAAAGTGATGCTTGGCTTAGGTCTTAAAGATTAAGCACAAGTCCATTAGGCAGACAGGAATGAGGAAAAGTAATTCCAAGAAGAGGGAATAGTGTGTGCAAAGGTAGGGGGGTGTGAAATAGCACTGGGTGCTTAAGAGACTTTCAAGATCTCCAGTGTATCTGAGGCACATCCTTCATGTCAAGGTCAGAAGGGACCAGGCTGATAAGATCTTCAGGGGCCAGACGTCATGACAGAGGGCTTGTACTTTACTCAGAATCTTATTCGCCTTGATTTCAAGCCTCTTGCAGTGCTCAGGACGTATCTGCTGATGATTGCCATGTTAATGACTCAGGGCCTACAACCTCAGTGTGTTCTAAGCACCTGAAGTTTTAAGAACCTACTCTGGGTCATGGATCCTTCTGAAATTCTAATGACAACTATGGTCCTTCTATATAGAAAAATGCATACCCACTCCCAAAACTGCACACTCTTTCAAGATAGCCTTGAAACCCAACTGGCCTAGATTAAGAATCCCACTCTAATCCAACACCCTCCTTTCACAGGTAGAGAAGCAGAGACCCACAGAAGTCAGATGACTTGCCCAAGGTTACAGAACTAAGACCCCAGAACTTAGAACTCCGGTGATGGATTTCCCCTGCCTGATCTGACCCCAGAACTTAGAACTCCGGTGATGGATTTCCCCTGCCTGATCTGCTGAGCTGCCTGTGCTCGTCCTGCCCACCACCACAGCCCTCCCTGACCAGGCCCTGAACCCCTTCTGACCTTGGTCTGCTTCTTCTCCGTGGCATAGACAATGGAGGTGCAGCACACCTCGGCGATTTTGCGGCCCTGCCCGTAGAAAGACCAGCAGCAGATCTCATCCCCCAGAACATCCTTGAGGAAAAGCAGCCGCCCATGGAAGCGCAGGGCCAGTTTGTCAAACAGCTCGATGTTCTTAAGTAGGTTGTCATCTGAAGTGCTGAGGACCAGGGGGCCAAGAGGCTCAGCACAAATGGCTTCCTCCCTCTGTTCCCCCAAGCTTAGGGGCCCAGATATCTAGCACTCTAGTCCTACCTAGGAGTTTGGTGCCCAGAATGGAGCTTCCTCCACTCCTGGGGCCAGGCTAAGGAGGCCTCAGAACGGAAGCAGCATTTGCTCAGCAAATCCCAGCACAGCAGAGTGGCTACCCCATGCAGGTTCTGGAGCCAAGCTACCTCACCTGGCATCCTAGCTCTACCACTTTTTAACTGAGTGACACTCAGCAAGTTACTTCACCTCTCGGTGCCTCAGTTGCCTCATCTGTAAAATGGAGATCACAACAATACCTCCTTCAAACAATTGTGAGGATTATGTGAGGAAGTATATGCAAAGCACTCAGAGCCATGCCTCTTATAAGAAATGCTAGTAATTATCATCTGATGCTCACCTGGACCCCAGTTTACTGATGATAAAAGTGAAGCTCAGAAGTGAAAATGACCTGTCCAAAGTACCCAGTGGGTAAGTGGCAGAGCTAGAATTTGCATCCAGGCAGGATTCTTTTCGCCCCCCACCGCCCGCCCCCATGCGGCCATAATCCTCCCCTTGGGCCAGGGGCAGAGCTGTGCTTGAGCCCAGGATTCCACCCAGTGCACCTCCCCGCCCCTGAGGGGGTCACCTGGTGTAGGAGTACTTGTTGTTACTGCGGTTGTGCAGGAGCTTCACCACGGGCTGTTGCGGGAGAAAGGATGGAGAAGGGTGGGGGTCAGGCTGCCGGGATAGGCCCCCAGCCTCCACCCTACAGGGCTCAGGGGCCTCACCTTGGAGGTGCTGGCCAGGAGCTGCTGCTCCTCCCGGGGAGATGTCACCGTGGGGATGAGGCACAGCGGGGACAGGTTCTCCCTTTTTTGCTGGAGAAGAAGCGGAAGGTGATTAACAGCACAACCAGAGGTCACTCACTCCCCAACCTAAAAGCCTTCAAAAACTGCTTGTTGCCTTTGGGAAAAAAATCCAGACTCCTTAGTAGTCCACACAAGACTCCGCAGGATGCGAACTCTGATCTCGTCTCTACCACTCTCCCCTGCCTGCTGGACTTCAGCCCCACCTGTTCCTTCACGCATCCAGCTTGTGCCCACCAGGCCCTTTGCAGCTGCCACTGCTGGCAACAGCCTGCACTCGGTTGCATGGCTGGCCCCTTCATGCCATTCAGATCTCAACTCAAACAGTACCCCTAGGAGGGTGCTGGTCCTCCACCCTAAGCTCCCTGGCTAAGCAGCCTCCTCTACTTCTTCTTTTTCACACTATCAGTTCACTTTCTTCATGGCACTCAGTTCCTCATATTTTCTCATTTTTTGGTATATTTGCTCCTGGTCTCTACCTAGACAATAAGTATCAATTTACAGTAGATGAATAAATATCTGGTGAATGAACGAACTGGGCTAGGTGGAAGGCTGGAGGGAGAATCAGAACCAGACACATAGGTTTCTTTCCTCTTCTCTGCTTTCTAGAATCTTCATGCCAAAACCCCTCTCACCTCTCCCAACCTAAAAACTAGATGTGCAATTCTAATACAAATTCCAGCAGATTTTTTTTTTTGAGAAACTCCTAAGACTTTTTCTAAAATTAATTTGGAAGAATAAGTCTACTGTTACTTAGGTCAATTTTTAAAAAGAGTCAAGCAAGAGAAGAGATTGACCCTCCCAGATACTAAAATATCTTACAAAGCCATAATAATGAAAACAATGTAGTTCTGGTGCAGAAACAAACAAAAACAATAAAACATAATAGAGAACTTGGAAACAGACTGGTGTATATAGGAGAACTGATATTTTTAGAGAGAACATCACAAATCAGTGGGGCAAGTGTGTATTAGTTATCGCTGTATAACAAACTGTCCCCAAACTGAACGGCTTAAACCAACAGCAAATAACTTATTACCCATTTCTGTGGGTCAGAATAGATATTCAGAAATTCAGGAGTGGCTTAGCTCAATGTTTTTGGCATGGGGTCTCTCACAAGGTTACAGTCAAGTCAGGTGGGGCTGCAGTAATCTGAAGGCATGTCTGGGTTTGGAAGATTTGTTTCTGAGAAAGCTTATTCAAATGGCTGGCAAGTTCAGGCTGGCTATTGGCAGGAAATATCTGATCCCTGTCATTTAGACCTCTCCGTTGGGTTGCTTGAGTGTCCTCACAATATGGCAGCTGGCTTCTCCAGAGCAAATAATCCAAGAGAGAGCAAGGTGGAGGCCTCACTGTCTTTTATGACCTAGTTCTGTTAGCCCTATTCAGTGTGGGCGGGAACAACACAAGGCAATGAGTACTAGGGAACAAGAATCATTGGGGACTGCCTTGGAGGCTGGCTCCACAGTCCGCTTTCTGGCTCCCATTGATTCAAATCCCTCCCATACACAAAACACACTCACCCCCTCCCAAGATCCCCCAAAGTCCCATCCTATTACAGCACTGAAGTACAGAATCTGGTCATCTGAATCAGGTCCAGGTGGGGACGATGCTCCTTGGGAGGTGTTCCTTAACTATAGCTCCTTAGGTACATTTTCTCTGGATCTGATGACCTGTGAACTAAAGAGGCTAGTTATCTCTTCCACACACTCCACATGCAACATGTGCAACAGGCATTAGGATAAACACTCTTGTTCAAAAGGTGAGGAGGGGTGCAGGAGGCACAGAGAAGTCACTGCTTCACAGAAATTCTGTAATCCAGTTGGACAAATATTGGGAGCTCTCTGATGTCTACTCCTGTCCAGGAATGATTCTCTATGGCTCTTGGCTCTGACCTGAGTCATCCTTCCATTTCCATGAAAGACAGTCCGTGTTTGCAGCTCCATAGTTTCCTTAGCCTGCTTTCTGCCTGTAGAACTTCGAGGGTCCAAAGGCTTCTTCTCCTCTTGTACTGTCTCTGTCCCTTCCAGTCTAAGCTGGCAGTGTTTCTGCCAATATAATTCTCTTAAAAACTTAATGGGTGTCTTGTGAGTCCTGGGGTTCAGTTCATTAGACAAAAGCCTCACCCACACATCTTTGTGAGATAAGCTCTTCTCTACTTTGGGCTTATGCTGAGACTGCTGCCTGACAATCGCCTTAAGCTTCTTAGAAGTGCTATTATTTGATTGAATGGTTCTCTGAGGCATCTTCTTGGATATTTCTGAGGTCTTAAGGGATTTTACAATCACATCCTCAGCTTCATCTTTAGACCATGTTTTACTGAGAATGCCCTGTGTTTGATCTTTGCCTGGAAGCTATTTGCTGATTTTAACATCAGTTGTTATCTGCAAGACTGGGAATTTTCAAGCCCCCAAAATTCCTGGCTCCTTTTTGTTCAATTCTTTTTCCTTTAGCTTACCCTCTCCTCTTCTGTTTCACTATAAGCAACAAGAAACCTGTGGCACTTCAACATTCTATCTGGAAATTTCTTTAGCTAGATCACCCAGATCATTAGTATGTTTTCTACTTTCTACATTACTGTAGGAGACAGTGTTGCTACTTCTGCCACTATATAACAAGGATCCCCTTTCTACCACTTTCCAGTAAACATGTTCCACACTGCAGCCTCCCCAAAGGTCATCAGACTTCTACGAATACTCTTTAAAGCTCTTTAGGCTTTTATTAACACTGTTCTCAAGTCCTTCCAGCTTCTGCCCTCTTCCCAGTTCTAAAGCTGCTCCCACATTTTAGGTTTTTGTTATGGCAGAACCCCACTCCAGATACCAAAATCTGTTATCCGTTACTGGGTAACAAATTAGTACAAACTTAGCAGCTTAAAACAACAATGAACATTTATTATCTCACACAGTTTCTGTGGGTTGGGAGCTTGAGACTGGCTTAGTTAGGTGGTCCTGGCCGAGGGTCTCTCATGAAGTTGGAGTCCAAGTGTTGACCAGGGCTGTAGTTATCTGAAGACTTGATTGGGCCTAAAGGATCCAATTCTGGGATAGTTCACCAATTTGGCTGGAAGTCTGTGCTGGCTGTTGGCAGGAGGCTTCAGTTCCTCACCAAGTGGACCTTTCCCTTAGGGCTGCATGAATATGCTCACATGGCAGCTGGCTTCCCCAGAGTGAGTGATCCAAGAGAGGCAGAAACTGCTGTGGGTCTTTTATGACCTAGCTTTAGAAGTCACACACTATCATCTCTGCAATCTCCTACTGGTTACATAGGTCAGCCCTATTCAGTGTGGGAGGGGACTAAGCAAGAGCCTGAATAAGCAAGAGGCAAGAATTGCTGGTGGCCATCTTGGATGCTGGCTACCACAGATTGTGTAGTAGATGGCATTGAGAAAACTAGCTCAGTCCACAGAGGACAAAAAAAAGTTGAATCCCTTCATAATTCGCATTTATGACAGTGAATTCCATATAGAAAAGGTAAAACTATAAAGCTAATAAAAAATGTAGAATGAACTTCTTAAACAAGATCCTAAGAGGATACACCATTAGAAAAATAAAAAGAGGAATGTGACTGTATCAAAATCAAGAATCTCTCCAGTTGACAATGAAAAGTATGACTTTATAAATAATTTCACGTAATAATGTTGAAGGAATTATAATTATTCTACAACCCTAATGAAATTATTGATTCAGGTGAGAATTATAAATGGATGTGTGGTTGATAGGTAACTGCCATTCATAAAATGCCTAAATTACTTTATAGTTAGCAACAAGGAAGTGTAACTACGATGGAGGGATCACACCATCATCATCTGAATCTAGGGGCCAATACTGAGCATCACTAATGATGGGTCATATTAACAATATTGTAGGTCTCGATATAACACAGTTATGATATATGTAACATTACTTAACATGCTTTCCAACCAAAATGTTTAATATCAAGCTTTTAAATCTACCCTCTAATTTAGAGAAAACTCAGGATAGGGTAGGGTAACAAACCACATCAGGCGAATTTGGAGAGCAGGTCACTGTGAAGGACAACTGATGGTCAGTATTATGAGAAAGTCAGTATTTTGAGAAAAAAGGGACTGCTTGGGTTGGAAAAAGAACATAATGACCAGATGTAATGCAAGGATCTAGATCGGGTCCTGGTTTAGATGAACCATCTATAAAAGACATTTCTGGAACAAACAGAGAAATGTGTATATGCCCCTCATGTTATATAAAATTTCACTGACATGGAAAGACGGCAATTATTAACAAACAAACAAAAAGCGTACTACAAAACAGCACACACAGCATAATCATATTTTGGCAAACACACACACAGGAAAAGACCTAGAAGGATATTTGGTGCTTTTATTATTTTGATGATCTGTGTTTTCTAAATTTCTACAATACTTATAGACTGCTTTAGAAATAATAAACATTTATTTATAATTAAAAAGAATAATTTCTATTCAACAACAGATGCCACAGACAGGTGACATTCTAAGAGAAATTATTGGTAACATCTAAAACTGACTAGAAATTATTATCTAAAACACACTTTCTCAACTGGGCTTCCTCACTGAATATCAAAACCCAGCAAATAATCTGAGTAACTATTTTCCCAACTCTTCTGAGAATGTCAGGTAAATAGTACCATTCTAGATGCACAGGAGAAGTTAATTTATTATGTAAAATACATGCCTTAGAGTAAAAGGGCTTAATTCTCCCTAGGAACTAAGCTAAAATATGTAAGAATCTCCTGCAAAACAACAAGAAAAAGATAGGAAACTCAGTAGAAAATTTGGTAAAGAATATGAATTGGCAATTCACTGAAGGGGAAACCAAAAAAGCTAGTATGTGAAAAGATGCTCAATCTAATTAGTAATCAGAAGCACGCAAATTAAAATGAAATCACTCTATACCAATCAGATTAGCAAAATTAGAATGCTGGGTGATGCCATGAGTTGCTGAGGATATGCAGAAACAGGATTCCTTATGCACTGCTCATCAAGAGTACAAGATGCTACAGCCATTTGGGAGAGTAATCTGATGATACTTGCTGAAATTCGTTTGCATGTGTCCTGCGGCCCACCAATTCCATTCCCAGCTACAGTCATGAGAAACACTGACCCAGGACCCACAAGGGCACACGTACAAAGATGCTCATGGTGGCATCGTTTGTGGGGGCAGGAAGCGGGAGGCAATCTAGGTTTCCAACCTCAGGGGAATGTATAAATAAAATATGGTTGAATGCACACCATAGATTCCTGTGCAGCGGTCAGAAGCAAAGAACTAAATGTACATACAGCAGCATGAATAGAACTTGGAAAAAGTGTTGAATTAAGAAACAGAACACACAATCCATAGCTCAATGACATTTATGGAAATTTAAAATACATGTGTATACAAAACAATGTTTTAGTTTTTTAATGGTACAAACATAATCCAAGGAAATGTATTAAAACATTAGAACTGGAGGGGTACCTATGGGGAAAAGGGAAGTGGGCAGGGGACTGGGAATGAAGGAAAAAATAAAAAGAGAAAAGATCTGCATAGACTAATGATGTTTAAGTGTCACACACTGAGAAGTATGCTGAACTCAATTCTCTGTACCAGAATCTTAAAAACAACGGGATTTCCCTGGTGGTCGACTGGTTAAGACTCCCAGCTTCCACTGCAGGGGGCACGGGTTCGATCCCTGGTCGGGGAACTAAGATCCCGCATGGTACACGGGGCGGCCAAAAAGGAAGAAAGAAACAAGCAAACAAAAAACTCCAAACCCCAAACCTCCAAACAAACAAGCATATTCTAGCTGAGTGGAGTGGGGAATGAGAATGGTCTCGGGGAAGCTTGCAAAGGAGGCAGCTGAGCACAGAAGAAAAAGCACTGCACTTGGGAGTCAGGCACCTGGGGTTGACTCTGAGCTTTGCTGCTTACCGGCTCTTTCACCTTGAATATATCCTCAGCTTCCCTCATGTTTCTTTTTATGTCAAACAGGGGTAGAAGAAGGTAAAAGAACCAATCCTAACACACAGTGGATGTGAGATAACATTAGATAAATGTAAAGTTACAGAACAGGAATGCACTTCCAAAATCATCTAGTTTGATGTTTTTTAAACTGCAAGTGGTAACCCACTAATGGGTCATGAAATAAATTTAATGGGTTCCAAACGGCATCAGAAAGAAAGAAAACAGAATATGTCAGAGTGTATTTCACTAAAAGTATCATTTTATAAAACTTAATTGAGTCATATATATGCAAGTATAAGATGCATTTTATGCATCTCCATGAGATGCAGTCAAAAAGCTTGAAAAACATAGATATCGCCCAAAGGAATTCTATACTTTTGGATTTCAAGGTCCAATAAGTATTCCCCAAGATAACAGAAAGTTGTTCATAGTTGCCACTTTTTAATATATTGAATATAAAGGGCATCAAAAAAAATTTTTACAATCTCCTATTAATATTGTATCATAAAAGGACACTTTTCACATTGTAAAAATAGAACAGAATAAAAGGCTTTATGTGAAACTCACTACACTGCACATATTTTTCTCATTTCCCTATCTTTTGGAACATGAGAACAGAATGCCAGAGGTAGGAATCGACTCACTCAAGGTCAGTCAGTCAGCTGTGGTGGAGTGACACTTAACCCATATCTCCTGGCTGTGCTTTCCAAACTCTTCTCAGAATCCTAAGAGATCCCCAGAAAAGAAGCCCAGCAGGTGGGGCCCTGGAACCCCCAACCCTGTTTTATTGGGTGTGACTGCTTCTATAGTATTTCACTGCTAGAAAAAAAAGAATTATTTAAAGCCCTGGGAGGGATGGAATGCTGCCTCCCAGGATAGGACCAGTTCATGGAGGTCATTATATTCCAATTTAAATTCAGATTTTTTTTTTTTTCCCTTAGTGGGACAAGGGCATTATTTGGGATTTCTGAGCAAGGGAGAGAATAAATTGGGATTGTGTTTAAGGATCATTATTCAGGTGCTAGTGTAACAGCTGGATTGGCTGGGTAGAAACAGCAAGAAACAGAGACAGTAGTCATTTAACCACTGCAGTAGTCTTGGCATGAGGTGGTGAGGGGGGCCCTGCCTGAGACAGCAGAAATGCACAGGACAGTACCCCCAAATTCTCTGGTGTCATGGCCAGGCAGAGCCAGGCCAGAGGCAACTCCTCCAGGCAGTGCCCCATACTTCCTTTTGTTTTTCTTTAATATCTTAATAGCTAACTGCTTGGGCAGCTCTCCCAGGGACATGAGCATAGGGGTGGGACTCAGGAGGTGGGGAAGGGACCCTCACCTGCAGTGCCAGCTGGCAGTCCTCAATCAGTCCCTGTACCAGGTAGTAGCGTGCTTCGCCCAGAAGCTCCCCCAGTTCTCTGGTACTCTCAGGCAGTGGCACGGACCCGTCCCGCAGGTAGTTGAGGATTGTACCAAAGTGGCGGCCGCTCCGGTCAATCAGCACCCAACCTGGTGTGGTGGGGAGAGGCAGGAGGAAGGATGGCTTTGCTAAAGGCTGTGGAGCTACTAAATTTTTATGAAAGAAGGATTCGAAAGCCACAAGTCTTAATAGTGATCTGTCTCAAGCCTGTGCCATAGCTAAGAAAATCCCTTTAAAACATCTCCAGTGAGTTCTCCCATAAGCCCCTTTTTAACACAGCCAGCCACAGAGAATTAATTCCCTCCCAAGTCTGTGCTACACTGAGAAGGTTCTCACCATCAGAGAGTTCATACAGATTACCTTATCAATAAACCTCTAACCTCTTGTGCTAATTCTGACCATCCTATTTAATTAGAATGTCCACCCCACCGTCCAGTTTACTACCATTTTAACCTTTATATTCTTCCTAGAATATAAAGATATATATTCTTCATTCTATTCTTCATAATATACTTATTGCTATCTGAAATTACATATTTCGCTTTTGTTTTAGCATGTTTACTTGCTTATTCTCCCCCTGCCCCCACAAAAAAAGAAAACTCCATAAGGCTTAGCTTATCAGATTTGTGTACCAAACTATCTCCCGCACTGGCATTTCACAAATACTTATTGAATAAATAAATTCTTCACCTTCAGGTATTTGAAGGCTGAGCTCTACCTCCCCAAATTTTACTTTCCTGCTCTCACAACCCTCGTTAACCCCTTCTGAATCCACTCCACCTCCACCACCCTCAACCCTGCCACCAAACTTTAAGGTTCCACTTGGGCATATGGGGCCCAGACCTGAATGCAACACTTCGGGAAGGTAAGGGGCTCGCCTGCCAAAGAGAACTGTCCACTCTCCGCTCTGGCGTCCCTGGCAAACCCAAAGCTGCCCTCTCCTTCTACAGTCTGTATTTACAGATGGAGTCCTAGAGTGTAGAGGAACCTCCGTTAGGGGAACGGAGACCGACAAGATCCTCCAACTCTCGGGGATGGCTGTTGGCAGCGCTGAGGTAGAGAGGGGAACAAAAGGCTGGGCAGGTGGAAGAAACTGATGAAGGGTGCCTGGAAGGATGTTGTTGGCAGCTGGGCTGGTTCCCAAGTCTTTTGAGCTGAGGCGTGAAGGGTGGGAGAGTCAGTGGGAAGCAGTCATGAAAATTGGGAGCTGACACGTTGAATCACTTACCACAGCGCTCGGCAGAGTAGTTGGAGGGGCGGGGTGGATGGTGCGGCGGGGCGGGGGATGTCCATGAATGTTGGTTACTACTGCTGGGGGTAAAGATCGGGGGAGGGAGGGCGCTCATGACCGAGCCAGGCGAGATGAGACGGGATGTGGGGGCTGGAGGGGGTGAGAATGAACTGACTGGACGGTGGCAGAGAACGGGCATGAGGAGACTGGGCCAGGAAAGACCACGGGAAAGGGAGACGTGGATCTGGAGGACGCAGGACAGTAAGCAAGGGCAGCTCGCGTACCTCCGGCGTCAGTGAGCACCTCCGCGCGGCCGCTGAACATGGCCTTGAGCATGGTGTCCTGTCCCGTGAGGGTGCGCAGCGTCGTGTAGTGCAGCGAGCCGCCCACGTTCAGCTTCACGTACTTGCTGTTCGTGGTCAGTGGCTTGAGACCGGAGGCAGCGGAGCCAGGTTCGAGACCTGAGGGCTTAGGGACTTCCAGGAACGGGGCCTCGGCCGCCTCCGGGCCCGAGGCCTCGGCCGACATGCCTGGTGGTGGCGGAGGGCAGCGATCCTAGGTTCTCTCTGCGCCCCCCGGCCGCTCCCAAAGACCCCGGTCCTGAGCCCTCGGGCCGGACCTCTGGGCCCGCACGCCTCTACACCGCCGCTACTCAAAGACACTGTCCCTCAGACCCATAGCGCCTGCACCGCCCGGAAGCCGGGCGAGCAGCTGCGCAGGCGCGTCAAGCTCCCGCCCCCGACCTCGCGGGGCCGGAAGTGCGGAGCATGCGTAGTGGCCTTGGGCCGTTGGAGGGGTTGAGCGCCGCCTGCCGCGGGGTAGGGCGCCGCGGGAAGTGCGGTCCAGTCGCCAGTGCTGGAGACCCGGTGTAGGAGGCGCTTGGCCACTAGCCTGCTGTGGAAACGGGTGTCCCTGCCGCGTGTCTCTGCTCTCAGAGCGCTTCGTGGGCGTAAAGGGAAAAGTGGCCCAGAGAAGCAGGGGATTGGGCACAGTTTCCCGCCTCCCATCCCCGCGCATTTGACAGACTGAGGGGAGCTGCGAACGAAGCACCAAGGGACGCTCTTAAAGGAGGCTAGAGGGATGTGGCCTCGCAGAGGAGATGGCGGTAGTGCTAGGGCATGCAGGGTGTGAGCAGGGTAAGGTCGTCATGGAAGGCTTCCCTGAGGAGGTGATACTGAGCTGAAGCTCAGAAGAAGCGGCCCCGTGGAGGTGTGAGGGCGGAGAGTTACTGGCAGAGCCAAGGGCAAATACAAAGACCCTCAGGCCGGAACACACTTGGCATATTTGAGAAGCAGAAAGAAGGTCAGGAGTGGCTGGAGCAGCTGAGCAAAGGCCTTAGAATCCCAGCCAATGTCGTGAGACACCCAACCCCTAAAGAAAGGAGAAGTAAGCTGGGAACACATTGTTGATAAAGTGTGGTGAGAAGTGTTTTTATCCAGTCCCATCCACATTCAGTTGAGAGGCTGATACCTCAGAGATTTAACAATCGACCTGAATGTCTAGCAGACGGATCCTCTGGAGGGAAAACTCAACACAAAGTTGTAGTTTCCGCCTTGCCATCAGTTCACTGTGTGATCAGGCAAGTCACTTCTCTCTGGGCTTGCTTGGTTCCTTTTCTGCTAGTGAGGGGTGCAAATTTAAATGCCAGGAGACAAGGTAGGAGTGTAAATGAGTGGGGCAGACCAGTTACAAGGTACTGGGGAGTCATGAGTCCTGTGGTGATCTGAAGAGCCCATGTTTTACCAAAAGGATTGCCAATTCTGATTTTTCAAATGTAGCTGGTGAAAAAGAGAAAAGCAGCTCATGACAACTGGGAGCTAGTTTGCACTCTTCCTTCAGAAGCCTCAGTGTTGCTAGTAGGGGGCCTGGCACTATTAGCTAGGCTGTGGTGTTGCCTTGTTGAGCATAAACAATTTTACAGAACACCAACATCAGACAAAAACCAGTCGCTGATGGATGGAGAGAAAGACCATTCCATAATCATGCCTGAACACGAAAACGAGAACATTGTCCAGACCACAAAAATGACCAAACACAACCCTCTCCACAGTTTGAGTGACTGCTGCTTCTTTACCAACTACAGCTTTAGCACTGATCCATTCCTCCTAACTTCTAGATAAGAATTATTAAGAAAACCAGAAAGGGGTTTCCCTGGTGGCGTCCCACGTGCTGTGGAGCGGCTGGGCCCCTGAGCCATGGCGGCTGAGCCTGCGCGTCCGGAGCCTGGGCTCCGCAACGGGAGAGGCCACAGCAGTGAGAGGCCCGCGTACCGCAAAAAAAAAAAGAAAGAAAGAAAGAAAGAAAACCAGAAAGAATTATCCCCACTTCCTGGCAGCATCCAACCTAGAGCAAATCTCCCCTTTCTCAAACCCTCCCAGAAAATCACCTAACACAAGCCCCAATCCTCTAATAAGTCCTTTTTAATATGCACTTGCTGAGATGCCCAGAATGGGTTCCCCATGGTGTGCGGTCTCCCTCATTCTACTACAGGTGTGTTCCTAGTAGTCTTTGGCTGGAGGGCATTATCAGAAATGGAGGATCCACAGAGATTCAGCTGAAGCCCTCACTACCTTGGACTGGAACCCTTGACTCTAGTAACAATGTGCACATCTGAGACCCCTCGTGTCTCTAACTATTTGAGGTGCCATCCTGCCCATGGCTGGGAGGTAAGTTCTTGCTGAATTGAGCTCTGATGTTCCGTTGAGACCCTTGAGTGTTGGGATTATTTTGTTTATTTTCCTTGGAGTAAGGTCCTCTTCCATTTTTTTGGTTATCCAATTAGATTTTTATTTTTCCTTGGGGAATTTGTTTTCTGGCTTTCTACATCTATCTGCTCCCATGATTCCCCCCGTCTAGTGTTTTGAATGTTGTTTGTCTGTAAGAGGAAAAGTCTATAGGGAAAGGATGGGTATGTAGCCCTGGAGGTCTGAGGGCAACATGAACCTGTTATTTATTGCTCAGTCTCTGGTGGCTGAACACCACTTATCCCTCTAAGAAGTTGGGGATGCCAGCCACTCAGGGGTCATGTAACTAGTTAGCATGCTGCAGTGTCATTTGTTATCAGAATTAACCAGACAAATAACTCCATCAACGAAGGCCCAATAAGTCTGTCCTACAGCCAGCCCTGGAGACTATGGAATTCAGAAGGTATCCTCAAACCAGTGTCCTTTGAATAAACTTTGCCTCAGGTTGCCATTCCAAACCTTTATAAGGACTTCTTCCTCAGTTTTGTCTGTGTCCCTGAGAACTCCTTTTTTTCATTTCTTCTGCCCAGAATCAGGTCATTTTCTCTGGCTTCTGATCAGTGATGACTGGTCTTTGGCCAAGTTCTAGAGATACAAGGTTGCACAGCACTGGCCTTATGAACTCTTATCTCAACTAAAACTGGGCCAAATACCTGATTCCTTCATGTTTTCTCACAATTACACTAGCTCGTACCCTTATCTTTCTAACTGACCCAATTTCACTAGGGACAATTTAGAATTGCAGTGGCCATTTTGAGGAACTTGGGACAAGAACAAGATTCTTTATTTGATAGTTACCTTAGAACAAAAAGATAAGAAACCCTCATGAGGAGATTGTCTTGGTTGTCAAAAAGAGAGATTATTTTGTTTAACATAGGTGATATTTCATTTCCGTACTTTGGAGGTTAATAAATACCGATTTTTAAATTATATAGCTCTTTGAAATTATCAAGTGCCTAAGATATTTTTAAAATTAGGTGGAATGTCACTCTTCGTGTGTGTGTATGTATATGTCAAAATCTGGAGGGTTTTTGCATTTAAACTGTTTTATCTTTACTTGCAGAGGGAACATGGATTAGCTTTTTAGAGTGATAGTTTCATATTTTTCTGAAGTAGCTCCCTCTCACTTTTTTTGCTGTCCATTTTCCTCTCTTGGAAAAGTTTAAAGATTAACTTATCAAAAAAATATTTCATTGAATGTGCACAATCCAGTTAAATACAGTTGACTCTCGAACAATATGGGTTTGAACTCCACAGTTCCACGTATACGTGAATTTTTTTCAGTAAATATATTGGAAAAAATTGTGGGGGGGATTTGTAACAATTTGAGAAAACGTGTAGCCTAAAAATATCAAAAAAATTAAGAAAAAGGTATATCATGAGTGCATAAATTATAAACAGATACTAGTGTATTTTATCATTTACTATCATAAAATATACCAAATCTATTATAAAAAGGGAAATTTTGGGACTTCCCTAGGGCACAGTGGTTAAGAATCCACCTGCCAATGCAGGGGACACGGGTTCGATCCTTGGTCTGGGAAGATCCCACATGCCGCAGGGCAACTAAGCACCTGTGCCACAACTACTGAGCCTGCGCTCTAGAGCCCGTGAGCCACGACTACTGAGTTCGTGAGCCACAACTACTGAATTCCACGTGCCCTAGAACCTGCACGCTGCAACTACTGAAGGCCGCGTGCCACAACTACTGAGCCTGCGTGCTGCAACTACTGAAGCCCGCACACAGCAAGAGAAGAGCCCGTGCTCCGCCACAAGAGAAGCCACTGCAATGAGAAGCCCGCACACCGCAACAAAGAGTAGCTCCCGCTCGCCACAACTAGAGAAAGCCTGTGCGCAGCAACAAAGACCCAACGTAGCCAAAAATATATATATATAAAGAAAAAGTAAAAATTTATCGAAACTCCCACACACAAACATTTACAGACTATACATGGCACTATCGATTACACTAGGTTACCAGAAGGCAGTCATATTGCTGCTTCATTATCAATGCATGAATCATTTTATCTGTAAATAAATATAAATTTCTTTTTCACACTATCTTTTGTTTGGTTTTTTTTTTTAGCTGCGTCGTGCGGCATGCAGGACCTTAGTTTCCTGACCAGGGATCAAACCCATGCCCCTGGCAGTGGAAGCATGGAGCCCTAACCACTGGACCACCAGGGAATTCCCTGTCTTTTCATTTTTGATGTCTAGTGTTACTAATACATTTACTATCTACAATGTTTTGTGTAACATAAGACAGTATTGACGTAGGTACTGACAGATGATTCATCTTGTAAACAGACCATGTAAACATATGGTATCAGTATCGATAAATACAATCAGTACTTTAAGTTTATTTTCTCTTCCTTATGACTTTCTTAATAACATTTTCTCTAGCTTACTTTATTGTAAGAATACATTATATAATACATATAAAAAATGTGTTAAGTGTTTATATTATCAGTAAGGCTATTAGTAGCTAAGTTTGAGGAGGGGGTCAATTGTGCCTTGGGGGGTGGGGGACTGGGGGGTGTTGTTTCTTAAGTTCCTTAACCCCCACGTTGTTCAAGGGTCAACTGTAATCAAAAATGTCTGAAAGAATTGCTAAACTATATATGTTTCCTTTGTGGGCTCTGAAAAGTATATTTATGTAATAGGCTTTGTAATTATAGTTATAGATAAGATAAGGCCTTAGTTCCAAGATAAAAGAAGAGTTTTTGGCATGATCCAGTGTATTTGCATTTTAATTTGCCATGTAAAAATAATGCCAGCACAATATTTTGGTTTGTACAAGATCAGGGTTAGTTTTCTTATGATTTAAACCTTTTTACTTTTTATATTGATTTTATAAGTTAAGTAAATTATCTTAGTTTTCATTTATGATTTACCTTTTGAAATTTTTAAAAATACTCACCATATAATAAAATAAATACTAAAACATAAAAAAAAAAATACTCACCATGCTGTACATTACATCCCCAGAACTTATTTATCTTTTTTTAAAATTTTATTTATTTTTTACTTTTTTATTTTTGGCTGCGTTGGGTCTTCATTGTGGTGCACGGGCTTCTCATTGTAGTGGCTTCTCTTGTTGCAAAGCATGGGCTCTAGGCGTGTGGGCTTCAGTAGTTGTGGCACGCAGGCTCAGTAGTAGTGGCATGTGAGCTCTAGAGCACAGGCTCAGTAGTTGTGGTGCACGGGCTTAGTTGCTCTGCGGCATGTGGAATCTTCCTGGACCAGGACTTGAACCCATGTCCCGTGCATTGGCAGGCAGATTCTTAAGCACTGCGCCACCAGCGAAGTCCCTAATTACGTTTTAAGGCTTTCAATTTATTACCTATTTGTGTATTTATGTATCTGTGAATGCCTAAATACACATATATGTAAAGGTATATTAATAAATCATTTACTGAAAATTGTTACATGAATAATATATAAAAGGAGGAAAATGAGAATTGGGGCTTTTTTTTTTTAATGTCCAGACTAGTAGAAGTTCCTTCCTTCCTTCCTTCCTTCCTTCCTTTTCTTTCTTTCTTCTTTGGGTCTTCATTGCTGTGCACAGGCTTTCTCTAGTTGCGGAGAGCAGGGAAAGTCTACTCTTTCCTTTTTGTCACTAAAAATATCCTATTAACTCTTGGTGCTTTTTGATATACTCGTAAATCATTTTTTAAAAATTAATTTTGGCTGTGTTGGGTCTTCGTTGCTGTGCGCGGGCTTTCTCTAGTTGTGGCGAGTGGGGGCTACTCTTCATAGCGGTGTGCGGGCTTCTCATTGTGGTGGCTTCTCTTGTTGCGGAGCACAGGCTCTACGCACATGGGCTTCAGTAGTTGTGGCACGTGGGCTCAGTAGTTGTGGCTCACGGGCTCTAGAGCGCAGGCTCAGTAGTTGTGGCTCATGGGCTTAGTTGCTCCGCAGCATGTGGGATCTTCCAGGACCAGGGCTTGAACCTGTATCCCCTGCATTAGCAGGCGGATTCTTAACCACTGCACCACCAGGGAAGACCTTAAATCATTTTTGAAAAGAGTTTTTTTTTTTTTTAAGTTAAGTTCCTAATAACCATTGTTGTTCATTGCTGTGTGTTTTTACAATATTGCCTATAAATATATCTTTTCTTTAGATATTTATTTATTACTTATATGTTGTTTCCTCTACAACTATTCTTGATTTTGCCTTTCCTAAATTCAGTCCCCAAATTTAGGCTAATAAAACTATTAGGATATTTTTTTTTGTGCCTAAACTATGTTTGGGTTTCCTAAAATAGCCATCGAATAGCACAAAGATCTGCTCCTTTTTTCTATAAAAAGAACAATAGGAATCATTAGGTTTATCTGCAATTTACCAAATTTAATTAATTCAAAACTATTGTGAGAGCTCTTTTGTCTACTAAACTCACAATTAAAAAAATAATAATAAATTGAAAAGAGAGGGTATCTTTCTAAGTTACTTACACATAAGTAAAGCATATTAATATGAATATATGTCAAGAATTGTATACTTTTCAAGTTAAAAAATAAAGCCTACATATTTAAGCACAGACTGGTATGATAACTGTCTACAAAAAGATCTGTTTCCAGAATTTTAGATTCACAAGCCCCTTCCCTTTTTGTTCATGAAAAGTGTGAACAAGCATTTGGGGTACTGGTCAATTACATGGGGATCATCGGAGGCCTACTGCTTATTTCAGTTTTTTATTAGACCCAGTAGCCAAGACATAGATGCTTCATCTAAGAACTACAGCAACAATAGCAGAGTATGGGAAATTTTCCCTTGATTTAGTTCTAAGGTCTCTACTAACTAAAATGGTTACCCATTCTAAAGACTCTTCTGTTGACAGATAATGTTCAGTACTTCTCAGCTGGTGGCCTATCTGCCTGTGAAATATTATTGTTTCCTTTTACATATCACTGTCCATCACTGCAACTCTGTAAACCCAGCCACCCTCCTAACGTGAAGAAGGAGAAGCCCATGGCTGTTTTTCTTTGTTAGGGAACTGTCAAAACCTGATGTGCTCAGTTTTGTGGCAAGGTGACCGCTGCAGGCTACCTATCTCAGGCAGCCGTGTCAGCTGGCTTCCAGTTGGTTCAGCAAATGCAAGTCCGTGGAAGGAGAATGAAAAGCAGGGGGAAGGGAGAAGCCAGGGCATTTCTCTACCAGCACCCTCCTCCACCCCAACTCCCATATCCACATTAAGTATCATCCCCCATGATGGCAATAGCTCTCACGTGGGTCCAGCTCCCACAAGAAAGGTTGGCCACAGTTCTGGCTTCTACGGGTGACCCTGGCTCTGGGATCTGGTAACACTGCCCTTTGTTCCTCTGGTTCCAGGAGTGGTAACAGCTTTCTTCTGTTGTTAATTTTGGGGTTGCCTCACAGTCTCCTGTTAGGCTTCTCAGCTTTTGGTTACTATACTACTCAGCAATAAAAAGGAACAAACTATCGATACATGCAACAAATTAGTTGGACCTCAAGGGAGTTATACTGAGTGAAAAAAAGTCAATCTCAAAATGTTCCATACTGTGTGATTCTGTTTATACAACATCCTAGAAATTACACAGTTATTGACATGGAGAATGGATTGGTGGTTGCCAAAGGTTAAGACAAGCCTGGGGCGAGGTGGGGTGGGGAGAGGGGATGTGTGACTATAAGGGGATAACACAAGGTATCTCTGTGGTGATGGAACAGTTCTGTATCTTGATTGTGATAGTGGTTACACAAATCTACATGTGATAAAATTCCATGTGTGCATATAACTGTATATATACACACAAATGCAATGAATGTATATGAAACTGATGAAATCTGAATAAGGTCTGTGGATTGTACCAATGTCAATTTCCTGGTTTTGATACTGTACTACAGTTATGTAAGGTGTTACCACTGGGAGAAACTGGGTACATGGTACCCTTTTCATACTATTTTTGCAACTTCTTGTGAATCTAATATTATTTAAAAAAAGTTTTTTAATCCAAAAAGAAAGAGAGATTCCCTGACATCTATAGTAGTCCGTAGAAAATGGACAGCAAATTAAAAACTTGTAGATATTTTTCTGTTATCTAAGGAAGTAGCCATAGTAAAAATGGAGTTTAGCAAGAATGCTTCTTGATATTGCCTGAATAGTAGAGATAAATTGACAACATTGAACCAACATTGGTGGGGGGTAACTTTAAGGGTATTGCTGAGGATTTTCCAATGCACATCTTACCAACCAGTGACATATTCCTGGTAAGACTGCAAAGGTAGGACATGGACAAGAACCAAAGCCTTGAGGCTCTGTGAACACCTCCAAATAAACTATAAGTATGTTCTAGTTATTGTTTATTCTCAGGGTGGATTGAGACTTTTTCTAGCTGGAGAGCTATGGACATATTAGCAGAGAAAAAATTGCTTGATTTTAAAATTCCCACCGTTGGGGAAAGGGGTCTCAATTTACCTCTCTAGTAACAAAGAGACATATTTCACTGGTACCATTATTTTTAAAAGATTCTTTATACCTTTTACTTGGAAAATACACTGTCCATATCATCCTCTATCTTCAGCAAAAAGAAAGAGAACTAAAGGAATGAAAAAACTCATCATTATCAAAACTCTCAGAAACCCAAAGTTTTGCCATTGCCCTTGATAAAATAAGATCAATTGTGGGTCCCTGCAGGACCCACAGGTTATCTCCTTCTGAGTTAACTGCTCCATGCATTTGGGAATCACTTCCAATCCTAGACTGACCCCATTATACTTACATGACTAACTTCTTCAGGGATTCATATAATACCTCCAGATTTAGCACCAATAGATATAAGCTGCATTTCCAAAACACCCACCTAAGCAGCTCTGCATGATCTGAAACCTGGAGATTTGGTCTTCAGGAAAAGAATCAGAAAAAAACTGCCCTTGAGCCTCTACAAAAAGAACCTTTAACAGATAACTGACATACAATAAAACTCCAAGCTGTTGATCTTTCGGTTCATATTTCCGAAGTGAAAAGATGTACATCACTTACTCCAGAGTACTGGGCATCCGGTCCATTGGGGGACCTCAAACTGAGGATTGTTAGACATTTTCTGTAAGCTGCTGACTGTGGGCAGCTTCTGTCCAAGATGAAGGAAAAAGGTGCTAACCGCACATGTGAATAGCTTCTGCAGAACAAGATTTTTTGCTTCTTCAGTGCCCTCTTCCATACCCTTTGTTCTCCTAGTAATATTGCCTATTATTGTCTTTAACATCCTCTTTAACTGATTAAAAGTTATCTTAATATGGTCTTCCCTATCTTCATCCTGTTACTTTTGACCCCCTGTGGTCTCCTTTCGCTGCTTAAGGAAAAAAAATATGCCGGTGTGTATTTCTCAGACCTTAGGTATTGCTCTGAATTTAACTCATTCCTGGAACCGTTGCCTCCCCATCTAATCCTGCTGACAAAAAAATGTAATAACTTCAAACACTTCAGAAGGTAGATGTCCTTCTACAAGTCCTTTCTTGTCTTAAGTTTTTCTCACATAATTAATTCCAAAGTTCAGTCTTACAAACTTGTTCTTGAATGAAATGCTTCTGCTGAGGTCGTTATAACCCTACCCATAAAACCTAGGTCATTCAAGAATGGGATATAAGGTTGGGGCTATCTTTGCTCTAATAGTCAGTCTATTCTCTTCTGAGACACTCCAGCCTGTTTGCAAGCACTATGTAACTCCACTCAAGGAATCTGTCCACCTCAAGAGTCCAAAAATTGGGTACTCCCAGTACAACCTATGCCTCAGTAGGGTCCGACTTCCTATGCAGACATCAGGCTTTTACCTGTCTGCTGCACTCTAACTTATCCTGTGTATTCAGAGTAATTGTTAAGAGCCTTTCAGATATTTTAAATTACCACTTCTCCAGAAATCTCCAAAATGAGGCAGGCTGTTCAAGAACAGGCTATTCAGGAAAACTCCCAGGAGGGATAACCTACTTCATTATCATGTATGCTGTATGAGCTATACTTCCCAGAGAGGGGTAATAGTACTGGAAAAGGTGATCCAAATCTTGCCTCTAACCTCAGCAGACATCATAAATGCCAACTTCTATTCAGAAGCCCAACAACTAGTTTAAACTTAAATTCATTAACCAAGGGGAAATGTATGCTTTGGCAAACACTGCTTGCTGCACCTGTATAAATACAGGTCAAGTTGAGCAGCCTGTGACTATGCTAAAAAAAAAAAAAAAAAAAAAAAAAGTCACTTGAATCACTATAAAAGGCAAGCTGGACTTTGGGACATGTTTTCATTGCCTGGATTTGATACTCTAGGCCCCTGTCTTCAGGATCTGTTACAAGGATTAATAACTATTTAGTTTCTGGTAATTTCCTGTGGTGCAGTTGGCTGATGTATTCTGGTCAGAGTTTTAAATGCTACTGTGCAACCATCATCATGTCAGAGGATTTGAGAACTCATTCTGCAACAAAAGGAGAAGGAAAGACTAACCATAGGCTCACTATAGATGTTCTCTTGACAGTCTCCTGATGAACAAAATCTTGGCAATGGTGAAGAGCTGGCTAGTAGGCTAAAGTTCTGAGGCTTGACTCCATCTGCCTTTGGCTAAGAGGGAGACAGAGAAAGAGAAAGCATCCTCTGACAGCCTGGAACTGGCCTGGCACTATCATCTAGGCCTTGGTGTTGATAGGAGCTAGTATGACACTCACAGCTAGACTGTTGTTTTCTCTTGATAAACATAAACAATTTTACAGAACACCAACATCACAAAGACAAGGCCACTCTGTCACTGTGATGGATCAAGATAAAACAAGACCACCCTGTCGTTATGTCTGAACACAGTCAAAAACAAGAACATTATCCAAACAACAGAAATGCCAAGTATCCCTATCCTGCCTAATATAAATTACTTCACTTTCTTTATCAGTGATAGCTTTAATCTTGCTCCTTTCTTCCCACCACTTAGATAAAAAGTTTTACGATACCAGTCATAGAACTATTCCCCACTTCCTCACAGCATCCAAATCAGAACAAAGCCCCTTTCCTTGAATCCTTCCCAGAAACCTAACACAAGCTCAAATCCTGTAATAAGTCATTTACAACATCTCTTACTGAGATGCCTCCCAGTTTCTCGTATTGTGTGGTCTCCCTCATTGCAATGAGTCAGTACACCCAACTTTGTTCAATTATAGGTTTGTTCTTGATAACCTTTGACAGGAGGGCATTGACACTGCAAATTGGACTTCTTTCTCACTGAAAAGATACTAATTTTTAAAAAATTTATTTTCTTTCTTTTTTTTTTTTTTTTTGGCTGCATCCAGTCTTAGTTGCAGCACGCGGATCTTCGTTGAGGCATGTGGGATATTTCTTTGTGGCACATGGGTTTCTCTCTAGTTGTAGCGCTGGGGCTTCTCTCTAGTTGTGGCATGTGGGTTTTCTCTCTCTAGTTGTGGCACGTAGGCTCCAGAGCGTGTGGGTTCTGTAGTTTGCGGTACACAGGTTCTCTCATTGAGGCACGAGCTCAGCAGTTGTGGCCCGCGGGCTTAGCTGCCCCGCGGCATGTGGGATCTTAGTTCCCTGACCAGGGGTCGAACCCCCATTCCCTGCATTGGAAGGAGGATTCTTTACCACTGGACCACCAGGGAAGTCCTGAAAAGATACTGAGTTTTTAAAAGTTGACTCAAAACAAGTTTTTTTCTTCTTTGAATTTTAATTTTTTTATACAGCAGGTTGTTATTAGTTATCTATTTTATACATATTAGTGTATATATGTCAATCCCAATCTCCCAAAACAAGTTTTAAGCACTAGGAAATCATACAAACTAGGTTTATGGGTTTTATTTGGCCTGAGGGCTGCCAGTTTGTAACCTTTCAGTTGGATGATCTCCCCTCTGGATACGAAGGTTGATACTGCTGTGAATGGTTAACAGCTTCAGGATGTAAGCGGAACCAGGGATAGAACACATACTTCCACATGTACTATTTCATTTAATGTTCTTTTCTACTTAAATCATTCAGAACTCTCTTGATTCTATTCATGCTGTGCCATTTGCAAGGTTGACTGCTGCCTGTTTGCCTATAAATGAGGTCAGATCCCTATTTTACAGGAAGATGCTGATGTATACCTGTTCCCTTCTCACTGTCAGCCAGTAGCCATAGGAACTGTGATCAAGCAAACAATAACACCTCCATGATCGAATCCTCAGGGAACAAAGTTCATTTTAATGAAGTTGGCCTGATCACAGAGAAATCTGGGGGACTTTCTAGGCTTCTCAGCGTTGTGCCGTCTCCTGACTTTAAGCTGGCTCTGGAGGAGAAGAAAGTGGAGCTGTCTCAGGTATGGGCTTCTTACTGGGAGCTGGGGCTTGAGCCTGGCAGAGAAAGGCTGTGGGGAAAATCCTTCCAGGCCTGCTTCTCCTGAGAAGAAAGCCGAAGAGCCTTGTATACCAGGTCCTGTGGTCTCTGAGGGCATTGCTAGTTCTGTGAGTGTATGAATTGAGCCTAGAAGGATTCTAGCATAACTCAGGGCGTTGGCTAAAATATCTTTAAGGACTCTGCCAGCCCTGGAATCATAGGAGCAAGGGACCCAATTCTATGATATCTGCTTTGGCCCGTGAAGATGGGAAGGAACAGAAAAGGCTTTAGGCTAAGTGATGGTTTATACCCCACTAACTCACTTCCCTTTCTGTATCCCTGCCATTCCACGCACCATACATCCTTCATTCACTCTGTTCTCCAAAAAGCCCAGGGACTTTAGCCTTCCTCTGACTACCTGAGGTGAACCCTGGGAACCCTTAAGCCCACCAAACCCCTGCCTTTCCCTTTTCCTCTGCTTCATGGGCCAAGGTTTCTGCCTCAGTTTCCCTGCATGACAAAACGGTTTCCCTAGGACTGGAGCTAGCCCCAGCCCCTTTGCAGCCCAGAGCCCCCTGGCCAGTGCTGGCTCTTGGGCTCATTACAGCCTTCCTTGCTCATAATGTCAGTCTGGGCCTTACTGTAGAAGAGACTGATTACTCAGAATATAGCCACTACAGGGAACCCCTGACTGCCTCTCACATAATATATGGATCTTAACACCTGAATCAAGATACTTGGGATACTGTCCAGTGAGCTATGGCCACCATCTTTCAAGGAGTGGCTCAGTGGCAAGATCAAGTTCCCAGTCCAAGTCTCCAGTCCCGTTCTTATCTCCTTTCTCACTGAGAGAGAGACAGAGAGACTGAAGACAGAAAGTCCTAAAAACGATGTGACATTTTTCTATCAATCAATCACCTAAGGCAATGGAGGGTTGAATCCTTATCCGTCCTTGCCCAATATGCACCTTTGAGGCTTCTTTTATCATTAAAAAATTTTAAATTATTATTGGAAGGGTAATATACATGATAAAAAGTTCAAACAGTAACAGAGTATACAGTGTAAAATAAGTTTTCCCCTCACCTTGACCTCTAATACTCCAGTCCTCCTCTCTAGAGGCAGCCACTGTTCAGAGTTTCTTGTTTATCTTTCCCAGATATTCTGTGTACATACAAGCACGTGTGTACCTAATGTCCTCCCTTTTGTGAAACACACATATTGGCATACTGTACGTTTTCCTGCATTATACTCTTTCCACTTGATATATCTTGGAGCTTATTCCATGTTTGTACAAATAGATATGTCTCATCCCATATAGCAGCTTCAGAGTAGTATTCTATTATGGATATACTATAATTTGTATAAGGCCCTACTGGTGGGACAATTAAGTTTCTTTTTTAATATTATAAACTATGCCTCAGTGAATATCTTTGTAATATTTCTTGGAATACTTGAATGAGTAAATGTGATAAATTCCTAAAAGTAGAATTTCTGGGTCAAAATTTATGTTCAGCTTGATAGATATTTTCACTTTGTCCTGCAGAGAGCGTAAGTCAGTCAGTTTACACTCCCATCAACATTATGGGCGGGCCTATTTTCCCACAACCTCACCAACAGAGTATTTCCAGACTTTTGATCTTGGTGTGGCTTTATTAGTTTATTCATCAAAATAACACACATATATTATTGCCAGGCCCTGAGATGGCAATAATAATAATTCTAGGGGCTTCCCTGGTGGCGCAGTGGTTGAGAGTCTGCCTGCCAATGCAGGGGACACGGGTTCGAGCCCTGATCTGGGAGGATCCCACATGCCGCAGAGCAACTAGGCCCGTGAGCCACGACAACTGAGCCTGCGCGTCTGGAGCCTGTGCTCCACAACAAGAGAGGCCGTGACAGTGAGAGGCCCGTGTACCACGATGAAGAGTGGCCCCTGCTTGCCGCAACTAGAGAAAGCCCTCACACAGAAACGAAGACCCAACACAGTCAAAAATAAATAAATTAATTAATTAATTAAAAAGAAAAAAGAAGAAGCAGGGCTGTCAGGTTAGCTGTCACCTCAGATGCTTCTCCTAACCTTTAAAAAATAAAAAATAATAATTCTACAAGAATGTAGAAATAAATTAGATGGGTCCCGAACCTTGCACTGATATAGACATACTACAAACTATAATTTTTTTTTTCAAACTATAATATTATCTGGAAAATGCAACAGTGGTACAGGTACAAAGGTAGCCCAAAGAAGGGAGGAGTTAATTTCATGTTTGGGGAAAAGTGGAGATTGTTCACAGCTGGGGAAAACTTTGTGAAGAAACTGATATCTGAAATAAGCTTTGAAGAATTCATTTATTTAACAAATTTGTGTGTAGCGCCTTCTATGTGCCAAGCACTGTCTGAGTCCTTAGGATACATTAGTGGCCACAGATTCCTGCCCTCATGAAGTTAATGTTCTAGTGAGGGGGCAGCCAGTAAACAGTAGACTTAATGAATAAATAAATTATGTAGTATGTTACAAGGTGATGGGCACTACAGAAAAATAAAAAGCAAAGTAGGGTAAGGGGATCAGGAGTGTCTGTGGTGGAGGGGGACGTGAATAGCAATTTTAAGTAAAGTAGTCGGGTAGCCCTTGTCGAGAAGGTGACCTTTGAGAAAAGGCTTGAAGAAAGTGAGCAAGTTAGCCAAGCAGATATCTAAGGAAAACTGCAGGCAGTGAGAACAGCCAGCAGCACAAAGGCTCTAGGATGAGAGTAGACCTGACATAATTGAAAAGCAGCAAGGAGGCCAGTGGACTGAGGGAGGGAGAGGACAGTAGGAAATGGGGTCAGAGAGATGATAGGGGGCTGGAGCTTGGAGGGCCTTATAGGCCATTGAGACAACCTTGGCTTGCTTTTTCTCTCTGGGTCCTCGCATTGCTGTTCCTTCTACCTGGAATCCTCATCCCCCAGACCTTCACACAGAGAACTCATTCACATCCTTCAGGCATCAGCTCAAATGTCACGTCCACAAAAAAAAAAAAACTTTCTCTGATCTTCTTATTTAAAGTGACCTGTCTCTTATTCCCTGTATCTTCATATTCATTTCCTTTATATCCATTTCAGATTTACTTGTCTATCTTTCTCACTACAGTAGAAGCTTTATGAGGTCTGGAGCATTATCTAACTCATTCGCCATTATAAGCCCAGTACCAGACACAAAGAGTTGCTCTGTAAATATTTGCTGAATGAATATGGGTGGAAAAGGAGAGAAGGATGATTTTTTTTTAATAGGAATGTAGTTTTTTTTTTAACATTTAAAAATATTTATTTCTTTTTATTTCTTTTATTTTTTTGGCTGTGTTGGGTCTTCGTTGCTGCGTGCAGGTTTTCTCTAGTTGCGGCGAGCAGGGGCTACTCTTCGTTGCAGTGCACAGGCTTCTCATTGTGGTGGCTTCTCTTGTTGTGGAGCATGGGCTCTTCTCTTGTTGTGCATGGGCTTCAGTAGTTGCAGCATGCAGGCTCAGTAGTTGCGGCATGCGGGCTCTAGAGCGCAGACTCAGTAGTTGTGGTGCACGGACTTAGATGCTCCGCGACATGTGGGATCTCCCCAGACCAGGGCTCGAACCCGTGTCCCCTGCGTTGGCAGGCAGATTCTTGACCACCGCACCACCAGGAAAGCCCGAGAAGGATGACTGAGGAAGCAGTGAGAGATGAGAGGGGATCTGGAGCACAGTGGAGGGGTTGGCTTTGGGCTGGAGGAGGGACACATCTTCCTCTGTGAACAGAGACAAGGAGGAAAGTTTGGACAGGTATGCAGGGTATGTAGGGTGAGGGGGTGTGTGACAAGTGTAGATGATACAGGATTTCATAAGTGATGGCCTCTTTCTGGTAAGATCATCTGCTGACAGTTCAGATGGACGTTTCAGAGGTTGGAAAAAGGATTTGAGGAGAGTGGGAGAGATTTAGAACAGTTGCTGGGGGGAATGGGAGAGAGAATTCACCAACATTTTTAGAATACCATGTGCCAGGTACTGTATTGAGTGTTGAGGTTATAGAGATGAGGAGGATGTGACACAGTCTTTGCCTTTCAGGAATTCACAACCCAAAGGAGATAGATTTTCTACAAGAAAGTTAAAATGCAAGGTGCCGTGTACTGTAATGGAAGGAGTGTTGTGGAAGCATGATGGGGGTGGAGGCTCAATTCTGAGGGTGGAGGAAAAACATCACAGTGGCTGTGACCTTTGAGGTTGGTTTGAAGAAAGAGAAACTGTGTACAAGGTAGAAGTAAGTGTGTTCCATGGAGAGTACAGTGCTAGCCTAAACTATGGCGGTGTGGAATAGCTAGAAGCGCAAGATGTTTATGTGGCTGGAGTGAAAAATGGAAAGATGATGCTGGGTGGTTGAGGGTAGGTTGTGAAGGATGTCCCAGGAGGTGGAACTTTCTCCTGGAGTCAGCAGAGGTCTTTAGGAGGGCAGCGGAATCTTGAGATTGCTTTTTTAGAAAGCTAATTGAGTAGGCAATGTGCGTGATGTATTGAAGGGAGGAGAAACTGGAGGCAGTGAGAAGGGTTAGGAGATAGCTGCAGTAGTCCTGATGAGAGATGAGAGCCTGAAACAATCAAAGGCAGTAGGCATGGAGAGAAGGGGAAGGGTACCAGAGACAATTCTGATGGTGGGTGGAATGGGTGGGGTAAAGGGAGAGGGTGGAGTCAAGGCTGACTCATAGGTTTCTTACCTGGGAGACTGGGTCGATGGTTCTCCTGTTACCTCAGATGAAGATGCAGTAAAAGGAGTATATATTAAGGAAAAGTAATAAGCTCAGTTTTTTTAATAGTGGCAAAATACACTTAATATACAATTTACCATTTTAAAGAGTACAATTCAGTGGCATTAAGTACATTCACAGTGGTGTGCAATTATCACAGCTATCTAGTTCCAACATATTTTCATCACCCCAAAGGAAACCCTGAACCCATTAAGCAGTTATTTCCTAGTCTCCTTTCTGCCCATCCCCTGGCAACTACCAATCTGCTTTCTGTCTCTATGGATTTGCCATTTCTGGATATTTCATATAAATGAAATAATACAATATGTGCACTTTTGTGTCTGGCCTCTTTCACTTAGCATAATGTTTTCAGGGTTCATCCATGTTGTAGCATGTGTCGGTGTTTCATTTTTTTCCTCCAGTTTTTTACTGTGGTAAAATACACAGAATATAAAATTTACCATTTTAACCATCTTTAAGTATACAATTCAGTGGCATTAAGTACATTCACATTGTGCAGCTATCACCACAATCCATCTCTAGAACTTAATCAAGGACTTGAACAAGAAACAGACACAGAAGGACTTGGAGTGTACGTTGCTGCTATGGCGGGAGCTCCGGGCCAGACAGCTGCCCTAATGTATTTTGTTTTTGTTTTTTTTGGCTGTGCTCTGTGGCATATGGGATCTTAGTTCCCCGACCAGAGATCAAACCCGTGTCCCCTGCATTGGAAGCGTGAAGTCTTACCAGTGGACTGCCAGGGAAGTCCCATGCCCTCATATATTTTGGGGTTCTGTCGATAGGTGTGTATAAAGTTTATAATTGTTATATCTTCTTGATTAATTGACACTTTCATCAATATATAATGTTCTTCTTTGTGTCTTGAAACAATTTTTGACTTAAAGTTTATTTTGTCTGATGTTAGCATAGCCATCCCTGGCTCTCTTTTGGTTACTATTTGTATGGAATATCTTTTTCTATCCTTTTACTTTCAACTTGTTTGTGTCTTTGAATCTAAAATGAGTCTCCTGTAAATAGCATATAGATTTTTTCTTTTTTTAAATCCATTCTGCCAATCTCTGCCTTTTGACTGGACAGTTTAATCCTTTTACATTTAAAGTAATTACTGATAAGGAAGAACTTACTTCTGCCATTTTGTTATTTGTTTTCTGTATATCTTTTTTGTTCTTCATTTCCTCCATTACTACCTTCTTTTATGTTTATTTGATTTTTTTTTAGTAATGTACCATTTTCATTCCCTTTTCATTTCCTTTTCTGTATATTTTATAATCATTTTCTTAGTGGTTACCCTCAGAATTACAATGAGCATCTTAGACTTATAACAACCTAGTTTGAATTAATACAGCTTAGCTTCATACCATACAAAAATTCTGCTCCTATACAGCTCTGACCCTCTCCCTTTATATTGTTATTTTCACAGATTATATCTTTATACATTGTGTGTCAGTTAACAGATTTATAATTATCATTTTATGCATTTGTCTTATAAGTCATATAGGAAACAATGAGGAGTTACAAAGCCAATTATACTGACTTTTATATTTACCTGTGTAGTTACCTTTACCAGTATTCTTTATTTCTTTGTATAGCTTCAAGTAACTATTTAGTGTCCTTTCATTTCAGCCTGAAGGACTCCCTTTAGCATTTGTAGGGCAAGTCTGAACTGTAGTAGTGAACTTTTGGTTATGTGGGACTCTTTAATTTCTCCTTTATTCTTTTTTTTTTTTTTAGGCTACGCTGGGTCTTAGTTGTGGCATGCGGACTCGTAGTTGCAGCATGCATGTGGGATCTAGTTCCCCTACCAGGGATCAGACCCGGGTCCCCTGCATTGGGAGTGCAGATTCTTACCCACTGGACCACCAGGGAAGTCCCTCCTTTATTCTTGAAGGACAGTTTTGCAAGATATAGAATTCTTAGTTGACAGTTTTTTTCTTTCTGCATTTTAAGTATGTCATCCCACTGATTTCTGACTACCATGTTTTCTGATGAGAAATTGGCTATTAATCTATTGAAGATCCCTTGTACATTACAAGTTGCTTCTCTTCTGTTGTTTTCCGTATTTTCTCTTTAGCTTTGGCCTTGGACAGCTTGATTATAACGTGTCTGTGTGGATCTATGAGTTTATCCTACTTGGAGTTCATGAAGCTTCTTGGGTGCCTATATATAAAAATAAAATTTGGGAAATTTTCAACTACTCTTTCTTCAGATATTCTTTCTGCCCTTTTTTCTCTCTCGTCTCCATGTAGGATTCCCATTACTTTCATATTGGTATTATTGATGGTGTCCCACAAGTTTCTCAGGCTTTCTTTATTTTCATTCATTCTTTTTTCTTTATGCTCCTCAGATTGAATAATTTCATTTGACCTATCTTCAAGTTCACTGATTCTATCTTCTGTCTGCTCACATCTTCTGTTGAACTGCTCTAATGAATTTTTCATTTTAGTATTTCCTGACGCTTTGACATTTGGGGTCTTGCTGACCTGGAAGATACTGCACCTCCGAGGGCTAGCCAGTTCCTAGAGAGAGTAAAGGACTCATCTGCAAGTGTGTCTTTCATATGCAAATCAACCAAACCAAAGCCTATACCCCCAACCACCTCCTTTATCAAACCTCTTACACTCTAGGCCACTATCCCTCTGTCCTAATCACCCCAGGGCCAGATACCAGAGAACAGGGACAGCTCCAACACCCAAGAACCCAGTGAAGTTAATCAAACTAACCAATCCAGAGTATGCTTACCCTGCTTCATCCATTCCTTCTCATGTTTCCACAAAATGTGGGGCTCTTGCCCCACATTTTCTTCCCACTCCCACTGCCTCCTGACTGACCCTGGTGCTTCCCCATGTTGCCCTGTGTGGTGTGCTTTGCCTTTTGCTTCTAGGTATCTCTGAGTATAAAAACTTCTCCTTTCATGACATTAATTTCTGTGTCTGTTGTCTTATCATACCCAACTAAAACAAATTCTGTGTACATTTTAAAACATCATTGTACTTTTTAAAAACATTATTGTACTTTTCAGTTCCTAAGTTTCTATTTAGTTCTTTTTTTTAATAATTTCTACCTCTTTATTGATATTCTCTATTTGTTGAGACATTGTTCTCCTGGTTTCCTTTAGTTCTTTGTCCATGTCTTTAGCTTGTTGAGCACATTATAGACAGTTGATTTAAAGTCTTTGTCTAGTAAGTCCAGAATCTGTGCTTCCCAGGGACAGTTTCTATTACTTTCTTTTTCCTGTGAATGGTCTGTATTTTATTGTTTCTTTGCATGCTTTCTAATTTTTGGCTGAAAACTGAACATTTTGAAATTATGTTGTGGAGAAAAGGGAGAGAAAAGGAGAAGAAAAGGGGGTGGGGAAGAGAGGAGAGGAAAAGAAAAAATACTTTCCAGGTCTTTGCAGATTGTCTCTGTGTCAGTGCACTCCTTCAACACTTAGCCAGGCCATTTACAGCTCTGCCTTAGCCTTCACTTCCTGCTGTGCTGAACCTAAAGACCAGCCAGAGGTGAAAGCTATGGTCTTCTCAGGCATTTTCTGAGCATGCATCCTGTCCTGGATGTGGGAGCTTTTCAAAGCCCTATTTACCAAAGATCCTCATTTCCCTTTTTTTTTTTCCTCTCTGGAGTTTTGTATGTCTCTTGTTTGTCTCACCTGTTCTCTTTTGTCTTGGATGGCATTGGCTTGTTCATTTGGCTTTTAATGTTTTCTAGGAATATTCTCCATGAAGGTATGTCTCTGCCCTGAGAGTGTTCTGAGTTAGGCAAAACAGGTGCATCAGTCCTTCAGGGAACCCATGGGTAGGTCAGAACAAACAAACATAATTCCTGGGAACAAGATTCACTCGGTTGTCTCTGGGGCCAGATACCCACACCAGGAACACAGGCTTCTGTCTTTAAGACTGCCACTGTGCCAGGAGGGAAGTGGAGCAAAGCTAACATTAAAACACCACAAAGCTATCCTACCCTGTTTCTGTGACCTTTCTCTTGATTAAGCATTCACTTAGTTGTTAAAAACCTTTTTTTTTTTTTTTTTGTGGTACATGGGCCTCTCACTGTTGTGGCCTCTCCCGTTGCGGAGCACAGGCTCCGGACGCGCAGGCTCAGTGGCCATGGCTCACGGGCCTAGGCGCTCCACGGCATGTGGGAATCTTCCCGGACCGGGGCACGAACCCATATCCCCTGCATCGGCAGGTGGACTGTCAACCACTGCGCCACCAGGGAAGCCCTGTTATAAACCTTTGACTATCTCCCAGAGTTCTGATATGTTCATTCTGACAGTTTTTCCCAGGGTTTTTTGGTAATTCTGGGGAGGTATAGGCTACTAGAGGTACCTACTCTGTCCTTTTCACTGATGTCACTCCCTGAGTTCAGTTTTGAACATGCTAAGTGAGGTGCCTAGATGACACCAAGTGTAAACAAAGATATAAATTCCTCAGGCTAGAGATGTTTGTTACATTCACTACTGGATCCCCAGCACTTAGAACAGTCCATGGCACACAGTGGGTACCCAACAAACGTATGTTGAGTGAATGGAGCTTTATAGTAAAAATATGAAAATATGGACATTAAACTTCAATGTATGGCTTAGAGATAGGGATTTTTGAATCATTAGTGTATAGCATCATCATACACTAATCATACACTAACTGAAGCCATTGATGAAAAAGAAGTTTTTATTAAGTTCAAATTACATTAGTAACAAATAAATTCCTTTTTAGGACAAAGCAAAATTACTACTGCCACCTACCTCTCTAAAGTTAGTGACTGGCCCTGTTTGTCCTTCTAGACAATTTAATATCTTTTTTTTTTTTTTTTTTTTACCAACTAAGATATACAAATGACAAATAAGCACGTGAAAAGCGTTCAATACCATTAGTCATTAGGGAAATGCAAATAAAAACCACAATGAGATACCACCTCCAAAGCACTAGGGTGGCTATTATCAAAAAGATAATAACATGTTGGTAAGAATGTGGAGAAATTGGAACCCTTGTGTATTGCTGGCGGGAATGTAAAATGGTGCAGCTGCTGTGGGAAACAGTTTGGCAGTTCCTCAAAGAGTTAAACATAGGATTACCATATAACCAAGCAATTCCACTCCCAGTCATATAAAGATTTGAAAACAAGGGCTCAAACAGACGCCTGTACACCAGTGTTTGTAACAGAATTATTCACAATAGCCAAAATGTGGAAAAAATCTAAGTGTCCACCAACACATGAATGAATAGAGAAAATGTAGTGTGTATCTGCAATGAAATATTATTCAGCCTTAAAAAGGAAAGAAATTCTTACACATGCTATAAATGGATGAACCTTGAAGACATGATGCTAAGTGAAATAAGCCAGACACAAAAAGACAAATATTATGATTCCACTTATATGAAATATCTAGAATAGGCAATTCATAAAGATAGAAAGTAAATAAGAGGTTATTAGGGTCTGGGTCAGGGGGGATATTATTGCTTAATGGTTACCTAATTTCTGGTTGGGGTGATAAAAAAGTTTTGGAAATAAATTGTAGTGATGGTTGCACAACATTATGAATGTAACCGATTCCACTGAATTGTACACTTCAAAATGGTTAAAATGGCAAATTTTATGTTATATATATTTTAACACACACACACACAACCTAAAGGAGAAAAAGAAACAGGTCCTCCTTTAAGGAAACTTACAACCTAGTAAGAGAATTTGAACATTTTAAGGAAAAAAATTAAAGATTTGGTGATAGAATCAGAATAGTGATGGCCTTTGGACAGAGAAGGTAAGGAGTGAAGGAGAATGAGGGAAGTTCTTGGAGTGATGCAAGTGTTTTATATATTGATTGAGGTGTTTTAATGGGCATTACATTTGTTAAAATTTATGAAATTTTACACTTAAGATCTGTGCATTTCACACTATGTAAATTTTACCTCAGGGGGACAACGCATCAGTTACTACTAATCTCTTGACTATTAATATATATTGCAGTTATTTTCTCCCACTTCTCAGTTACATGTTGTTTTTTTTTATCATATAGAAGTTTTAAATTTTAAACAGTTAAGTTTATCAATTTTTTCATGTATGGTTTCTGTGTATATGTGTCCTGCTTGAGAAAGTATCTCTTATCCCAGGCTTATAGACATGTTTTCCTTTTTTCCCCAATATTTTTATTGTGTGTGTGTGTGTGTGTGTGTGTGTGTGTGTGTGTGTGTGTGTGTGTGTGTGTATGTATTACCTGTAGCTATTGACTAGCTGGAGACCATTGGCAAGTTTCCTAACATTGCTAAGCCTTGGTTTTTTCATCTGTAAAGTAGGGATAATATTTTGTTATTGGCATGGTTGAACGAGGTAACATTTAAAGGCCATTAAATGCTTGACCCATTTAGAAGTTGTTCAGTAGTGGGTAGCTATTGTTATTATATGTTATGTGATTATATATCTATTAGAATATTAGACATTTTATCATAATTTTTTTGTGTGTCTGCCTCTTTCACTAAGGCATTTCATTGGTAGGAAATATGGCTTCCCTTAGTACCTAACCAAGTGCCTGGCAGTTAGCAAGTGTTCAGATATTTATTGAATGACTGAATTGGTTGATTGAATGGATGAAACCAAGTCATAAACGGAGAAAGCAGTAATGTTATCAAGCAGTTCTGATATGAAACTAAACACAAAACTGAGGTTTAACTAGGGTAGAAGGAACGTTATTAAGTATCTAGGGGCTCTTGTCCAAGGATGAGCTCCAAGAGGACTGAGGTTCCACTGATTTAAACTGCATGCAAATGTTTAGATGAAAGTGCATTTTTCCAGGGAGAGGGTCCAGAAGCAGATTATAGTTCCAGGAGGCCAGGGATCCGGAATATTTTGTTCACCATTGTATTCCTAGCTCACAGAATAGAGCCTGGCAGCTCACAGATGTTTATTGAATGAATATCTGGCTGACTAAATGAAAAGCTTTCATTGGAGTCTCAAAAGGGTCTTTAGTCCCCCCAAATTTTAAGACAATAATTTGGAAGGAAAAAAATCAAACAGATCCCTTAGAGAAGCTTTATCTGGGCCAGAGCTCTGAGAGGAATTTATCACTGTGGAGTGATTGAGGAATCCCTCCTGTGATTCCTTTCAAGGAACTGGTTGATTCCCTTATCCATCAGCTTTCTGATTCTCACATGATAGGCTGTAGTCAAGCTTGAATCATAAGCCAACTTCTGCCACCTACTATCTGTGTGACCTTGGTTATATTAAACATGTCTAGGACCAGGTTTCCACAATAACATCCTTTGAGGGCCTGCTGAGTGGATTAACTCAGAATGTTGGTGTAATGCTGGAGCATTATAGTGCACAACCAATTTTTGTGTCTTCACCTGCTCTCTTCCAACTTTTTTTTTTTTTTAAATACATAAGACATTTGTTCACATCCATTTACCCTGATTCTCAGACCTCGAGGCAGTTTCTTGCTCTAACCAGTCTGCCTCTACCAGTCCATAGGATTTGTTTGGTTTGGCAAGTAAATATCAATTACTGTCATTTATGGAAACTGCTGTCCAAATACGCCTAATTACTCTGTAGCACAAGAATAATGGGGGGAAATCATTTCTTGACTTCCTATTGTATACTAGCACTACTGGGCACTTTCATGTCTTATCTTACCCTACAAATTAGACTTGTCATTAAGTACAAGCATTAACAAAATATTTGCTATTTGGATAGTAATTTTGTACATAGACCATAGAAGGCACTAAAAAAATAACTGTTGACCAAATAAACTTTCTTTTACATTTTAACCTAAACTTCACAAACATTTAAGCATGGGCAGACATGCTCCCAACCATAAAATGAGACTGCAAATGGGTGAGTTCTCAGGGAAACTGGCTTGTATGAAGCTGTTTTTAGTAGATTAATCAACAAATATTTACTGAGTGAATACTCTGTGCTCAAACTATGAAAAAACCTGGGGCTTGTGAGAACATAGTACTCCAGGAGCTGAGTTGCAGGTGGGGAGACTAGATCAAGACTGGGGAAAGTTTACCTAGTTGGCCCAGACTGGGATGGACATGACTGAGAGTGAATGGGCAGAGACTTTTGTAGGTTTTCAGGAGAGATCTCTTGGCAGGGCTGACAAAGGAGGATTTAGTGGGAAAGGACTGGATTCAGTGTTGGGACACTTGGGCTCTAGTTCTGGATGAGGCTTAACTGGCTGGGAGACTTGGGGCAAGTCCCTTAACTTCTCCAGACATCAGTTTAGCATCTGGAAAATAAAGGAGGGTGGTGGTATTGTTGAACTTGTTCAGTTATTAAGTGCCTTCCAATTCCTAGATTCTAAAATTCTGACAGCCACACTTATTTTTCCTTTGAGAAGAAAATACTTCCTACACTTGGAATTGCAACAATCAATGGCATTTATAAAACACCCACTATATCCTAGAAGACTGTGCCATAAATCCCCCCCAGGTTTTTTTTTTAATTAATTTATTTTTGGCTGTGTTGGGTCTTTGTTGCTGCATATGGGCCCTCTCTGGTTGCAGCGAGCGAGGGCCACTCTTCGTTGCAGTGCGCGAGCTTCTCATTGCAGTGGCTTCTCTCATTATGGAGCATGGGCTCTAGGCGTGTGGGCTTCAGTAGTTGCAGCACATGGGCTCAGTAATTGTGGCTCGCAGGCTTAGTCGCTCCACAGCATGTGGGATCTTCCCAGACCAGGGTTCGAACCTGTGTCCCCTGCATTGGCAGGCGGATTCTTAACCAACTGCGCCACCAGGGAAGTCCCCCCCGCCCAAGGTTTTTTAATCATTATTTTGAATTATGGCAAAATACACATAAAGTTTACCATCTTAATCATTTTTAAGTGTATAGTTCAGTAGTGTTAAGTACATTCACCTTGTTGTGCAGTGGTCCCCACCATCCATCTCCAGAATGCTTTTCATCTTGCAAAACTCCAACTCTGGACCCATCAAACAATAACTCCCTATTCCCCTTTCCCCCCACCACTCTATTTTCTGTCTCTATGAATCTGACTACTTTTTGTACCTCATATAAGTGGAATCATGCAATGTTTGTCTTTTTGTGAGTGGCTTATTTCACTTAGCATAATCTCCTCAAGATTCATCCATGTTGTACCATGTGTCAGAATGCCCTTCCTTTTGTAAGGCTGAATAATATTCCATTTTATGTACATATCATATATTTTTATCTGTTCATCTGTCGATGGACACGTGGGTTGCTTCCACCTTTTATGTCTTTTGAATAATGCTGCTATGAACATGGTATACAAATATCTTTTGGAGACCTTACTTTCAATTTTAGGGGGTATATGCCCCAAAGTGGAATTGCTTGATAATATGGTAATTCTATTTAAAAATTTTCAAAGATACACTGGTCTGTTTTCCATAGTAGATGTACCATTTTGCATTCCCACCCACAATGCACAAGGGTTCCACTTTCTCCACATCCTTGTCAACATTTGTTATTTTCCTTTTCTTTTTTTTTTTTTTTGATAGTAGCCATCCTAATAGCTATGAAGTGGTATCTAATTGTGGTTTTGATTTGCATTTCCCTAATGATTAGTAATGTTGGGAATCTTGTTATGTGTTGTCATTTGTATATCTTCTTTGGAGAGATGTCTGTTCAAGTCCTTTGCCGGTTTTTTTTAAATTAATTAATTAATTTATTTATTTATTTTGGCTGAGTTGAGTCTTTGTTGTTGTGCATGGGCTTTCTCTAGTTGCGGCGAGCGGGGGCTACTCTTTGTTGTGCTGTGCGGGCTTCTCATTGTGGTAGCTTCTCCTGTTGCAGAGCATGGGCTCTAGGCATGCGGGCTTCAGTAGTTGAGGCTCACGGGCTCTAGAGCGCAGGCTCGACTATTGTGGTGCACAGGCTTAGTTGCTCCGCGGCATGTGGGATCTTCCCCGACCAGGGCTCGAACCTGTGTCCCCTGCATTGGCAGGAGGATTCTTAACAGCTGCACCACCAAGAAGCCCCTTTGCCCGTTTTTTTTTTTGTTTGTTTTATTTATTTATTTATTTTTTTGGTACACGGGCCTCCCACTGTCATGGCCTCTCCCGTTGCGGAGCACAGGCTCCGGATGCACAGGCTCAGCGGCCATGGCTCACGGGCCCAGCCGCTCCGCGGCACGTGGGATCCTCCCGGACTGGGGCACGAACCCGTGTCCCCTGCATCGGCAGGCGGACTCTCAACCACTGCGCCACCAGAGAAGCCCCTGCCCGTTTTTTAATCAAGTTGGTTTTGCTGTTGTTGTTGAGTCGTAGGAGTTCTTTATATATTCTAGATATTAACTCCTTAGCAGATTCACAGTTTGCAAATATTTCCTCCCATTCCATGGATAGCCTTTTCACTCTGTTGCGTCTTTTCATGCACAGAAGTTTTAAACTTTGATGTAGTCCAGTTTATCTATTTTTTTCTTTTGCTGTCTGTGCTTTTGGTGTCATATTCAAGAAATCATTGCCAAATCCAACATCATGAAGCTTTCCCATGTTTCTTTCTAACAGTTGTATAGTTTCAGCTCTTACGTTTAGTTCTTCCATGAATTTGGGGGTTTTTTTTGTTTGGTTGTTTTTTTGGCCATGCGGCATTTAGGATCTTAGTTCCCTGACCAGGGATGGAACTGGTGCCCCCAGCAGTGGAAGCCAGGAATCTTACCCACTGGACCGCCAGGGAAGTCCCCTTCCGTGCATTTGGAATTAACTTTTGCATAGGGTGTAAAGTAAGAGTTTAATAACTTCATTCTTTTGCACGTGGATATCCAGTTTTCCTAACACCATTTGTTGCAAAGACAAGCTTTTCTCCACTGAATTGTCTTGGCACCCTTGTTGAATATTATTTGACCATATACGAGAGGATTTTGGGTGGTTGTACAGAAGGATATGGTCTCTGCTTTAAGAAAGCCTCAGTAGAATTGAATACTCAGATTATGTTTCAAACAGCATTTTTCCAGTGCTGGTTGTGTGCTCACTGGGTTCATGTTTTCCCACACTTTACCTCTTAATCTTCCTATCCAACAAGTGAGATAGGTAAGATGATCCCCTTTAACAGAGGAGTAAACTCAGTCCCCAGAAAAGCACGGTTATGTCTTATGTAGGGGCAGGGACAGAGTCAGGATTTGAACCCAAAGTTCTTGGCTCCACGTGTCCTGCTATTTCAGGTTAAGATGGACCTCGTGTTCTCATCTCTAAAATGCGGGCAGAAGTGAAATGAGAGGTCTCTATTGAGCAGCCTTGCAGCTGTAGGATCTATGCAGATCTATGTAGGATCCTGGCAGCTATGCATTAAGGAGTCGCCAAAAGCCAGGGACCAAGCGTGAGGTGTACACGTTAAACACTATTAGACTGCAGAGAAGAACGGAACTCAAACCCCAAGGCCAGCCCGGAAGGCCAGAGTCCTAGGACCGGAGCCCCGCCCCCGGGCGGACCCCAAGTCCTTACCCGGAACCAGGGCGCGGCTGGGCTGTGCTACTGGTGCGGGTGAGAGACGAGCAAAAGAAAATTGCCTGCGACGAGAGTCTCGTTGAAATGCCCCAATGGTCTCTCCGGATGGAGAGTTAACAGTTTCACAACGTCTCTAGGGTTAGTTCCCTTGCCTCTCTCCCTTTTACTCACCTCCCGCTGTGTTATTTTTCCCCTTCGGCCCTGCGTTGGATGTCCTCTTGGTACGCCCCCACCCTGACCAGGAGGGGCGAGGCGGCCGCTCGCGTGGGCACTGCGCATGCGAATCTCGCAGACTGAGGGTGGGGTGGGTGGGAGCACGGACCCCGCCCCTTCGCGACTCCTCGCGTGACGTCGCGGGGGGCGCCGGCCTCCGCCCGGCTGCGAGCGGTGAGAGCGAGCGGCGGGCTGACTCGACGCTGCTACAGCGGGAAGGGATATGGGTGTTGAGTTTCTGCTGGAGGGGCTTTGCGGGGGAGGGGAGGCCTAGGTGCACCAACAGCCGCCGACCTTCAGGCTCTACCCTCCTCCTTCCTACCTTTTACCCCTTTACAGATGTTGCGGGACGGGAGGCAGGGCCAGGGCTGTGCGTTTGTGACACCTGCATTTCCCTGGAGCCCTCCTTCTCTCCCATCCCATATGTTTATCTTGCCTTCCAGATGTTCCTTTTCATCAGGCTCTTGCTTCTCGCCAGGGAAAGCTCACTCCACTTGGAAGCTGGAGACGGGTTTCAGACTTTGGCCCTACCACTCCTTTGTTAAAGTGCCCGAGCCTCAGTTTTCCCCACAGTCTTTTTGCCTTGCTTCATCTGGTTTTGAAGATCAATATGACCCAGAGGAATAGAAAGGAAATGGACATTTGTTCAGTTCCTGCAAGGCCAAGTACTATGCAAACTGTTTTATCTGCTCCATTTAGTCCTCACTACTTGATGTTCTTAGAACTCCCATTTCACAGATTCTTAAGCTCGCAGAGGTTCGCTGATTTTTCTCACATAGCCAGTGAGTGGCAGAGGAGGACTCAAATTGAGTTTAGCTCCAAAGTGGAGTTCTTTTTCATCAAACGCTTCCCTTGTCTGGGCTATCAGCTGGAACTGTTCTTCAGCCAAACCCTAGCCCCAGAACAGTTGCTTCCTGAATCTCTCCCGTTGAGAATTCTCCTTTTCGAGTTCCTTTTTCCAGTACAGCGTGCTCTGCTCTGCTTCCACCTTGATTACTTCAGAAATGAAATGCAGCAAACATTTATTGAGTGGTGCCTGGAGATGAACACTTGGAGTCAAGAGCCTTGGGTTCTTGTCCTGGCTCTGCCACTAACTGGCTGTGTGGCCTTGGCCAAGTCCCTTGTCTTCTCGGTGCTTTCACTTCCTTTGAGTAAAATGGGTAAGTGCCTTCTTACTGGCAGGCTCTTGTCCAGGTCTCCCTTCCTGTCCTCCAGCAGGCTCTCCCTGGAGGCCCAGACCCCTCTGCTCCCCATGGGCAGCTGCCAGGCAGGGCACAACCTGCATCTCTGCCTGGCCCACCACCCACCTCTGGTCTGTGCCACTTTGATCTTACTGCTTCTTGGCCTTTCTGGCCTGGGCCTTGGTGGCTTCCTCCTCACCCACAAGACTGGCCTGCGCAGCCCTGACATCCCTCAGGTGAGTACTCACCCTCCGGCTCATCCTTCCCCTGCAGGCCAGCTCTTGCTGCTGATCTCCTCTCACCTCTCCCCACCTTCCTTTTGCACACAGGACTGGGTCTCCTTCTTGAGATCTTTTGGCCAGCTGACCCTGTGCCCCATGAATGGGACAGTCAAAGGGAAGTGGCGTGGGTCTCACGTCGTGGGCTTACTGACCACCTTGAACTTCGGAGATGATCGAGACAGGAACAAGACCCAGACGTTCCAAGCCCAGGTCCAGGGTAGTCGTATGGGATTGAAAGGTGAGACCAAGGAGGACTGTGGGGTTGGATATCAGAACATTCAGAGGTGGGCCCTGCCCCTGACCTCACCATCCTGGTGACCTTGGGCACATCTCTGAGCGTTAGTCACTTCTGCTGTAATAGGACTAGATACTTTCAGTGAACACAGTGCCCACTGTGTAGGGTCTCTATAAATGTTTCCTCTCTCCCCTTCCAACTTTGAGGTTCTTTGATTCTATCCTTGGAGGTGTGATGAGATGGGCAAGATTTGACCTGAAGTTTTTTCTCAACCCTCTTCATCCCTTGGGGCTTCTGTTCGAGGCACCTTCTTTTTCCTCAGGGATATCAGAGAAACATGTTCTGTTTATTTAAACTAGTGTCTTTAGTGCCTGTTATGTGCTTAGCACAGCTCTGTGTGCTATGAAGGATACAGAAAAATCAGACATCCTCCATTCCCAAATTGCTTAGAGTCTTCTGGGAAGATGATGAGTGAGAGTGAGTCAGAGGGTGCCATTAATTCCTGTGTGAGATTTGGCCTCAAGTTCCTTATCTAAAAACTGTGGAGATGAAGAAGGAGGAGAGAAAGGTGGAATTCTTAGACTTCTGAGGTCCTTTCCGACATGATTGTTCTAAGATTCTCCTATGAGTCAATAGGTGTATGTGTGTGTAGGCGCACATACGCATATTGCCAGGTGAGGGTAGGTCTCTGTATTGCCAAGTGTACGTGTGTGTGATCAGAGAGCAAGAGAAAAGGAATGTGTCTGATTATATAGACTCAGGACAATTTCTCCTGTTCTTTTTATGTAAAAAACGTAATAGCTTTATTGAGGTAAGACTCACATGCCAGGAAGTACACCTGTTTAAAATGTACAAGTGAATGGCTTTTTTATATTCACAAAAGTGTGCAAACCGGCACCACTGTCAATTCTAGACCATTTTCATTACCTGACAAAGAAATCCTGTTCCCATTAGCATGCACTTCCCTTTTTCTCCTAACCTTCCAGCCCTAGGCAATGAGTCACTACTTTCTGTCTCTGCAGATTTGCCTATTCCAGACATTTCATATAATATGTGGTCTTTTGTGACCGGCTTCTTTCACTTAGCATAATGTTTTCAAGGTTCATCCATGTTGTATAATATGTTAGTACTTCATTTATTTTTATTGCTGAAGAGCATTCACTATACACGTATTCCACATTTTATTTATCCGTTCATCAGTTGATTGACATTTGGATTGTTTCCACTTCTTGTCCATTATGAATGATGCTGCTCTGAACACTCATGTACAAGTTATTGCATTACCATATGTTTTCATTTCTTTTGGGTATGTACCTAGGAGTGGAATTTCTGGGTCATATGGTAACTCTGTGTTTAATCTTTTTTTTTTAAATTTATTTATTTATTTTTGGCTGCATTGGGTCTTCGTTGCTGCACGTGGGCTTTCTCTAGTTGCAGCGAGCAGGGACTACTCTTCATTGTGGTGCGCGGGCTTCTCATTGCGGTGGCTTCTCTTGTTGAGGAGCACGGGCTCTAGGCACGCAGGCTCAGTAGTTGTGGCACATGGGCTTAGTTACTCTGAGGCATGGGGGATCTTCCCGGACCAGGGATCGAACTTGTGTTGCATTGGCAGGCAGATTCTTAACCACTGTGCCACCAGGGAAGTCCCTATGTTTAATCTTTTGAGGAACTGCCAGACTGTTTTCCAAAGTGGCTGTACCGTTTTATATTCCTACCAGCAGTGTATGAGAGTTCTAATTTCTTCACATCCTCACCAATACTGGTTATTTCCTGTTTTCTTGACTATAGCTGTCCTAGTCAGTGTGAAGTGATACCTAATGAAGGTTCTAATTTGCATTTTCTTTAATTTTATTGAAATATAGTTGATTTACAATGTTGCGTTAATTTCTGCTGTACAGCAAAGTGATTCAGTTATACATATATATATTCTTTTTCATGTTCTTTTTCATTATGGTTTATCACAGAATATTGAATATAGTGCCCTGTGCTATACAGTAGGACCTTATTGTTTATCCATCCTATATATAATATTGTAGTTTGCATCTGCTAATCCCAAACTCCCAGTCCTTCCCTCCCCAACCCCCCCTTCCCCTTGGAAACCACAAGTCTGTGCTTTATATCTGTGAGTCTGTTTCTGTTTCGTAAATATGTTCATTTGTGTTGTATTTTAGATTCCACATATAAGTGATATCATATGGTGTTTGTCTTTCTCTTTCTGACTTACTTCACTTAGTATGATAATCTCTCGGTTCATCCATGTTGCTGTAAATGGCATTATTTCATTCTTTTTTATGGCTGAGTAGTATTTAGTTTGTTTCCATGTCTTGGCTATTGTGAATAGTGCTGCTATGAACATAGGGGTGCATGTATCTTTTTGAATTATGGTTTGGCTGGATATATGCTGCCCAGGAGTGGGATTGCTGGGTCATATGGCAACTCTATTTTTAGTTTTTTAAGGACCCTCCATACTGTTTTCCATAGTGGCTGCACCAATTTACATTCCCACCAACAGTGTAGGAGTGTTCCCTTTTCTCCACACCTCCTCCAGCATTTGTTATTTGTAGACTTTTTAATCATGGCTACTCTGAATGGTGTGAGGTGGTAACCACCTCATTGTAGTTTCGATTTACATTTCCCTAATAATTAGCAATGATAAGCATCTTTTGATGTGCATATTGGCCATCTTTATGTCTTCTTTGGAGAAATGTCTATTTAGATCTTCTGCCCATTTTTTGATTGTGTTGTTTGTTTTTTGGTTTGAGTTGTATGAGCTGTTTGTATATTTTGGAAAAAGCCCTTATCGGTTGCATCATTTGATTTGCATTTCCTTGATGACTAATGATATTGAACATTTTTTCATGTGCTTATTGGCCATTTGTATATCTTCTTTGGAGAAATGTATATTCAGAATCTTTGCCCATTTTAAAAATCAAATAATTTTTCTTTTAATTTATTGAGTTTTAGGAGTTTTTTTTTTATGCTTTCTAGATCCAGGCCTCTTACCTGATGTATGATTTGCAGATTTTCTCTCCCATTCTCTGCGTTGTCTTTTCACTTTGTTGATGGTGTGCTTTGAAGCACAAACATTTTTAATTTAGATGAAGTCCAGTTTATCTATTTTTTTTGTTGTCATTGCTTGTGATTTTAGTACTATATCTATGAAGACTTTGCCTAACCCAAAGTCACTAAATATAGGTTTTCCTGTATTTTCTTCTAAGAATTTTATAGTTTTAGCTCTTCCAGTTAGGTCTGTGATCCATTTTGAGTTAATTTTTTTGTATATGGTATGAGGATGGAGTCCAGGTTTATTCATTTGCAGGTACTATTCATTTGTCCCAGCACGTTTTGTTGAGAAGACTATTCTTTCCTCATTGAATAGCCTTTGCACTCTTACTGAAAAGCAATCGACCATAGACATATGGGTTTATTTCTGGACTCTCAGTTCTATTCCACTGATCCATGTCTATGCTTATGCTAGTACAACACCGTTTTGATCACTGTAGCTTTGTAGTAAGTTTTGAAATTAGAAAATGTGAATTCTCCAGCTTTGTTCTTTTTTTTTTTTTTTAAGATTGTTTTGGTTATTCCAGATCCCTTGAACTTATATATTAATTTTAGGATCAGCTTGTCAGTTTCTGCTTCTTCACGGTTAGAAACAAAGTAATAACATCAAAGGTTTTTGGACTAAGTAAAAAGTAATCACATATGATTGCATCATCTAATCAGTAATTGTTGAGCACCTACTATGTACCAAGCATGGGGAATACAGAGATCTGGTAAGATGTGGATCCTCACCACAAGTCACTCACAATCTAGCAAGGATACAGATGTGAACAGAAGTAAATACCTTTGAGTGTGTGCAGTAGAACACAAGGTACAGTGAGAGTACTCATAAGTCCATCAAGCAGGGATGGTGAAGACAGGCTTTTCCAAGGATATGGGGCTTGAGCTGAGGCTTGAGGGAGGCTTAGGAATGTGCCCTTCCAGCCAGAGGGAAGAGCATATGCAAAGGCATGCAGATGGGATTATGATGGCACATTTAGGAACTTCCAGGGGTTCAGTTTGACTGGTGCAGGGGAAGGAGTGTAGAATGAGTGGCAGGAGATGGGTCTGAAGAAGCAGGCAGAATCCCATGGAGAGTCCCTTGTGCCAAGCCAAGGTAATTGGGCTTTATCCAGGACATTTGGCTAACTCAAAGAGTTTGATCAGGAAAATAGAATTTTGTTATTATTCTTTTTAAAAGATCATACTCTGTTGGCTGACTGCCGGGAAGGAATGTGTCCAGATGCACAAAGACCAGTTAGGAGGTGGTTGCGATAAAAAGATGACTTATCTGAGCTAAGACAGTGGTGTGAAAGAAGGGGACTGATTTGAGAGAGTCGATAGAAGTGTGGGATGGACAGGATTTGGTGACAGATTCGATCAGGGGAACATAGAAGAAAGGGGAATTCTCTTACAGAATTTTACATGTATGTTTCTCAGTTGCAATTATAGTGTATATACTGGTTTGTATTTCTTTTTTCACTTTATGACATCGTGTTTTTTGTATTACTGAATGGCCAGAACATTATTATTTTAACGGATGTAAATTGATCTGTTAATTGGTTAGGCCATCATTTGTTAATGCTTTCTTTATTGATAAACATTTTTATTATTTTCTGGTATTTTTTATGAAAACACAATAAACATTTGGTATACTTTGCACTTTTCTTTTGAATCTTTTTCTTAGGATTAGTTTCTGCAAGTGGTATTACTGAGTCAGAGAGTATGGACCTTTTTTTTAAATACACAAATTCATTTTATTGTGGATTCAGACTACACAGAAGTGTACAAAGCAAATGTAAAAGTCCTCCTTACCTTCTCTGCAGAGTCCACAGTTTGGTGGGCATCCTCTTAGTCCTTCTCTGTCTCCATTTAAAATTGCAACAGGGGGCTTCCCTGGTGGCGCAGTGGTTGAGAGTCTGCCTGCCGATGCAGGGGACACAGGTTCGTGCCCCGGTCCGGGAGGATCCCACGTGCCGTGGAGCGGCTGGGCCCGTGAGCCATGGCCGCTGAGCCTGCGCGTCCAGAGCCTGTGCTCCGCAATAGGAGAGGCCACAACAGTGAGAGGCCCGCGTACCGCAAAAAAATAATAATAATAATAAAATAAATAAATAGTAAAATTGCAACAGAAACAGCCAAATTGTCTTCTAAAAGTGTCACCAGTGGAGAGCGCCCATTTCTCCACATTTCAACAACTCTTGTTATTGTCAGTCTTTTTAATTTTTACCAATTTAATGGTCTAAGGAATTACCTGATTGTTTTAAATTTACTTTCTCCTGATTGCTAATGAGGTAGAGCATCCTCTTATAGGTTTATTGGCCATTTTCATGTCTTCGCTGAATTTCCTATTCATATCCTTTACTTATTTTTCTTTTAAGTTATTTGTCTTTATCTTCTGAATTTTTCTAGAAGATCTTTATACATTCTGGATAGTAAACCCTTTTGCCAATTAAGTATGTTATAGGTATTTTCAGCCATTCTGTGACTTTTTTTTTTAACTTATCTTTCATTGTATAGTTTAAGATAAGATAGAACTTATCTTTCATTGCTCTTAGTTTTTAATGAAATTTATTGCTCTTGTCCTCTACTTGGTCTTTTAGGTTTTGTGTCTTTTTTTGGAAGGCCTTTCTTTCCCACTTTAAAGTTAGAAAATATTTGTATTTTGTTTTAATACTTGCTTAGGTTTTTGTTTTGTTTTGTTTTAGTTTATTTGCCTAGGTCTTTAATACATCTGGACTTTATAGTGTGAGGCAAGAGTCTGACTTTTTTTTCCCAAATGGAAATTGTCCCAAGGCCATTGACTGAGTAGGCCATCCTTTTCCCACTAATTTGAAATGGTATGTGAACCTTTTAATGGATTTGGGTAGTAGTGGAAAACTGCTTTCTTAAAAAGAACGAACTAGTTTATCCAAATTGACATCAGCAATGTGTATTTACCCCAGTTTTGCTGCAGCTTTCCAAGTATTGGTATGATTGTTTTATTGCTTGTGAGCTAATTTAAATTAATTTTTATTTATATCGGTACACAGCTATTTTCATTTCTCAGTGATGCAAATGATGGTATTAGAGGACTTTACTGAATAGAATCAATGCCAAAATACCTGGTACAGTAGGAAGCCTACATAAGTGACTAGCTGTCTAAAGATTGATGACTCCCATCCCACCCTACATTTTCTTCCATCTCCACCCCTGTGCCTCTCTCATAGGATCTTCTGCAGGAGAGCTGGTCCTCATTACAGCCAGGGTGACCACAGAAAGGACCCCAGGAACCTGCCTGTATTTTAGTGCTGCTCCAGGAATCCTGCCCTCCAGCCAGCCACCCATGTCCTGCTCGGAAGAGGGAGCAGGAAATGCCACCCTGAGCCCTAGGATGGCTGAGGAGTGTGTCAGTGTCTGGAGCCACGAAGGTCTTGTGCTCACCAAGTTGCTCACCTCCGTAAGAGCCTCAGATTGTTGGGGTTTCATAAACTGCCATGCTGAATGCTGTGTCTTGATGGCTTCTGGACGCAATTTTACCTAGTAGAAAAGCACAGGCTTTATAATCCTGCCTCAGGTTCTGTGACCTTGAGCAAGCATGTGGGCCTCTCTGAAACTCAGCTTCCTCAGCTGTAAAATAAAACATGATGCTCTCTCCTAATACCAACAAATAAGGATAAATGAGAATGAATGTAAAGCGCCTGGTACATAATAGAGATTGGATAAATGACAGCTATTGCTATTAACAATTGTCTAGATACAATAAAACATGATCTTCACCTCAAAGGAATTCAGAAGCTGTAATAAGAGGCAGAATGGGCTAATTGCTATCATGGGGTGTGAGCAAAGTGTTATTCAAACAGCGTAAGGACCAATTAACTCTGACTTGAACGTTTATGGAGAGTGCTTCACCAAGAAGGTGGCATTTAAGAAAGGGAATTGTTTACAATAGTTTATACCTTACTAAGTGCTTTCAGTTTCATTACCTCATTTGATCTTAAAATAGCCTTTTTAAGGCTGTTATGAGGTAGCTGTTATTATCTCATTTTACAGATGAGGAAACAGACTTAGAGGGAGTGAATTGCCCCAGGCCACACAACTGGTTAAGTGGCAGAGCCAGGATTGCAACTTACAGACTTCTGACTTCCAAGTCCCAGGCTCATTCTGCTCTGTCAGGATGATGATCCTTGAAGAATGAGGAAGACATGGGCAGGAATGCAGTAGAGGCGGTTCAGGAGAGTGGAGATACATTCCAGGCAAAGGGACCAGCATGAGCACAGGCCTAGGGATTGAAAAGTGTTCAGGCTTCAGGAGCACTCCACGACGAGGGCCTAGGCATGACATAGAAGAAGAGACAAAAGAGATGCAGGGGCCAGGTCATGAGGCACCGTGAGGCCTGGCTAAGATGCTGTGACTTGATACTGCAGGCCATGGGAGTCACTGGTGCTGGGTGGACAAGACTGGCTAAGTGTAGGAGAGAGACCAGTTAGGAGGCTGCTTCATACTGTTCCCTCACATTTGCAAAGACCCTGGTGAGGAGCATGACCTGGGAGCTTGGAATCAGAGACCTTGGTTTCCAGACCTGGCCCTGCTTGCACATTTCAAAGTGTAGACAATAGTGAACTTTCCTATCTCCTGGAGTCATTATAGGGGTTCAGTTTAAATGTTTGGGCAAGAAAGCGGTTTGTAGACCATTGAGACAAATGTTAGCTTGCATGAAAATAAGAATAGAATTTTCCCAATTTTAGTTGCTCCCTGGATGTGGAGAGCCCTCTCCCCCATGGAGGCTTCTCTCTATAGCTCTTGGGCTGGGGATATCTAAGATATCTTCCCAAGGGAAGATTCTCCACAGTCCCTTCTCTCTCCATCATTCCTCCTCCCCTTCCTGTCCCCACCCCTAGGAGGAGCTGGCTCTGTGTGGCTCTAGGCTGCTGGTTTTGGGCTCCTTCCTGCTTCTCTTCTGTGGCCTTCTCTGCTGTCTCACTGCTGTGTGCTTCCACCCACGCCGGGAGTCCCACTGGTCTAGAACCCGGTTCTGAGGGCACTGGCCTAGTTCCCGTCTCGTTCTCAGGTAAGGTTCTCTGATTCAGTCCTGTGGGAATAGGGGATGGGGTGTGAGTGGCAGTTGTAACTGAGACAGAGCTTTTCTTAAACAATATGATTTGGTTTTACTTATTTTTGTACTTTATATATGTGGAATCATACATATTCTTTTGCGACTACTTCTTTCAGTTAACATTCTGATTTTAAGATTCATCCATAGCTGTAGTTCACATCCAAGCTTTTTGGCAACAGCAGTGAATTAAGGGGGTTCAAATTTGATGATGTGTCCTGGATATGAAGCATGTGTGTCTTGCTTTTGTCCTGAAATTCTGCTACCCAGTTTTATGATGCAAATTTTGTAAAATTCATCTTGAACTGCTCAAAAGGATTGATGATGCCCTTTTATTGGACACACACTATGTGCCCAAGCACTTCATATGCACCTGATCTTTTACATTAGCCATCATTGCATTAGAAAAAGTTGATTCTGCTAGCAGGATCTTTGCAGGGACACAGCCTCCAAAGTGGGGGTAGGACATATTGGCTAACTGGTTAGTCCATCAGCTCATTAAGGTTAAAAAAAAAAAAGTTCTTTAAAAAAATCTCACCCTTTCAGTTGAGTCTCATATAATTCGAGAGTCATATATTGTGCACCCAGCTCTTAAACTGTTCTCAGCTTCAGCTGGCTGCTGTGCCCTAGGAAATAACTGTGGGGGAAGAGGAAACAGCTCAGACCCAGGGAAGGTGCTGACCAGAGGAGCTGGACCCTCAAGATCAACTTTGCTTATATTGCTTAGGGCTAGGCCTGACTGCTCCAACCACCTACTTGGGTTGGGAAAAGGTGGAACCCTCTTAGCCTTTCTTAGATCTGAGCAGACTGGGAAAGGAAGACTTTCTGGCTCCTGGCAGATCCTGGGATCCTGAGGCCATCTCAGTTGGAATAAGTGCCTGTACCTATCTCTAGTTGTCACTTCCTCTGCTCCTTCCCCAATTTCTGCAGCCATACCAGAGCTTCCTCCAAAGGCCCTCTGACCTGCCCTGTTTTTTTATTTTGTTTCTCTCCAGGTGTGAATCAACTTCTTGGGCCTTGATTCTGAGTTGGAAGAGATATTACAAAAGTGGAGAGCTGGAATGTGGGGGAAATAAAAGGTTTTTTTGCCCAGTGTTTCCCAGGGTGTTTATTGGGGATTGGATTGAGGTGGGAATTTTAAGGTAGAGAGTCTCGGGAGGTTTAGGGGATTTTTCCTTGTTGACTCTTCAGTTTGGGTTGGTATAGGGCATAAGGTTACTGCAGCTCTTGGGTATGGTCATGGAAATGCTTTGACATAAATGCATTGTGACCTTGTGCAGGTCATGCTGCTGTGAAGGGCCTCAGTCTCCTGAAGGGATATGACAGATTGAGTTTTCTCAGCAAAGATTCCTCGAACTTGGGAGCCCACGACCAGGCTGGATAGTTACTAACCAGGACAGTCCGTTTTCCCGCCTTTTCCGCGCCCAGCAGCAGTCTTCCCTTACCCCTCCCAACCTCTACCCTGCACGCAGGCGCAGATCACGGCTTCTTATTTCCTTCCACCCGCGCCCCCTCAAAGCTTCCCCTAGCAACAAGCTCGGGCTCCGCGCTAAGGCGGGGCGAGCGCATGCGCTGCAGCCCTTTCCACCACCAGTTGTCGGACAGCGCGCTGGGCTCCTCCTTCTCCAAGACTAGCCCTGCTCCCCACCTCCTCCCACCCAGGGTCCGCGTGGCGGGGCGCGCGCGCACTCTGGCTGGGTTGCTGCCCAGCTCTCTGGCCGCATCCTTAAGGAGAGAGGGGCGGGGCTGTTTCCTTTAGGGCCCCGCCCCCTTGGCCCGGCGTCCATACCGCGCCTGCGCGCTCCCGCCCGGTCTCCATCTTGGAATTGGGAGGAAGAGGGAGAGGGAGACTGGGACGAGACCGGGGCTGTGGTGCGGAGAGGCTGAGGCTGAAAAGAGGAGAGGGGGAGAGGGCACGGGGACCGCCCTTAGCTACAGTCTTTCAGCTGTCCTCGGGAAAGAGAAGGGGAAAGGGAGGGGGCCGGGGCGGGAGTGGGGGCTGTCACCCTCGGACCCCGGCGTGAGAGGGGCCGTGCGGTCGGACGTCCTCGGGGTAGGCCCCCTGTCGGTGGCCGAAGACCTGGGGCTCAGTCCCCTCGGTCCCGAATTTCCGGCCCTGACCCCACGCTTCTCAAATATCCGGGTCTCAGCCCCTGAGATTCCAGATATCCGGGACTCGGGTCCCAACCTCTCTAAACCTGGGGCTCTGTTTCACAGGGTTTCAAATATCTGGGGTTCAGGACCCTGCGTGCACCAGTATCCGGGGTTCATTCCCCACGAGTTCAAATATCAGATTCGGCCTCCCCCTGTTCAAATATCTGGAGTTAAGACCCCACAATCAGAAATCCGGGACTCAGCAACTGTCGCCCTCGAGGAAAAGGAGGACTGGACCGCGAGGTCAGATCAGGTTGTCACCCCCTCCCCTCCAGGGGAGGCTTCCCGGGCCCGCCCCTTAGGAAGGGCGAAAGCCGAGGAAGAGGTGGCAAGGGGAAAGGTCTCCTTGCCCCTCTCCCTGCTTGGCAGAGCCGCTGGAGGACCCCAGGAGGAGGCGGAGGCGCTGGGGCACCATAGTGACCCCTACCAGGTGAGACACGGGCTGCAGGGGCGCGGGTCCCTGTGTCTAGCTTGAGAAGAGAGGGTGCTGCTTTCTGGGAAGCTGGGCTTGGGTAGGCTCTCTCCTCAGGATGGGGAAGCCTAGCTGGGCCAGTGGTCAGCCTCTGGCTAGCCTTGCTTTCTGCTGCCACCCTCTTCCCCTTCCTTTTCCCTTCATTATGTCTGGTTGATGAGGGACCTCAGGTGACAGGGTCTCTGATATCACGGGGGTCACACCCTAAGGTGCTTGAGCTAATCAGATGGATTTGCACCCTTCTGGTTTTCTCCCTGTTCACTTTGCCCCTCACAGCTACCCCTTCATGATTGTAACTCTCTTTCCTCTGGGGTGTTAATTCCCATGCCTCTGGTCCCCATGGTGGGTCTGCTTATCTGTTTTTTAGGCATGGTCTGCTTGGGTTTCTTGTCCTTTCAAGGAAGTGTATATGTGCATTTGTGTTTAGGGGTGCTTGGCAGTATTTCCCCCAACTATTGTTACCTTCCAGCCTCTTGCTGTGATGGTATAAGTAATCTAATTTGTCAAGCGATTTATCATTTACAAAGTGCTCTACATCCATTCTCTCATTCATCTCCCCCCTCATTATCTGGTGAGGGGGCTCTTTTACTGCCTTCTTCCCATTTTACAGTTGAGGCTATTGAGGCCCAGAGAGATTGCCCAAGGTCCCACAGCAGCAGAATAGGATTGGAACCCAGGTCCTTGAACAAGTCTTACCTGTGTTCCATACCTGTCTCTTGTCATCTCTTTTCTTCTGTGCCTAGGTTTAGCCATGGGTCCAGAAGAGAATGGATTGGGGTGAGATTTAAGAATGGGAGAGAGAAGAGCTTCCTTTTTAGGAGGCCTATACTCAGAAGCTTTTCCTGATGGGAGGCTCTGGCCCCTGCCTTCTGCCTCATGGATTTTTCTCTCCACTGTGACCTTCATCTTTACCCTCATCCCAGTCTTTGGCCTGGGTTCCTGAGAGGGCCATCTCTTGTGACAAATGATAGTGGTGTCTCTTAACAGTTAAAGCCAAGCTGCCGGGGGGTAGGATGATCCCCAAAGTATTAAAACCTTGTCGTGGTGACTCTGGAGGCAGGGAAGGAAAAATCCATATGCTGAGTGTCTGCATAGTGTTCCTAAGTACGAGATCTCATTAAAAATTTCACAACAGCTCCACGCTGTAATCCGTTTTACTGAAGAGAAGATCAAGTGTAAGGAACTTACTCAAAGCCTTGTTGCTGTATATTGCAGATGAAATGCACTGGTAGTGAAGCTTAGGGTGGACAGGCTTGGGTTTCCTCGTCTGTAGAATGGAGGTAACGTTGTCCATTTTAGAAGGTGGTTATGATTTAGCACAGACCTTGGTAATCACTCAGATGTTTGGTGTTTGAGGAAGAGGCCCCTTGTGATGTTTTGCTGGCATCTCTTATATGTGACCTGGGGTCCTCAGTTGGCATTCTTGGTTGGGTGCAGGTAAAGAGGTCAAGAAGATTCCTTTGGCAAGCTGTGAGCACCTGCCTTTGTGTGTGGGTGTGTGGTGGGGGTGAGGGGTGCTTGGCAGGGTTGCTGGCAGAAGAATGGAGAAAGGGGCCTGCTTTGAGCGGCCTGGGAGCTGCTTGGGGCTGGGCTGAGGGCAATCAATCAATCTCCTAGGCTATTCTGAGCCCTCTGCACCCTGGGGGCCCACCAGAGAGTCAGGCTTACTCCTTGCCCTCCAGCTTCCAGTGGGGCTGAGGAGACAAAATTAACAACACAACAGGAAACAATGTGTGACAGAATATAATTACATGCTAAATTGTTAGGTGCTTTTAAGGAGCTAGAACTCTGCCCTGGGAGTTGAGCTCTGCTGAAAAACTCCTTTGTGCCTAAATTCCAACAAGTGCTTATCCAGGAGTTTGGCCTGGAATCCCCTCAGGACGTCTTGGCTCTGATGTACTGCTGGAGTTTTCAGTACATTTCTGGCAGGGTGCTCTAGGAGTTCTTCCCCCCAAGGGCTTGGGGTAGTCAGGGGAGGCTTCCTAGAGGAGGGGGCTGAGCTTGGGGTGAGTTGTTGAGAGAGTAATGAGTACACAGGCCTGACTGGAGAGGAGAAGATCCTGTTCTCTGACCTTGGAGAAGTCCTTCCTTTCTATGCCTCAGCGATCTCATCCATGAAATGGTGATCCTGATCCTGCCCTGCTTGTTTCATAGGGCTATTTTGAAAGCATAGTGGTAGAGGACCAGCTTTGGGCAAGTCACTTAACCCCTCTGAGTGCCTTTCCTCATCTGTAAAATAGGGGTAATAGTAACACCTCATAAGGTTGTGGTGAGGATTGAATGAGAGATAATGCATGTAAGGTGCTTACTGTATATGCTTAATAAATGTTCTTTGTACTGCAAATGTCCTGTACCTGTGTGTGTTGCGTGTGCCATTGGACTGGACAAGTAAGGCAGCCCAGACCGCAGGCCCCCAGAGCCAGACACCATTTCTATCCCTGTCCTTCCCATTCTCGATCTCCCGCTTGCCACAGTGTCCCTAGCCCTTTTTGAGAGCGAGTCTCCTGGCCCCTGTGGGCCAGTACCCACTTGTAACAATGGCCGGATTTCCACTGCCTCCGGCCTTGGCTGTTTCCTGCTCTCTTCCAGAGTGTGAGAGGTTGAGGGAGGAGGGGGCCTCAACGTCAAGGGGAACAGGAAGGTACCTGGAAATATTTGGGGCATGGGACTTGTGGGACAGGACGCTTGGGGATCTGGGGTTCTGGCTGGGAGGCAGAATCTTTTATTCTTGAGGTGAGATTTAGGGGCTGTAGGGAAGTGGAACTTGTTGAGGGCTGAGGGGTTGGTGAGGATGCTGAGCTCCCAGTCTTCCTTTAGTTTTAGGGACTCCAGGGACCCGGCCCTAGTGCAGTCGTTGCCAGGGCAACTTCATTTTTCTTTTTTCTTTTTTTTTGAGCTTTGATATTGTTCCTAATCTCCCCCTGCCCTTCCTTGGTAATGCCTCCCCCTCATCGGAACTAGGGGAGGAGGGGCCCTTTCTCTCTCTGAGGGCCCCATCTTTGTTCTAAGAGTCCCATCTTTTCACCAGGTTAAGCCCCACTCTCAGGGCCCCCAGGGGCCACCATGCCAGCTGGGGGCCGGGCCGGGAGCCTGAAGGACCCTGATGTGGCTGAGCTCTTCTTCAAGGATGACCCGGAAAAGCTCTTCTCTGACCTCCGGGAAATTGGCCATGGCAGCTTTGGAGCTGTGTACTTTGTGAGTTGAGGCTTGGGAGGGTGGGGCAGGGACTGTCTTCCCACTGTGGACCTCCAAACAGCCCTGTACACTATTCCACCACACCAGGCTTTCCTGCCCTCTCCTGCTGGGCCAGCAAGTCTTCCTGCTACCCAGTGCTCACTGGGGGCCTTCACTACCTTCTGGTCTGGTCCTCTAGGCCCGGGATGTCCGGAATAGTGAGGTGGTGGCCATCAAGAAGATGTCCTACAGTGGGAAGCAGTCAAATGAGGTAGGTCAGGCTTGACAGACTGGTAGGAGGCAGGGGACCCCAGGCTCAAGATGCAGGCTAAGTAAGCCTCTCCTCCCCTGACCTTCTCAGAAATGGCAGGACATCATCAAGGAGGTGCGGTTCCTACAGAAGCTCCGGCATCCCAATACCATTCAGTACCGGGGCTGTTACCTGAGGGAGCACACGGCTTGGGTGAGCTGGCCCCCTGACTCTGCCCTGATCTTTGTACTCAGTACTCAGGCCCATCCTTATCCTGGTCTAGTCTCTTAGGTGGGCCCTGTTCAGGGTGTTGTTGGGCAGATCATGGGAAGGAGGAAATGTTTCCCAACCTCTGCAGTCCTCAGACAAACTCATAAGCAGCACTGTGTGTCCAGAGGGAGAGGCTGAAGAATGACATAGACTATTAGCAGTTGAAAGGGGGCACATGGGCTGGGAGAGCTGGAGATTGAACGATGGGATTCAGATGGAGATGGTAGTGATGTCTTGGGCTCTTTCTAAGGGAGGCCCTGACTCCAGGGACTTCCCCCCACCCTCTCGTTTCCCCAGTTGTCGTTTCTCCCTGTTATTACCTTGGGACCATTGCTTGAGTAGAGGCTAGGCAAGGAGGCCCTCTGTTTTGGATCTCTCTCCAAGGGAGATAGGCCAGGGGTGGCCAGATCTGCTGATCTCTGACCCTTGACCCTTCCATAGCTGGTGATGGAGTATTGCCTGGGCTCAGCTTCTGACCTTCTAGAAGGTAAGTGATTCTTTGGCCAACAAGTGGGAGAAGGGAGAAGAACAGAGAAGCCGTAGGGGAAGGGTTAAGGGAAGATAGTTCCAGTCCCACCCTTGGGCTCCCTCAGTTTGATGTTTTTCCCTTACTCCCCAGTGCACAAGAAGCCCCTTCAGGAGGTGGAGATTGCAGCTGTGACCCACGGGGCCCTTCAGGGCCTGGCTTATCTGCACTCCCACAACATGATCCATAGGTACAAGCAGTACTGACAATGGCTGGGAGGGGGTGCTCTTTACACCACTCCTCATTCTGCTGGGCTCCAGTCTTCTTGGAAACTTGGTGCAAAAGCCCCTGCCCAGCCTTTCTGAGATGCATGTCTTATCCTTGTGCTTTGCCTTTGGCAGGGATGTGAAGGCTGGAAACATCCTGCTGTCAGAGCCAGGCTTGGTGAAACTGGGGGACTTCGGCTCCGCATCCATCATGGCACCTGCCAACTCCTTCGTGGGCACCCCATACTGGTGAGTGGGAGTGGTGGTGAATGGAGAGAGCTCCCGGGATGTTGGGAGCAGGAGTTGGCAGGGTCTGGGCGGGTGATTAGCCTCTCTCTCCTGACCATTCTCCCAGGATGGCTCCAGAAGTGATCCTGGCAATGGATGAGGGGCAGTATGATGGCAAGGTGGATGTCTGGTCCTTGGGCATAACCTGCATCGAGCTGGGTAAGGACATTCTCCTCTTGGCTCCTTATCCTCTTTTCTCTCCACTCCTTTCTCTTTTTCTTACTATCCCCACACCATCCCATCCTCTGAGGCCTCCAAGCATCTGTCCATTTTGAGTCTACCCTTGATCCCCAGTACAGGCAGCTGTCAAATCCTGCCATTTCTTAGACCTAAAGATTTCATAACATTCATCTTTTCTTGTCCACTACTCTAGTTCTAAATCTTTTTTGGGTGCCCACTGTGTGCCATGCACTGTGCTAGTAGGTTCTGGGGGTAGAGCAGTGAATGAGGTTCTTGCCCTCTTGGAGCTTACATTCAAGTTGAGGAAATAGGCATGTTTTCTTTCAATGTAAGAAAAGCTGAATGGAGAAGATATGGGAGCAGTACAACCAAAAAACAAGGTATTTGACCTAGTTAGGGGCTGAGGAAGGTCTCCTTGTAGCAGAGATGTCTAAACAACCACAAGACAAATAAATAGGTAGCTTTGAAAGACTGCAGGGAAAAGTATTCCAGACAGAGGAGCATGCCTGGGGAGCTGAGACTAGCCTCAGTTGTTTGGAATATTGCGTGTGTTAACGAAGAACAGTGAGTGATAAGGCCAGAGAGTTAGGCTCAGTGAGTTCACGAGGTCTTGAAGCCATGTTGAGGTTCTCATCTCTGCCAGCCAGTGCTATTGAAACAACTGTTTTAGTGAGATAATGTTTGTAAAGCCCCCAACACGGTGCCAGGCACAAAATAGTTGCCCAAGAAAGAGATGTTATCAGTTACTCTTACCAACAATTTCCTGCAGTGATCTCTCCCACTGCCCGTCTCTTCTTCCTCCCAGTCTCTTTTACATCAGAGAGATGTGCTGTTGTTTTCTCTTCTCCTCAGAGCTGTCAGTGGCTCCCCATTGCCTTCAAGACTGAAGCCATCCCCATCCTTGTTTCCACCAAGCTAAAGGCTCTGCTTCCTAAAGGCTGGCTTTCCTCTTAACAAGTTCTGAATTTTTCTCTTAATTACCTTTGTTTGTATTGTTTCCTGTGCCCAAGGTTGGAGATTTGGACTTGCCTTTCCCTCCATCTACACATGTCTACATTTACCATTTAAGGCCATGACCAGATAGGCGATGGAAATATGTGAAGCAGGCCAGGTATAAGAAAAATCTAGAGCTGTCCATTTTATTCCTAGTTTTTGGCAGAGACATGGGTGCAGGGAACTATTTCTCTACTATTGAAAAAACCCATCAATCTTTATTATAAATGGCAATGGATAGTCAGTATCAGGGAAGCAATATGGAGGAGACTACAGCAAACCGGAGGTTGCTGTTCCCACCTGAAGAGGGCAGCTGTTGCTTAGCTCCAGCCCATTGTTATGCAGGAATGTAGGCTCCATTCCACCAGATCTAAGTTTTTAAGAGAAACTGGAAATTTAGGTTATTATTTCATTATTATTATCAGAATTTAAAAATCACTGTTTAGGCAAAAACCAAAACCAACACAAAGCATTTGTCTGGGCCACAAGGGGCTTCTAGTTTGTGACTTCTGATCTGAGGCCTGCATCCAATATCCCTTTTTCCAAAATAGCTTCCCTGAATCCCCTGCGAATGTACCAGTTTGCAGTCCCACCACACACCCAGCTTCCCAGCCATTTACCTGTTTTCCTCTTGTGCCAATTAGCACTTTGAACTTGATGCTATTTGTTCAATCCTATTTAATCTTCCCTATTAGACTGGAAGTTCCTTGAGGACAGGGCCTGTCTATTGCTTTTCATCTTGCCCGTAATACTTAAGCGAGTTTTTTGCTCTGATTTGGCACCTGATAAATATTAGTTGGGTCGGCAACTGAATGTGCTTTCTTCTGCCTTCATTCGTGCTTTTGCATGTGTTATTTTCTTTGATACCTATTCCACCCATGTGCAGTGGAGAGGATGCGTGCTGCGTCTTACAGAGGAAGGATTAATTGAGATTATGGGAATCGCTCAGGGTCATGGAGTGAGGAAGTCAGGGAGCTGGGGTGTGAGCCCAAGTCTTCTGATTTCCATTCCAGTCTCCTCTGCCCACCTGCCACCTCTCACCTTCTCCCCGTTGACCTTTCTCTGTAGCGGAACGGAAACCACCGCTGTTTAACATGAATGCGATGAGTGCCTTATACCACATTGCACAGAACGAGTCCCCCGTGCTCCAGTCAGGACACTGGTGAGGACTGGGATTCCTGGGCCCAGGGGTTAGGCCATAGGGGTAAGGCTGCCTGGCTCACGCCCTCCCCACCCTTCCCCTGCTGTGACTTCTAGGTCTGAGTACTTCCGGAATTTTGTCGACTCCTGCCTTCAGAAAATCCCTCAAGACAGACCAACCTCAGAGGTTCTTCTGAAGGTGAGGGCTCACTGGCCTAGCATTCTCCTAGAACTGTAGCTTGTTGGAGCCACAGAAACCCCTCAGTGAAATTAGTGAGTCCTGATTCTTCCTCCACTGAGAACTTCATTTATGAATTCCCACCCCCATCCCCAGTGCCCAGTGGACTCTGTGTTTTGCAGGGTTTTGTCTACCAGATTGCCTTTATTTATTAAGTAATCATTTGTTTTCCCGTCTTTTATTAATCAAAGATATATATAATTGCCAGCCAGAATTTCTGGCCAGTGTGCAATAACCAGGGTTACCACACCAATCTGATGTAATTCAAGCCAAAAGCCTGTGTAGCCTTGTCGTGGGGAAATGTATGATTTCCCTTAGGGGTTTTTTGAGTTACCAAAAGTAGAGGGGCCCCCATTCCCTTCAGAGATCCATAGGGGCCTAAGGACCCCTAGTTGGGAACTGACTTGGATTGTCTACCCTGACCTACTTGTTTTATAATTGTGGGATGCTTTATGAGGCCCAGAGAGGCCTCATGACGTGTCCAGGGGCACAGAGCACTTTGATAGAAGACCTGGACTAGAATCCAGATCTCCTGGCTCTTCTTGCCTGTCAGCCATGCCTGGAGGAACAAGAGACTGTGTGGGGAGTAGAGACGGGGTGGTAAAAATTAATGTGGGAGGAGGGGTTGGGACAAGGCCAGCATCAACCTGTGTTGGGCATGGGCCCCAGGGGAGTGCCTCAGGCCAGAGGGAATGCCAGGATCCACGGGATATTGGGATGCGGGAGGTGCTTGGCGGCAGGCCTCAGTGCTCTCTTCCCCCAGCACCGCTTTGTGCTCCGGGAGCGGCCACCCACAGTCATCATGGACTTAATCCAGAGGACCAAGGATGCTGTTCGGGAGCTGGACAATCTGCAGTACCGCAAAATGAAGAAGATACTGTTCCAAGAGGCGCCCAATGGCCCTGGCGCTGAGGCCCCAGAGGAGGAGGAGGTGACCCGGCTTGCCCTGCCACCCTTCTTCACCACCATGTTGTGCTTGCCTCCTAGCGGTTGCTTGGCGCCCCTCCCCACCCTTCTCCATACTCCCTGTCTCTTTGTGCTACCTCCGTATGCACATCCCTTGTCCTTCCCCTTCCCTGCCCAACAGCCTGTGCCCTGTCCACAGGAGGCAGAGCCCTACATGCACCGGGCCGGGACGCTGACCAGTCTAGAGAGTAGCCATTCAGTGCCCAGCATGTCCATCAGCGCCTCCAGCCAGAGCAGTTCAGTCAACAGCCTAGCAGATGCCTCTGACAATGAGGAGGAGGAAGAGGAGGAGGAGGAGGAGGAGGAGGAGGAAGAAGGCCCTGAAGCCCGGGAGATGGCCATGATGCAGGAGGGCGAGCACACAGTCACCTCCCACAGCTCCATCATCCACCGGCTGCCGGTATGCAGCTCACCCTGAGTAGGCCTGACAGCGGCAGGGCCGAGCCCCAGCTCCCCTTCTCAGGAATCACCTTGGTTCCCTGCTCTCCCTCCCATGCGTGACTGCTCCTTCTCTAAGTCTGCCTGGGTCTCCAGGGAACTCCCTGTGGGCCCATTGACCTCTGAGCCTTGGGCATTCCTTCCACCTTCCCTTCCTCTAGGGCTCTGACAACCTCTATGATGACCCCTACCAGCCAGAGATGACCCCAGGCCCTCTCCAGCCACCTGCAGCCCCGGCTCCCACATCCACCACCTCTTCTGCCCGCCGACGGGCCTACTGCCGCAACCGGGACCATTTTGCCACCATCCGTACTGCCTCCCTGGTAAGTGCAGCCATCCTGGATGCCCCAGGCTATCTAAGTCCAGAAATGACTTTCTCCCTGTGGCATATGATTAAGTCCAGATTCCACCCTCACTTTGTGTTGCTGTCTCTTGCCTTCTCACCTCGACCGTCTCACCTAAACCCTCCCCTCTCCCCTCCCTTCTCCCAATAGACTATTTTGGTCACATTGCCCAGCTCGTACTCCATTTTTGTGGCTGGACTTAAATAGCATCTCCTGGCATGCCTTCCCAGGCTCCTGGCCAGCCAGGTGCTTCATATCCTGTGCTGTGGTACTCCTGAACAGCATGATGACAGGTTTGCTGGATTCTGTGCCCCTAGAGGGCAGAGATGGTGTACAGGTACCTGCCTGTGCCAGTAATTGGCTTTCAGGCCCACACATATCCCTGTATTTAATCCTTCCAGCTCTTCTGGGAGGGTGAGGGTATGATCCCATTTGTGAGATGAAACAGCTGTGACTCAGGGGGGGCTACCTTTGGTGCTTCCCAAATTCTGTAACCAGGACCTTGGTCCTCTCTTAAAGTAACAGCGATGTTTTTCTCAGTTCATAGGAAAAGGGGTATACTTTTCCTAAAACATAGTTTTTCGTCCATACTTTTAATAAACTTTTAGATTACATTCCTGTTCAGCTGTAAGCTTCGATGGTCCCCTTGGAGGCCACTGGTTGGTCTAGTATGTTCTTGTAGCCTCTGCTTATGGCTGGTTGTTCTTTTAGGACAACTCTTCAGACCCTGTGATGCTTGGTGCTTTGTGGTACTGTGTAGAGAGGTCTGTGATCTCCAGGGGTTTGGCCACCTGGACTAGTTTGGGGTACATTGACATAGCCCTTGACAGTGGGATCTGAGCTCAAACTTCAGATGAGGACATCCAGGCCCAGTGTTCTTGTTATTCCAGTGTCCCATGGTCCATATTCTGGCTCCGTATCTGAGCTGTAAAGGGTCTTCAGTGTTTGCTGAAGGGGAAGGAACCATCACTTACTGGTTCAGAGTGTTCTAGACACTATTACATAGGTATCAAAGTTAATCTCCCCGCCCCCTGTGAGGAGGTGTTATTGTCCCATTTAATAGAGCTAAGGCTTAGCAGCATTAACTTGCTTGAGGTCACATGGTTAGTAAGTGACAGAGCTGGGATCTGGTCCCAGGTCTGTCTGATTCTTTCATTCTTTTGAATTAATCTGAATTGTTCCTACTTTTATGCAAAACCCTGTGCTCAGCACTTTTTCTTGTTTCATTCAGTCTCACCAACCTCTGAAGGAGATATCTCCATGATCCAGTTGAGGTGGCAGGCTCAGAGAGGTTAAGCGTGAGGAAGATATCAAATGAGAATTAAACCCATAAGGCTAACACTCACGTTCTTCCCCCATAGAGCACGAAGACTATGTGTGTTAATAAAATGGGGGCCAGGGCTGCGCCCCACTTCTCATCCTTTCTGCCGCCCCCAGGTCAGCCGTCAGATCCAGGAGCATGAGCAGGACTCAGCCCTGCGGGAGCAGCTGAGTGGCTATAAGCGGATGCGACGACAGCACCAGAAACAGCTGCTGGCGTTGGAGTCGAGGTTGAGGGGCGAGCGTGAGGAGCACAGTGCGCGGCTGCAGCGGGAGCTCGAGGCGCAGCGGGCTGGCTTTGGGGCTGAGGCTGAAAAGCTGTCAAGGCGGCACCAGGCTATCGGTGAGAAGGAGGCGCGAGCTGCCCAGGCTGAGGAGCGTAAGTTCCAGCAGCACATCCTCGGGCAGCAGAAGAAGGAGCTGGCTGCCCTGCTGGAGGCGCAGAAGCGAACCTACAAACTTCGGAAGGAGCAGCTGAAGGAGGTGGGATAGGGCTGCAGCAGTGGGTGGGGTTGATGGAGGGTGAGGCGGGCCCTGACCTCCTTGCTCTGCTACCCTTTCCTAGGAGCTCCAGGAGAACCCCAGCACACCCAAGCGGGAGAAGGCTGAGTGGCTTTTGCGGCAGAAGGAGCAGCTACAGCAGTGCCAGGCAGAGGAGGAGGCTGGACTGCTGCGGCGGCAGCGCCAGTACTTTGAGCTGCAGTGTCGCCAGTACAAGCGCAAGATGCTGCTGGCTCGTCACAGCCTGGACCAGGACCTGCTTCGAGAGGTAGGCCACCCCCTCCCTGTTCCCCTCCCAGATCCCAGGCACCTACCCTTTTCCATTTGCCTCACTTGTGGTTGTCTTTCCCATCTGCCCTCATTCGTGTCACAGCTCGGCTTCTCTTCAACACCTCTTTCGCTTCTCGTGCCCAGTAGACCCTGCTAGAGTTCCCAGGCCAGCTAGGAGCTTGGCTCCCTTACACCTCTCATCTACACCCCTCATCTCCCCACCCTCGGCTCCCTCTGCCAAGGAGTCCTGGGCCTCTCACTTCCTTGACACCAACAAGGCTTTCTGACCAGTTTCTGGGCCCTGCCTCCCTTTTGCCTCAGGACTTGAACAAGAAACAGACACAGAAGGACTTGGAGTGTGCATTGCTGCTACGGCAGCATGAGGCCACACGGGAGCTGGAGCTACGGCAGCTCCAGGCCGTACAGCGCACGCGGGCTGAGCTCACCCGCCTGCAGCACCAGACGGAGCTGGGCAACCAGCTGGAGTACAATAAGCGGCGTGAGCAAGAGTTGCGGCAGAAGCATGCAGCCCAGGTTCGCCAGCAGCCCAAGAGCCTCAAAGTACGTGCAGGCCAGCGTCCCCTGGGCCTCCCGCTCCCCATTCCTGGGGCTCTGGGACCACCTAACACAGGCACCCCTAGAGAAGAGCAGTCCTGCTCATCTGGCCAGGAGGCAGACCAAAGAATTCTGGGAGAGGAGGAGGAAGCAGTTCCAGAGAGAAGGATTCTGGGGAAGGAAGGGGTTGCCTTGGAGCCAGAGGAGCAGAGGATATTGGGGGAAGAGTCAGGAACCCCTAGTCCCAGTCCACAGAAACATAGGAGTTTGGTTGATGAGGAAGTTTGGGGGCTACCTGAGCAGGAGATAGAGGAGCTTAGAGTTCCATCGCCGGCACCCCAGGAGAGGAGCATTGTGGGCCAGGAGGCATCCGGGGAATGGAGGTTGTGGGGGAAGGAGGATGGTAGCTTCTTGGATGAGGAGTTTGAGCTTGGCTGGGTCCAGGGTCCAACACTGACCCCAGTCCCTGAGGAGGAGGAGGAAGAGGAGGAGGGTGCTCCATTTAGGACCCCGAGGGATTCTGGAGATGGCTGTCCCTCACCAGACATCCCCCCTGAACCCCCTCCAACACATCTGAGGCCCAGCCCTACTAGCCAGCTCCCTGGACTCCTGTCCCATGGCCTCTTGGCTGGACTCTCCTTTGCAGTGGGGTCCTCCTCTGGCCTCTTGCCCCTACTACTTCTGCTGCTGCTCCCACTGCTGGCGGCCCAGGGTGGGGGTGGCCTGCAGGCAGCCCTGCTGGCCCTTGAGGTGGGGCTGGTGGGCCTGGGGGCCTCCTACCTACTGCTTTGTACAGCTCTGCACCTGCCCCCTAGTCTATTCCTACTCCTGGCTCAGGGCACCGCACTGGGGGCCGTCCTCAGTCTGAGCTGGCGCCGAGGTCTTATGGGTGTCCCTCTGGGCCTTGGGGCTGCCTGGCTCCTAGCCTGGCCAGGCTTGGCTCTACCTCTGGCAGCTATGGCGGCTGGGGGCAAATGGGTGCGGCAGCAGGGCCCTCGGATGCGCCGGGGCATCTCTCGACTCTGGTTGCGCGCTCTGCTGCGTCTGTCGCCCATGGCCTTCAGGGCCCTACAGGGCTGTGGGGCTGTGGGGGATCGGGGCCTATTTGCACTCTACCCCAAGACCAACAAGGATGGCTTCCGCAGCCGTCTGCCTGTCCCTGGGCCCCGGCGGGGTAATCCTCGCACTGCCCGACACCCACTAGCCCTGTTGGCAAGGTTTTGGGCCCTGTGCAAGGGCTGGAACTGGCGCCTGGCACGGGCCAGCCAAGGTTTAGCCACCCGCTTGCCCCCCTGGGCCATCCACACACTGGCCAGTTGGGGTCTGCTTCGGGGTGAGCGGCCCAGCCGTATCCCCCGGCTGCTACCACGCAGCCAGCGCCGGCTAGGCCCCCCTGCCTCCCACCAACCACCACCAGAGACTCTAGCTGGGCGGAGATCCCGAACCCGCCAGTCCCGGGCCCTGCCTCCCTGGAGGTAACCAACTCTAGCTTCTCCCCAGCCCAAATCTAGAGCATTGAGCACTTTATCTCCCACTACTCAGTGAAGTTTCTCCAGTCCCAGTCCTCTCCTCCCTTTCACCACTCCTTCCTCGGTATGCTTCCCCACCTCACCCCTAGCCCTTTGGGCCTCTAGACAGGCAGCCTCCTCCACCGTGGAGTCCGGAGATTACATTTTGTGTTCTCCTGATGCTCCCCCCCACACCCTAAGTTATTGCTGTTCTCCCACTGTGTGTGCTCATCCTCACCCTCATCGACTCAGGCCTGGGGCCAGGGGTGGCAGTGGGTGGGAAGAGTCATGTTTTTTTTTTCTCTCTTTGATTTTGTTTTTCTGTCTCCCTTCCAACCTGTCCCCTTTCCCCCACCAAAAAAAGAAAAAGACAAACACAAATAAAATATCTGAGCGGAACTGTACCTTTGGCCCAGGCTGCCTCTGTCTGCTTTGTCCTGCCGCCTAGCCTCCCCGGTATGCCCCCAATCTGGACCCTTGGCCCCCAGTTCCATGACCTCTTCACCCCATCTACGTTATCTCAACCCCTTTCACTCCTCAGCCTCATCCTCTCTACCTTCATAGCTTCGTTGCACCATGACCACCACCAGTTCAGGGGTCTGGGCCCCTGTTGAGCTTCTCCAGAACTTCTTGGTCCCACAGTTCCCCTGTTTGTGGATTCCTCCCCGAGAGTCCTCAGGTTCTGGGTCCTTTTGTCCTCATTCACTGCCTTTCCTCCCAACTCACTCCCTACGTGGTTGCCTTCTGTCTGGGAGCTGAGTTTCTCTCCTGGCATCAGGCATTACCCTAGAGGGCTGGGGGGATGGCACTGCAAACTGTCCACAGTAGGGGGTGGTGAGTTTGGGGGCCCAGACAGTGTGGGGGCTGCGGAAATGGGGTTGGTTGTGGGCTTGGAGTGGGAGCTGAGTATACAAGGGGCCGGGCTGGAATGTGGATATCTGGTCAGGGTGGCAGCTGCTGGCCTGTTGAACTTGTCGGGCCCTTTCTGGCCACCTCCTTTGCCCCTTTCCCTTATGTGGCCCGAGATGGGGCCACCCATCTTACCCATTTCTTAGCTTGGTGCTTATCCTTCCCTCCCTCCCACCCTGAGGTGATGAACCTGGGACTTCCTCTGCCTTTCCTCAGCTGTGTTGCTGTCTTCCATGTGTATGTTGAGTGACTTGGTTTTCTCACTTGTTCATATTCTGTATCTGCTCACAGGCGTCTATCTCTAGGTTGTATTTTCTCCCTCTTTGCATGGTCAAAGCTTCTTGTGTGCACTCAGTACTCTCAAGATTCTCAGTTCCCTGTCCATGAACTCTCCTGCTGTTTCTTGTGAGTTTTCCACCCAACTCTGTGAACGTGCTCTTGGAAGATGTCTTGTTTTCTTTGCATCTCTTGCCCATTGAGAATCTTCCTGATCTCTCTCAACACAATCCCATCTCTCCATGTCTGTCTGTATACAGCTCCCCCCGCCCCCTCTGTCTAACATGTTTTCTGTTTCTCTCCCTCTTCTTGTCTCTGCTTCTGTCTCCTCTCCTCCTCTCTTTCTTCTCCCTTTCCCCTGGTTGTTCCTCCTCCTCCTCTCCCCTGCCCCCATCTCCCCTTGGTCCGTCCACTGCATAGTCTAAGGAGCTGCAGATCAAGAAGCAGTTCCAGGAGACGTGTAAGATCCAGACTCGGCAGTACAAGGCTCTGCGGGCACACTTGCTGGAGACCACGCCCAAAGCTCAGCACAAGAGCCTCCTTAAGCGGCTCAAGGAAGAACAGACCCGCAAGCTGGCAATCCTAGCTGAGCAGTACGACCAGTCCATCTCAGAGATGCTCAGCTCACAGGCGGTGAGGCCTGGGGTCCAGGGAGGGAGCGTGGTGGAGGTTGGCCTTTGTATTTCCAGCTTAGCTGTGGGCACTGCAGGTGGGGGGTGTAGACAGAGATAGGGCTTTTTGCTCTTGGGAAACTCAGATATTCTTCCACTGTTGGTATTCTCTGCAATGGTTTTACTATTTCTCTTAAGTATTTTCTTAAGGTCTTGACAAAGCCAGCCTGCCTACTCCACCCAAGAACCACCAAGGAAAGAGTGGATGTAATTTTTTCCTGGGCCTGAGTTAGTTTAATCTGTGAACAGGGAACAAATAAAAATGATTGTGGCCCTCAGGCCAATTTGCTCAGACTTCTGGAGGATTTTGAAGTTTGCTGTTCTAAAAGTGATCACACATCACACTGGAATAGGCCACTTAAAATAACACTGTAAAAAGTAGAAGTGTTCTTATTCATTGCCGTTCCCTCACCTAACCCACCTCTCAGAGGTAACTGTTGTTAACAATTAATTGTATTTTAGATTTTTTCCTATGCATATTTAGAAAATTATATAAAAATTTTAAACAAAAGTGGAATCATACTTTATATACTGGTCTCTAACTTCTTTTTCCACCTTGTATTTCTTGGACATCTTTCCATGTCAGTACACATATCTCATTTTTTAAGAGCATAGAGTTTTCCATGGTATGGATGTACCATAATTTATTTAACCCATCCCTTATCGGTGGACATTTAGGTTGTTTCCAGTATTTTGCTATTACAACGCTTCAGTGAACACCTTCGAGCACATGTGCAAGTATACCTGGGGGATAAATTCCTGGAAGTGTAATTGCTGTGTCACAGGGTATGACGACCTTTCATTTTGATAGATGTTGAGACTGGCTGCTTCTTGAAACCTGAGGGCCCAGGCCTGCTGGGGCAGGGGAGGATTGTGGGGGTAGGGGAGGAGGCCCCGAAAACTTGCTCTACCTAATCTCTAGCTGCGGCTTGATGAGACCCAGGAGGCAGAGTTCCAGGCCCTTCGGCAGCAGCTTCAACAGGAGCTGGAGCTGCTCAATGCTTACCAGAGCAAGATCAAGATCCGCACGGAGAGTCAACACGAGAGGGAGCTGCGGGAGCTGGAGCAGAGAGTAGCTCTGAGGCGGGCACTGCTGGAGCAGCGGGTAAGAGGGCTGGGCTTCCAGGATGGGGTGGGGAGGGCAGCCCCCACCCCAGACCCTCTGACCTCTATTCTGGGTGCCTCAGGTGGAAGAGGAGCTGCTGGCCCTGCAGACGGGGCGCTCTGAGCGAATCCGGAGTTTGCTCGAGCGGCAGGCCCGTGAGATCGAGGCTTTCGATGCTGAGAGCATGAGGCTGGGCTTCTCCAGTATGGCTCTGGGGGGCATCCCAGCTGAGGCTGCTGCCCAGGGCTATCCTGCTCCACCCCCTGCCCCCGCCTGGCCCTCCCGTCCTGTTCCCCGTTCAGGGGCGCACTGGAGCCATGGCCCTCCTCCACCAGGCATGCCCCCCCCAGCCTGGCGTCAGCCCTCTCTCCTGGCTCCCCCGGGTCCCCCAAGCTGGCTGGGGCCCCCAGCACAGAGTGGGACACCCCGTGGTGGAGCCCTGCTGCTGCTAAGAAACAGCCCCCAGCCCCTGCGACGAGCAGCCTCGGGGGGCAGTGGCAGTGACAATGTGGGCCCACCTGCTGCTGCAGTGCCTGGGCCTCTGAGCCGCAGCACCAGTGTCGCTTCCCACATCCTCAATGGTTCCTCCCACTTCTATTCCTGAAGTACAAGGTGGATAAGCCGATGAATGAGGCAGGGGTGGGTGGAGCCTGATCCTGGAGGCTCTAAGCCTGAGGTCCATCCAAGGGTGGGGGACAGGAAGTTGGCTCCAGCTCCCCTCAGACCTTATCTCATGAGCTTCTTGGGCTGGCCAGTGGCCCAAGGCCAGCTTGGGCATAGGTGCCTCAAGGCTGACCAGGAGCCCCTGCCTCCCCACCATGGTGCCAGGGTTTCTCTCCATCACGGCCTCGGGAAAGGAGGGAGATATGCGTGTCAAATATTCATCTAGTCCCCTGGGGGAGGGGAAGGGTGGGTCTAGATATATTATATAAAGCGAACTATACTACCCCCTGGAATGGGGCCATGGACTTGGGGACGCCAGGCCCCCCAGACCTGGGATGTGACAGAGCAGGTCTGGGGCCTGGGGTGGGGAGAACGGGAGGAAAAGGTCTTCCTGAAAGAAAGATCAGGATGGGGTCTTGGGGTCAGGATGCCTGGGTCTCTCCATTCCCCTGTTGCTGTCTGACGTCCTGTGCCGTCTTGTCCTTTATCCTTTTTTTTTTTTTTTTTAAATTGAGATTTGAGCTGGGGCAGGGGAACAAAATAAGAACCTCAGAAGGGGCTGCTCCCAGGCCTGGGGGCAGTCATGAGAGCCCCTCCCAGCTACGGGGCTGGCACAGAGCCCCATGGCAAGCTTTTAATAAACTGTTGGTTATTCTAACAGATCCCAGGACTCACCTTTTCTGTCTAAGGTGTATGTTAAGGAATGTTCAGTGGCAGGTGATAGTGTTACTTGTATTTAAAGAGAACTCACTGGGATGTGTAACTAAAAATTTCAGTGACTTTACTGACTTTGGACATGACTGAATCCAGAGCTTCAAAGGAAGTCATCAGTCGCTGGACCTCTGCTTCCCTTTGCTTTGGCTTCAGATTTTCAGGAAGGTTCACCTTACCCACAGGCCCCTGGCAGCTCCAACCTTACAACCTGCCAACAACCTCAACAGCAAGAATTCCAGCGGTCCTGAAGTGACTTCATTGGTTTGATCTGTAGCCAGAGGCCTGGGGTGCTCTGATTGGTCGGGTTTAGACCCTGTACCCACCGCTTTAAGGCTGAAAGAGTCGGCCCGTGGACTAAGTGGCTGTTTCCAGAAAGGGGAAGAAAGACATAAACAATAGCTGTTCCCAAGACCTTTCATTTTGTGCTTCACATTCTTTTTAAGGCCAGTTATTCAGATCTTCCTCCCAACTAAGCTTTAGGTTATCAGACAACTAAAAGCAGGGTGGTCAGGGACTTCCCTGGCGGTCCTGTGATCAAGACTCCCTGCTTCCACTGCAGGGGGCATGGGTTTGATCTCTGTTGGGGGAACTAAGATCGCACATGCCACACAGCGTGGCCTAAGTAAATAAATAAAAGCAGGGTGGTCAGAGGGGCCCACTGGTCAGGCTGGAGAAAGCAGCCACACTCTTTTTGAATCAAGCCTGGTGGCAGACTGGATGGCAGGGTCAGGAGGCTGGGACTTTCTTTGGAGAATCTGGGGGAAATTAAAGGGAACCAGATCAGGGGGACAGTGGCTACTCCTCAGCTTCCTGGACCAAAGTACAGGGGGTGAGAGTGGGGGACCAGTTTTGATGAGGTGATTCAAACACTCCTTTATTGAGTCTTCAAAAATAAATCCCTGTAAACACTTTACACTGGGAATGTGAAGTTGAGAAGTAGAATCCCAATAACTTGTGTCCCTGGGAGCTGCGAGTCTTCTCCGAAGAAAGCTGCTTCTGCTCTGCAGGCAGAGTTGGGGTGGGTATGCTGTATATGCTTTCTACAAGTGCAAAGTCCCTCCTGGGGACAGGGGGAGCTCAGTTGCTCTCGCCATCACTGCTGATGATGCCACGCATATGTGACCAGTCTGGGGGTGGGGGGCGGGGCCGCTCTTCCTCTGAGTCCAGGGTCCTGCAGTATAGCTCCCCTGGTGGGGCTGCTGCTCCTGCAGGGTTCCAGGCTGTGCGTCTGCGTGGCCGGCCTAGAGGGGATGAGAAAGCAGGAGATGAGTTGCCTGAGAAAGTCCATGCCCCATCTGCTCCTGGACAGTGGAAGGAAGCCCCTCACCTGAACCACTGATGATGTTGGTAATGTCCAAGGAGGCTACCTCAGCTGCCTCTTCCCGCTGCTCCTTCAGGGCCCGACACTTCTCTAAGGAAGGGTTACCTGGGGCAGAAGAAGCTCGTGATCCTCTCCTCCCCAGCAGCCAAGGCCTTCTCCTGCAGCCCCCAGGGCACGCCCAGCCTCACCCTTCATGCCCAGGGCTTCCAGTTCTGCCCGGAGAACACTCAGGCGTTCCTTGTGTGAACGGCAGGAGCCCAGCAGCTTCTTGTAGTTTCGATGAGCCCCACAGGCCCGAATGTAGCGCTTTAGCCTCATCACAGATGGGTGGTCCTCACCAGGGCGACCAGAGCCAGCCTGGCAAGGGAAGATAGCAGCTGAAGGCCAAGCCTTTTGGGCTTGAGTCAGGGTCTCCCTCTTCCTGGATGGTAGCCTCCCACCCCATCTTCAGCCCTCACCTTCCTGCCTTTATGTTCTGGACTGCCATCTGTGGAAGAGGAGGAGGAGCTTCGTGTCCTGCCTTTCTTGGAGCTCTTCTTGGAAGAGCGGTTCTTCCTCTCCTTCTTGGGGGTCCCCTCTGCCTCGCTGTCACTCACCTCCTTCTCCGAGTCACTTGCCTCACCATTGATACTGCCCACGTTGGCTGTCTTTCCAGTAGTTGGCGTCATCTTCCTCCAGCTGTCTTCCCCATCCTCCTCACTGCTTCCACTCTGCCTTTTCCCACCCTTCCACTGGGTCTTGTCTTTGCTCTTCCTCTGCACTAGGGGCTCTTCATCTTCCCCACTACTATTCCCACTGCCTGCTGCTGATCTTTCCTTCTGTTCCTCTCTGTCCCCCGGGGATCCCAGCAGTCTTGCTGCCCTGCTTTTCTGCTTACAGCTCCTCTCCTCCAAAGAGGAGGACCTTTGACCTCCACTGCTCTGGGCTGTGAGTTTCCAATCCTCTTCTTCCTCTCTGTTCTCTTTCTTCTTGGCTAGGGTCTCCTCCTCCTCACTCTCCTTTTCACTCTCCTGGTGGCTTTTAGCTCCTTTCTTTCCCTTTGCCTTCTTTCCTGGCCCCTGGGCACGTTCCTCACTGTCTTCACTCTCCTCCCTGGCCTGTTTCCTACTGGCTGAGGCCTTGCCTGGTGCCTGCTTGTTGTTTGTCCCAGGCTTCTTCCTAGTCCTGTCCTTGGACTCCTTTTCCTCCTCCTCCTTCTCTTCCTTTTTCTCATCTTCCTCTTCCTCACTGCTTTCTTCTTTCCAGACCTTACTCTTTCTGGCAGAGCCCTCTTCCTCCTCCTCACTGCTCCCCTTCACCTCCTCCTTCTCTAATCCCATTTTTGCAGTCAGGTCCCTCTGCTGTTCTTCCTCGTCACTGCTCTCCTCAATTGCTTTCTTTGAGGCTCGCTTTGGATTCTCATCCTCGGCTGGACTGACTTCTGCTGCCATCCCATTCTTTGCTGGGAGGCCGAAGCAGTCTGGACTGGAGGCTGCAGAGCTGGGCTCTGGAATGTGGAGAGAAGAGGAGGTTGGGACAGGTTCCTCCTGTCCCTTCTCCCTCCACTTGGGATTGGTTGCCTTGAATCCTGCTCTGATGGAGGGAAGGGCAGTAGGAAACAGCTCTCACTCCACCCTGTTCCTGGCTCCTGACTCACGGGCCACGCGCCCTCACCTAAGGCCTTGGAACATAACACACGCACAATAAATACCTTTAACATGAACCAACTATGCACAAGGCACTAACCTGACTCCGAATTGAAACGGAACCTTTTTCTCGCTGGGTCACGGCAGGGGATGGGAGACCTCTTGGCCTTCTTGGCAACGTCGAGCCTCTTTTCCCTGCCACCCGCTTCCTCCACCTGTGTGTGCATCAAGAGAGCATCACGTGTATCAAGGTTGTGTTCTGCCCCACCGCTCTCAGGCCCCTCCTCCACGGCCACAACCCCCGCCTGCGGTGGCCCAGGCTCGGGCCCACACCTGCATCTTCAGCAGCTCCTCCTCCACTAGCCGCTTCAGCGTCTGCTTCTCCCCGGGCTCCAGGTGGTCGCGGCCCGCGTGAGCCAAGAACCTCCGCCGCACGATGGAGTGCGTAAGCGTGCTGCGGAAACACGTGTCACGACGGAGTCCCTGTCCCGCCCCTACCCTTTACAACCCCGCCTCCAACCTCCGGTGCACCTGAGGTCCGGGCGGCCTTGGAAGAACCTACGGGTGAACTCCTGCATCTCATTCTCCCGAGCCATTTTGCTCCACCTGATACCGGCGGCTCCCGCCGTTTTTCTTCTCGGAAGAAAAACGTTTGACAGGAGCTTGCGCACGCGCAGTATCGTGGCGCCGTGAGGTGGAAGACCGTTGAGTATCCGTCACGGGCCGCTTGGACCCAAAACTTTGCGAGACAAAACTTGCCTTCCGCGGGCAGTTGGAGAGTCTCGCGGTTCCTTCCTTTTCTTAGAACGAATCTCTTCTGAAGGAGAATTCTCGTTAGAAACCGATTGGGAGCCGGCTACACCTTTGGATGTAACAATCAACCCGGGACGCTGCCTCTGTTTCGTGGTCACGGGCAGCAACTAGGCATCTGTGATTTTGAAAGACAGAAGGAAAAGGGCGTCCTCGCCAGGAGACTAGGAATCCGAGGAGGAATGCGTTCTCGTGGCTTCAAATCGCTAAGCACATTTCGAATCAGTAAGGGTGCCCTCCAGCGTCCGCCATCTTTGTGACATCATCGCGTCGCCGCGGCGCCATTTTTAGCGTATCCCCTGGAAGCAACGTTCCTTTCCCGGTATTCCCCGGGAGGGCAGCCGGTGTGGTTACGATTCCTAGGCGCGGGGCACGGCGGGAGTTGTAGTCCCAGCGGATACAGCCCAGCCGACTCTGCGGAAGTGGAGGTGGGAGAGGCCGGGCTGAGCCGGCTCGGGGTAGCCCGGCTCCCGGCCAGTGCTGGGGCGCTTCTCCCGGGGCGGGTCATGAACGGGCCGGCGGACGGCGAAGTGGACTACAAGAAGAAATACCGGAACCTGAAGCGGAAGCTCAAATTCCTCATCTACGTGAGTGCTGGGGTGGTGAGGCGGTGGGGGGTGAGGCCTGGCGCTTGTAAGACTTCAGTTTACCTGTGTGTGAAGAGAGTAGGGTGAGCTGTGGCCGGCGTCCGGGCTCCATTTACGGACGGCCGTTGGCTCAGCTCCCACCTTGCCGGTAATACAGGAACACGAGTGCTTCCAGGAGGAACTGAGGAAGGCGCAGAGGAAATTGCTGAAGGTGTCCCGGGACAAGAGGTGAGACACGTTGAGGGGAGGAGGGAGGCCAGCGGGTGATGTGGCTCCTGTGGACCTGCATTCGGACCCCATCCTGGAATGGGCCACAAATGCATGATAACTGCCTCGGGGCTGTTGTGAGGCTCCAACAGGCCAGCTGGAAGGGACGAGGGCCCAGGAGAACATTGCAGAGATGGGAGTAAACACTCTTGTTCTCTCCGCCCCCTCCCTCAGTTTCCTCCTAGACCGACTGTTGCAGTACGAGAACGTGGATGAAGACTCCTCTGGTGAGCAAGGTCGTGAAAAATTGGTGGAGGACATGCTCCTGGCACTCCAGCAAGCTTCCTGGGCCCTCCCTTTAGGCCGCGGAGGCCAATACAGCCTCCAATGGTTCTTAAGCCTAGTCGCTTGTCGTCCTCCTCACTATTCTTTCACTCAAGTATGACTGAGTATCTGCTGTATTTCAGGCAGTGGGCTTTGCACAGAGGATACAGTGGTAACCAAGATGGATAAAGCCTCTTGGAATTTGTATTCTCGTTGGAGGTAGTAAGTAAGCAAAGAAATAAACTAGAATTTTAGATTTGAAGAAGAAAATCAGGGTTACGTGGTAGGGATTGGAGTAGAACGGGGGTTGATAAACTTTCTCTGTAAAGGGCCAAGTAATAAGTATTTTAGGCTTTGCAGAACGTACAATTTCTGTTGCGCCTATACAGCTCTGCCTTTGTAGTGCAGAAGCAGCAATAGGTGAGTTGTAAATAAGTGAGTATGGCTGTGTTTCAATAAAACTTTATTTATGAATACTGAAATTTGAATATCATAAAACTTGCACGTCATGAAATATTTTTCTTCGGAGTTTCTTTTCTCCCAACGATTTAAAAATGTAAAAGCCGTTCTTAGTTACAGACCATACAAAAGTAGATGGCAGGCAACATCTTAATAAAGAATTCAAGAAAGGCTTTTTTCAGGAAGTAATGTTGGAGCTGGGACCTAGATAAGAAGAAGATGTGAAGATGAGTGAGAGATTTCCCACAGAGGGAGTCACAGATGCAGATTCCCTGAGGTAAAAACGTACCAGGTTTTTTGAGGAGAAGGGATGAAGCACATAAAGCACTGTTCTCAAACTTTTTTTGAGCACCGTTTACAACCAATAATAGATTTTACATCGTGACCAACCCCCACGTACTTACTTGCTTATAAAACAAAATTTAGTGAAATAATGTTAAGAGTCCTATATGCAGTTTGTTCTGATACTTTTTAGACTGATTTTTTTTTTTCCATTTAGTGCTCGTTGTAAATCAATAAGTTGAATTTGTGACCCACTATTGGGTTGATACCCACAATTTGAAAAAGTCCTAAGGTGGGCCTTTGTGGCCCAGTTTTTCTCATAAGCCATGTCACATGCAATCACCTCTCTCCATGGTGTCTAGAGCAAGGGTCAGCAAAAAGCTAGCCAGATTGCTTGTTTTTGTTTTATTTACTTATTTATTTTTGGCTGCGTTGGGTGTTCATTGCTGCGCGCGGGTTTTCTCTAGTTGCGGCGAGTGGGGGCTACTCTTCGTTGCGGTGCGCGGGCTTATTGCAGTGGCTTCTCTTGTTGCGGAGCACGGGCTCTAGGCGCGCGGGCTTCAGTAGTTGCGGTTCACGGGCTCTAGAGCGCAGGCTCAGTAGTTGTGGCACACGGGCTTAAATGCTCCACGGCATGTGGGTTCTTCCTGGACCTGGGATCGAACCCATGCCCGCTGCATTGGCCAGCGGATTCTTAACCACTGCCCCACCAGAAAAGTCCCTAGATTGTTTGTTTTTGTAAATAATGTTTTATTAGAACATTGAACACCTATTCATTTACATATTATAGGAAGGCAGTGGATGAGGTCAAAGAAGTAGGTAGGAGCCAACTCATGTAGATCATGGCAAAATATGTGGCTTTCATTCTAGCTTCTCATTGCCTTCGTGTTCCTTCCTGGAGGTCTTTCAGTTAACTTGCTTTTGGAGGGGGACTTCAGGATAGGAGGCGTGAGGGAACCCAGCCTGTTTATGATCAGAGTGGGATATAGCTGAGAAACAAGAGCCAGAGACATAAGCCACCACTTATCTCCTGGAGAAGCCCACAGTGTGGTCAGGGAGACACCCATATATGACAATGTCCTAGCAGAGTGAGGAGAGCCGTGACCAGTGAGAGTAAAGGGTTCTGGAAGAGTCAGCCATCAACTGGGCCTGAGGGATTCTGGGAGACTTTTCAGAGAGGTGGCATTTAATCTACTTCTCTTTTTTTTTTTTTGCGGTACGCGGGCCTCTCACCGCTGTGGCCTCTCCTGTTGCAGAGCACAGGCTCTGGACGCGTGGGCTCAGCCGCTCCGCGGCATGTGGGATCTTCCCGGACCGGGGCACGAACCTGCATCCCCTGCAGCGGCAGGCGGACTCCCAACCACTGTGCCACCAGGGAAGCCCTAATCTGCTTCTTAAAGGATCTATCTGAGCAGAGAAATCGGGAATAACGTATTTTACGTGTAAATGGTTATCTGTTAAGTGAATGATGGGCCTTCTAGGTAGAGGCACAAATCTGGGAAATGAATTTTGGTTTTGAGAAAATAGGTTGGTGTGATGTGAAGAATACAGTTTGGTTGGGAGACCAGAAGGGTGGGTTGGGGCTATATTAAGAAGCACTTCAAATGCTTCCAGGCATTGGGAAGGATGTGATCAGTTTTGCCTTTTATGTTGTTCTGTCCTTGGGGAGGACAGTGGGTGGCAGGAGAGGTGAGATTGCTTAGCAGGTGATTTTGACATGGTGCTGACCTGACCTCGTGACAGTTGGAATGGGGAGCAGTGAGTGAAGGTAGGAGAGATTTGAGGGGCAAATTACCAGGACCCTGCATATGTGGAGTGGGGCAGAGGTAAGCTCTGGACAGCTTAGGCAAATAAGGAGAGAATAGCATAAAATGGTCAGGAGTCAGAGGCCTGGGCTCAAGTCCCAGTCCAACACCTTCCTTTCTGAGCCTCCGTGACTGCATCTGAAAAGCGGAGGTGACGTCTTCCCTTTCCTCCTTGGATAGTTCTGAAGACAAGGAGAGGCAGTGAATGTCAAGCACCTGTTCAGAGCCTGGCACGTAGAAAATGCTTGACAGTATGTTACCAGGGAGGAGTCCAGGCAGGAATTAGGTCGTAAAGGACATTTTAAGGAAGCTGTGGGCCTCCCCAGAATACACCTGTGTGCCCTTCAGATTCCCCAGAACCCTTCCGTAGAGTTGAGATTACGCCCCTCTGGGGTAGACAGGGACTCCCACCCACTACTTACCAGCCCTCCCCCTCACAGACTCAGATGCCACTGCATCTTCAGATAACAGCGAGACAGAGGGGACATCCAAGTTGTCGGACACGCCAGCCCCTAAGAGGTGAGAAGAAGCCATCATTCTTCCCTGGAGGGTGGGGGGTGGGGGTTGGAGAGGGTACCTGGGCTGCCTCTTGCCTCTGACCCCCTCCCCTGTCCTTTCTCCAGGAAGAGAAGCCCTCCGCTGGGGGGTGCCCCCTCCCCCACCAGCCTCTCCCTGCCTCCTTCAACAGGGTTTCCCCTTCAGGCCTCTGGGGCCCCCTCCCCATACCTGAGCTCGGTGAGTTGGGGTCAAGGGTGGGAAATGGTCAGATGCCTGGGAATAAGGTGGGCATCATTTGGGCAGAGGGTCCAGGCCTCAGGGTGAAGCCAGCCCAGCGCCAAGAACATCTGTCTGGGTGTGGCCAGCAAGCGTGCCTCGGAGGGGTGTGAGTCGGGGCTGCCTACTTCTCTCTGGTGTAGGAATGGGGGACAGACGTGACTGAGGAGAGGAGACCCCAGGACACAGTCCTGCTGCTGTCCCCTCCCGTCTGTTCTCAGGAGCCACACTCATCACCATCTCTTGTTTTTCCATTCTTCCTCCTGTTTGCATTTCTTCCTTCTACCCCCACCCCATCCACTCCATTTCCCATCTCCATCCCCTCACTCCCGCCTGCAGCTGGCTTCCCCCACCTACCCCCCATTCCCTTCTGACTACCTGGCCCTGCAGCTGCCCGAGCCCAGCCCCCTGAGGCCCAAGCGGGAGAAACGGCCCCGCCTGCCCCGGAAACTCAAGGTACCCTGTTTGGGGGACGTTAGGGAGGGGCCAGAACGGCAGGACAGCCACCTGAGGGAGGCTCAGGACGGCTGGGGGCCTGTCCGAGAACGTTGAAGGGCTGATTTGGGGCTGCTGCTGGGGACCCAGCCCAGGGTTAGGCGCTGAGGGGCGGGTCCCAGAAGTCCTGGCTCCCAGGTTCCCTGTGAGACCAGTCAGGGCAAGCCCAGACTCGGGGAGCTCAGAGTGAAGGTGGCTGGGGGCCAGGCTGATTTTCACAAGTGTTCTGTATTGCCAGGCAGCCCCCAAGGAGGGGCAGAGTTGTGGGATCTAGAATCAAGTCAAGGTTGCACCACTTAGAAACCATGTGACCGTGACCCTCTAGGTCTCAGATTGTGTGTCTGTAAAGTGAGTGATCAAACCACGTGTAATCAGCCAGTGTTGCGGAGCGTCTACTGTGTACCAGGCACTGTGCTAGGTGCTGCAGATACAATAGCGAACAAAGCAGAAATCCCTGCTTTCATGGAGCCCATGTTCTCGAAGGGTAGGCAGGAAACAAGCAAGATAAATAGGTAACAATGTAGAAAAATAGATTCAGGTAAAGAGCGTGGGAAACACCAGAGTACATGGGGCTGATGTTTACAGTGGGGTGGTCAGAGACTTAAATGAGCAAAGCCCTCTGGCTCTCTGCAAAGTGTTTCATTCAGGAAGAACCAGCACAGGGGCCCTGGGGGTGGGTACGTGTTCGGCTTCTTCAAGGACTAGGAAGGAGGCCAGTGTGGTCGGAGGAGAGGGAGAGGGAGAGTGACCAGAGAGCAGGTCAGAACAGCACCTGAGGGGCAAGGCTGTGGAGGGCCTTGGAGGTATTGGGAAGTTTTTGGCTGGTACTGTGAGTGAAACGGGAGCCACTGGAGAAGGTGGGGCAGAGGGGCGTCTGATCTGATTGACATGTTAAGAAAATTGCTTGACACTGCAGTGAATAGGCTGGTGGGTGGGGGGTCAGGATGGAAGTGGGGATACCAGTGAGGAGGCTCCTGCGGTCAACCAGGCAGCAGGGGGAAGAGTGAAAAGTGGGTGATGGGTCTCTTTCAAAGAATGAGCCCCAGGAAGAGCCGTGTGGGCTGTGAGAGAGAGGGGCGTTGAGGGTGACTCCAGGGGTTTTGGCCTGAGCAGCCAAAGAAGTGGCCCTTTTCTGAGTCGGGGAGGACTGTGGGAGGAGCAGGTTTGGGAAGGAAGGTGAGTTTGGCTTTGGATGTCTTGAGATGCTGTCTGGAAATGTCAACGAGACAACTGGGTGACGTGAGCCTGGGCCGCACGGGGGCCGTATTTGGAAGTCACGGGCAGGGAGGTGGATGGCGAGGAGAAGAGGTCTCTGCACCCTGAGCCCTGGGAGAGATGAGGACACGGAAGGCACAGTGCCCTTCCAGCTCTGAGTCAAAGTGAAATAAGGACCGGGCTGGCAGCTCTCAAGTTGGGTGGACTGTAGACTCGAGACTCTGGAGCCAGAGGTGGAACGGGAGCCCTGCTTGTGGTTAGGAGTGTGGGTTCTGGAGTTCTAACCCCAGCTCTGCCACTTCCTCCCGCGTGACCGTGGCCCTTGAGCCTGGAAGATGAGTAGCTAATGGGTGACGATACTGCTCAGCTCCTGCTTCACGCTACTTGGCAGGGGTTCTGCTTCCTGGGCTGGGCGGACTGGTGGAGAAGGCACGGGCCAGAGAAACCTGGAGCAGAGCGTGGAGGCGTGGCGTGGGGTGCGCTTGGCAGTTCAGGGCTCTGAAGTGCTGGCTCCTGACCCAGAGGCGTGTCAGTGAGCTATGTTCGGGGCAGGCAGGGGAAAAGGGCCCAAACCAATGGCGGTGCATGGGGGAGGGGATAAATCAGGGACGGCCTCAAAGAACAGGTGACACTTGAGCCCAGGGTGAGATTTGGATATTCAGGCTGAGGCGGTTGTGGAAGGAAGGGGGGGACGCGGCAAAAGCGGTGTTTGGGCTGGAGCCGGAGGGGTGAGAGAGAGCGAACAGCGTAGGAAGGATAGGGTGGGTCAGGTCATAGAAGGCTGGGTGTCCTATGAGGAGAGTGGGGGTCCCTGAAGTTTCTGGGTGTGGTGGTGTGAGGAGAGGGGAGGGGACGCTGTGAAGACTGAAGCAGGTCAGTCAGGAGCCTGGGCCTCACCCGTTTTAGCTGGGTTTCCTCCACGCACTCGCCGTGCGACTTGGGCGCGTCATTTAACTCTCAGAGCCTCCGCTTGCTCCTCTGTTCGGTGGGGTCGTTGTGAGGATAAAATGAGTTAAGAGAGAGAAAACACTTAGCCTGGTGCCTTGTCCCTAGTACGCCACAGATAAGCATTCACTACCGTGGGTCACGCTGAGGAGGCCATGAAGTCAGTCCAAGCAGGGGTAGTACATGGGGCCTCAGGTAGGTAATCAAGAGGTGGTGGCCAGAGGAGGGGGACAGTCATGCCACCGGCCTTTTCAGTCGTGCGTGTGCATCTGCTCCCGTGTGTGCACATGAGTGCCTGGTACTGGGTGCAAGGGTGCTGTTCAGAGCTGGGCTTCCTGTCATCCATCCTGGCAGACCCCAGTCGCCCGAGGTACAAACCCACTCTGGCCCTCCATGCCACCCTAGGAACAGCGGCGGTGAGGGGGCCACCTTGAGAAGCAGAGAGTAGGCCACAGGGGCCCGAATGTGTTAAGGCAATCAGAAGGGCCACTGTGAAGACTACTGCCATCCCCGCACCCGGGGCCAGACTGGACACTGCCTGGTGGGGACCTGGCAGGCCTGTGCCTTCAAACCTCCATTTCCAAGCCTCCGTTTCCTCCTCTGGCTGATGACCTCTCCTCCCTTCCAGGGTGGTCGGAATGGTGAGAGATCATTAATGGAAGTCACCTGGCACATACTAGGTGCTCAGTTTGTGCCTACAGGCAAAGCAGGAGGCCCACAGATCTCTGGGAAGGATTCAGAAGGACCTGGCAGGGGTGGGACTGGAGGGTTGGGCAGGACAGGGGCCACTTCCCAGCCTCAGAGCACAAAGCAGGACCTTTGACAAATAGAAAAGGACAGTCCAGGTGGAAGGACTGGCCTGTTCTCAGGCACTGCCTGTCCTGAGGGCAGCGAGGAGCCGGAGGCCCCCGAGTACAGGAGTGACGCGCTCAGGTCTGTGTTCTAGAGAGCTTACTCTGGCTGCAGTGCGGAGGAGGAGCTGGATCTGGGAGAGGCTGAAGGCAGGGAGTCCAGGTGAGCTGAGAGGAGGGCCTGGCCTAGGCCGGTGGCTCTGGGGATCCCAAAGAGGGGCCCCTCCCAGACACAAGAGGTAGAAGCCTCGCACGGCCGGGGGTGAAGACCTTTGACACCCTCCACCAAACCAGTGAGCCCTGCAGGAGGAGGAGGGAGAGGAGGCCAGTGTGGCAGGTGGTACTGGAGGTGCCCAGAGGCGGGCAGGCAGGCACTCCAGGCTGGCTCTGGCTCTGGCTGCTATCCCAGGGGCAGCCACAGTGCCTGACTGGCAAGGGCAGGGCCCGGCCTTTCCCTCCTGGTTTCCCATGAGACTCTCTCCACCGCCACCCTCATCAGCACTTCCATCACCAACCCTCACCCCCACGCACTTGCTGGTGTGAGACTCTGCAGGGCTGAGGTGGGGCAGGCTCCCTGATTCCAGCCGTGGCTGGCCTGGCTGTGTCCACTACCCCTTGAATGAGCCTTTGCCCCCTTGCCCATCCCCTGGAACTGTCTTAAGGGGCAGTGCCAGCCTCCTGGAGGTCCCAGTGCCTCCCTGACAGGCCCTCCCTGTGTTTCTCCCCGCTGCTGCAGATGGCGGTAGGACCCCCCGACTGCCCCGTGGGAGGGCCGCTGACCTTCCCAGGCCGGGGTTCTGGGGCCGGCGTGGGGGCAGCCCTGGCCCCACTGCCCCCACCCAAGATGCCTCCCCCTACGATCCTGAGCGCCGTCCCTCGGCAGATGTTCAGCGATGCAGGCAGCGGGGACGACGCCCTGGACGGGGATGATGACCTGGTGATCGACATCCCGGAGTGAACCCCTCTGCCTGACCCCCTGCCCAGCGCCCTCTGTGTCAGCACACATGAGCCCCCAGCTTCCGCAGAGACGTTTATTGACGCCCGGTTGCCATGCTGTGGCCACTGACACAATCAGAAAAGGCGTAAACATGCATGAATGTCCCCCAGAAGGTGGGCCCTCTCCAGGGAGGGCAAGGGCCCTGCCTTCACATCCCAGCCCAATCCAGGGGACAGTTATTTAAATGAGTGGGCCAGGAGCATCTGCCACCTCTCAGAGAGGCAGAGACCCTGCGGTGGCCCCCCACTTAAAAGGGCAGCTGTACAGGGCTCGGTGGTGGTGGTTTTTTTAATGAAGATTCTGCATTAAAGGAGTGCCTCTTTTTGTGTGTGTCATTTTCATTTTTGGAAACCTCCTCCTCCAAACCCCCCCTAATCCGACCTCCTCCCTGGAGGGGAGGGGGCCGGGCAGCCTGGAGAGGCAGGAGAGAGGAGCAGCAGCCGGGTCCTTGGGGCAGGGGCACTGTGGGATCCCCCCTGCAGGTGTGCTCTGGATGGGTGGTTTGCATATTTGTCTGTTGTAGCGAGTCAGGCAGGAGGAAGTTTGCATATGTGAATATAGATCTCCACAGTCCCTCACAAGAAGACAGACCCACGGTCACGGAGACACGAAACAAGACAAGTAGTGCGGGGTGGGGCCTCCACCCCGTGTAAACGTGCAACACACTCGTGCGAAGGCTGCCTACTGGGCCCAGCCCTGAGGGCCCTGTGCTGGGCGGCCGCTGTCCTGCTCAGGCTGAGGGCAGGGCTCCGGCTGCCGGGGGCAACTGGCTGGTCAAGGTGTGCCAGCGCTCCAGAGCTGCGTCCGGCTGCTGCAGACAGTCGCTCCAGTGCTTCCGGGCCTCTCTCCGGGCGCCTGGCCCCAGGGCCACGCCACCTGGGAGCAGTAGAGGCAGGCAAGATCAGGGCCGGGCTCACTGCCGGGCTGCCCTCCATCAGCACCACCCAGCAGGCTCCTCCCTCACCGATGAAGTCGTTGGATTTGCCAATGTCATAGTCCCAGACTGTGACTTCCAGAGTCTTGCTGGCCAGAGTGGAGAGCTCCATCTCGTAGAAGAACTCCTGGGACAGGGCAAGCGACACCTTCCATGAGGCTCTGCCCCCACTCCCAGCCCCAGCCCCGCTCGATTTCTGGCCTCTGCCCCATTTACCTCATTAAATTCCGGGTTTAGAGTCTTCTTCTTCACACGTGTTTTGTGCTTGGATTTCTTATCCACGTCTGGCCTCAGGTACCTGCCGAGGGGGAGGAGGGACGGGTGGGGCACCAGGTCAGTCAGGGACAGGCCAGGCCCAGAAGAGGATGGGGCTGGTGGCAAGTCCCTGGGGAGGGGAGGGTGGGCCTCGGGGCAGGGCGAGGGCTCACGTCTTGACGTAGGGGTCAGAGTAGCCGTTGACGTCCATGGCAGCCAGGTGGGCGCAGCGCACGATGCCCACCAGCAGCCCGCGGCGCCGAGAACTATAGCTGAGGCTCAGCAGGATGCGCCCGCGCTCTTCCAGCAGCCCAGGCCCCTGCTCCACCTGCTCCAGCTGCCAGCAGATGCGGGCGTCAGCCGGCACCCTCACCACCTCCCGCCCAGATGCGGTCCCTGTGGGTGGCTCACCTCCTTCAGGTAACAGGAGATGCCCCTCAGCGCCACAGACATGGAAGAGGGTGAAGCCAGCTGAGGGGGCAAAGAGAAAGTTCTGGAAACCTGATCTCCCCAGGGCCCCCTTCCCGTGGTACCCCGCAGCCTGGCACAGACCGGGACCTGGCGCTCAAGGCAGATGTTAAAATGCTTCTTCTGTGAAGGCTTGAGGCGGCGGAGGGGTACACGGATCTCCCCGATGAACTCGTTGTGGCTCAGCTTGTCTTCATCACAGACGGAGATCCTGGTAGGGAACTGCAGGGTCAAGGCCCCCTGGGGTACTTGAGCCCCACTCCAGTTTGGGAGAAAGGTCCTCCGACTGAACTCTGAACACTCGAGGCTGGTCCCAGCTCTGCCCTAAATACTCTACACCTCACTTGTAAAATGGGCTGTCTCAGGGCTGTGTGGGGAGCACCAGGCCTGGAGCTGGGGGAGGATGTTTTGATTTGCCCTGTTCCTCTGCGCCTCCCTTTCCAGCTGCCCAGGCTGTCCCCGGCCCATCAGGACCTGCTCGGCTCCTTGAGGAAGCCCTCACAAACCTTAGGAACGCGACCACACACACACACACACACACACACACAGCCTCCATTCAGGGCCTGGGGACAGGATCCAACTGAACATGCACAGGGTGTGCACTGGTGGATGTGGGTCACGGGTCCAGGATGTAAGAGCTAGAAGGGCCTGAAGGAGCCTTGAGCAGTTGGACCAGGAGCGCATACCTCCCCCTAGAGCCCCTGTCCTTTCCTGTGTGGAGCAGGGAGCCAGCCTGGGAGAGACTCATGAACCCAGCAAGTAAGAGATTATTGCTTTTACTTCCATCCGTCTCGGTCTGCAGCCCCTTTCCCTGCCTTCTGCTGTGACACTCTCGAGCAGCTGTGTCATGCAGAGGTGTTCAATTCCCAGCTCTGCCACCTAGCAACCACATGACCTTGAGCAAGTCACTTAACCTCCCTAAGCCTCATTCCTGTTTCTGTCGCTTGAGACTTCACTCCTTAGAGATGTTAGGGAGACAAGGGCAGCAGAATGGGCAGACCTCTGCTGCATAGGTCTGACTTAAGTCAGGGGCTCTGAGAAGGGGTCTCAGTGAGCAGGGAAAGATTGCAGGAGGAGGCAGAGCCTCAAATGATGAGTGGGATTTAGGCCGGCAGAGAGAGGAAGCAGGAAGAGACACGACAGGCAAAGGTCAGGAGATAGGAACCCGACCAGTCGCAAGAGGGCGGTCCTCTGTTGGAGGAGCAGTAGGAGCTATTTGGAGGGCAGGAACCCAGGGGAACATTCTGGCCTGCTCCCGAAGGGGACAGGGAGCCACTGATGGTTCTAGAGCATCCGAGGGCTTAATGGGAGGTGGGTCGACCAACCAAAGAAGGTTCCAATGACAGTTGTCCCCAAGGAGGTGCTGAGCTGGACTCGTTGGTAACCGGGAGGACAGACCCCTCACCTGAGCACCTTGTGGGTGATGTCATCATCTGTGATTCCGCTGTACGTCAGGTCCTCATTCCACACGGGATTCAGCGTGTTCCTCTGAGTCTTAGTTTTTAGCTTATTGGCCTTAGGTGTGGGGACGAAGGGTTCACAGTACATGTCCCCCAGACCCACAGAGGCTGGAGGCAGACCAAGGTTGGGGGCACACCCACAAGCTGGGTCAGGCTGGGGGGCGAGGGTAGGGGGAGGCCGTTACCTTGCAGGCTCCAGGCAGCAGGTGCAGTTTGACGTAGGGGTCGGCCAGGCCATTGAAATCCATGGGCTTGAGGCCCTGGGGAGGAGGGGAGGGAAGAGGGCTGTGAGGTCCCAGCCTGCCCACCCTCCCTCCCTCTCTCTGTAGTGTGGACCCTTGGGGGCGGGAGAGCCAAGATGGGTGCTGGGAGAGGAGCAGGAGTCAGGCCTGGGGAAGGGAAAGGAGAATGGAAACGCACCCCTCTCAGGGTAGGAGGCAAACAGGGCCAGGGCTCTCGGGGGGCAGGGAGTACCCACCTTGGCCCTGAGGATACTACAGTGCAGAGTGCAGGAAGCCTGGTCGTAGAGAAGGTCAAACTCCAGCGTGCCCAGGGCGGCTGGAGAAGAGGGAAGAGGTAACCTGAGTCCGTGCGTAAAGACAGGTGTGTGTGAGAGACAGGTGGGCAGGCCTGCTACGTGTGCCAGCTGTGAAGGTTTGTGCGTGTCTGTGCCTGTCAGCCTGCTTGTGTGTGCACGTCTGGGTCCCTGGCTGGGCTGCAACTGGTGCTCTGTGGGTGGTTGAGTGTCTCAGCAGAAATATTGAATATTGAGCCTAGCTGAACCTGTAATCTCCACTGACTGCAGCTGTGGTGGCGGTGCCCGCCGCCTCCCCACCCCCAGCAGGGCCCCATCCCCTTCCCACAAGCCTGGAGGCCCCCATTAGCGCCCTGGGCCCTTCAAGCCCGCAGACTCACTGGTATCATCCGAGTCATAGCTGTCCACCTCAGCTCCATCCTCGGGCGTGGTGGCCCCAAGGAGGGCTGCAGGGGGTGCCAGGGCCAGGGGGCCCAGATGAGCAGGGGCCTCTCCGAAGCCCCCGCCACCCCCTTCAGGTCCTGGTCCCCGGCGGGGGAAGTAGTCAGAGATCTGGCGGATGGGCCGGATGGGCCCCGGGCACACGTTGATGGCCATGTGCTCCTGGATGTTGATGGTCATGCGGTCGCCCCTGCGGCCCCTCATGCAGCACCCCTGGCTGGGGGAGGGAGGTTCGAGAGAGCTTGAGTCCGGGGCTGACTTCTCAAACCTACCCGTCTGCTGGCTGAGGGCCAGGCGGCACCCGCCAGGGTCTGTGGGCCCTCACTGGCCTCCCTTCCTAGGTGCTGAGGGAGAGGGCAGCCTGTGCCCGCTGACGGGCAGGCAGAAGGCCTGGGCCCTCCAGACCCCAAGCTGTGCTCCATGGGGCTGGGCTGCCAGCCCACTCCCCCCAGATAGGTCCTGGCTCCACCTCAGCCTTGCCCACTTTCCTCTAGATTGTCCCTCTGTCCTCTTCCCAGCGCCAGCCCCTCATTCTGGGCTTCTGTCTGCCCTGGGTCCTCTACCCCTGAAGCTGCCCCCTAGGCCCCCTCCTCTGTCTTTCTGAGGCTCTGACTATCCTTCTGCACCAGGCGCCTGTCTGGTCTGGGGGTCACCCACCTCTTAGGTTTTCACTTCCCACTGTCCCTTCGTTCAGCCCCAGGATCTGCCCGCCTGCCTGGGCCCCCATCCGCTGCCATCCAAGGTGAGGACCCCTGCCTCAGATGCTTCCTCCTGAAACTGGCTCTCCAGAGGAGCCAGAAATTACAGCCTCCGGAGAGCTAAACACCCCCAGGGGCACACACAGGCTAACACACACTCACCCTCACCCTCTCGCCCCCGGCAGCCCAGCCCCCTGCACCTGTCTCTGCGCCTCCAACAGGTGCCCAAGCACTGGGGGGCCAGCGGGTGCGAGCTGGGCGGTGGCAGCCGGCGATTCCCAACGCGGCCGGCGAGAAGAGCGCCGAGTCCGGCAGTCTGAGCCGAGAAGGAGGGAGAGCAGGAGAAAGTGCGGGGAGGAGGGGGTGAGCGAGGTGGAGGCGAGGATGCAGCCGGCGCAGGCGGCGCGGGGCGGGGAGGGGCGGACGGAGGCTGGGGAGGGGGCGGGACTCTCTCGCCGGCGCCCGCCCGGGCACACTTAGGAGCGCACACGGGTGCACACACATTCACGGGCAGGCTGACACACGCATCTTGCACGGACACTCCCGCGCACACGCCTGTGCCCACGTGCGCACACCACAGTCATGCACAAACCCAGACACGCGCTGGCACACTCACCCAGGAGAACTTCGCACACACACGCTCGCAGACACACGGGCTCCCTGCGCCGCCAGGAACCCACAGTGAGAACTGCCCGGTGTTCCCCAACTCCTCCCCGCGCCGCCCCCGCGCCGAGCCGGCGGAGCCTCCCTCCGCCCTTCTCTCCTAGCTTCCCTCCCGGGTCTCCAGGGCAGACCACCGGCCTGGTTGCCATGGCGACGCCGGCTCCTCCTCCCTCCCCGCCCCCTACCTCGCGCGTCCTTATGCCCCTCCTCCGCAGAGAGCGTTTGGAGGAGGTGGGGAGGGTGTCTGGCCCTCCCCTACCAAATATCCGTAGGGGCGGGGCCTGTGGGGGCGGGGCTTAGAGATCCGCAGTGACCCAGGAACGGGCTGGGGAAGGGGGTCTGATCCGCCTACGGTCCCAGGTTTGAAATCTCGGGGTCTCGGACCCTGGCTGGGAAACCTGAGAGTCTGAGGCCTGAGGCTGTGGCCTTCCCCCCACGCCTCCTTCCATTAGTTGTTCAGGATTCTCTCCTGTGACCCAACCCAGCCCCCGAGGGTCCAAGTCCCCTTCTCAGGGATGGCATCTCCTTTGCGAATCCGCCTTCCCTCACCCTCCCATCTCCAGTTGTCCCTCAGGTGGAGCGGAGCGTGGGGTTTCGCTCTGAATGCCTCAGAGCCCTGCAGGCCTTCCTCCGCTCTCTGCTGTCTCTCACCTGAGCCCTGTCACCTGCCTGTCAGTCTAACTCCAGCCTTTGATCTTGGCTCTCCTTTGTCCAAAACTTGCCAGCCCCCAATGACAAAGTCCTCACAGTGACCTGATTCAAGGCCCTTCAGCCCAAGACCCTGACTTCTCTAATCTCATCCCCCGTGCTCATCTTGCTGGCTCTCAGGACCATTACTTGCGGTTCCCAGAACACACCTGGATCTCTCAGACCTGTGGACCTTTGCTCATACAAGTTCCTCAGCCTGGAAGATCTTTCCTTTCTTCAGGGGTCATCCTGGACCCCCTCTTCCTAAGAGACTTACTGGAACATCTCCCCACCCCCAGCCCAGCCCCCAGCTTCCAGTGCTGTCTCTGGTTTGTCATGTCTGTTTCCATTTCTGTCTCCCCCACTACTGGGGAGCAGAGGCTGCCGCATGCTAGGCCTGGCACTAGTTTGGCATCACTAAATATTGTGATTTTAGGTTGCATAGCAATGTGAATATACTTAACATTGCTGAACTTTGTGCCTGAAAACAGCTAAGATACAGCTATTCATTCATATGTGTATTTTTACCCCAATTTTTTTAAAGTAATAGAAATGTAAAACCAAACTATGCTGAGATACCACTTGTCACCCATCAAATGGTGAAATTCAAAGCAAATGTTAACACACAGTGTTGGTGAGGCTGTGAGTAAATGGGCACCACCTCTGTAGCTGAAACGGAGCAGGACCCTAGGTCTTTGCCCCTCCGTGTCCTCAGCCTGCCTTTTGTCTGTGGGAAAACTTTAGCCAAACAATAAGTTTAGGGCTTTCCTGGTGGCGCAGTGGTTAAGAATCCACCTGCCAATGCAGGGGACACAGGTTCGAGCCCTGGTCCGGGAAGATCCCACGTGCCGTGGAGTAACTAAGCCCGTGCACCGCAACTACTGAGCCTGTGCTCTAGAACCCGCGAGCCACAATTACTGAGCCCGCGTGCCGCAACTACTAAAGTCCTCGTGCCTAGAGCCCGTGCTCCTCAATGAGAAGCCACCGCAATGAGAAGCCCGTGCTCCGCAACGAAGAGTAGCCCCCGCTAGCCACAACTAGAGAAAAGCCCACGGTGCAGCAACAAAGACCCAATACAGCCAAAAATACATTAAAAATTAAATAAATAAATAAATTTTTAAAAAAAGAATACGTTTGATCAGAGAAGTGAGAAAATGCAGAAACAAAGGAAAACAGCCCAGCAAGACTAAATAATAAGTTTAGTCATTAAGCATAGTTAAGGACCCTTAGTTCCTTCTCAAGGGCTATAGATAATATTCTGAGCCATCTCCCGTGAGCTGTCTTGTAGAGACTGAAACCCGCACCAGGTGGAAGAAGTTAACTACATGATGACCGGACTGTAGCCATGACATAAGCTCCCACAATTCCAAGAACTGGCCTCCAAGAAATGGGAACAAATCAACCCTGGAACTAAAGACTAACTGTACTTAAAACAATCAAGATGACACTGATCAGACCACCGCAGGACCAATTTCAACATGACTGTCAGAGCTGACTGTGCTGTTCCTGCATGTAGCCCCCTCCCTCCATCTATAAAAGCTCTTGCCCACTGATTGTCAGTGGGGGGGAGTTGCCCTTTGGACAGGAGTCCACCCTCCCCACTGGTTGCCAGCACCCAAAATAAAGCAAACGTTCCTCTGCACCAACCTTGCTCCTTTATTGGCTTTTGCGCAGCAAGCAGCCGGACCCCACTTTCAGTTACATAGCCACTGTCAGACTCTTTGATCCAAAAAATCCACTTCTAGGATTTGGCCCATGAGCAAAATAATAGAAGTTCAAGGCTATTAACGGCAGCATGTCTTCAATGGCAAAAGACTGGAAACAACCTAAATGTCCACGACTGGTTCAATCAGTTATGAGAATTTCACACAGTGAAATAACATGCAGCCATGACAAGAAAGAGGCCCTTTATGTGCTTGTACAGAATCATCTTCACAATCTCATGGTAACTGAAAAAGCTAAGGTAAGGAGGCGCATGAATGGAATGCTGCCATTTGAGGAAAAAAAAAAAAAGCGTTTATATATGTTTGTTTATTTGCGCATAAATTATTCCTGGAAGGCTGCACAAGAAAGTGGTAACTATGGTGACCTCTGAGGAGGCTGCTGTGAGGCAGGGGAGGGCAGGAAGAGGATTTATTTTGTACCATGTGCATATGTTACCTACTCAAAAGAATACACTAAAATAATATCTTTTTTTAGATAAAGGCAACCATTAGGTTTCCTCTGAGGTTCTCCAGGATAAGAAAGGAGGAGGCAGGACTAAGGGAGACACCGTCCAGGAGCGGGTGGGTTTGGGGAGAGGCAGACCTGGGCCTGCAGTAAAAGGAGGGGCGAGCTGGGCAAGAAGCCCAGCCCTGCTTCCTGCACTGCTTTCTTCTTCTGGGGTTTAGCTCAGGCCCAGCAGCTCACCTCTAGAAAGCCTTGTTGCACGAAGGCAAGGATGAGGCTGGAGTTCCAGCCAGTCGCGGGGGAAAATACAGACAGTTCTGAGCCCTGGTTTGTCCAGAGGTGGAAAGGCTTTTCGTCCATCCATTAAGCCAGTAAGTATTTATTGAATACTTATTCTATACTGTGGTGCTAGGGCTACGACCAAGGCCAATGATCTCTGGCTTTACAGGCTTGTAGGGGAGACAGACAAATACACAGACAACTCCAGTGCAGTCAAACTGATGTGGTGACAGGGCATGGTCAGAAAACTCAGGTTCACTTCCCAGGGGAAGTGTCGTCTCAGCTGTGACCTGGAAGATGAGGAGGAATTACTGGGTCAAGTTGGGGCAAGAGTGTCCTAGGCAGAGGTGTGTGCAAAGGCTGGGGTGTGCCGAGGAAGGGAAGCTCGGGAAAACCCGAGGTGGGTAGGTAGACAAGAGTGTCGCAGATCAGGGTAAGAAGTTCAAAATAACACAGGAGGCAAGGGAAGCCACTGGAGGGTTTTAAGTAGTGGATCCACGTGTTCTGGTCTGTTCTCGCTTGGGGAAGAGGGAATAGAGATCAAGCAGTCCATAGGTCGTTGCAATAAGCCAGATGAGACATAGGGCTGGCTTGAATGAAGGGGGGCAGGGCGGCACTGGAGGGGAAGGGAAGTGGATGGATTTGAGATTTAGGTTGGAGATGAGCCAACAGGTCTTTTTTTTTTTTTTTTTTTTTTGACTGCACGTGCCATGTGGGATCTTAGTTCCCTGGCCAGGGATCGAACCTGCGCCCCCTGCAATGGAGGCAGGGAGTGTTAACCACTGGACCTCCAGGGAGGTCCTAGCCAACAGGTCTTGATTATGGGTTTGTCAGGAGAGAAATAGGGAGGGGTTTGAGACGATTCCTAGGTTTTTGTGTTGAGCCGAGCATCTAGAGGAATAGTGAGCCCATTTGCTGCGATGGAAAAAAGGCGCAGGTTTGAGATAGGAGAATCAAGAGCTCCATTTGGGATCTATTGAGTTTGAGATGTTTTTGGACATACAGAGCCATGATGCAGGAAGTTGGGTAGGGGAGTCTGGAGGAGAGGAGAGGGCTGGGCTGGAAATATACATTTGTGAGTCATCAGCGTATAGATGGTATTTAAAGCCATGCAACTGGATGAGATCACCTAGGGAGAGAGGGTATAGATAGAAAAGAGAAGGTCCAAGCCTGAGCAGCTCAGAGGAGGAGGAGTTGAGAAAACTGATGAGTGTGGCCCCCATGCCTGGAGGCAGGATGCTGACAGACAGAACCAACCATTAGATGACAGAAGTAAAAAGACAGAAGTGATCGTTAGATGTGGCAAGTTATGGGGTCATTGGCAGACCTGGCCAAAGTGGCTTCAGTGCAGTGGGAGGGACAAAGCCAGGTCTGAAGGGTTTGAATACACTAAAGGTGAGGGAGCGATGACAGCAAGTGTAGACAGCCCCTTAGGGATTGTCTGTCTATACTCTGAACGATGTGCATCCCTGAGTTCTCTCCCCTGTGGTCCCCGCAGGCAGAGACCATGCCCTGGTGATTTCTATCTAAGCCATAAATGGAGCCCAGCACATAACAGGAGCTCAATACATTTATTTAATGGTTGGATGAATAAATGAATGGATAATTCACTGCTTGTGTCCAAAGGGCCTTTTCTTTTTTTTGGAAAAGGGGAATTCATTTATTAAAGAAAAGTCATCTGCGAGTTCTACTTAAGTTAGTACCCTTGACGTTAACACTTTGGATTGAAACATGCCATCTTTCAAATAACAAATGGACTCTACAAGCAGTGCTTACAGGTCAATCCAAGTAGCGTTTCAAGAGCCCAGAGGGACACTGGAGGGAGATGACCCCTTCCCGGGGTGACGACCTTGTCTGTAAACACTGTCAGAGGCTAGAGGCACGGCTGAGCACGCTGCCGCCACAGAGGTTTTTCAGCAGGAAGATCCAAGCACGAGTGTGGCCTGGGCGCCCAACACCCAGGGTGGGGCCCCCTCCGGCCCGCCCTTCTCCGCTCCCCAGCCCAGGGCACCCCGGGGTCTGTCCGCTCTTCCCAGCCCTCGGCTGGGAAGTAAGAGGCCGCCCTCCTGGACCCCGCAGCTGGAGCACGTGGCCTACGTGCAGTTCAGGGTCTGGAAAATGCGGGAGATCTGCAGCATGACTGGGCCCGTCTCGGCATCGTTCATCCACTGGGTGCTGTTCAGCGGGTTCTCGAGCATGTCTTCAAATGTCAGTAAGATTTTAGGGTTGGTCAGGCCCAGCTGCACCACGGGGTTATCCAGGATGGCCTGAAACAGGCTGTCGCAAAGGGCCTTTTCTGGTAGAGAGGACAGCAGTGTTCTTTTGAGGCAACGGAGGAAACTACCAAATCTACTCCAAAGGCTAAAGGCTCTGGACCCCTTCTCCCAGGACCCCATCTCCCAGCTAAGGCCCCAAGGGCAGCTGCATGCAGACTTGGGGAGGGGGCCCTGGGCCAGAGCCAGGAACCAGGTTGAGTCCCTGCTGCCCTTCACATGCCTGCGTCATTGGGTAAATCACTTCCTCTTTCTTAGAAGAGGTAAGTGTAGGGAAAAGAGGCCCACAGGAGCCAGTCCTGCAGGAGGCCCCATAGATGTTAGTCTGTCTCCTCTTTCCCCCCCTTTTTTTCTTTTTGCGCCTTTTCCTTGTTTAGGAAGTAGAAGCTGACCCTGACAAGTACCTCCCAGGGTTGCTGCGAGGAGAATGGTTGGGTAGTCCCTGAGGATCGGAAAGATGAGGGGTACGAATCCAGTGGAGGAAGGAGCCTCCTTCCGTAGGACAGAGGACCTCATACACGCCACAGACACATGCCTGGTGTGGGGCATGTCATGGAACTGGGACTGTCAGAGGCTGCTGAATAGGCAACTGTGTAATAAAACCAAGGAGACCCTGAAGTGTCCTTGGGCTTGGGTGGGGCGGGACACATGTGTGACAGACAGGCCCACCTTCCAATCAGAAGGGAGCTAATTCTTAGCCACTGGTTGGGGGGGCAAGAGGAGTGAAAGTGGCTGTTGGGAAGTGACAAATAAGGGAAAAGCAGAAACTAGAAAGGGTAAATGGGATGGCCCTTGGGGGAGCCCACCCAGAGAGGGGTAGCCTGTGAAGGCTCTGTGCATGACCAAGAGACCTGCCCCGAGATGGGCCGGGGGACTTCCTCTGACAACCCCCATGCCTGCAATACCTTTCCCTGCAGCACCTGATACAACCTGATGGGATGAGGCGGGAGGGCCTGGAGCCTGGGAGCTGTGCCTTCCTTGGGCAAGAACAGGGAAACAAGCAGGCAGGCATAGACACTGCTGCCACCTAGTGGAAATGCCTGTTATTTGTCTAGGTTGCTAACCCCAGGGTTGTCCTCAGCTGAGCACTACGAGACAGAGTTTGGGCATGGGGGAGACCCCTGTGCCCCTGCATTTGAGGACACGAGGCAGGGGGTAGGCTCAGGGAGGAGGATACATGCCATTGGGAAGTGTGTGTTGCCCACATCACTTTGCCCATCTATGCCTTGTCTCCCTCTTCTATAAGATGAGGGCAGCAGTACCTACCTCATAGGATTTTATGATGGTTAAATGAGTCAGTCCATTTAAAGTACTTGGCATAGTAGCAAGTGCTCAGTAAATGCTATCTGTGGTCAATCCAAGGGGTAAGTGGAGATGTTTAGGCCTGTCCCCCCTCCCCCCGCAAATCCACTATGCCTGCTATACGAATGCAGCTCTCCTTAGTCCCGGCTTCCAGCAAGATTGCCCAACCAAGTCCCCCTATCTGTAAATCCTGGGGCTTCCACTGTTATTGTTCTATCATCAGCATCAGCCCAAAGGCTCTGTGGGTCCCAATCCCTTCCCTTTGGATTCGGAGGCTTGGGGGGAAGGATTCCAGATCCTAGCACTTTCTCTCTCCCCTCACCCTAGAGTGTGTGATCAGAATGGCTCTGGGCGGTGACATCACAGAGCCCTCACCGCATCACTGGAGTGGAAGGGTGATGAGGCCGTGGCAGTGGGCGCAGGTGTGGATGTGGCTGGCTGGGCTGGGGACCGTAGAATCAGGTGGGAAGCTGTCCTGGGAACAGTGGGAAGGAGGAAGGCTGGGGTGTGGGGTTCCTGCCCCTGAGAGGCTGGGAGGCCAAGCCTGGGCTTTTCTCTTTGCTCTCCATGCTTCTCTCCCGTCCTCCCTGTTTGGTGTGGGTCCTCTCATGGAGAGCTCAGCTGACCCTCAAGAAGTTCCTGGAACAAAATCAAGGCCCTCCACAGCTGTACTAGGGCTCTGTGGCCTGGCCAGGCCCTGGGTCTGCCTCAGCCTCTTGGGTGGGGGGCACGGGTCTGTTTGGCTCTTTCATAGACTTTGCTCTGGGTCCCCAGCACCCATCCTGGAGAATGCCAAGGCCTTGGCCCGGGGAGCAGAGTCTCCACTCTTCCTAGACAGACCTGACTTCTTTGATTACCCAGACTCGGACCAAGCCAGGCTCCTGGCCCTGGCCCAGTTCATTGGAGAGAGACCTGTCATCTTTGTTAACTCAGGTATGACCCAGCTTGAGAAGGGGCTGCCCTCCTTGACGGGGCCTGGAGGACAGCTGCCCTTGGCCCTTCGGTTGGAGGTGAGTCCAGGGCCCCTGCCTCAACCTCACTGTCTAGCAGGTTCCGACTCCATGCTCTTCCATCACATCCTGGTGGGCGCTCTGGTGGTGGCCTTCATCTTCCTGCTTTTCCAGTTCTGCACACACATGTAAGGCCTGTCCCCCTCCCCAAGCCCCGCCCACCTCAACCTTCCTTGGGAGAGGCTGAAGGACCCAAAGCCCAGGGAGGCGGTGGTGGCGTGACCTCCCACCTCTGATCTCCACACCCAATAGGAGCTGTGAGAAAGGGGCCTAAAAAGCCGGACGGACGAGGGCCCTGGACTCTGCCCTGAGTGCCCATACCCGCCCTCCTCTCCTGCTGATGAATAAAAGTCCTTGCTTCTTTCTCCCTGACTGCTCAGCGACCCAGGCCGGGGGTCCTGCCCTGTCCTGCGGTCAACCAGTCATCGTGCTTTCTATCCCCAGGCGCCTGCTCCCTTCCCAGCCCCAAAGAACTGGGTGACGAGGGCCTTGGTGGCGTTCACGCAGATCGTCTTTATTAGCGGTCTGTAAAGCACCTCCCAGGGTCCCCCGACCCCAGACTGGAGGAAGCCTTGAGAGGTCTGTAGCACCAGGGACATGCCAGGGCCCGAGGGCAAGATGTGCAGCCTAATGGGGAAGGGACCAGGCGGCCCCCCACCTGCCCCCGGGGTTGCTCAGCACTGGGAAGGCTGGGGGGTAGCAACCACCTCCCTCCCCCGACACCCACAAACGAGTTTGCATTTGGACGAATTAATAAAATAAATAAGATTCCTCAGGCTGGCCTCCCCTGGAGAGGAGCAGTGGGGACAGCCAGCCCTGAGCGAGCCCACGGGCATTAGATAGGGTGCCCCCTCCCTCCCAGGTGACAGGGAGTTGAGAGGAGTTTGCAGCAGGGGGGCTGGCATGGCCTTGGCAGCAGGGCCTCCCCGACAATTCTGTGAGTCCTGGTCCCCTCAGGCTCCCCACAGCCTTGAGCCCTAAGCGGTTGGGAAGGGGTGCGTCTTCTTCCTCTTCCTTCGCTTCTCCAGGGCCCAGGGGAGGTGATGGAGACAGAGGCTAGGCAGGAGGGGGTCGACCCTCGCTCGGTTCAGGCACTGTAGGGAGAGGTCCCCTCTCCCTGCCTTCCAACTCACCTGGTCCCAGCCCTCAGCCCCTGAGGGGACATGTCCCCACCCCTTCGGAGTCCATCTGTCAGTTCCCGGGGGCTGTCAGGGCAAGAGGCCACTGGCTCCTCCCCCCACCCAGCAGCCCCAGAGCCCTGTCCCCACGGCGTAGGGGTGGGGTGGGGAGGGCCCCCGGCCCCCGGCCCCACCCTCAGTCCTGGGTCTGACAGGGGGAGGGCGGCCGGGAGCCCCGGGGCCGGAAGAGGCGGCAGGCCCCGCGGCAGATGAGGAAGAACCAGTAGAGCTGCGGGGCTAGGAGCAGCGCGGCGCCCAGGTTGACGTGGGCCGGGATGGCGAGCGGCACGGCGAGCAGGGGCAGGCCCGCGTGCCGCCCGTAGGCCCAGTACAGGTAGGGGAAGAGCAGCACCCGGCAGCAGAGGAAGCTGAGCAGCATCAGGGCCCCGTTCACCTTGTGCAGCAGCGTGTGCTGCTGCTTGTACTGCGGGCGGGGCGGGCAGACAGGGGCGGGGTGAGGGGCGGGGCGCCTCCGGCCACGCCCCCGGCTCAGCCCCCGGGCCACCTCCCCCCTCGGCCCACCTCCCTGCCTCGCCTTCCTCGGACAGGGGCCAGGTTAGGGGCCCCAGGCCCCGCTCCCCTCCACCCGCCCCCCTCCGCCCTGACGCCTCCCCTATACCCCGCCTTATAGCCCCGACTCTTCACCTGTCCTTTAAAGCATCTCCAATCGGTCCCTAAAAGTGCCCGCCCTTCCCCGGTCCTCCTGTCACGCTCAGAACCCCCAGCGCCCCTCTCACCTGGATGAGGATCTTGCCAAGGCAGACGAAGGGGGTGCTGACCTCTGCCATCAGCAAGCAGCCTAGAAAGAAATCTCCCTTGCCTTGACGCCACACCTGAGAGGAGAGGAAGGAAACCGCCTGCCCTGAGCCTGGGTTCCTGGGCAGCACCTGCCCCCCCACCCCCGTCACTTTTGGGGATGCTTCACTCTGAAAGTCTGAGCACAGGTGAACAGTAGCTGAGCTGGGAGCACTAACTCACCGTATCCCTCCAACCATCCTGCAGGTGAGATGGTATTCCTGATACTACAGATGAGGAAACTGAGTCTCAGAGGCAGTGGTGTGTAACCACAGCTCCAAAGCACCACAGCTGGGTGCGATCCACCCTCTTGCTGTTTGGGGCTGGGCTGGAGCTCATTAACCCCTCCATGGGGCCCTCCATCCTGGGCCTGCCCTGCTGCTGGGACCTGGACCCAGGGCTTCCTAGGCTCCTGCAGTGCTGGCATGAGCAGGACACGGGGCCCTGGCTCTCAGCGGCCCCACTCACCACGGACAGTGGGAAGCACACAAGCACCATGACAGCATGGTGGAGGACCATGAGGAACTCCTTGTGCAGGTAGCCGCGTGCCGCGGCCCAGGTGCTGCCCGGGGCTCTGGTCCCCGCTTCGTCCCCTCCGTGCCCCTTGACCTGGTGCTTGTGCCAGTGACAGAGGAACATGGCGTAGATGTCATAGATGAAGTAGGGCACCGCAAATTGCGTGTAGGCAGAGGAAAGCCAGTGTCTGTCGGGCAGAGAGAAAGGGGGGTCAAGGAGGAAAGGGGATGGGCAGGGCAGTTGCCAGGTGCCGGGGTCCATGCTGGACGCATCACGGGAGTCAGATCTCAGGTGATATTCGTAACAACGCTGAGACGGAAGTGGACTCTCAAGTTACAAGGGTAGAGGGTGAAAAACTTGCCCAAGGTCACACTATCACACAGCTGGTAAGTAGTAGGGCTGGGATTCAAACACCGACTGACCTGAGGACCCACCCAGGATTCATATTCATTCATTCACATTCTCCCTCTCTCTCTCTTTCTCTCTCTCTCTGCAATATGGTGGGAGAAAAAGGAAGAGAGACCAGAAGACAGCCACAGACCTGAGGGCCGAGATAGAGTGAGAAAACAAGCCAGACCAGATCTGAGAAACAGCTGAGATCAGGACGAATTACAGCAGAAGAGTAATTCTGGGAGTGGTGGGGAGAGAGCATATTGGCTGACATCAATTGACTGCTCATTACATGCGGGCACTATTCTAATATTCTAAATCTTTTACATGCACAAACGTATTTACTCCCCACAGAAAGCCTATAAAAAGTAGGTATGGTTGTCACCCCATTTTACAGGTGAGAGAGGCTAGGTAACCTGACCAAGGGATCAACATGAGAAGTCTGGCTCCACAGCTCTCCCTCTCAGCCCCTGCTGTCCCCTAGAAGATTCGAGACAGGGGTCCCAGACAGGCCGCACTGGGGAGTTGGTGGTGCTGTCAGCGGTGTTTGCTCTGCTTGAATGTGGCCCCATCTCTTGTTTTTTCAGGTACAGCCAAGCATTATGGAGAAAACGCTGAGCAAAAGGAGTCAAGAGCAGAGAAAGTTCCAGGCACTTAGTGAGTAAACAAAAATGAAAAGTGCATGAATACGCAACATTGCATTTTTCTTCTCGAGTCAGCACTTGAAGCACCTTCTCTTAAATCTGTAGTCCTGTGACAGGTCCGAGGTGGGGTGGGAGGTCGAAGAGGCAGGCCCAGGGGAACTCGCCCAGCTCGGTGGAGGGATGAAAGCAAAGTCAGCCAGAAGGGACGCAAATATGAGGACAAAATAAGAGCAGCTGCTGAAGGGAGAAGTGGAGTGAGACCTGAGGGCAGGGCAGCTGAGGACCAGGGGTGAGATGGAAACAGAAGGTGAACCCTGGGGAAGGCTGGCCTGGAAGGGGACAGGCAGCCCACTCTAGCAGGGATGATTTCAGGAAAAGAGAAGCAGAGACCCATGCTGGAGTGTGTGACCAAGAGGGAGAGAGAGAGGAGAGGAGGCAGTGGCCCAGGTTAGAGACGAAGGGCAGGAAGGTGGAAAGGGGTCCCACTGGCCCAAGAGAAGTTAGAGCAGAGAGTGGCCTGGAGAGTCAGTCACAGCAGACACGGTGACACCACTAGCTTGTGGGGCTCCAGGACCTCCAGGCCCTGGGCTCCAGTGTGCAGGGTTAAACCCATTCCCACCCTCTTCAGCAATTAGGTGCTCAGAGGTAGGAACAGCTGTTGCCCCTGGATTAACCCTGATCCTTCCCACCCACCTGAGGATTAAGCGGGGAGGGACAAGAACAGACTGGGTGGGGCGGGGGAGAAAATGTAAGAACTGAAAAGTGACCTCTGTAAGAAGGCGAGAGAAGGGAATGTGTGGGGATCCAGGCTCATCTTAGACCCAGGGGTGGGAATGGGGGGAGAGGACAAGAGGAAGCCAAGTCCCCGGGGTGGGGGTCTGAAGAAAGAGTTTAGCATCCACTCTGTGTGGCCAGAACTGCTCTAGGCGTTAGACACACACAAGTCAATTCCTCCTCGCAGCAGCCCTTCCAGGGAGGGATGGACCTCAGTCCACAGATGAAGGAACTCGAGGGAGACAGGGAATGTCTCTAGGTTGGGGCATCCAGACAATGTCCCTGGGGCTCAGCGCCACCAGAGGAGGGAACAGGACCAGAAGTTAAGCGTGGGGCGTCATCAGCACCCTCACCGGCAACTCTGCGGCGGCGGCCCGTGGGTCAACTAGAGCTGCCCGTCAGCACCACGGACAGGGCCCCTCTCCTCCCTCCTCCTGCTCTACCTCTCAGGCCTGGGGTTTTGGCAAGCGCCAGGCACTGCAGCAGCTCCCAGTGCCAAATTTTGGCCTCTTCACCCTCCACTCCCCACCCCACTGCCTAACCACTGGTGGCCTTGTTTGTGTCATCTGTCCCTCTCATGCATAGAGCTGGGGCTGGACACCTGGATTCTGGGGGGAGGGGAGGGGTGAGCCCGACATGAGTAGAGAAGCACCCCAGTTGGGTGCTGATTGGAAATGGGGTCCGAGGGGTGAAAGGGTGGGAGGAGGTACGGGAGGAAACAACCTTCAGAACCTACTATGATCCGAGAGGCCGGGAAGCCTAGGAGCTGCTTTGAGAATCCTTTTTGCTCCCCGCTCCCTCTCCTCCTGGTTCTGACCTTTAAGGACAGGATGTGGATAAATTTATCCCTGGGTGTTGAGTTGCAGCTACTGCAGTTGACTTGCTCAGGCTCAAGTTAAGGGCTTGGGGACCACTGAAGGAGCCCCCTAGATGACCTGGGGTACTCAGGGGTCACACACACACACAGGCTGCTGGAACGGGGGCTAAGGTGGTCTCATGGCACTTACTGGTCATCTATGATGTGCTTGCAGGAGGTGGAGACGATGTAGCCAGCTGTGGAGGCCATGACGGCTTGGACAGAGGACACTAGCCTAGGGAGGAAGAGGGAGCAGCAGTAGAGGCAGGAGATGCGCCCCTCGGTTCCTCCTCCTCACTGACCGGTTTCTGCACTTCTTGGGTGCTCCCTGCCCATCTTTCCCCAAGGCTGCCTTGCCCGGGACTCAGCCACACCACCTCAGGCTCCTGGACTGGCCCGGCTGCTACTCCTCGGTTCACCCATTCCTCACTGGACACTGAGTTGCCTTCCTCCAGGAGGACACCAGGGAGGTCATCGTGAGGTGAGAAGCTGCTGAGCACGAGTGGCTGATGACAAGGTGTCCCTTCCAGGGAAGTGGGGGGGCACAGCACAGGATGGCAGGGGGAAGCCCACGGGCCTGTTCTGGCACCGTCAGCTGCCCAGTCATGGTGCCGGTTATCCCATGGCCCCTCGGTTGCCTCTGATTCCCCCTGGTCACTTTCCCGCTCTCTCATTGCGTGCCACCACGCTCCCCTCCCCAACTCTGGCCCGGATTCCAGGGTGTACAGAGTTCCACTGTTCACTCCTCTGTCCCTCATTCCCCCAAACACATGCCCCGAATAATACACAGCTCTGTGCCCCTTGCCTTGCTCTCTAATATCCTATAGGGATGTTTTAGTCACAGGCCGGACCTGTTTTGGAGGGTGGGAGGGTGAATGGGAAAGGGAGGGAGAGCAGTCTGAATACTAGTAGACCAGATGGCTGGGCTTGGATGCGGTCTCCCGGGACAGCGAGTAAGGCAGTGAGGAGAGAGGGAAGCTTGGAGGTAGAGCCCACCGACCACTTCAGGAGCCCCCAGTCCCCACCGGGCCAAGGGTCCATTCCATCCCCATAGAGCCTGGGGCGGCGGGGAAGGGATGCAGTTTACCTGGCTGAGACAATGACCGCGTCGGCCTCCCCCCAGCGCAGCTGGGGCAGCCGCTGGAGCGTGTTCTTGGAGAGCAGGAAGAGTCCGGGGAACACCACCCCTCCAGCCACCATTGGGGTCAGCATGGTGCTCAGGCCTCGGGCAGGGAGCCGAGCGAGCGGCCGAGAAGGGACAGGGAGGCCGAGCTGAAGGGAGTTAGAGGTGGAGAAGGGACGCCAAGCCGGGGAAGGAGAGAGAGAAAGAGAAAGGGGCACAAAGGGGACAGGGCAGGGACGGGATGGGGCTGTCGAGTCAGACCAGAGGACCCGAGAAAGGGAGTTAGATGAGACTGGGGAAATGGGGAGAGACCGGGGACAGGGAGGACCCGAGAAAGGGAGCAGGAGAAAGCCAGCCAGAGGGTTGGGAGAGAGCCGAGGAGGGGAGGACCGGGTGAGAGGACAGAGGGAGGGGGTACAGGACGAGGAGGATGCGGATGGGGGAGGGGAGGGAGAGAGGCAGGTGGGGGGGGGGCTTACGTGGAGAGGCTGGGAGGGCCCGAGGAGGCGGGGTGGGAGGTGGGGGGTGGGACTGTGGTGCCAGCTCTGAAAGGGAGGGAGGGGAGACAGAGGAGCAGCCGGGCAAGTGGTCAGCGGTCAGCACGGCTCTCCCGCCTCTCGCTGCCGCCACAGTTCCCGCGGCCCGGCCGGGAGGCTGTACGGGGCATTATGGAGAGTTCGTGCCCAGCCCCCTGCCCCCTCGGTGGGGAGGGGGAGGGGGACGGGAAGTCGCCGGCTCGGGGAGGGCGGGGGAGGGGGAGGGAAATGATGGCACCGACCAGACACCAAGAAACCGGACCTGCAGCAGCATCTCCCCATGCAGCTCTGAACCACAGCGGCGGCTGCGACAGAGGTGGGGGGAAGCGGAGAAAGAGGGAGGGGGAGGCCCTTAAAGAGACAGCCGCTGCGGCAGGCACAGGGGCCTGCCTGGGAGGGTCGGCCTGGGAGGGCCAGGGGAGGGTCGTCTCTCCTCTTGGGGAGGGAGGTGGCCTGGGGCTCCTTGGCCAGCTGGGAGGAGGCCCTGGGCCCCCAGATGGGCCTGACCCCGTTTCCCACCAGTACTTTGCAAATGCCTGCCATTTCCTCCTCTGCCGAGGCATCTCAACATGTGCCCCTCAGCGGCCTTGGGGTCCCAGCTTAGGGGCACCCACCCCGGCAGAGAGAAAGAGGATTCCCTGGGGGGGGGAGCGGGAGAAGTTGGTGCATCTTGCTGTCTCTGAAGGATGAGTTTAAGGAACAGATGGGAATAAAAACACCTCAACACAGTATCCTTTGGGCTCAGAGACCCCCACGTCCCTCACCCCAATGGGAGGGAGGGAAACTCTGAGGTATATATACATGAGGTGCCTCTGGTCCCAACGCCGCCGCAAGACTGTCCTATGATCTCCTCTAACTATTGTAACAGCACTGAGGTAACGACATGTGTCCCCTTTTTACAGGTCAAGAAATGGTCCTGAGGCCTTCAGTGACCCTCCCCAAGGTCACATAATTCAGAAAACGCGAGAGACCACTCATACTAGGCGGCAGGGTTTGAAGAGGGTGGGGAAGTGCTGCTTCTCTGAAAACCCACTTCAAGCCCGATGACGCCCCTGCCCGTGTCCTTCAGGCCTCCCCTAAGCCCTGGTCACTCTCTTTTTCTTCAGGTTTATTATGCTCCTGGCTCCCCTTCCTCTGCAACTTCACAGCCCAGTTTCCATGTGGGAAAGGACCCTGGGGATTGGCTGATTCAAGCCCCTCATTCCACTGCAAGGAAACCAAGGCCCAGTGACTTGACCAGAGTCCCACTGCAGGTCAGAAGCCCCACCAGAACCACACTGGCCTCTGAGCTGCTTCTCACCCTTTCATGCTGCCTCCCTGGAATTTGGCCTTCTCGTCCTGAAACCAACTGCCCTGTAGACTTCTGCATGACGTGGGGCCCTGCTACCCAAACCATACTTTGGTTTTCAAGCCTGTCTTAAGATACGCCTCAATAGTAACGCTACGATTTGCCTTTGCCTGTCCAAAGCCCATGCCATCACCTCCCCAAAGGACTGGGATTTGCAATTTTGTGCTGCCCTCTAGTGTCGTACTGCGGGAACAGACTCTGGCCTTAGGCAGCAAGAGTGAGGGACAATTTTAGAGACAATAGTGGACCTAGCTTCCTGACCTCAGCGCTTCACTTAAGGGGAAAAGGGACCCAACTTCCTGAGTGTTTACTATGTGCTGGGGACGGGGTACGGTGGTTTATCTCATTCTTATTTAATCTTCCCAGATGGTAGTATCTTTGTTTTATAGACAGGAACCTGAGGCTTAGAGATTCAAAAAAAAAAAAATAGACAAAAAACCTGCCCAAGATAACCTAGCTATGAGAATTGGCAAAGCTGGCTTTCAAACCCATGTTTGCATAGCTCCAGAGCCAAAGGTGAGCAAGGCCGCAGGGCGGTGCTGAGCTGTGGGGAGGGCCACAGACCTGGTGAAGGAGCTGTGGCTTCATTTTGGATAGTGGGCATTAAAGCAGATAGAGATGGGTTTTTTGTCTTCCAGACACCCAAGTAAGTTCTGCCTTCTGCCGGCTCCCTCTCCTCCCTAAGGTTCACAGTTATGTTACTAATCGTTGTCAAATAGGCCATAGATTTGCAGCACAAGGGCCCAGGCCAGTCCATAAACATGTTTCGTTTGGCCAGTATGGTGTTGCCAGTATAGTATTTTCTTAAATTCTAAGTTATGTGTCAGTGTTTAAAAATTAGATTTCACATAAAAGCTCAACTTCTTTTAAGAAAAAAATCAGAAGGTCAGACAACATTGGGCCCACACTCTTAACTCCATGATGTCTGGCTGGAGCCGAGCAGCTGCTGCCCCCACTGGATGGCATGAAAGTAGTCTTCCAGCTCACACAGTCCCCACAGAGCCAACATCTCTTGTGTCACTTGCGGGAGTTTGCAACCCCTATTTTATTTTATTTTATTTTGGCCACATGGCTTGTGGGATCTTAGTTCTCCGACCAGGGATTGAACCCGGGCCCCTGGCAGTGAGAGCACGGAGTCCTAACCGCTGGACTGCCAAGGAATTCCCTACCCCTATTCTACAGACGTGAATTCACCTGACCCTCACACAACATCTCCACGAAGAATGGAAGGTGAGTATTCTTATTAAACCCATGGGGTTTACATGGGGGCTCTGAAGTTCAGAGAGGTTAAATGACTTGCAAGAGATCCCACAGCCAGTGTCTTTTGATTCTATATCTCCCACCCACCCACGCTCACATACACACATAGTCTGCTTCTGCTCTTATCACTAGCTCTTCCTGAAAGTAGGAGATCAACTCCACCAGCCCTGGCCCCAGGAAGGATGCCCTCACCCTGTCCTCTTACTTGGATGCCACCAGAACGGCCTCTGGTCTCTCCATCCGCAGGTTGGAGTGATTCTGCAGACCCCAGCAGAGGAGAGCAAAGCTCAGTGGGAAGAAGATGCAGCCCAGTACAAAGAGCAGGGTCATGCCTGTCTGGGGTAGAGAAGGTGAGAAAAGATGGCTGTGAGAACACCTCAACACAGTGTCCCTCAGACCCTCCCTTCACCCCAAAAACTCAAGGCCTATGGGATCCATCTTTCATAACTATCAAAAGCCATCAGGCGTAGCTCTTCCCCAATCTCTTCGAGATCCTTAATGCACTTTAAATATGCCTCATCCAGAGCAATTGGACATCCTAATTTTTGGTTATCAATCCATTTCCTACACTTTTATTCATTTCCTCTGTAATTCCTGAAGCTGGCCTACACCTCCCAGTCCATCTCACACCTTAAAATTCCCTCTTTCTCTTTCAGCTCTTAAGTATGTGCCTGCTCTTTCTTAACTCACCCCATCCCATCCTCTGTCCCCCCACCCCAAGCTCTTTGTGTCACCTCTCCCCTCTCCTAGGTCCTCACCTCGGAGGGGCAAGGTGGAGGCTAGAGAGGGAGGCTGGTGGTTCTCATCAGTGCCCAGAACTCAGAAAAAAAGGAAGGAGGGGTGTTCAAATTGTAAAGATAACTGAAATTTTAAAAATAATATTTCTTTAAAAAGAAAAAGAAAACTCAAGGCATTATCCCATTAAAGAAACAAACAAAACATGGGAAAACCTTTGAAAACATATATATTTACATATATGTTATTTTTGTCTGGAAAAGCCTCCCCTCCCATCCACTCCAGGGAGGGGAGGTGTGAAGAAAGCCCAGGAGAGATGTAGGGAGTCAGGGCCTGCCATCCTGCACCCCTTAAGCAGCTTTGAGGGCACCTTCTCAGGGTACAAGGAAAGCGTCAAACTGCAAGGGCATGAGGCGGAGGCAGCTCTACAGAGGCAGTTGGAGGGGGCAGGAACATCACCTTCCTATTGGTGGAATGGTGGACGGTTTGGAATATGCCGTCTTCCCATTGGCCCACTTCTTGACAACATGTGCTCTATCATATGCTTCCTGGAGAGTGCCTGCTGGGGTGGGGGGCGGGGGGGGCATTGGGGGGGTAACCTTCTAACACAGAATTGACTAATTAGCTTTCGTTGATGGCTTGAAGCACAGCTAGGATTCAGGGGTGGAGCTGAAAGAGGGGACCGGATGAGGAGGTGGGGTAAATGAGAGCAGCCTAAGCAGTCATTGCTTTAAAAGGCAGTACAGGGTAATAGTTAAGATGGCAGTTCCTAGGGTGGGACCATCTGGACTTCAAATTCAGACTCCACGGATAATAAAAGAAACATACTGTATGGCTCCATTTGGACGACGTTCAAAACAGGCAAAATATCTCCTGTGAAAAATCGGAACAGCATTTAACTTGGGGGAGGTATTGACGGAGAGGACACCCCAGGGAGCCTTCTGAGGGGTTGGGAATGCCCTTATATGGATCGTGGGCATTTACACAGGTACGCATCCTCAAGGCATACTCTTCTAATGTGTGGAAGTGGGGAGTCTTAACCACTGGACCGCTAGGGGATGCCCTGGAATTTTTAAAATGCTAAACCATCTTAGGCTCTTCCATTCCCTGAGCGATAGTTGGCCAGTCTCTGTGGGCCTCAATTCTTTCATCTGTGAAGTTGGGATAATAATAATGCCAGCTCATTAAATGCTAACTATATAGCATTTACTATGGGCCAGACACTGATACGAGTGCTTAAAAATATCAAGTCATTTCCTCACAACAACTTTGTTAATGGGGATTATTATTGTACCCATTTTACAGATGAGAAAACAGAGGCACGGAGAGGTTTGGTACCTTGTCCAAGGTTACACAGTCAGGGAGTTAATGAGGTGGGATTTTTTTCAACCCTATTTTCTGACTGTATTGGTCTCTCTAATATTAAGCAGATATAGAAAACTCGTAAACTCATTTCCTAAAGAAACTGAATGGTTAAGGAAAAAAAAGAAACAAAACATTACTGACTACAATTTAGACACGTCAGTGACATTTTCAGAGCTTATCTCTGTTAACTGTTTTACTTGTTTCCTCCATTTTCTCCCCTCTGGATAGGCCTTTGAAAATTAAATTCAAGGTTAAATCAAGAGCGAGATAAGACTGTTGAAGATGAGGACTCTGGTTGCCTAACCGGTATCATCCTTATCACCTTCTTTATTTTGGTGGAGACTGAAATGTGCCTACTTAAAAAACTATATTTCCCAGCCTCCCTGGTAGTTAGAGGTCTGGCCAATGTGATGTAAGCCGAAGACTTTATGTGGGGTTATGAGGAAAGCACCTTTTTAAAAGGCAGACAATGCAGTCAGAAAGAAAGAACTATAGGCAGCCCTTAAACATGTGAAAAGATACTGAACTGAGGTTTGAAACTAGGCAGCCTGACTGGAGTCTGCCCTGTTACCTTCTCTACTCCTGTGTAAGCTCATTTAGAGGATGAAATAGAGATAACATGGATAAACTTCTTCACACAGCGTTCAGGGCCTGTTAGCTGCTATTATCATGAGCACCTGCAGTATACAAGGCACTAAAATACTAATATACTTTCTCTACCTTCTCTCATTTAAGCACCACAACAACCTTACAAATAAGTTCCTCATTTATAGCTGAGAAGACTGAGGATCAGAGAAATTAAATGACTTGTCCTGGGATTGCAGAGTAAATGGCAGAGCTAGGACTCAGACTCCGTCAACATGACTGCTGCCTTTCACATCGGGAGCAGAGGAGGGGAGGAAGAGGGAGGAAGAGGGAGGAATCTAAGAGGGGAGGTCCCTCTGGTGCTGAGGGCCAGTCATTTTCCTCCGTAGCTGTGGCTTACCCTGGAACAGAGAATGAGGAAGGGAAGAGTCCTTGGCCATGAGCTGGTAAAGGTCAGGCCCTAGTTTTACTGGAATCTGGACACTGTCTTCTACATTTCTTTATTTCCTTATCGGGTTCTTCCTGTTCAGAGTAAAATAGTTCGAGGCTGCATGGGCTTGTCTGAGAGATAAATAATGAGGGGAGAAAAGGAAAATTGTGGTTTAGAGGAATGGCTTGCACCATTTTTTTTACAGTGAGCCTCAAGAGAGACTTTTATTTCATGACTCAGCACCGGCAGGCACATGCCAAACTGAACTGAAACTTTCTCAGGATACTTTCTGATCCTGATTATGTGTAGCGCACGCCGTACTATATCATTGTTCCCCTTTATCATTTTTCCTCCCCAAATGCTTATCATGACCCATTAAGCCGATTTCATAATCCACTTATGAGTAACAACCCAAGTTGGAAAAATCTTGGTTAAGAGCAGTATTTCTCAACTCTCAACTTCTTTTTAACTATTGCTCCCCAAGCCTTTTTTAGATATTTTGTTTCCTAATCACCATTTCTCATGAACTTATATACTATATGTCTGTGCTTTGTATATCTAAAAGATATTTTTCACCCGCCGAGAACCAATTTCTGCCCTCTTGGGGGGTGGGGGGTGCTATTTCCCCTGTTGAGAACGCACCGGAGACATCATACCAACTCGTTTTCTGAGCCACCTTTACACACAGCATCCCAACATCCAATGAAATAGTATTAGTCCCATTCTGCAATGAATAAGCTGAGGCTGAGAGGTTATATTAATTCTGAAGATTGAAATGGCTGGTAAATGGATTGGGAATCCAGAGACCTACCAGATCCTAGCTCAGCTGCTTAATTATCTTCTCCAAAGTTTCGTTCCCTCACATGGAAAATGGCGGAATTGGTCCAAAGAAGTGTTCTCTAAACCTCAGGGGTTTTTTCCCCCCTATTTGAGCTAATAATAGGAGACATTTTTACAGCATATACTAGGTGTCAGGCACCAGTCTACCCTTTTCACATACATTAATTAATGTAAGCCTCACAATAACCCAAGAGGGAGATGCTATTATTACTTTCTCTTTCCGGTTGAGGGAATTGAGGCACAGAGAGGTTGTGTGACTTGCCCAAGGTCATACGGGTAGTAAGTAGCAGAGCTGGGATTTGAACTTAATAATATGAGTTCCAGAGTACCTGCTTTTAACCATGTACGTTAAAAGGAAACTTTTTATCAGTAAACAGAAAATAGAAAACCAGTATTATTTGTTGTAAATAGAAGGTAACAAAAAATAAAATGAAAAAAAAACACTTGTTCTTACATTCTCACTAGATATTAGCACGTGCTCAGAATTCTGAGCTGGAGGCCGCCCTCTCTCTCTTTGTTAAAGACAAGAGAAGCATGGATAGAGAGGTGTCAAAGGGCTTCTGGCAGCGCAATGAGACTTTGTCCTGGAATAATCAGAAGCGTTGAAAGGGAATTGGAAAGAGAATGGCTTTCAGAGGTGTGTGTGTGTGTGTGTGTGTGCGCGCCCAGGGGCGCGCGGGCGCAGCGCTTTCTTGCTTAATGGCTGTACCACCTGAAATAAACCCAAAATGGGATGCATTCCACACACCGTGGTCCCTTGTCTGGGCGTTCCAGGAGGGTCTGAACATCCCGCGGAGGAAGGGAGATGCCAGCCAGTTCTGGCGTGTGAGTGCAGCCCCTGGCTACACGCGCCTCTGGAAGGCAGCAGGCAGCGCCCGCGTGGAGACGGGCAGCGTGGGGTGGCGCTGCCCCAGTGCCCGTCCAAGCTCCCACGACTTCGGCCGCCGCTTTCCCGCTCCAGCCTGGCTTCCCAGGTGGGTCTCTCACCCCCAAGTGGACCTCACAGACCTGTCACACAATTCACCCCGGGCCTGGAGTTTACCGTTTCCTGCTCCTTCAGCCTCCGTTAGGTCCAAATGCTATCTTGCGCATCCTCTTTACCTGTGTGCCGTGCCGCCGCGGCCCTGCGGAGGTGTGCAGGTGTGATATCATCGAAGCCTGTGAATAAGTAAACGATAAACAGCCAGAAGTGGCCTGTTTCCCACATGATACCCAGGGAAGGGTCCAATTCCCCCTCCCCGTGCTCTGGGGTGTGTCCTGGACAGTGCGCCAGATCATTTATTATTTAGTGTTAGGTTCCAGGCAAGTTCAGTCGCACCCTTCATCTCTACAATAGAAAAGGCCGCCGAGGGGGCACAACAGGTGAGTTGGAGTGAGAAAACTAAGCGTCCAGACCCTTTTTCTCCCATACGTTGTCTGTGTGACCTTGATCAAGTGTCAGAACCTCTCTGAGCCTCAGCTGAATACACACAAAGTCCCATTGCCTGGACTTAAATCTTAGTTCCGTTACTCATTAGCCAGAAGAATTTGTGCTAGTGATTTAACTCCTCTGCGCCTCAGGCTACTTATCTATAAAATAGGGACAAGAGCAGTACCTCTACATAGGACTGTGGGATGACTGAATGAGATGTATGTGAACACAGTTCCTATGTGGCACATTGTAAGTATTCATTGTGACAGTCATTAATAGTTCTTGTTGTTCTATTTTTTATTTTTTTTTTAATATTTATTTATTTATTTGTCTGCACTGGGTCTTAGTTGCAGCTCATGGGATCTTCATTGTGGCATGTGGGCTCTTTAGCTGCAGCATGCAGGATCTTTAGCTGCAGTATGCAAACTCTTAGTTGTGGCATATGGCATCTAGTTCCCTGACCAGGGATCAAACCCGGACCCCCTGCATTGGGAGAGTGGAGTCAGCCACTGGACCACCAGGGATGTCCCACGTTGTTCTATTTTTTAATGACCCCCGTTCTGTGCCAGCAGCTCTGCATACATTTCCTCTAATCATCACAACGAGCCCTGCCAGTCTCTTATGTAATCCCTACTTTCCAGGTGAAGACTGAGGGTCAGGGAGGTCAACTGACTTGCCCAAGGTCACACAGACACATGGTGGCAGAACTAGAATTCAAACCTAGATCTTGCCTGGTTCTAAAATTCCTTCTCAACTAGGTCCTAATTCATTTCTATCTGTAAAGTGAAAATGATGGTTTCTGCCACTGAGGTCTACTGTTAGGATGAAATAAGATAAAGTCTGTGCACTGATGAAAGAAATTAAAGATGATACAAACAAATGGAGAGATATACCATGTTCTTGGATTGGAAGAGTCAACATTGTGAAAATGACTATACTACCCAAAGCAATCTACAGATTCAATGCAATCCTTATCAAACTACCAATGGCATTTTTCACAGAGCTAGAACAAAAAAATTCACAATTTGTATGGAAACACAAAAGACCCCAAATAGCCAAAGCAATCTTGAGAAAGAAAAACGGAGCCGGGAATCAGGCTCCCTGACTTCAGACTATACTACAAAGCTACAGTAATCAAGACAGTATGGCACTGGCACAAAAACAGAAATATAGATCAATGGAACAAGATAGAAAGACCAGAGATAAAGCCATGCACATATGGTCACCTTATCTTTGATAAGGAGGCAAGAATATACAATAGAGAAAAGACAGCCTTTTCAATAAGTGGTGCTGGGAAAACTGGACAGCTACATGTAAAAGAAGGAAACTAGAACACTCCCTAACACCATACACACAAATAAACTCAAAATGGATTAAAGACCTAAATGTAAGGCCAGACACTATAAAACCCTTAGAGGAAAACATAGGCAGAACACTCTATGACATAAATCACAGCAAGGCCCTTTTTTGACCCACTTCCTAGAGAAATGGAAATAAAAGCAAAAATAAATGGGACCTAATGAAACGTAAAAGCTTTTGCACAGCAAAGGAAACCATAAGACGAAAAGACAACCCTCAGAATGGGAGAAAATATTTGCAAATGAAGCAACTGACAAAGGATTAATCTCCAAAATATACAAGCAGCTCATGCAGCTCAATATCAAAAAAACAAATTACCCAATCCAAAAATGGGCAGAAGACCTAAATAGACATTTCTCCAAAGAAGATATACAGATTGCCAACAAACACATGAAAGGATGCTCAACATCACTAATCATTAGAGAAATGCAAATCAAAACTACAATGAGCTATCGCCTCACACTGGTCAGAATGGCCATATCAAAAAATCTACAAGCCATAAATGCTGGAGAGGGTGCGGAGAAAAGGGAACCCTCTTGCCCTGTTGGTGGGAATGTAAATTGATACAACCACTATGGAGAATAGTACGGAGGTTCCTTAAAAAACTAAAAATAGAACTACCATACGACCCAGCAATCCCACTACTGGGCATGTACCCTGAGAAAACCATAATTCAAAAAGAGTCATGTACCACAATGCTCATTGTAACACTATTTACAATAGCCAGGACAAGGAAGCAACCTAAGTGTCCATCGACAGATGAATGGATAAAGAAGATGTGGCACATATATACAACGGACTATTACTTAGTCATAAAAGGAAATGAAATTGAGTTATTTGCAGTGAAGTAGATGGACCTAGAGTCTGTCATACAGAGTGAAGTAAGTCAGAAAGAGAAAAACAAATACCGTATGCTAACACATATATATGGAATCCAAAAAAAAAAAAAAAAAAGTTCTGAAGAACCTAGGGGCAGGACAGGAATAAAGATGCAGATGTAGAGAATGGACTTGAGGACACAGGGAGGGGGAAGGGGAAGCTGGGATGAAGTGAGAGAGTGGCATGGACATATATATACTACCAAATGTAAAATAGATAGCTAGTGGGAAGCAGCTGCATGGCACAGGGAGATCAGCTCGGTGCTTTGTGACCAACTAGTGGGGTGGGATAGGGAGGGTAAGAGGGAGACGCAAGTGGGAGGAGATATGGGGATACATGTATATGTATAGCTGATTCACTTTGTTATAAAGCAAAAGCTAACACAACATTGTAGAGCAATTATACTCCAATAAAGATGTTTTAAAAAAAAAAGATAAAGTCTGTGAAGAGGCTTCTGCTGATGCTCAGCTCAGCTCAGCTTCTTACTCCCCCGGGGATAAGAAGTAATTATCTAAGCCTAGGCCTTTCATTTTCATAATAAGGAGGCTGGTGAACCCCTCATTGTCTCTGGGAGGCAATATTATCTGATGTCCATAGGAGGGGGTTGAAAGTATCAGATCAAAATCAGAACTGCCAGGTTGCCTTCCCATATGCAAGCCCAGGTCTGCAGAGGTGTCTTTCATCTTCTTGGTTTTCTCTGCGTCTCAGGCCTCCCACCCACCCCATGACGATTAGGACATCATCTGTTACTCTCTTTCCCAGGGGCAGTGTAAAACTACAGGTGAGAATATCTAACATCGCCGGCTTTGAGCTTTAGAAAAAGGGAGATCTTATGGCTATTCAGCTATTGTGAAGTCAGTTTCTCCCTGCCTCCAACAATTGGTGTGATGTGGGTAGAAGTGGGGCCCTGGCAAAGTGGGGCTCATACATCACCCCTCCTACTGGCTTGCCTTGCAGTGAGCAGACCTGGTGCCCTGTCCACCCTCCTGCATAATGTATGCACCCGTGGCAGGAACAGAATACCACCCGTGGTGAGTCTGGCCACTGCAGGCCCTGGACGTGTCCAGAGGTCTTGCCAAGGCTGATGTCTCTCCGTTGGCAGGAGCTGAAGAGAGGGAGGGGCCATGTGTCACCTGAAGCCTTTCCTGGGGCTGAGGTGGGAACTGGTTTCATCTTGGGTCTCAGCATTCTGCGAAGATAGGGGCAGACAACAGGACAGCCCTAAGCACGCAGTCTGACCCAGACTTCGACTCAACAGAGGTGTCACTGGGGACAGCTAGACTCCTGTTTTCTGGGCTTGAATCCCCCTCTGAGAGGGCTGGGGTGGCAGAGAAGGTGCCTGGGACCCTCTCAGTGTGGCTGAAGGGGAGAGGAGAGATTTGGGAACCAGGAACACAGACCTTGGCAATTTCTGTGGCTGCCTCATGGTGTAGAAAATCCCTGGGGCAGCAGCTGTGGCGAGGTACACTGGGGTGGAGAATGTGGACAGAAGCAGGTGTACAGTGCTGCTTTCAGGGGAACATGCCAGAATGCAGAAATCATGGATGAAGTCTGAGGCCTCTGTGGGGGAGGTGTGCTTACCTGAGTGTGCGTGTGCGCGCGCGTGTGCGCGATCTTGTGTACAAGCGTGGGTGTGGAGAACCACACAGGTCAGGAATGAAAGTGGGAGGTAGGAGTGCCTTAAGAGCCAAGGGAACCAGGGGATCTAGAGAACATTACTGCATTGGTTGGATTCTATTCATTCACAGAATCAGTGAGTACTTAGTGGAGGCCCCCTCAAGGCCAGGCTAATTGCTAGGGCTTGGGATATGGAGACGATCTAGACGCAGGCACTTGCGGTCTAATTGAGGAGCCAGGCAGTGAAATGGAGAATTTAACTACCTTGTGAGAAGTGCTAGAGCAGCTGTACGTATATGATGACCAAAGCAGTCACCTCTGCCTAAGGCAGGCAGGTGACTGAGCAAAACTGAGCAGTGGCTCAAAGGACGAGGAAGGTGTTGGTTGGGGTGGAGGCAGTGGGGAGAGATAGGGGAAGGGTGTTCTACGCAGAGGGAACAGCAGTTGTGAAACCCTATGCACTGGTTCAGGAACCTTGAACAGATCCTACGGTGGAAACTTGAATGAGTTGATGGGGCACAAAACGATCTTATCTGTATACATATTATCTGATCCTCTTCCCCCAGTGGAATGTAAGCAACACGAGGGCAGGAAATTTGTCTGCCTTAGTCTCTGCTAGAGTCCCAGAGCCTAGAGCAGTGCTTGACACGCTGTGGGATACATTGTGAATGAATAAACCGAAGATAGGCCCAGGGTGGATGGTGTGGACAGTCAACTAAAGCATTTGGGCTTTATCCTGGAGTCAGTGGCGAGCCCTTTGGCGTGGGGGTGAAAAATTGAAAGACAACAAGATCTGGGCTTCCCTGGTGGCGCAGTAGTTAAGAATCTGCCTGCCCATCCTTCTCAAACTCATCCAAAAAATTGCAGAGGAAGGGGCTTCCCTGGTGGCACAGTGATTGAGAGTCCGCCTGCCGATGCAGGGGACACGGGTTCGTGCCCCGGTCCGGGAGGATCCCACATGCCGCGGAGCGGCTGGGCCCGTGAGCCATGGCCGCTGAGCCTGCGTGTCCGGAGCCTGCGCTCCGCAATGGGAGAGGCCGCGACAGTGAGAGGCCCGCGTACCGCAAGAAAAAGAAAAAAATAATTGCAGAGGAAGAAACACTCCCAAACTCATTCTATGTGAGGCCACCATCACCCCGATACCAAAACCAGACAAAGATACTACAAAAAAAGAAAATTACAGACCAATATCACTGACAAATATAGATGCAAAAATCCTCAACAAAATACTAGCAGACAGAATCCAACAACACAGTAAAAGGATCATACACCATGATCAAGTGGGATTTATCCCAGGGATGCAAGGATTCTTCAATATACGCAAATCAATCAATGTGATACACCATATTAACAAACTGAAGAATAAAAACCATATGATCATCTCAATAGATGCAGAAAAAGCTTTTGACAAAATTCAACACCCATTTATGACAAAAACTCTCCAGAAAGTGGGCATAGAGGGAACCTACCTCAACATAATAAAGGCCATATACGACAAACCCACAGCAAACGTCATTCTCAATGGTGAAAAACTGAAAGCATTTCCTCTAAGATCAGGAACAAGACAAGGATGTCCACTCTCACCACTATTATTCAACATAGTTTTGGAAGTCCTAGCCACGGCAATCAGAGAAGAAAAAGAAATAAAAGGAATACAAATTGGAAAAGAAGAAGTAAAACTGTCACTCTTTGCAGATGACATGATACTATACATAGAGAATCCTAAAAATGTCACCAGAAAACTACTAGAGCTAATCAATGAATTTGGTAAAGTTGCAGGATACAAAATTAATGCACAGAAACCTCTTGCATTCCTATACACTAACAACAAAAGATCAGAAAGAGAAATAAAGGAAACACTCCCATTTACCATTGCAACAAAAAGAATAAAATACCTAGGAATAAACCTACCTAGGGAGACAAAAGAACTGTATGCAGAAAACTATAAGACACTGATGAAAGAAATTAAAGATGATACCAACAGATGGAGAGATATACCATGTTCTTGGATTGGAAGAATTAATATTGTGAAAATGACTATACTACCCAAAGCAATCTACAGATTCAATGCAATCCCTATCAAATTACCAACAGCACTTTTTACAGAACTAGAACAAGAAATTTTAAAATTTGTATGGAGACACAAAAGACCCCGAATAGCCAAAGCAGTCTTGAAGGAAAAAAACAGAGCTGGAGGAATCAGACTCCCTGACTTCAGACTACACTACAAAGCTACAGTAATCAAGACAATATGGTACTGGCACAAAAACAGAAACATAGATCAATGGAACAAGATAGAAAGCCCAGAGATAAACCCACACACCTATGGTCAACTAATCTATGACAAAGGAGGCAAGGATATACAATGGAGAAAAGACAGTCTCTTCAATAAGTGGTGCTGGGAAAACTGTACAGCTACATGTAAAAGAAGGAAATCAGAACACTCCCTAACACCATACATAAAAATAAACTCAAAATGGATTGGAGACCTAGATGTAAGACCGGACACTATAAAACTTTTAGAGGAAAACATAGGAAGAACACTCTTTGACATAAATCGCAGCAAGATCTTTTTTGATCCACCTCCTAGAGTAATGGAAATAAAACCAAAAGTAAACAAATGGGACCTAATGAAACTTAAACGCTTTTGCACAGCAAAGGAAGCCATAAACAAGACGAAAAGACAACCCTCAGAATGGGAGAAAATATTTGCAAACGAATCAACGGACAAAGGATTAATCTCCAAAATATATAAACAACTCATGCAGCTCAATAGTAAAGAAAGAAACAACCCAATCCAAAAATGGGCAGAAGACCTAAATAGACATTTCTCCAAAGAAGACATACAGATGGCCAAGAAGCACATGAAAAGCTGCTCAACATCACTAACTATTAGAGAAATGCAAATCAAAACTACAGTGAGGTATCACCTCACACCAGTTAGAATGGGCATCATCAGAAAATCTACAAACAACAAATGCTGGAGAGGGTGTGGAGAAAAGGGAACCCTCTTGCACTCTTGGTGGGAATGTAAATTGATACAGCCACTATGGAGAACAGTATGGAGGTTCCTTAAAAAACTAAAACTAGAATTACCACATGACTCAGCAATCCCACTACTGGGCATATACCCAGAGAAAACCATAATTCAAAAAGACACACGCACCCCAATGTTCATGGCAGCACTATTTACAATAGCCAGGTCATGGAAGCAGTCTAAATGCCCATCAACAGACGAATGGATAAAGAAGATGTGGTACATGTATACAATGGAATATTACTCAGCCATAAAAAGGAATGAAATTGAGTCATTTGTTGAGACGTGGATGGATCTAGAGACTGTCATACGGAGTGAAGTAAGTCAGAAAGAGAAAAACAAATATCGTATATTAACGCATGTATGTGGAACCTAGAAAAATGGTACAGATGAACCGGTTTGCAGGGCAGAAGTTGAGACACAGATGTAGAGAACAAACGTATGGACACCAAGGGGGGAAAGCCACAGTGGGGGGTGGGGGTGGGGATGGTGGTGTGCTGAATTGGGCGATTGGGATTGACATGTATACACTGATGTGTATAAAATTGATGACTGATAAGAACCTGCTGTATAAAAAAATAAATAAAATAAAATTCAAAAAAAAAAAAAAAAGAATCCGCCTGCCAATGCATGGGACACGGGTTTGAGCCCTGGTCCGGGAAGAACCCACATGCTGCGGAGCAACTAAGCCCGTGAACCACAACTACTGAGCCTGCGCTCTAGAGCCCGCGAGCCACAACTACTGACCCTGGGTGCCACAACTACTGAAGCCTGCGTGTCTAGAGCCCATGCTCCACAACAAGAGAAGCCACCGCAGTGAGAAGCCCGCGCACCGCAACGAAGAGTAGACCCCGCTCACTCCAACCAGAGGAAACCCACGCGCATCAACGAAGACCCAATGCAGCCAAAAATAAATTAATTAAATTAATAAATTTATTTTTTAAAAAAGGAAAAAGGCACAAGATCTGACGTGGGTGGGAGGAAATCACTTTGATAATGATGTGAAGGTTGAAGAGACCAGATGATGGCTCTTAAATTTGGGCACTGTCAATAAAAATGAGTGGGGGGGTCAGGTTGAAAAATTATTGAGGATAATTCTATACAATTAAGAAGTGTCTCTGAGTTTTACAATATCCCTGGGAGGCAGGCGTTTCCCCGTTTTACAGAGGGGAAAATGGACTCAGTGAGGCGCAGTGATTTGGCCGAAGTCACACAGCCAGTGGGCGGTGTAGCCCGGGGGTTCAGGCTTGCTTTTGCAGCGCCGCAGGACCCAGCACACGATGAGGATCCGAGCCAGGCGGGTAGCGGCGGGAACTCTCGCCATTTCTACTCGGTAACTGCCGCAAAGCCCAGCGGACATCGACTAGAAAGAAGAGCGGGCGTCCACAGACTGGAAAAGGGAAACGAGGGGCGCGTAGAAGGAATTTTGGGTCTGAGCGGCCACCGTAGTAGCGGCGCTCTGATCCCCATGACAACAGGGAAAAGCAGCGGGAGGCTTCTGGGCGGTGCAGTAGCTGCGGCCGATTGGAGCAAACAAGGAGCGGAATCCGTGAACTGCCCGCGGCCCCGAGGGCGCAGGTGATGGGGATAGGTCGTTGGAGGGAGCCCGGGGTTTGGGGACAACGGTAGGATGTGGCCAGGGTCGGGCTGGGGCCTGCGAAGGAGGCGCTGCCCCGAGTCCCCATCATCGCTGTCCGGACCAGGGACCGTCGTTGGGCCTCAGTTTCCCCAAACGGGAAATGGGAGGAGGAGAATGGGCATCCCAGGCCAATGGCCCCTCTCAGTGTCTGAGGCCCAGGACTTTCTCTCCTCTGCAGCTCCTGGACTGACTGGCGCTGTCCTGCCCAATGGACGTGAGTCCTACCCCTCTCTGGAGCGGCCCCCTCAGCGCCCTCCACTCACCCTGACTTTGCCTGCCTTGGAGCCTGGACTGGAGAGGGGGTCTTTACCCAACATAGACCCTTCCAGCTCAGGACAAGAGCTGTGAGACAGAAAGAGAGTTGCAGGGACGGCCTTCCCATGGAAGGGCACATCCCACTCTGGCAAGATGAGGAGCTAGCCAAGCAACAGAGAAGAAAAGGCATCCCAGGCAGAAGGAACAGCATGGGCAGAGAGGTGGGCGTGAGGGAGAGGCCAGGGCATTTGGGGAACTGCTAGGACTTCAGTATGGCTGGAGTGTAATGGGGGAGAGGGAGAGGTAGGCAGGGCCAGATTGAGGCCTTTGTCGCTGAGATAAGAAGTTTGGACTGAGTCGGTAGGAGCCATTGATGGACCGCAAGGGAGGGAGGGATACGCAGGACAGCTGGTGTGGAAAGGGTCACAACTGCAGGTTGCAAGACAGTTAGAGGCCAGTACTGTGGGCTGAGGGATGGTAAAGTAGTGCCGTGGAAGCAGAGACAATAGATCTGTTTGGAGAGGCATTCTGAAAGGAAAGGCAATAAATCTTGGAAAAGTCTAGAATGACCAACAGGTCCTCGATGGTGCTGAAATGGGGATGACAAGAGAAAAGGCAGGTTTGGGGACAAGACAGTGTAGTCCTATTCACTCTCTCCCCACCACCTGGTGGCTGTTCCTCCCCTTTTCCCAGCCACCTCCCGTGTCCCTCCTGGTATTTCTGTGTCCCTGCAGCCCCTCCACATCTCCTCATCACCCCTTCCTCCTGTGCTGTCCAGGCCTCCTCTAGCCCGTGGAATCCAACCCCGGCTCCCGCCAGCAGCCCCTCCCTGCTGCTCCCCATCCCTGCCATTGTCGTCCTCGCTGTGGGCATCTATTTGTTGCTGCTGGGCCTAGTGCTGCTGACTAGGCACTGCCTGCTGGTGAGGGGCCTGGTGGGGGCTGAAGGGTGGGCCTGGGGGAGGAGGAACCTGGTCAATTTTTCCCCTCATTTGTAGGCCCTTACCCTGAGACACCTTTGCCATTTAGTCCCCGCATCTGTCCCTTTCGTGGGACCAGGAGATCCTCTTCTCGTCCTCAGCTGAACCTTCTGCTGCCCCTCTCCCCAAAACTGAGTCTTGGCTGTACCTCCCTACCTGCTGCCTGGCCCAGAGCTTGAGCCCTGCCTTCTCTTAGGCCCAGGGCTGCTGCACAGACTGCAGCTCCCCCTGCAGGAAGCAAGGCGCCTCCAAGCCCCAAGACTGTTGCTGGACCTGCGCAGAAGCCTGTGACTTTCCTCTGCCCAGCCCAGCCCACTACCTGGATGCCTGCTGCCCCCAGCCCGCCGAATCTGTGAGTTCTCGTTCTGGCCCGTGAGTCCTGATCTTGGTACTCTCTGTGCATTATTATTATTTTTTTTTCGGTACGCGGGCCTCTCACTGCCGTGGCTTCTACTATTGCGGAGCACAGGCTCCGCACGCGCAGGCTTAGCCGCCATGGCTCACGGCCCCAGCCGCTCCGCGGCATGCGGGATCCTCCGGACCGGGGCACGAACCCGCGTCCCCTGCATCGGCAGGCGGACTCTCAATCACTGCACCACCAGGAAAGCCCTGCATTCATTTTTTGGTTCAACAAAATTTATTACTGAGTACCTATTCTAGGCCAGGCACAGTTCCAGGTACTGGGTCAGGTGGAGACAGCCAAAAACAACATATCAGATATTTTCTGGTAATGAAAGCTACTTCGAGAAAGGAAAATAGGGCAGCATCTGGAGAAAGGTAATGTATGTAACATGTAGGGCACATTTCTACTTCTGAAAATGGTAGTTAAAAGAAAAGACAGCCCCTCACAGAGCTCCTTCTGTTTGCAGAGTAAATACGATGTTCTAGATACTGTGCTACCTGATTAACAACCCCGAGAGCTGGATATTTTTAAAAACCTATCTATATGTATTTTTTTTAATTACAAAGTGTGCATGTAGAAATACATAGAAAGTACAAGTCACTTTATAAACTAGCTCTCTAACCAAGGTTGCTACATTTGGTGTATGTCCCTCATATACTAATACACATACAGTACTATCACTGTTGTATTTTACTATTGGTAAAAATGTAGTCATACCACATATACCACACAGACTATTTCCTCACATCTGCCACTTGCCCTTTTTAACGTGGCATCACACCTTGGTTACCTATCCATGTTTTTATCCTCCTTTTGCAGGGGAATAAATTGGCTCAGGGAAATTTAATCACGTTTCCAGCATTCCACAGTAGAGTCTTGCACAGCAAATTGCTCCTTCATGTGTTGAAACAGAACCCTCAGGGAGAAGCCTGGCTCACAGAGGACAGGCCAATTTTGCATTTGTGGCTTTAAAGCCACATGTTAAGTGTAATTGACCACCTTCCTAGGCTATGATGATTTTGGGCTCAGAGATGTAGACAGCAAAGCTCCTGCCCTTGAAGTGGGGACCTTCCCCAGGGAGGGAAGAGTGAGGGGAAAAGACCAAGCAAATTCGTAACTTGGGCAGACTGCAGTTGCAAATCCCTGCAAGATGTTTTGAGTTTCAAAATAAATTATGGGGCAAGGAGTTCTCCTCTTTCAGGTAATCTGCATCTGGTTTCCCAGGGATAGCCTGGAGATGGGGCCCAGGGCTGGGGCTAGGGGGACAAAGGGGCAAAAGGAGAAGACCCTGGGTCCTCAAACCTCCTATTCTATAAGAAATGCTCAATTGCACAATGATTTCTGGCCCCCTCTCCTGGGGACACCACTCCCTTCACCTTCTGTCCGCGGGGAGGGAAGAGTCAGAGGCCTCTCTTCCTCCTTGAAAGTGAGGTGCGCTGTCAGGAGGGACTGGCTCCTCCCACTGCCGCCTCCAGGGCTGCAGGGCGTCCAAGCTGGAGACCTCAGGTCCTGATCCTACCCGGCTTCTGCCAGAGCCAGGAAGGATTCTAGAATGACGAATGGCCATTCTTTCCTTGAGCTGTCTTTCCACAAGGCACAGTAAGGCCTCTGTGTTCTTCAGTTTCCTTATAGTAACAATAGCCACCACAAATACTCCAAAGCTCTTGGCTTCTTCACAGCTGTAGAAACTGAGGCTTACAGAGGCCTAAAGCCTGGGTGGAGACACAAACCCAGGCTTCTCTTTCTCTCAGGGAGAAACCTGCCTATGTTACTTCTTTCACAGGTATGTCATGAGGACCTAATTCATTCATTCATTTATTTATTCACTTATGGAAGATTTATGGAGTCACTGTTGAGGCACTGTGCTGAGCCTTGGGGGCGCAGTGGAAACAAGGTAGACACGGCCACCACGGGGCTTACATTCCCGCAAAGGACAGAGAAATAAGTAGGCAATGTGAGAAGTTGCCTCACATTCTGAATCGAGGGTGAGAAATGATGCAATCCAGGGCAGTGGTTGGTTCTCAGCCCCTTGTGTGATCAGAAGCTGGAACGAGGCTTAAATGGGAAGCCAGGCATCCAGGCCCCATGCCCAGCAGATCTGGAATGGGATCAGAATTTGCGAATCTTTAACAAGTTCTTACACGACTGACACATACCACCAGGGTTAAGAGCTATTGCTGAGGGAAAAGCGCTGTGACAGAGGAGCTCCCTTTTGCTGAGAGCTCCCTCCCTACCAGGCACCATGCTTCGTGCCTTCCACTGATTCCCCACAGTGACCCTGTGAAGTAGGTGTTATATTTAAAATATATTTCAGAGATGAGGAAACTGAGGCACAAATCATGAATTAGCCACACCTGGGCCTGAACTAGATTCAAACCCTGAGCTCCAAACAGTAACGATGGCTGGCCTTCACAACTTCAAAGTGAAAGAAATCAGAGTGAAAAACTACAGGCCTAAAGAAACACAGGGCTTAACAGTCATGTGGAGCCCTTGTTTAATGTACTTAAAAAGCAGATTCCTTCCAGAAGCCACAAGGCTGCCTGTGAGAGTCGAGATATCCATTAGCTAGTTATTAACAACTAGAGCCAAACCCTTCCTGGGGGCAGAGCCAAAAAATGCTTTTAATACCCTCTTCTCTGAAGCGAGAGCAGTGGGACCTCTCTCAGCCCCCAATTCTGCGCACAGAATGACGGTGCAAGTCCTCCAAAAACCCACAGAGTTGACTTCAGCCCAGACTGGGACTCCCCAGAGACACCCCAAACCACACCCCCATCAAACACAAGGAAGCCACCTCGCTCTCTCCCCTCCACCATGATATACTTCTACCTCTTTCTAGAGAGACAATTCTTTTAGCAGGAGCAGATGCCCTCCCCTCACCGGAGCCCCTGGTGATATCTGATCTCACCAGTCATCGGACACTGCACCCCGAAACCTCAGCTCTTCTAAAGGTCATTCCCCTATTCCTGGCTTGGCCCGGTGTCTGATTGAGCTGTGCAACTGTGACTGTCACTAACTCTGCCTTAGGCCTCAAGGAGCCAGCCTTGCCACACATCCTGGGTGGGTCCTATTCCAGCCACTTGGCCTGACTCCAGTCCCTGCCTGCAGCGGTGACAGATCATCCGTGTCCCAGGGCAGAAGAGGAGTGGGTCGGAGTGGACCGGTTCTCCCTTCCTAAGGACTTGCTGTTCCTATTCCCCAAGAGGCAGACCTTCTGTCTCCCCTGGGAGATGAGAAGCCCTCTTCTTCCTTCTTTGCCTAAAGAGGGAAAAATGATATGCTTTGATTGATCCATTCATTCAACATTCATCTGTATCTCAGACACCTGCTGAGCGTGAGTCCCCTGGTAGCTCAGTGAAGACGGGAGATGAACTGTCCCTGCCTTAGCAGACCCTGAAAGAAGCTGCTATTCATGCCCCTGGGAAGCAGTTGGTCAGGGGGCATCTCAGGACTGGGAGCAGGCAGGCCCAGACCCATCCCAGCCCCACTCCTTCGTTGTATTCCTTTGCACGATCACTCCCCTCTCTGAACCTCCGTTTCCTCTTTTGTAAAGAGGCCCTCTACTCAAGGTTCTGATAAATAAAAGAGATGTAACTCCTTTTAAACATTAAAAAATTAAATCTGCAAATTACCATTTTTAAGGAAAACTAGATTTTAAAAATCATTCATGAACATAGTCTGTGCCTGGCACAGAGTAGGTGCTCAGAAATAGAAGATGAATGAGATCCAGCTTCGTCTCAGGCCAAGGAAGAAATCCACAAAACCAACAAGTTGTTTTCATCATAGACAGTGTGTGTGTGCTTTCCCAGTCTAACGACTTTGAATTGCATGTTATAAGAGAAACATCTCTGAGCTGAACATTGTGACCTAAGCGTGGGTCCAGGGCCAGCTGTCCTCTGGTCCTCAGTCTCCTCATCCATAAGATGGGAAGAAAGAACGGACCCCCCACCGCCCACCGAATGATTTCTTCCAGCTCCTGAACCCAGCTGTTAGGAACATTGCCTCCTTGCTGATTTCTCAACAGCAGAAAGAATTGATTTGTTCCCAAGAATGGTGAATGGCACCCTCTGATCCACTGGGCAAATGGGACTTTGCAGGCCACTCTGTTCCCTTCTCCCCTGAGAAGGAAACAGCTTCAGGCTCTGGTCCCCCTTCCTCCTGCCCAACTCCCTCACCCCGTTCTCCTCTCCCTCAGGATTGGGCCCCTCGCTGCCCTCGCTGCTGCCCGCTCTGTGACTGTGCCTGTGCGTGCCAGCTTCCTGACTGCCAGAGCCTCAACTGTCTCTGCTTTGAGATCAAGCTCCGATGACAAGACGCAGGGTCCCTGCCCTTTGGGGAGCGGCCAGCTCCCAGGGCCCACAGGCCCTGTACCCTGAGGGGCCTCAGGACACTTTTCTCCAGGCTATTGGAACCACAAATGGACTACCCAGCTCACCAGCCTGGCAACCAGCAGTGGAGAGCCTGCCTCCCTGCAGAGTGGGACTCAAGGAGCCCTCCGCCAGCTGCATGGCGGCCCCTTTGGAGGGCCAGAAGAGAGAGTGGCTGGTGCTCTGCCAGGTGCCCCTGCCCTCCTCTCCCCCTCCCCAAGTAAATGATCGTATTTGAAGGTGAGGGTGGGGGACACTGCTCACCACAGTGAGCATTATGGGACAAACTTGGGCCTTGAATATCAGGGTGTAGGGGTACCCCAGGCACACCCTGTCCATGGACTCTTGGTTATTCTGAGGTGTGAGTGTAGTGCCTGCATCTGCTCTCCCTCTAAAGAAACAGGCTCCGGAGAATCACAGCAGCCAGCGAGAGGCCCGGAGTCAGGGGAGCAGAGGAGACAGGGAAGACCACGGATCTGAGTCCCCTACCCTCCTTTCCTCCGCGCAGATCCCTGTCCAAAGATTTCTCCTGACAACCTTTTGAGGGCATCAGTCTGGATTTCCAAGGAAGAAATTTCCTCTGAAGTACTGGTGAGTGGACAGGGGACCCTCCCCCCACCCCCAAAGAGGCAGGCCCACAGCTTCCTCCCCATCCTTCACTTTAGGCCCCCAGCTGGCATGAATGTCAGGAGCTTCAGGTTTCCCTAAATATAGATCCCCTGCCAGGGGATCTGTGGTGAGGAAAGGGCAAGGGTCACCGGAGAAGGTCGGGGACATTGGTTGGGGGTAGGGCAGGAGCTGCCTTATAACCCAGCCCGGGTGTGGCCTGACTCACTCGCTGCTGACCAGGCTCTGCCCGCTCCTTCGGCCTCCTCCTCGCAGGTGGGCGCCAGCAGGACGGAGCGGGGGTGGGGCTGGGCTGAAGGCGTCGGGATTAAGAGGGGAGACCTGGCGGGTAGGATGGGGAGGCTAGAAAAATATCTGGGAGGCTGACAGCGGGCGGACGGATTTTATTTTGGAGAAGGAAGTCAGTGCCAGGGAGAAGTTTCGCAGGGACTCTGGCCCCGCATCCCCAGACTTGCTTGGGCAGAGCAGTAGCCGGCGGGTTTCCGCTGGGTCTGGCTTTCGGGGGGCGGCCCGGGCGGCAGGAGCCAGACCCGCCGGAATGGGGCGCAGATGTCTCCCCGCGGGACACCCGGAACCGCTGCCGCCTCGCCTCCGCCCCTTGCCAACCCCTGCCGTCTCCTCGCGCTCCCCGTGCGTGCCCTCGCCGCCCTCTCTTCCGCCGGGGCTCGCAGTCGCTTGACCTCTGGATTCGGTTACAACGCGACGCACGCTGCCTCAGCGCAGCCGGAAGCTGGGGCTGCCCCGGGTCGCTGGACTGGGCCCCTGGCGGGGGAAGCTGAGCCTCAGTCTTCTCGGGCTGTGCCACCCGCTTTTCTCCGACCCAACCCCCACCGCATCCCCATCTCTGCCGGTGCCCCAAATCGGCTGAGTCACAGCGCCCCAAAGCACGCCAAGCGGGGGGGGGGGAGGAGAAGGGAGAGGGAGGGGAGGGCCCCCGCGACCCGCGGGATGTGGCCCGAGTCACGTCCGAGGGGGACGGGGTGGGGGAAGGGATCGTGTTCTCGCCGCACTGTCCTCGCCCAAGCGCCGCCTCCGGGCTTCGCCTTTTGGGGGGCGGTCTCTCGCACAGTCCCTCGCCTGCAATTGGACGCCGGGGCGCCTCCGGCCCCCTGCAAAGGGAAAATCTCCGCGGAGGGTGGAGCGGTGCCTTTATAAGGCGCGGCACCACCTCCTTCCCGCCCGCCCCCGCGCGCCCCCCCCTCGGCAGCTGAGTAGGCTGCGTTCCCCTTGGAACGCGCCTCAGAACCAGAGTCCCGGTGACGACTGCCGTGTTCGCTCCCTCAGTCCACTCGCCAGCCCGCGGCTCTCCACCGCTGCACCCCACCAGTCCGCCCCTCTCCTGTGCCAGGTGAGCGCCCCTCGCCACGTGCGAAGGTCAGGGAGAGGGTCGTGGGGAAGGATCCGGGATGTAGTGGCGGGTCGGGCGTCCGCGCGGAGCCCCCCCACCCGGGCCCAGCATCTCCCCTCTCCACCACCACCCACACCTGTGCTCCTAGCCCAGACTCCCCAACTCTTCCAGCTTGAGCTCCCGCGGTTTGCTGCGCAGTCCAAGGGCCGCTCCGCGCTGAGTCACGGCAGGGAGGAAGGAAGCAGGGCGAGATGAAGTACCATTTCCCCCTCCCCTTTTCTTGTTAGGACTCTTGGTGCAAGTATTATGGCCCCTTTGCCTCTGCAGGGATCCTAGGAGGCCCCGAGGGGTGGGGGCCAGCTCATATACTGCCTCAGGGTTCCCGAAAGCGGGTGGTTGGTCCCTGTCCTGGGAGACGGGTGCCCCCGCCGAGCAGGGGAAACCCCTCGGCAGCTTCTGATGCCCCATGAACACTTTTCCCTATTTTTCCTTATCGGGTGACCTTGATTCTGAGCCTGGAACAGCTGCAGCCGCAGAGCAGACATGAGCATTTTTCAGGGGAGGGGGTGGGCGCTTGCCTTTCCTCCACATTCTCTCACCCTGTATGACCAGTGAGAGCGACAAACCACCCCTTTCCTCCACCTCGGGCTAGGCTTCCTCTGCGGCCCTTTTCTGGGCTTCTGATGACCCTCCTGCCTTTTTCCTAACACCCTTTTTCTAACAACCTCCCCCCACCGTGGGGGGAGAAGCCTGACCTTGGGGTGTCCTTGAGGCCATGGAGCCTGAGCCAGCCCTGGGATCTCTGCAAGGAACACTCCTGTAACAGTCAGAAGATCTGGGTGCTACGCTCACATCTGGCTCTAGGGTTGCTGTGTGGCTTGAAACACAGACCTTTTCCCTTTTCAGGCTCCTTTCAGATGAGGAGGTTGGGCCTTCTGCCTTCTGCACAACCTCTAATTCTAAAATACTCTGGTTCGGTTTTGCTTCCAGGCAAGGTGACCCCATGGCAGAGCGCAAGCCAGGAGGGTCCGGCTTCCACGTGACTTGCCTGTCCATGGCTCTGGCCTATTCCCTTTACTCCAGATGCCAGTATACAGCCCCACCCTCAGCTGGGCAACACCCAGCAACAGAGTTAGGAAAGGTACAGGAGGCAGGCCTAGTATAGGGAAGTCAGGTGTAGGGGAGAGCTGGGGACAGCAAGTGTCCCTTGCCCTGACCTCCAGGCAAGGGGCCTTGCTTGTTGGGAGACCACGGGAAGACCCTGCTAACTAGCCCTCCCTGGTCTGTCTCCTGCCCAGGAACCAACAGGCACCATGCCCCACCAATACCCAGCACTGACCCCGGAGCAGAAGAAGGAGCTCTCTGACATTGCTCACCGGATCGTGGCTCCGGGCAAGGGCATCCTGGCTGCAGATGAGTCCACCGGTGCGGGCAGGACACAGTGGGAGGAGGGCCCCAGGTTGGGGGTGATAGGCTGATCCCTTTATTCCCATGTGATGCTTCCCTCCAGGGAGCATTGCCAAGCGACTGCAGTCCATTGGCACCGAGAACACCGAGGAGAACCGGCGCTTCTACCGCCAACTGCTGCTGACTGCCGACGACCGCGTGAATCCCTGCATTGGGGGCGTCATCCTCTTTCATGAGACGCTCTACCAGAAGACAGATGATGGGCGTCCCTTCCCCCAAGTTATCAAAGCCAAGGGCGGTGTTGTGGGCATCAAGGTGAGGGGGCTAGGCCTCAGGGTGTGAGATGTAAGATGGATCTGGGGGAAAGAAATCCAGAGTAGCAGGCTGGGGGATGAACTTCGGGTCGGAAGCCTGGAGACTTGGGTGGAGTCTGCCCCAGATCACCTCCAAATCGCGTGTAAAAAAGCTAGAGACATATGGGACCTGCTTGGCATTTTTAATCCTTGCAATTGTGAGAGGCAGGTGTTATACTTATTATACAATTGAAAAACTAGACGCTCAAGGCCATGAAGTGTTTTGCTCATAGGGTTAGTAAGTGGTAGGAGCCCCGGCTCTCTGTGTGTGTCCTGCTCTATAGGATCAGATAACGTGCCTATGTGAAACATTTGCAAATCAGGAAAGATACTTGAGAGAGGAAGTAAAGCGGGGACAGGGCGGGGCTACAGAGGAGAAAAGGGCACTAGAGATCACTTCCCTGTCCTGTGTTGTTGCCCCACTCCAACAGGTAGACAAGGGTGTGGTACCCCTGGCAGGAACAAACGGCGAGACAACCACCCAAGGTGAGAACCGTTTAGCTCCCGGCCCTACCCACCAGCCCACCCAGCTCGGTACCCCTCTGGGTGCCCAGGGTGTGTGGGAGCCACGTGCCCTCTCCTCTGCCATGCTTTGATTCCTCCGTCCCCTCTACAGGGCTGGATGGGCTGTCGGAGCGCTGTGCCCAGTACAAGAAGGACGGAGCTGACTTTGCCAAGTGGCGTTGTGTGCTGAAGATAGGGGAACACACCCCCTCCACCCTCGCCATCATGGAAAACGCCAATGTCCTGGCCCGTTATGCCAGCATCTGCCAGCAGGTGGGCCTGTAGGTCCCCAAGAGGCCACTTCCCACCTCTTTCCATTCCAGCATGTCAGCTAGCCTGCCACCCATGTGCCAGGCTACCTACCTTCCCCAAGGCAACTGCCCCGGATCCTCACCACGCACGAGGCTTGGGCCCGTGGAGGGCTCTGCAAGCAGAAGAGCAGAATAGGGGTTGTGCAGGTGGATCTGGGGAGATGGCTGATCTCCTGCAATCGGCCAAGGGCTGTGAAGCCAGGGGTCTCTGTCGTCATGGAGATAAGATCTTGGTCAGTGGCTGTGGAGAGCCGTAGGTGGGGCTCTGGGTTAGGAGGCCTCAAGGCTGCCCTGTCCCTCACCCCACAGAATGGCATTGTGCCCATCGTGGAGCCTGAGATCCTCCCTGATGGGGACCATGACTTGAAACGCTGTCAGTATGTAACCGAGAAGGTAGGTTGCCTGCCTGGGCAGTGAGGTGGGCTAGAGAGCTGGGCTGGGGGCTCCGGGGCTGACCCCCGTACCCCTCCCTGCTTCACCCCACCCCACTTTGGTCCCGCCCTGCCGTAGGTGCTGGCTGCTGTCTACAAGGCTCTGAGTGACCACCACATCTACCTGGAAGGCACCTTGCTGAAGCCCAATATGGTAACCCCAGGCCACGCCTGCACCCATAAATATTCTCACGAGGAGATTGCCATGGCAACTGTCACAGCGCTGCGTCGCACAGTGCCCCCCGCTGTCCCTGGTGAGACCCACACCCTCATCTTGACCTCTGGGAGGTAGACAGACTGTACCCATAAACCTTGTGCCCATGTGCTCTAATTTCCAGGTCAGCTTCTAGGGCCTCCTACCATTCCCCCGGGTCTCTGACTACAGCCCCTACCCCCATTTCACCCCCTTCTTCTACAGGGATCACCTTCCTATCTGGAGGCCAGAGTGAAGAGGAGGCATCCATCAACCTCAGCGCCATCAACAAGTGTCCCCTGCTGAAGCCGTGGGCGCTGACCTTCTCTTACGGCCGAGCCCTGCAGGCCTCTGCCCTGAAGACTTGGGGTGGAAAGAAGGAGAACCTGAAGGCTGCCCAGGAAGAATACGTCAAGCGAGCCCTGGTGAGGATGGGGCAGGAGGTGGGCAGGGTGCTGGGGTGGATGGGATCTGAGAAGGAACCTTCTCACTCTGGCTCCTCTCCCCTTTTAGGCCAACAGCCTTGCCTGCCAAGGAAAGTACACCCCAAGTGGTAAGGCGGGGGCTGCAGCCAGTGAGTCCCTCTTCATCTCTAACCATGCCTACTAAGCGGAGGTGTTCTAAGGCTGCCCCCTCAACACTCCAGGCTCTGCCCCCTCCCACACTCACTCTTGAAGAGAGGGGGCCTCAACCAGGGCTCCAGGCTGCTCTTTCCCGTCACTCTTGCCTCCCTCGTGACATTGATGCCTGGTGTTGTCTGTGTACGCTAACTCCGCCATTTCCAGCCTACTGCCAATAAACAACTATTTAAGGGGGAGTCTGTTGTCCATGTCTGTGGTGTCTAGGGCAGGGGAGGGCTGGGGGAGGTGGCAGAGCCCAGAGGAGAAAGCGCCCTTGCATTATGTTCTTCCTTCTTGAGCAGAAAAATAGGTGAAGGAGGTGGACTAGTTTAATACTTTGTTTAATACTTGCCCAGGGCTTCAAGAGAAGGGCTTGTGAATTTTCTTCCAACCACCCAGTGCTCTGTTCCTTCTACCAGCAGCATCTGATAAGGCTTACAGTGGGGAAGCGCATGTGTAACTGCTGGTCTTAGGAGGCTGCAGCCTCAGCCTCAGTTTTAGGCCCAGAACTCACAGGTGTAGAAGGCCCCTGTCAAAAAAAAAACAGCCACTGACAGAAACTAAGATTTCCTGAATCTATAGACTGTACAACATGATAAGTATTCTACAGGAGTAGGTACTGTTATTCCCAATTTGTCCTTAAGGCGATCTTGCCTCACTGTTTCTTGGTTGAAACAAGATTATTAATGCATGTCTTCTTAATCTGCACTGTTAAGCTTGTTTGTTTTCCCATCTTAAAAGGAGATGGGATTAGAACTGACTTCTTAGACTCTGGGCTGTGGAACCCCTTGAAGAACCTGGAATCCTCTCTGACATCCACTTCAACAACACAGACACACACACACACACAACTGTGGAGCTCAGGTTCCAGGTTAAGAACCGAACCTCTGTGGCTTCTGCATTCCATGAAGCCAGAATGAGGGCCCTGCACTTCCCTATACCGTGCTTTGAACCCTTCTCCGTTCACCCAGGCTGGGGTGTAATAGTAACTATATCAGATCTTTTTGGGTATTAAAGATCTTAGTCATAACCAACGACATAGTCCTGCCACTTCCCAAATTTCATGATGTGGACCATTTCCTGTCTGAGCTCTCCTCTAGAGGGGGAAAAAAAACTTCACCTTTCTGATCTCTGGACCTACTGAATCCCTATAGTCACTGCATAGAAACTTAGTACCTTGTAGGAATTTCAGAACTTAGTCCTTTACCTTTCTCTGCACATTTGCATCTGTTGCCTACATCCAAAACAGAACTGGTGTCTAGTGCCCCTTAAAACTGTGGCCTCACTTCTGTGCCTAGCCTCACTCAGCTCTCTGTGAAACAGTCTGAAGTAAAGCAACTAGAAATTGAGGGTCCATAGAAGATAGCAAAAAGGACATTCCAAAAGGGCTCTGACACCAGGAAGTTTGTTTAAAGACCAATCACTTCCTCTGCGTGCAGCAAGAGACTAGGGAAGCAGAGGACATCAAATGTCAGTTTGGGATGTTTTATAAAGTTTCTAATGACAAAGCGCCAGAAAGAGTAAGTGACAGAAGAAGAAACTAGAACTGAGGACACAGCTTTCCTGGGTTCAGATTTCAACTTTGGGGACTTCCCTGGTGGTGCAGTGGTTAAGAATCCACCTGCCAATGCAGGGGACACGGGTTCGACCCCTGGACCGGGATGATCCCACATGCCGCGGAGCAACTAAGCCCGTGCGCCACAACTGCTGAGGCTGCATGCACCCTAGAGCCCGCGAGCCACAACTCCTGAAGCTGGCGTGCTGTGCTCCACAAGAGAAGCCAGCGCAATAAGTCCGCGCACTGCAATGAAGAGTAGCCCCTGCTCACTGCAACTAGAGAAAGCCCGCAGGCAGCAACGAAGACCCAACACAGCCAAACAAACAAAAACTTCAACTTCGATTCAAACCCAAAGTTCTTAGCTATGCAACCATGAACAAGTTACTTAACCTTTTTAAGCCAGTTTCCTCCTCTAAAAAAAAAGTAAAACTGAGGACAATAAGCAGCTGAGGGGTTTCAAAGGGACCATTCTGGAATCGGGGAGGTCATGTTAACTGAGGTATAGACTTGGTGTGGGGAAGGTGGACTCCTCCACTTCTAATTTCGGAGGTCCTCCACAGCAGAGACTTCTCTGGGGCCCTGGAAAGAGATCCGGACTGGAATTCCTTCACCATTGAACGAATACTTCTGTATGCCAACTGTTCCAGGCCTTGTTCAAAGTAAGCACTGGGGCTGCAAGTATTAACAGGGCAAAGTTCCATCCCTCAGGGATTGTAATGGGGGAGGCCTGCTAAAACAGGTAAACAAAAACGTGTAACTTAAAGTTACAGGGTGGAGTCCCGGCTCAGCTCCAGTTTCCCTCACTGAGATGGGGGGACAGGACTGAGGCTCCCCAACATCCCTCGCAGCGCCAATCGGCTTAGCCCACAATCACTTCCGTCCGCTTGTTGCCGACATCCGGTTCCTTGGGCTCATTTCCATTCCCAGGCTTGAGGGGGTGGGGTAAGGGCGCGGCGTGGGAGGGGGAGTGTGTGTATGACGCCACGTCCGGCACGCGGCGGAACTAGTCTTCCTCTGCTTCCGCGGCGGGGCCGGAAGTGGGAGAGGTGGTGGCGGCGGCCCAAAGCGGAGGGAAGGGGGAAGACAGGGACCCCCGGGAGCCGGAGCCGGAGTTGCCGCGGCGGTAATAGTCTGAGACCCCTCTAGGCCACCGTACCCCGCGCGGGCCCTTTGGGCTCGACGGGAGTTAGCGGGGGTGCTGCCCGGCCTGTGGGACGCTGGGGGCCCGGGAGCCGATGTGAGGAGAGGCGGGAGTGGGGAGGCCGGGCCAGCTCCAGAATCGAGTTGCCCCCGACCCCGACCCGGCGCCCCCTAGGGACACTCTGATCCGCGGGCTTGTCTTCGCCTTTCCCAGGAGACCCCTGTGCGGTGCGGAGGGGGCGGCGGCCCCGGCTCTGACCCGCGCCGGGGGGTGGGCCATGGCGGAGATCAGCGACCTGGACCGGCAGATCGAGCAGCTGCGGCGCTGCGAGCTCATCAAGGAGAGCGAAGTTAAGGCCCTGTGCGCTAAGGCTAGGTGAGTCCTGTGGCTCCGCGGAAGAGAGGCCTGGGGTTCCGGCCTCGGGCAAATCCAGCTGAGAACTTTGGGCCTGGCTCCTCCTGGAAGCTTTCCTGGAGAGGAGCGGAATAGGGCCTCTTCCCTCGAGGAGCAGCCAGCCTGTTGGGGGAAGACAGACCTGGATGAAGTCACTTGAAGTATTAGATGATGTGTTTTCAGTGGAGTTAGTTACAGAAAGTACTTAGGAAGCTCAGGGAAACAACCCTGTCTGTCTGGGGGGGGAACAGAGAACGTTTCTTGGAGGAACTTTGGGATAGACCTCGAAGAATAAGATGATAAAAGGGAGTGTCAGCAAGAACAGGAGTTCAAGGCAGAAAAACTAAAGACTCTGTGGTTTACAGTGTTCTTTTAATTCCAATAACAACCCTAAAAGGTGGATGGAATTGATCCCATCTTACAGGTGAGGACTCTCATATTAAGCAATTAAGGGATGGATCATGAAGCCAGTTCTCCATGTCCTGTCCCTTTTCGGGCCATAATGCAAGACAGTGGAGTTGGATCACTCTCATATTCATTGTGGGAGCCTAGGAAATAGTAGCCAATAAGCCAGAGTAGAATTAAGCAAGGTGTGGAGGGAGGCCCAACTCAGTTCTGTGGCAAGTAGGGTGACGTAGTGATGAAGAACCAGGTTTTGGAATATGATGGCACTAGGTTGGAATCAGCTCTGCCAACTTCCTCGCTGTGTTGGTGATGTTGAGGTCTCTGAGACTCTGTTTCTTCATGTGGGGATAATAGTACTTAATAAGATGGTTGGTGCTTGGGATGTGCTTAGCATAGGCTTTGGTAAAATGTAAGTGCTGGACAAACGTTGGGTGTTACTGAAATTATTTTGTAGGAAGAGGGCAATGCTGATATGGACAGAAGTTATTAGAGAAGGATTATGAGAGAAGGTGGCCTTGAAAGGTGAAAATAATTTGGATGGCTGATGGGGGCAGGCCCAGTGAGGAAGGGCATTCCTAGCAGGGTGAGAATAGGAGTGGAGCCCTGAGATGTGTGGGCAGCGGTGAGGAGACCAGTTACCTGCCTCCTGAGGAACTTTCCATGGCTTCCACCATGCTGGAGAATTGTGGGGAAAGTGCCAGCAGAACCACCCCACATTGATGGAACGACAGGCCCACTGCCAGCCTGGCCTTGTACTGCCAAAGAACTTGTATCCATCTCCTTCCCACAGCCATCCAGTGAGGTTGGAATTATTAGGCCCATTTTACAGAACAGGAAGCTGTGACTCCTTGAAGCCTAGTGATTTGACCAAGGCCACCCAGAGAGAAAGTGGCCGTCGGGCTCTTTGCTTGGCTTTGCCCCACACAAACCTGTAACAGCCGGACAGGTCCTGCATGGATTTGGTGAACAGGCAGGGCCTGCTTTTAAATGCTCATCTGTGGCTCGTCATGTATTCAGTCTTCATTGCTCTTTGCAGCCCTGTGGAATAGGCAGGGCATGGGGTGAGTTTTTCACAGAGAGGACACTGAGCCTCAGAGAAGATAATGTCTTGCCCCTGGTCTCACAGCTGATCGGCGGGGAGCCTGGTTTTGGATCCAGGTCTTTGGCCATACTCCACGCTCACTGACAGCCAGGCAGACAGACATTTAGACTCTGTGAGAGGCAGCAGGGGGCTACTGAGGGGTGGAAGGGTCCTGCCCAGCTCCTAAGATGGAGCTTGGAGGTATTAGGCTCAGGCCTGAGGTGGCCATTGTAATCCCAGGCCCAATCTGGAGGAGGACCAACTCTAGCACCTGGCCATGGCCTCCTGAGGACCCACCAGGGGCCCAGGCTGAGGCTGGTCGTGTCAGGAGCTTTTGCTTGCTCAGATGGTATGGAGGCTCAAAACCTTGGAACTACAGAGGCCTGGGAGCTGAATTTGCTCTTGTGAAAAACATCAGCACATTAGAACGGCCGAGGGTTTTGAATCGGGGGTGGTCTTTGGTAGGAAGTATGGCCTTGTCACCTATAAACAGTGTGACCCTGGTCAAGTCACTCTACATCTCCAAGTCTTTGAAATCCTTACGGAGCCTGCATGAGATTCTTCATATCCAGGGTCAGGGTCTGGCGCTTTGGTCGGCAGTGTTCGTTGTGGAAGTGAAGGTGAGCAGGTGTGAGCCGTGAGAGGGCTGGTGGTGTGCTGCAGGTGACAGAGCTGGGGCCTGGTTCCCACGCTGTGCTGAGGCCTTGCTGGCACTGAGGTAGGTTGCAACCCAGAGTCTGTGGAAGGGGCTGGTATAAAGTCTCAGGAAATTGGGTCCCCGAGGTTCCAATTCAGCCACTCTCCAGCTTTGTGACCTCGATTCTGACCCTTTTTTCTCTAAAGCCTCAGTTCCTTTGTCAGATGAGGATGGAAGGAACCTCCCGAGTCAGTTGGAAAGGTCATTATAAGCAGTCACGTGGCGGATGTTTGGCACAAGACGCAGTACAGGTGGGAGAGCCTTGCTGCTGTTTGGCCCCTTGGGCCACCGCCAGCGCCTCCTGCCACTCCTGGAAACCGAGGCACACCTCCCTGGAGCCACCTTAGTCATACAGAGCACCCTAAGCCCAGGGAACTCCTGGTCTTGTGGGAGGGGACTGGCAGAGAGAGGGCTGAGCAAGTGCCTCCCACGTCAGACTAGCTTGGTAAGGGCCACACTCTGGAGCAGGCTGCCTTGGTTCAGTTTCTGCCTGTGTGACTGGCCGCTTTCTTCATCTGAGCCATAGGAATCATCACAGTGCCTGCCTTCGAGGGTGGTGGTTTGATTACCTGCATCATCTGTGCAGAGCTCTTACTACCGTCCTGGCATGTGGTATGAACTGAAGTGTTCACGGCTGCTGTGATCATCAAGGACAAAATCTAGAAACACGGCACTACTTACTATTAGGTGTCTGTAATGGACAAAGCAATGTCATGTCAAGCTCACTCAGGTAGAAGTTGACTGCACTGCAAGGAGAAAGGGAGGACAAAGTCCTCACTTCCTCTAAATAAATAATAGAAAAGCATCAACAGCGTATCACTTTGAAGGTGCCTCCGACGGCCGGCCTGCCCAGGGCACCAGCCCTATGACTTGGGACAGTCCGGGAGGAGGCCCCTGTGGTGGGGAGAGAAGGGCTGTAAGAGCTCAGCCAAGGGCACGGTCTCTGAGCAGAGGGCCCTGTGGAGAGGAGGAGGAGGACATCTGTTTTCTGGGCGTAAGTGCTGGCTGTGTGAAAGGGAGCAGCATGGAGGGTCAAGGTCGGGAAAGTCCCAGACTCCTTGCAAAGGCTGAACGAGAGCTTGGGCTTTGGCCTGTTGGCAGCAGGGAGCCACACACAGAAGGGTCTCGAGCAGTGGGGCTGTGGTCAGGCTATCCTGGGGAAATTGCACACCTCCGACCTGCCCCCTAGAGGTTCAAGGACAGCCTCATATCCTCCCCTACCCCGCAGAAAAGGTCAGGAATAGGGTTGGGCTGGCTCAGCTTTGGTGACCCTGGTCTTCTCCTGTCTCCAGAGAGATCTTGGTGGAGGAGAGCAACGTGCAGAGGGTGGACTCGCCAGTCACAGTGAGTACCCGCTGTCCCTCCACAGCCTGGCTTGGTCTTTTAGGCACGTGGTCATTCCCGTTAATCTTGTGGGCTCTGAGGTCTACCCCTCATCCCTGAGAGCCCCATCTTCAGGGGAGCTTTGCTAGAAGAATTGACTGTTATGGGCAGGGTCTTTGGAGTCGTTGGAGGGATGCTCTTGACCAGGGCAGAAGAACTCAGTTTGGTGAGTGATGACTCCATGTGTTCCTGTGTGTTATTAGTGACTTTATTCTGGGTGCCTGGTGGGGAGTAGGGAGAGGAGGGGGCCAGGTCCTCTGGGAGCTGCAGGTCTAGCTGGAAAGAATTGGCTCTAGCTCTTGCCCCCAGAATAGTTGGCACTCAGTGCGGGATGGGGGGATTGGAGTAGGAGAGTAGATTCTTGGCCCTGAGAAGCAGAGGCTTAGCCGAGAGAGATAAGGATCTTCTCAAGCAGTGGGTGTTTTGAAGGACAGCCCCTGGTAGCAGAGGCTTTCGGACTGTTGAGTTCCGACCTGCTTTCTCACTTCCAGGTATGCGGTGACATCCATGGACAATTCTATGACCTCAAGGAGCTGTTCAGAGTGAGTGTGGGGAAACAATGGGAAAGGTGACCTGGGGGATGACTGGAAGACCCCTTTAACTGAGAGTGGAAACTTTCGAGTTAGGTGAGTGGAGTGGAGGCCAGAGGCCCCTAGTCAGGTGGGCCCATTGTGAAAGAAGGGCCTCAACTTGACTGGAATTGGGCCACCACAGTGGGTCGGGGACAGTTTAGGACCAAGCAGAACCTTCTTCCTCCCTCCCCAGGTGGGAGGCGACGTCCCTGAGACTAACTACCTCTTCATGGGGGACTTTGTGGATCGTGGTTTCTACAGCGTCGAAACGTTCCTCCTGCTGCTGGCACTTAAGGTGGGACCCCCCGACTTCTGGACCCCAGACCTGGGCCACCTCAGGCCTGACCTGTCTGCATCCTTTCCGCCCTCATCTCCTGCCCATCCACCCCCAACTCTTGAGCTGTGCTGCTGGTGACGGACACATTCTGCTTGGGTGGTCAGAGAAGCTTTCCTTGACTTGGGGACATCTGATTGGGCCCCTGGAGGATGAGGTCAGAGGGACGGCATTGTAGGGGAGGAAATAGAGGCTCATCCAGTTCAGAAAGTGGCAAGGAGTTGAGTTCAGCTGGGTGCATTATCCATTGCGGGAGAGAGGCTGTAAGGGACCAGATGACAGAGTGCTCTGAGTGTCTCGCTAAGGGCTTGGTCTGTACCTGGTGGATGAAGGAGGGGCCATTAGGTTTGTAGTTGATGTGAGGGGGGCAGGAGGTGGGAGAGGATTCAGCTTTGCATCCTCTGGAGGAGGGACCGGGAGTGTGTGAGGTGGATGTAACACAGTTCAGGCAGAGGTGACATGAATCTGGGCCACGGCAGTAGTGATGAGGATGGAGCGGGGCTGGCAGATGTGAGGACATCTAGGAGCACGAGACAGAGCCTCGACCCCAGGCCTGGCATGGTGCCTACCTCCAGGTTCGCTATCCTGACCGCATCACCCTGATCCGGGGCAACCACGAAAGCCGTCAGATCACCCAGGTCTACGGCTTTTATGACGAGTGTCTGCGCAAGTACGGCTCGGTGACCGTGTGGCGCTACTGCACTGAGATCTTTGACTACCTCAGCCTGTCGGCCATCATCGATGGCAAGGTAGGCCCGCCACACAGCTCCCGGGGATGGGAGAGATGGAAGAGGCACCGGGCCTCAGCCTCCCTTCCCACCTGTCTCGCTCTCCCCTGTAGATCTTCTGTGTGCACGGGGGCCTTTCCCCCTCCATCCAGACACTGGACCAGATCCGGACAATTGACCGAAAGCAAGAGGTGCCTCATGACGGGCCCATGTGTGACCTGCTCTGGTCCGACCCTGAAGGTGAGGGCAGGAGCTCTACTCTTAGTTTAGTGGGTGACTCGGGGTCCTGTGGTTAAAGCAGGTGCCTCGAAGGGACAGCCCAAGCCGGTGAGTTTGGGGCAGAGCAGAGCGGGGCTGGTCCTCACTGGCGTCCGTGCTTGACGGCCAACTGGCTGGCACCCTTGAGGAGGAGGAGAGCATGGGGAGCTGGGTGCTTTGAGCTGGGGGATTGGTGGGGATGTATGTCATTGCTCAGGGGCTTGTTGAGGACAAAATCATCGGCTCCCTGAATGTGAAGGGGCTTCTGCAGAGGTCAGACTCCCAGAATGGTAGCCCCCTGAGGACCCCTCACTTTGTGGGCCTCCTCAGCTAGTATGGAGCAGAGCCGGGATGAAAGCCAAGCCTCCTCATCCCCGTCTAGGGCTCTTGTGCTGTAACAGCAGCCTCCACTCCCTCGCTGCCCTGTTACTACCTCCCCGCCGGCTGGGCAGCCCGGGGTCACAGGTGCTGTCCTGGTGTGGTTACTGTCAGCACCTCCTTTCGCTCTTGTGTGTACCTGTTTGGACAGTAAATTACATGGTCACCCTGATGGTGAGGTGGCTCAACTATCAGGAAATTCTTTCTTCTTTGGAGCTTATCTGCTTCAGCATTTGCTGTCCTGCCCCCAGGCTCCCTCAACGCATTCGGGCCCTGTGCTCCTGCTGCACAGGCCTAACTGGGGGAGGGACAGGGCACTCTCCTGCAAAGGGCCGCGGATAGCCACTGATGCCCTGAAGACACCCTCTCGGCATCCCTACCCTCATCTGCCTCAGACACAACAGGCTGGGGCGTGAGCCCCCGTGGGGCTGGCTACCTATTTGGCAGTGACGTGGTGGCCCAGTTCAATGCAGCCAACGACATTGACATGATCTGCCGCGCCCACCAACTGGTGATGGAAGGTTACAAGTGGCACTTCAACGAGACTGTACTCACTGTGTGGTCAGCACCCAACTACTGCTACCGGTGAGCTGCCTGGGCTGGGAGGTTGAGGTGGGGATCTAGGCTGACCCGACCCACTCCTTTAACACTGCTGCCCTCCGACTTCCAGCTGTGGGAATGTGGCAGCCATCTTGGAGCTGGACGAGCATCTCCAGAAAGATTTCATCATCTTTGAGGCCGCTCCCCAAGAGACACGGGGCATCCCCTCCAAAAAGCCCGTGGCTGACTACTTCCTGTGACCCCTCTGGCCCCTGCCCCCTCCAGCCCCTCTGGCCCCTGGACCACTGTGACTCTGCCCTCTTCAGACGAAGGCTGGGGGGCTGTCCCCGGCTATGCTGTCCCCCCAAAAGAGGGCACTTCGCGGGTGAGGACTTTTCTGGAGAGGCTTGGAGCCTTTGCTCCATGTTCCTCCTCCCGTGTCTCCCCACTTGAACCGTGAAGTTTCCAATAATTTTGTTTTTCTTTTTTTTTCTTTTTTTTTGTTTGTTTTTAGATAAAAATTTTGAGAAGAAAAAAAAAAAAGAAAAAAATCTAATAAAAGAAGAAAAATGGTCTTTGGGTTTGTGTCGGAATTGATTGGGGATGAGCAGTGGTGCCAGCGCAGCCTGGTAGACGTCAGGACATTGACTGCCCTGGAACCCCAGTCCTGCCAGCAAGGTGCGGCTCAGGCGTCAACTTGCCCAGAGCCTCCTGGTCCCCATCCAGTGACAGTGACCGCTCCCGAGGGCTTCCTGAGTGCTAGGTAGAGGGGCGGGTTCTCAGGCAGCCCTATTTAATTCTCAGAACATTGAGTGTCAAGACACTGATTCCCCCGTTTTCCTGAAGAGGAAACAGGCCCAGAGTGTTGATTTACACGCACAAGGTCAAGCAGCTGGAAATGACAAGTCTAGACTGGGGCCTGGGTCTCCTCACAGAACCTGTGCTCACACAGCCCACTCCGGGCCGAACACCGTTAGCTCAATGTTTCCAGAACACTGATGTCTTCCGAGTTTTATTAACAAAAGATACTCTAGTCCTGAGAAGAGACCGGCGTGGCTTGCACTGGGGCGAGGGGGTAGAACTTGCCGGGCCCAAGGGTGAGGCTGGGAGGTGGGAGTGCTGGTCCCAGGTCCCATTTGGCCAGGCAGAGCCTCCCTCCATTCACACTGAGGTGAGAGCCGGGAAGGGGAAGCTGGCCCCAGCTGGACTCCCAGCGGCTTAGCCAGAGCTTTGAAGCCAGAGGGGGGTAGGAGTGAAATCAAAGTGTGAAGTGGGGTGGGGGAGGCCCGAGGCAGCCATTTGGCGTGGGGGATGGGGCCAGTGGAAGTGAGGGGGCAACAGGCCTGGGGGAGGGGAACTGGAGGTTTGTGATGGAAGATGGGGAGGGAGGCAGAGGGGCTTAGCAAAGGCTCAGTACATTGGTTTGGAGCCCACATCCAGGTAAGCCCCAGGCCCAGGGTAGGGCAGAGGGAAGGGGCCCCCTTGGAGGAAGTGCGAGGCAAAGGACGCTGGGGGTGCCGCTGCTGGGTATCCTGAGCCTGGTGGCCCGGGCTGCAGCTCCAGGAAGGCAGCTGAGTAGGGGGCTGGGCGCCCAGAGTCTGGAGCCTCAGGGAAGCTGGGGTTCCTGAAGTGCAGAGAGGAATCAGAACAGGGGAGAGGGATCCCCAGCCTGGAAGAGCCCAGCCCTGTGCCCTTGCCCCACTCACCTGGTCGGAAGGTGACCAGGGGCCCCGTGGAAAGCTGCAGGGTGCAGAAGGTAGGCCTCAGCACTGGGGCCACCACAGGGAGGAGCTGGGGCCGGGGCAGCTTCCCCGGGCGCTGGGGCCTGCTCTGGATCTGACTCACGAGCGTCCCCGCCCAGGGTGGAATCACAGGGACCACCCGGTGCATCTGGGGAGACAGAAGGGACAGTGTGGACTAAGGAGGATCAGCATCTCAGGCCTGGCCCCATCACCACTGGGCCTACACTCACCTCCACTCCCATAGGTCGCTGTGGCTACTGGCTCTGGGCCCCGCAGTTTCCTCTTCACACGGGCGTCTCGCTCCCTGGGGAACAGTGATGATGATGATGATGATGATGATGATTGATGATGATGATGATGACGATGATGATAATGGTGATGGTGATGATGGTAATAAGAGCACTTACCAGGTGCCAGGCATTTCACCCAGGGACCCTATCAGGTAGGTGCCACTTTATACCCATTTTACAGAAGAAGAAATGGAAGACCAGAGAATTAAATGACTAGGAAATAGCAGAGCTGGGATTTATTCTCCACTTAACAACTTCTAATGGTTTCCTATTGCATTTAGAATCCGTGGAGACTCCTTCCCAAGCAACAAGGCCAGGGCGTGGTCTGGTCCCAGCTCATGCCACCTTGTTCACTCTGCCCATCTCCACCAGCTGCCTTTCAGCCACACTCTGGAATCCCCGTCTGTCCCCTCTTCACTTGCTTTACTCCTCCTTCTTGTCTCAGTTCAAGCATAACTTCCTCAAAGGAGGCCTCCTGACTTCCCACAGCACCACACGCCCTCCCTGATAACCTTTGTCGAGAGTGATACTGTTACATTAGTTAGGGTGATCCTTGAATGAATATCTATCTCTTCTGCCTGACTCTAAGTGTCTTGAGGGCAAGGGCCAGCTCTGAAGGGGTTAGTTAGAAGCCAGTGTGCTAACGAATGAAACCTTTACAGCCCACCATAACCTGGCTACCCATCACCTCTCTCACTCCACACCCGCCATACCGCAGGCATGCTCCCACCTCAGGGCCCTGGCATGTTCCCAGATATCCACCTGGCTCCCTCCCATACTTCCTCCGAGTCTTTTCTCAAATGTCCGCTTAGTGAGGCATTTCCAGGCCTCTTATCTAATAAATACCTCTCTCCATTCCTTCTGATCCTCGCTTGCTTTCTTTTCTCCTTAGAACTTACCCCTAACATATTATATATTTATTTCTCTTGTCTACTCCGCCCACTAGAGTATCACCAGTTCCATGAGGGCAGGGGCTTTGGTTTGTTCACTGTTGTATCCTCACTGCCTAGAACTGTGCCTGGCACATAAGCTGGTGCTAAATAAGTATTTGTCAAATCAGTGAGTGAATACATGCTTTTACTTACATTGTGTTCCTGGCATCCAGCACAGTGCCTGGCACACAGTGGACGATTAATAAACATTTGATGAATGAATGAGTGAATGAATGAATGAATGATGCCCACCTCTTACAGTTTCTGCCATTCTCCCGGAAGCCCTTGGCAAAGGGGTTGGCTGCGATCTTCAGTTGTGTGATCTGGGGGTGCACATCCAGAGTCAAAACTCCCACAGCCTGGGCAGGGCACGGCCACCCCCTCAAGCAGGGTCACTCACCCGTGGGTTCTGGTAGGCTGTCACGGAGATGAACATGGTCTCGGGGAAGCGGAAGGAGGCAACGCCCCCCCAGTGTTGGCTGCAAAGCTGGGCGGCCCGCACCAGGTGTATGCGGGGCTGATACTTATGCATGGAGTGCAAGATCAGCTGGGAGGGAAGAAACAGGCGTGACCCCCTACCCTGGTCCCACCCCCAACCCTTATCCGGGGGTCCCAGCCTGGGCCTCACGTGGCCATGGGGGTCCAGTGTGCTGTTGGTGAGCTTGACACGATGGAAAGACACAGGCTGCCGCATCCAGTGGGCACCGGTGGCAGGAGAGTCAGGATGAATGTAAACGCGGTCAGGCAGGCGGGGCTCTGCCTTGCCGCTGGGCTCCCAGCGCCGGCCCTGCCAGCGGTAGCGAGCCCCGTCCACTGGAACCACATCCAGAAGAAACAGGTAGCGGGCCTCGGGGTCCAGGCCAGTGACTGATACTCGGCAAGCAGGGAACATGCGCCTGCACAGGGGAAGGGACGGGAGAGGCCTGGAGCTACTCAGTGGCCGGCGGTGGGCACAGCACTCGCAAGAAGGCATAGCCACTGGCTCACGCAGTTGTCACAGAAAATCGAGGGATGCGGAATCAGAACTTAGAGGGCAGGATCTTAGAGCTATAAGCTTGTCTCATCCCATTTTACAGACGAGAAACAGGACCAACGGGGTCAGGTGATCTGACCAGAGTCACACAGCAGGTTAGGAGCAGAGTCCGGACTCCTGACCCCTGGCCCCTCAAACTCCATTTGCAGAAGCAGGAGTGACACACTTTTCTTCTGGAAATCTTGCCAGGAGCCTTCTGCTCCCCACCCTGGTCTCCTCACTTGATCTCCAGCACCAGAATCTACAGCTGCTGGACAAACTTGCTTCAGAGAAAATAAAAAGGGGACTCACCACGCTAGTGCCTGAGCTCCTGGCCTAGATAAAGACTGCACACTGACCATATCCCTGCCTCCAAGGTGACCCCTGATCCTGGCCAGACTTCCCTGATGCTGGTCAGTGGCTGGCCCTTGACCCCAGTCATAGTCTGAATGCTGACTCTAGGCACAGACTGACCCCTGATCTAGGCCACATACTAACTCATAACCCAGCCCGACCTTCTGCCCCCAGCCCAGACTGACCTAGGACCCTTGCCATAGGTTAGTCCCCAAACCAGCCACAGACTCCACAGACTGACCCTTGACACTTGCCACAGAATGACCCCTGGTCCAGCCACAGAAGAACCCCTGACCCAGGCCACAGTCACACTCTGAACTCAGGCAGAGCTCTAGCCTCCCTAGGAATCCCCACACGTAGCCCCATCACCGGGGACTCTGCCTTTCCCAAGAGACCCCCACCAGGAACACACTGGGTCTTCGGACCCTGGCCCAGACCCCTCACCTCCCAGCTTTGGTGATGATCATCTCTGTTCCCACGGAGTTGAACTCTTTCCACAACTCCCGGTTGTCCAGGCTCAGGCTGACTCCGGGGAGTGGATGAAGGCTCTCTGGGGCTGGAGGGGGCGCCTCAGTGCCCAGGGTTGGGGGCAGCGGGGGTAGAGGTGGGGGAGCGGCCAGAGTTCGGGGAGCAGCCTCAATCCCGGAGAGGAAGCAATCCAGTTTGGGAGCATCCAGATCTGGAGATGGGAGGAGAATGAGCCAGCCGAGGGCCACAGCCTCCACCCCAGTTCCTACCCAGGAGCTGCTCCCACTGCTCACCGGGGTAGCGGTAGCCCTCTGCCAGGGCAGGCGGGAAGCTGGAATCTGCTCCGGGCTGGGGGGCCCCTAGGCGGTAGCCGGTCCCCAGGGAGGGGTACAACTCTCGTGGATGGTACATGGAGTAGTCCTGTCTGGCCTCAGGTCACGCTGCCTAGAGTGCCCCAGTGCTGAGAGATGCCCCCTTTATAGCTCACAGCTCAGCCCCTTCCAGACCCAGGATCACAGCCCCTCCCCTCTTTGGGGCCCTGGAGTTAGGCTGGGGTGGAGACCCCTGGGGCCTGGAAGGGGTCCGAGAGCGGGCCGGATACCTGGGTACCCTCCCCTCCCCCCCAGGCTTCATTAGCCCCGACCCCCTGCCCCCTCATTACATAATTAACTCCTCGGCCTGATTGATCCCCGGGGCTCGACAGGGACGCAGTTTGGCGCTTCCGGCCAGCTGGTCCCCGTTCCCACGGGGGGAGCCCCGGCTAGGGATAAGCTACTGAGGGGCGGGGCCTGGACCCTGGGATGGAGCCTGGAGTCCTGGGGCAGCCCCTGGCGCCCCAGACTTTTCTGGCAGGTGACCCCCCCCCCCCTTCACTTGGAGGATGAGACTTGGAGGGACGAAGCATGACTGGAGGGAAGGAGCAGGGCTGGAGGGACGCGACCAGAGCTTGTTGTTAATGCGGGGCACCGGGGACCTCGAGGAGTCCGCAGACGAGGCCTGAACTCTGGAGTCCTTCCCAGTTCCCATTCTGAAAAACCTCCAGCCTCGGCCAAGTCTCAAAAGTTTAGAGACGCCGACAGCTCGACGATCTCTGACCGCTGACGCCCGGGTTTCCCAGAAGGTCCCGCGTTGGGGAACCCTCGGAACTACACTTCCCAGCAGGCCCAGGGCCGAGGTTTGGCGCGAAGGAAACAGGCAGGTGCCGCTGGGGCCGCTGGAAGTTGTAGTTGGGACGAGGCGGGGCGGTGAAACCCGCGGAGCAGTTGCCTCTCAGGAGAGCTGCCCCTAGGCGGCGTCAAAACGTTTAGGCTGAGAAGATGCAGATCAGCTGAGGTCAAGGCCTAGCGAGCTAGAGTGGGCGCGGGAATCTCCACCTGCAGTGAGATCCGCCCCCGGTGCTAGAGAAGGTAGCTGAGCCCCAGGAGCGAAGGCTCCCAGCTTTGACCGCCGTGCCTACCACCCCATGTTTCTGGGACTCAAAAGGGAACAGGTCTATAGAGGCAGGCATCTGCATTTAAGTCCCCCCCTTCCCGGATTCCACGTGAGCCTGGGGCTGTCTCCACTCCATGGTTTTATTATGTACAAACGCTACAGAACAAGGGGAGCAGACACGTGTGGGGTAAGAGGTGCCCGGTGGGAGGAGAATTTCACAGGGCTGATGGTGCACTGGGGCCAAGAGAGAAGCACACAGGCCATATCTATAGGGCAGGCGGGGCAGGAAGGGGTTAAAAATGAGATCCAAGCCAGCCAGATCGCAGGGAGGTGCGGGGGTGTCGTCCACCTTGTCCACCTTCTGATCTCCCCCCAAGGTCACAGTGCATGCAATAAAATATATGTACAGGAGCTGGATCCTTCCTCTGCAGAGGCCCTGATGGTCCAGAGCTCCGTTCGGGTGAAAGGAAGCCAGTGGCGCCCCCTGGCGGCCAGACAGGGCTGGAGCCACATGCATCAGGAGCAGGGGTCAGTCCCAGCCATTGTCTTTGATCATGTGGTTGAGTTCAATGATGTACTTCCCCTCTTTGTACTTCTGGCTGCTCTCGAAGGCCTGTTCCTGAAAGGAGGGGAGAGGCTGTCATCCCTGGAGCTAGGGCCTTACCAAAAGGAATAGGGGTTGGGGAGTGGATATGATTGGCCTCATTTTACATATGAAGAAACTGTCAACCAGAGAAACCAAGCCACCTGCCCACAGACACAAAGCTGGTAAATGGCAGGGCCAGGTTTCTCACTAACAGGGGACAGACAGAACTCTCTGAATCCTAGGTACTTTTTAAGTACTAATGTTGGCTCCAACAGAGAGGATATGGAAGGTTCTAGAAGATCCAGGGATGGACTTCCCTGGTGGCACAGTGGTTAAGAATCCGCCCGCCAATGCAGGGGACACGGGTTCGAGCTCTGGTCCAGGAAGATCCCACATGCCACGGAGCAACTAAGCCCGTGTGCCACAACTACTGAGCCTGCGCTCTAGAGCCCGCGAGCCTAGAGCCCTTGCTCCGCAACAAGTGAAGCCACTGCAACGAGAAGCCCACGCACTGCAACAAAGATTAGCCCACCCTCGCCGCAACTAGAGAAAAGCCCATGCACAGCAACGAAGACCCAATGCAGCCAAAAGTTAATTAATCAATTTTAAAAATAATAATAGATAAATAAAAGATCTAGGGATTACAAACTGGTAGCCTGAGGGCCAATTTTGGCCTATACATGTGTTTTGTTTGGCCAACAGAGAGTTTAATAAAAATAACTTTCAAACAGTAAAATACGGGGTAGGCCATGCTCATTCCAGTTTGCCAGACTGACCCCCTCTCCAGATCTATGTTGCCCCTTTTGCAGATCCACAGCATCTGCTTGGCCCTGCAAGCACTTGAGTTTTTGATCTCTGGATCAGGCTACTTCTTTATTTCACTGAGGTCCAGAGAGGCCAAACCACCTGTCCAGGGACACAAAGCAAATCTGTGGCAGGGCCAGGGGTGAACTCAGGTCACGGTTCTGTCTCTGCCTGGGGCATCCACCTCACAGAGGCACCACAGCTCCAAGAGATGCCTGAGGATTCCTGTCACTTGCAGTTTCCCAAGAGCATCTTCTTTTGCTGCATCTAATCTGATCCCCGTAACAATTTTGGGTGCCAGGTGGTGGCTTTATCCTCCACTGCCAGATAAGGAAATGATGCTCAGGGTGGTGAAATCAGACCCTGAACAACAGCAGTGGCAATGAGGGCAGTGGAAAAGGAGGCTCATGGACCCAAGCTCCATGTTGCTGTGGGGTCTTGGGCAACTTCTCTGATCCTCTGAATGGCAACAGAAGCTGGGGGTCAACGGTTTGGAGTTTAAAAAAAAAAGACAAAACGAGGATTCTGGTCCCTATTCTGTTACTTACCAGCTGTGTGACCTTGGGGAAGTTACCTAACATCTCTGGGCCTTCCTTTCTTCTTCTGTAAAGTGGAGATAATAAGAGACTACCTACAGGATTGCTGTAATGAGTGAATGAGATAAGACATGCCAAGTACATAACAGTGCCTGGCACATAAGCATTCAATAAATGGTAATTCTCATTATATATCCTCATCTCTAAAATGGGAATGTTTGTGCCTGTGAGGAGAAGGATGAGTTAAGAGAAAAATTCTAAAAGCCCTTGCAGGATGTGAGAGAAGAGAACATGGTCTGGGGATGAAAAGACAGTTTGACTTGGGTGAACTGGGCCTATACACCCTGAAACACTACCAGAGGACTGCTGTGAGGAGGAAGTGATATGAGGTCAGGTCAAAGGCTACCCTGGGGTCTGAGGTCACTGACTCACATATTTCCAGCCCAAAGTGGTCTTGCAGTTTTCGCAGTGGATGTCAGCAACAGCATGGAGGCCTGTCAGCAGCACCCGCTCCTCGGCTGGCCCGCAGCCCACGTTCACCCTGTGGGGACACGGGGGCAGTCCCAGGGAGGGTCCCCACCATCACAAAGCCCACCTCTAGCTTGTATCCTACTGTGTCTGTCCTTATCATCCAAAAGAAAGGCGATCAAAGCTTCCTGCCCAAACCAGGGGACTCTGAGAGTCTCAGTATGATGCCAGGGGTCACAAGTCACAACAGAGGTCAGGGAAAGAAAGGGAGATTGAATACTCACACAGAGTTGAAGAGGTAGGCACGCCCCTGACTACCCTGGAAGGACTAAAGGGTGGGAGGGACAAAGGAGAGGATGTCAGGGATCTTGATGGGGAGCTGCCAGGCAGCCCCTCTAGCCTCCCAGTCCAGCCCCAGCTGTGACCTGGTTACCTTGGAGATGAGGTCGTCGTGGTTGGCCAGGTGAGCACGGCAGTGGGCACAGCTATACCTCCGGTGACAATCATCCAAGTAGGCCTGAAACGTCTTGGGCTTTGAAATCCGCACCATGGCGGGGGCCGGGGGCAGTGGCCCCACGCGGGGAGCGGCCCACGGGGAGCAGAGGGAGCCCAGTGCCTGCAGCGGAGGGAGTGGGCTGTCAGGACCCGGGCCACACACATGCAGGCATGCCCTGGACCACGGGGACTCTCTCTGTCACACTTGGCTGCTTTCTCCTCTCCCCAGAGCCAGCAGCCTCTCCAGGGGCCAGAGCGATCTGAGTTTTGACTCACTGAGGAGTGCTCAAGTTGCATCAATGGGGAAACTGAGGCTAGGAGGAGCCCAAGATGAGTCACCCACCTACTTTCAGCCTCACCCCCGCTGACCTGGCAACTGAAGCTGGAGGAAGGGGCTCTAGAGTGGATGAGCTGTCAGTTCTTCGTTTAGGGGGAACATGGAGGGGGTTAGGAATTGTATGGTCCTTAAGACCTCAGCTGAACTGCCGGAGGTGGGGACGACTTCACTTGAGGCACAGGGAGTTCACCTGGGGAGAGGATGCCTCACCCTCCTGGAGAAGGCAGGAGGCCTCAGTGAAGGTGGAGGGTCACCTGGGAGGGGACGGGCTCTTACCTGGGGGCGCTGAGGCCTTGTTTATGCCGAGGGGATCTTACCTGCATCGCGGAGCCTTACCTGAGACCCTCGGGCTCACCTGGGGCGCGGGGACGAGGGGCGGGCGCCGGGGGAGGGGGGGAAGGGGGCAGTGCTCGCCGCGGGGGCGCGGGGCGACGCGCAACCCTGACTTTGCGGGCCTCACCTCGCCTGGGCGCGCGGGGGTCCAGTCCGCCGGGGTGGCCTGGCCTGCGAGTGGGGGGCGCTCCTGGTGGGCGCCGTCCCCCCCACCCCGGCCCGGGTTCGCAGCCTCCGCGACTTGTTTACACCGAGACCAGCTGCTGCCGCCGCTGCGGCGGGAGGGGGAGGGGGACAGCCTCTGGTCCCGGCGGCCGCTGTGGCCAATCGGCGTGCAGCATGCAAATGAGGGGGCGCGTCACACAGCGGCCAGCGCAGGCCTGGGCTGCCCTTCCCCCCCCTGCTCCTGGCTCAGGCCGGCCCGGAAATGCGGCTGCGGCCCGAAACCCAGGCGGCCGGCCCCACGGCCGGGGCCTCGTAGCCCCCTTTTCCTCCCGCGGTCCTCGAAGGAACGAGAATCTGAGGTACCTGACCTGACGTAGGGTTAGGAAGGAGATGGTGTCTGGACGCACGACCCCGGTAAATAATAGTCATAATTATCTGCGTTTACCCACCGCCCGTGCCCCACTCTCTTAATCCCCACAGCAATCCTAGGAGGCAGCTTCTGCTATTTTTCCCATTTTACCGGGAAACTGAGGTCCACAGAGGTCTAGCAGCTCTCCAAAGCTTATCCAGCTGATAAGAGGTAAAGCTGAGATTCTCACTTTGGCCCGATTCCATGGTTCTTGCCACAGCATCAGGGCCAGGTTCTTGGATGGGAAGAGCTAAAGGTATCCATTCGTGTTAGAACCCTGGGAGCCAGAGCCTCAGAACAAGCCAATTCCTACTGTTGTGCATCACCTCCTCCTGGCAGTCTCCTGATGTCCTGCCCATCCAGGCTGGGTTAGGTGTCTTTCCCTCTCACCTCTGAACTGGGTTGAAAATGACAATGTCCATTTAAACACGTGCCTGCCATGCTAGGCTTGTCTTGTTCCCTGCACTGGCCCCAGTACCCAGCCTGGCCTATAGTTAATAACTTCTTTGTGAAATATGTGATTCATTAAATGAATAAGGTAGGAGGGCTAACGAGGGTTGAGGAATTCGAGAAGCTTCTGGAGTGGGACACCTGGTAATGGAAGGTTGGAATGGCTGAGGTAGCAGATGGGCCAGCCATGCCCATCCTCTGAAGCCAGGTGATGTGGCTTACAGGGGAAGGCAAGTCTCTTGCTGTGTGCTTGGGGCTCTTAATGTCCTCAGGAGAATGGAACCATTGTCTGTGGCTCTGAAGGGGCAGGGGGCCTTGCAAGGGACATTCCTGAGGAGAGTGGAGGCCAGGTTGGCACAGGGTGTGGCATTACTCTGGGTCTGGAATGTGGTAGAACCAGTGGGTCAGGGTGGTTAGGGCCTCAGACTCTAGCCCTCAGCTGGCCTCTTCTGCCACAAGCTGCCATCTTTGTAGTCAGGATATAACCCCTCACACCTTCCCCGACTCCCCAAGCACAAAGACGTGACTGAAAAGAATACATTTATTGGGGAAGAGAAATAGAGGAGAGGGTGAGCACCTCTGGGTTAGGAGGCCGGGGCAGGTGGTCCATGGTTGTCCAGGTAGCGCCTCAGGGCTGTCGGGTAATCAGTTATGACGCCGGTGGCCCCCAGGCGGAAGGCCACTTCAAAATCTGACTCTTCATTAAGGCACCAAAATACCACCTAGTGGGGAGGGAGGGGCTTGTAGTTTCCCAACAACTTTACCTAGCGGTTCCCCTTGTATCCAGATGCTGGGAGCTCTCCTCCTCTGTGGAGAGCTCCCAGCAGTGCTATGCTGGAGCTGACGGTCACATTTTCACGAATTTTGAAAACTGGTTATTAAATACAGCCATTATTAAGTATTACATTACATAAACATACAATTCAATAAATTATATTAAAAACAAAGGTAATAAATACTCAAAACTCATCACTTCCTAATTATTTTACCACATTTTACTGTTAGCCATGTTCTGGAGGTTATCTACATCTATCGAATGTATAAGACGGAAATAGTATATAAGGGTGTGCTACCACACCACACATCTCTTCCCAACTCTGTTCTGTGAATTCATGTTGGTAGCCTGAAATTGGCCAAGGTGGGGGTATATACAGCAGGGAAATTACCTAATGTTCAAATCAAGGGGTTTCTTTCCCCCTGGGACAGCTGGTAGTGGAATGTTTGCCAGCCTGCCTCCCAGCCTGCCTCCCAGCCTGCCTCCCAGCCTGCCCATATCCTGCTGCTCTACATCTTCCCTGCCTTCTGAGTCCTCTCCTGTGGGCACTGAAGTAGGCTGAGCTGGTATTTGTACCCTGGGCTAAGTCACTGGATGGACATCTCAGTTTCTTAATTTCACAAATGAGAGTGATGGTCTATCCTCCCAGTGTTACGAGGAAGACCGTGGAGCAGGAGGCCTGACCTGAAAGAGCTATGTCATCCCCATGCCTTGCTCACCCCAACATCCAATCAGTGGCCGAGTCCGGCCTGTCTGTGACTTAACCCTTCCATCCATCCCTGCTGCTGCCACCTAAGCCTCAGTCCTGTCAGTGGCAGCATCAGGCGCCTAGTGAGACTCTGCTTCCACACTGGCCCCCACAGTCCCTTCTCCACGTGGTGGCCAGAGTGACCCTCACTCGACAAGGCTTAATTGAATCAGGTCTCTCGCCTGCTTAAGGCCCTCAAAAGCTTCCCTCTCCTTTGGGCTGAAGTCCAGGTTCCTTACTGAGGTTCACAGGCTGCCTGCCGCAGCCTCTCCTGCCTTCTCCAGCTCCCCTGGTGCCACTTCCTCCAGACTGCAGCCTGGTGGGACCCCTCTCAGTTTCTCTGCTGGCCTCTTGCTTCTCATGACCTTCCCACATGCTGAGCCTCCTGCTGAGATGCTCTCCCTTTCCCCTCCCTGCCAGCCGGCTCCTCACTGCTTCTAGAAGGCCTTCTCTGACCCCACAGACCACAGCACTCTTCTTCCTCTCTGTCCACTGGCTGCCCCTGCGATGCCTGCTTTTCCTCATCCTCTGCCCCTGATGGTAAGCTCCCTGCTCCTTCCCCGGGACCACAGTGCCTGGAACTGTGTTCTCAACACAGTCAGTTCCCAACAAAGGTTTGCTAATTAAATGACCTGGTCAGAGCTGATGCTCGGTAGGTTGGAGGAGGGTGGGGGTGGCCTGGGCTGGTCCTCCCCTTTTCTGGTCTCTTCCCAGCCCCTCTCATCAGGGATCAGGACAGTTCAATATATCATCATTATCGTAACGGCTAGCCTTTATCAAGCCCTTACTAAGTATAGGCTACATATCCAGAAGAATTAAATATATCATTATCCCCATTTTACAGATGAAGAAACTGAGACTCAGAAGGTGATCTGTCCAAGTGACCCAGCCAGTTAATAAAAGAGCTGTGACTGGAATGTTGTGCTGGGCCCACACTGTGAACAACCCACTTGCTCACCTGCACCCCTCGCTGCTCCAGGTGTTGGATCAGACTTTTCCTCATGATGAGCCTGGTGGGGGGCGGGGTAGCAAAGGCTGTGATGAGAGGGGACTAAGGAGAAGGGCGGGTCTCTGTGGGATCCCTCCACCTAGCCTTCTCGCCCATCTCACCATTTGGAAACCACAGCCGCCAGCTGATTCAGCCCAGAGCAGGAAAATGGGAAGTAGGTCCTGTGGAGAGGTGGTGTCGTGGTCAGCCCCTTGGGTCTCTCTCTGTCACAGGTGGGGTGGGGGTGGTAGTGACCGCCCCCCAACCCGTATAACCCTACTCCCTCCAGAAGAACCTTTGCGGCTGCCCAGAGGAACAAGTCACCCATTGCTCAGTGACTTCCTACTCCGGTATCCTTGACTCCATGCTTTGAGGGTGTGCCCCTCCCCTCACCGTTTTACAGAAGAAACTGAGTCTTGGAGAACTAAAGTGACTTGCCCGAGGTCACACAGCAAATCCATGGTGGGGCCAGGGCCAGGACCCAGCTTGATTCCCAAACTGTATACGCAGCTGGAGGTCCTCCTGGTTAGGCCTGACCAACTTCCTGAGACCAGACAGCATTTTATTCGGTCGGCTACTTGTCCCTAATTGTTCCACTCCAGAGTGACTTTATTTATGTTTTTTTAATGATGAATTTTTTGTTGGTGGTGTTATTGTCGTTTTTTGTTTTGTTTGGCTGCGCTGTGAGGCATGCGGCATCTTAGTTCCCTGACCAGGGACTGAACCTGTGCCCCCTGCAGTGGAAGAGTGGAGTCCTAACCACTGGACCTCCAGGGAAGTCCCGGGGTGACCTTAGAGGCTTTCACAGTGTCCCAGGGCAGGCTCTGCTGTGTGACCTTGGGCAAATTACAGAACTTCTCTGAGCCTCAGATTCTCCATGGGGGTCATGATTCCTGTTATCTCCTGAGGGTGCTGCAAGGTAAGGCTCAAATAAATTAAAGGATGTGAAAACACCTTGCAAACCCCGTAAAAAAAGTTAGGTACACCAAGTTTGTAGTATAATGATCTCTTTGTGGCAAGGGATGATGGGGGTTGGCTGGGAGCTTCCCTCAGGACGACAGAGGGGAGCAGAAAGCACTGGGGCCGCCACAGAGGAGGTCTCAGAAGGCAAAGGGAGGGTCCCGGCCTGAGAGCTGGTGAAGTATCCAAATTCCTGATACTTTGCCCAGCTGTTACTTTGTTAATCCTTGTCCCCAAGCAGGAAAATGCTTGCCTTTCTGTTTGAGAATGAGAGTGATGCTGTAATTAATAAATATTTGTCTTCCCACCCAGACTGTAAGCTCGTGAAGGGCCTCTCCCCACCCACATTGGTCTTATTTACTAGTGTAAGTGCACCTGAAACAGAGTAGGCATTCAATAACTCTTTGTTGGATGACTAGATGAACAAATGAACCCTTGTCCTAAAACTCCACCCACATCAACGCACATTTGCATAGGATTTCAGGGGGTTCGTGTCCCCCTTAGTATTCATGAATGCTTGGTGAGACCACTGTCTTCAAAGGACCCCGGATGGGAGATTATCCTTGAGGGTAGCCAGGGAGCTGGGGACACTGGATCTCCTGCTCCACACGGGACCCTGCACAAGGGGGTTTGAAGTGGGGGGTGGTTTTTTTTTTATTTTTTAAGCTTTTAATTTTATATTGCAACATAATTAATTAACAATGTTGTTTTAGTTTCCGGTGTAGGGTGGAGGGGGCTGTTTTTGAGGACAGAAGTCTGGGGGAGAATGAGGAAGGGAGACGGGGACCCTGTAGGTACCTGTTGATGATGGTGGGCAGGAAAGAGATGAGGAACCTCTCAGGGATCGAGATGAAGGGCAGCAGCCCCAGGTAATAGAGCAGCAGCACCCAGAATCCTCGGCTTATTGTGAAGGCGGTGGGCATCTCAGGGTTCTGGAAGCCAAGGGGAAGTGAGAAAGGGGATCAGTCTGCTCCTGTGGGAGCGGAGAGGAGGCTTGGGCTGCACAGTTTTCAACATTCAGGAAACCCTACTACCTGCAGGATCAAAGCCACATCTTGGCCCAGCGTTCCAAGCCCAGAGCCCGCTTCTGTCCCTCTGGCATGCCTTTGCTCACACACCTTCCCCACCTCCCCCGCTCTCCAAATCCCACCCCTGGAAACCCTGCTCAGGGCTCCTGCAGAACCCCCAGACCCCTCTGGCCTAAGCCCGTTTGGGAGGGGCAGTGGGCACAGGGAGGGGTAAGGGACTCACAGCGGCCTTGCACTTCTTCATGACTGAGCTCTTCTCCGAGGCCCAGATGGTGATTTCATCGCGTTCATAGTGCCTCACCAGGCCCGCTATCTGGGAGGGGGAGGAGGTGATGGGGAGTCAGGCCTCCATCCAGCCCTGGGCCCTCGCCCACCCCTGCCCACAGCACCACCTTGCGAATGAGCTCTTCATTTTGCTCTTTGACCTCCACGCTTATGGGCATCCGCGGAAAGCTCCGGAACACGTCCTCCAGACGCACCATGTGCCTGTCTGACCCGTGTGCAAAGTGGCCTGAGGGGTTGTGGGAAGAAGGATCAGAGAAGGATTGCTGGGGTGGGGGGCTGCAAGCCCGGGGGGAGGGCGTGGGTCCCAAAGGGGAAAAGAGGGCAGGAGGTTGAGGCTGTGACCCCACTCCAGCTGGCTCAGCCCGGCGCTGACAGCCCACACGCTCACCCGGCGAGAAGTAAACCTCCAGCTCTTCCTTGTAGAGGGGCAGCTCCTATAGGGAGAGCAGGGAGCATGTCACCAGGAGTCACGCGTGGAGGCACGGTGGTTCTCTGGGCACGGTTGGGGTGCTGGGGCAAGGCCCACCTCAAAGTCCAGGCTGCCCACATCCCTATTCACGCCTGACTGGCGGGACAGGCTCTTGTCGTGTGACACCACCACCACGCCATCCCGAGTCAGCTGGCAGTCGAGCTCCAGGAGGTCGGCTCTCTGGGCCACGGCGCTATGGGAGCGAAGGTCAGTGAGTGGCCGAGGGATGGGGGATGCGCCAGACAGCAGGGCGGTGGGGATGTTTAGGGGAACGTGAGGCAGTTCTGGCTGGATGTGCAGGCTGTGCCCTGCACGACTCCAGGGGGCTCCAGTCACCCAGAGCAGGAAGTGAACGGCGCCCCTTAGCGTCACGCCTCGCGTAGCTGGCACAACCTTACCCGGAAGCTTGGCCAGGCAGGTGGACTCACTTTTCCATGGCCTCCATGGTGTTCTCCAGGCGCTCTCCAGATCCTGTGTGGGGCATCCAGGGTGGGTTCCTGCGGCCCGGCCCCGCCCCCTGCCTCATCAGCCCCAGGCAGGCCGGTTTGAGCAGCCTCTTCTTCCCTGTTCCACATCCTGCCCTACCGCCCGGCTCTCCGCCCACCTCGAGCTCTGCCCTCCTTTAACATCCTGCCCTTTGGACCTACCCCTCTCTGCTGTCCACCCTGGCACCTGCCTTGCTATCCTCACTCCATCCTCAGAAGCTCCCACCCCGTCTACCCCAGCCCAGCTCACCTCCCCGGTGGGCCCCCAGGCGGGGACAGAAGGCTGAAACCCACGGCGTATGCAGCAGGCGAGGTCGGCGCAGGAAGAAGATGGAGAGCATGACATAGCTGCTCAGGGCGGGCAGGGCGTAGTACAGCAGAGAGCTCATGGTCGCGCCGCTGCTTCAGGCCCTGGCTGCCGCAAGCTGAGCCATTCCCGATGGGCTGTGTTGCCTCGCTGAATGCCTGGCTGATGTAGGCTGGCTCCGCCACCGGCTGCCACCACACCCCTTGGGACCTGCTGAGCCTGCTTCTGGCCTGAGGCCAGACTGCAGGGCTCAGCTGGGGTTGGGGTAGAGGCAGGAGTAGAGGCCAGGCAGCTCTGGCCCGCGTACCCCCAGGCCCTTCACACACCCCAGAATGCCTCTCTCTGTGGCCACACTGGGGAATCAAGTCCCCCCCGCCCCCCACCAGCTCTGCTACAACACTCCCCCTTCCCACTGGTATGTGCGCCCAGGGTATGTAACATGCCACCCCTTGCCATTTCCAGAGAAGCCGGGGGTGTATAGTGTGTCCCTGAGTCACTCCAGAATCACCCCCAGCCAGATAAGACAGGAAGCCATTAGGGTGGGGACAGAATAGTGACTAAGGGGGAGACTGACCCCACTCCGTCTAGGAGTCTGGAACTCCTTACACTCCCAGCCTCAACCCTGGCCAGCGGGGGAGCCAAAGGCCGCCGCTCCAGGTAAAGCCACAGGTGGGAAGCAGCGGGGCTGGAGACTCAGTCCTCAAAGCAGCAAGGATCATGGTCAGGGCATCGGCGAACACAGACAGAGCCAGGGCCATCCATAGACACACCTCTATATTTATATATTAGACACAGGCACGGGGTGGGCAGGGGCACTGGGCTCTCCACGTGCCCCCGCCTCCACTTCTGTTCACCCACACACAGAAGCAGCGGGGACGTTAGATGTGGCAGCTTTGTGGGGGAGGGTTTAGGTCTGCTCCTCAGGGACACTAGTCCTTGAGCCTTAGGAATGTTCCTTCGGGGAAAATGGGGTGGGGTTTTAATGGGCTGAGTGGGGCAGGGCTGGCCCTGAGTCCCCACTCAAGTGTCCTCCATGTCCCTCCCCCACTGCCCCTCAGTAGGTCCCGGGGCAGCCAGAGCCCTTGAATTCCAGAACTACCAGAGACTGGGAGAGCCGGGCAGACGGTGGCAGAACAGCAGAGGGGAATTTGCTTTGGGGCCACCTGAGCCCCTCGGGTCCTCAGGTGAGGGGGGAGGGCGCGTTGGCCTGCCTGAAGCAGGATGCCTGAGCAAAGCAAAGGGAGGTGGCCAGGCCTGCCCTCTGCCTCGACCTGGGCTGTTGGGGTCTGGGCTGGGCACAGAGTCCATTTTCTAACAGTCCGGCAGGGGAGGGGCAGGCAGGAGGCAGGGCCTAAACAAAAAGGCAGGCAGGAAAGGAACCATTAGCACACGTGAGCGGACCTGCCAGAGCCCCGACCTCCACTTCCCTCATTTCGTCCTCACAGCCTGGCCTCTACTCCTGCCTTACGGTGAGTGTGATGCGGCTGGGTTTCCTTATCTGTGAATGCGGATGACATTAGTACCCATTTCAAGGTACTGCTATAAGGACTAAGTGAGTTAATCCATGCAAATCTCTTACAACAATGCTGGGTGCTCGGGAGGTGTTCGCTCTCATTATCAGGACTGTGTCCAGGAAACTGAGCTGCAGAAAGGTGAGGTGTCTTGCACAATATCACACAGCCCTTATGGAGTATCAGAGGCGGGCTTTGAACCCAGGTGTGTGTGCCTTGCTGCTATCAGGCCACAGCTGGCCAGAGACAGAGAGGAAACTAGAGGAGGAACAGAGAGCAGTGTGGGTGGCGGTAGCCCCAGCCGGGTCCCCCAGAGGTATGGGAACTGCTGACCTGGACACCAGGTGTGAAAAAGCCTGGCATGTGGGTCAGGCCGGATGCTGCCGGCTCCTCCCAAAGCAATTACTGCCCCACCTGCTTCTCTGCCCATCCCGGGGAGCCAAAGCCTGGCTCTGTTCCTCAGATGGGTGAGAGGGGGCCCTCAGTGACCTGGGGCTGGAGTGTGCAGGGTGTTGACAGGTGGGAGACATGTGGGGCTGGGCGACCACGGGTCTGCGGCTGAGGCAGGCTCTGGCCCTTCTGTTGCCACCGTACACGTGGCTCAGGGACGTGAGCAAGCTTGTGACTGCGTGGAGGCACGCTGGGCACCCTGGTCTCAGGGGGAATCTGTGCGTGGGTGGTGGGGAGCACTCACCAGGCCCCAGGGAGCAGAGGCATCTGTCCAGGTTAGGGGGCCTCCAGCACCCCAGGCTGGAAACGGGCTGTCTCCTGGAAGATGAGCTCCTTCAGCCGCTCCTTGGGTAGATCATCCAGCTCCATGTCGAAGGTGAAAGGTTCCTCGGCCACTGGCTGGGTGGCAAAGAAGTGGGGAGGCTCAGGACAGGGGCTGAGGGATGCCCACCCATCCACCTACCTGCCAGCCCTGCTGCTGGTGGCTGGCCCACCTCATCTGTTGGGTCGTAGTACTGCTCCAGGTAGGGGTGAGCCAGTGCTTCTTCCACTGTGATCCGTTTGTTAGGGTTAAAGGTCAACATCCGGTCCAGCAGGTCAAGAGCTAGGGAAGCGCAGGTGTCAGGGGTCAAAGGGAAGGTCAGAGGAGCTCCCAGAAGCATTGCTTTTCTTCTCTGTGTCCAGAGGCCCAGGTAGCTACTGGGCCCATGTACCTTCTTCTACACCCGGTTTTTATCACACACCAGCCCCCAAGTCTCTCTCACCTTTGGGGTCCGACTTGGGAAAAAGCTTGGCCCAGGCCACCTTGGTCTTGGAGGGTAGAGACTGTAGGTAGTTTCGGGCCTTCATGTTGATGATACAATTCAGGTCCTCCTGGGAGGGGGAGCCCAGGATACCTGTAGGTAAAGCAGGTGACTTGGTGAGCAATCTCTCCCTTCTGGGAACAGAAGGCGCCAGGAACAAGAGCCTCCACCAACCTGCTCCAGGCCACCAGCCAGTACTATGGTGGTGAAGAGCAAGGGGTCTGGATTCGGGCAGCCCTAGGTTCAAATCCAGGCCCTAGCACTTCCTAAGCATGGGGTGTATGTAGCCTTACTGTTCCCATCTACCAAATGGGGACGGTATCTATACCTCAGTGAACTACTGTGAAATGCTGTAGGGGCCCCACACATGGTCGTCCCCCTGACCTGACTCCCACAGACTCACTGACCCTGACCCTAAAGAAATCTCACCTCCAATAAGTGAAATCTCCCTCCCACTCAGCTGGCCAGTCCCCCCTCACCCAGAATGTGGTTGAGCTGGTCCAGGTAGTGCTTGCCCGGGAAGATGGGCCGGTTGGAGAGCATCTCAGCCAGAATGCAGCCCACAGACCAGATGTCGATGGACTTGGTGTAGCCCTGGGGAGGAGGAGAAAGTGGTGGGCTCCTGGGCCAGCCTCAACCTGTTGTTGAGCCAACCCTGATGTTTGCGCCTGCCCACAACCCCCGACCTAGGTTCAACACCAGCCAGGGAGGCAGAGGGCAGAGGCCCAGAGGAGCTAATCCACAGTGTCTTTCCAGAGCCCAAGGACCAGCATAATGTGACAAGGCCTGGGGGGAGACTTCCTGCATCACGGGGATCACTGCCTGGCTTAGAGGAGGCTCCAGGGCTTTGTGGGACACAGCCCCTTCCTTTCACGGGTGGGTGGCCCCCCTACCTTGGAGTTAAGCATGATCTCTGGGGCCCGGTACCAGCGTGTAGCCACGTATTCCGTCAGAAAGCCAGTGTGGTCGTGCTCAGGATCGGCAATTCGGGCAAGACCAAAATCACAGATCTGGAAGGCAAGCCAGGCTACTGAGCTTGGTGCTCAAGGCCTCCTGGGCCCAAGTAATCATATCACCGCGTCTCTGCCCATGCTGTTCCCTTTGCTTGCGAAACTCTCCCACCTATGGGGTGGGGGGGTGGGTACTGGGCACCTGCAAGCCTGAGACCCCAGGGGTAGGAGGAGACCGGCCCTCAACGCTCTGACCTTCAGGTCGCAGGTGGTGTTGATGAGCAGGTTGGAGGGCTTTAAATCCCGGTGGAGCACGTTGGCGGAATGGATATACTTGAGGCCCCGCAGGATTTGGTAGAGGAAGTAGCAGATGTGGTCGTTGCTCAGCTGCTGGCTTTTAAGCAACTTGTACAGGTCTGTCTCCATCAGGTCTTGCACAATGTAGCTGAGGTTGGTGCCAGAGACCCCCCAGATGGGGGCAGCGAGAGGCACTTGGTTAAGAAGAAGAGCCTTTGGTCAACAGGCTTCATATCCCTCCAGCTGATGCCCCTGGGACTCAACAGATCTGCCAACTCATATCATGAGCTGGGCAAGGCCCATACCTAGCAGTCGGGCTCAAGGCCTCTGCCGGATCTCAGCCAGGGACCCTGACCAAAGCACTTCAGTTCTGTGGCCTCAGTTTCCCTACTGGGAGAATAGGGCTACTCAACTGTGGGAAGCAGGAGAATGTCCCATTTAAGAGCAGTAACTCTGGAGTTCACCTGCCAGTGTCTGAATCCCCACTGCCCTGCTCATTGGCTTTGTGGCCTCAACCTGTCTGCACCTCTACTTCCTCATCTGTAAAGTAAGGGGAAAAAATTGTTCTCTAGAAAGTGGTTGTGAAGATTAGCAGAGAGATGACCCATGCAGAGCAGCCAGCCCAGTGCCTGGCATGTTGTAAGTGCTCGGCGAACATGAACTAGTACTGCTGTTATAAAAGCCTGAGCCGCACGGCTCTTGAGAAGGTTAAATGAGATAATGTATGAACACCATCTGGCATGCAATAAATGTTTGCTTAAAAATAAATGCCTGCGTTATGGGAATGGTTTGTGCAAGACGATGAGGAGAAACTCCCCATTGCACGCTCCCACTCAGGGTGCTTGGCCATACATCCAAAGACAGAAGAGTAAATGTCCTTTTATATTCTAAGATAAAAAGACTACACATAAATAAACAAATAAATGTCATGTGCTTTGTTTCTAGAAGACTAAATTAGGGCTGTCTTTCAGAATCAGCCTCCAAAGGGCCTTCTGAGAACACCTGGACCAACCCTGCTGTTTTAAAGATGAGGAGGCCCGACACGATGCAGTGACCTGGTTAAGGTCACACGGCAAGCTGGGGGTGAGTGTGGAGATTTCCTGCCCTCGGTTTGTGGTGGAAGCTGCAAACGGTGCGATACTAATCCTCACTCTTGGGTGGAGGACTGGAACTGGCTGGGGTGGGTGGGGCAGGGGAGAGGTGATGGGCGTTATAAGCTGCTCACTGAGCCAGGCAGGAAGTGGACAACAAACTAGGAAAGCAATATGGGGGGAGGGCAGCAAAGGCAAGGCTGTCCCTCCCGGGGCAAGGTGCAAGTCCACAGGGGCTTGGGGTGGGGCTCTGAGTGGGAAGTCCCAGAGAGAGGACAGGTTCTCATCTGGGGGAGAGGAGGAGGTAGCAACAGAAGCACTTGATTTTATTGAGGCTTTCTGAGTCTCAGTTGCTTCATCTTTGAAATGGAGCTGATGAGACCCATCTTATAGGGCAGTTGGGAGTTAGAATAAGAAATGTCAAAGCACTCGGCTTGCACTGCACCAGACTCATAGTAGCCCCTCCAAAAAGGGCAGTTTTCTTCCTTCCTGCCTTCCTTCCAGTCTGAGGACCCAGAGGAGAAAGAATCACCGTCTGTTAAACAAAAAAACTGACTGTGGGCAGAGGCTGGATCTCATCAGAGAACTGCAGATGTCAGAAGACAAAGCTCCCATAGAGACCATCTTGCCCAGCCCCCTACTGAGGCAGAACTCAGAGAACAGACTTGCCCAGGGCCATACTGCCTGGTTGCAGCAGGCCAGGACTCATCTGAGGCCTCCCCGTCGTCCTCTTACACTCTGTGGCCTCTTTACTGCTGGAAAGTTTCTTTTACTGGGTTTGTTTTGGAGGGTGGTAGGGAAGAAGGAAACAGAAAACAAGCCAACAGTCACCCAGCCCAGCTCTGAGGCTGTGCCTGGCCAGCCATCTGGCCAAGGTGAAGGATACACATCCCTCATGGCTTCCAGGGTGGGTGCCCGCAGAATGTCTCGGATGCCGATGACGTTCTCGTGGCGGAAGCGCAGCAAGATCTGGATCTCTCGCAACGTACGCTGGCAGTAGGTCTGATGCTCAAAGGGGCTGATTTTCTTGATGGCCACTCGAGTCTTGCGCACGTGGTCGTAAGCTGAGCTGAGAGGGCCAGAGATGTTGTTGGCATGGCCTTACGAAAGGGGGAGTCCAGGCCCGGTGGCCCCACCCAGGTCTTGGCAGGGAGGGGAGGGAGCAGGAGAGGCTCTGGCCAGTCATAAACAATGCTGGTTCCTTCCTGCTGTGAAGGCCTGGGATCTCCAGGGAGAAAGCTGGGGACCAGCCAGGCAGCCCTTCAGTGACTTCACAAACAGAGGAAGAGACTGACCGATCACTGACTTCCCCTCTCCTCAACCCTTTCCATTCTAGTTGCCCTGACCCCTCATCCTCCCCTTCCCAGGATGGGCTCCCTCAACCCAAGGCAGGTCCAGGGGTTGGGAGGTGTGGAGGACGTACAGTGAGGTAAATACAGTGAGAAGGAGGGAATCAGAGGAGGGACTGGAGAGAAGGGGTAGGCAGGGCAGGGGTGGGTGTCAGGGGGAGGTTCCTGGGCAGCAGAGTTATTCCCAGATGAACAAAGGCCCAGAGCACCCAGTGGGGCTGGGAGAACTCACAGACCCCTCCCAAAAGTTGCAGGAAGGCATTCCTGGACCCCTCATTGCTCACTGGGTCCCTGGCCCCAGGCCCAAAGCCCCACCCCACCCTGCCTAGCCCTGAGCTCTGCTCTTTTCTCCCAAACTCCTTGACCAGCCTCACTGAGGGGGGGTTCCAAGGCATCCTCTCCCCAGTGAAGGGTCCTTCACTCCTTCTTCACTAAGGATATTACCTCCCCAAGAAGACTTATTCTCTTCTCCTCACCCCGTGTCTATAGGGTCCCCAAGGCCCCCACAGCTCCCCCACATATACTCAGATGCCCCTCCCTTTATTACAGAATGGTGGGTTCAAAGCTCCCAAGCCCCCTCTCCTTAGATTTTACGCAGCGCCCCCTCCCCCAGAAAGCACTCAAAGGCCCTCTCCCTGGGACGCTCCCCAGCCTCCTGAAGCCTCAGCTTCTTCAGGATGCTAAGAGTCCCCAAGGCCCAGAGAGCTCTCAGCAACCCTCCCTGCTCCCTCCCTCGGAGCCCCCTCCCCAAAGACGCCCCCGCCCCCAGAACGCCCCTCACCTGACCATGCCATACGCGCCCTCGCCGATGTACTGCAGCTGCGTGTAGCGCGGGCCCACGTCGAACGGCTGCCCCTTTACTATCTCTACTTCCCCCGGGACCCCCGGGCCGACCCCGTCAGTTCCCCGGGGCTCCCCGCCCCCGCCCCCCTGAGCCGCCGCCGCCGCCGCCGCCGCCATCTCCACTCCTCCCCTCCCGCCCGCCCGCCTGCCTCCCCCCGGCGGCCCCGCCCGAGGCCCCGCCCCTTCCCGCCCGCCCTGTCACCCGCGGAGCCTTGCGCTCCAGGCCCCGCCCCTGCCCGTCCCCGTCACGTGACCCACCACCCCGCGCCCAGCTTAAGGAACCTGGTCCTTGGCACCTGTCGGCTCCGTCTACTCCAGTCAACCTTAGAAGCTCCCCAGGACCATCTTGAGACTGTCCAGACCCTCCCCCCGAATGCAGACCAGTAGGGCCGCCCGATGACCTCACCCAGAGCCACCCAGCAAATGAGTGCTGGACCGGGGACCAAGACAGGGCCACGTGGCCCCGCTGCCCCCGCCAGCCCCACTCAGCCGGAGGAGTGGCCCGGGCCTCGAGATGGAACCTTAAGGGAACCCTCACCAGCCCTCTGGAGTTTGGCCTCCCGGAGCCAGGCCCGATGCTAAGTGATCCAATGCGTATTTCACAGTGGCGGTGGGAGATGGATGCCTCACAGATGTGGCGTGCTTTTCACAGATGAGGAAACTGAAACCTGAGCTGGACAAGGTGACTTGAGAGCTGGAAAACCCAGGCTTCCAGACTCCCAGCGTAATGGCTTTCAGAAGGAGGCCTATCTGAGTGGGCTAGGGACCTGGCCTCAGCAACCAGGCTGTGCCTGTATCCTGAGGACAGATACTCCCAGCCTATCCTTACATGGAGAGCAGGGGAGAGGTGAGAGAGCTGCGTTGACTGGGTTTGGTGAAAATATACTATTAGGTTTTTCTGAAAAACAGCAAGATAGCTAACGTTTTTGTTGTAGTTGGGTTTGGCAATCCTGTCAAGAGCGTCATCTTTTGATTCTGTACTAGACTTTACACAGTACTTGGTCCACTTCAGTTTCTTCATTAGGACAACCCCACAATGCAGATGTCATCTGCTTTTCTGAGCTGGATGAGCAGGAGCCATGTCTGTCTTGTTCATCGCTGTATCCCCCACCCCTACACTCAAACTCAGACCCTCAGAAAATTTTTTTTTTTTTTTTTTTTTTTGAAATACGCGGGCCTCTCACTGTTGTGGCCTCTTCCGTTGCAGAGTACAGGCTCCCGATGCGCAGGCTCAGCGGCCATGGCTCACGGGCCCAGCCACTCCGCGGCATGTGGGATCTTCCCGGACCGGGGCACGAACCACTGCGCCACCGGGGAAGCCCCTCCTCAGAAATTTTTGAATGGATGAATCGACTCTTACAGAATGGGAAACCTGAGAGTTGGGGAGCTGAGACTCAACATGGTATTTTCTGACACATAAGTAGATGCTCTTTTTCATTTCATTCTGTCTCCTGGAATCATGGTCCGTTAAAACTGAAGAGAGGGCCCTCAGAGACCATCCAGTCCATCTCCCTCACTTCACAGTGAAAATGTGAGCTGGGACCTTCACAGAAACACACCTCCTAGGCTTAAGTAATGTTCTTGTCTTCCTTAGAAGCTGAGAGTAGGTCCTTGTATGCATTAAAGATCAAGAGACAAAATGGAACTGTAATTATGATTCTGAAATTACTCATAATTAGATCTATGGTGAGGCTCTAATTCAGATTGAGACCAAGTTGCTGGTTCCCAATAACCCACAAGTCAGTGAAGGTTCAAGAGGTGCTAATTAGGACTTCCCTGGTGGCGCAGTGGTTAAGAATCTGCCTGCCAATGCAGGGGACACTGTTCGAGCCCTGATCTGGGAAGATCCCACATTGCCGCGGAGCAACTAAGTCCATGTACCACAGCTACTGAAGCCTGCACGCCTAGAGCACATGATCCGCAACAGGAGAACCACCGCAATGAGACGCCCGCGCACCGCAACGAAGAATAGCCCCCGCTCGCCGCACGGAGAGAAAGCCTGCGCGCAGCAACGAAGACCCAACACAGCCAAAAATAAATAAATAATTAATTTTAAAAACAAGAGGTGCTAATTAGATCCTTTTTTTTTTTTTTTTAGTTATTCATTTGATAAGCTATTGAATGGTACTGTGTGCAAAGCTCTGAGCTAGGCACTAGGGCTGATAAAAGATTACTGTATAGTGTGAATTAGTGGTGAAGAGCAAGAGCTCTCTGGTGTCAGATTGCCTGGATTAGAATCCCATTTTCGCCACTTGCTGTGTTATCCTGGACAGATTACACACTGGCCTCTCTACTCATCGAATTTCTAATCTTAAAAAGAAATGTTAGGACTTCCCTAGTGGCACAGTGGTTAAGAATCCTCCTGCCAAAAGCAATTATACTCCAATAAAGATTTAAGAAAAAAAGAAAAGAATCCGCCTGCTAATGCAGGGGATGTGGGTTCGAGCCCTGGTCCTCCAGGAAGATCCCACATGCCATGGAGCAACTAAGCCCATGCGCCAAAACTACTGAGCCTGCGCTCTAGGGCCCTCGAGCCGCAACTACTGAGCCTGTGTGCCACAACTACTGAAGCCAGCACGCCTAGAGCCCGTGCTCCGCAACAAGAGAAGCCACTGCAATGAGAACCCCGCGCACTGCAACGAAGAGGAGCCCCGTGGCAACTAGAGAAAACCCATGCGCAGCAACAAAGAACCAACGCAGCCAAAAAAATAAATAAATAAATAAAATTAATTAATTAATTAAAAAAAGATGCACATACAGAAATCAATTTAATACAGGATAGATGGATGTAATATATGTGATATATAGATGTAAGATCACTCTAGAGAAGTGAGGAGGGAATAATGGAGGAGGTAGCATCTGCCTCTCTGAAAAAGAAGTAGGGTTTCAGAAGGACAGTATGGAGGAAAGGCATCAAGAAGAAGGAGCAGCATGAACCACCCATAGAGGCAGGAGCATGATTTGTCCCGTGTGGCTGCAGTTAAGGGGAGTTTAGGCTGGAGAGGTAGGTTGGGGCCAGGTTGAGGAAGGCCTCCGATTCCGGCAAGGAGTTTGGATATTACTCAGTAAGCAGTAAAAGCCTTTCAGGGACTTTTGCCAGATCATTTTGCAACTATGGGAGAATATAGTGACTCAGGGAAAACACCATGGAGTTGAGCGTGGAGCCAGGTTTCCTGAGTAGGAGTGAGTTTCCCGGCATGGGAAAGGCTGGTGTATCCGGAGGGGTGCCTGCCACCTCAGCTGTATCTGAGCCTCATTTGAAGGCGTGTGACTGAGAGCCCCCTCTAGTGGCTGGGGTTGGTACTTCCTTCCTTCTAGATTGGATTGGGATTTCTTAGTCTATTTCATAAATTCATATTCAACTAAGAGAGACTGAACATCTATTCTGTGCCAGACACTTATTTTTTTAATAGTTGGAGACTTCAATACTCCACTTTTTTTCTTTTTGTTTTTATTTTTTGGCTTGCTGCACAGCTTGCAGGATCTTAGTTCCCCGACCATGGATCCAACCCGGGTTCCTGGCAGTGAGATCACCAAGTCCTACCCGCTGAACGGCCAGGGAATTCCCTGTGCTAGGCACTTTTATGCACTTTATCTCCTGTCATCCTCATAGCAGCCATGTGAAGTAGATACTATAAACATTTAACAGAAAAAAAAATAAGCAGCAGCTCACTGAACTACGGAGTTGGAAGGAACTTTAGAACCATTTCCTCTGTCAGGTAGTGCAGTACCTCCACAGCCTCTGCATCTACCCAGACTAAGTCTTTTTAAGTCCTTTTTTTTTTCTTTTTGACCACACCACACAGCATGCAGAATCTTAGTTTCCCGACCAGGGATCGAACCCTCGCCCCCTGCAGTAGAAGCATGGAGCCTTAACCACTGGACCACCAGGGAAGTCCCAACCCAGACTAAGTCTTAAACCAGCTCTTATCTCTTTGTGATGTCAAGGTCACAAGAGAGGCCAGTTGGTGATTTGCTCAGGGTAATACAAACGAGTAACATTGGAAGAACACAAATGAACAATCCCCTTTCAGCTAACTCAGCTCACCAGCACAAACCGAGAAAGGAGCAAATGTACAGGAATAGGGGTCAGAACACAATGAATAATTTATGAAGATTTAAATACTGATCTCTTTTTTAAATCCAAAAAAAACCTCATTATAATTTTCTTGTGACACTTCTTCATATATGAGAGATTAGCTGGGTCTAAACATCTCTCCCCTGGTATAAGCATTCTTCAGCTGATCCCTTCTCTGAAATGTTGGTGGTCAGCTCTGCCTGCCCCCACTGGGCTCCTTGCCTGGGCTGTCCTCACCGGCCTTCTTTCTTGATGTCTCTCTCTTAGTCATATCATACTCCTGTGATGTCAAGTTTTTCCTTTATGTTAAATCTCTCCTTAGCCATTGCCTTTCATCCAAGTTCCAGTTCCAAAATTTCAGTGTTTGATAGACATATTCACCTGGAGACAAGCTGATATAGAAAATTTAGGATGCCCAATGAAAGTCATCCATTTTACTCCCAAACCTGCTTCTCTTACAGACTCTGTTTCAGGACACTCACCATTCTCTCAGAGTTGAACCCTGTTATTTTCTCATTTTCCATTTCTCTCCACGTCTAGCCAACTCCTTGTCATTTTATTATCACAATATTTCCCAAAGCCATCTCTTCTACCATTGATCAAACCCTAATTTCAGGGACTTCCCTGGTGGTCCAGTGGCTAAGACTCCACGCTCCCAATACAGTGGGCCAAGTTTCCATTCCTGGTCAGGGAACCAGATCCCACATGCCACAACTAAGACCCGGCACAGCCAAATAAATATTTTTAAAAACCCTCATTTCATGGTTTTATTCTTTTACCTTCTAACTCTTTAACTAACTTCAGCACTTACCAAAAAGTTGCAGAAATAGTTCAAAAAATTTCTGTACACCCTTCATCAACACTCCCTAAATGTTAACATTTTAAATAAACACAGTACAATAATTAAAATCAAGACATTAACATGAACAGAGTTAATCTACAGGTCTTTTTCAGCCACCTGTCCCCATAATGTCCATTTTCTAGTTCAGGATCACAGGTTGCATTTAGTTGTTATCACTCAATTTCCTTTAATCTGGAATAGTTCCTTAGTCTTTTTTTTTTTTTTTTTGTCCTTCTTGACCTTGACACTTTTGGAGAGTGTGTCTGGTGTGTCCTTGTGGTTCCTCCTTTCACTTTGCCTCTACTATTGTGTGATGCTACTACTATTGTACTAACTAGCCTCCTTTTCTTCAGTCTTCTTCCTCCTCAGATATGCCTAAAACACAAGCGCTTATAAGGTGTGTATGAAGCAGGAATCTTTCAGTAACAAGTGGCTAAAGATCAGCTCAAACCCACTTAAACAAGAAAGGAAATTTATGGGTTTACTTACTGAAAATTTTAGAGGTAGATGTTAAGGCACCGTTGGCTCCAGGGACTTAAACAACGTCATCAGTACTTTGGTCCCACCTCTGACCTCTGCTTTCTTCTGAATTGTTTCCATTCTCTGGTGATTCCTTTCATGGTGGCAAGATGGCTGCCAGCAGGTCCAGATTCATATCTGATGTTTTTTCCAGTAACTCCAGCAAGGGAGAGGCTCATCTCTGTCTTTCTGTCTCCTTGTAACAAAAATGCCAGATTTGACTCCCATTGGTTATTGGCTCTGTTTGGAGCCTGTGCAAATCCCTGAACCAATCAATGTAGAACTGGGGATTTAGTTATCTCTACTTGCATGACATGAACTGGTCTGGGGGAGGGATGGTTTTCCCAATGAAAATTGGTGTGCTATCCTCAGAAAGTGCTGGACAGGCAAAATAACAGTGTCATTACAATGTTTCTCTTTAGAGATTCTTCATTCCTCCTTTAACTACCAAATTAAGGCCAAATTCCTTACCAACATCCAAGGCCCTACTTCCTTTGATCCAAATCTTACCTTTCTCAGGCTCATTTCCTAGATGAACATTTCTCTCTAGGAAAACTGAATTTCTCAATGGCTTGCATGCCATACACATTCCTGCTTCTGTACCTTTGCTCATGCAATTTCTGTTATTTGGGTTGCCCGTTACGCAGGTTTTTCAATAAAAGGAATCCTTTCCATTACCAGGATGAAGTGTTTCCTGGTATCCTCCGGCTACGTGTGCCACATCTGCAGCTCTTATGTCTTAGAGCAAATGTCAAATGTGTATTATATTTATTTATGTGCTCATCTTGCCCTTCCTCCTAGATGGTAGAATTTCTTGAAGGCTGTAATGATGGTGTCTTTACTTTGCAACCCTCTTCAGTACCAAGATGTGTTTTGCACTCAATAAATATTTGTTGAAAGAGAGAATTGAGTATTTATGGAATGGTCTCCACACCCTTTGTCAGCTGGGATGATGCACTTTTCTGTATGAGCTCAGGGTTGACTGTGTTCCTGTTAAAAATGCAAAACCCAAAATAGAATACCATTTTCTATATGTAGTCTGACCAGTGGGAGTATAGTAGGAGTATTGCTTCCCTTGTATTGGTCCAATATTTTATTCTCTTCCACACAGAGACTTTCCCTGAACCTCATATGCCTCCTCACAGTGTTCTTTTCTTTAATGGGACTTAGCACAGTTTGTCAGAGATTCACTTGTGAAGTGGTAGAACACAATAATTAGAAGTGTGGGGACTGCAAGTTCCCTTCTCTTTCTGCCTCCGTGAATTCACTTTCCAGAACTGCAGAGAGATGAGCTATAATCCTATTAACTGCAGAGGCTTGGGTTATTTTATTTCAACACACAATGAAATTGAGTACCTTAGGGCCAGGTAGGCAATGGCTACACTGAAGAGGAAAACTGAGTGCCTCCCAAGTGCTAGATTTTTGAGGGCACATGATCTTATTTGATATTCACACAAGCCTTGTGAAACAGATGTCATCTTCTTTTCACACATGGGAAAGCTGGGGCGGAAAGCTTGGGTGACTCGCTGGAGACCATACCTGTGATAAGTGTCAGGCCTGGGACTCAAACACCTGTCTATCTGATTCTTCACTGGAGGCTGTAAACAGGTAACTCAAGGCCATATTCAGCCTGCAGATGTATATTACTTGACTCGTGTCATTTTGCTTTCCTTTAATTTAAAAAAAATCAAAAAACAATGCAAAACAAAAATTCAGGTCCTGGAATCAAACTGCTGGAGTTTGAATCCTGTCACCGCTAATCAGTTGTCTAACTTCTTCCTCAGTTTTCTCATCTGAAAAAGAGGATATAGTACTTACTTCATAGGGAGGCTGAGATTTAAATGCTTTTAATATGTGAACCTGGGTGGGTGGCATAACTTTTCTAAACTTTAGTTTTATCAAATCCAAATATGGGATCATAAATTGATTCTGTCTACTTCACAAAGTTAGGTACAGTAAAGTTTTTTTTTTTAATAAGTTTTATTTATTTATTTTTGTCTGTGTTGGGTCTTCGTTGCTGCACGCGGGCTTTCTCTAGTTGTGGTGAGCAGGGGCTACTCTTCGTTGCAGCGTGCGGGCTTCTCATTGTGGTGGCTTCTCTTGTTGCAGAGCACCGGCTCTAGGTGTGCAGGCTTCAGTAGTTGCGGCATGCGGGCTCAGTAGTTGTGGCACAGGGGCTTAGCTGTTCCATGGCATGTGGGATCTTCCCGGACCAGGGATCGAACCCAGGTCCCCAGCACTGGCAGGCAGATTCTCAACCACTGCGCCACCAGGCAAGCCCCTAGAGATTTTAAAATATGGAGGCCTTAAAAATGCAAAAGATATATAGACGTTATATGTCTCTTAATATAAGAGGTAACTCCCTAAGCTGACATCAAATTTTTGTTGTTTTTAAAATTAAGATATTAATTACAATCAATAAAATCCACCCATTTTACATATACAGCCTTGATGAATTTTGGTCATTCGGTACAATTAGGTAACAGTCACCTCAATCAGGATATAGAACAATTTCTTCAAACTAAAAAGCTCCTTTCTAGGGACTTTCTGGAGGTCTAGCTTCTAAGACTCCGCGCTTCCAATGCAAGGGGCATGGGTTCGATCCCTGGTGAGGTAATAAGATCCCATATGCCCGTGGTGCAGCCAAAAGACTTAAAAAAAAAAAAAAAAAAGCCCCCTTCCAGTGATTCTCTCTTCCAGGCAATGATTGATCTACTTTCTGTTACTTTAGTTTTGCCTTTTCTAGGATTTCATATAAATGAAATCACAAAGTAGTGTTTATGTTTGACTTCTCATGCTTAGTATATTTTTAGATTAAATTACGTTGTGCATACTAATATTCAACTTTTGAACTGAGATATAATTCATATACCATAAAATTCACCCTTTTTTTTTTTTTTAATTTTGGCCACGTCTTGCAGGATCTCAGTTCCCCAACCAGGAACTGAACCCCAGACCACGGCAGTGAAAGTGCTGAATCCTAACCACTAAGCCACCAGGGAACTCACAAAATTCACTATTTTAAAGTGTACAATTCAGTGGTTTTCAGTATATTTACAAGGTTGTGCCACCATCACCACTATCTAATTCCAGAACATTTTAATTACCCCCCAAAGAAAGCCCATACCCATTAGTAGTTACTGCCCATTCCCCCAACCCTGCAGCCTGGCAACAATTAATCCCTTCTGTCTCTATGGATTTGCTTATTCTGAACATTTCATATACATAGAACCATATAATATGTGGCCTTTTTGCATCTGGCTTCTTTTCCTTAGCATGTTTTCAAGATTCACCCAGGGTTTGGCTTATGTCAGTACTTCATTCTCATTTTATGCCTTAGTAACATTTCATTGTATGCAGATACCACGTTTATATATCTATTCATCAGTTGGTGGACGTTTGGATTGTTTCCACTTTCGACTATTATGCATAATGCTGCTGTGAACTTTTGTGTACAAGTTTTTGTGTGAACATATGTCTTCTGTTCTCTTGGGTATATATCTAGGTGTAGAGTTGCTGCATCATATGGTAACTCTGTTTAAACTTTTGAGGAACTGCCAAACTCTTTTCCATGGTGGCTGCACCGTTTAACATTACCACCAGCAGTGCATGAGGGTTTCAATTTCTTTACATCCTTGCCAACACTGTTATTATCTGTCTTTTTTTATAATACCCATCCTAGCAAGTGTGAAATGGTATCTCGTAGTTTTTATTTGCATTTTTCTGAAGGCTTTGTGCTTACTGGCCATTTGTATATCTTCTCTGGAGAAATGTCTATTCAAGTCCTTTGTCCATTTAAAAACTGGGATGTTAGTCTGTCTGTTGTTGAGTTGTGAAAGTTCTTTATGTATTCTGGAATATTAGACCCTTATCAGATAAATGATTCACAAATATTTTCTCCCATTCAATGGATTCTTTTCATTTTCTTTAAGCACAAAATGTTTTACTTTTGATGAATTCCAATTTATCTAGTTTTTCTCTTGTTGCTTGTACATAGGTTTCTTAGATAAGAAGCTGTTGTATATTCCAAGGTCATGAAGATTTATGCCTATGTTTTCCTCTAAGAGTTTTATAGTTTTAGTTCTTACATTTCGGTCCAGCTGTTTATCTTATTGTAACCCCCTTGCATGTGATAAATCTTTTTTTTCTCTTGCTGTTTCCAAGATTTTCTCTTTATCTTTCAGTACTTTTACTATGATGTGTCTGGATGTGGATCTCTTTGCATTTATCCTACTTGGGATTTGTTGAGCTTCTTGGAGGTATAGATTAACACTTTCCAGCAAATTGAGGAAGTCTTTAGCCAAGTTTTCTTCAAATGTCTTTCCTTTCTCCTTTCTCTTTCTCCTCTCCTCTGGTACTCTTATTGCACATATGTTGGTGTGTTTAAAGGCATCCCACATTTCTCTGAGGCTCTGTTCACTTTTCTTCATTCCATTTTCTCTCTGCTCTTTGGATTCCATAAGCTCTATCCATTTATCTTCAAGTTTGTTGATTCTTTCTTTTGCCAGTTCAAATCAACTGTTGAGCTCTTATAATGAATTTTTCCTTTTGGTTAACATACATTTCAACTCCAGAATTTCTTTTTGGTTATTCAAGAAAGTAATCTCCATCCCTTTATCTCTATTTGATAGTCTCTGGTCTCTATTTGATGAGACATCATCATCATACCTTCCTTTATTTCTTGAAGCATGGTCTCCTTTCATTCTTTGAACGTGTTTGTAATAGCTACATTGAAGCCTGTCAAGTTGCACATTTAGTCCCTCTCGCAGACAGCTTCTGTTGCCTGCTTTTTTGTCTGTGTATAGGTTACACGTTTTCTTTACGTGTCTCATAATTTTTGTTGAAAACTGGACATTTTAGGTACTATAGCAACTCTGGATAGTGATTCCCCTTCTCCCTCCCTAGGGGTTGTTTTCGCTGTTGTTGGCTTGTTTGTTTTGTGACTTGACTAGGCTATTTTAGTTAGTTTTCCCTCACCTTGAAAGCTCTGGTCTTGCTCCTTGAAGGGCATAGCCTTGGACTCTGCCTTCCTGTTTCAGCTCTTGTCACCTTGGGATGACAGGGGTTATAGCAGGCTCTCTGTGTCTCTTTCCCGATTTCTCTGGTAAGTTGTCTGCTTCATTTGATATTACACACTGCCTATTAGGCTCCACTGATTATGGGCTGATTGCTCTATTGTTTTTGACAATGCCCTGGGGCATATATTGCTCAGCAGTCTGATTCAATTAAATTTGGGCAGGGGTAGGTGTTAAGGCTGGTCTTTGAGGTTTGTTCTGACCCCAGGAGGGCTCTTTTTAGCTGTCTCTTTCACTGGTTCTCTCTGGTGAATTAAGTGGCTTATGGTTTAGCCTTGTGGTTCTTAATTAAGAAGAGTTTTTTTTGTTTTTTTTTTTTTTTTGCGAGTGCCCTTAGGCTTGAGCTTTCCTATACTAAATTTCAAATAAAGTCAATTCCTTTGGGGAGAGCCTCAAGTCTCTTTTCTATGCACTGTCTCTCCCTGGGCAAAGTCTCTCAACTACTACTCTGGGCACTGGCTAGGGCAGTAGCTTCTGGTCTTCTTGGCTTGCTTCTCCCAGCGCTGGATCTCTGCTCTACAAGCAAGCTGGGATGAGGGTGGTTGGGGCCCCAGTGTCCTTGGACCATCACACCAGGGACAGAGCCTCCACCCTATGAGTAGGGGCTGCATGGGGGAAGGGAACCCCCTACTTCTCTGCCACACTCACCAGAAATTTAGCCTCTTCAGCTTGGAGTTGGAGGGGATGAAAAATGCTGGCAGCCTGTCCCTCATGAGATATGGTAAGGCTTGATTGGGAGCTGAGGGGAGAGGGAACCCTGTCTTCTTGGCCACACCTACCTGGGGCAGAGTTTCCTTTAAGATGAGCTGGGGGGAGGGTGGGAGGGAGGGAATTCTTTTGGCTCCAATGCCACGGACTCTTCCTAGTTTTACCAAGTTTTAGTAGATTTTCCTGAGTAAATGTCTCTTCATTGGCTATGTGCCGTTAGTACAACTTCCAGAAATTTTAAGTTTTTTTAAAAATAATTTTCATCAATTTTGCTTGTTATTCTGGGGAATGGGAATGCAGAGCTCCTCACACCGTCATCTCAGAGCTTTGATCTCCCCTAGCTTTTCCTCTAAAGCTTTTTGGTTAGTCTATTGTTGGCCCTAACAGCTATCGACTACCTCAGGCAGCTGCAAAGTTAAAACACTTGCCTTTAAATGTTTTTGACAAATGACCCCTGGGAAGAGGACTTCTCACACTGGGCAAGCTCCAAGTGAAGTCAAATACAGACAGCCTTGTAAGCTGGGTCTTCCAAGGAACCACAAGACAGTGCCAATAATGACAATTCTTTGGAAGTAAGACTTGGAAAGAACTGTGATAAACCATAATGGAAAAGAATATGAAAAAGAATATATATAACTGAGTCACTTTGCTGTACAGCAGTAAGTAACACAACATTGTAATTCAACTACACGTCAATTAAAAAAAAAAAAAAGACTTGGAAAGTGCTCCAGCTCTATTCTCTTCCCTCCAGTGTCTTCCAGGTTGTACTGGGAATGGGGGCTATTTTTCAAGGTTTCAACAGAGCTGGAGAGTAGAGGACAGGACTTAAGCAAGTTAAAATGTCACAAAGCTCAGTGTTCTCACCAAGATTCAGCAATTTTTCTTGAATAAGCATTCCTCAAGTTGCTGTTAGCCTTTGGTTAATTTATAGAGTTTTTAAAAAGTTGATTCTGACAATTTTTGCTGGGTTCTTTACTGCTCTTATGTAAGAGTGAATTTTCATAGGTCCTTTCTCTGTCATTTTTCTGCATTTAATAAGCATTTAATTAATATTAACATTCAAACTACTACAGACCCACCAAATTCCTGAACTCATGACCACGTTCCTTTATATGATCTGCAAGGATGTCCTGAAAGACTGTGCTTGCTCCTTGAAATCAAGGTAGAAAGCAAATAAAATCCTAAGGGTTCCCCTGTCTCATCGTGGGATAACCCTATCATAACACTATGGAAAAGGGAAATGAGGTTTATTTAACATTAGTTCTCACTGTCCCCACTACTTGGTGCTCACAAATAGTGCTCACAAATTATCTGAAGAATATAGGATCTAGACCCTTGTCAGGGAGACTAATACCAAAGTCATTGGTGAATAGTTTTAAAAATCACTTTTTAAAACTTCTTGAAAGTAAGAATGGTGTTTGCCTATCTCCGGTACTTTTCCTATTTTCTAAAATTTCTCAGAGTTTGTCTACCATGGTTCCCAAACCATATCTCCAGTTCCCTTCGGTATCCTGAGGATGGATTTCATGCAGATCTGGGGTCTTGAACATTTTAATTGAGTTAGTGTTCTCGTATCATTATTCTTCAGTTTTGGGGCTTCAATTTCCTCTGAACCACAACCTTAAACCATTTTAAAATCTTGAGCATCATTTTCTTTATAGAAGGCAAACCAAATGAAAGTTGAGAGGTTCTGCTTTCTCTTGGTCATCTGTTAATATTACACCATCTACCTTAAGCAATGGGCCCATTTCTTCCTTCTTCTTCTTGCTCCAAATATAGCTTTAAAAGCCCTTTTTGTTGTCTATAGCATGTTTCACAGTCTCAGCCATCCTGATAATATTCGTATAGGTTTATACCAGTCTTGTGTGTTTATCCCTGAGTAGGTAGCTCTTCCGTATTCTCTCGTAGAATTTCCTGTGCAGTCAATTTAGTTCCTTTAAATGTTCTCCCATTGCGTCATCATCAGGATCTAAAAGGGATGAAGGAATGACTTTTTTTTCTTTATTTATTTTTGGTTGGATGTTCTTGAAGTGATAATTAAAATTACACATATTAGTTTAGTATTGGAACATAAAGAGAAAATTATTTAGTACATGCAATGAAATAATTGTTCATTAATTTAGCACCCAAGCACCCAATGATTAATATATGCATCAGTTTAGCACCCAATGATGAATTCAGCATTGTAATGGTTGTAGGCATTGTCTTCTTCATGCTGAGTACATTAATACATAATTACTTGCCACTATTGCCCTTAGCCTTTGTTTCATTTATTACTCTGTAACACACCATTCCAATTTTTTTTTTTTTTTTTTCTGTATGCGGGCCTCTCACTGTTGTGCCCTCTCCTGTTGCAGAGCACAGGCTCCGGATGCGCAGGCTCAGCGGCCATGGCTCACGGGCCCAGCCTCTCCACGGCATGTGGGATCTTCCCGGACTGGGGCACGAACCCGTGTCTCCTGCATCGGCAGGTGGACTCTCAACAACTGCGCCACCAGGGAAGCCCCATTCCAGTATTTAGTGGTATAAAACATTTTTTTTTAAATGCTCACTGACTCTGTGGGTCAGTAATTTGGAAAAGGCATACACTATACTCAGTTTCATGATGTCTGAGTCTCAGCTTGGATGACCTGAACAGCTGGGAGTGACTCTGCTGGGGTTGGAACAGCTGGGACTGGGGGATCCACTTCCAAGATGGTCTCCTCACTCACATGACTGTGGCCTGGGCTGGGATGGCTGAAGGACAGGCTCAACCATAGTGCCTATGGGTGTCCTTACCAACATGACTATGGCAGGGTAACTGGACTTCCTACCTGGGCGTTCCAGACTCCAGGAACAAGTGTTCCAGTGAGCAAGGTGAAAACTGCAAGACCCATCCTTGGAAGTCACCCGGCGTCATTTCCACCACACTTTTTATTGAAGCAGTCACAAACAGCCTAAATTAAGGGGAGGGGACATAGATCCCACCTCATTTTTTTTGGCCACGCGGCATGACTTGCGGGATCTCAGTTCCCTGACCAGGGATTGAACCTGGGCCACGGCAGTGAAAGCCTGGAATTCTAACCACTAGGCCACCAGAGAACTCCCCCAGACCCCACCTCTTGATGGGAGGAGTGTCAAAGAGTTTATGGCTCAGAAGAACTGTTCAACCAACCCACAGAATTGTAAGCTCAATAAAATATTGAGCTTTAAGCCATTAAAAAAAAAGATTTTCTGGCCATATTTTAAAACTGCCTCAGCTTTACAAATAATTATTTACATTTATAAAGGTGAAGTATATGTCCCTGGCTGGAAGGTTGCCAAACCAGTGACCAGAAATACGTTTCAACCAATTTCTTCTTTTCATCCATTAAAACATCTTTTCATAAAAAATAAATATATGCTTCTTATAAAAATACAGACATAGGGGCTTCCGTGGTGGCACAGTGGTTAAGAATCCGCCTGCCAATTCAGATGACACGGGTTCGATCCCTGGTCCGGGAAGATCCCACATGCCGTGGAGCAACTAAGCCCGTGCACCACAACTACTGAGCCTGCGCTCTAGAACCAGCGAGCCACAACTACTGAGCCCACGTGCCACAACTACTGAAGCCCGTGTGCCTAGAGCCCATGCTCTGCAACAAGAGAAACCACCCAATGAGAAGCCCGCGCACCGCAACTGAAGAGTAGCCCCCGCTCACCGCAACTGGAGAAAAGCCCACGTGCAGCAACAAAGACCCAACGCAGCCAAAAATTAAAAAAAAAAAGGATCCTGCATGCCACAACAAAGATCCCACGTGCCACAACTAAGACCTGATGCAGCCAAATAAATAGATAAATAATATTTTTAAAAATCACCTTTAAAAAATATATATGTATAACTGAATCACTTTGCTGTATACCAGAAACTAACACAACATTGTAAATCAACTATATTTCAAAAAAAAAAACAATAAAATTTGTGTTCCTATGGTCTTCTCTCATTCTCATTGTTCTTGTGGTTTTGTGGCATTAGAAAAACCTTCTTACTGTCATTTTGTTATAGTTCTGGCAGGAAGAGGGGTAAATACATGTGTTAATCTACCATCTTTAACCTGAAGTGCTCCTTTTTTTTTTGGCTGTGTTGGGTCTTTGTTGCTGCGTGCGGGTTTTCTCTAGTTGTGGCAAGCGGGGGCTACTCTTTGTTGCGGTGTGTGGGCTTCTCATTGCGGAGCACGGGCTTTAGGTGCGCGGGTTTCAGTAGTTGTGGCGTGTGAGCTCAGTAGTTGTGGTGCATGGGCTCAGTAGTTGTGGTGCACGGGCTTGGTTGCTCCACGGCATGTGGGATCTTCCCGGACCAGGGCTCGAACCTGTGTCCCCTGCATTGGCAGATGGATTCTTAACCACTGCGCCACCAGGGAAGCCCTGAAGTGCTCCAATTTTTAAAAGTAAACCTTTTCAAGGGAAGACTGCCTCCATGTCATGCCTGCTATCTGCCGTACATGGTGGGGTGTCACTCCACCTTGTTTCAGACATGTAAGATTCCCCCATCCATTAAACCATTGATGTCTCTGCAAGAAAAAAAAGTAAGGGAATTCCCTGGAGGTCCAGTGGTTAGGACTCCACGCTTTCACTGCTGTGGCCTGGGTTCAATCCCTGGTCAGGGAACTAAGATCCCACAAGCTGTGCAGTGTAGCCAAAAGAAAAGTAAACCTTTTCTTGAAGTATAAGATGCAGACACCCAGTTTGTTTATGACTGAATTGTTTTGATTCCTAATAAATTTTAGAAATTCAGAAAAAAAATAACTTCATGGAAAAAAATGGAACTTCAGGGAAATGGGCTGGGTTTGGGTAAGTAAAAGGGAGTGATGATAAATACCAGATGAATTTACCTGAAGTGAAGAGGTCAAGAATAAGAGTTGTGTGGAGAGGAATATGAGAGGCAGATTACAAAGAAGCTCTGAGGACTAAAGTCAGAAGGTTGGATTTTCTGCTAGAAGAGAGCGTTTTATCACGTTACTCAGCTTCAGAGGGTTGCCAAAAAAAACATTTACACATCTCAAGGTTGATGAAGACATTTACAAATAGAGATAAGATGTGATAATTTGTACTGTTTCCCAGGTGGGTGTTAGTGATGTCATTTGATTACACCAGTTGCAGCATGGGTGAAAAAGTAGAGGTTCAGGATGTCAGGATTATACCTGATGTTTGAGCATCCTGAGTGGATTTTAAGGAAAAGGAAGATGTTGTCAAGGGCTCAGCAATGCTGGAGACATGAATATGAAACTCATTTACCAACACATGCAGCCACTTTTAGGTTACGTGAGAGATTTGAGGCAGAACATATCAGGTACTCATTGATGAAAGGAGGGAACCAGTGAGAGAAAGTATAGAAAACTAAATACTTGTCAGTTCAGGGGTCACCATTCTCAACAATCTTTGGAAATTAATGGTGAACATTTTGAGCATTTGCCTCTAAATATGTGTGCTATAATATTACAACATAATTTTAATTTCAAGTCCAAAGACACAATTTTCTCTGCTTATTCAACTCATACACCTTTATAGGAAAAGCCAAGCTGTACCCAAGAAAAAGCATGTACCACCTCTGCTTGAACCAGCAGATGGAATTAATGGTTGTGTGTGATCGTTTTAGCATTACTAAGCGTCAGCATTATCCCTTAGTCTTTGGTGTGTTTCCTGGGTTTGTGCTTGGTTTTGAGGTGTTTTACAAACATTGTTAACCCTGCTATGCCTCATCAGTGTTTAATATCCTAGTTAGAGGGCTGCCCTCGTGGCGCAGTGGTTAAGAATCCACCTGCCAATGCAGGGGACAGGGGTTCCAGCCCTGGTCAGGGAAGATCCCACATGCCGCGGAGCAACTAAGCCCGTGTGCCTAAATTACTAAGCCTGTGCTCTAGAGCCCGTGAGCCATAACTACTGAGCCTGTGTGCCACAACTACTGAAGCTCGCGTGCCTAGAGCCCATGCTCCACAACAAGAGAAGCCACCGCAATGAGAAGCCCGCACACAGCAACGAAGAGTAGCCCCCGCTCACCGCAACTAGAGGAAGCCCACGTGCAGCAACAAAGACCCAATGCAGCCAAAATAAATAAGTTAATTAATTAAAAAAAGACAAAATGGCAGTGACATTAAAAAATATCCTAGTTAGAAAATGTGGTAGTAGCAATAAATAGGTCATAAAAATATGGTGAATGGTCTTGCATACATGGGATGAATTTTTCCCCAAGAGAAATCCATTCTGAAGAACAAAGATCCAAATATGCAAAGTGCAAAAATGTGTCATTGACGTTTATCATCAAGAGAAGAGGAAAAGTGATTGGCAAATGCCTCTAAGACCTATTAGCTTGCTATTCACTAGGAAAACAGGCAGAGGTTGGTGAAGGTACTGTTCAGAAACTTTAGTCACCTGGCTCTGGTAGTTTCATGTGTCAAGGCCCTTCCGACATAGCCAACATCCAAGTGAGTAACCAGGTGGCAAGTGTGGACATGTGTAGCTGCGAGGATTTCCCACTAACACTGAAATATCAAGGAAGGAAGTTTCCTTCTGCCACAGATGTCAACAATAGTATCTATAAAACATTAGCTGCGAGGAGGATCAAGGAGCTTGTTCTAAAGTTTGAGGTCTGATACACAGTCCTGTTTCATGGAAATAAACTAGGGAACACAGCCGAACTCCCACTTACTTCCTTACAAATGAATGGACATGGGAACTGCCCTCATGATCTAACCTCCTTGTAGATTAATGAACTTCTTTATTAGTTACCAAAGTTCTTTCTTCCAAATGGGACATGTAGGGACCTTCCTGGTGGTCCAGTGGTTAAGACTCCGTGCTCCCAAAGCAGGGGGTCCAGGTTCAATCCCTGGTCGGGAAACTAGATCCCGCGTGCCGCAACTGAAGATCCCACGTGGGGCAACGAAGATCCCACGTGCCGCAGGTAAGACCCAGCACAGCCAAATAAATAAATAAATATTGTAAAAAGAATGGGACATGTAAATAATATTTATGGAGCATCCACCGTAGAGGGCACCCGGGAAGCAAAGGTGAATAAGATTTGGGGCTTCCCTGGTGGTGCAGTAGTTGAGAGTCCGCCTGTCGATGCAGGGGACACGGGTTCGTGCCGCGGTCCGGGAAGATCCCACATGCTGCAGAGCGGCTGGGTCCCTGAGCCATGGCCGCTGAGCCTGCGTGTCCGGAGCCTGTGCTCCTCAACGGGAGAGGCCACGACAGTGAGAGGCCCGTGTACCGCCAAAAAAAAGAAAAAAAAAAAAAAGAAACAAAGATGAATAAGATTTGATCCTGCCCTGGAGGAAGTTACAGCCTAAGCGGGGATCCATGCAGTAATCGGAGAGTCTTCCTGGAGTAGGTGATGCCTAGGTTTAGTCCAAGAGAATGAGAAGGTCATACTATGGAGAGGAAGGGAGGTGAGAGGTAGCAGGGTGTGTGCAGGTGGGAGAATAGCCTCCAGCTTATGAGTGAGTCAGGGTGGGGTGGGGGTCAGGTCATGGAGGGCCACATGTTCTGCATTAAGGAGTCTAGACTTTATTTGGTTTTAGGCAACAAAAAGTCATTAAAAGGTTTGAAGTGGGGTCTGACATCTGATTTATAATTTCGGTATTGTATTAGTTTTCTATTGCTACCCTAACAAATGACCGCAAACTTAGAGACTTAAGACAACCCACATCTCCAGCCTCACAGTTCTGTAGTGAAGAAGTCCAGGTCGGCCCAAGTGGTTTCTCTGCTCTGGGATCTGTGGGCTGAAGTCAAGGTGCTGGCTGGCTGGATGCTGGCGGGGAGGTGCTGGGAAGAATCCACTTATTCAGGCTGTTGGCGGAATCTAGCTGCTTGTGGTTGTAGGTGGGACTGGGGTCCCCACTTCCTTGCTGCTTCACCTGGGGGCCGCCCTGGCCTCCTGGGGCCTCACTAGTGCGCGTGTGCAGAGCCTGGTCATCCCAGAGCCAGCAGTGGCTGGCGAATCTCCGCCTTCTTCTGCAGCATCTCTATTGCTTCCAGCTGGAGAAAGTTCACTGCTTTTAAGGAATCAGGTGATTTGATTGGGTTCACCTGAATAATCCAGGTTACTCTCCCTATTTTAAGGTCTGTAAACCTAATCACACCTGCAAAGTCTTTTTATCTATGTCAGGGAACATATCACAGGTTCCAGGGATTAGGTGTGGACATCCTTGCAGGGGCGTTATTCTGCCTGCCATGGGTGTCTAGGTAGGTTCTAAAGGGCACAGACCTCTGCTCACAGAGAAAACCAGACCCTGGTTTTCTTCCTATCTTCCTGGCTATTTAAAAAACAAGACAACAACAAAACGGCAGCCAAAACAAAAAAAACCATCCCAGCTTTATTGAGGTATAATTTACATTCACCCATTTTATGTGCACAATTTAATGACTTTTAGTAAATTTATGGAGTTGTGCAGTTTCATTACCACAAACTGGCATTAGAACGATTTTATCACTCCCAAAAGATTTCTCAGGCCCATTTGCAGTCCACTGACTCTTCCTTTTTATTCTCTTTTCTAGGCTCCTTTGCATGCTTATGTCATCCAAGACTTTCTTTGGCTCTCTGGGCAATAGCCACATTTAGCATATTCTTTGCCAGGTGTGCAGGAAAACACATCAAATTGTTGACATAGTTTACCTGAGGGCAATGGGAATGGAGGGTTAGTGTTGAAATGACTTTTTCTTTATGTATCTTTTGGGATTTAATATACAATTAGCATGTATTACTACTGAGACTAAAATGCTTAATTATGAAAACATTAAATATGTAATTCTTTACTATTCTGTGGCTGAACATTAAAAGAGGTGCTTCAAATGCCAAGGAGCAAGAGAACCACCTGAATGTTTTGTGATAGACCCTCCAGACTCAGGTAGATGCCAAGGCCCCACTTCGCATACTCCTTGTCATCGTCTGACCCTGAGGGGGAGGTGAGCTGATGTCAGTCCACATCCAGGTCCTCAGATGGTCGAGGCCAGACTCAGGGAACACACTCTGTTTTCTTAGTTGAGTCTCTGAGATAGAAACTTCAGGAGAAAACCAGTTTTAGGAATGTTGGCAAGGCCAATACAAAATAGTGCCATGCAGTAGCTGTGAAATATTAACAAAGTTCTAAGATATGTTTAGGTCTAGAAAATGTCATAGGTACTGTTTTTGTTGTTTTAATTAAACTTGTTTTTTTAACTTCTGCAGAAGGAAGATAGAACATTGTGTTGGCTATCTCAAAAACTAAAAGCTGTATCAGCTTTTTACAGTTTGAAGGAACAAAAGAAATTTTGAATGGGAAATCTCACAAATGTCACGGTAAATCAGGATCATCTGAAATGATGAAGGAGTAAAATTAATGAAATATCATTAAACTCCTACACTAACTGTGATTAATAATTTCTCATAATTATTAAAATATATTTCACAATTCTTGTTTAAAAAAAGGTTTATATTTTATTTTATTTTATTTTTTTTTTGCGTTATGCGGGCCTCTCACTGTTGTGGCCAGACGCGCAGGCTCAGCGGCCATGGCTCACGGGCCCAGCCGCTCCGCGGCATGTGGGATCCTCCCAGACCTGGGCACGAATCCGTGTCCCCTGCATCGGCAGGCGGACTCTCAACCACTGCGCCACCAGGGAAGCCCAAAAGAAAAGGTTTATATTTTAGAAGGGCTATAAAATAAGTTATTTTTTGCCCAGCAAAGAGCCCTTATCTCTTTTCATTGAATGGTAGAAAAATATAGCATTTAATTCCTTAACATTAGGAAAATTAGAGTAAGGCCACATATAATCTATTTTTTAAAAAACAGCATTCTTGAAATATACTATATATTATATAAAGTTTACTTTTTTAAGGTATGCATTTCAGTGGTTTTAGTCCTTAGTATATTCACAAAGTTGTGCATCAATCACCACTAATTCCAGAACATTTTCATCTCCAAGAAAAAGACAAATCTATACTCATAAGGAGTTACTCTCCATCCCCTGCCCAGACCCCATGTCCCTGGCAACCATTGATCCAATTTTTGTTCTATAGATTTGCCTTTTCCGGACAGGCCACATGTAAAGTTTTTGCTTAACCCGATTAGTTAATTTCTGGATTCCATTTTTTGCAGGTAGCTTTTCTTGTCAGCAAAATGAAAGAGACTTAAAACATAGTATCTGACCCCCCTCAAAAGTTATTTTAGGTTCAAATGATTTATTTCAGCTTCCATTTAATTGAAGCCAATTTCTCATTAGATACCTTGGGGGACATTACTACCAACTACATAAATAAAAAGGATTATAAAGGAATACTATGAACAATTATATGCCAATAAATTAGATAGCTTAGATGGAATGGACAAAGTCCTAGAAAGACGAAAACTACCATCAAGAAAGTGAAAAACAACTCACAGAATAAAATATTTGCAAATTGTACCTCTTATATAGGAATTATATCCAAAATATATAAAGAACTATATATATAATAAAATTCAGTATTTTTAAAATTTATTTAATTTATTTATTTTTGGCTGTGTTGGATCTTTTTTTTTTTTGCCGTACGCGAGCCTCTCACTGTTGTGGCCTCTCCCGCTGCGGAGCACAGGCTCCGGACGCGCAGGCTCAGTGGCCATGGCTCACGGGCCCAGCCGCTCCGCGGCATGTGGGATCTTCCCAGACTGGGGCACGAACCCGTGTCCCCTGCATCGGCAGGCAGACTCTCAACCACTGCGCCACCAGGGAAGCCCCAGTGTATCTTTTTTTATGAGCAAGGAAATCTTTACATGAAGCACCTGCTAATGACTTCTTTTGGTCTCATTGGCCAGTTTGAGGCAAATGTCCATCTTTGAACCAGTTACTGGCACAGGAATAGGATTTCCCTGATTGAGTTAGACTAGTCATTGGAATGAAATGGAGGTTAGGTAGGCAACGATCATATCATCACAAAGGACTTCCAAAGGAAATTCTAGTTCCTATTATAGAATAGAGAATAGATGACAATCAGGCAAAAACCGCAGATATCTCCTTTGCCATCAGAAACAGCTGCAATGTGGTGAGAAAAACGATTAACTTGGTTACTGGACTCTGCCGCTACATTACTGGGTGCCACGTCGTGCCACTTGCGGTCTTATTTCCCTGACCAGGGATCAAAGTGTGTCCCCTGCAGTGGCAGCGCGGAGTCTTAACCACTGGACCACTAGGGCATTCCAGGCCCTTAGTTTCTTCCAATAAAGTGGTTCCTTCCAGCTTTGAAATACGGCAATTAGCATATATATTGCCTTCTAGCAATGGAAAACAGCTCACATGCTTTTCTGCAACTCAAAGAACATAAAAACAACCTTGGTAACTATCATTCAAAATCTTATTACCCTGATATATATGTACCGTAAGACTCCTATATCATCAGAAACATAGGTGATTGAGTAATAAAAGCTGCCTAAATCACGCATTTAGTCTGTATTTTTGCTTGCTAAGTGCTAGTCTTTCTTCTGCCCTGATTTTACTTGGGGAACTGTAGTGGTCATACTTGCCTCCCAACATTCGTTCTATTTTAAACGATTGATCTAAGCCCCTGTTCTCAGTCCCAGTGCTTTGAACATTGTTGACTCCACTATCCCAACCTGAGAAGTAGGCACTTGACTGAGACTTGGCCACTCAGACTATTCCATCCCTCTGGCCACAGGGGTTGGTTCAAGGATGGGTAAGTGACCCAGGTCGGTCCCATGAGAGTCTGTTCATGACTTTTGCTGGGAAAGAGAATCTCTCTTTTTCCAGGGTTGCCCATCTGTTAAGTTATAAACCTGGAGCTCTGGTGGTCGTCTTTGGTATCAATGGAGAGAACCTGCCCAAGAATTAAACACATAAGAAAGAAGAAAGAGAATCCTGATGATCTTGATAGCATCATTTGAGCAACTGGATTCAGTCTCTGGACTTGTCAGTTGTGTGAACCCCTAAATTCCTTTTTTTTTTGGCTTATATTGATTTAAGCTGGGTTTCTGTAACTTGTAACCCAAAGAGACCTGGCTAATAAAGACAAATTCCTTGCTTACAGTTTGAAATAGATGCTCTGATGCTGTATAAATATGAGAGTAAAATCTGGACATAGACAAAAGGAAATGGGTTCAGAAATAGCTGCATATGAAGTGAAAAAAATAGTTTACTCAATAGCTAGTGAACCCCCTTTTCTTTCCCTGTTTGTTTTTTTATCTACCATAAGCAAGGAAGCAGGACACCTTATGGGTCTTTGAAAAAGCCTGACGACTGGGTGTCTGTTTTGTGTCTAAGCTGCAGCTGGGTGTGAAAAAGAAACAAAGATCTTGTCTCAAACTTGGTAACGTTGTACTGTGGGAATCCACACCCACAGCTCAGACTCTGTGACTCTGTCTAATTAACTGTGGTCTCTGAGTCTTGGTTTCATTACCCATAAAAAGAGGCAGCTGGACTAAGATCACGTCTAGTATTAATGTCCCAAGATCCTATTGCAGAGCTCCCAAGGGAGGCTATAGGAGAAATGTGTGTCACGTGGAGGGACCCTACCTAGGGTTGGTGAGGCTTGGTTTGTCAATTCCAAAATGGAAGCGGATCAGTGGTGGGTGTGGTTCTCTGAAAATGCAGCATGGTTGAAATGAATCAATGTGGGCATTCTTTGATGAATGTTCTTGTTTTATGTGCATATCAATTCTGCTTTTCAGACCAGTCAGACCAGGCCCCCAAGTCTAGCCAGCGGGCTGTTGATCTCACCTTGACTCTGAGAACTGGGAAAGCCTGGGATGAACCTGGCATCATGCGAAACTACATCGAGGGGCTCAACAAGGTCATCAAATCAATCTCTCGGGCTTCCCTGGTGGCGCAGTGGTTGAGAGTCCGCCTGTCGATGCAGGGGACGCGGGTTCGTGCCCCGGTCCGGGAAGATCCCACATGCCGCGGAGTGGCTGGGCCCGTGAGCCATGGCCGCTGAGCCTGCACGTCCGGAGCCTGTTGCTCTGCAATGTGAGAGGCCCGTGTACCGAAAAAAAAAAAAAAATCAATCTCTCCTCTTCTCTCTCCCCCTCTGTGTCTCTGTCTCTCTCTCCCCAACTCCTCATTCCCACTTGGTTTTTGCCTGTCAGCTTCATTCTCAGGAAGGCTTTCCCCACATGGAGACAGAAATGGCAACCAGCAGTTCCAGAAAAAGACCCAAGGCAGACATTAAATGGCCCTGCTTCTACCCCTGAACCAGCTGGGCTGAAGAGGCACAAAACCTCCATCCACTAACCCTGTCCACAGTGTTTGAATTTTATTCGGAGGAACAAAGGAGGAATCTTAAAACATTTGAGTAAGGGGTTGACATGGTCAGATCTGTGCATCAGGGAGGAGTCTGGCTGAGGTACAGGGATTGGGGCAACAGAGGAGATGGAGCTAGAGAGACTTGTTAGAGGCTCTTGGAATCATTCTGGGCAGAAGCGAGCAGGGGTTGAACTAGAGTACAGTAAGTCCCCTATATAGGAACGAGTTCTGTTCCGAGAGTGTTTGTAAGTCCAACAAAGTCAGCCTTAGGTACCCAACTAACACAATCGGCTATATAGTACTGTACTGTAATAGTTTTATAATACTTTTAACACAAACAATACACAAAAAATAAAACATTTTTAATATTACAATACAGTACCTTGAAAAGTACAGTAGTACAGTACCACAGCTGGTATAGAGGGGCTGGCCTCAAGTGAACAGGCAAGAAGAGTTACTGACTAGAGGAGGGAGAAGAGGGAGGAGATGATAGAGCTGAAAGATCGTCAGCAATAGGAGACGGAGGGCAAGCTGCAATTTCACGTGAACTAACTTACGTGATTGGACATGCGAACACATGTTTGAATCTTTGAAAGTTCACAACTTGAAGGTTCATATGTAGGTGACTTACTGTAATGGCAGTTGGGACGGAGGATGTATCAGTCAGGAAAGAGACTGGTGTCAGCAGAGTGGAAAAGAGTTGCTGGTTGAGGGAAGGTGGGACGGAGACCCAAGAAGGAGGAGATATGGGGATATATGTATATGTATAGCTGATTCACTTTGTTGTAAAGCAGAAACTAACACACCATTGTAAAGCAATTATACTCTAAAAAAGACGTTAAAAAAAAAAAAAGAGTTGCTGGTTGATTAGCAGCATTGGGAAAGAAAGAAGTGTTGTTTATCGAATGCCAACCACGAGTTGGGCCCTGGGCCTGGCAGTCTGGTGGAAGAGCTGGACCTGTAAACAATTACTATCCAATGTACTAATCACTGTGAGAGAGGGATGCATCGGGAGCCACTAGTACAGGGGAGAAAAGAAAGCATTTGAGGAGTGGTTGTGTGGGGGAGGGAGGTATGAGTCCTTAGCAAACAAGGACTAAGACACTGCAGGCCTGCGCCAAAGGCAAAGAATAGAGTCCAGAAATATTGTCGGCCAGAAAAACCACATCCAAACGAAAGATATTTGTTTTGGCTGTGTTGGGTGTTGGTTGCTGCGCGGGGTCCTCCTCTAGTTGCGGCGAGTGGGGGCCACTCTTCGTTGCAGTGAGTGGGTTTCTCATTGGGTGGCTTCTCTTGTTGCAGAGCACGGGCTCTAGGTGCACAGGCTTCAGCAGTTGTGGCGCATGGGCTTAGTTGCTCTGCGGCATGTGGGATCTTCCCAAACCGGGATTCGAACCCGTGTCCCCTGCATTGGCAGGTGGATTCTTAACCACTGCGCCCCCAGGAAAGCCCCAAAGATATATTTAATTTTGCTCATCTAACATTTTTAGAAATGTTTGAATTGGTTGCCAATGTAAAAAGATCTGGAGCTTTCATTTAAAAATCCATATTTCTAACTTGTCTTGAAAAACCAGAAGCACCAGAAGGTTTAGCTACACAGTGCCCTCATTCTTGCCCAGTGACAAAGGGCTAGAGCAGCTGCCGTCCCTCCAGTCCCTATTAGAACTCACCTGGCCTGCATCAGCAATTCGTGTTACCCATGGTGGCTTAAAGATGGCTGCAAATTCTTTGTAACTCTCTGCATCAAAAGGAGGAGTTAATCTTCCCTCTCCTGGGATCTGGGCTGGTCCTGTAACTGCTTAACTAAAAGAATGTGGTGGAAGGAACCCTATGCAAATCACAGGCCTATCCTCTTGGAGCATTCTCTCAGGACACTCCCTTTCCAAACTCTAAAATAATGAGAGCTAATAAAGCAGTTATCGTTTTAAGTCATCAAGTTTTGGAATGGTTTACTCCGTACAGGTAACTGGAACACCAACCTCCACTCCTTCCCTTGTAGACATCCGAGGGCTCAGCCTCTGGACCAGAGGAATGAGGGAGCATGTTGAGCTTGGGTGATGATGAACAGCAAGGCCAGAAGGGTGGATGGGGGAAGATCATGAAGGGCTTTTGATGCCATGCTGAGGGAGTTTCAGTGTTTTCCCAGAAATGTTCAGGAGCTGGTAGCGTTTTGTAAGGTCGGCATAGTATGACTGGGGCGGTGACTCTAGTGATGCTGTAGAACAGGGGTCCCCAACCCCTGGACCACGGACTGGTACCGGTCCATGGCCTGTTAGGAACCAGGCTGCACAGCAGGAGTTGAGCGGAGGGCGAGCAAGTGAAGCTTCATCTGTATTTACAGCCGCTCCCCATCGCTCACATTACCGCCTAAGCTCCGCCTCCTGCCAGCATTATGGTGAGTTATATAATTATTTTATTATGTATTACAATAATTTAAGTAATAGAAATAAAGTGCACAATAAATGTGATGTGCTTGAATCATCCCAAAACCATCCCCTCCCGCCCTGGTCTGTGGAAAAATTGTCTTCCACGAAACCAGTCCCTGGTAGAAGATGAATCAGAAGAAGGCGATCGGTCAGGGAGCTAGCACCATGGTCCAAGCAGCGCAGCTCAGGCGGTGGTGGTGGGCATGGAGAGAAAGGGAGAGATTCAAGTTCAAGACTTTCTCCTCTTGTGAGGCTCTCCCTGAGGTCCTAATGGGACATGCCGGTCGAGCCATGGAGTTGCTAGTCAGAACTAGGGAGCACAGGCAGTAGGACTGAGCCACAGAGACAGACTGGGGACTGTCAGAGTTTGAACTTGTGGATGTGGAAGAGCTGGTGTAGGGAGATTGGGTGCATTGGAAGAGGTGGTGTCCTGGGAGCATCCTACAGACAGTTGTGTTAAGCAAAGGGAGAGACACCCTGCAGGGGACTGAGAGAAAACTTCAGAGCAAAGAAGGGAACCAGGAGATGGTGGGGCCCAGACACAAAAGAAAGGAAAGATTCTAGAGGAAGGGAGTGGTAGGTAGCATCAGATGATCACCAGAACGTGCTCATTTGATGTAATGATCAGGAGATCACTGGTGGCTGAGGCAAGGGCACGTCTGTGCGGAAAGGTGGGAACAGAAGCCAGACTCATGAGACTAAGTAGGAAATGAGGAAGTGAAGACAGTAAGTGTAAACAACTCTTTCAAGAAACTTGATTGTGAACCGTAAGACAGAGATAGGGAAGTGGTTTGAGGTTGCCAAGTTGAGAGAGGTTCCCCCAAAGACCCAGGGGAACTCAGCTTGTTTTTAGATACTGAAGAGAGAGGGTCTGTGGAGAGGAGAACTTGGCAGTGCAGGAGAAAGGGGTTAAACGATGGAGTGAGGTCACTGAGGAAGTGGGAAGGAATGTGTCCCAAGAGGGAGGCATCAGCCTTGGGCCCTAGGAGGACACCTCCCCTGTAACGACAGCCTATGGTTGTTTCTAGGAGCTGGAGATGTTGTTGCTGTTGGGAGTAAAGGGGTTGAAAGAATTCTTGCCTCTTTTCTCCATAAAATAGGAGCAGTGATCATCTCATAAAGGTAAGGAAGGCAGCCTGAGGAGGTGGCTGGCGAGAAGTGGCCGGCAAGGTTGGCTTAGACCTGAGCCTGTGGACAAGGCATGTTTACGTGCCTCCTGCTTAAGGCCAGGATTGTTCCTGAATGTGGGTCAGGGCGGAGCCTGAAGGTGGATGGGGGACCACAACTGTGAGAAGGCCTGGGGGCCACAGGGGCAGGGTCCAGGCTGTCAGAGTAACTTCTTGCAAATGAGACCCTGTCACTCCTTTACTTAAAGACTTGCATAGGGAGCAAACTCCTTGAGAAGACACAGCTTGAGGTCCCTCATGAGCTGCCTCCCGGGGATTTTCCCAGCTTCACCACTTTCCCCTTCATCCCAAGCCCCTGAGCTCCAGCCATGGTGAAGAGCTCACCATTCCCTTAAAACGTCATTGTCCCTTCCTCGCTTTTCTTCCTCTCTCTTCTCTGCTTGGCAAACTCTTATTCAAGACCCAGTATAAGTGTAATTTCATTCACCCGTTCCACCACCATCTACGGACCATGCTTCCATCCTGGTTCGCCCTCCAGATCTCACTGCTCTTGGCTTTTGTGCCCTCCTCTGCTTCGGGAGGTCGACTGGTGTTGGGGAAATGAATAAAGCAGTCTTGTTCAGGCTTCAGAGGCAGAAGCAGGCCTCTGACCGACCTGTAACCCTGCCTGGACTGCGGGCTTACTTGCACACGCAACAATTGCTGCTCGCAAGTCAAGCAGCGCTTACTATAAGAAAGGGAGTGGGTCTTGGAATTCCTTGAGCCCTGGGGACCTGGCCAGTCCCCCAGGGTCTGGAAAATCTTGTGACCCACATGGTGAAACCAACAGCATTATTAAAGTAAACTCAGACCTCCATCTTTGCACGCAGACTGATCATATCAGTTTGCGGCCTGGAATTATAAACGGAAGCCCCCAGAACTCCAATCTGAAGTCTCACCCGTGGGGTGTACGAACCGCCCGGGACCCTTCCCAACTGGGGCTCCAGATCGCTGTCACTTGGAACTTCCCAGCTGTTACTTGGATCTGGAAGTAGGTGTCGGCCCAATTCGGTGATGTATATATCCTGTTATGTTTCTCTAATATTCTTGTTCCTTTCCTTCTAAAGATTGTATATTAAAATTAAGTTAAATCACCTTTCATTAAAGAATTGATTAAAGCTGTTTATTTGTGTGAAACGAGTGGTTGTTTTGTCAACAAATCCAACGAACCTTAAAACCGAAAGCAGGCTTTCGGCAAAACAACTGGAAACCGTGAATGGACTCATGGGTTTCAAGGGTCACACAGACTTGTATTTGGATCCCAGTTTGTGTGACTGTGGGTAGGTCATTTACTGCCTGTGAGCCTCATTTTGGTCAACTGTAAAAGAGGGACAATAAAACACATCACAGAGCTCTTGAGACTCTTCAGTGATGGAATGTTGGTGCAGCACCAAGGACCCAGTGCTGCTTGGAGCATTCGGGACTCTTGGTTGTAAGTGACGGAATCTAATTTTTAAAAATCTACTTTTAGGGACTTCCCTGGTGGCACAGTGGTTAAGAATCCGCCTGCCAATGCAGGGGACATGGGTTTGAACCCTGGTCCGGGAAGATCCCACGTGTCACAGAGCAACTAAGCCCGCGAGCCACAACTACTGAGCCTGAGCTCTAGAGCTGGCAAGCCACAACTACTGAAGTTTGTGTACCTACAGCCCGTGCTCTGCAGCAAGAGAAGCCACCACAATGAGAAGCCTGAGCACTGCGACCAAGAGTAGCCCCCGCTCGCTGCAACTAGAGAAAGCCCACGTGCAGCAACGAAGACCCAATGCAGACAAAAATAAATAAATGAATAAACAAACCAGGGTCTCCCTGCTTTAAAACTCATGCTTTAAAAAAAAAAAATCTCCTTTTACAGTTGATTTGTTTGAATCAGGATCCAGAGAAAGTTCACATGTTACCGTTAGTTGATATGTTTCTTAAGCCTCTTTTAATATATTTCCCCTCCTTTGAATGCCATTTATTTGTTGAAGCCAGATCGTTTATCCTATAAAATTTTCTACATTACAGATTTAGGTAATTGCTTCCTCCTGGTATTGTTTAACCTGGTCTTCTATCCTTTTTATTTCCTACAAACTAATAGCTAGATCTAGAGGCTCCATTAGATTCTGGCTGGTGATGATGACGATGATGATGGTGATGATTTTGGCAAGAATACTGCAAAGGTGATGTTACATACTTATTATATCATTTTATGGGAGGCCTGTAATATCTGGTGTCCTACTTTTGGTGATGTTAAGAGTCATTTCTGGGTTCTTTTTTTCTTTTCTTTTTTTAGGTAATCATGGAGATTTGAACATAAATTGGGAATTAGATGATGTTAAGAAATTATTGCTAGGGACTTCCCTGGTGGTCCAGTGGTTAAGAATCCACCTTCCAGTGCAGGGGACGTGGGTTCGTTACCTAGTTGGGGAACTAGATCCCACATGCCGCAGGGTAACTAAGCCCACACACCGCAAATACTGAGCATGCACACCACAACTAGAGAGAAGCTCACGCACCACAACGAAAGATCCCGCATGCCGCAAGGAAGATCCCATGTGCCGCCACTAAGACCCGACGCAGCCAAAAATAAATAAATTTTTTTTTAAAAATAAGAGAGCGTCCCTGGTGACGCAGTGGTTAGGAATCCACCTGCCAACGCAGGGGACACGGGTTTAAGTCCTGGTCGGGGAAGAACCCACATACTGCGGAGCAACTGGGCCCGTGCGCCACAACTGCTGAAGCCCCCACGCCTGGAGCCCGTGCTCCACAACAAGAGAAGCCACCGCTGTGAGAAGCCCGCGCACCACAACGAAGAGTGGCCCCCGCTCGCCACAACCAGAGGAGGCCCACGTGCAGCAACAAAGACACAACGCAGCCAAAAAAAATAAATATTAAAAAATTAAAAAAAAAAGAAATTATTGCTAAACATTTTAGGTATAATTATGTATTACGTAGTGGTATTGTGCTCGGGTAAAATAAAAATCCTTATCTGACATACAATAACATGGATTAATTTCAAAACATTATGCTGAATGGAAAAAGACAGACCCATACTGTATGATTTCATTTGTATGGAACATTCTAGAGCAGGCAAAACTAATCTATACTGACAGAAAGCAGGTCAGTGGTTGCCGGGGTCTGAGGGTGGAAACTGATTGTAGAAGGGTGTGAACTTTTAGGAGTGATGGAAATATTTTATATCTTGATTATGGTGGTAATTACTTGGGTATAAACATTTGTCCAAACTAATTGAACCATGCACTTACATTGAGTGTGCTATATTGTATGGGAATAAAGATGTATTTTATTGTATGTAAATAAAGTTGATTTTTGAAAGGAAATAAAATAAGGTTACAACTAGAATGAGAAGAATCCATTCAAAATAGCCACAAAACTATAATACACCTATTAGGGGGGAGAAATTTAATGATATACTAGACCTTTATAGAGAAAATTATAAAATCATATTAAGGGACATAAAAGAAGACATAAATATATGGAGAAATACACTATATTCATGGATGGAAGTCTTAATATCCTTCTCAAATTAATCTATAAAGTTAATGCAATTTTATTAAAAACTCTAAGAGTTTAAAAGTCTTTATCTGTTGGAAATAAATGCAGAAGTACTTAAGTTGAAATGCTATGATGTCTTGGATTTCTTTTAATACATGCCAAGAAAATAATGTGGAAGAAGGAATGAACGAGTATTGGCCATGTGTTTGTACTTGTTGAAGCTGGGTGATGGGTGCACACTCTAGTGTAAGTGAGCAGTGCTGTGCACCTTTACTGGTGAGGAAACATCACTGTGCTGGGGCAGCAGGAGAACCATGAAGGAAAGATTCTCTGGGGCTGACTCCATCATGCTCTACAGACCTTTAGGGCAGGACAGACCAGAGGAGGTCTTGTGGGCCTTGCTAAGGAGTTTGAACTTTATCCCGTGCTCAGCATTTCAGTCCCTCTTTACTCTGTGTATCTGGCACCTTGGAAGGGCCTCCGGTCCTGTCTCCCTCCATGGTGGGTGTACCAGTCAGAACACTTTCAACTGTAAATGCCAGAAACCAACTCAAACGTAGTGACTTATGTGGAAAAAGGAACTTATGGAAGGTTAAGGGACTCAGGCACAGCTTGATCCCGATACTCAAATGATGTCAAGAGTATGGCTGTCTTCATATCCTGTGTCTGCAGTCCTCTGTGTGGGCTCATTCTGGGCGGCTTTTCCTGCATGGTATCAAGACGGTCACTAGTAGTCCTGGGCTTACAGCCTTTTAGCTTACTAACCCCCAGGGGAAAGAGGGCTCTTTTTTCTAGCAGCTCCAGTGAATCTGCTTCTGCATGCATAGACTTAAGTGTCCACCCCTGAACCAATCAAAAAAGGTAGCTTTGACTGGGGAAACGTGGACTGTGTGCCTACCCTGGACACCCTCTCAAACCTCAAGGATTGCCAGTGCATAAAGGTTGGTTTCTTCAAGGAAAGCCCAGATGCAGCCTCCAGGAAAGAGGGGATGGTAAGATGCTGGTCCAGTGGCATCTGGCAGGAACACCCTCCCAACACCCCTCGCAGGAAGGATCAGCCTCGCCTTAATCACATGAAGAGCCGCATGGCAGGGCCCTTCAGCACCCACTACTGAACTAACGCTCACTCTTGTTTTGCTGGGACAGCTGCTGCCTCACAACCTCCACTACCAGCCTCGCGTCTGTGCCCCCCGCCCCACAGCAGGCCAGCTGGAATGAGAGAGTAGCCTCTGCACATCCCCACCTTTCCCTCTCCATGCCTGTCAGGCTCTGCCTCAGGGGGCATGGTTTTCAGGCCCCTCACAACGTGCTTGTCCTCTGCCTGGAAATGAGGTGCCCCAGGACTGAAGGTCATGGGTGCCTCAGTTTCCTCTCTTTACATTAGAGGTGGTACCTGCCCCCTGGGTGTGTTGTGAGGATTAAGCGAGTGCAGCGTATTTATAGTGTTAGAGCAGTGCCCAGCACACAGTAGGTGCTCAGTAAATCCCAGCCGTTATTCTCATCACTTCCGCTGGAGACACAATCCCTGCCCATCCCCGTCCAGTCCAGTCCAGTAGCAGGCTCTCAGGTGAAATACAACACAGAGGTTCTTAAATTGGATGCTTGAATGGAATAAAAGTGTGTAGGACACTTTTATAACCACTCGAGCCTCATAATTGTAAGCTGGATGGGACAAATCATATTTAGCCTCCATTTACAGATGAAGAAACTGAGGTTTAGACCTCTTGCCCAAGATCACGCAGCCAAGCTGTGGTGGAGGCAGGATTTGAACCAGGGGCTGAAGGATCACATCGTTGGGACTTTGCTCAGGCTGCCCCTCTGCTGACAAGAACTCCTCCGGTCACGCCTGTTGGCCCCTTCTCATCCTTTCAGGTTCAGTCCCAATACTCTAAACAGTAACAGTGGTGGGAGGCAACATTTATTAAGTGCTTGCTACACTTTGGATGAGGTGCAGAAGGCCTTCTGTTCCAATAAAGTCAGGAGGTAGGTATGACGCTGTTACAGAAAGAGAAACTGAGGCTGACAGAGGTTAAGGAACCTGCCCAACGTCACTCAGTAGGTGTGCCGGCCGGCCAGGAGTCAAGCTCGCACAGCAGTCTGATTCTAGAGCGGGTCTTTCCGCATTGCTACCTCCGAGACGCTGATGCCAAGGATGGGAACGAACTCCTTCCTCTTAGTCTGAAGTCTGGGCTTTGGCCTCTACTTAGCTCTTGGAGCTGTTATTTGCGCCTCTCCTTTCAGTAGACTGAGAGCTCTTTGGGGCAGGAACTCAACTCTGACTTTTTCACTTCCGTAGGCCCTGCACAAAGAGGCTCTCCATAACACCAAATTATTTCATCCGCCCCTGTGAGGCAGGCAGAGGCGCTCCTAGGTGAGGACAGACCCAGAGAAGTTAAGTGACTCTCCCAAGGCCACCTGCTTGTAAATGTAGGAGCCCGGAGAGGCCCCAGGCTTCCTGGGTGCAGGTGGGCGCAGGGTTCTCCCTCCTCCTTGTCCCCCCGCCTTCCTGTTCCCTGAGCGTCGTCGGTGGGGGAAGAGATGGCAGCATAGCCTTAGCTGGGGCGGGGGGGGGGGGGGGGCTGTACCAAGGCCGCTGGGAGGACTGATGGGCCCTTTTATGAATGCCAGGCGAAGGATGGCGAGTAGGCTGGGGGTGGGCTGAAGGAGGGAAGAAGGAACGGGTATTTTTTACATTTTGACATTAAAAAGTGCAGATCAGATTGTCAGCGACGGGCCAGCAGCATCTGTTTTGGTTTCGAATTGGCAGCCTAAGGCGCTGAGCTTCTCCGCGGAGGGAGGGGAGGGGAGGGGAGGGGAGGCTGCGGGCTGGTGGGGCGAGGCGGCGCCTCTGCGGAGGGAAGGGCTCTCCCCTTCAAGAGCTCCGCCCAAAGGGGCGCTGCCACCCCTAAGGAGGCGGGCGCCGCTGCTTCTCATTCATTGTCTTGACAAGAGCATCCTCAGCCGGCAGTCGCAGGCTCCTCCAGCTGCTTCCTCCTCCTCCTCTCCCTCCTCCGTCTGGGGGGGTCACTCATCTCTCAGCAGCAGGTAAGGCTGGAGCCCGGGGACGGGACTCGGCATCGCTGCCCTGGGCCACCTGTGGGGCAGGCGGGAGCCTGGCAGAAGCCCTCTGCGGGGGCCGACAGACTGTCAGAGCGAGCTGGCTCGGAGGCGGGGACAGAGCCCGTTCACGCCCCGCGTGGCGGGACTCGCCTGGGGTGTGGGTGCGCGGAGGAGGGTCCGTCTGCGTGTCTGAGAGCTCCGGGAGCGGGCGAGGGTGAGGGACCACCGCAGCCAAGATGGAGGTGGGGGAGCCCGGGGGTCAGGACACGCGCCGACCGGACTCTCCCCAGAATGGGAGTCTTTGGGGTGGCAGTCGGGGGCAGGGTGGGGTGAGCCCAGCAGCTGCCCTGAGCTTGGAGACAGGAAGGGGTTGAGAGCAAAACAAGAAAAGACCAAGTTCCCCTTTCCGTGGTTTCCGGGCCTGGTACCTGCGGTGGGGAAGGAGGTGGGGTGGCACGATGGCTTCCTGTCTCCCAACCTCCGATTTGCGGCTCCCTCTCCCCAGACCCAGGCTTCCCATCTGGGATGGATCCCCTGCCCCCAGACTGCTTCTCCTCACGCAAGCTCCTCACCTGCTTTCCGGGCGGGTGGACCCCGGAGCCTCTTGGAGAGTCACGGGATGGGCGAGGCTGGCTGGAGCCCCCAGTGAGAAGGGCTAGGCCTGAAGGGGGGGCAAAAGGGTGAAGCTGGGGCCGTGGAGGAGAGGCCCTGGGGGGGCCCCCACGGTGAGCTGGAAGGCGATGCTGTTGGGCGCCAGGATGGGGGCCTGGAGCCTGGGGAGCCAGAGGCAGGCCCCTTGGCTTCGCTGTCACCCAGCCCGGGGGGAAAACCATCCTAGCTGGACCTCCGTCTGAGAAGTGGGTGCCGGCCTCTCCCTTCCTGAGCATAGTTCCACTGGGACTGGAGAAGGCACTGAAGGGCACCTGCTTAAGCAGAGGCGAGAAGCAGAGGTGCGTGGAGGAGGTGATGCTGGGACCTGAGCCATCCGCTTGTTTCTGGAGCCCGGAGACCTGCTGGGGAAGCCCTCCTGCCACTGAGGACATGCCTCCCAGGCAAACCTACACACTGCTTCCCTCAGCATGTCCAACCCTGGGCCTGGAGGCGGGGAGGGCCCCTGCCTTTAGGCAGCTTCTCATGTGGGTGTGAGGGTGTGAGGTCTGGACACTGAGGCTGAGAGAACCCACCCTCCAAGCTGTCGCATTGAGGCCCCGGAGTGTGACCCGTCAGAGAGGAAGGGCTCTGTGTCCGTCAACCATTCTGTGGTCAAATCGGCACTAGGTGCTACCCCACATCAGGCTCTGCCGGGGAGGCTGAGGGTACAGAAGCCAGGCTTGGGGCGGGTTGAGAAGGTGGGCCTTGCAGGTTAGCCAGGGGTGAGGAGGTGTGGGCAAGGCGAGTGTGAGCATAGCAGGATGTCAGTTACAGAGGAGAGCGGCAAGGGGCCGGGGAGACATGCTGGGGAAGTTAGCTGAGGCCATGACTGCCAGGCTGAGGAGGGTCCTGGGGGAGATGGGGGCCACTGTAAGGTCAGAGTTGACCTGAAGGGAGAAAAGCCCTCCACCTGTGTGCCTTCCAGGATGAGCCGGCAAGTGGTCCGTTCCAGCAAGTTCCGCCACGTGTTTGGACAGCCGGCCAAGGCTGACCAGTGCTATGAGGACGTGCGCGTCTCACAGAACACCTGGGACAGTGGCTTCTGCTCTGTCAACCCCAAGTTCGTGGCCCTGATCTGTGAGGCCAGTGGGGGAGGGGCCTTCCTGGTGCTGCCCCTGGGCAAGGTGAGCCCCTGGAGCCCTGGTGGGGGGGCTCTGGTCATCTAGTGGCCCCCTGGGGGTCCTGATGAGGTGATTGACTATCCCCAAGCCTTCCCAGGCCACAGTGTTGTCTGTAAAGTTGAGCTGAGCCAGATGAACCTTAGGCTTCCTTCAGCTCCTACATGCAGTGGGCGGATGGAAGCTAAAGCTAGAGGGGAGATGACACGGGAAGGGACGTACAGTGAGTCCTGCAGACCCAGGGCCAGGCCTCCCAGTTCTCAGCCTGGACCTTTCTCCCCTCGGGAGCACGAAGAGGGCTGGGATGGAGTCTGGGCAAGTGCTCTTAGGGTTTGGAGGGAACTTTCGGAGCCCTTGGGAATGCAGCAAGCTCTGGTTCCAAGCTCACAGGCAGGGGTGATGTAAGAGACCCTCTCGGCTCCCCCAACCCGGCCTCCGTCAGATCTTGCCTCCCCTGCCCTGTTGTCTGCTGACCCCCACCCCCAGCACACTCCTGTGCTCTTGGGTGGTGAGACAGGAAGGGGAGACAGGCCCTCAGTTGTTACCTTAAAAGGTCCGATGGAAACAAGAGAAGAGGAAGTGGTTGTCGGGGTGAGAGCTGGGCCCGCTCTTCACACAGGAAGCCCTGCTGCAGCAGCTGTCCCCGGAAGAGCCCATTTCCAAACCTCTGCTCCTGCCGGGGGGCCGGTTATGACAGACTTCCCCATCCCTGTCCTTTTGGAAGGACCCATCCCTACAGCCCCATCATTCACACACACTTCCTTGGGGAACTCCAGCCCCAGTATAACTACCCCCCAGCAGCCTGTCCCATGCCCAGGGCCCTGGCCTGTCTTCCCATGGGGGCCTCACCTGGGGAAGCAGGGGTGGGAGTACCAGGCCGTGGGGCATGGATGAGAAACTGAGCTAGAGATGGCAGGAACTTGGCAAGGCTCTGACAGCAAGGCAGGACCAGCCCCCTGTGCCCATCCTGCACTACTGAGTTGCCCAGAGAACTCTGGGGCAGGGGCAGAGGACCAAACCCTCCCACCCCAGGCCCCGCTCTGCCTCCCAGGGACCTCACAGCTTTTCTCTCCGTGCCTCGTGGAGGGGAGTGGGGAGGTTGGATTGGGTTTGGAGGGCAAAAGCACCTCCCTCAGAGGCCCTGCTGTGTCCTCTAGACTGGACGTGTGGACAAGAACGTGCCTATGGTCTGTGGCCACACGGCCCCAGTGCTGGACATCGCCTGGTGCCCGCACAATGATAATGTCATTGCCAGTGGCTCCGAGGACTGCACAGTCATGGTGAGTGTGGGGACACACGGGCCAGGAGGGGGCTCCAGCACTGGAGCTGACGTTCGGAGCCCCCGAGACTCACTCGCCGCTTCTCTGCAGGTGTGGGAGATCCCTGATGGGGGCCTGGTGCTGCCCCTGCGGGAGCCTGTCGTCACCCTGGAGGGCCACACCAAGCGCGTGGGCATTGTGGCCTGGCACCCCACAGCTCAGAATGTGCTTCTCAGTGCAGGTGCCCGGGGGGAGAAGCAGGGAGGGCTGGTCCCCTGACAGCGAGGGTGGGAGGCTCATGACTTCTGACACTGGGGGCATCGCCCAGGTTGCGACAATGTGATCCTGGTGTGGGACGTGGGCACGGGGGCGGCCGTGCTGACACTGGGCTCGGACGTGCACCCGGACACAATCTACAGCGTGGACTGGAGCCGAGATGGCGCCCTCATCTGTACCTCCTGCCGCGACAAGCGATTCCGCATCATTGAGCCCCGCAAAGGCACCATTGTAGCTGTGAGTTGCCTTGACCCTTGACCCTGAGAGCTTTGCCCCTCCTACCCACCACCAACCAGGCCCCTAGATGCTACCCACTCCCAGCTGGGGCCTGGCCCTTAGGGGGTGCGTGCGGATGCCTGACCGGTCCCCTCCCTTTCCTTCCAGGAGAAGGACCGTCCCCATGAGGGGACCCGGCCTGTGCGTGCCGTGTTTGTGTCAGATGGAAACATCCTGACCACAGGTTTCAGCCGCATGAGTGAGCGGCAGGTGGCGCTGTGGGACACGGTGAGTGCCCGGCAGGGAACAGGCTTAGTCCCAGCCCTGCCAAGTGTCTGGCTGGAAGGCCATGGCCTCAGTTTACCCACCGCGAGATGGGGTTTTCCGCTGGTTGGTCTATAAGCCCCCCACCCCACTCCTCCATCACTGGACCGCACCTGGGCCTGACGTGGTCCAGCTCATTATAAACCCCTGCCCGTCTCTACAGAAGCACCTGGAGGAGCCGCTGTCCCTGCAGGAACTGGACACGAGCAGCGGTGTCCTGCTGCCCTTCTTTGACCCTGACACCAACATTGTCTACCTCTGTGGCAAGGTGGCCCAGTTGGGCAGGGGGTCGGGGGAGCAAGGTGGGCAGGGGGACTGGGAAAGGACCACGGCTGGAGGCATCTGCCCGTGTTGATCCTCCCTTGCATCCACCACCTGCAGGGTGACAGCTCTATCCGGTACTTCGAGATCACTTCCGAGGCCCCATTCCTGCACTATCTCTCCATGTTCAGTTCCAAGGAGTCCCAGCGTGGCATGGGCTACATGCCCAAACGTGGTCTGGAGGTGAACAAGTGTGAGATTGCCAGGTAACTGCCCCTGCCCCTGACCTGAGTATGCTCCTTGGGCAGTGCCGACCGCACGCCGCGCTTCAGTCCCAGCCCAGCCATGCTGTGGGCGCTGATCGCCTTCCTGCTTCCACAGATTCTACAAGCTGCATGAGCGGAGGTGTGAGCCCATCGCCATGACGGTGCCTAGAAAGGTGATGCTCCAGGGTCCCTCCCCGGGCTCTCGGAGTGGCGGGTGGTGGTGTGGCCCACTTTCTTAACCAGCCTTGGCCTTGCCCCACAGTCGGACCTGTTCCAGGAGGACCTGTACCCGCCCACTGCAGGGCCTGACGCTGCCCTCACAGCTGAGGAGTGGCTAGGGGGTCGGGATGCCGGGCCCCTTCTCATTTCCCTCAAGGATGGCTACGTGCCCCCAAAGAGCCGGGAGCTGAGGATCAACCGGGGCCTGGACACTGGGCGCAAGAGGATGGCACCTGAGGCCAGTGGCGTTCCCAGTTCGGTGAGAGGCAGATGGGAGCCCGGGAATCAGGACAGGAAGATGGGGTAGGGCAGGGGCTGCTACCGATGTGGTCATTGACCCAGTGGAAAGAGGCTGGCATTTGGGGCAGCCCAAACTCACAATGTTGGGGATCCTTTGGGGGCTGGGAGTGGATAATCCTGAGGCCTCAGAAAACAGGTTTCAGGCTTATAGGCCTGCAGCTCTCTGGCTGAGAGACAGAAGGGCCCAAGCCCTGGGGCTCTTGGGAAGAGGCCTAGTGGCCAGGGAGGAGCTGGGCCTGATGCAGCCCTGGATCCCCCAGGATGCCGTATCCCGGTTGGAGGAAGAGATGAGGAAGCTCCAGGCCACGGTACAGGAGCTACAGAAGCGCCTGGATAGGCTGGAGGAGACAGTCCAGGCCAAGTAGAGGACCACCGGCTGAGGCCAACGGCATCGCCTCCCTCCCTTCCACTCCCACTCCTCAGGCCACCATGGCAGATAAGAAAATACTAATAAAATGGCTTTATTTTCTGGTACCTCTCAGACTCCAGTGACTGGTCACCAGATGCTGGGTCTGCTGAACTGACCTGCACTTGAGCTTCCCCCTCCATAGCCTCGATGAGCTTGACCCATGGCAGGGGCGGGCTGGGGAGATGCCTCTGAACGCCCTAGACCACAGACAGGAACAGGCCTTTGCGGGTGGGAGCCATCCTGCGCTGATGTGGGTTGGGAGCCTGCTCTGTTTTCCAGCTGGTAGGTCGAAGCTGCTCAGGGATCTAGCCTGGAGCCTCGGTCATTCTGTTTACCCCAAATCTGCCTTTGCTAGTCAACCACAACACCAGCTTGCATGCAGCTGTCCTGACACTGCTGCCTGCTTGTGGGGAAGATGAAGCAACCAGCACTTACATGACATCTTCCAAACTGTAAGCCCAAGGGATCAAAATAAGGGGTCCTTTTGTAAGAAGAAAGCTTAGAATCAAAGCAATAGGCCCTGACCCTAGTTTACAAGCAAGGAAACTGAGGCTGAGAGCAGGAGCTGGGCTTGCTGAGGGACAGATCCCGAGTCAAGATGCAAGTCTCCCCTTCTAGTTCAGAGCCTTCCCTGCACCACATGGCTGCCTCTTTTTTTTTTTTTTTTTTTTTTGTTTGTTTGTTTTTGCGGTACGTGGGCCTCTCACTGCTGTGGCCTCTCCCGTTGCGGAGCACAGGCTCCGGACGCGCACGCTCAGCGGCCATGGCTCACGGGACCAGCCGCTCCGCAGCATGTGGGATCTTCCCGGACTGGGGCACGAACCCGTGTCCCCTGCATCGGCAGGCGGACTCTCAACCACTGCGCCACCAGGGAAGCCCCCACATGGCTGCCTCTTGAACCCTGTCTGTGGCTTCCACCTGAGTCTGACCTCAATCTGTCAAGCCCTATCAAGGGGGGACTTGGAAATGGGTTTCCGATGGCCAACTTAGCAGGTGATCCCCCCTGAGCTGGGACACAGGACTGTTGGGGATGGGTGTCCTGGCCACAGCAGGGCTTTGTTCATCCACATAGGGACCACAGCAAGGACTAAATGTCCCTTTTGAACCCCCATTCCCCTTTGGCATGCTGTACAAATGTCCCTGTCTGCCCATTTGGGTCTCAATCTCTATGCAAACCATGTGACCGTGGGCAAGTCACTTCTCTCCACGCCTCAGTTGCTCATCTATAGAATGGGGAGGGATTCCACCACAGCTCTGTGAACCCAGGGGGTGGATCCAATCAGGGGTGTGGTACAGAGAGAAGGAGACCATCTGGAGCCTGGGCCTCAGTCTCCCACACAAAGGGATGATGGGCCCTTCTAGTGAAGCAGACTTGTGGGTAGTCACTAGTTCTCCTGGCCCAGGGAAACGGAAAAAAGTTCAGGGAAGGATCCTTGGAACTCAGAAGGGTTAGCCCCTACTCACCATGATTTCCAGCTTCCTCTGAGAGAAACAAGAGAGGGAGATGGGGGTGGGGGTGGTGGTAATTTAGGGGCCAAGAAACCGGCCTTGAAAACAGGAGAACAGGGTAGGTGGGATGGTTGAAATCTGCAATTTCTCACCCCCAAAGAGCTCTGGCCCCAGTTAGCACACTTCCTATTCCTCCTGGGTCTCAGGGCCCTCACCTATGCAAGGCCTAATCAACTCTGGCACTTGTGTCGACTCTAGGGCATCACATGCCCCAATTTTGTGGCTCTGGTCGGCCTTACTTTCCTGCTGTAACCCTATGCCCATCCCACCCCTCCATTCCTGAAAAACTTCACCAGCTCTCCAGGGTCAGCTGTGGCCACATCAAGCCCAGGGCCAAAGGGTCACTGGACTTTCTCCAGGGGCCAGAAAACACTGCCATTCCAGGTGTTGGGAAGCCCCTGCTAGGGTACCAGGTCCCTGAGGCGGTGAAGGGCTTGGGGAACCAACAGGGGAAGTGTGGAATCTTCTATAATGCCTCTGACATTGGGATGATATTAGGGAGAGGGAGAGGTTTGTTAAATTGCCCAAGGCCCTAAAACCGTGAGCACTTCTCATCTATGCATCTTGAAGGAGGACAGAGCAGGAACCCCCAGCAATGGTCAATGAATGGGTGGGTCGGGTGGGTAGTGGCCGTACCCCAAGGGGGTCCACCAAGGATTACAAAGAAGACCTGTGAGGCCCACCCTGGAAGGGACTTTAAGAACTGAACTTTCACTTTATAAGTGCGGATACGAAGGCCTCTGTGTGGAGAGGTACTTGCCCAAAGTAAAACAATGGAGAGTGGAGGGCAGGGAGAAGCCAGGCCCTAGACCCGGCCTCTGCACACCTCCCACCCTCCTACACACAACACACACTGACACAGAAGCTGGGCCTGACTCATAATTTAATAGATGTGCAGGTCCGGGTCCCTTATTTCTGCTGCTCACGGGTCCACTGCTCTGGAGTCAGGGTTTTCTGCTCAAAAGCATGGATGTGCAGGAGCTCTTCTGCTAGGCAAGTGTTCACAAGCCTGAGAGAGAGATGGGGTTAGAAAACGGCAGGCTGGGGCCTGCGTCGCAGACCCCGAATCTAGGGTGAGCCGGGAGACTGTAAGTGTCCCCCAGGTTGTAGTCCCTGAAACCTGGCAACAAGAGAGGTAGAGGGCTGAAGTCTCAATATTTGAAGCAGAGGCCATGAAGGCGGGATCGCTGGGGTCGTGGTCTGCGGTGCTGGGCCGCATTGGTGGGGGTGAGTTAGGTTTTGGGGAGCGGCCGGGGATGTAGTCCTGGAGCTGGGGCCGCGCTGAATGAGGTTTTCCTGGGGTCTCACCGGTGTCTCTGAAGCAGCGGCTTCCCCTCGAACTTGGCCGACACCACGAGGACTCGGAAGCTAGACGCGCAACGGTTGGGAGTCGTGTCCTCCACTTCCTATGGGGCAGAATGGGGTGGATGGTGCCAAGCCCGCCCCTCAGGAGCCCTGTTCCCCTCGCTGGGCGAGCGTCCACGCCGCTCAACTCACCACGTGTTCCGCCTCCAGGTCCCGCTGCAGCTTCTCCCGGAGGTACTCGGCGCTGAGTTCCATTGTGGCAGCCCAACAGGGTCGACGTCCCAGCGGGGACAGTACCCCTGCTCGCACCCCTGCCACACTGCTTCCGCCCTTACTAGCGCCACTTCCGTTGAGGTCTCTACTTCCGCCCTTACTAAGGCGTCAGTAAACACAGCACTTCCGCCCTCTTGCAAGCCCAGTTTTCCAACAGTCTCCGGTTTCTGCACCTACCATCAGTCAGCCAATCAGAGTCTGCATAAGGCCCCGGCGGACGCTAATTGGTACCCGCCGCCTGCACAGCAGCCCGGGATCTGCGCCCCGGTTTGGACACCCTAGCTCCAGCTAGTAGAGGGTGCACGAGCCTGCATTGCTGTGGCCTCTAGGGTACCTTGGGATTGCCCCCAAGCGCTTTTTCCGAGACAAGCATCTTGCGTCCCTGGCAACCCAGCTCTCCCCGGGGTCACAGGCCAGAGCAATCAACCCCCAAGTTCCGATGGGCCCCACAGGGGGCGCGGCGAGGCCCGGGCGCTTCTTCGGCGTCTACCTGCTCTACTGCCTGAACCCTCGGCACCGGGGCCGCGTCTACGTAGGGTTCACGGTCAACCCTGCTCGTCGGGTGCAGCAGCACAACGGGGGCCGCAGAAAAGGCGGGGCCTGGCGGACCAGTGGACGCGGGCCCTGGTAAGAGGCGGTGGGTCACTGTCAGGAGAAGGGCTTCTAGGAGGAGGCCGGAGCCGGCGGAGGGGAGGCCCGTTGAGAGGGGCGCGGCCGGGTTGGGGGCTGAAAAACAGGGCTGCGGGCGGGGTCCTAGTGACGAGGGGGGGACTATCGCGGGGGAGAAGGAGTAGTGGGGAGGCGGAGCCCTGTGAGTCTGGGCTGTGGGTCTCAGAGGAGGGGGTTGGGTGGGAAGGGGATTGATGATCTAGGTTTGGTCCATCGACACGGGGCTTGGTGAACAAGGCTGGGTTGGAATAGAGAAAGCCTGGAAGGGAGAGGAACTGAGGAGGGCTGTTGAATACCTGTGACTGGAGGCGGGGCCTGAGGTTAGCAGGTGCGAGGGGACATACCTCCATGAAGGGGGCAGAGCCTCGTGGTCTAGGCTTGAAGCCGGGTGTGACTCCCCTCTCGGGTAGGACCGGAGGCGCACCATGGCGAGGGGATTCGGTTTGACACGGGGAGGGGCGAGGGGCTCACAGGCCGCGCCCCTCATTCTCTTCCCCAGGGAGATGGTGCTCATCGTACACGGCTTCCCCTCCGCAGTGGCCGCCCTTCGGGTAAGAAAAGAGACGGGGGTGCCGGGAGGACGGGGGCTAGGGCTTAGGGCCTTCCTCGGACGGCCCTGAAGCTCAGTACTCCCCGCCTGCAGTTCGAGTGGGCCTGGCAGCATCCGCAGGCCTCGCGCCGCTTGGCGCACGTGGGTCCGCGCCTGCGCGGCGAGGCAACCTTCGCCTTTCACCTGCGCGTGCTGGCGCACATGCTGCGCGCGCCGCCCTGGGCGCGACTCCCACTCACCTTGCGCTGGCTGCGCGCCGACTTCCGCCAGGATCTCTGCCCGCCGCCGCCGCCTCACGTGCCGCTGGCCTTCGGGCCTCCGCCGCCCAGGGCTTCAGCCCCGAGGCGCCGCGCGGCTGACACCGAGTCCGAGCTGGAGCATGACGCCGAGACCCGCTGCACCCTGTGCGCGCGTGTGCTCCAGGTAAGACTCTCCACCTGGTCTCCGGGTCAGGGCGGTCTAGGATTCAGAGGACTCAAGATCAAGCTGTTTCTTGAGGGACTGGGCAGCCCACTGACACCCTTTGGCCAGTCTGCCCCCATCTCGAAAACGGGGATCATAGTGCTTGCGGCCATTCCTCGACGCCAGTATTCTCCTTTCAGGGCTTTTGCCCTTTCCCTTTGACTGAAAGGTTCTTCCCTAGACCTTACGTCTTGATAAAATGCCACTTTTCCTCCGTGAGGTTTTCCTTGGTTTTCCAACTGAAATTGCCACTCTTTCTTGTACACTTCCCTGGCTTCTTTTAACACTTATTATTGTCTGACATACTGTGTATTTTATTTACCTTGTTATCAGTTTCTGCCCCCCCCCCCCCCGCCCATTCTAAACTCTGCTGGGGCATTTAGTTCCTTTTCACTACTGTAGAACAGGGTCTAGTGCAGAGCAGATTGCCAATAAATATTTAATAAATTAATTGAGATGATGAGTCTGGCTTCTACTGAGCCCTCAGTAAATGTAAGTTGAGCTCTTGCCATTCAGAGCTTAAGTGACCTGCCTGAGATTGCTCAGCCTTTAAGGAACTGTAGGTCTGGCTGCCCTGCTGTGGTGTTATGTAATCGCTGCTAACACTCAGAGAAAACTGGCCAGCTTAGTCCCTGTGGGCCAGTATTTTAACGTCTCCGTGCCTCAGTTTCCTCATCTATAAATTACAAATAATAGTATCAAGAGCGCATGTCTCATAAGGTGGTTTTATGTGAAGTCTTGGAACAGTGTCTAGTCCATAGAAATTCTTCACCATTGCTAGCTACATCATTACTCCCCATTTTCTCTCTTACTTGCCTGCCACCTCTGACAGGATGAAGAAGACCCCCTGTGTTGCCCCCACCCTGGCTGCTCCCTGAGGGCCCATGTGATCTGCCTGGCAGAGGAGTTCCTGCAGGAGGAGCCAGGGCAGCTTCTGCCCCTAGAGGGCCAATGCCCTGGGTGAGTCCAGCACCCCTACTCCAGCCTGGTTTAGCTCTGGGAAGACGGTGCCCCGTTGTCCAAGTCCAGGCCTGCGGTAGTCCTCATCTTAGCGCCCAGGTCCTGGCCTGGAGGAGGCTTGGGATCCTGACTCTATCTCCTACCAACCGCACCCCTGGTAGCTGTAAGAACTCACTGCTGTGGGGAGACCTGATCTGGCTGTGCCGGATGGGCACCGAGGAGGAAGAGGAGGACTCGGAATTAGAAGAGGTGAGAGGTGGCTTGGGCCCCAGCCTCACTACCCCACTCCATCTCCTGGGCTGCCTTTCACCAGCCCTCTTGTCTCCACAGGAACACTGGACCGACATGCTGGAGATCTGATCCTCAGCGTCCCCAACCTCTGCCCACTCCTTTTCTGTGCCACCCCCTGTGGGTCTGGGCAGTTTTTACTTGAGTACAATAAAAAGTCTGAGTTAAGGTACCTTCTGGTGTTTGCTGGGGGGTGGGAGAGTGGGGTAGGAGGCAGAGGCCCTGCCAGTCCCTGGGGCCTGAGGAGGACAGAGTGGGGAACGGCCACTGGCCCCAGCACGGACCAGCCTCTGAAGTCACATAGTCCTTTGAGGGCTTGGGAGACTCACACCCTGCACACAGAGCCCCCCCACCTCCGGTGCTCAGCTTGACTCCAGACTTTAATCCAAACAGTAAGGACAAAGGCCGAGGAGGAGAGGGGGGATGCTGTTCCACCACGGGGTCATGTGGCTCTCTAAGCCCCAACTCCTTCTCATCTCTGTCTGCAGAGCCTTGTTCAAACCCACAGAAAAAAAAGCACCTTCTGGGGGCTGTTGTGTTACCAACCATGAGTGAGGCTCCGTGCTGTCCCACGGGAGCCGCCTTCCCACGGGAGCCATGGAGCTGGGGCTCACTCCCAGGGTTATTCGACCTAAGCATTCTGGCTCTTTCCTATCCTTTGCTGCCTCAAAAAGAGCCTGCCCTGCTCGGCTCTGCCGCAAACCCCAAGACCCGGCCTACGCACATCCCTCTGGACTGGCCTCGTGGTCAGAGCCAGAAGTGTCTGGAACAATGTTTGGGCTGCTGGGGGCCTCTGAGCTGCCTTCCACCTGAACCCTTGGCCTCTTCAAGACTGGCCGGGAACCAGCAGGAGGGTGAGTGTCCCACATTTCCCCTCCACTCCTCTGCCCTTTCTAGACTGGGTCCATTAGGTAAAGCTGTCTTTTGGCCCCCTTTTCAGGGGTGGAGTTCAGAGGGCAGGTCAGGAGCCAGGATTACAGCTCGAAATACCAAAAAACAAAAAAGAAAACGATTGCACCCTTGTGTCTAGTTTCAGTCTTCTGTTTTCTACACACTAAACCCACATCTTAGGTTTTCAGGCCGGTCTAAGCTTGATTCCAGCTGGGCACTGAGCAGAGTAGCACAGAGGGGCTCTCCCACCCCGAACTTCACCCTTTCCTTCCTGGACAACAGCCAAGTCCCAGTGCCGGCTCCATACCCCTCCCACTTTGGACCTACAAGACCTTCAGCTCAGAGAGCAGTTCTGCCCTCACCACACCACAGCCGTTCTGCGTTCTAAGCCGCAGCACGCAGACGTCAGGAGGCCACGATCCAGAGAAGTCGGGTGAGAGCGAGGTGGTGGGCCGGCTGGGCTGGATCTCCCTCAGCTTGCGCTGCTGGCTCTCATCCTGTCGCTTGAGCTTTCTGGTCCGGCTTCTCACACCCTGCCCTTTCCCCATGGATTGCTCATCTCAATCTACAGCCTGGCCTGAATAATCCCCCTCCTCCTCCTTCCCCTCCCCCTCCTCCAGTGAGTCATGAGTTTTGCCCATTCACATACCAGATTCCGGCTCCCCAAACGGTTGCTCAATTGGCTGTGTTTTTCTCCAAGCTGGGGAGGGTAGCTGGGCAAGCGGGGTCTCAGGCCCAACTGGCCTTTTTGGAGTTTTCCAACATATGTGAGGGGCCAGGAGGGGAGCTGAAGGAGGGGACGTCAGGGAGGAGCCCACCAGGATTAGGCCCGGAGGCAAAGCAGGAAGAGAAAGCAAGCTGGGGGCTGGCAGGAAGTTCAGACAGGCAGGACCTAGAGTGGGTTTTCTCAAGTGCACAATGGAATCCCCTGGAGAGCTTCCAAAAAACTGCTATCTGGGTCCCATCCCCAGAGAGTGTTTTAATTGGTTTGGGATTTTAAAAGCTCTGCAGGCAAATAAAAATGAGCCTGGGTGTGACCCACTGCGTGAGCACTGGATCTGGCTTGGAATCCCAGCCCCACCACTCAGTAGCTCTGTGAGCGTGGGCAGGCGGCTCCCTCAGCCTCAGCTTCCTTACCTCAAAGCAAGAATTCAACGGCTGGCCCCACTGTGCTATTGTTAAGGGAAGGAAGCTACACTCTGGACCCTGACGTGGCAGCATGGAGCTGGTCCAGGACACCTCGCGCCCGCCACTGGAGCACGTGAAGGGGATCCCTCTCATCAGGTACTTTGCAGAGGGACTGGGGCCGCTGCAGAGCTTCCAGGCCTGGCCCAGTGACCTGCTCATCAGCACCTACCCCAAATCCGGTAGGTGATGAGGGCACCAATGCCCCTCCTGGGCTGCAGGCCCCACCTTGGGCCGGGACGGGCGTGCTCAGCCCTGCTCACCTCCCATTTCCCTCTCTCTCCAGGCACCACCTGGGTAAGCGAGATCCTGGACCTGATCTACCAGGGTGGCGACTTGGAGAAGTGTCAAAGAGCCCCCATCTTCGTCCGGGTGCCCTTCCTTGAGCTCAGGGTCCCTGGCCTTCCCACAGGTATGTGGCGGGGTGCTGGGAGGTAGGACTCGGGCTCCAGCTCAGCCGGCTTTTCCCTACCTATGGCTTAGGTGCTGAGCTTCTGGAAGATACACCAGCCCCACGGCTGATCAAGACACACTTGCCCCTGGCTCTGCTTCCACCGACCCTGCTGGATCAGAAGGTCAAGGTGAATGGCAGAGGAAGCCAGGGAAGGAGGCTGCTGGGGCCATCCCAGCTTTGGCCCTACCTTCTGGGGAGGTCTCCTCACCTCCTCCAGCCTGGTCTCATCTTAAGGGAAGCGGGGGGCATCTGCCTGATGGCTCTAGTGGGGTCAGATAATCTGGTGAAAAGGAGACTCCTCTGTGCAGAGCCGGGCTCACAGGCCCGTGGAAGAGAGGCTGGTGGGAATCCAGCACGCCTTGTTCCAAATTCAGGCAGAGTGGCATTGAGGGGATTAGATTAGTATAAAATATGGTTTCAGAGAGCAGCCCAGAGTTCGGCATCAGAGCAGGGTTCAAGCCCCAGCTCAGTCTCGCCCACACCATGGGACTGCAAGTGAGTCAGCCTCGACCCGTTTCTCCCTCAGCCAAACCGAGAGAACCTCCCTGGCAAGGATGCTGTGAAGGGTGGGACACCTAGTGCCCAGTGTGCTGTGTGGTGATGGTGCTGGGGTGGGGGTGGGGTGTCATCTGCCCCTCTAGGTGGTCTACGTCGCCCGCAATGCAAAGGATGTGGCCGTCTCCTATTACCACTTCTACCGCATGGCCAAGGTGCACCCTGACCCTGGCACCTGGGACAGCTTCCTGGAGAAGTTCATGGCTGGGGAAGGTGGGGCTGACTCTGGAGGAAGGAAAGGGGTGGGGTGGAGCTGAGGGGCACCAGCTACAACTTATGCCAACCTCTGTGTCCATGCCCCCTGCCCTTTTCTCCAGTGTCCTACGGGTCCTGGTACCAGCACGTGCAGGAGTGGTGGGAGCTGAGTCACACCCACCCTGTTCTCTACCTCTTCTATGAGGACATAAAGCAGGTGAGACCGCCTGCTTCTGCGTCCCTCCATGTCACACGCAGAGAGGCAGGAACCTCACAGTGACCTGCCAAGGCCCTCTCAGCGCCCCTCCCCTATGACAGCCCACAGCCCAGTCCTCCTGGATCCCCTCCGCAGGACGGAGCAGCAGTGCCCCCTTGCAGCAGTGCCCTGTATGGCTCTTATCTCCTAGCACTCGAGTCAGCAACCGTGCACTCATCCATCAGCTAGTTACTGCTGTTGCTTCTCCTGGGGCCACGGTTATGAAAGAGGACTGTCCCTCCTCTCATCCAGCAGGAACCAGACATCTGTAATAAAGGGCCACAGGGCAGAAGGCAATCAAACCTGCCCTAGGGAAAGAGGACCAGAGTCAAGGAACAGGGTCTGAGGTCTCTAAGCAGAAGTGGCCAGATCCCCACAGGGTTAGAAAGGGACCTCCCTTCTGTTTGCTCAGCAAGCAATGCAAACCTCCACTGAGGAGCCCCTCTGCTGCTCCAGAACCCCAAAAGGGAGATTCAGAAGATCCTGGAGTTCGTGGGGCACTCTCTGCCAGAGGAGACCGTGGATCACATCGTCCAGCACACGTCTTTCAAGGAGATGAAGAAGAACCCCATGACCAACTACAGCACCATACCCACCAAAGTCATGGACCACAGCATCTCTGCCTTCATGAGGAAAGGTGAGAGCTGCCCCAGGGAGCGGGCACGGGCATCTGGGGAGAGAGTGGGGGAGCAGCAGCTAGAGCCGCTGTTCAGCCAGTCAGGGCCTCCTCTGTGACGGGGACCTCTCCCCTTTCGTCTCTCCCAGGCATCACTGGGGACTGGAAATCCACCTTCACTGTGGCCCAGAATGAGCGCTTTGAAGCCGACTATGCTGCGAAGATGGCAGGCTGCCACCTCCACTTCCGCTGGGAGCTGAGTGGTGCCCATCAGGGTGAGCGTGAGACAGGCCTCGACAATAAAGTCTGATGTGTGTGAACACAGCCTCTGCTGGAAGCAAAGGACGAGCATGAGCCAAAAGGGTACATGCCCACTGGGACCCAAGTGAGGCCATCTTCCCTGGCGGCCTCCAGCTCGCCCTAGTTGGGCGGGAAGGAAGGGTCTGGAAAAGTAAAACCCAGGAGACATGGACAAGGGAGGAGGAATATTTATTCGATCACAGAATCCTGTGTTGCGTCCCCTTCGAGGGTGTCAGGAGATCGCGAGTCCGCTAGGCAGCTTCACTTTTTCTTGGGCTCCTTACAAGCCACCACGTACCGCTGGGCCACATTGAGGGGAGGCGAGTAACCATCTGCATAGGAGGTGTCTTCAAACAGGACCGAATAGTCATCCTGGGGCTGCAGTAGGGGGCAGACGGGAGTGACTGGTCAGAGACCTCCAGGCGAGGCCCCCCCAAACCTAGATAGACAGGAACCTCTGGCTCGTGGGCCCCCAGCCTCTCCTGTCCTCGTAGTCACTCAGGAAGTCTAGATGTTTGAACCTAGTCCCTGTTACTACAGAGCTCTTTCCTCAACAACAAAGGGCCAAGGGTAAGGGATGAAGAGCAGGGAGAAGGGAGACTTGCCACCTACGTGGATGGGCCATAACTGGAGGGTCTGGTACCAGGGAGCCCGTGTTAAAGGGATCAAGGACAGCCTAGAGGGGGACTTCCCTGGTGGCAGAGCGATTAGGAATCCGCCTGCCGGTGCAGGGGACACCGGTTCGATCCCTGGTTCCGGAAGATCCCACATGCCTCGGAGCAAGCAAGCCCGTGCGCCACAACTACTGAAGCCCGTGTGCCTAGAGCCCGTGCTCTGCAACAAGAGAAGCCACCACAATGAGAAGCCCGCGCACTGCAACGAAGAGTAGCCCCTGCTCGCTGCAACTAGAGAAAGCCTGCACGCAGCAACGAAGACTCAGCGCAGCAAAAAAAAGAAAAAAAAAAAAGACAGCCTACAGGGCAGCAGGCAGGTATCCTGGAGGAAGAGGGGAGAACAGCCTTTAAACTCCCATCAGGTGATGGGTGACCAGGGCGTCAGCGATGTCAGGAGCTCGAGAGAAAGCAGCTCAGCCAAGGAAAGGGCAGCGGTGCAGGAGTCAAGGGTCCAAACAGACCCTGGGCCTTGAACTTCCCATCTCAGTGCAAAAGCGAGGTTAGACTAGAGTATGCTTCGGGTCCGTTCTGCTCAGGGCTTGCTGAGGCTCTGAAGCTTGGAGCGAGGAGGGCTGGCTGGTGCTGCCCTAGAGGGCAGGGCTGTAGGGCAGACTAAGCAGAAGACAAAGGCCAACTTGCAGGACCCTCCTAGCTCAGAGAGGCTGTGAGATGAGGAAAAGGGGACGGAAAGTGGGAAGATGTTCCATGACCCAGCTGGTCCTTGTAGCGGGGCCAGTGTCTCTCCCGTGAAGGCTGGCTTACCCGTTGTGGGGGCGTGTGGATCAGGGCACGGTAGAAGCAGGTGGTCTGGGGATACAGGGCCAGCACGAGCTGCTCCTTCTGGAATAAGGCTTCGGGGTCTGTCTCCGGGTTGGCCTTCCACTGCGGCAGTGGGATGATCCGCCGGCGGCTCAGGGTGTGTCTCCTGGTGGGGGCGAGGGGGAGCTAAGGTCAACTCATGGCCAGGTGGGGGCCCCATCCCAGCAGCTTAGCTGCCCCCAGGCTTCCACAGCCCCCCCATGAGCACACTCACTCTTTGCCTTCTTCGTCAATGTCATCTACCTCATACCTGTGGGTAAACAAAAGGAAAGCGGTGGATTCAGGGAGGTGCATAGTCCAAGTCAGGGAGCCCCGAGGAAGCGGGGGAGGAGGGCAGGGAAGGGAAGAACCCCAGGAGCCCACTTCACACACCATCCCCACCGGCACCCAGGAGAAGCTGCTTTTCTCCCATCTTGCAGACGGGTGAGAGTCGCAGCCCAAGTGGGTGTGGTGACGGGGGGAGAGCCCACAGGGCTGGGCGTCCACTCACTTGTTGGTGGCATGGCTGTAACTGACCACCTCGGCCAGGATCCACTGCTCATCCCCATCCACAGCCTTCACCCGGGCAGCCACCTTGTCCCCAGGTTTGGCCACGTAGTCCCCAGAAGCTGGAATGGCCCCACAGAGGGGCGGGGGCCTGAGGGTGGAATAAAATGTCACTTCCAGTCCCTTCCCTGCCAGCGCCCCAGCCCTGGGCCCGCCCTCACTTGTCACCAGGCTTCCCGATCCACAGGGGCAGGGTCATGGCTGACTGCTGCAGCAGGGTCATCAGCACCCCCCTGCGCATGGTCTTCCGAGGGGGCTCCGAGTCATTGTACAGGCCTGCGATCTTGGCCGCTGTGGGAAAGAAGTGAGCCTTTGAGACACCAGGGACAGGGTTCCCGCCCCCAGGCCCACCCTAGCCTGCCTGCATCGGGCTGTCAGAGCTCAGCCTGCAGCCCCACCGCCGAAGTTAGCACCAAGGGCCCAGGTGCCATCCCGCCCCTTCCACCAGATGCCCACAGTCAGACCGCCCAGATGGTGAGACACCAGGAGGGTGGATACCCTAGGGAGAGGGAACTAGAAAGGGCAAAAGCTGGGATTCTGGGGTGCTGGTCACGTTCTATTTCTTGATCTGGGTGCTGGTTACATCCGTTAGGTTCAGTTAGTGAAAGTTTCGGTGAGCTGTATGTCCACTTACGTGTACTTTTCTATGAATATATGTTGTAATTCAACAAAAAGTTTAAAAAACAAACTCTCAAATGTGGACAGACCCCTGACCTCCTCAGGCATGGTTCAACACACGCAGCCACTTCATACAAACCCAGCTGGCAGTGTGACAGCATTTTTGATGGGTGAGGAGTTGCACACGGGGGGTTCACTGGGGCAAGAGAGGTGGGAAAGCCACAGCAGCCTGAGGGCTCTGGAAGCCAGTGCCTCGTGTAGGTAAACTCCATGTGGAAGGCTGGCTTCTAGACACCCAGGGTGCAGCTCTGGTTCTCCCCACAGCAAGAAATGGGAGTGGGTGGCAGTAGGAAGGAGGGAGGTGACTGACCCAGGCAGTAGAGGGAGCAGGGGAATCGGCATGGTCTGCAGGGAGCTCTGGGGATGATCCCCTTTCCCTTCCCCACCCCAGGCTGCCCAGGCGCTTCTCTGTCAGAAGCCCCCGGAACAATCCCACCAGACTGAGGTCACAGGCTCCCCTACAGGGAGACCTGACTGCTGCTCTCAGGAACCCTCACTCCGCCTGGTCCAGGAATGCCGGCCTGGTCGTCTCTAACTCACCAATCCGCCTCTCTTCCAACAGAGACTTGATTTCCGCAATCTTATCTAGGGCTTTCCGGAGGATGCTGAGGGCAGGGAGAAGGGAAAGAAGAGGTCTGGATGAAGCACAAAGCGCAGACTTCCTTTTCTCATTACGGCAGGCTGGCTAGCTCAGACCAACCCTGATGCTGGAAACCATAAACCCTGTAAGCACGTGTTTTTTAATCTTAAAAGCATAAAAGAACTGATGAGGCAAGAGGAAGTGGCAGGCCAAAAAAACCTAAGAGGGTCCTGTAGAGGTAAGCAAAGCAGAGAGCTGCCCTGGCCGCAGTGCATCCGACAAATCCTGAAGAAGTGCTGCTGGGTGCCAGCAGGCTCTAACAACCTCTTGCGATTCGGAGGACAGAAGTTAAAACTTGGGGTCTGCCCTAGTGGCACCTGTAAAAGAGACACTCCAGAGGACTGTGGGGAGTTGTCTCGGCTCAGAGCAGGGCTGGGAGTGGAGGGAACTCATCCCTGAAAGACTGCAGCCCCAGGAAACCTCTGGAGTTCGATTACGGGGGTTCCAGGGTGGCTGGGACCCAAGCAACCTGGCAGAAGTGCACACAGATCCTTGCGGGAAGAAGGCTTCTTTATCCTAGACCTTTGGGAACCTCCTCCAAAGAATATCTCAACAGCGATAAGCAGCAGAGAAGCCACTTCAGGTCATTTATTCTCCAGCACATTCCTCTCGCAAACCTTTAGTAAATGCCCACGTGTTTCTGAAGGCCTTGGTTCAGACCCGTGAGAACACAGCACAGTAGTGTCACAGGAGGTGTCCCAGAGGGTGTGACTCTTGTGGACTCATCAGGCAAAAGAAAGGCCAGAAGATCGGGCAAGGGGCAGCCTTGGCAGAGGGAACTGCGCAAACCAAAGCAGGGAGGGATGAACACCACGCTGACAGGCTTGGAGCACTGAAGCTCAGCGTGGCTGGTATCGGACGCCAGGATGACTCAGCCAGAGCCACCTCGGGCTTGTGCATGAGCACTGGTACACGGGGCAATTAGGCTTCCAGGAAAGCAGAGGAGGAGTAAAAGCCAGCAGGCCAAAGGGAACTTGCAAAGTTTGATCATTGCTGCTGGGCCTGTTTGGAGGACATCCTTTTATGTAGTATTTCCTAAGCTGTATTCTGTGAGATATTAATGGAGTGGTTCTCAACCCTAGCTGGACATCAGAACGCCCTGGGGAGCTTTTTAAAAAGAATCCCAATTGCTTTAAGTAAGAATCATCAACAGATGCCAAAACTAGTGGGTCTGATGTGAAACGGGATATGTACACAGTCTCCAAGTATCTCTCATAAGATACTTATTAATCACACAATGGAAAACAGCAATAACTTGACACAGGAGAAACCTGGAAGAGCCCACCTTAACCAGTGGGAGTCTTTTGGCCTTGTAATATGATGACGGAGGACGACATCACTTCCATGCTATTACTTCCAAAAGCGTAACACCTGAATCTAACCGTGAGGAAACATTAGACAAACCCAACTGAGGGCCATTCTACACTGGCCTGTAATCTTCAAAATGTCAAGGTCAGGAAAAGCAAAGACAGCCTGGGAACCGTTCCAGATTGGAAGAGACCAGAGAGACATGAAAACTAAACACAGTGCTGATCTGCACTATAAAAATGTTCTGTTCTTTTGCTATAAAGGTCATCAGTGGACAGTGATGAGCTCTGAATAAGATGTGTAGATCAGTTAATAGTTTTATATCTGTAATTTCCTGATTTTGAGAAATGTACCGTGGTTGTTTAAGAATGTCCTGGTTTTTAGGAAATGCTGACTGATGTATTTAGAGGTCAAGAGGCATCATGCATCATGTCTGCAACATAAATGATTCAGAAAAAAAAAGATTGTAAATACATATATCTATAGAGTGGTAAAGCAAATGTGGTAAAAATACATTTCTGTAGGTCTGAAATTATGTAGAAAGTTAACACCAATGCATGAACTCCACCCCAGTTAAAGCAGAACCTCTGGGCGCAGCCGGACTTGAGAACCAGTGTGTAAATGTATTCCACTGTCAAGTAAGTTTGTGAAATACTGAGTTAAAGAAATTGCTGTTGCAGAACTTGGCAGAGCCTTCAATACTTTAATACTGCAGCACTTTAGTACTTCAGTACTTTAACACTTCAGTGCTTTAATTTGCATTGTGAATCTCTAAGGAGAGGAATGTAATACTCCGTTTCCTAAAGTTACTGAAGCGCCACTGCAGAGATCTGAGGAAACAATGTTTTAAGGTCATTTCCTATTTAAAGAGCAGTTTTCTGGAGCTGAAACTTCTCCATCTCGGAACCATAGAGGCTTCAGGTCAACCAGGATGACCACCCAGCGAAGCGTGGGTCCCTACCTTCTGGGAGGCAGCCTGCCAGCCCGTCAGCAACCCTCAGGGATGGTGCCATCCCAAGAGCCCCACTTCACCTGGGACAGCAGAGGAAACGCCTCTTGCTGGCCGGGCTTCCTTTGAAGGGTCCTCAGCCAAGAACCCTGAGCCTTAACCTCCCTCCCCCCACCAAACCCGGCCCCCCTCCCCAGCCATTCGTAAGGGGCTAAATGGTGTGGGCTCTTTAAAGTAATCCAATACTGCTGCATACCAATACACAGTAATTATTTGATTGGGGTGAAAAATAATTCCTTGTGGGCCTTCTCTCCTGTGCCCTCACAGAGCCGCACCTGGAGAAGCGCCTTCTGAACCAATGTTAGGAAATATCTTGTTCCCACCCAGAATGGCTACCCGTCTCCACTGGAACACGGAAAGTGACATCTTTGATCTGTTTCCCTTTGACTCCTGCTGCTAAAAGAGATGATTGTTAAATGAAGACACAGGGGTTCCTTTCTGTTTTCTGCAAAAGCAGGAGGAGGAAAAGCAGCCAGGACTGGACAGAAGGAACAGCAAAGCATCACAGGCTTGGGCTCATGAAGCAGGCTCTGGGCGCCTCTTCATCTTCCCAAGAGGTTTAATGCAAATATTTAGAAGATGAGCTGATAGGTGCTGCAGCACCTGGGTCAGTGCCACAGGCACACACAGTACCATGTTTTCCCCACCCAGACGCGGAGCTCCCTGTGGGGAGGGGTGGCATCTTATCTGTCTCACCCACTCTCCTGTTCCCAGCGTGGTATCTGGAGGTGAGGACACCTTATTCATTGTTTAGTGAATGAACGTATGAAGGTCTGAGAGTCTGAAAAAGTGAAATGACAGCAGAACTGCAAGGGACCTGCACTTATGAAACAAGCTTTAAGTGTTAAACTCTGGTTAAGTCAATGCCAGAAAAGAGCTCACACCAGCTGGTTGCAGAAGCAGCTGCCTCACTCTGCCTGCCGGCAGTTAAGCTGGGAAGGGAAAGTCTGCCTTTTACTTTCAAATGAACGTTGAGTCACTCTGACTTATACAAGCCAAACTCCAGGCCCACTAATGGGAAAGGGCCCAACTATGGTTACCCGATGAATCTGCAAATCAGGGAGAAGATGGGGGTGGGGAAGGCTGGGCTGGAAAGCCAAGCAAGCAACACCTCCAACCAGAACTCGCCGTGTCCCCTCCCCGCCAGTCGGCCCCACCCTTTTGTTCTCTTCCCACCCTGGCAAAGGGAGCCCCATCAGACCCCTTTGTTCAAGCTAAAAACCTTGGAAATCTTCTCTCCCAACTCGTCCTCCAGTTTGATCTCAGAATCCACCCTTGTTTCTCTATCCCCACTGCCATTGTCTCAGCTCAACTCCGTCACTTATCTTTTGCCTGGTCTCCAAACTAGCCTTGAATCTCACCCAGTCTGCTCTCTGTGCGGCAGGCAGGGGTTTCTCTCCTGCTCTTACATCGCCTTTGGCTCGCTATGGCCTCCAAGATAACGTCCAGGTATTGGAGGTCTTCCACATCCTGCCCTCCCCTCCCCCAGCCATGCAAGGACTAGTTCTCATTCCCCAAATGCGCTCCTCCATGGCCCTGGCACACTCTGTCCTCCGCTTGGGCTCTCTGACTTGTCTGCCTACCCATCCCCAGCTCAAGTTTCTCCTCCTCCCTGAGAGGGTCTCAGATCCCCAGGCACAGTGAACACCATCTCGGCTGGCCCACCAGCTACACTGTCCTGTAACTTTTTTAGGGTGTCTCTCCTTTCTGGACTGCTTGCTCTTGAAGGCAGGATCTCACTATCCTTGTGTCTCTCTATGGAGACTGCCCAACACCAGGCATAACCATGGGTTATGGTCAAAAGAGTTTGAAAAACACTGGTATTAGGCACTTTATGTGCATTATCGCGTTTTACATTGACAATTCTACAGGTAGTTATTATCTCTATTTTAATGACGGAGCAACTGAGTCTCAGCTGAAATGACTGCCCAAGGTCAAGTGACTAGAAAAAGGCATCACTGGGATTTGATCCGC